>NC_090927.1:315545232-316971242 GCF_040938575.1 Ambystoma mexicanum | reverse complement strand
CCACATTGCAAATTGTAGGCTGCCTTGTGAGCCTCTTGGGGATTTCTGTGAACAGAAAAATGTTTCAAGATGGCTGCCCTATATGTGGACCATCTTGAATGGTTTTGGTCCTCCAGCCCCGCAAAGAAACTGGAGTATTCTGGGGAGAATGTCCATTTGACATACTGAATGCAGCTACTGCTGTCCTTCAAATGGAAAGTCTCCATCATTTGCTTGTAAAGCTCCAAGTGTTCCCAAACAGAATACTCCTTATTGCCTTAATCTGTTTTAAGGGGTCCTTAAGCAAGACCCTTTTTGCCTTATTGGCCTTTTTGGTTTGGGCAACTCTGGTCCATTCATCCTCTGACTCAGAAGCACTGCTCCCAGAGGCGCCCGTCTGATCTTCCAGGTTTTCCCATATTCTGTGAGCCTGGGAATGGCTGGCAGAATGTGGGGACCTGGTCTCCTGTTTCCTGTGATGCTCAGAGGAGTCTTCAGATTCCTCCTTGCTGCCAGGATTTGATGAGTACCCCCACACTGACCTAACTGGGCAGAGGTTTTCAGGATGCCCTTAGTGGGCCTACTCTCCTGGGGTTCCCCACTAAATTGCACTGTACTTAGGTGCCCATGCCCGGATGCCCGTCCATCCATTCCTGGGTGGTACTGGCCTATGAGCCCCATACTTTTGGCTGGATTGTAATCTGCCATCCCCGCTGCCCTGGGCTCATGTTCGCCATGGGACATGGGGGTGGCAGAGTCTAAGGACTGGGAGAGATGAAGGCCTCTGGTACTAGGGCTCCTGAGGTTATGCTCAGGTGTTTCCCTTTCCCAGCTAACCTCATCTCTATCAGCCCCTGCTCCCTGTTGCCACGCAAGAGCCTGTGCTTTCAGTTCCTCAGTTAAGGCCTTACTAGACTCTATCAGTCTCTCCTGCACGGCTACCTGTTGCTGGAGCTTATCATTGTGCTGACAGAGAGCCTCATTCTCTCTCTGTGCCTCCTGGTTGGTCCTGGAATACTGGGCCACTCTTTGCTGCAGGAGGGTTACCTCCTGGGTCCCATCCCTACTGGCCTGTTCCTTTCTTGCCAGAGCATCTTCCACCCTCCTGGTGTGCTCTAACAAGTTCTGATGGTCTTTTTGGAGGTCACCCAGTCCCTGGAAGGCCAGGTGATTTTCTTAAATTTTTTTCTTTTAATTGGCAGACTTCCTGGCCTAGGGTGTCTCTTTCCTGACTAAGAGCCTGCATCTGTGCCGCCAGGTCGTCCCTCTGCCTTTTAAGGGCCCTAGCTGGGTATCCAGGTCTTTCAGGATCAGTTTCTTGCTCTCTGTCTTCTCCCTATCTAGGTGGCTTGACTACCTGCTCTGCGCATGCCCTATTGAAGTCCAGTTGTTGCTCCAGCTTTTTCTGGCTCTGAAGTAGGGCATCCAAACCTTCTTGGTACTCCTTCTGCAAGGCCAGAAATCTGTTATCCTGGTCAGACTTTTCCTGTTGCAGGATACCCATATCCTCTTTTATTTTAATGATATACTGCCTACTATCATTTTCTGACTCCTGACTCCTGGCTCCTCTGCAGCCTCTGCTCGGAAGAGACCAGGTCAGATTGAGCCTTCTCTAATGCCATTTGTTGCCTATTTGCCAGATCTTGGCCTTCAGAACATTTGTCTTGTATGGCTCCCATATATAAATATAAATATGCCGCTACCCTGGAAATCTTGTTGTGCTCATCCTTGGCCTTAGGGGCCATACATAGTTCACTCAGGGCCACATGTAAGGGACCCTGATCTCTCCATTTATCTGACCCTGTTTCAGTGATCTGGGGTGTGATTGCCTGCAACCATACCGCCTGGTCAAGGTAAGCCCACTCACCTCTCACAAATAACTTATGTAAGAGGTGTTCTCTCGCTATTTTTATGTCTACCAGTGTCGTCATTCTGGAAATTGATTTCCTTCCTGACTTACAGAAGTTAGTATTTTATTTTGCAAAACAGACCGTTTCCTTCGAGCGTTCTTTTGAGGAGTGTTTTACAGTGTAATACAGCGTGGTGATCCAACAGGATTTATGTATCCTATCAGTTAGCACACTGTATCAAGCTGCACAAGTGATAGATCTAATCCAGATGTCCCGGCTCCAGCCCCCACTCTGTTAAGGGAGTTCAATTCAGCACTCCAACTAAGTCAATGCCTGGTCTGGGATGCGCAAGGGAAGCCCTTATTTATATATTTTTATGACAAGTTATAATCTGGATGATAAACCCTTGTATAACGCCCCTCTCTTTGAATCCCCCTGACCTCACTAAGCCAAGAAGTAGGTTTGTTTTGCAATTTAAAAGATTTATTTGAAAATTAAACAATATATATATATATATATATATATATATATATATATATATATATGTCACACTTTTATAAATAAATTAATATTTGATCGCGCACTTATGAATATGACCGTGATCAACAATGGATAATATGACAAGTGTACGCTTATTTAATCACTTAGGAGTTGGTATAGAAATGGTAAAGTAGCAGTGAATACTTTTATGGTTTCAAGGAAAAACAATGATGGAAAGAATGCAGCACAGAATTAAACTGATATGGTTTCAACCAGGGATAATATAATCACTATTCCCCTTGTGCCAATTCACTCCCCCCTATGCAATGTAAAGAGAAGGAAGGAAAGCACACAGTTTTCAGGAATACAATCAACATGTGATACAGATTCAGTTCAAATTCTAGTAATCTTGGAGCAACAGGTATGCTTTTAAAATATGCAGAAATATTTTGAATGTGATTTGTACTGAAGTGAAAATATGCTAAAAATGATTTTAATTCCCTATAGGAGATTCAGGGTAGGTGATAGCTACTTAAGATTGGTTCAGGTCAACCCTAGCGAGGCTCTATGAATGATTATCAGGTTGCAACCGAATTTCAGCAGCTCAAGCAAAAGCAGCTATTTTTGACAGGTGAAGAAACTGGGTCAAATTGCAATTCACGGCACTTTTTCCAAGTGCGTCGAGCGCGATTACGGAAAAACTATAAGGAATAGAAAGTCGGTTCTAGGCTTGTTGGAAAGCTTAGATTCTTAGTTTTAAAATGATCACAATATACAGACGTTTTTGTGGAGGTAGATTTTCAGAAGTAAAATTAAAGTTTCAGAATGACAGATGAGAGTTTTGCAGCTTTGAAATGACAGAATGGACACACAATATCTATGCAATTCTAGATAGGTTGAATTGGATGGGATGAACTTATATTAGACTAAGAGATTGGTTTGCACAGTTCTGGCTGGGTACTCACACTATAAATTTGAAATAGGCCGTCAAGATCTGGTCAGTTTGGCTGCGGTTCTCTCGCCACGGACGTCTTTAGTACCGGTTCTGTTCACAGCGATCTGGTCTGCAGTTCAGGATCTCTGGTTCTGGTCTGGTCTCTCTGGATACAGCACTGATTTCTGGGTCTGCTACCGGTTCTGGCAAAAGTTCTTGGCAAAGAATCCAACAGCTCGCCCGGCTGTTCAATAGTTTGGTTAGGTTGTTGGATTCTGAGGCCTCTGAAAAGGATTCAGCTTGTGGACTGGGCTTCTCTGCTTTACGTTCTGGCTTGGTTCTGGATCTATCTGGAGTTGAGTTCTGGATGGAGATTGTCTGGATTTTGAAGTCGTCTGGCAAAATGCTTTGCAAGAAAGTGGAAAGTGAATCTCCTCCCTGGGTTTCAGTGTTCCTTTTTATGTCTTTTGAAAATGGGTGTGTGCGTGGGCATATCTAAACCTGCCCCTCACAACTTATCATTGGCCAAGTTATCCTCTCTCCCTTGATTGGGGGAAGGAAATGGAGTGTCATCGTAATGAGGTCTGTTTATATGTCAGAGGATCCTCCCCTTTGGTATCACCTAGAAAATCAATTTTACCCAAAACACATATTTCCCAGATACACAATTTGTTGAAATTACATGTACACATCATATATTACTTAAGGTAGGTTTCTTTTGCAACTCTGATGTTTCTAAGAGCTTGGGTTAAGAAATGACAACATATTCTCGTTTTTGGTAGCTTTTGCAACATTGGTTTTTCATCAAATCTTTACACAGACCTGTACCCTCTCCCTGAGCATATTAATATAAATTATCATGTCTCTAGCATAAATACAGTGTCTGCAGCATTAATAAATTGTGGGGTTCGGTCCCAGAACACCGTACAAAGTGGAGTTTGGTCTCAGATCATGAGGGCATTTTTCATATTAAGGATCCCCAAATTGTACATTTCTGTGAGCTTAATACAAGATTTTATAAGCAATTTAATCAAACATACATTTCCCTTAATTGAATTCACATATGAGTCTGGGTCCACCCCCCAGAAGCTTGGCTTGACTCAGAGATCAAATGTCTGTCCTTCCCCCAGAGCAGTGTTGACACCCAAAATCAGCATATTCTATTCAGCAGAAAGAGTCTATTGTGTTGACCGAAGTCAGCAGACCAGGGGGCCACTCTGCATCTGGTTAACACGAGCATGTGATCTCCTGGGATGTTGCTGGTAAGGGCTGGTGTGAAAGCTTCCCATGAACAGAGGCCTCTTGAACTGTTAATTGAATCAGACTGTCTTCTTGTGAGGGTCTGGGAACAGCAGGGGTTGAGAATTCTCATTAATTAGAAAGCCTTTGAAGTCCCAGCTAGCTCAGGATCCTTTTGCAACTCCTGAAATACGGTTCTCCTATCAGAGTTTACATCGCTAGCGCTGGTTAGTGTCCAATGCCTGTACTGCACCTATTTTTGGGAGCGGTCTTGAATTAATACATTTCAAAAAGAAAGGATTTCACTTGCTAGTATATGATCCTTGCTTGACATGGCATTGATGTGGATCTGCAGAGTAAAGTAGAACACTCAACCAGAGTTGGATTTTTGTTTGGTGGTTTCGTGCCCATGATCTTAGCAATTTTTGACATTAATAAAAACAGATTTTGAACAGAAGCATTGGCGGGTGGCAGGTCAGGCGACCATATTGGTGTGCGCAAAACTGCACGGTTTTCCTGGATTCTGGTGCAAATGTGGGCTTTTCCGCCATCTTGGATTTTCTAAGCCCACAGCACCAAATGTTGCAGCATAATAACTTGAACGTGGGTCAAGACACCCAACAATCAGGCATGGTCTATATAAGAGGGATGAGGCATTATTGATGACTAATTAGGGGTTGACCTGACCTACATGTTTTTTCTGACAATGATGGTATGTTCACCATGAAATTCCCTTTAAGGATTTATTGTCCTACATTAGCTGCCATATCAACAAGATACACAATTCACAATTCTTCTGATGTATAGACCACCAAACCATATTGGAACATTCGAAGATGACTTATCTAACATCATTTCCAATAATCTAAAAAACCCTTCTCAAGTTATACTACTAGGAGACCTAAACATAGGATATAATGACCCCAAAGATGCACATGCATCCAATGTGGCAAATATCCTCTCAGAACAAGGTTTCACCCAAAAAGTACTTGACCCCTCACACTCAAAAGGAAGAACCTTGGACTGGATAGCAGATCACAACTGTAACGTCACTATTTCCGCCATCTCTCCAGTGATATGGTCGGATCACCACCTTATAACTTTAACCCTCGACACTGGTAAACCTATCACCCTTCCTGTTTCACTAGCTCCTCCCGCCCCTACTCGCAATAAAAAAAACATCACTTGCGACAAACTACTCCCTCTCATTATACCTACTCTCAATGCTATCCCAGAAAATTTAGGACCAGATGCATTGGTTAAAGAATATAACCACATTATGACCATGTCCCTAGATTCAATAGCGCCACTTAAACTTAGACAAAGTAAACCCAATGCCCACCTCAACTCTTGGTATACACCTTACCTAAAAACCTTACGTACCAAAAAAGATCATGCCAGACATTGTGGAAATCACATCCATCTGAAGAAAATAAGATTAATTTGAGGGCCATCTCTGCCCTATACAAAAAAGAAATACTCTTAGTCAAATGCGAATCTTACAATGCAAGAATAGCCCAAGCTAACTCTAGCACAAAGGAACTCTTCGTTATCCTTAAAGAACTAGAAGCACCCATCCCTGTACCTGACAACTGTATCAAGGATAAACTCTGGTGTTCAAATATTCAACATGCACTGGCCAATAAAGTTGCAACCCTACAAATAAAATTAACAATAAAAAAGCCTCACTAACCACTAACACATCCAACAGCACTAAGCCAATTACCCCCACTACTACCGACACTGTGCCTCGGTTCAAATTCACTAAAGTCATCATTCTCGAAACAGAGAAGACGATACTCTCACTTAAACATTCCAATTGTCATGGTGACCAATGCTCCGCCCAACTTATAAAGGACGCAGCCAGAGAGCTGTCACCTTTCATCACTAAACTGATTAACGCTTTATTTACTACCAACTCCATCCCTACCAATCCTAAAGAATCCTGGGTGCTCCCCCTACTAAAAAAACAGACTCTAGACCCCCTAATCCCCACTAACTACAGACCTATCAACACAGTACCCTTCCTTCTGAAAATCATAGATAAGATTGCATATCTACAAATCCAAAAACATTTGGAATCCAATCACCTGCTAAGATCAAGACAATCAGGTTTCCGGCCCCAGCACGGGACAGAAACTGCGCTAATTCACTTGAAGGCCCAGATAGATGACCTTAAGGATAAAGGTGACCTTGCCCTCCTCCTACTACTGGACCTATCGGCCGCCTTTGATCTGGTCGACCACCAGGTCTTGTGCAGCCACTTGGATTCAGCAGCACACTTTTCCACAGATGCCATCGCATGGATACAATCCTTTCTCAGTGATCGTACCATGAGAGTTTTCTCTCCCATGGCATCGGCTGACCCTATCCCCATTACGTGTGGTGTTCCACAGGGTTCATGTGTCTTGCCTACCTTATACAACATTTTCACCAAGCCCCGCTTCGATGATCTGGATCATCTGGGTATCACCTACACAAACTATGCAGATGATACGCAGACCCTCCTACCAATTACTGTTGATTATGAAGAGGATTTGGCTTTGATGAATAAGGTCTACCTCATCATCCAGGCCTGGATGGCCTCCCATGGACTATGCCTGAATGATGACAAGACACAGATCATCATCCTGGGTACCCCATCTTCTCTCAAAAAACTATTCAGCTCTCAATATCGACAATAACATCATTACAGTCGCCAAGGAAATAAAAACCCTGGGGTTTTACTTGGACTGTACCCTCTCCTTCAACAAACAGGTAAATACGCTGGCCTTGACCACAGTTTACACCTGCAAATTGATTAGAGCGGGCAAAGCCTTCCTCTCCAATAACAGTTGTATCACCCTTGCCAGAGCTCTTATACTATCAAGACTCGACTATTTCAATGCCATGTACATTGGTGCCAGTAGACAAACTACAAATAAAATCCAACTTCACCAAAATAATGCTTTTAGAGCTGCACTCGGAATTGCAAGGAGAGCACATATATCTGACACTAGAAGAGCTAACAACTGGCTGTCCACAATTGACAAAATAAAACTTAAAGTCGCCTCCCTTACACATAAATGTGTAACTAAAGTAGCCCCCTGCTACCTTGTGAACAGAATCATCACTAAACCTGAGACAAGACTAACTCCAATACAAATTGTCTCCTGACCCCCAGATTCAAAGTAGCCAGAGTGTGAGGAAGTACCATCCAAGTCAAGGCTACCCAGCTGTGGAATTCACTTCCTGCAACCCTCAGACTAGAACCATCATACACAAAATGTCGACACAACTTTACAAAGTTGCTTAGAGATTCTGACGGTTAAGTGAGCATCTGGCACCTTTCTAAACCTCCTCAGCCTTCACTTGCAATAACCCTTCTCTTACTCTGGACATCCTTTGGTAATCTTACCACGAAATTTATTATTGTATACATGCTCCTCTGTGTAATTATTTTGTAAAATAGTCTATTATAAATATGTTTACTGACATTATATAATTATACTGTAACTGTAAATGTTTTCCTATGTACAACTAAGCTGTGAGTAACCTTATGCAATGCGTCCGAATACCCTCGGGCTTGGTGCGCAATACAAGTAATAATAAACTAAACAAATTATTTTTGTACAGCTTTTTGATGTTTTCACTACGCTGATCCGTCTGCGTTTAGGAGGACAGCAGCTGTGCCACTTGGTGGATACGAAAATATATACATTTTGTGCTCTCTTTTCAGACTGCCGATGGCATCATTCACTGAATCTTTCAGTGTTCTTGTACCTTTAATCCAAATGGCAGAGCCTGTTACGTGAGTTGGGGTTTCCTTGCATTGCACTGGATGTTGTGTATTGTATAGTTACTCTTGGGTGTACACATTGCAGGCATATTTTTCGCTAGAGTTGTGGCACCACTTGTGGCACCACTTGGTGTTTGTTTCCTTTTTTTTCGACACCTTTGCTTGTAATGTCGGACTTGGTACCTTAGGACTACTTATTGGGTCACTTGTATCATCCATGTCTTTCCCTCACAGCACTCGTCCCCATTGCCCCATAATCTATGTGTATGTTTCTCCTTGGTTATCAGTCATCCTTCATCCTACTTGTGTTTATGACGTTTTTCAACACATTCCCTTTGGTCAGTGTCTTGAGTTTTTATTATTTCTTATATTTTTTGTGTTTGTTTTAGAGTCGCACATTATACACTATTGCCCTGAGGAAGACGTGGGCGGATTTCGTCTGAGTTACTTTGCAGTTTGACATCAGTCAGGAGCAACACAATTTGAATCATCTCTAACCTATATACTCAGACCCATGAGTCAAGCTCCCCCATTCTATGTTGAAACACGTGTAGGCTAATTAGGTGGTTTAAGTTTGATTAGGTCACCCAGGCCAGTCTGATTGACCAAATTAGGTGAGGATTAGATATGACTGGTCTGGATGAATTTAAGATACTGACATTAAGAGTTGTTTTTGTTAAATTCTGAACTTGTGTTTTGGTATGTCATGAGTGTAATGTTTATACTCAATGCACACATTTATGTACGATTTTGTACCTCTGTGGCCTCAGAATAAAACATGTCCAAACCTGTGTCACGAGTAAAAGATACTTGGCTTTTGCTTGAAAAAAGCTGATTAATGAAGACTTGCTGATGAAACAAGTTGTCAATTTATTATTGTGACGCTAGTGGTGACCTCTTTTCTTTTTTCATGGCGGGGTGAGAGTAGAGCCATGAATCTATCAAACATCATTCCCGAAATACATTTAAGTTATGTTATTATGTATTAATTTGATATTTCCAGAAAATGTATTGACATTTTAATTTGAGTGAGAAACAGAAAGAGATTGAGAGAAAGAGATAGAGAGAGAAATTAAGAGACAGAGAAAGTATTTCATTACATATGTATTAAATTTCACTGAGACCTTACATATGCAACTAAACCAGTTTAGAAATAAATTTACTTTAATCAGTAATAGATACCACATACTGGGCAATTGGGCGCTACCCCATACTGACCGCTATGGAGAAGTGCAACAGAGCACAGCACGCTGAGCCGCACATCAAAAGCAACATCAGCTTCCCTGTGGCTAAGGAGCCGGGCTCTCTTATGAAGCCTGGGAAATGCAGAGTATATGGCTAGCATTAAAATATGTTTTCCTGGTATGTGCATAGCTTCCAAAGCCTAGCAAAGATAATCAGGGAAATTCCAGCTTGACTGCTGAAGCATGTTCAGGATTATACCTGAGCATCATTTGGCATTAAGACTGGATTTGGTCCTTTCCTGGTGCTGGGCAAAAGGGTCAGACGGTACAGGGAAGAAACAAAGTCACTTGCTCTCCCTAGGTCCTCTACCTGGAAAGTGGCACAGGGAGGAGCTTAACCGTTTGAAAGAAACGCGACTAAACAGCTTCTGCCACACAACAATGTGGGTCAATAATATGTTGGCATAAGTGTGTGTGTGTGTGTGTGTGTGTTTGTGAGTGAATGAGTGAGTAAGTGAGTGTGAGCGTGTGTGTGATGTATGTGTGTCTTTGTGTGTACAGTTTGGCCTGGGGCTGCAGATAGTGCACGTGTGAGGCAGAGGCTGATGGGAGTGCGGTCATAAGCTGTTGTGGAACAGAAGGTTTGTGAAGTAATTTCAAACTGCCATGGCCATTGTAAAGGGTCAATTTTCAAATATTGACTTGCCAATGTGCTTAAGTGGCCAAACCTTAAATGGCACTGTTGAAGCTGGTGTGGACATGTTCTTAATGCATTGCAGTGTGTTCCTGGAATTATACTTTTCTGTAGGTAATGTAAACACTGATACGAAAATTGGTTTATGAACACGCCCAACCTTTATAGAACTTTTGAAACTAGGACAAATCGAAAATCGGATGGCGAGTTTCTAGGGGCAATAGTGTAGCCGGAAAAACTATAACAAATAATACATACAATACAGCAAATCTGTCTTCCACCACTGTGCGCCCATCTCCAGGTTGGGTCACCATGAACTGAAATTCAGAGCAGTACTGATTATGCAAATATCTCGCGTATTAGTTTAGTGAAACTTTGCTGGCATAATGTGCTTATTTATTATTTACCTGCATGTGAATGACTTGTTTCCTTGGAGAGGTCATTAAACATGGCAGACCTCTCTCTCCTAAGTGTGTACCTGTAGCTATTGGTTGTTTTTTAGAAGCAGCAGCCGCTATGCCATTATACACTTGTCTCAGAGCCATTGCCTTGAAACACAGATTAAGCTAGTGCAGTGAGCGAACATAATCACAAATAACTATGGGAAATGAAAATGCAAGTGAAGCGAGGACCATTAACCCTAAGACACACTATACATACACTGTGTTGCTGCCACAGTCTGGCTTATTCAACACACCTCAAACTCTAAATGAGGTTATGTTTTGTATTGTAGAAAATACATTGTTGGCTTTTTGCACTATTTTGTATTTTGCAAAGTCCTTGGCACTTCGTTGAGCACATGTCCAAAGTGGTTTGCTCTTCTCTTGCGCTTTGAACCATCCAAATGGATGCTTTGTTGTCGCTAGAACACAATTCTACAAAAGATGCCTGTTTGTCTAGAGGCCACGCTAAAGTAGAGTTGGGTGAATGTTCTCTCAGACATCTCAAAACACAAATGTTTTCCAAATTAAATATATGTTTCTCAATATGTATCATATTAGTAACTAATGATTGTAAAACAGGGCAGTTGTGGTCCTTGTCGTTCCCCAAATCCCCTCTCTCTTTTTTGAATAAATAAGACGTGATATAAGGGGGAGAGAGAGAGAGAGAGAGAGAGAGAGAGAGAGAGAGACCGTGCTTTTGTGTTGGTGTGTGTGCTTGTGTGCACACTTATATGTACACACCAGTAACTTTTTTAAATAAAAGGTTAATGTTACTAATCATAAAATAGTAAAGTCTATACATGTTGGCAACACCAGCTTTGAGGTTAGCCTACTATTAAACTGAAAAAAACAAAATCAACAGAAAACCTCATATGAAATAAAAGCAACAATAGAGCCAGCATTGGTAAAGACGTAATTTTGGTTTGGATTGTTGTTCATGTATGGATGTGTTTATAAAAAATATGATTGTAGGTGTATAGTCTGGGGTTATACGCGTCCTTTGTGGGTCTACAATGACAGTGCATTTACTATAAAGTCTGTGAATGTATGTTATGTAGTTATTACTATTAGCTTTGGGAGTAGAAATATATTTTAAGATGATTTGATATAATATGATATAAAGTGTAAATGTGTTCGTTTTCTGATGTAATAATTGTGTGTGTCTATTTTCAGGTACTTAAATGGCAGGTCTATGAACAGAAGGTCTTAGTATGGTTTTATGTTCTATAATGTGCAAATATGGCTGTATGTGTTGAGGTCATTTAATGGAAGGTGTTGTTGTGGGTGTAGGCTTTCAGATCATTTGATTGAAGCTGCATTGTGAAGTGATGTGTACTTAAGATGTATTTGAATATCCAAATTTCCAAAGTATGTTGTCCATGTACTTTGTAAAAATGTACGTATGAGTTCATGTTCTTCAAGTAATCCTCAGAAGCCTCCAAGCTTCAGTTAGCTAGGAACCATTGTAAGGATCTTATCAAAATGTTGAAGTGATTATTTGGCCAAACAATGGGCAGAGCTATTGGAAGCAGCTAGCAACATGGACAGCACAGACTTCTGGAGAAGGGTGTCATTAGCTAGGAATGATGATACAAACCAGTTAGAAGGGTGCATACCACAGAAGTTATGGATCACTCACTTATCCAAACTTTATTCGAAGTCTGAAGATACTAGAAGGAGAGAGAGAATGACGTCCTTTGGTTGAAACCCAGAAGGGACTTTCCGGGTCTCAATTTCTCAATGAAAGAAATTAGGAGGGGCTTAGAGCAGCAGAATAAAAGAAAGGCACCTGGCCATCCACCGATTGAAGTGTACCACTGAAATCTGGGTTCCAGTTTTTTCCAGTTTTCCACTGTTTGTTTAATGCGATATCGCCTCAGGCACGACACCTAGCTCCTGGCAAAAAGGCGACTTTTATACCATTGTATAAAAAAGGTGTCCGGGATGACACAGTGAATTACAGGCCCATTTCTCTCCTTGACGCGACTTGGAAAGTATAAGCAAGGGTTTTGCTATTACACCTAGAAAGCTGGGTTTGTGAAAACAATATCATCAACCATCTTCAAGCCAGATTTCAACCAGGTCTTAGTACTGTTGATCAATTGTTTAGATTGTATAAACTGGCCCAGAAATATGTTACTCTCAGAAAAATGTGACTCTATATCACCTTCATCGTCCTAAAGAGTTTGTTTGATAGGGTGCCCAGGGTAACATTATGGAAGAAATTAAGTGACTACAACATTCCACCTGCACTAATTCACGGGATTCAGGCTTTGTATAACAACACTGCCAGTATACGTTGGAATCTTGCTGGTGATGGTATGGCTGCGAACAGCCTTGTCCGCAGAGTAAGATAAGCTGTCTGCTTGCTTGCACCTACCTTGTTCTGAGTGTTCATCAACAAGATTATTACAACCCTAACTTGCCCGCAAACTGATGCACCCAAATTGGGAGGGGAGAGCATACTGTTTCTTTTGATTGTGGATGAAGCTGTCTTCATTTTAAAAATGCTCAGAGGGTTGCGTAAACTAGTGGCATCCTTTCATAACGAGGTCATGGGCAGCAGGTTCCTTATCAATCATGACAAGACAAAATCTATAGTATGTAATATAACAGGTTCTAGGGGCACACCCAGGCGTAGTGCTAAGATTGAAGAACATCCAGTTGAGGAGGTGGAGTGCTTTGACTAGCTAGGTGTTTGATTTACCAGTAGTGACAGCTGGACCTGTCAGGTGGATAAGGCACCATTAACGTTGCAGCAGCAGAGTATTCAATACTGAAGGTAACACTGAGACATGGAAATGGAGCTTTCTCCCCTGCACCTCAGTTGGATAATCGCCAGGAAAGATCATCTGCTATGTTTTGGGCTGAGATTTTGGAACATTCGTGTACCACCAGGATAGTCGTAATCAAAAATAAATTCCTTTTAAAAGTACTACGTTTAACTCTGTGCAACCCAAAGATCACAATACGTCTAGAACTTAACCAGCAGTCGATTTCTGACTTAATAGCAATCACCCAGTCTGCTTTTAAGCAAATACAGGCAGTCAATGACTGATCTTTTATCTCAAAGTGGAGGGATGGATTTAAAATGGGTAAGCACATTTGAACCATGTTAAACCAATTGGAACTCAACGACCTTTGGCACAACCCTCAGCAAATAACCCCTCTTACAATATCAACACTGGCCCAACAGGTATGAAAATATGGTCCAGATAGCCATTGCATGTTATAAATCTAAACAAGCAACCCAGTATTCAGAGGTGGACTGGGAACCAAAAGAGTCCCTGGAAATAATTTTCAACGTGGCCCCATATTACACATTTTAAGCAAGCCCAACCCTTTCCTATGAGAGAATGTGAAAATTAAATACAAATGAGGCCCAAAGGTGCAGAGGCCCACCGGCAAATATCCAGAGTACCCTGTAGGCCAGTCCAGCCCTGCCAGTATTGGATTAGCAAAAGGGAGATTCATTATGAAAAATATTTATATACAATTTCCTCCAGTTTGGTGTGTTCATTATTCATAAAGTTTCGGCTAGGAACATTGCCTTTTTATGATCGACAGTTTGGGGTCAGATAAGCACTGATGTGTGTCCTGTTTGTTCAATTTCTAGAGAAGACATTGGGCACTTTCTTTTAATTGCCCCTTGTATATATTCGTGATGGCTGTTACAGAAGAGTAAAAGGACATGGGCCCTTTAAGAGAAAAATGAAAGCAAAAAGGAAGAGGGGCGGGGCAGGAGGAGGAGAGGTGGGAAGGGACGAAACGGCAATTGATGTTTAATAAAGGAAGATACAAGACGCAGCTGTGTTCGTACTTTATTTAAGGCCCACACAAGCCCGCAACAAGGGCCGTTACCCTAAAGCCTGCTGCAGATGTGTTAAATGCAAAATACCAAAGATGCTCTCGCCCTTTGCAAACCCACCCACTGTGATCTGATGGTTTGTACTATTTCTGTTTACTTATATAGGGCGTGGACAATCAGATGAAAATATCTTAAACGTAATGCCTCTCAGCAAAATTAATAGGTCCACACTAATGTTAGAGGAGGTTGGCTTTATATGTAATTAGCACTGACGCCTTGCTTTCGGATGGCAGCAACGATAAGGTATGGGGTGTCGCTGCTAACTCACACCTGGTTATGGATGTTCTTCTCATTTCCCATATCGTTTATAGAGTACTGATATGTCTATTGCTGATAGATAATATTATCATGCACATGCATTTTAACCAGCAAACAGACCTATTTTCAAAAGGATAATTTGTTTTGTTGGTAGATAAAACATTCTGCACTTGCACTTTATCCAGCAAACATACCCACTCACAGAGGGACAACAACTCTGTTATGCTAGGAACCTGCATTGATGAATCTGACGTGGGGGCAATTATTGTTTTCTTAGTTAGGGCAAATGTAAGAAAGGAACATATGTTCTTCTTTTGCTTTTAATTGTGTGATGTTATATGAGAAATAATTAATTGTAATGAACATTTGAAATTTTTTATGCAGTAATAACTGTATATTACGTTTTTAAGTGTACTTTTATGACCGTGGGCTAAAATAAAGTTATTACTGAACTGAACTGTTATCATTTATGAGGGTGAGGTAAGAATGGGTGAACCAATGGGTATCTGATTAGAACCATTTGGTTCTGAAGCTCAAAATGGTTCAACACCTTCAAACCGGAATTTAAAGCCACTGCTATATTTTCAAATATGTGATGGTTTAATTTGGCTCATATCAAACTCTTTTGTAACACTGAGCTCTGGGACACCGGTAGCTAAGGGAATGATGAAACAAGGCCATTATTTACTGCCTGGAGCCGTTCTGTTACAGTGAGAGCATAGAGACAGAACTTCATTTGAACGCCAACCTTCCTCAAAATGTGCATCTAATTCATTTTTGTAGTTGAACATTTTAGTTTAAGGAAGATCTTTTATTTTAGTTTACCTTTGGTTCACTTCATTTTAATATGAAGAATCAAGAAATTGGTCCATACTTCATTGAACCAGTGCTCAGTCTGCAAGCTGCTGATTCAGTTGTTTAATCTAGCCCTTAGATCTGTGAGCTGTTTATCGGTTTTCTGTAAACATATTTTCCTTTTCTTTTTAATTTTTTTGATTGTTTCTTTTATTATTTTTTTCATTTATTTTGATATTTTATTTTCTGAAAAAAGATTAAAATTGTGTTAGCCATTGATTTGTAATTGAATAACTTTTTCTTCTTTCTTCCTTGTGCAAGAATGTTTTGCAGTATTTTTTTACAAATAATGATGGATACCTTCTAGTTGTCTACAGTAGATATTTCGGTTTTAATTTAATATATTACATTTCAGGTACAGGTTTACTGATTCTCGGGATATAGGTAATTGTTGTTTCACTGCAACCCACAACCCACTTCTACAGGAATCGCTCTGTATCATGTACTTTCATCCCCAAGCATGCAAGTGTGTACATTTCTGTCACTGCTACACTATTCACAAACACAATTTCTCACACAACGGCAACCTCCCCACCACCTTTCCGCACAAGTTGTTCATGGTGGTGCCATTGGCATAGTGTTGACTGCTCTTGCAGCACTTGATTAGCTGCATCAGCACAGACATCCACCACCCACTGCTCAGAGTGTCTCAAATGACAGACATAAACTGTGTCAGTAACATCATCCAATGTCAAATGAGCAAGCACAACATAGCAAGCTGCACTGTGCCCATGCAGAGTAGCAGACATCAGAAAGATGGACATGTAGGTCCCATTGACTTAATCTAAGGCGATTCTTTCTAAAAATACATTGTAACTTCATAAACTGCACCTCATATTTAAGCAATAAAGCCCCAAGCCGGGATGTGGGGGGCATTGCCGCATTAAGTAATGCCTCAGAGCCCATTGTTACAGGCCCGAGCCTCCATGAAGGCTCTGGGGCATTATCTGATACAGTAATACCCCCTCAGTGAGGGGCTTATTGCTATTAGTACCCCGGCCCGTTAGACCGGGTTGCTAATAGTGTCTTTACTTTAGGTGCAAAACATCAGCGTTTCACAACTGAAGAAAAGAAGAAAAAAACTGATGGCCACCGTGGAACAGGGTGAGGGAACTATACATAATCCCCTTTCCCTTTCCATGAAAGCCATGCAAAAAGGGAAAAAAAAACAAAGAAGATGGCCACCATGGAAAGGCGAGAAGGGACTGCATGTTGTATGTTCTCCCTTTCCATGGCAGCCAGTCGGGAAAGGAACACATAGGGATGCAACTGCAACCAGTGATTTTTCTGAATGAACTCTATAACATCATTGAACAGTGGATGGATCCTAACTGGATGTGTCTGAACGGGAAAAAAACAAGCTGATGGTCTTTGGGTCCATGCAAGCCAGGGCAAAACTTCCATCCAGTTATGAGCCATTCACGATAAAAGAGTCTCATATCCAAGTGGTGAGCAGCGTCAAAACCTTGGGCATGACTCTGGAAGCTTCCTTGAGCTCAGATGCTCAAGCCTCTTATGTTAGTAAAAATTGCTCTTACTACTTAAAACTGCGCTACCATAGCCAGAGCGACTAAACTCCCTCGACTGGACTATGGAACGCCATATTATTGGGCTCCATTAAACAATGCCTGATAAAATACCAGCATATTCAGAACCATGCTGTTCGAATAATCAAGCAAAAGGCAAAATCTGATTATATCAGTGAGGCAAGGAGGGAACTACACTGGCTAAGGGTCGAAGACCGTGTGATGTTCAAATCCATGACACTCACAGACAAGTGTTTGTATGGAAAAGCTCCGGCCTGCCTTAAATCCAAAATTGTGGGCTACATTCCAACCCGCACTCTAGGATCTGAGGCTCAAGGCAACTAACCTCCACAGGAAGGTAAACGGTTTGGGCAGAGCCTTCCCAAATCGGTCTGCCTCCCACTGGAATAAACTGCCACTGAACCTGATTCCAACCTGCTCAGGTTCAGAAAGCAATTGAAAACTCTCTTATTCAAAGGGTCAAAGCAATCCAGAGTAGTACATGTTCCATTCTGTGTCTTGGCACGCCAGGCATCCTGTGCCTCTGTGCCTGTTAGTCTATGTGTGTTGTATGAGTGCTTGTCTTCATGTGGCGCCTTATAAACAAATAATAAAATAAAAATAAATAAAAAAATTGTCGGGCTAGTAAGGTCCCGGCGAGGGACAATCAGGTCATTTGTAACAATCTGATTGTCCCTTGCTGGGTACTAATTGTGGTTAAATGCTTTTCTTTAAAAATATATATTTATTTAGGTTTACTTTTGGTTTCATTTATTTTATTTTAATAAAAACAAAACAGAAATCCAAAGTTTATTGGGGATCATTATGAGTTTGGTGGTACTTCTATGGGGGCTCGAATGGATTGATCACATTTTTGCATTGCTCAAACTGGCATTCGAGCAGAGCGCATAAAAGCTTGTCAATTGTCAATAAAATTGTTGATTTTACGTTATGTTATGCTTTTTTATTAATGTTGCTTTTTTATTTGCTAGTAGCCTAACCGTAACATTGATTTTTCCAACTTGTATATATTTTACTTTGCGCCTTTTCTTCTGCTACCATAATGATGCATCCAGCACCTTAAACATTTTGCTTGCATCTGGTTCAACTCATTCATGCAGGAACATTTACCCAGCACTCTGAAACAGTGATCTGTCATCAACAATGTTAAATCCTCTCCCATGTCCTCCTACAGCTCTTAGTCAACAAAAGGAATCATATCTGCAGTAAGAATCACACTTGTTCATTTGAACGTGCAACGCCCTAATTGGAGTTGGAGCAGTGCCTGAACAAGGACAAATCACTGTTGGGGTTAGCCAAATGGTTACCCTCACACAAGAAGTACTGCGCCACACAAAGGGTTGCTTAGTACAAATTTCATTAACACTGTTGGGGTAAGTCATATAACTAGTCCTATTCTTCAAACAACTAGGAATCTCCTTTGAATTGTTTTACCATGTAATGTTGAATTTACTACTGAGAAAACGTATTGATGTTATCAACCATTTGGCCTCATTCAGCAGCTCAGGTGTGAAAATGCATTTCATTTCCATTACACTCTGCTGTAGATAAGGCACCAGTGGATGTGGTATTAATGCTCAGTGCTGATAGTATTAGCAAGAGTATGTTTGGTGAAAAGTGAAATACAGTACTGCTTTGGAGAGAAAGAGCTAGGAGAGCAGACAAGGTTGGTCATGTAGTAGTAACAAGAATTGCAGACTGTTAGATATATAGACTGGAGGAATTACTCCTAATCTTGTGGTATTTCTTTATTGTGGTAAATGGTGATATCTTATTGTGGTATATTATTATTGTAGTGATGCAAGGTTAGATTCCCTTTATAGTGGTAAAACTCTCCTCAGAATATAGTCTAACATCTGTCTTTTATCCCAGGGTTCTTCACAATACCAGACACTGGACTTATTACACTTAACTTGGGGTGGTACCTCTACCCATCAGCACCTTATCTACAATGCTGATGTATGCCCTGGTGGCTGATCTGCACAGCTGTAAACAGGCAAAATGAAATTTCACACTCTCGTTCACTTTCTCACGATAGAGTTCACATCAGATTATTCACATGGAAACATTTATTTTTGCGTGCTTCTTTGTGTGTGCAGATCAAATAGAATGACCAACTGCCACACAATGCATCAGAATACAGTCATTTTAATGATGTATCTTTATCGTGACAGATAAACTTATCAATTACACATGACAACAGCTATGCATAGAACAGATTTTCTACTTTCAAGGTTTAAAAAAAAAATGCAAAAGGCACATTTCAAAAAAATAGAAAGAGCTGTTACCAGCCCTAGCAAACCGACCTTGGAAGGGCAGAACTTGGCAAGAATTAAGCTTTATGAAAATCAAATTGTAAAGAAACCTTGTAAATTTGGAAAGGCATGCACTTATAACATTGAAACATTACACATGAAATGACCTATTCCTGACTGACTATCGGACAGGCAAATCCAGCACACCCTCAATTCAACCTATATTTACCTAGAAATTGACGAGATCCCTTGCACCGCTTAATGTGGGAATGCCTCTCCCTTGGGTCGCCCACCGATAAGGATTATCAGGACTCCAGGAAACCTGCCAGCACTACCTCAGCAAAGCGTCTCAGACTGCCTGTCTCAGCCCAGCACTCGAGGATCCCTCCAGACTGTCACTCACTGGATGCCAGTAGATGTCTTCCCAGCACACCCAATAACAGTCCATTTTATGACCTATCCCTGTCAGTAAACAGAAATCCTTCCCCTTGCCCAGATCATGCTATTTTATCCGTCCTGCCCAGTATTTTTCCTTTTGAGAATGCCAATCCTGCTAACTACAAATGTAACATCTTCTGTGCTCTCTGTGAAAATGTGTGCATTTCCATCTGGTGCACACGCCAGCTGCATTTGCCGTTGCTTGTATGTGTTTCTATTGCCCTGTCTCTGCATAAGCCCACTGACACTGCATATGCATGCTAAGCTAATAGACCCCTGTAACATAGACCCCGACTCCTACAAGACGCAAGCCATAACTTCAAAGGAAACAGACATCATTAGAGGCCTTATGCCACCAGCTCCCAATATTGCAGAAATCATGTCCACACATGTGGTGGAAGAACACCACCTCAACCTCACCCATCTCACAATGCTAGGGCATATGTACCGGTGAGAGCAGAAGATCTCCAGTGCACAGGGACAGACAGAAGAAATAATGGTTCCTCCTGGAGGAGCTGACGTTCTAAGGATGTGAAGAGGAAGCCCATTGTGACACTGACTTATCGTAATAAAGCTAAGGTATCACAGAGGGATAAAAACATGAGGTGCCGTCAACATGAAGGTGAAAGCAGTAGAGATGGGCATCTAGATCCTGGAGAAAATCTTTAAGTGGTGCCAGTAGCTCAAATATGAGGTAAAGAAGAAATAGATCTACCACCAATGAATTAGAAAGGCCATTGTTAGATGGCCAATGTCTTTGGAGGAGCAGACACTGAAGCAGCGGATCACAGCTTCAGCACATATTGCAGAGGAGATGGTTATATTATAGACAGTATAGACAAGGATTCCATTTTAGAGGTTTGCACAGCGCACACTAAAGAACAGCTGCAGCCACAGGGACTTCATATAATAGGCAGAAACAAGATGTGTTTATGCTTCCATTTGTTGATCTGGGACCAGTGCCGTGATATAACTGCACTGCCTGGGATTTGTGTTAGTTGAACAAATTAACACATCATCCGTGGTACAAGTCTCGGTTTGTGCTTTGAGGGAGTTCAACAATCTCTAGATACTTTATTGCATATGCATCCAGCAGTTAGACATCCCTTGCTCCAGACACACTTAAACTCTTTCATGCTGTACACTTCCAGAGATAAAGATTCAAGTTAATCAGCCACTCAGAAATGTTCTTTATTATTGCTAACAAGTATTTGTCAAGCAGATGTTTATCCATCTTCTGTGCAGCCATATATCTAATGAATGATATAGACCCACATGCATCGAGAAATACTTACCAATGGAGGAGTGTGTCCCACTTCTGGCTAAAACAAACCAAGTTTTAATTTTGCACCAGCTGCCAACAGGGGCTATTTGTTCCTCCTTCCAGTGTTCACCTGTTGGCACATGTCACAGCCACTCACTTCAACAGAAATATATTGACTGTGTATCACTCGTGTTCCTGAACAATTGCTACTCCCTCCCACAGAAATCATATAACCATGGGTCTCGCACTAGCTGCTCTAATGTTTTTTCTACTCTTCCTCTCACGTGTCAACTAATGGCACCATTCTTGCCCAACCACTTCAAGAGATGGACACTGGCTGGTGTATCACCCATCTCCTTGAATCTCTGCTACTTTCTCCCACACAAATCACATGAGCTTTAGTCTTTGACAAGCTGCCGTCAGGTATTCCCTACACCTCCTGCTCCTCCCTAATATGAAGTAAAACCTGGACACAGCATTTCTTTTTCGCTAAAGGATGTGTTGTTGCTTGCAGTCAGTTAAACACAGAATGCCAGGTTTCTCCTCCTGACGTCATCAGCCTCAGATATTTCCTACACAGTTGTAGTCACCCAAGAAATGCTGTCTTTTAGGTATTTCCTCTCTCTTAACTCACACTAGAATGCACGTATGTTGCTTGCCCACTTTAAAATATTGAATGTGTCATAGAGCCCTACATGAATCTAATTTGTCTAGAGAACCTCAATTCACTAGTAGCCTTCTTCCTACCAGATGTCGATACCTAAACTCCAGTTTACTAACTCTTCTCTGAATGCTATGGACTTGTCTCCAGCATCAACTTCATGCCTCTCTGAAATGTGACTTAGACTTAAAGCTTCAGCCATATGTCCTTCTTTAGAGGCCTTGCAATTAAACTTGTAGGACTTGTTAAAAAGCTCAACCAAGGTTTGATTTGGTTAAATCACCTAAAACTCGCGTAAATTGAGGGTATTATGGTTAATTGAGGCCTACACTCAAAATCCTGCAATAGAACTCAGGCTGCCCAATATATAGGCTTGTATTCCTGGAGATTTGTATTGTGGACATATACACTAAAAATTTAGATTTCTCTCCTGACTATTGAATGTCCTAGATTGGAACATGTTAGACCGTCTAATGCAAACTAATGGGCCTATCTATGTTATACCACTTTTATAGGTGCTCCGCTGATAGAATAGGTATATTCCAATTTGGGTCCCAGAAGATGGAACACAGGACCTCTCACAGGTACATGATGTATCTGATATTGATCATATACACAATCACAGCTATATTTTCCGTTTATTCACAGAAGAGTGTTTTGGCAGTGCTGTTCTTCCCAGCTGTTTGGGTTGTAGTTATAGAGGGCCCATTAGCGTACTTGGTGGGTGCATCATCCTATCAGGTTGCTCCAAATAGGGCTGCCACCCACCCCAGCTCAAGCGCCCCTCAAGACCCCACCCCCCTCTCTTTACCTTAATGCGGACCCCATAAGGCCCACACCTCTCTACTTCCTCCTTTAGTAATGGAAATGAAAGAGGGGCTCCATGACAAACATCTCCCCGGCTGTGGCAAACAAACCTTGAGGGTTTGTCTCAGGATTCTTATAGCAATAATAGCAATAATCACCCATTCGTTGGGCTTCTCTGGTCTGCTAATGGCACCGGGGCCTGGTGTTACCTTGGGCCCCGGGCTGTTACTAGGCAGTGAAGTCAACCGAAGCATGTGATCATTGCTAGATTATCGAAAATAACACATGTCACTTAATGTTGGAGATGACTTGCTCTGGATGCTTACAATTTGGCATTAAGCAAAACCTACAACAAACGGAGAAGAATCACTGCACAGGGAATTGAAGCTCTGAACTTTTTTCCTATAGATTATTCTTTTTTTTTTAACTTATTTACTATTAATCTCTTTACAGATGTTTTAAAAGTACTCACATTCATCACAAAGTTATATCAAAATTATTATCTCTGCATGCAATGCATTGGGGTCAGTCCAGCTACAATCTTCAACCTATGTTGGATCTGATGGGGGACATTGTAAATTGGGGTTTGGGGTTGATTTTGACCTTGGCCGCACTGGTGTGAGCAGAGTTCGTGGGCAGGAATAATGGCATATTCTGATCAAGAAAGAGTCACATAATTTTGAGTACCAGGCTTTTATTTTATCACATAATGAATTGAACATATCCTTAGCTTCCAGTTCCTACCCTTGTATTCTCCAAAGAAGCAGTCAAGTTCACACAGTTTATTTTAGACTGGGCTATACAGAAGACGAGTCAAAGGACAATTGTGTGACTTTCCTCATGCTCTATTCAGAATACTTCCATGGGTAAGCCATATTGCCCATTCAAATAGGTGCCTTAGCTTTGTCATGTAAATAATGAGATTCTACGTGACAAAGGCAAGGTTCTCCCAACTACCTTGTAAATCCACAATGGATAGGTGGGGCATATGGAGGCAAGACAGTCAAGGCTGTCCTACAGCAAAGTAATCCATCTTTCCGATCTGTTTCTGTCCCTGATGTGATTTTCTAAGTAGCATACTTCTGACCCCAGAGGTAGAGAAGCTAGATTTTCAGTAATGAAGAGCCACTTTTTATTTATGCTGTTAGCGTAATGCTAATTTAACAAGAGCTCTGTGTGTATTTGTATACATCATTCTATTAAGACACCATAGGTTTTACAAATTAACCTCTGAATCAGAGCTTTTGGCAAATCGTTTTAGCATGGTGATATTAGACAATGAGATTATGTTACAATTGCTTTATTTTGTGATGATGTTTGATGGAAAAAGAAATAAACAAATTTGACTTCGACTGGGACATCTCTAGCCCCAGGATTAGCAGTCCCTGAATTGCTATTGTGGATCTTGCTCCATGGGAACATTTGAAAAGTAATCCCAGTTCAAAGCCACTAGGTTTTTTCTGGGCAGTAGGAGGGGTCAGAAATGTGAGGCGGATACCTCTGTGAAGGTTTCTCAACAAATGCCATTTTATTATATTAAAAGGTTGGATGAACGCCTCACTATCCCCACCTGGACAGGGATTTACGTACCTAAAATAAACTAAAGGACACACTCTAACAAAGAAAATGTGTCCCTCGCAGGTGTTGGGAAGGGGGCAGCCCCATACTACCCCCTATGCACTTTAGAGTGAGGCGAGATGCATTCGAAGCACTATGATAGGCCAAAGGGGGAGCGGAGACAGTGAGAGGACCACCTCCCAGTTTAACAGGACCCTACTTCAATCTAACCAAACATAGTCTATTCACATATTAGAGAATAAGGCACAAGCAGCATTGCTATTTTGTGTAGATATTAGTAATCATAGTTAGAAGGGAAGGCCTGCATGGCAAATGCAGAGTTGCATGCACTGGTTCCAAATCGCGGGACAAGAGAAATCCCCAGTTCTGCTCAAGCTCCCATGAGGACAGCCTACACCCCCAACCACCACAACGCCTATTCATTGTTCTAACAGTGCTGCAAAGATGTTCAAGAGGAATGTGCCCTACAAGGCCATGATCACAGACCGGTGCCTGGTGTGCATGCTATCTCACACTGACCAAAGCATGACCCGCCCATCCCCAGGTGACTAGGAGTTATAGCCCATATAACTGACTAAAACTTAAGTCCTCTGAATTCCATGGCACCAGGTGCCCTTTCACCACCAACCCCAAAGTAACAAGTCTGAGATGTTCAAAGAGGACGGACAGAGCCCATCATTGAAGCAACTATCATGTGATTGTTATTGCAAGGTGCTGGGAGGGATAAACTATAGTTCAAAACGAGGATGGAGATCTTGAAGCAAGATGGCACAGAGGGGAGTGAGTAAAATGTGTGTGTGAGGGTTACAGTGCCCCAGAGCCTCCTTTATGTCTGTCTTAGAGCCTGCCAAGTGCACAGTATGAGTGATAAAATAGTTGTATGGTGGGAGTATAATTAATTTGTTTTATGACCTTCAAGGTGAGAAGAAGATGATCACTGCAGTACCCACGTGATGGAAGACGGACGGACTGGGCTGGAACCAATGGCCTGGCATCCCTTATGGGGCAGGCGGATCCTGTAGAGGTGCACACCAACCAGCCACGTGGGATTTTACTCTACGTATTGCGTCATGTATGACAATGTTTCGCATTATAAGATTCAGATTGTACTACTTGTTGGCAGAACGTTCTTAGCACCAGAGATGTTTGCTGTTGCTCTCATCTGCGTGTGAGATTAAAAACGTGTTATCCTTACAAGATCAACTTGGGCCTTTGTTGCCTATTGGGTTGTATTCTCTCTGGTGTGAGGGTTCAGGGACTTGCCTTCAGAGGTATACATACAATAAATAAACAAGGAAATACATGGCTGCTCAAAACAATAGTGATTGAATTCATAATGTAACCAGTCTCTCTTTATAACATGGGCAAATTCCCCTTTCCAAGGTTTAATTGCAATTCTGCTTCACAGTTCAAGAAAAGAAAACAAGAATATCCTGATTTGAAACAATGTTCAAAGATATTTCGATTCAACTTCAACCGGTCAACAGAACGTTCAAACTCAGTCTGGTGCAACTTTGACTTATCAAATAGAAAGTTCCAACTCAGTTTGGTGCAACTTCAACTTGTCAAATAGAAAGTTTTAACTCAGTTTGGTGCAACTTCAACTTGTCAAAAAAAGTTCCAACACAGTAAATAGAAGGCTCTTCCTCTTTCTTGAACAAGTTCTCAGTTCATCAATAGCAACAATAATAGGATGATTTAGGTCAGGATGATTTGCTGACCTAATAGAATAATAGGTCAGGATGATTTGCCAAAACTGATAACTTCTAAAGAAATAAAGATTTGTTATAACCACTTTACACAGCTCTTCCTTTGGTATCAAAAACCACACAAATTGTCTCTGTCAGGACCATTTTTGAGCACTTCTTCAAGTTCCACCTGGTTTACACCCATGTCATGCCTACTCCTGCAAAGGCTGTACCATCCACTTATACTCCCCTGCCTGAACAGCTGTTCACAACAACAAGTGATTTTGGTGTGAAGGTCAACTGATAAGAAGTTCCCAGCATCTTCACAATATTCAACAAATTGAAGCTTCAAAACTTTCAACCACTCTTCAGGGAAAACAAAATGTACATTGATGCTATTTAATACTCTTTCTAAATAAAGCTTCTCTCCTTCTGGATCTCCTTTTCCAGAAGGGCAGACTTGTTGCCACTCTTGTGTGCCCACTATACAAGTAACCAAATACTGACAAGGATAGTGTCTTTTCCTGCTTCTCCCTTGGCTTTGGTAATGTGAGTTTATACCAGCTTTTATCCTACATTGTGTGAAGTATGTGGAACAAGTTTCACAGCTTATACACTTTTCAGTAGCCCCCTTCTGTTGTTGACAATATATGCTAGATTGTAATCGCTTTGGTTTTAGTCTCTCTTGGCTTGGCCAATACTGTTTGGTGCTAACTATGTTGCCCCTTTGGGTTGCTGACACAGACTCACACATTTATCATTACAGTCATTTGGCTTTATTACAATATGATTTTGCTGCTTTTCACTAGTTTGGTATTTAAGATCACATTGGCATCGACTTTCACTCATCCCCGAGTGCTGCTTCTGCTTCTTTCCAGCAGTTTGAAATTCAAAAGTACTTTCTAAATAACTTTCATTCTCACTCACCGAACGCCTGCCTTGCACATGGGAGGGGGAAGGTACGCTCCGGGGTCAGCCACCAGAGACAGCCTGGAGGCCCTCGGGTGCATGCCAGCCACTTGAGACAGCCTATTGGGAATGAAAGCTTCCCTCGCCTTCGCTTCCCGCTGCACAGCCTCTGCAGATTAGAATGCCAGAGGGCAAGCTTCCCCCTTCAACGCTTCCCTCTGTGCGACCTCTGCACGTCAGGAATCGAGAGGTACAGGCCCTCTCCGGACCGGCAGCTGCTATCTGCCAAACAGTGGTCCCAACGTCTTCTCTCTCCTCCAGCTTCTGCCTGGGCTGCCTGCACAAACCACGCTGTTTCTTAATTCTTCTGCTCTTCTCTCCTACTATGGCCTGCAGCTGAGGGTGCCTTTGAAGCCTTTCTGTCTCCATTAGGTGTGAGTCATTTGCATTAACAATCTGACCACTCCTTCCACATTCTCCCTTTTTATCCATCTTCTATGTTCATTACTTGGGGAATTATGGGATTTATGGGACCTAATGATAAAGTTAGGTTTTTGAGGTTTTTTCCCTCTGAAGCCAACTCTGTTCTTTGTAATATTCTTTAAAGGAATAGACATCAGATCTGATTGAAAAGGGAAAGGCAATTATTTTAAGTCATTATTATTCTTATTTTCCCTTTCACTGTACCTTTGGGTGTCAGGGAGGTCTTTAGCTATACAACTCTGTGGGATTTTTAAAGGGTGTTTATTTCTCCTAATGCCTCAGAGTTTGTGACAGTTTCCACCCCTATTTACATATGTATCTTGTGGCACAGCAAGATGGTTATTACAACAAGCCATCACACACTTTGGCATTGTGCAGTCCTCGTCCCTAGTGGAAGACAAATACTGTGTCTCATCCCATGGAGTCCTGTCATTCCCTTGAGCCTGTTCTCCTCCCAGGTAATCCCCCGACAGAACACCACCCCAAGGTCAGGATCAGAAAGTGGCTGCCTTTCCCTAGCCACCCACGAGGAGACTTTTAGGAGAGAATTAGTGAGGAGTCTGTAGGTTTCATCACAGTGGCTGGAGCAGATCTCGGACCCATCATGCCTGCTTTCATTGTGGGCCATAAACCACTGATTGCTTGTTCCAAGCTGCCTTACATTTTCTGTTTTGATCCCAAAGATGTTAGATATACATTCCTTACTGCAGTTTGAAGCTATGGTGGTGCTTAATGGATAAACATGGATCTAAACTATTACAAAACATGTATTTCCCCTACATCACACTTTCCGTATGTCTACTGCATCTTGATTTTCCTTTTCTTCTCCCGACTCTTTTGCCTCAGCAGACTAAGGCTTGGATATCCTGAGAAGGGGTACAATATGTCATCTTTCGTACAAGTGAGGTGCTCTGAGAACACAGTGGTGATGTGGTGCAGTATAACAAGTGGTGTATCATAATATAACATAACAAATCCATGCAACTCCTGCAACGTCGTGATATTTTTGTAGTGTTACATAGTAGTGATCAAGATTAGTGCAACTTTATCCAAACCCAACACTAGGCCTTGAATTAAAATTTCCCATATTCAACCCGACTCCACACATCGAATCTCCCTGAGAGATAATGCTAATTCGCCTGGGCATCTCTGCTTCTATGACTGAAACTGTATATTTAAATGCTGTTATATTTTCTGACAGCAGTCTATGATCTTCCATATGAACGAGCCTGCACAGAAATTCATTTTCAGAACAACCGACACACCTGTACTGCAACAATAGTACCCGTTGAGCACTTCGAAAATGTTCCATTGATAAAACATAAGACGACAAATGTCACACAGCCACAATCCTTCCAGACTATAATTTAATGTGCCCACTTCTAATTGAAATTTCAAAATAGACATATGGGCATTTTTCTTGAAGTTAATCCTATAGACAAAGAGCTCCAATGGTAGCGTTTTGCTCATCAAACAAAGGAATAGAAAAATGCAGTTGAGTTTACAGAATGACAAAATAAATGTACAGTTAATTTCCATCTAACTTAACTATGTATGTTCCCTGTTCCACTTTTCTCTTATATATTCATTGCAGATATTCTGAAATTACTCTTTTTCTTTGGTAGACAAGCTCAGCGACATGAACACGTTTTCCTTTGCTTTTCAAGAAAGGGGACATTTTCCATGAACCAAGGCCAAATAACCGCACAATGTGAAATGTAAATGTACGGGAATTTCAAAAAGGTCAAAGGCACTGACAGTCTCATTATTGTTGAGCCAAAGAATCTAGCAATTATTTCGTAAACCATCCTTCTGTCTGTGTGTCTGGCTCACTATGCAGATTCTCTTGAGAGAGACAGGAATCTGGGAGGACCCAGGTTCCCGTGCATGTCAGTGCCTAATGCTGTGAATGCACAGCCATCGTGCACGATCTGCTTATGGTGGACATGAGGAATTGTAAGCACAATGATGCACAATGATGAACACATAATGCCTCATTACGATTTTGGGCCAAAATCGGCAGTAACTCTGAGGTCGTGGAATTTGCATTACCCTCGTGTCTAATAGCAGAATTTCCACTGTATTCCAACCTGGCGGGCGCGCGCACTGAACAACAGCAGTACCAGTAATTCCGCACAGCGCAGTTACAGCTGAAAACCCTGAAAATTTCGGAATTTCAGCCCAACATCAGCAGCAATTCCCTTGGTGAAATTCGTCATCGCTATATAAGGAAGCACTGTAGCGCCCATTTTGTAAATCACAATTCGCTCAATATCTGGGCACAGGAGTGCAAACCAAATACCCAGGAAATCCTAAACCTGTCAGAAGTAAAGGGCAAAGGCAGGGTGTCTGATATGAGGCTGCATAAGTCTAGATTCTCGGAGCAGGAGCTCACAGTATTAGCAGTATTAAAGTGGTGGCCCAGTCTGAGGAGCTGTATGGTGCACAAAACTGGAAGACCAGCCAACAACACAAACACTCCATGTGGGCTGAAATCAGGGACAAAGTGGTGGCCATAGGCCACTTCCAACATGAGGTGGACGACATGAAATAGCGGTGGAATGACCTCAAGGCCAGAGTCAAGAGCCTCATATCCCTCCACCTCCGGGAGACAGCTACCACTGGAGGTGGGACAGTGGAACCACTAATGGCCTGTGGCATCCTGCATATGGTCGGGATCGAGGGCATGGGCATGGCCGAGTTAGGAGCCAGCACCCAAGGTGAATCTGGTGAGTACCACAACAAAATATGATCCCATACATGCCCAACCCAACAGAAATTCACAAACACCCAGAGTGCCATGCAAGCGAGAAAAGTAAACCCCAGCAAGCATACACCATCCATGTAAGGTTTTCTCACAACAACATGAGTCAGTGGTGGGAGGATAGTTCAGGGAGAATGTGCTTGCCTTGGAAGCAAGACGACATGGAGCAACACAGGTTCGATCCCCCGGTCCGTGCTTAGAAACCTCTGGGTTTTAAGTGCGTTATAAATAACCTATCATATCATATCAGTGAGGAAAGGACCATACTTACATGACACCAAGGCATGAAGTGGAGGGGATGAGCGTAGACACAAATCACCATTGCAACACAACTTAGAAGGTACAAAGCACAACCACATTGCACATCACAACCACTCCTTGCCCACGCAGCGAACACGCATGCACATGCAACATAGCCATCATGTAACCATATGACAAGCCCATGAACATGGATGCACGTCAGTGGTTAGTTGTGTCAGAAAAACAAGTCCATCAACTAGAACTCTCCATGTAGAGACTCATAGAGGAATGCATGCCCGACATCATGTCCACCTGACTCACACACAGCTAAATGTACTGCAATCACCTGACTGCACCACCAGAAACCAGGCATCAACAGTCTCAACACACTTCTGGCAGGACACCCTGTAGCTCAACCAATCCAAGAGATGCACGACCGGAGCATGCATGGAACCCCACACCTGGAACCTGCCCGGCTAGATGCAATGCATGCCATGAACACAGTGGCTGACACATGATGCTAGCCCTCCCAGGAGTCCCAACAGACAGTGATGATATTGTACAAATGACAGTGAATGTTGAATCACCATGCACCTCAACACCAAAGTGGTAACACACATATCAATTTGCCCCAAACAGGCAGGCAAGAAACCCAGGAAACAACAGAGGTGGCTGGCCCCTCCACAACACCTAGAAAAATAACTGCCAGCAAACAACCAGACCAAGGCATTTCGGGGAGTGGGAGTGTGCCCCCCAAGAAGAGTCACAATGTAGGCGTGCCATCTACGGACACACTGACCTCCCACACAGACACAGTGTGAGGTTGGAAATCCCTTATGGAGGGACAGGGCCTCCTAGTCCTTGTGCAACCATGTCTCTGTGTGTGCTTTCTCTATATTTTCTGTCACTGCCAGCCTGGACCTCTGGCAGTGCATCTCTTTATGCTTTTCTTTTGTTGAACAACACCCATGGGATACCCTTATGGCCACCATGGATTGGGGTATGCCCTTGTACCCCTTATGTGTGTTTGTGGGTGCCTATGTGATGCCCACAGAGCAGGGGCTGGGCTGATGGCAGCTACATGCTGACTTGGCAGTGGCTCTGAGTTTCCTCCATTTTGAGACACCCAGGCCCTGCCATAGGAATCAATAGATTCCAGGAGGAAGGCAAGATGGCCCCTGTGGCTTCTTAGTTTCTATTGCTGTTTATCTTATTTCCCCTAGTCCTGGGAAGCCCTGACTCTGTTGCTTCCTCATGAGTGGCATTTGGGTGAAAACACCATACATGTCTCTGTTCCGTTTCCTCCTGACTGGCTATTGGGTGGAAATACCATATATGGGTCTGGGGCAGCCTCCTTTTAGACTGACTGGAGCCTTCCCATGGGCTGTGTGTTATGTGTACACCCTATGGGTGGGACCAGTATGAATGGAGTCTGAAATGAACTCACACTCTCTGTTGTGGGTGTCTGGTTTCTGTGTGTGTGACACAATGAATGAGACAGCCCTGACTGAAACTGACATTAATGCAGTGTAGTGTGCTTAAAGGCTGGGTACATAACCTAATCCACATGTATTGCTGTGAGTACCTGGATGGTGTGAATGGCCTGAATACCTGTGATGCTGATTGGCTGCCTGCCTGCATGAATGCCCTTCTGCGTGATTGGCTGACTGAGTCTGGCTCAGCCAGAGTGAATGGGGAACAGATGTGTACAGATGGGGACCTCTCATTTTCCAGTTTGATTAGATGCTGAAGCAAGAAGAAGCTGTTCCTTGAATCCCAGCTGGAGGAGAAGTCTGCTGCTGCATTTGCTTTGTGTTATCCAAAAGCTGCTATGTTCTTCCAAGGACTGATCTAGAGAGGACCTGCAAAGGAGACCTCTCCCTAAGCTACAAGGGACCATCTTACAAAACTGCTACTCTTCATCAGAAATACCCTGGAAGCCAGTACTGTGTGCCTTCTTGAGTCCTGAAGAGGAGTGCCATACATCTTGAGGTGAAGAAGTCCATTAGTGTCAACCAGGGTCTGGAGGTGCGTTTCGTGACAACTGGAAACCATTGCTGTCTACGGCCCAGAGAGGGGGTACACTGACATATTGCTGCTGGACACCCGGAGCTGCAAAAGTTCCAAACTGCCTAAGAACATTTCAAGGGACATCTTTGCCATCAACACTAGCCACTTTTTCCCACCAGAGAGAGTCCAGAGACACTGAGTGCAGAGAAAGATCAGTCAGTGGGTTTCCCGCAACCAGTAGCTAACAAAGACGTCCCAAGGGTCCAGACTTGGAGAGGGTCTGAGGTCCACTCCATTGGTCAGTACACATCACCAGACGCCATCCAGACATCTGTGCTGGGGCTGCAGCAGTGAAGTACCAAAAGGTGGAAAAGAACAATATTCTGAAACCCCACACCAAAAAAGACCTATGCACCCGTCGCCGCCAGAAGTTATCGAAGGGTCCCAGGGGTCTTCCTCTCATCTGCCAAGCCTTTAAGGAATACAGAGCATGTTTCATCTTTACATGACTTCTACAATTGGAGAAATCATCGACCAAAAGAGAGCACCACAAAGAGTAAAACTGCTGCACTTCAGAAAGAATGGTTGAGTGAAACCGAGAAACTCTGCCACTTCGCCTGCCAAGGCACCAAAGGTATTGTGATTAGGAAGAGTGTCTTCTAGCCCCAGGAGTGGTCCAGGGGCCCCAGATTCGTCTTGGTTCCTGTTCTCCTGTGACCTCTCACGTACTTTGTGGTGGTAGAACCTTTTAAAAGGAAAGCAGAAAAGTATTGAATATTATTGGACTCGACTGTAAAAGACAAGATAAGTTGCTCCCTAACTTTTCCCTTACAGGTTTCCCAGGTGGGGGGGATATTCACACAGAATTGTATATCTAGCATAAAGAAAGAATTTTGCCACTGCTCACAACTAACCTGCCTTTCTTCCCAATTCAATGCTGATGCACCTCACTTAAGAATTCACATGCCTATTTAAAAATGTCTACAGTAACTGCATCTATTACTGAATGTAAGTTTTAAGTGGCACCACATACAGTGTATATTTTTGCCATTCTTTAAATAAGTATTTCCAAGTACAAATTATTATTATTTAAATGTATATATCTTCCCGAATCCTATTTTATACTGGCTAGGGTACCCGGCGTTGCCCGTGTCCTGATCGAGTGGTGTCTCATGTGCCCTGGAGGATGTTGCTCTTGTCCTCATGTCAGCAAGTCTTGCTTCAGTTTGCTCTGGCATCTCATTTGTTCTGGAGAAAGTTGCTCTTGTCTTCTGGTCGGCAAGTTGTGCTGTTGTCTGTTGTTGTGTTTCAGAAACTCTTCTCGTGAATGAACTAAAGTAAACTGTAACGTTGCCATTTCCCATATTTGGAGTGGCACTTCCGAACTGTATACAGTAGTAATAGATTTTAAAGGAATAACCAACATATCGAACAATTAGCTTCAGACACTTTTCCAAATGTTGCCTCCTTCTAATACCTGCTGTAGTGAATCGGGGTGAGCATCAGTAAATGAGGGTGTCTACGGAGTACATTTTTTTGCATCCACACCAAAACTACAATCTTGCCCCAGATAAATGAGTAATCCATGCAAAATTTGGTAGCAGCGGGTTCAACAGTGTGGATTTGTATAGCCGGACAAACATACACATACACAGAATTTTTGCATATAAGATTTTTGCATCCAAACATAGACTACCATCTTGCCCCAGACAAAAGGGGATTCCATTCAAAATTTGGTAGACATGGGTTCAACAGTGTGGATATGTATAGCCGGACAAACATACACACATACATACATTCAGCTTTAAATAGAAATATAAAGAAGCTCTTTTATCACCTAACAGTGTGTGGACATTCCTTTGTGAGGGAGAGGGACTCATTGTATTTAAAAACCTGACTACATCACCTCCTGAAAGCTTAAGCCTGGCTGCTCGTACATTGTTACCAAATAGAGAGCCCCGACTGGGGTTTTCTGTGCCTTTAGCCTAGAGGGCAGAAGAGGGCAGAAGTACAGATGCCCCCTCAAGTCTTTACACACAGTCATCGGGCCTCCACAGATCCCAATCGTGGAAGAAGCACATTCAGCAACATGTCAAAACACCACATCTGGTGCAACTGTGGACTCAAATGTGAGCCAGAGAGGGCACGACGGCCTGCAATCTCTGCAGGCCACTGCAGAAACTGCAGATGTGCAGTCTGATTCTGCTTCCCCTACATCAAACCAGCCATATTCCATTTTTCCCCAGAATCCTCCCCCCTGTGCAGCATTTGCCGACTGCACTCACCATCTTCCCATCAGGCATCCTGCTGTGCTCTTCGCTATGCAGAGGAGTTCTCCAATGGGCAGGCAGAGGATGCTCACCATCTAGGGCACCATGATGACCATGGCAGTTTACTTACACCAAATGCAGTGTGTAGCCCCACACTGCAGGCCATCTCGGAACGTCTTGACTGGATGGAACAGAGGAGGCAGAGATATACGCCATAGCCCAGGAACGATTGGGGCATTCTCAAGCTATGCGTGATTGCATTCAGCGGGCATCTGGGCAGTTGTGAAGGCCCATAGAACATGTGCACATGACCACAGTGTGCCTCACAAACCTGAGGGTGCGGGCGCTGGCTGAACAATTGTCCCCACCCCATGAGGCCATAGCCACAGCTATTCACCTAACCATGGACCATCTTCGGTAGAGCATGCAGGGGAGTTCACACTCTGCTACCCCTACTGAGGGGTCATTTACGAGCACCCCACCCAAGCACTCACAACAGTATGTATCACATGCTGCAAAGACTGCAGAAGTGCTAGTGGGAGTTGTTGATTGTGCTGGGGCTGGGGGGTGAATGTTGTTGATGGAGCTAGGGGCAGGGGGGTTGTAATTTGGTGTTGGGGCTGGGGGTTGCTTGTTGCCAAGAATAAACACTGTTGAATCATGATCATCTTGAACGTCTTTATTCAATGCAGTGGCAACATGTGCTTTAATTGTACATATGGGCTGCAAGTGTCCCAAGTCAAAAGAAATTGTCCATGAGGTTCTTCCCTCACATCCTGACGTATGTCCGGTGGTGCCCTGTTTACACCATCAATGGCTTCCTCATTTGAGCTAGGGGGATTTTGATCCTCATCTTGAGGCATTTCAATGTTCCTTTGCATGCATAAATTGTGCATCATTGTGCATACGACTACAATTTTGCCAACATTCTCAGGTTGTACATTAGGGCACCTCCTGTGCGGTGAAGGCACTTGAATCTTAATTTCAGCAATCCAAACGTGCACTCAGTGCATGACAAGGGTCTCCTATGCACATCATTGTAGGCTATCTCCTGTGGTGTGGCAGGGATCCTCACAGTTGTCATCAGTCATGGTAACTGTGGTTAGCCAGCGTCACTGCAAAACATGAATGGACTGTGTGAGACATGGTGGTGTGTGGATTGGGGAACATGTTGGTTGTGTATGATGTATCAACCTCGGTGCACCTTGTTTGCATCGAGGTTGCTGGGACTTGGCCTCCATTGTACACTTGGAGTCAGTAGTCATCAAGTATATTTTAATGCAACATCATTAGCAATGCACTTGTCAATTATAGTGTGGCAGTACGCCATGTAGGGACCATGACAATGATTTCATGGGTTGGACGTTGCCCTGATGGTGTTGTGCTGCCTTGTATGGCAGGATGCCCTGTTTCATCACATGATTAAAGTCTGTGTACTGGGGTGGCTGAGTCAGGTTCTAGACCTGTTCTGTGTATATCTGTTGTTGCATCATGTGGCTTGTAGTTGTTTGACATTGCTATTACTTACATAGCTCAGGTGTGTGTCAGAGACTTTAGTTGTCAGTTCTGACTACTACTTACCCACAAGCTTGGTGATCTGTCCTCTGTGTTTCTCTATGGACGGTGGTAGGGTTCTGTTCCTCAGTATCATGGAATCATGTGTGGCCCCAGGGTATCGGGCACAGCAGTGGCTGATTGTGAGGTCTGCATCACATGTCATTTGCACATTCATGGAATGGCACTTTTTCCTGTGCTGGTATGCTTGTTCCATTGCCTGGGGGGGATCCAATGTTGCTATGGTATTGGGGAGATGGGCAATGTTGTAGAAACATGTTTTTGCTGCATTCATCTGCTGCCTGGGCATGCCTCATGAGCGCATCCAGCACTTGGTCCAGCACCTTGGAGAATGTGGGCTGTGACATCCCATGGTGCCTGTCTCCTTCCCTGCTGTGGTTCTGTGTGCTGCTGTAGTTGGATGTATAGTCGGATGTTGTGGAGCCTATAATCAACATCTGCATGTTGCTTGGATGTGTGTTTGGGTTAGGTGTAGCCCTTTTATACTTGTCCTGAGTGGTTCTAGTGCGCCTGTGGCTTGATTTCTTGCACCTGTATGCATGAACCTCCACCTTTTTTATGGAGGTAACTGCAATGTGTTTTTGGCGGTATTAATGCTGATCTTTGGCAGTAATTCCACTGATTTTAGACTGGTAATGTGGCGGAAATGGGTTTTTGTTTGTTGGCAGTAATTCCGCTGGCGAAATTAACCCAGATGCTGAAACAGCATATTCATTGAGGATTTACCAATGGAGGTAATTCCACTGGAGGTAATTCCTTGGATTGTTCTGTAGGTCATGATTTGGCGTAGTGGTAAAGTTGGCAGTAACGGAATTAAATCCAATTTTACCACTTACCACCATACTTGTAATTAGGCCCTATTCATTGCAAAGTGATTCTTATGGTATCTGTCTGCTTTTTGCAGTTTTAGGAAAAAAGTGCATGCAGCCCATAGGCGTCCAGCCTATCCACAGATATCAGAATCCTGATCCCACTGGATAGGCTTTGGAGTCCACGCCCAGTGCAGTAAACTATATGGGGAAACTCTGTTTGATAGTTCCCTTACAGGGATCCCCCTACGTGTTGTGAATCGATTTAGAATGGTTTAGAATGTGGAACAAATCAGAGATTGCCTTTCTCCATGCCTTTCTTTCATGTGCAGATCTCAGTCATAATCAGGTTGCAGATGTGCGAGGTGGAAAAAGAGTACATTATTTAATTTGTAATGCCTGCGTCTATTTTGGAATATTGGCCACACACATGGCAGCTGGAATAGAAACGACTACTCCCAAGTTTCTTCACTAACCACCCAAAGCGGATTTGTTTTCTTTTTAAAACCTTTCAGGGTCAGGAAAGCCCTTGATGGGCAGCAGACTGGATTGTTTTAATGTGCTGCCAGCAAGTCCATTCCAAAGTATCTGCCTTACTACTATCCTTCCAAAGACACAAAAGAAAGGTATGTTCATAGCGGAATACAGTCCTTGTACTATGTCGATTCCAAATTCCAATTGATGTTTTGCTTTTCTTGACAAAGTTCTGCACTGCCCATGAGGGTGAATGTCCTGACCTCTGCAATCTTCACAAAAAGCTGCACTGTTCAGTGGGGATCTCTTTGCAAATTTTCGAAAAAACACTGCACTCCCCTTTTCTGTCCTGATCCACTCCCTCGTCCACCAAAGCTTTCACAAATAAAAGTGGGCTTTGTGTTGTATAATGATCAGACGTTCTGCAGGGTTGTATCTTGGGCTTTAATGATGCAGGCTGGTATCACATTGATTCATTAATTCAACAAATACGGTTAGCTTCACAGTCTTATGTAGTCAAAGTCTCTGGGGCTTTATTAATGTCTATGTAGGCTTAGGCAAGCCTCTGGCTCCACATGTGGGAGGAGCACCAGGAGCTGCTTCTTGTTTGTCGCTCTAGAGCCCTCTCGAATGCGGCTACCACTTCCTGTGGCTTCCGCGCTTCTTGCCTTGAGTCTTGCGAGAACACAGCGTTGCCAAGTCTTGTGAGTGGGCCTACATACCTCCCCTTGATAACACAAACAAAATAGTTATTCCATATGATATTCATCATACTTCACTGGTCTTCTGTGCTCTTTACTCAGCCGGTCCTCCTTCTTGCTCTCACCAACTGGACTGTGTGTTGCTTTGCATGTCCAACAAGGCTGAAACACGTGTATGGGGTTACTGATGGTACTCTTGTTCAGAGGAGAATTGCCTAGCATTTCGGCGCTGGACTGCCCCTGGGCAGGACAAAGGCTAATATGCAGGGAAATTTCTTCTCTGTGAAAGGGACAGTGAGCTAAAGACTTGGTCGAGTCTCTCCCAGGGGTTATTCACCCAAGAACAAGTCATTGGGCTGTGTTTGTGCTGGTAGAGAGATTCCCAGACCCCCCCTTGTTTTAAATAAATTAACTTTGTGTTTTACCCTAAGTTAACAGGGCGATCCAGACGTGGACCCCTTGCTCACTGTTCTTAGAGAGGCAACAGATTCACCTCACTGATGATGCCCAACAAGGCTGAAACATGTGTATGGGGTTACTGATGGTACTCTTGTTCAGAGGAGAATTGCCTAGTGTTTTGGTGCTGGACTGCCCCTGGGTAGGACAAAGGCTGATATGCAGGGAAATTTCTTCTCCATGAAAGGGACAGTGAGCTAAAGACTTGGTCGAGTCTCTCCCAGGGGTTATTCACCCAAGAACAAGCCATTGGCTCCCAGGGGTTATTCACCCAAGAACAAGTCATTGGGCTGTGTTCGTGCTGGTAGAGAGATTCCCAGACCCCCCTTTGTTTTGAATAAATTAACTTTGGGTTTCACCCTAAGTTAACAGGGCGATCCAGACATGGACCCCTTGCTCACTGTTCTTAGAGAGGCAACAGTTTCACTTCACTGATGATGCCCAACAAGGCTGAAACACATGTATGGGGTTTCTGATGGTACTCTTGTTCAGAGGAGAATTGCCTAGCATTTCGGTGCTGGACTGCCCCTGGGCAGGACAAAGGCTGATATGCAGGGAAATTTCTTCTCGGTGAAAGGGACAGTGAGCTAAAGACTTGGTTGAGTCTCTCCCAGGGGTTATTCACCCAAGAACAAGTCATTGGCTGTGTTCGTGCTGGTAGAGAGATTCCCAGACCCCCCCCCTTTGTTTTGAATAAATTAACTTTGGGTTTCACCCTAAGTTAACAGGGCGATCCAGACGTGGACCCCTTGCTCACTGTTCTTAGAAAGGCAACAGTTTCAAATCACTGATGATGCCCAACAAGGCTGAAACACGTGTATGGGGTTACTGATGGTACTCTTGGTCAGAGGAGAATTGCCTAGCATTTCGGCGCTGGACTGCCCCTGGGCAGGACAAAGGCTGATATGCAGGGAAATTTCTTCTCTGTGAAACGGACAGTGAGCTAAAGACTTGGTCGAGTCTCTCCCAGGGGTTATTCACCCAAGAACAAGTCATTGGCTCCCAGGGGTTATTCACCCAAGAACAAGTCATTGGGCTGTGTTCGTGCTGGTAGAGAGATTCCCAGACCCCCCTTTGTTTTGAATAAATTAACTTTGGGTTTCACCCTAAGTTAACAGGGCGATCCAGACGTGGACCCCTTGCTCCCTGTTCTTAGAGAGGCAACAGTTTCACCTCACTGATGATGCCCAACAAGGCTGAAACACGTGTATGGGGTTACTGATGGTACTCTTGTTCAGAGGAGAATTGCCTAGCATTTCGGCGCTGGACTGCCCCTGGGCAGGACAAAGGCTGATATGCAGGGAAATTTCTTCTCTGTGAAAGGGACAGTGAGCTAAAGACTTGGTCGAGTCTCTCCCAGGGGTTATTCACCCAAGAACAAGTCATTGGGCTGTGTTCGTGCTGGTAGAGATATTCCCAGACCCCCCTTTGTTTTGAATAAATTAACTTTGGGTTTCACCCTAAGTTAACAGGGCGATCCAGACGTGGACCCCTTGCTCACTGTTCTTAGAGAGGCAACAGTTTCACCTCACTGATGATGCCCAACAAGGCTGAAACACGTCTATGGGGTTACTGATGGTACTCTTGTTCAGAGGAGAATTGCCTAGCGTTTCGGCGCTGGGCTGCCCCTGGGCAGGACAAAGGCTGATATGCAGGGAAATTTCTTCTCTGTGAAAGGGACAGTGAGCTAAAGACTTGGTCGAGTCTCTCCCAGGGGTTATTCACCCAAGAACATGTCATTGGGCTGTGTTCGTGCTGGTAGAGAGATTCCCAGACCCCCCCCTTTGTTTTGAATAAATTAACTTTGGGTTTCACCCTAAGTTAACAGGGCGATCCAGACGTGGACCCCTTGCTCACTGTTCTTAGAGAGGCAACAGTTTCACCTCACTGATGATGCCCAACAAGGCTGAAACACGTGTATGGGGTTACTGATGGTACTCTTGTTCAGAGGAGAATTGCCTAGCATTTCGGCGCTGGACTGCCCCTGGGCAGGACAAAGGCTGATATGCAGGGAAATTGCTTCTCTGTGAAAGGGACAGTGAGCTAAAGACTTGGTCGAGTCTCTCCCAGGGGTTATTCACCCAAGAACAAGTCATTGGGCTGTGATCGTGCTGGTAGAGAGATTCTCAGACCCCCCTTTGTTTTGAATAAATTAACTTTGGGTTTCACCTTAAGTTAACAGGGCGATCCAGACGTGGACCCCTTGCTCACTGTTCTTAGAGAGGCAACAGTTTCACCTCACTGATGATGCCCAACAAGGCTGAAACACGTGTATGGGGTTACTGATGGTACTCTTGTTCAGAGGAGAATTGCCTAGCATTTCGCCGCTGGACTGCCCCTGGGCAGGACAAAGGCTGATATGCAGGGAAATTTCTTCTCTGTGAAAGGGACAGTGACCTAAAGACTTGGTCGAGTCTCTCCCAGGGGTTATTCACCCAAGAACAAGTCATTGGGCTGTGTTCGTGCTGGTAGAGAGATTCCCAGACCCCCCTTTGTTTTGAATAAATTAACTTTGGGTTTCACCCTAAGTTAACAGGGCGATCCAGACGTGGACCCCTTGCTCACTGTTCTTAGAGAGGCAACAGTTCCACCTCACTGATGATGCCCAACAAGGCTTAAACACGTGTATGGGGTTACTGATGGTACTCTTGTTCAGAGGAGAATTGCCTAGCATTTCGGTGCTGGACTGCCCCTGGGCAGGACAAAGGCTGATATGCAGGGAAATTTCTTCTCTGTGAAAGGGACAGTGAGCTAAAGACTTGGTCGAGTCTCTCCCAGGGGTTATTCACCCAAGAACAAGTCATTGGGCTGTGTTCGTGCTGGTAGAGAGATTCCCAGACCCCCCTTTGTTTTGAATAAATTAACTTTGGGTTTCACCCTAAGTTAACAGGGCGATCCAGACGTGGACCCCTTGCTCACTGTTCTTAGAGAAGCAACAGTTTCAGCTCACTGATGATGCCCAACAAGGCTGAAACACGTGTATGGGGTTACTGATGGTACTCTTGTTCAGAGGAGAATTGCTTAGCATTTCGGCGCTGGACTGCCCCTGGGCAGGACAAAGGCTGATATGCAGGGACATTTCTTCTCTGTGAAAGGGACAGTGAGCTAAAGACTTGGTCGAGTCTCTCCCAGGGGTTATTCACCCAAGAACAAGTCATTGGGCTGTGTTCGTGCTGGTAGAGAGATTCCCAGACCCCCCTTTGTTTTGAATAAATTAACTTTGGGTTTCACCCTAAGTTAACAGGGCGATCTAGACGTGGACCCCTTGCTCACTGTTCTTAGAGAGGCAACAGTTTCACCTCACTGATGATGCCCAACAAGGCTGAAACACGTGTATGGGGTTACTGATGGTGCTCTTGTTCAGAGGAGAATTGCCTAGCATTTCGGCGCTGGACTGCCCCTGGGCAGGACAAAGGCTGATATGCAGGAAAATGTCTTCTCTGTGAAAGGGACAGTGAGCTAAAGACTTGGGGGCCGATTCATGAAACAAACGTGCGCCGAAAATCTTCGCGCAAGCAGGCGCAAGCGGAAAAAAACAGGCGCACGCGTGCGATTCATGGAAGCCCCTGCGCGTGTTCACCTCGGGATGTGTGCCAAACCCATGCATGGCGCACAAGTCACTGCAACATCCCGAAAGGCGTGCGCGACGCGCACAGTGAAAGCGCACAACCTCGGCGCATACACCAGAAAGTGGGCGGGACACGGGGCGTAACGCGCGGAATGGGGAACAACGTGCGAAAATAAGGGCGTAACTGGGGATGTACTGCAGGGAAGCAGACGGAACGCCCACACGCACTCGAACCACACGTATTCATGGAATCGAATAGGGCAAAGCCACGCACAGCCAAAGACACGCACAAGCTGAAACACGTCCGCCACATGAAGGCAGGCGGTAGAGTCCCAGCGCATCACAAAAGTGGCAGCATACAGCAATTGGGCCTGTGCGAGCGGGGCACGTGTATTGCGGGGGTGTGCGGGAAGCAACACACGCGATCGAGCAGGATATGTGTATTTCGGGGGCGCGCGGGAAGTGACACACGCGATTGGGCGGGGTACGTGTATTTCGGGGGTGCGCGGGAAGTTACACACGCGATTGAGCGGGGTACGTGCATATTGGGGGTGCGCGGGTAGTTACACACGCGATTGAGCGGGCTACGTGTATTTCAGGGGTGCGCGGGAATTTCCACACGCGATTGGGCCCGTGCGAGCAGGCTACGCGTATCTCAGGGGTGCGCGGGAAGTTCCACAGACGATTCCATCAGGGTACGTGTATTTCGGGGTGCGCGTGAAGTTCCACACGCGATATCAGCAGGGTACGTGTATTTCAGGGTGCAGGGGAAGTTACACACGCCATTCCAGCAGGGTACGTGTATTTCAGGGGTGCGCGGGAATTTCCACACGCGATTGGGCCCGTGCGAGCAGGCTACGCGTATCTCAGGGGTGCGCGGGAAGTTCCACACGCGATTCCATCAGGGTACGTGTATTTCGGGGTGCGCGTGAAGTTCCACACGCGATATCAGCAGGGTACGTGTATTTCAGGGTGCAGGGGAAGTTACACACGCGATTCCAGCAGGGTACGTGTATTTCAGGGGTGCGTGGGAATTTCCACACGCGATTGGGCCCGTGCGAGCAGGCTATGCGTATCTCAGGGGTGCGCGGGAACTTCCACACGCGATTCCATCAGGGTACCTGTATTTCGGGGTGCGCGTGAAGTTCCACACGCGATATCAGCAGGGTAATTGTATTTCAGGGTGCAGGGGAAGTTACACACCGATTTCGGCAGGGTACGTGTATTTCAGGGGTGCACGTGAAGTTCCACACGCAATATCAGCAGGGTACGTGTATTTCAGGGTGCAGGGGAAGTTACACACGCGATTCCAGCAGGGTACGTGTATTTCAGGGGTGCGCGGGGAGCACCACACGTGAATTGCACGTGTGGGCCCTCCCAGGTGTTCCCTCTACACCCTCCACGGCCCCTGCAGGTGGCTCACACCACAGTGGCCTACCCTGCAAATGTCCTGCAGGCACCCCATCCACCATGGCCATGCCCCCCAGCCAACCCACATGTCAACTTGCACTACTGCCCACCAACGCATGTCCCCCTGCACCCCCAGCCACCAGGGGCACCCTCCACAGGCCCCCACCCATGTCTCCCACCACCCCCCAGCAGTGCAGGGGCACCCTACACCAGGCCCCCACCCATGTCTCCCACCACCCCCACCCCCCAGCCACCAGGGGCAGCCTCCACCAGGCCCCCACTCATGTCCAACTCATGTCTCCCATCACCCCCACCCACAGCCACCAGGGGCAGCCTCCACCAGGCCCCCACTCATGTCTCCCTGCACCCCCACCCCCCAGCCACCAGGGGCAGCCTCCACCAGGTCCCCACTCATGTCTCCCATCACCCCCACCCCCCAGCAGTGCAGGGGCAGCCTCCACCAGGCCCCCACCCATGTCTACCACCACCCCCACACCCCAGCAGTGCAGGGGCAGCCTCCACCAGGTCCCCACCCATGTCTCCCACCACCCCCACCCCCCAGCAGTGCAGGGGCACCCACCACCAGGCCCCCACCCATGTCTACCACCACCCCCACCCCCCAGCCACCAGGGGCAGCCTCCACCAGGCCCCCACCCATGTCTCCCACCACCCCCACCTCCCAGCAGTGCAGGGGCAGCCTCCACCAGGTCCCCACCCATGTCTCCCACCACCCCCACCCCCCAGCCACCAGGGGCAGCCTCCACCAGGCCCCCACTCATGTCTCCCTGCACCCCCACCCCCGAGGAGTGCAGGGGCATCCTCCACCAGGCCCCCACCCATGTCTCCCACCACCCCCACACCCCAGCAGTGCAGGGGCAGCCTCCACCAGGCCCCCACTCATGTCCAACTCATGTCTCCCATCACCCCCACACCCCCCAGCAGTGCAGGGGCAGCCTCCACCAGGTCCCCACCCATGTCTCCCACCACCCCCACCCCCCAGCAGTGCAGGGGCAGCCTCCGCCAGGCCCCCACTCATGTCTCCCACAACCCCCACCCCCCAGCAGTGCAGGGGCAGCCTCCACCAGGTCCCCACCCATGTCTACCACCACCCCCACACCCCAGCAGTGCAGGGGCAGCCTCCACCAGGTCCCCACCCATGTCTCCCACCACCCCCACCCCCCAGCAGTGCAGGGGCAGCCTCCACCAGGCCCCCACTAATGTCTCCCTGCACCCCCACCCCCGAGGAGTGCAGGGGCAGCCTCCACCAGGCCCCCACCCATGTCTCCCATCACCCCCACCCCCCAGCAGTGCAGGGGCAGCCTCCACCAGGCCCCCACCCATGTCTACCACCACCCCCACACCCCAGCAGTGCAGGGGCAGCCTCCACCAGGTCCCCACCCATGTCTCCCACCACCCCCACCCCCCAGCAGTGCAGGGGCACCCACCACCAGGCCCCCACCCATGTCTACCACCACCCCCACCCCCCAGCCACCAGGGGCAGCCTCCACCAGGCCCCCACCCATGTCTCCCACCACCCCCACCTCCCAGCAGTGAAGGGGCAGCCTCCACCAGGTCCCCACCCATGTCTCCCACCACCCCCACCCCCCAGCCACCAGGGGCAGCCTCCACCAGGCCCCCACTCATGTCTCCCTGCACCCCCACCCCCGAGGAGTGCAGGGGCAGCCTCCACCAGGCCCCCACCCATGTCTCCCATCACCCCCACCCCCCAGCAGTGCAGGGGCAGCCTCCACCAGGCCCCCACCCATGTCTACCACCACCCCCACACCCCAGCAGTGCAGGGGCAGCCTCCACCAGGTCCCCACCCATGTCTCCCACCACCCCCACCCCCCAGCAGTGCAGGGGCACCCACCACCAGGCCCCCACCCATGTCTACCACCACCCCCACCCCCCAGCCACCAGGGGCAGCCTCCACCAGGCCCCCACCCATGTCTCCCACCACCCCCACCTCCCAGCAGTGCAGGGGCAGCCTCCACCAGGTCCCCACCCATGTCTCCCACCACCCCCACCCCCCAGCCACCAGGGGCAGCCTCCACCAGGCCCCCACTCATGTCTCCCTGCACCCCCACCCCCGAGGAGTGCAGGGGCAGCCTCCACCAGGCTCCCACCCATGTCTCCCACCACCCCCACACCCCAGCAGTGCAGGGGCAGCCTCCACCAGGCCCCCACTCATGTCCAACTCATGTCTCCCATCACCCCCACACCCCGCAGCAGTACAGGGGCAGCCTCCACCAGGTCCCCACCCATGTCTCCCACCACCCCCACCCCCCAGCAGTGCAGGGGCAGCCTCCACCAGGCCCCCACCCATGTCTCCCACCACCCCCACCCCCAGCCACCAGGGGCAGCCTCCACCAGGCCCCCACTCATGTCTCCCACCACCCCCACCCCCCAGCAGTGCAGGGGCAGCCTCCACCAGGCCCCCACTCATGTCTCCCATCACCCCCACCCCCAGCAGTGCAGGAGCAGCCTCCACCAGGTCCCCACCCATGTCTACCACCACCCCCACACCCCAGCAGTGCAGGGGCAGCCTCCACCAGGTCCCCACCCATGTCTCCCACCACCCCCACCCCCCAGCAGTGCAGGGGCAGCCTCCACCAGGCCCCCACTAATGTCTCCCTGCACCCCCACCCCCGAGGAGTGCAGGGGCAGCCTCCACCAGGCCCCCACCCATGTCTCCCACCACCCCCACCCCCCAGCAGTGCAGGGGCACCCACCACCAGGCCCCCACCCATGTCTCCCACCACCCCCACCACCCAGCAGTGCAGGGGCAGCCTCCACCAGGCCCCCACCCATGTCTCCCACCACCCCCACCCCCCACCAGTGCAGGGGCAGCCTCCACCAGGCCCCCACTCATGTCTCCCTGTACCCCCACCCCCGAGGAGTGCAGGGGCAGCCTCCACCAGGCCCCCACCCATGTCTCCCACCACCCCCACCCCCTAGCCACCAGGGGCAGCCTCCACCAGGCCCCCATCCATGTCTCCCACCACCCCCACCCCCCAGCAGTGCAGGGGCAGCCTCCACCAGGCCCCCACCCATGTCTCCCACTACCCCCACCCCCCAGGAGTGCAGGGGCAGCCTCCACCAGGTCCCCACTCATGTCTCCCTGCAACCCCACCCCGAGGAGTGCAGGGGCAGCCTCCACCAGGCCCCCATCCATGTCTCCCACCACCCCCAACCCCCAGCAGTGCAGGGGCAGCCTCCACCAGGCCCCCACCCATATCTCCCACCACCCCCACCCTCCAGCAGTGCAGGGGCAGCCTCCACCAGGCCCCCACTCATGTCTCCCTGCACCCCCACCCCCAGCAGTGCATGGGGCAGCCTCCACCAGGCCCCCACCCATGTGCAACTCATGTACCCCAGCCAACATGTCATCACAATCTGGATCCCTGGTCCCTATGGTCAGCCTCCAAATGCAAAACACCCACCCGAGTATTGCATCCACCCACTCATAATTTGCAATTACATCACAGAACACCAATTGCAAGTTCCGAAACAAACACATTTCCCTCACATACACCCAATGGGTGTCAGTGAATCTCAAAACACATATCATGAAATGCATGAAACCAATGAGATACCACACATTGAAGTTCACCAAAAATAATATGTATTAAAGGAAACATCAATAGAATTAAAAATGAAGAAACAGAAACGTGAATGTACAAAAATGAAAAGAAGCATGTCCGTCAAAAAAAGCAAAACCAAAAATAAAAATCCAAAGTAATGTCCAAAGTCAATGTCCACAAAACAAAATCCAATGTGAAATAAAAAAGAAAGCCATTGCTCCATGGTCAAAAATAGAAAAATAAATACAATCCAACTGTCAACTATGTACATGGGAACAATCCAGGGTCCATTATCCCAACAAAATAAAGGAAACCTATCTAACTACACTAACTAATAAAATAAACTATATACAAAAATGTGGCCAATGTCCGAAAGGTCCAAATAAAATAAAAACAAAAATGAAACCTAACACTACCTAGAAACTATGTACAAGGGCAGCGGGCTAGTTTCACGGCTCACTTGTGGATGTTCCGGGCCAGGGCATCATCGAACTCCTCCTCAATGTCCCGGAGGCGGTCCTCCTCCATGGCCCCGAGGGTCCGCAGGGCCGCCGACGTCTCCACTTCCAAACCCCTGCGGATTGCCTCGAGGCACTCGGCCCGCCTCAGGGCCCTCCGCATGGAGTTCTCCGCCCTGACCATTGCGAGCCGTGCCTCTTCCGCCCGCTGCCGCTCTGCATCTATGGCGTGGCCCAACCGCTGCCACACGGAAGACACTCTCTGTCCTGGGTCCTCCTGCCCTCCGGCCGATGCCTGCCCCTCCGATGTCGAAGGCCCCGAGCCTTCATGGCTCCCACCACGTTGCTGCTGCTGCTGTGCCTCTGCCTGTGCACTGCCTCCTGCTGCCTGAACATCCTCCGCCGGCTGGGGTGCAGTTGTTGATGTGGCCACCCCTGCTGGACGTCCGACTCCCGACTGTGGCAGGGATGCCTCCTCCACCAGCCTGGCCGCACCGTCAGAGGCAGCTCCACAGGGCACCCAGGTGACCCGTCACCACATCACCGGGGTCACATACAGCCTTGCAGGTGCAGGGGGGCTGTTAACATCTTGCTTCCCACCCCCTTCACCCCAATTGCCCAGGTCAATTGTGGTGTACACCTCCCATTGGCACCACTCCATCTGTGCCAGCACTACTACAACTGGGCCATGGTTGGGAGGCCACCAAAGGTGAGGGGCGCCTCAGCTGGGCGTACTCCTCGTGGCGGGCGTGGTAGGGGACGTGGCCGTGGTGACCAGGGAGTAGGGGGACTCCAGGGTGTCTAGGGCAGCCACAGAGGGGGAAGAGGCAGGGGTGCGCCACTTGAGCACAATGTTGTGCCATGTGTCGGTGCAGCCATGCCACCACCCCCTGGGGTTTCGGGGGATGCAGCTCCTGCATCTGGCACTGGCACCCATATGACCCGGCAGTCCGTTCCATCGACTGCCACGGGCCCAAGGGTAGTGGTAGCTGCAGGTACAGCTGTGGACACCGCTACCCAGGCTCAGGGTCTGCCAGCGCAGGCTGCGTTGGCACTTGAAGAGCCCTTGGTAGATCTCCAACAGGCCAGGGGGGAAACCATAGGGGCAGGCCGGGCTGCTCAGACCAAGAAACGTGTCCCTGGGGCAGTCATGTCATCTGCTGCCCCGAACAGCCGGGTGTTGGCAAGTGCAGGGGCAGATGCACCCAACAGCACCCCGGTTGTGAGTCTGCCAACCAGGACTGTTGCGGCCAACGACCCTGCCACAGCTGATGTTGCTGCGTAGGGTCCATTAGTGGGCACCCAGCTGCCACTGACACAAGTCAGGCCTTTGGTCATCCCTCCACCTGCCACTCCCTTGGCTCAATCCACCGAACCCACTGGCCATACTGGTCAGGGCGGCATTAGCCAGCCAGGGTCTGCGCCACAGTCCAAGAGGAGGAAGGTTGCACCTGCAGCACAGGCTGGGACCCCACACACAGCCACGACCTCCTGCACGTCGAGGAAGAAGCCTTTCTGTAAGCAGGAACTGGACTTCCTCGTGGACTACGTGCAGGGCCACAGCCGTGACATGCTAGTGGGTGCCAATAGTCAGACCACGGCTGCCCAACGTGACACCCACTGGAAGCATGTTGCGGAACATGTCAGTTCATTCGGCCATGAGGTGCGCACGGCGCAGGAGTGCAAAAAGCGTTGGAATGACATCAAGCGCAGCACTAAGGCCAAGCGTGCCTCAAATTACAACTTGACTCTGGTGACTGGCGGTGGGCCTGCATCAGAGGAGGAAGAACTCACTCCGCATGAGGCTCTCGTTGCGGAGTTCATACCACCAGAATTGGTCGAAGGAGTGGGAGAGAAGCTGGACTTTGATGCCCAGTCCAGTGAGTGTTGATGCGTGTTTGTTGAGGACGTGTGTGTTTCACTTGTGGGATGTGTTGTGCATGATTGCTGCTACATGTGACGTGTACATGGTTCTGATGTGTAAGTAATGCAATGCTACCGTCATGCATGTCTCCTCTGCCTGCATGCGGGACTCCATGTAGGCATGCTCCCTTGCCCCTCCTCCGCCACTCTGCACCCCAGTTCCACCTTTGCACTGGTCTGCTTCAATCTTGCCAATGTGTTCTTTCTTGTTCATGTGTCCTGTGTAGATGCAAACTTCCAGCGTAGAATCTGCCAGAGATATGCCGTGTGGTACAGCCTTAGTATGCGTTGCAGGGTATTTCACTTGTACTGTGCATGGGTCAGATGTCCCGCAGGGACATGAGTGCCCATTCATGCTCCATGTGCATTGCACGCATGCCCCTATGTGTCCTTGACTGGAAGATCACTGTAATATAAGTCCTTGGTTACATACATTGCCTGCCATCTCATCAGCCTTCCCATGTCAACTGTGGTTCAGTCCTGCGTTGCACACATGTTTAGGCTCTGACAATCTGTGTGGCTCACAGGCCTCAGCCTGTTCAATGGCCAATGACTCTGTCCAACTCTTGTTGTGTCTTCTTCACACGTGGGCGGCTTCCGTAGTTTCCATCATGTGTCCTGCCCACTGTCCCAGCATCATTTGCATCATTTGAATCACATCAAGCTGTTGATGCCAGTCAACACTGCCTGTCAATACACAGGTGTATGGTCAGCCTTTTGATTCCATGCTAGGCATCCCTGCTTTGGTACTGGGGTGGAGGGGTGCTTGGCTTCTAGACATGGTACACATTGAATGCACAATGCACGTGATGTCTGAATTTGACATTGCACTGCCTTCACATTTCCTGGCACACACCATGTAGTGCTCGTACATGTAGGTAGTGAGTGGCGTACACATTTTCTGCACTGCATAGACCCACTTCCATTGAAACTGCCACCTTTCAACAGGTCTGATCACAGAAGCTATTCAAAGTAGACCCAACATGCATGCCAGGTCATATGTTGTGTGTCACATGTCTGCCGGATGCCTTTGCTGTCGGTGTGTGTGTGTGTCGTGTGCTTCTGACATGTGTATTGACCTTTTTCTCTCTATTTTTCAGGTGATGACGCAATGGAGGCAGAGGATGGTGTTGTCATGCCAGACACAGGGTTGGTAACGCCACATCAACCCGGCACTAGTGGGGGTCGTGGGGTGGTAGGCCACGAAAACCCCCAAGTGCTGCAGTCCATCTTGTCTCTGGCTGCCTATGAGTCCAGCCTTGATGACGACTCTGACGTCCATGTTGAGTTGGATGAGCATCAAGTCCATGTGTCAGGGGTGAGTGATTCTGATGTGGACACTCCTCTGTCTGCGACACCTGCACTGAGGGATCAGACAGTCTTGGTTCCTCCGCCCGTGGTGGATCAGGACGCAGGGTCACCCTCCACACCAGTCACTGATGTGCCTGGGACATCACGTCGACGAGGGCATGTAGTAGTGCAGCCGCAGGCGGTGCCAACACAGCGAGGACCCCCGGTTGGGTCCCGCAGGGGTCAAGCCCGGCAACGCGGTCGCCGCGCGCAACTGCTGTATACTGCGTGGGAGCAAGACATGACTGCCAATTCCGAACGGCAGGGGGCAGCAATGGAGAACATCGCTGAGAGCATGGAGCGTGTGGCCCGATCTGTGCTCCCCCCTGCTAGGCAGGTGCTTCTCCAGCAGCAGGCGGCATGGTCCATGGCCCGCTCGCTCAGGCTGGGCATGGCGGCCTCAGACAGGGCACGCCAGGCTGAAATGTCGTCTCTGCATCAAGCAATTGCTGCTCACGCAGAGGCGCACATGGATGCCCTGAGGGAGGAGTATGCTTCCCTCAGATACACTCTGGGTGTCCTTATGATGTCCCAGAGGCAGCAGGCAGAGGAGAGGTTTGCACAGCTTGAGCGTACCATCTCGGCTGAGCTACAGGCTTGCCGGGAGGTGCAGCGGTTGTCCAGCCAGGCCTTGCAGGAGGACCTCCGTGTTACACGTGCTACCTTGCAAGAGGAAGCACGTGTATCACGGGAGGTTCTGCATGCAGACCTACGTCACATCGCCACACAGAACCAGGCTCACCCGTCCGGCAGACTTGCTGCCGACAAGGGGCAAGCTGCGGCTAGGCGTGGCCAGGCTACTGTGCCACGTCCTCCTTTCCAGGATGAGCCAGACTCGGACGACCATCTATCTCCCACATAGGTCGTGCTGTCCAGGCGTTGAGCCCATGGAGGATTTTTTTTTGGCTCAGCATCATCGCATGTGGATGTTGAGCAGCACCCTGTACCTCCCCCCTCCTGGGTGCCTCCCCTCCCCCCCGGGTCGTATGTGGCCATTTTTGATTTTTCTTTTAGTTTAGTTAGTTAAGTTTCTGTTTGATAGTTAGTTTAAATAGGTAATGTAGGTTTTCCATAGTTAGTGTAATTAGTTAATAGTTGATTTAGTTTAAAATTGCTAGTCTATTGTGCTTTCATGTGACGGTGCGGTGCTTTGTGGCTTTTGAAGGCATCCACTGTCTGTTCCAGCTGGGCCCTTCATGGTTGTCTTGTGTATGTGTTTGCTGCTTGGGTTCCTTGACTCACATATGCCACTCCTGCCTCCCTTATCCATGGGCTCGCAAGGATGGTTCGGTGTTACAGCATTTTACACAAGGACCTTGGACTGTCATATCTGTGGCATGTCTGGTGCTGTGTGACTTGTGTTGACACCCCTAGTGGGGATGATTTAGGTGTCATTGTCCACTGTTCAGCTTTTGTTAGATGGGGTGTGTCATGATTAATGTGGACATTGATTGCTATGCATTCTGTAGTATGTTTCATATCTTTCCTGTACATGTGCCTGTTTCAATTCATGCTGTAGATAGTGTTCCACACTTTGGAGGTGAAAGACGGATTGATGGTGTGATTTGTGATGTGACTCTCTGACATGGTCAAGTAATGAGATGCCCGATGAGACACACACATATGACTTTGAAGCATTAATCATGTGTTTCATGCCCTTTCTGCATGGGGATGAGCCTCCAGAGCACCTTTGCCAGCAGACATGGCCCATTGGACGACGGAATTCTGGACCCATTTTTTGGTGCCCACATGCACATGTGTGCAGAAGCAGAGGCACAGTGATTGCAGACCCACATCCTAGAACTGCTGACATGTTCCAAGGAACTCCAGGCAAGGTGAGCATCACAGGGGGGCCACGACACAGCAAAGCTTGCACCAGGCGAGTTGCACATGCAGGCTTAGTCACAGCACTGAGGGTGAGCTTAGGTGAATATTGGTGTTGAAGCACACAATGCAGCTCAGATGTGTTTGTGGACTGATGGCTGCTGATAGTAGGGTTGTCTGGGACACATGCAGGGGCAGTGGCACATACCCTCCGGTACACCAAGGTCCATTGAGGCCCTTGTATCAACCATGTAGCCTTCCGAGACATGGAAAGGGACAGCTCACAGGGACATACAGCAAGGGACATACTCGGGTGCAGTGCATGTCTTTTCCACGTACTTCATGATAAATGCACTGCCAACTTTGTTTCGGTCATGGTGGTACGCAACTTGCTCTGTAGTGATGGCTTGCTATATGGGTCTGTCTGCTTACCCAGGGAACATTGCATGTTGTGTGAATTGTGACACATTGGTGTTCCATTTGCCATGCACCCAGCAGCGGCTGCCTTACTGCATTGACTGTGTATGACCCGTCACAGGGGTGATGTTATATATGGGTACGAAGCATCAACCACAGATTGTCTGTTTGTAGAGTAGTCTGTTGCTATGGGGCATGTTTGGTGTTGTGTTTTTGTGCAATTGGCACGTACAGGCTGTTGACTGTGTCTCTCTTTGCAGCATTGCAGTGCTCCTGTAACCGGACCTGAGAGTGCGCAGGCAGGAGGCCAGCACTCAAAACCAGTGTCTTGTTGTTTTTCTTACGAACTGCTCTGCATAGGCTTGCTGGGGAGTGTACTGATGCATGGATGTATGTGTGGTTCAATTTGGTATGTTTTTTTCTCCCTAATCACCCGTGATCCTATGCAATTTTGAAACCTGTACCCTCTACCCGGTGTTCCTGCTTCCCGTGCCTATCCAAGCAACGTTCCCTGACCCTCTTTCCCCACTGGGGTTGCGGATGCCTGTGTAAGCCCCAAACTTGCAGGCGCCAAAACCCTAGAGGGGGTGGTTGGTTCGTACCACTCCTGAGCCTGGACTACAGAAGGCCATGACAATGATGTCCAAGTCAGTTTGGATTGTGTATGTGTTCATGCAGGTTGTACATTTTCGTGCATTCCCTAGTTTCATGTTTCATTCCTCCTCCCCTCTCCTGCCGCTCATTCCAGTCATCCAGTGTGTCAACACCTGTCCCGACTGCATATCCCTGAACCTCCTTCCCCACCAGGGTCTCAGGGGCCTGTGTGAGTCTGACCTTGCAGGCACCCGGGACATGGTGGGGGTGGTTGTTTTGTGACACTCCCGCGCCTGTACAGGGGACCTGTGACAGTAGACATCCATTCATGGTGCATCGTCCTATGTCATGTACCACACATGTCTCACATCCTGTCGTGACATTGTTTTGCTGTGCTACCTTGGTTGTTGCATCATTGTGGTAGTACTTGGCCTTTGTGAGGTACTGCTACGTCAAGTCATCTACTGGAGGGTGTTTGGGTTCGTTTTTATGCCTTGGATTTTGTGATTTTGGAAATGAGTGTGGATTCTGAGGGTTCAGGCATCTTTTTACACACAAGGTGGGAGATGGTGACGAAGGGTAAAGGTGATCCTGTGGCCAGGTGGAATTGAGGTTTGGTGGCTCCATGACCCAGGTGCAGTTGTTCAATGGGTCATGGTCATTTGTGAGGGAGGGGGGGGTTGTTGTTGATAGTTGCCTTGCCCTGCAGTGTGATGGGAACTCTGACATAGTAATGGTGGTATCCTATGTACATGTTGTGTTCTGCTGATCAATGCCTGTTCATGTGTTGTGTTTTCCTTTCAGGTGCGAGGGGATAGTTGTGGTTTGACATGCTGGGGTGTACACATGGTGGATGTTCACATGTGATGTGTAGGGAACACTGATGGTCACTTGAGTGCACATGCATATGTGGAGTGCATGTCCTTGCAGAACCACACACTTGCACTCTGATGCACTACATGTACTCCCACCCTTGCATATCCACGTGTACACTGTTTGCCTTCTGGTGCCCACTGTGTCCCGGCAGCACATGTTCTGTGAACGATCATGGATCCAGTACATGCCTAATTGGCTGTTTGACGTGGTCTGTCACTTAGATGTGATGCTCAGGGTGTGCATCACACACAATGGCTGTTCACTGTGCTGTGCGCTGAGCAGTGTGATGCAGGAGTAGGACACTGCACACATGAGCTGCAGTGTTGATTTTGCAATGCATAATGTGCATGTAGACAGGCATTCATTGTGATGTTACGTCTACGACTGTTGTAATGCATTTGGAAATGACTTATTTTGGGTGGGAGGTTGTTGGTCTGTCATTTCATCTGATTCCGGGTCAGGCAGCAGTGTCCGATGCCACTGTGCATTTAGGACATGGCAATGTGTACCTTATCGTTACTGCATTGGTGTATGGGTATTGCGTGCCATGTCATGTTGATGTTTGGAGGGTTTGAGTGACATGACAGTGATGGCCATGGCCTGTTTTGCAGGTGTGTGTGATGCACACCTTGCATGTCTGTGTCATCCGCTTCTCAGAGCAACTAGCTGGGGGTAGATTTCTCTCCACAGCAGGGCTCTCCCCCTGGAACAGACTTCCGGCCTGACTTGAACTTGAGGGGAATCATCTGCAGTTCTGGAAGCACCTCAAGACCTTCCTCTTTGCTTCTGCTTACTGTCTGCCTCTCCCTTGCAGAATTCTCCACTGGAACTGCACAGGAGCTGCAACTGGCCCACTCTCACCGACCTCGGTCCCTGGCCCAGCCACTCTCCACTTGCACTGCCTCCCTGGCAACCCCTGCACTGCAGTACTGTCTCGCTATCCCTACAGCCCTTCCTTCCCAGCACTTGTCTGCACTTACCTTTGTAGTTGCCACCAGGCGACCTATGTATTATTTTTTTGGGCTACTTCCCCTGTACTGGACTCCCCCCCACCCTTCCCCTTGCACTTTTCCCATTCCCCCTACCCCTGCACTTGCACAATCCCAATGACACCTGGCCTAGTAGTACCGTTCCCTGTGTTCCCTTGTTCCCCCCTCCCTGCCTCATTGCGCCTTTGAATACTTGTGTATGGCCCATATCATGTCATATGTCATATGTGTGCCTTTTGGTCACACAGGATAGCTTGTGTTTAAGTAGCTAGGGATGCAGACGATGTGGCACTTCCATGGCAACTTTCTCAGGGTGGTAGGGTTGTGACAGTTAACTGTCTCTTTGTCATCATTGATTGTCACCTGGTATGTGCCAGACCTGTGTGCACTCCGCAGGGGTGGGAGTTTAGGTGAAAAATGTGGCCACAAGCTGGGTCCGGGCTTCCTCGCCACGTGCCCTGTCCCCTCCCATGGCAGCGCCTGTGGTTGGGGATGTGGGGGCACCACCATGTCCACCGGGACGCCCTGCCGTGTTGCAACATTGTGCAGGACACATGCTGCCACAATGATCCTGCACACTACTGGTGGTGCATAGAGTAGTTGCCCACCAGAGCGGTCAAGGGAGCGGAAACGTGACTTGAGCACTCCGAATGTGCGCTCCACTATGCCCCTGGTTGCAATATGTGTGGCGTTGTATCTTACCTGGGGTGGTGTGGTGGGGTTCCGGATTGGCGTCATCATGTGGTTGCTCAGAGGGTAGGCACTGTCCCCTGGGGAGGTGATAATAGTTGAGATTATTAGGGTTTGGAGATTTGTCTGTGTGTGACTTGCATGCATGTGCAAGGGCATTTGTACTGACCTAGGAGCCATGTGTCGACATGCTGCCCAGCTTCCAGGGCCCGGCTCAGGGCGGACATTCTGTATATGAAACTGTCATGGGTGGAGCCAGGGTAGTTTGCATAGACAGAGGTGATGATTCCCTTTGCATCACATACCACCTGTACATTGATGGAATGCCAGTGCTTGCGGTTTTGGTAGATGTGCTCAATGCCCTAGGTGGACGTAGGGCCACATCAGTGCAATCTATGGCACCGAGCACTTTGGGGAAGTGTGCCACCCTGAAAAAATCCAGGACAACGGCCTGCCTTTCTGCAGGTGTTCTGGGCATGTATATGTGCCTGCGGACTGAGGGGCGCGCTCTCATGATTGCCAGTACCTGGTGTAGGCAGCGTGACTGCGTGGCCTGTGAGACCCCCCCCACTATGTCAGTAGTCCGCTGAAATAACCCAGTGGCCAAAAAATGCAGGGCATTGAGCAGCTTCTCCAAGGGGCTCAATGCTTGGGAGCAAAGGGTGGGGGATGTGAGGTCATCTTCCCACTCCCTGACCAGGTCTAGGATGATATGGGGTGGAAACCTATACCTGCCATAGACCTGGTCGTCAGGCATCCCAAAAAGGCTTGTCCGTGGTGCGAAAATGCGTGCCCTGGCTATTCTCCTCCTCCTGCGGTGTCCCAAGATCAGTGCAGCGACAAATGGGGCGTTCATCGTAGCTGTATATACGCGTTTGTTGTTTGCGCACACTTTTATGCTGTGCACGGGGACGCTTCCGCCTGCCTTCGTGTGGCACGTCTTTTTCCGTGCGCGGGTTTCCCGTATTCGGATACGGTCCGAGTGTCATCGCGTGTCATCGGAGGGGAGTGAGCGTACACGCAACTGGCCTGGGTACGTGTGTTTCGGGATTCGCGGGAAGTTCCACACGCGATTAGCCTGGGTACGTGTGTTCCGGGGTGCCGGGAACTTTCACACGCGATTGGTGGAAATCCACGTGTGTTCTGTCATCACGTGCAATGAGGGAAACACCTGCGCGCGTCACGTCACAGACGCGCTCACGCGCTAAGGGCCTTTGGTCCAATGAAATCGCATATGCGTGCTGCCGTGCATACGCGCATGGGCCCTTTCCTCGTATTACACGCGGACGTGCAGTTTTTCACGCACGCTGAAATGCGCATGCACGTCTGTATGCGTCACGTCACAGGGGCGCTTGCGCTTGTGGGGCCTTCTGTCCAATGAAAATGCGTATGCGTGCAGACGCGCTTACGCGCTAAGGGCCTTTCCTCGAATTACACGCTGACGTGCAGACTTTTCACGTGTCAAATCACTCCGTATCAAGCTGGCCACGCGTAAGCACACGGAAGACCACGCTCCTGCCCAGAAGGGCGAACTACTGCCCCCCAGAGCCCCGAGCACGCTCCCACCTGCCATCTGCTGCTGCCTGACTGCCTGCTGCCCATGTGCCCTGCCATTTGCTGCCTGCACATCAGCCAGGGGTGCTGTTGCTGTGACCACCCCTGCTGTAACCAAAGACTCCCGACTGGGATTCCATCGCTCCACAGCCCAGCCCCAGGACCCATTTGCCCACCCGCTCCTGCCTCTGGGGTTGTCATGTTGGGCCAAACACCATCTGTGACCACTGACAACCCCCGGCCAGAGAGGCAGAGGGGCACCAGCTTCAGTGCCACCGAAGTTGGTGTCCTGGTGGAGCAAGTCCTGGGGCAGTATGATGCCCTCTTCGGAAGTTCCCGCGCCGACAAGGAAGGACGGACTCGGATCTGGACTGACATCGTGACTGCCATCAACGCGGAGGGGGTGGCAGTCCGCGACTTACAACATGTCAGGAAGCGCTGGGAGGACTTCAGGTCCAGGACCCTGAACAAGGCCTGGCGCCTCTTGAAGGCAGCGGATGCCAAGGGGCGCCGGGGCCACTTGTCGGAAGAACAGATGAGGGTCCTGGAACACATATCCCCAGCGCTCCACGTCCAGGTCCTAGAGAAGCAGACTCGTCTGGAGTCGAGCGGTGAGTGTACATGCATCCTGATTGTGAGCAGTGCGTGTGGTGATTATTCAGTAGTGTGCAGGTTGCACATCTGTTTGTATGGGCTCGAGTATGGGTGGGGGTGTACAGGGCCGTGGGGCTGACACATGCGAGGGCTGTAATGTGTGAGACATTGATGGTGCTTGTGTGTGTAGGCTTGCATGCCAAATGCAGTTGTGTGGGCACACATGTTTGGATGAATGTGTATGTAAGCAGACATGTCCGTGATGTCACGCATGTATGTTGTTTTCGGCTGCATGTATCAGCACTGTGTACATGTGCATGTGTGTGTATTTGACAAGGGTGCAACAGTGATGCAACATGGATGCATGTGACAGCGGTATGTGGAAACCTGATTGGCAGATGTGACATGGATGCCCGTCTGAACAGTGCGACACTTGGCAGAGGTGTACACATGCATGCAAGTGTGGTGGTGTGTGTACATGTGTGGTGCACTTCCTGTGTTGCATGTGATGTCTGGCTCACCTTTGGCTGCTCATGCTGTTGTATGTGTATGGATGGTGGTGGCAGTTGCGATATGGCTGTGGTATGGCTCATGTGTGCGAGTTGTAATGACATGTGTGTTGGGGATTGTGATGAGATGTCTGAGGTTTGCCAATGGCACTCATGTACAACTGTCATGTGTGTATGTGTCCATTGTACAGTGCCCTGATGCCTGTGTTTTGTTTCTCCCTGTCTGCAGCGTCAACTGATGAAGAGGGCGGAGAAGGTGCTGTGGAGCACAGCGGCGGGGATCCCACCGCCAGCTGGAGACGCAAGGCCCGGCTCCCCTCCCAGGTTGTCATCTCGTCGGGGAGTGAGGAGTCCGGTGCCGCGTCCCAGGCCGCAGCTGCCGGGGGGAGGTCCAAGAGGCGGAGGTTGGAGTTGGACTCCTCGGCAGCAGAAGGGGCAGCTGGGACCCCACAGGGCCCAACAGGGGAAGATGGCACAGAGTCATCCAGGTTGGTGGGGGGTTTGGTGGAGGAGGACGCCGTGCAAGCACCAGAGACGGGGTCTGGAGGTGGGGATCCCACTGGTGCTAGTGGTGCAGAGCAGGACCAGGGACAGGAGGCAGCACAGGCCGCTGTGGAGGTGCCTGTGTGCAATCCTGTCCCCGATCCTGTCCCTGCATCATCTTGCACCAGCAGGGATGCCTACGTCCAGACCCGTTTTCAGGCAGGGGATGAGCTCACGTCAACTGGCCTTCCTCTGCCTGCGGACGTGGCTATCCAGGTCCGGGTTGAGCCTGTCCTGGCTGGTGTGGCGTTGCGTCAACGGGCCATGCGAGGTGACCTGCAGTCTTTTCATGGAGAGACTGCACGTCATCTCGAATGGCTCGTTGACCACGTCAGCCTGCTGGGACAGGTCACCCAGGCCGGATTCCTCCGTCTGATGGGGCTTGCTCCGACCCCCTCCTCAACTGGACCCCCTCGCGCCAGTCGTCCTCTGTGCCATCTTCCCACCCATCAGTCACCTGGATGCCCTGTGGAGCTGCCTCTGACGGTGCGGCCAGGCTGGTGGAGGAGGCATCCCTGCCACAGTCGGGAGTCGGACGTCCAGCAGGGGTGGCCACATCAACAACTGCACCCCAGCCGGCGGAGGACGTGCAGGCAGCAGGAGGCAGTGCACGGGCAGAGGCACAGCAGCAGCAGCAACGTGGTGGGAGCCATGAAGGCTCGGGGCCTTCAACATCGGAGGGGCAGGCATCGGCCGGAGGGCAGGTTGATCCAGGACGGGGTGTGTCTTCTGTGTGGCAGCGGTTGGGCCAGCAGATAGGTGTGGAGCGGCGGCGGGCGGAAGAGGCGCGGCTCGCAATGGTCAGGGCAGAGAACTCCATGCGGAGGTCCCTGAGGCGGCCCGAGTGCCTCGAGGCAATCCGCAGGGGGTTGGAGGAGGAGACAGCGTCGTCCCTGCGGACCCTCAGGGCCATGGAACAGGACCGCCTCCGGGACATCGAACAGGAGTTCGATGATGCCCTGGCCCGGAACACCACGGAGTGAGCCGCTGGACTTGCCCGCCGCCTTTGTATATAGTTCTTTAGTTTTAGGTTTCCTTTGTTTCTTATTATGATTTGGAGTCGACGGACACTGCTCCACTTTTTGTATATAGTTGCATTTTAGTTAGGGTTTTTTGTAGGTTTCCTTTGTTCAGTTGGGCTCATGGACCCTTGGATGTTTTGTACATAGTTCTTCATTGGATTGATTTTTTTTTTAATGTGACTTTGGACAACATTTTTTTGGATTTGGATTTGTAGTTTTTATTTTTTTAGACGGACATGCAGCTTCTCTTTTTTTCATTGCCATTGTAGTTTGTTTCATTTAATTTGCATTCTTTTTTTTTTAATACAATTTTGTTTTCATACTTCACTGTGTGGTATCATCTCATTGGTTTCATGCATGTCATGTTGGGTGTTTTCCCATTCAATTGCAACCATTGTGTGTGACGGACATGGGTTCATTTGCTTTATGGACATTGGGGGTGTAACATGTAATTTCAATTTCCATGTGGGTGAATGGGTTACTTGGTAGGGCTTTTTGGCTGTGGAGGCTGACCATAACGCACATGATTGGGGATTGTGAGGACCTGGTGGAGGCTGCCCATGGTGGCTGGGGGGTGGGGGTGATAAGGGACATGAGTGGGGGCCTGGTGGGGGCTGGCCATGGTGGCTGGGGGGTGGGGGTGGTGGGAGACATGAGTGGGGGCCTGGTGGAGGCTGCCCATGGTGGCTGGTGGGTGGGGGTGGTGGGAGACATGAATGGGGGCCTGGTGGGGGCTGCCCATGGTGGCTGGTGGGTGGGGGTGGTGGGAGACATGAATGGGGGCCTGGTGGGGGCTGCCCCACACTGCTGGGGGGTGGGGGTGGTGGGGAACATGAGTTGGACATGGGTGGGGGCCTGCTGGCAGGTGCCCCACAGTGCTGGGGGGTGGGGGTGGTGGGGAACATGAGTTGGACATGGGTGGGGGCCTGCTGGCAGGTGCCCCACAGTGCTGGGGGGTGGGGGTGGAGGGAGACATGGGTGGGGGCCTGGTGGAGGCTGCCCCTGCACTGCTGGGGGGTGGGGGGTGGGAGACATGGGTGGGGGCCTGGTGGAGGCAGCCCCTGGGGAGTGGGGGGTGGGGGTGGTGGGAGACATGGGTGGGGGGCTGGTGGAGGCTGCCCCTGGTGGCTGGGGGGTGGGGGTGCTGGGAGACATGGGTGGGGGCCTGGTGGAGGCTGCCCCTGGGGAGTGGGGGGTGGGGGTGGTGGGAGACATGGGTGGGGGCCTGGTGGAGGCTGCCCCTGCACTGCTGGGGGGTCGGGGGGGTGGGAGACATGGGTGGAGGCCTGCTGGCAGATGCCCCACAGTGCTGGGGGGTGGGGGTGCAGGGGTACATGAGTTGGACATGGGTGGGGGCCTGCTGGCAGGTGCCCCACAGTGCTGGGGGGTGGGGGTGGTGGGGAACATGAGTTGGACATGGGTGGGGGCCTGCTGGCAGGTGCCCCACAGTGCCGGGGGGTGGGGGTGCAGGGGTACATGAGTTGCACATGGGTGGGGGCCTGCTGGCAGGTGCCCCACAATGCTGGGGGGTGGGGGTGCTGGGAGACATGGGTGGGCCTGGTGGAGGCTGCCCCTGGGGAGTGGGGGGTGGGGGTGGTGGGAGACATGGGTGGGGGCCTGGTGGAGGCTGCCCCTGGTGGCTGGGGGGTGGGGGTGCTGGGAGACATGGGTGGGGGCCTGGTGGAGGCTGCCCCTGCACTGCTGGGGTGTGGGGTGGTGGTAGACATGGGTGGGGACCTGGTAGAGGCTGCCCCTGCACTGCTGGGGGGTGGGGGTGGTGGGAGACATGGGTGGGGGCCTGGTGGAGGCTGCCCCTGGGGAGTGGGGGGTGGGGGTGGTGGGAGACATGGGTGGGGGCCTGGTGGAGGCTGCCCCTGGTGGCTGGGGGGTGGGGGTGCTGGGAGACATTGGTGGGGGCCTGGTGGAGGCTGCCCCTGCACTGCTGGGGGGTGGGAGACATGGGTGGGGGCCTGGTGGAGGCTGCCACTGGGGAGTGGGGGGTGGGGGTGGTGGGAGACATGGGTGGGGGCCTGGTGGAGGCTGCCCCTGCACTGCTGGGGAGGGTGGGAGACATGGGAGGGGGCCTGCTGGCAGGTGCCCCACAGTGCTGGGGGGTGGGGGTGCAGGGGTACATGAGTTGCACATGGGTGGGGGACTGCTGGCAGGTGCCCCACAGTGCTTGGGGGTGGGGGTGGTGGGAGACATGGGTGGGGGCCTGGTGAGGCTGCCCCTGGGGAGTGGGGCGTGGGGGTGGTGGGAGACATGGGTGGGGGCCTGGTGGAGGCTGCCCCTGGTGGCTGGAGGGTGGGGGTGCTGGGAGACATGGGTGGGGGCCTGGTGGAGGCTGCCCCTGCACTGCTGGGGGGTGGGGGGTGGGAGACATGGGTGGGGGCCTGGTGGAGGCTGCCCCTGGGGAGTGGGGGGTGGGGGTGGTGGGAGACATGGGTGGGGGCCTGGTGGAGGCTGCCCCTGGTGGCTGGGGGGTGGGGGTGCTGGGAGACATGGGTGGGGGCCTGGTGGAGGCTGCCCCTGCACTGCTGGGGGGTGGGGGGTGGGAGACATGGGTGGGGGCCTGGTGGAGGCTGCCCCTGACGGCTGGGGGGTGGGGGTGCTGGGAGACATGGGTGGGGGCCTGGTGGAGGCTGCCCCTGCACTGCTGGGGGGGGTGGGAGACATGGGTGGGGGCCTGCTGGCAGGTGCCCCACAGTGCTGGGGGGTGAGGGTGATAGGGGACATGAGTGGGGGCCTGGTGGGGGCAGGCCATGGTGGGTGGGGGGTGGGGGTGGTGGGAGACATGGGTGGGGGCCTGGTGGAGGGTGCCCCACACTGCTGGGGGGGTGGGGGTGGTGGGAGACATGAGTGGGGGCCTGGTGGAGGCTGCCCATGGTGGCTGGTGGGTGGGGGTGGAGGGAGACATGAGTGGGGGCCTGGTGGGGGCTGCCCCACACTGCTGGGGGGGTGGGGGTGGTGGGGAACATGAGTTGGACATGGGTGGGGGCCTGCTGGCAGGTGCCCCACAGTGCTGGGGGGTGGGGGTGGTGGGGAACATGAGTTGGACATGGGTGGGGGCCTGCTGGCAGGTGCCCCACAGTGCTGGGGGGTGGGGGTGCAGGGGTACATGAGTTGCACATGGGTGGGGGCCTGCTGGCAGGTGCCCCACAGTGCTGGGGGGTGGGGGTGGTGGGAGACATGGGTGGGGGCCTGGTGGAGGCTGCCCCTTGGGAGTGGGGGGTGGGGGTGGTGGGAGACATGGGTGGGGGCCTGGTGGAGGCTGCCCCTGGTGGCTGGGGGGTGGGGGTGCTGGGAGACATGGGTGGGGGCCTGGTGGAGGCTGCCCCTGCACTGCTGGGGGGCAGGTGGGAGACATGGGTGGGGGCCTGCTGGCAGGTGCCCCACAGTGCTGGGGGGTGGGGGTGGTGGGGAACATGAGTTGGACATGGGTGGGGACTTGCTGGCAGGTGCCCCACAGTGCTGGGGGGGTGGGGGTGGTGGGGAACATGAGTTGGACATGGGTGGGGGCCTGCTGGCAGGTGCCCCACAGTGCTGGGGGGTGGGGGTGCAGGGGTACATGAGTTGGACATGGGTGGGGGCCTGCTGGCAGGTGCCCCACAGTGCTGGGGGGTGGGGGTGGTGGGGAACATGAGTTGGACATGGGTGGGGGCCTGCTGGCAGCTGCCCCACAGTGCTGGGGGGTGGGGGTGCAGGGGTACATGAGTTGCACATGGGTGGGGGCCTGCTGGAAGGTGCCCCACAGTGCTGGGGGGTGGGGGTGGTGGGAGACTTGAGTGGGGGCCTGGTGGGGGCTGCCCCTGCACTGCTGGGGGGGTGGGGGTGGCGGGAGACATGAGTGGGGGCCTGGTGGGGGCTGCCCCTGCACTGCTGGGGGTGGGGGCGATAGGGGACATGAGTGGGGGCCTGGTGGAGGGTGCCCCACAGTGCTGGGGGGTGGGGGTGCAGGGGTACATGAGTTGGACATGAGTGGGGGCCTGCTGGCAGGTGCCCCACAGTGCTGGGGGGTGGGGGTGGTGGGGAACATGAGTTGGACATGGGTGGGGGCCTGCTGGCAGGTGCCCCACAGTGCTGTGGGGTGGGGTGGTGGGGAACATGAGTTGGACATGGGTGGGGGCCTGCTGGCAGGTGCCCCACAGTGCTGGGGGGTGGGGGTGGTGGGGAACATGAGTTGGACATGGGTGGGGGCCTGCTGGCAGGTGCCCCACAGTGCTGGGGGGTGGGGGTGCACGGGTACATGAGTTGCACATGGGTGGGGGCCTGCTGGCAGGTGCCCCACAGTGCTGGGGGTGGGGGTGCAGGGGTACATGAGTTGGACATGGGTGGGGGCCTGCTGGCAGGTGCCCCACAGTGCTGGGGGGTGGGGGTGCAGGGGTACATGAGTTGGACATGGGTGGGGGCCTGCTGGTAGGTGCCCCACAGTGCTGGGGGGTGGGGTTGGTGGGGAACATGAGTTGCACATGGGTGGGGGCCTGCTGGCAGGTGCCCCACAGTGCTGGGGGGTGGGGGTGGTGGGGAACATGAGTTGGACATGGGTGGGGACCTGCTGGCAGGTGCCCCACAGTTCTTGGGGGTGGCGGTGCAGGGGTACATGAGTTGGATATGGGTGGGGGCCTGGTGGAGGCTGCCCCTGGTGGCTGGGTGGTGGGGGTTGTGGGAGACATGGGTGGGGGCCTGTGGAGGGTGCCCCTGGTGGCTGGGGGTGCAGGGGGACATGCGTTGGTGGGCAGTAGTGCAAGTTGCCATGTGGGTTGGCTGGGGGGCATGGCCATGGTGGATGGGGTGCCTGCAGGACATGTGCAGGCTAGGCCCCAGTGGTGTGAGCCACCTGCAGGGGCCGTGGAGGGTGTAGAGGGAACACCTGGGAGGGCCCACACGTGCAATTCACATGTGGTGCTCCCCGCGCAACCCTGTAATGCACATACCCTGATGGAATCACGTGTCGAACTTCCCCTGCACCCCTGTAATACACGTACCCTGATGGAATCACGTGTGTAACTTCCCCTGCACCCTGAAATACAAGTACCCTGCTGATATCGCGTGTGGAACTTCACGCGCACCCCTGAAATACACGTACCCTGCTGAAATCGCGTGTGGAACTTCCCCTGCACCCTGAAATACACATACCCTGATGGAATCGCGTGTGGAACTTCCCGCGCACCCCTGGAATACACGTACCCTGCTGATTTTGCGTGTGAAACTTCCCCCGCACCCTGAAATACACGTACCCTGCTGATATCGCGTGTGGAACTTCACGCGCACCCCGAAATACACGTACCCTGATGGAATCGCGTGTGGAACTTCCTGCGCACCCCTGAGATACGCGTACCCTGCTCGCACTGGCCCAATCGCGTGTGGAAATTCCCGCGCACCCTGAAATACACATACCCTGATGGAATCGCGTGTGGAACTTCCCGCGCACCCCTGGAATACACGTACCCTGCTGATTTTGCGTGTGAATCTTCCCCCACACCCTGAAATACACGTACCCTGCTGATATCGCGTGTGGAACTTCACGCGCACCCCGAAATACACATACCCTGATGGAATCGCGTGTGCAACTTCCCACGCACCCCTGAGATACGCGTACCCTGCTCGCACGGGCCCAATCGCGTGTGGAAATTCCCGCGCACCCCTGAAATACACATACCATGATGAAATCGCGTGTGGAACTTCCCGCGCACCCCTGAAATACGCGTACCCTGCTCGCACGGGGCCAATCGCGTGAGGTACTTCCCGCGCACCCCAGTGATACACGTAGCCCGCTTGCTGTGCTGGTACAGGGTTAGCGCAGCCTTTTGCGCTGGATTAGGTATATTGATGGCTTTCACCTGCGCGAGAGGCGTTCTTGGGGGCGTAGCTGGCGCTGCTGCAGGGTCGCTGCGCCACTGTGCGCCACGGCTGGTTTTGGTGGCTGGAATCCATGAATACGCTGTGCGCGGAAATGGATTTTAGCGCACGCGGCTGGCGCAGGGATTCGCACGCGCACACTGTGCGCCAGCCGCGTGCGCCACTTGTGCGCTGGATTCTATGAATTACCCCCTTGGTCGAGTCTCTCCCAGGGGTTATTCACCCAAGAACAAGTCATTGGGCTGTGTTCGTGCTGGTAGAGAGATTCCCAGACCCCCCTTTGTTTTGCTTTGCATGTTACCTCTGGTGGCTCGTTGCTTCTCTTGCTTTCTCTGTGGGATGCCTCCTTGTCTTGGTGCTTTCAAATGCCTGTCTCCTCTTGTGCTTTCTCTGTTGGCTGATGCCTCTCAAACATTGCCGCACATTCCATGTCCCACATGCGGCCGTCTTGGGTGCAGACATGGTTAGGTCCTCTGTGTACTACCTTGGTTGGGCGACTGATCTTGGATCACGTCACTTGATCGTTGAGCGGCAATCGAATTTTGATCCAGTCCCCCTCTCTGACTTCTCAACATTGGGTTGCTCTCTACTGGTTGCTCCATTTTTTCATCTGGGCCTTGTTGTTCTCTATCCTCTCTACCATATTTTCATTATTCACCTCTTTGTCCTCCCAAATGCTAGCCAACCATGGAGGTACCAGCATGGACGCCGCTCTCCTCCCCCTCAGCATGCTGAAGGGTGACACTTAGGTGACACCGTTGGGGGTCAATTGGTGGGCTGCTACGGCTTCCTTGATAGTTTTCAGGGGATTCATTCTGGATGCCGTGGCCAGCTGTATTGCCCCCTTGATGAACAGGTTAGCTCCTTCCACAAACCCATTGGCCTGGTGGTAACACAGGTATGTTTCTATTTGTCGTATGTTGTGCCTTTTCATGAATGTCTCAATTTCTCATGAGACTTATTGGACTCCATTGTCAGTGACAACGTCCTTGTGTAGCCCTTCCCTCTGGAGCACGGTTGTCAGAATTTAAATAACAGTTGACATGGTGATATTAGGTACAAATTCAACCTCCACCCACTTTGATAAATAATTGACCATGACCACTCCATAACGAGACATCGCTTCAAAGGGGCCGATAAAGTCTAATCCGTCCTTTTGCCACACCCCTTCCGGAACTTCTGTGGGTATGAGTGGCGCCTGTCTTGTCTTCAACATCTTATCACTGTTCAAGCACTCATGACATAGGTTGATCATTGTGCGAATGTCCTGATCCATGGCTGGCCACCAGTAAGCTTCTCTCACTCTGCGTCACATCATGGTATTCTGTAAATGTCCTCAGTGGGCCCTACACAGTATGACTTTCCTCATTCCCAAGAATCACCGGATCGCCCTTGGTAATCAGACCTTATGCCTCAAATATTTTTTCTGCTATCTTGCAGTATGGCCTCATGCCTTCTGGGATGGCTCTTTCCTCTGCCCACCCTCTCCTGACCCATTCCATGACCTTCACCATTGTGGGGTCTCTGCATGCTTCCTTGTTCCTATGGCCCTCGCTCATTTCCAGGAATTTGGCATTCCTCAGATCCTGAATGGATGCTACCACACATTCATCCTCTAAGAACGTGGTGGCTTTCTCTCTGTTTCCTGGTAACCTGGACAGGCAGCCAGCTTGGGCATTCTTCCACCCTGCTATGTGCACTATGTTGTAGGTGTACTCATGGAACTTTGCTGCAATGCGTGCTAGCTGAGGTGTGGAAGCTTTTGTCCCTCCAGGGCTTAACATGCAGATGAAGGGTTTATGATCCGTGACTAACTTGAATACGAATGCCCAAGATGTAAGTTCTGAAGTGTTCTATGACCCATGCGCAGGCTAACATCTCCTTTTCCACTGTTGAGTGGTTCCTTTCCAGTTTGGACAATACCTTTGATGCAAATGGCACTATGTGTTCTGTATCTCCCCACTTCTGGGTCAGCACGGCGCCCATCCCGTACGCACTGGCGTCGGTGGTGATGATGGTGCCCCACTCGGAATTAAATTGTTGCAGGCATGGTGCTTTCAGTCTTTTCATTAATGGCTTTGACCACTTCCTTCTGTGCCTGGGACCATGTAAACTCAGCTCCTTTCTTGAGCAGCTCTCTCAATGCTGCGGTGACCTCCAAGAAGTATGGCAAGAAACTTTGCGTAATATTCTGCAAGCCCCAAAAGGTTGCAGGTAGGGGTCACCTGAAAGGTAGAGGCAGTGTGCTATGCTCTTGGAATCATTGGTGGATGCCAGCATCTGTCTGAATGGAGGGGACTCCAATAAAGAGGAAGAAAGGGTATATGTAGTGCTTGACCAGTATGTGGTCCCTTAAGAGCATGAAGACAACTGGCCCACACATGTGTGTTATAAGAAGTGTGGTTACCTTGAATGCACTGCAAACAGTAGGGTGTCACTCAGCCCGTGCTTGGGTAGATTTTATTGCAGGATGAGGTTTGTGTACCTGGAGGTCAAAGACAGACATGTCCAGGGCCATATTTAAACGAGAAGAAAGGTTAAAATGTCAATGAAGTACGGGGAATCCTAGAAGACATGGTAGGTGTGAAAGTATACCATGCGCACGTATAGTCTGCTAGGCACCCACTAGTGTGTGTAGGTAGTAAGGGCATACCTGAATGATAGTACACAGGTGTGTAAGTTGCATCTGGGCCACTGTTGTTTCAGCCTTGCAGTCAGCTGGGGTGAAAAGAGGGTGGTGGTCCGTCGTAGTGCCAATAGTGCGGCTGGCAGCCACGGCTCTACATGCTGGCCCCCATCAGTGTCTATATGAGGTAAGGCGGCAGAAAGTAATATGGCCTGCAGGAAAATGGCACTTAAAATCTGTGTCAGATCGATTACCTGGTTTGTCAAAGTGCAGCTGGTATACGTGGCGCATGTGTCTAAAAATGACACCTATCTTCGTAGTTTATGGTTCAAGTTTGAGAGGTGGCCTACGGTAGCATAGCTGGGTAGTCCGTTCCTGTGTCAGGCCCTGAGTGCAGAACACTGAGACGTTGCCATGGTGGTGTCCCAAATCAACACCCCGGGTGGTGCTTATTTAAGGGCAAAGGGCTGGTATTGCTACAAATGTATAAAATATACAGCTTGTCCCTTCTCATTAAGTTGGAAGACTGTGCATATTGAAAGTAAGGGTATGCCATCCGAAGTTGTCGCATGGCAGAACATGATAGTAGCCTGGTGCAGTGATTCACAGATTAGGCTGGAGTATTTTTTTCTAGGTGCTCAGTACATATCCCACAGTAGTGTAGCATACATGTTGCATTACCCTGTACAATCTTCAGTGGACCCCTGCCTTCGACTTTTTCAGGTCAGTTCCTGGAGGGTTAACACTCTCCCATCCTCTTAAGTGTACCCCAATATGTATGCACACAAGCACATCATCTCAGCCACCTCCTCCTCCTCTATGAGAAATAACCTCAATGTTTGGTCTTCCCACTGCAGGGGTCCAACACCTCCCAGGTCCAGATGAAGACAGATCAACATGTTCTACCACCAAAACATCCAAGACAAAGATAACCTCCCTCTGTCCTCACTAATTGATGACTAATTTTAAGTGGCGTCGACCAAGGTTGGGTCAGAGGACCATCAAACAAATCATGCAGGACAATGATCTCGCCACTCTGACCTTTTAGCCACTGTTATCTCCAATTAAACTCGGAGGACAGGTCCACACTAATCCCTAGTCTGGACAACACAGACTACATCACATATTGACAAAGATTGGTGATGTTTTTTATTGATGTTTCCTATGAATGTATCATGGCTTTTAGTTTCTATTAAATGTCCAATTCCAAATATTCTGTTTTCTTTTGTGTTAAAAAAACTAGGAGTCATATCTGTCTGCTAGGCCAATGTATATGTAAAAATGTAGAGTTTTTTTTCTTTTTGTTTGCACTCACAATGTTTGTTGAGTTTCTTATGTCTTTTGTAATTTTAAGAAAAAACTGAGGACATAAAGTTTACCTCACAACAGTGATCAATGAAAAAGAAATTAAAAATAATCAAAATATAGACAATGCAGAATGAGGAAAATAATATTCACTCCCTCACATTGTGTTTAAGGAAAGCCTAAATGATTTTTCTTGCTGAGATAAAGCAATTAACAGCCACTGACTGGCCTCTTTGAATAGACACACACCCAGTGCAGTAGAAATCACTCTATTAGGAAACTTCCTTTGTTATATATTATTTGCCAATCCCAAGTCCCAATATTGGGCTTTTCCCTTTAGTTACTGCAATCGACTCAGAAACAACAAACACTGTTTTGAATTGAACTGAAAGTCCCCTCCCTGAACGAACATGTACATTGTTGGAAGTGGGGCTTTATTTTGTCCCTCACAAACATCTAGATCTGCTGGACACATTCATAGATCTCTTTAAATACTGTAGGAAACTATGTTTTTTTGAAATATTTTGCACATGATGATTCCACTCTTTCGACTGTTCATCCAGATGTTAATGTTTTAAGTATACGAGACGCTGTGGCTGTGGATTGTCTTGTAGAACGGGTAGTGAATCATGTGCAGGAAGGCAGAGTCCCTTTGGATATAGGGCATGAGACATTTTGACATCACAGTCATTTTAAACCCAAGTCAGACTTAATTCACAGACGTATCAATGATAGAAAAATAATTGGTTCCAACCCATTAGGCCCAATATTACTTCTTCACATTTTAAATTATTGAAAGAGTTTAAGAACAATCCAGATTCGGTAATCAAAAAGTCAGATAAAGGGGGGAATTTGGTATTATGGGGAAGCAAGGAATGTGTCAAGGAAGCACACAAGAATATTAAAGACAAACAGTGTTATAAAAAAAGTGTTACCGAACGATCCCACTACATGCCATCTTTCCTGAAGCATGGATAAGTGAATATCACAGGGTGTATAGAATTAGGAGGATTACCAATAGCTGTTTGTCAAATATCCCATGATCACCATATTGTGTTACGCAAAGTGCATAAGCATAAGTCTCACCCTTCAGCTCATTCACCCAGTTTCATTGATTTCTTTCTACTTCCTTTTGTCACTAGCCTTCCATCATACTTTAAAGATACTGGAGATGTCTTAAATAGACTGCCGAATATACCCTGGGAACATAATTTCACACCGGTTGCTTTAGCTGTATCATCTTCATATACAGTAATACAGCAGGAGGATTACATTTGAGCAGCACAGTTATTCCTGCAAAACAGATCAGCAACTTTTAAACAGCATATTGAAATGCTACTGGAAATGATCAATTGTATACTTCGCCATATGCATATGTCCATTTACAATTGAAAAGCACTGTGGTGTGCACTGGGTTTGCTTCCCTATATGCAAATATTATTAATGGATTTTTGCGAGGAAATATTTCTCCTTAATAACTCAAACAACAAATGGAATTAAAGTATTACCATGTGGCTGCAGTACATAGGTCATCTTTTTATACTCTGGCAAGGCCTTATGGAACATCGGCATGAATGTCATCCATTGATTAATGGTAATGATTCCAGTGCATAACAAATAAAGGGCCCGAATCATGGAAAAACATGTGCCGAAAATCTCAGCGCAAGCTGGCGCAAGGTGGCGCAAGCGTGAAAAAGCAAGCGCACGTGCATGCGTGCGATTCAAGGAAGGGCCTGCGCGTGTTTTCCACTGGTGGTGCACCAAATCCGTGTGTGGCGCACACGGGCGCACACGTCATTGCAACAACCCGAGCACCGGGCACAACGCTCACAGGGAAAGCACACAACGTCGGCGCACACACCAAAAAGGGGGCGGGACACGGGGCGTAACACATGGAATGGGGGACAATGCGTGAAAAAGAAGGCGTATCTGGGGAAGTACTGCAGGAAAATACACGGAACGCCCACACGCATGCGAACAACTTGTATCCATGGATTCGAATACGGGAAACAAGCGCACGCTAAAAGACAAGCACAGGTGTCAACACGTCCGCCACATGAAGGCAGGCGGAAGCGTCCCTGCGCACAGTATAACAGGGCGTGCAAAAAACAAACACGTATATATACAGCTACGATGAATGCCCCATTTGTCGCAGCACTGATCGTGGGACACCGCAGGAGGAGGAGAATAGCCAAGGCCCGCTTCCCCCCCCCGGACTAGCCTTTTTGGGATACCTGACAGCCAGGTCTACGGCAGGTATAGGTTTCCACCTCGTATCATCCTAGACCTGGTCAGGGAGTGGGAAGATGACCTTACATCCCCCACCCTGTGCTCCCAAGAATTGAGCCCCTTGGAGAAGGTGCTCAATGTCCTGCATTTTTTGGCCACTGGGTCATTTCAGCGGACTACTGCCATACTGGGGGTATCTCACAGTCCACGCAGTCACGCTGCCTACAGCAGGTGTTGGCAATCATGACTGCGCGCCCCTCAGTCCGCAGGCACATATACATGCCCAGAACACCCGCAGAAAGGCAGGCCGTAGTACAGGACTTTTACAGGGTGGCACACTTCCCCAAAGTGCTCGGTGCCATTGATTGCACCCGTGTGGCCCTACGTCCACCTAGGGCCACTGAGCACATCTATCAAAACCGCAAGCACCGGCATTCCATCAACGTGCAGGTGGTATGCAATGCAAAGAGAATCATTACCTCTGTATATGCAAACTACCCAGGGTCCACCCATGCCAGTTTCATATACAGAATTTCCACCCTGAGCCAGGCCCTGGAAGCTGGACAGCATGGCGACACATGGCTCCTAGGTGAGTACAAATGCCTGTGCACATGCATGCATGTTACACACAGACAAATACACAAACCCCAATAATCACAACCATTATCACCTCTCCAGGGGACAGTGCCTACCCTCTGAGCAACCACATGATGACGCCAATCCGGAACCCCAACACATCACCCCAGGTAAGATAAAATGCTGCCCATATTGCAACCAGGGGCATAGTGGAGCACACATTTGGAGTGCTAAAGTCACGCTTCCGCTCCCTTGACCGCTCTGATGGGCAGCTACTCTATGCCCCCCCAGTAGTGTGCAGGATAATTGTGGCAGCATGTGTCCTGCACAATGTTGAAACACGGCAGGGTTTATCAGTGGACATGGTGGTGCTCCCACATCCCCAACCACAGGCACAGGCGCATATCATGGGAGGGGATAGGGCACGTGGTGAGGCAGCCAAGACCCAGCTTGTGGCTACATTTTTCAACTAAACTCCCATCCCTGCGGAGTGCACACGGGCCTGGCACATACCAGGTGACAATCGATGATGACAAAGAGACAGTCAATTGTCACAACCTTACCGCCCTGAGAATGTTGCCATGGAAGTGCTACATTGTGTGCATCCCTAGCTACTAAAACATGAACAATCGTGTGTGACCAAAAGGAACACATGCAAGGTGTGCATCACACACCCATGCAAAACAAGCCATCACAATCCCTGGTATGTCACCCAAACCCTCCTAAACCACATCACCCTTGTTTGACACACCATGACATGGCAAGCAATAGCAAAAGTCCAACACATTACCAATAATATTCAAAGTGACATGTGATAAATGTAAATTGGCTTCACACAATGACGCCTGTCATGGAATCTGATGAAATGACAGACCAACAACCTCCCACACAAAACAAGTCATACCCAAATGCATTTCAACAGTTGTAGCATGAACATATCAATCAATGCCTGTTCACATGCACATTGGCCAAGGCAAAATCCCTACTCCTGAATACATGTGCTGTGTGCATCTCCTCCAACACACTGCTCAGCACACAGCATAGTGACCAGCCATTGTGTCGGAGACACACCTTGAGCATCACATGAAATGGACAACATAAATAAATAAATAAACAATTGACGCATGTACAGGATCCCCAAATGGTCATAGATCATGTGCTGCCGGGACACAGTGGTCCCCAGAAGGCCAACTGTGTGCACATTTGGACATGGAAGGGTGGATGTACATGTGGTGGAACATAGTGCAACTGTGTGTGTCAGTAGGGACATGCACTCAATACATGCATGTCCAATCAAGTGACCATCAGTGTCCTCTACACATCACATGTGAACAATGCCCATGTGCACACCCCAGCATGTCAAACCACACCAATCCCCTCACACCTGAAAGGTAAACACAACACAGGAACAAGCATTGACCAGCAGAACACATCATGTACATAGGACACCACAATAACAGTGTCAGGGTGCCCATCACACTGTAGGCCAAGACAACTGTCCAACAACCAAACACCCTCCCTCAGTCGCATATCACCATGACCTACTGAACAACTGTGTCTGGGGTATGTAGCCTTCTTCCTTGAAGTCTACCTTGCCACAGGATCACCCTACCCCTTTGTTTTCATCTACCACCTTGCGTGTAAATAGTGTCCAGCACCCTCAGAGGCCACCTTGATTGGCAAAAATACAAAATCGAAGAGAACTCAAAGGAGCCAAACACACAAGCCAGGCAAAAAGCCTGTAGGCAGCAAAAAACACTTGAAGAATCTCCAGTAGATTACTTGAAGTAGCAGTAAATTTCAAAGCACATGTACAAGCACAATGATGGAACAACAAAGATAGCACACTTAAACAATGCTACAACAGGTTGTGCACCATGTTTGCTACATAATATACAATGATGCAGCACCAACGGATGGGTAGTGTCACTGCTCCGGTGTCCACGTGCAAGAGTGGCATGAACCAACCACCCCCTCTGTGGTCTGGGCGCCTCCAAGGTCAAACTTACGCAGGCCTCTGAGACCACGGTGGGGAAGGAGGGTCAGGGATATGTTGACTGGACAGGCATTGGTATGCTGGATAACTGGAAAGAGGGGCAGGAGAGGGGAGTCAGATTGTGAAGGGAAAGTAGAGAAAAGACAAAAATCTACTATTCACAATAACACATACTCAATCAGATAAATCATGTGCATCATGCACATTGTACCAAATGACTCAAATGGAAGTCAAAGAGATATTTATCTCTGGGGTGAGTGCTGACCTCCTGCCTGCACACTCTCAGGTCCGGTAACAGGAGCAGTTCAATTCTGCAAAGCTAGTAAGAGTTACTTATCTGTGTGTGTCCATAGCACACACACACACACACACACCATCATACATGCCCCAAAGCAAGTAACTCCTCCACAAACAAACACTCTTGTCTGCTGCTCCGTACCCATAGGTAAGACTCCCCCCGTGATGGTTCATACACTGTCAATGCAGTAAGTCAGGCGCACGTGGGTGCGTGGCAAATGGAAGACCAATGTGTCAAGATTCACACATCATGCAATGGTCCCTGGGTAAGCAGCTACAGGCATATAGCGAAGTACGACTTCAGTACAAGTAGTTTTCTGGCATCCCCCAAATAAAAGAGGTAGTGCATGTGTCAAATTGAACATGCAATGATATGCACTGCACACCAGTATGTCCCTCGCTGGGTGTCCCTGTGCGCAGCTCTATTTTTCCAGGCTTTGAACGCTAATGGGTTTATACATCTGCTTCAATGGAGCATGGGGGACTGGAGGATATGTCCGACAGCCCCTGCATGTGCCCATGACAACTTGGAAAGCAACTTGCCATGTGTCCACCAACTCATCTTAGCTGTACTGTGTGCTTCAACACCAAGAACTGTCCAAGCTCACCATCAGTGGCGCTACTTAGCCTGCATGTGCAACACACCTAGTGGAAGGTTGGCTGTGGTGTGTGCCCCTTGTGCTGCTCACCTTGCATGTAGTTCCTGGAAACACGTCTGCTTCTGTTGGATGAATGGGCACAAGCCCTGTGGGACTTCTAGCGCACACATGCGCATGTCTGCACCACCCAACGTGGCCAGATGCCAGACGTACACTGGCCCATGTCTGCCGGCAAAGGTGGTCTGGAGGCTCATTCTCCTGCAGAAGGGGCACAAAACACAAAATTAATGCCGGAAAGTCACCTGTGTGTGTCTCTTCATGCTGGTTGTGACTGGACCATGTCAGAGACGTACATCAGATTCCATCCCACGATCAGTGTGACTTTGACAGGCAAAGGGTGGCGGACACTCTCTACAGCATGAAGTGCATCAGGCACATGTACATTAAAGAAAATAAACATATAACACAATGCATAGCAATTAATGGACACCTGATTCCTGAAACCACCCATTTCTAATGCTGAAATGCTGTTGATAAGACCCCTACAATCCCTACTAGGGGTGTTAACACAAGTAGTACAGCAGCAGACAGGGCACAGATATGACAGTCCAAAGCCCTTGTGAAATGGACTGTAACACCGAACCATCCTTGCAAGCCTATGGATAAGGGAAGAAGGAGTGGCCTGTGTGAGTCAGGACCCCAAGCTGCAAACACATACACGAGACAAGCTTGAAGGGTCCAGCTGGAACAGACAGTGGATGCATTCAAAAGCCACACAGCACCACACTGTCACATGAAAGCACAATAGACAAGCAATTTTAAACTATATTAACTAATTACACTAACTATAAAAAACCTACATTACCTAATTAAACTAAATATCAAATCAAATGTTAACTAACTAAACTAAAAATCAAAATCAAAAATGGCCACATACGACCCGGGGGGGGAAGCACCCAGGAGGGGGGAGGTACAGGGTGCAGCTCAACACCCAAATGCGATGATGTTGAGGAAAAAAAAAACCTCCATAGGCTCAACGCCTGCACAGCCCGACCTGTGTGGGAGATACCTCGTCGTCCGAGTCTGGCTCATCCTGAAAAGGAGGACGTGGCACAGGAGCCTGACCAAACCTAGCTGCAGCTTGCCCCTCGTCGGGAGCAAGTCTGCCAGACGGGTGAGCCTGGTTTTGTGCAGCGATGACACATAGGTCTGCATGCAGAACCTCCCGTGATATGCGTGCTTCCTCTTGCAAGGTAACACATGTAACACAGAATTCTTACTGCAAGGCCTGGCTGGACAACTGATGTACCTCCCGGCAAGCATGTAGCTCAGCCGAGATGGTACGCTCAAGCTGTGCAAACCTCCCCTCTGGCTGCACCCTCTGGGACATCAAGAGGACACCCGGAGTGGATCTGAGGGACTCATACTCAGCCCTGAGGGCCTCCATGTGTGCCTCTGCATGAGCAGCAATTGCTTGACACAAACACAACATTTCAGCCCGGTGTGCTCTGTCTGAGCCTCCATGCCCAGCCTGAGCTAGAGGGCCGTGGACTGTGCTGCCCGCTGCTGGAGAAGCACCTGCCTGGCAGCGGGAAGCACGGATTGGGCCACACGCTCCATGCTCACAGCAATGTTTTCCATTGCTGCTCCCTGGCGTTCTGAATTGGCAGTCATGTCTTGCTCCCACTCAGTATACCTCATTGGCACGTGGCCACCGTGCTGCTAGGCTTGACACCTGCGGGACCCAAGGACCGCCCAACCTCGTTGGGTTGGCACTGCCCGTGGCTGCACGACTACATGCCCCTATCGATGTGATGGCCCAGGACCATCAGCAACTGGTGTGGAGGGTGACCCTGCGTCCCGATCCACCACAGGTAGAGGTCCCACCACTGTCTGACCCCTAAGTGCAGGTGTCGCAGACTGAGGAGTGTCCACATCAGAATCACTCACCCCTGGCGTATGGACCTGATGCACATCCAACTCGACATGGATGTCAGAGTGGTCATCTGGGCTGGACTCATTGCCAGCCAAAGACAAGATGGTCTGTAGCACAGGTGGGTTCTCGCGGTCTACCACCCCACGACCCCCACTTGTGCTGGGTTGCTGTAGTGATGACAACCCTGTGCCTGGCATGTCAACACCATTCTCTGGCTCCATTGCGTCATCATCTGAAAAGTAGAGAGAAATAAAGATCACTACACATGTTAGAAGCACACAACCCACACACACATAGACATCACACAGACAGCGAACACATGAAGCAGACATGTCACACACGAAAGAGAACCTGCCATGCATGCTGGGTCAACTTGACATTGCTTCTGTGATTAGGCATGTAGAAGGGTGTTATACTGCTCAGAAGTGGGTAGATGCAGTGCAAACATTTGTACGTTACTCACTCTCTACATGTACAAGTACTTCATGATGTGTATCATAAAACGTGAAGGCAGTGCAAGGTCAACTTCAGGCATCACGTGCAATGTGCATGCAATGGGCTGCATGGCTACAAGCAAACCACCCCTCCCCCTAAGTGGAAATGCAGGGATGCCTTGCATGGCATCAAAGGGATGACCAGAGACCTGTGCATTGACAGACAGTGTTGACTAGCATCAATTGCATCATCTGAGTCAAGTGACAACACAGCAGATGATGATGGGACAGTAAGCAGGACACATGATGAACCCTCAGTAGTACACCCACTTGTGCAGAAGACACTCCACCAGTTGGACAGAGTCAGTGGGCCTGAAACAGGCTGAGGCCTATGACCCACACAGACTGTCACACCCTAAACATGTGTGGGACGCAGGACTGAGCCACAGTGGCCATGGGAAGGCTGATGAAATGCCATGAAATGTAGGTCACCCTGGACACGTACTACAATGATCATCCACTCAAGGACACAGAGGGGCATGCATGGATGCACATGGAGCATGAATGGGCACTCATGTCCCTGCGGAGCATCTGACATCTGCACAGTCCAAGTGAGACACCCTGCATCAAGTACAAAGGATGTACCCCACTGCATGTGTCTGGCAGGTAGGCTGGTGGAAGTTAGCATGTACAGAGGACGCATGAACAGGCCATTGCATTACGGCAAAATGATGCAGACCAGTGCAAAGGTGATATTGGGGTGCAGGGGGGGTGAAGGGGCAAGGGAGCATGCCTACGTGGAGTACCTGCTTGCAGGCAGAGGACACATACACGTCAGTCATGCTATGACATAGTCCCAGTGCTGAGAGGAAGGACACCCCAGGATACATGCAGAAGGGCCAGTGAGCTGGAACATGGACCGGAGGGGCATCCAGGTGACCAGCATGTGAGTAGGGTGCAAGTGTGGTGATGAGGACAGTCCCCGTCTGCTCCACATGTCCACCCTCCTGCAGAGCAGCCATGCATCAGTGAAGCATTGCATTACTTGCATATCTGAACCATGTGCACATGACATGTAGTGGCAGTCATGCACAACATATCACACAAGTAAAACACACATGGCCTCGAAAAACACGCCGCAACACTCACTGGACTGGGCATCAAAGTACGGCATCTCTCCCACTCCTTCGACCGATTCAGGTGGTATGAATGCGCAACGAGTGACTCGTGCAGAGTGAGGTCTTCCTCCTCAGGTGCCGGCCCACTGCCAGTCACCAGAGTCATGTTGTAATTTGAGGCACGCTTTGCCTTAGCGCTGCCTTTGAGGTAATTCCAACGCTTTTTGCACTCTTGCGCCGTGCGCACCTCATGGCCAGATGCACTCACATGTTCCGCAACTTGCTTCCAGTGGGTATCACGATGGGCAGCTGTAGTTTGACAATTAGGCCCCACTATCATGTCACGGTTGTGGTCCCGCACGTACTCCACGAGAAAGTCCATTTCCTGCACACAGAAAGGCTTCTTCTTCCTCGACGTGCAGGAGGTCGTGGCTGTGTGTGGGGTCCCAGCCTGTGCTGCAGGTGCAACCTTCCTCCTCTTGGATGGTGGCGCAGACCCTGGCTGGCAAATACCGCCCTGATCAGTATGGCCAGTGGCACTGGTGGATTGAGCCAAGGGAGTGGCAGGTGGAAGGACGACTAAAGGCCTGACTTGCGTCAGTGGCTGCTGGGTGCCCTCGAATGGACCCTGCGCAGCAACATCCGCTGTGGCAGGGTCATTGACGGCGACTGTCCTGGTTGGTAGACTCACAACTGGGGTGTTGTTGGCTGCATCTGCCCCTGCACTTGCCAACACCCGGCTGGTCGGGGCAGCAGATGACATTACTGCCCCAGGGACACGTGTCTCAGTCAGGGCAGCCCTGCGTGCACCTACGGTGTTCCTCCTGCCCTGTTGGAAATCTTCCATGGACTCTTCAAGTACCAACACAGCCTGCGCTGGCAGAACCTGAGCCAGGGTGGTGGTGTCCACAGCTGCACCTGCAATTGGGGTGAAGTGGGTGGGATGCAAGATGTTAACAGCACCCCTGCTCCTGCAAGGCTGTATGTGACCCCGGTGATTAAGTGATGGGTCATGCAATGCTCAGGCATCCCAAAACTGCAGTAAAACCGTGCGCACAACCACTGCAGCCTACGTGCGTGGAATTAACCTCCCCCAGTACGCGGTGGCACCCAGGAACACGAAAAACGCACACGCGTGGGACACACAAGCTACTATGACCTTGAAAAAGGGTACGTAATACACAGGGGCACCCGCAGTGGGAAAAATAGCATGCACGACTCATCGTCAGACTAGCGCAATGATGAAAAACACGCGTAGCCAATACCCCCGCCAAAAGAAGAGATATGTCCTTGATCTGCTGTGAAGTTGTGATGGCGCGTGAAACAACATGAAGTAGCAACACACACGTCGGTCTCCATGAAAGGCACGCACAGCAAACTACTGGCCACGCTCACCTTTTACCCGTGTTGAGGGAAACGCCTGTGCGCGTTACGTCACAGATGCGCTTACATGCTAAGGGCCTTTACTCGAATTACACGCTGACGTGCACTTTTTTTCTCATGCCAAATCACTCTGTTTCAAGCTGGCCATGCAACAACACACGGAAGACCACGCTCCTGCCCAAAAGGCCATTTTCCTGACCCACAGAGCCCGAGCACGCTCCCACCTGCCATCTGCTGCTGCCTGCTGCCCACGTGCCCTGCTATTTGGTGCCTGCACGTCAGCCATCTGCAGGGGTCCAGTTGCTGTGTCCACTCCTGCTGGAACAGAAGACTTCTGACTGGGATACCATCGCTCCACAGCCCAGCCCCAGGACCCACTTGCCCACCCACACCTGCCTCGGGGGTCACCATGTCAGGGCAAACACCATCCGAGACCACTGCCAGAGAGGCAGAGGGCTACCAGCTTCAGTGACAAGGACGTTGGTATCCTGGTGGAGCAAGTTCTGGGGCATTATGATGCCCTCTTCACAACATTGCGTGCCGACAAGGAAGGACGGGAGAGGATCTGGGAGGACGTAGTGGTTGCCATCAACGCGGAGGGGGTGGCAACCCACAACGTCATGCACGTCCGGAAGCGCTGGTAGGACTTCAGGTCCAGGACCCTCAACAAGGCCCGGCGCCTCATGAAGGCAGAGGATGCAGAGGGGTGCCAGGTCAGCCTGACCAACATCCAGATGAGGGTCCTGGAATGCATAAACCCAGTGCTCCACGCCCAGATCCTTCAGAGGAATGTCTGGAGTCGAGCGGTAAGTGGCCATGCATTGCTGTGTGAAACAGGGCATGTTGCAGTGTGCTGGTAGTCAGCTACTTGCCTGTATGTGTAACATAGGCCATGTATGGATGTGTGTCTGCAGGCACATCATGGTAATGCATGTGAGACCAGTAATGCGTGAACCACATGGATGGTGCATGTGTTCCAATGCAACATGGGGAGCTGCATGCGGAATGCACACATGAATGCATGCCTGTCTCTGTTCTTGGACATGGATGGGGGGTGGGAGATGGGTCTTGCTCTCATGTACATGCATGGTGTACATGTCTGTGTGTCTGAGAAGAGTGTGTGTGACTTTTAAACGCCATGGATGCATGACACATGTCCGTGACAATGTGTTGATTCACTTATACAGTCTAGTCACCCTTGTATCCACAGTGTCTGTGGTGTACGCGCCCTGATGCATGGCTCTCCGGTGATGTGTGTGTATGGGATCAGTATGAGCCATGATGCATGTGAGTTTGAAACCAAACCTTTATGTCAATAGAGGCCCTTGTACATGGATGCTGATTTTGATTGCATGCGCCGTGCCTGTTTCTGCATGTGTGTTGCCTGCATTGACCCTTGTGTTGTGGAGGGACAGGATGGAAGCTTCGTTTCACAGTGCCACTCATGTGTTATTGCTTCCTGTCTAGAGGACTATTTTACAGTAGCCTCATGCTTGTGTTCTATGTCTCCCTCTACGCAGCGTCGAGTGAAGAAGAGGGCGGAGACGGCGATGTGGAGCAAAGCGGCGGGGATGCCTCCACTGGGCGGCGACACAAGGCCCAGCCATCCTCCCAGGAATTGCCATCATCCGGGAGCGAGGGGACTGGTGCCGCGTCTGCCACTGCGGCTGTAGTAGAAGGGCCGGTTGATCCCCCACAGGGGCTTGCAATGGCGGAAGACGGTGCAGAGATATCGAGGTTGGTGGACTCCACAGAGGAGGAAGAGCCCGCTACTGAGCTGGACATGGGGCCTGGTGGGGGTGGTACCACTGGTGCAAGTGGTGCAGTCCAGAGCCAGGGGCAGGAGGCAGCACAGGTCGCCGCAGAGGGGCCTGTGCATGTCACTGTCCCTGACCCTGTGACTGCACCACCATGCACCAGCAGGGATTCCCTGTCCCAGGCCCATCCGCAGGTAGGGGGAGGCCCACGTCATCTGGCACTGCACTGTGGACGATGAGTCCCATGACCGTATGGGCTCCGTCCTGATTGGTGTCGCGTTGCGCACGTGTGACATTCGTGATGACGTGCCTGCTTCCTGGGGGGACCACGCACGCCATCACAAAGAGCTGCGTGGCAATGTGGCACAGTTGGGAGGGGCCATGGTCAGAGGGTTCCAACACGAGTCGCGCACTCTGGCGGTGCTCTCCTCCTCTGTGGAGACTATGCGCCAGTCGTTCTCCCTGCCGTCTTCTGGCCCAGATTTCACCAAGGCCCACTGTGGACCTGGCCTGACCAACACAGCCAGCTTGGTGGAGATCCCATCTCTGCCACAGTCGGGAGTCGGAGGTCCAACAGGGTTGGGCACCCCACCAACTGGAGACCAGCAGATGGAGGATGTGCAGGCATCATTGGACAGGGCACATGGACAGCAGCAGCTGCACGCTCAAGGTGGGAGCGATGATGGCTCGGGGGCATCAACATCAGAGGGGCAGGCATCAGCCAGAGGGCAGGAGGACCCTGGAATGGGAGTGTCTTCTGTGTGGCTGCGGTTGGGCCAGCGTATAGATGCGGAGCGGCAGTGGGTGGAAGAGGCGTGGCTCCCCATGGTCAGGGCGGAGTTCTCCATGCGCCGGGTGTTGAGGCGGGCTGAGTGCCTCGAGGCAACTCACAGGGAGTTGGAACAGGCCATGACTGCATACCTGCGAGACCTCGGGGCCAGGGCAGAGGCCCGCATCCAGGAGACTGACATGGAGTTCGATGATGCCCTGGCCCACGACATCACAGAGTGAGCCGTAGGACTTGCCTGCCGCCATTGTATATAGTTAGTTAGTGTGAGGTTTCCTTTCTGTTTTTATTTCTTTTGGGACGCTTGGACAATGCCCCACGTTTTTGAATATAGTTCTTCATTAGGTAGGTTTTTTTTATGGGTTTCATTTCATTCGTTGGGCTCATGGACCCTGGTTTCAATCGTTGTACATAGTTGAACTGGGGATTTCCGAAAAATAATTTATTTTAAATCACCATGGATCAATGGATTTTACAATTTTGCTTTGGTGGACAGAGGTTTGGACTAACTTTTTTTGGATTACTTTGGATTGAGACTTCATTTCTTTTTTTTCATTTTTGGACATGCATTTCTTTTCTTGTTTAAAATAATGTTCATGTTTTCATTCCATTACCTTCATTTTGTGCAAAATACATTTTGATTTATTACTTCCATGTGTGGTATTCGCTCATTGGTTTACTGCATGTCACAATGTGGGTTTACACAATCACTGGCACCCAGTGGGTGTGTGTGACAGACATGTATTGATGTACATAGTTGACTTTTGGTTTGTTTCATGTTATAGGCCTTTCAGTGTGGGGTGGATGGGAAACTTGATTGGGTCTCAAGACTGGGGTGGCGTGCAGTGGGATTTTGGTGGACATGAGGCCCATGAATGTGCATCTTTATGACATGTCGGGGGGGACATGAGTCGGGGCGTGCTGGCAGGTGCCTGTCAATGCTGGATGAATGGGGGTGCAGGAGGACATGGGTCGGGGCCTGCTGGCAGGTGCCTGTCAATGATGGATGGGTGGGGGTGCAGGGGGACATGAGTCGTGGCCTGCTGGCAGGTGCCCGTCAATGTTGGTTGGATGAGGGTGCAGGGGGACATGAGTCGGGGCCTGCTGGCAGGTGCCCGTCAATGCTGGATGGGTGGGGATGCAGGGGGACATGAGTTGGTGCTCACTAGTGCATGGTGACATGTGGGCTGTCTGGGGGGCATGGCCAGGATGGATGGGCTGCCTACGGGACATGGCCAGGGGTGCAGGGTAGTCCCCTGTGGTGTGGGCTGCCTGCAGGGGCTGGGGAGGGAGTAGAGGGCACACCTGGGAGGACCCACACTTCCAATTCATGTGTGAACCTCCCTGCGCACCCCTCAGAATACACGTACCCCACTCGCATGAGGCCTATCGCATGTGATTCTCCCTGCACACCCCCGAAATACACATACCCCGCTCGCACAAGGCCTGTCACGTGTGACTCTCCCCGCGCACCCCCGAAATACATGTACCCCGCTAGCACAAGGCCTATCGTGTGTGATTCTCCACGCACACCCCCGGAATACACGTACCCCGCTCGCACAAGGCCTTTCGTGTGTGATTCTCCCCGCGCACCCCCAAAATACACATAACCTGCTCGCACAAGGCCTTTCACATGTGATTCTCCACGCACACTGTTAGGGAGAATTCTCTGCTTAGGCTGAATTTCCTAACCTAGTGAGTCCCCCAGCAGCTTTGCTGGATTTCGGGAGTTTGTTTTTTTCCATCCTGCCAAGAGTGAGACTCTTTTCCTCCCACTCTTGGACATGAATGTGTGTAATTCCTTTGAATGTCAATGTGTTCTATGGGCTATGGGGTCTTTTACTCCATAGGGTCTCATATGTTTTTCTATGTGTGTTACACCGCACCCTACGTGCCGTAACCCTGTGGCGTCCTAGCAGACCTCCACCATAGACTCCATACCCGGGGACTGACTACTGTCTCCCCGGGCATGTAAAGTCACCATTGGCTTTACTAGACCTAAATTTACTAAGAGAACTAGTACAAACCATCTTATTGTGGACGTGCTAGTAGGGGTAATTCGATTACTCCTAGATCTGTTACTCGAGGGGGCACTGTCCCGTCCCCCCTCATCGAGTTTTGGCTGGTGGCAGTGGAAACTACTTGTTATGTTCGACCCCGAACATAACCCTATGGGATTCGTCCCATTGTTAGAGATTGATACTTTTTCTCGTTAATTTCTAACGTACCACCGGTCTACTTATCTTAAATAAGTTTATCGGATGGTATTTTCTGCCAGAACTCGGTTTTTAAAAATGGCGTCTGTGTTCGTCTCTGTGACTCCTAAACCAAATGTTGAGCCCTTTGTTCCACTTTTGGCGGGCCTCTGTACAGAGACCCTCCAAAGTGGTGCCATTCTGTCTGGGTTACCACAGGGGTGTGGGAGGGGGTTTAGGCACCCTGGACCGAGTTGCCTTGCCAACTCCGGTCGCACTCTGGTGTGATTGGCCCAAGTGGTGAGCCTCCCCGCTCACCACTTAGTGTGTGTTGATTGACAGCTAGGCTGAATGAATGGGGGGTTTCTGCATAAAAGCAGGGCTTTTGGGACTGGATCTTCACAAGTCGCCACAGGGCCTAAGAATCCGACGAGGGTAACGCTGAGCCGACCTGCACGACGACACCTCCGGTGGAGCCCTGCGGAACCGACTCACCACTTCCTGACGACAGAGGAGATCTCCCTGCCGGAGAGTCTCTTCCCCTGACTGGTGGGAACAACCAGTCCCCTTTGCTTTTTCTTTGCCTCTGGACGCAGTGGTCGAATTGCCTGTGCAGAGCACCTCGGCAACCAGATAGCCACTACCCCTGTACCGCGACCAAAAGGTGGTGCCTTGTGACGGAGCACTCCACGGCTGGTCTCTTCCCTGGTGGTGCACCGGACTTCACTTTTCTTCGACGACGAGATCATCTCTACTCTTGGCAAAGACCCGATGTGCATCCACCACCAGGAACAACTGCCCCCACTGGAGCTGCCCTCCACAAACAAGGTACAGTGTCAGCCTGGCTTCCCTTTCGATCGGATCGAGTGAGGTGTCTTAATCCTCTCCTTTCCGTTGGGTCGCCTCGAAGCTTTTTCTCACGCATTGTTCTGAACTGGTTCTATCTTCCAATAACAATTTGCTACACAGACTCGAACGCATTTCCACAAAGAGACTTTTTGGGACATACCGCCTTGCCTCTCTCCGAGTGGGCCTGGCCTCTGAACTTTATGATCTATTGTGGTTCTTGTCTTCTTGCCTTGCATTTTTCCTGTGAAGTATTGAACTGTGTTGATTTCGTAACCTGCTTATTTTTCTCTCCCGTCCTTACTGATATTGGAGTGCCATCTAGGTTGAGGCATACACCTCTGTCTGCAAATAAGTGATGCCGGTAGAACCTAGACTTGTCGAAATATTGTTAGGGGGATTGATCGTTTCTTCTTCGTAGAGTAATTGTGATTGAAGTGTTTGCCGTGATAGTGCCATAGTGTTTTCCATAGATGTTCCGTTATAAATAAATACCTTAATATCTTTACACTGAGCCTCGTTGCGTGTTTGCTTGTCTTACTGTGAATTGCCCTATATTGTATACTCCACATACTGCTTAACTCTTCTTGAGGGAAGTCTGACTGCTCAGCCACAGCTACCAAGTGAATCTGTGTGGAACAGACTGCTACCAAGTGGGTTTACTGCCAAACACCTGTAGTCCTAAATCTTTTGCAGTGGTCCCAGAATGAACTGCACAGGTTTCCGCCTAACACACCCCCCCGAAATACATGTACCCCGCTCGCACAAGGCGTTTCACGTGTCATTCTCCACATGCACCCCCGAAATACACATACACCGCACGCACAAGGCCTTTCGCGTGTGATTCTTCCTGCGCCCCCCCAAAATACACGTACCCCATCCGCACAAGGCCTGTTGCGTGTGATTCTCCATGCGCACCCCCGAAATACACGTACCCCGCTCGCACAAGGCCTTTTGCGTGTGATTCTCCCCGTGCACCCCCGAAATGCATGTACCCCGCTCGCACAAGGCCTTTCGTGTGTGATTCTCCCCGGGCACCCCTCAGAATACACGTACCCCGCTCGCACAATGCCTATCGCGTGAGATTCTCCACGCGCACCCCTCAGAATATACGTACCCCACTCGCACAAGGCCTTTTGCGTGTGATTCTGCCTGCGCACCACCGAAATACATGTACCCTCCTCGCACAAGGCCTTTCACATGTGATTCTCCCCGCGCACTCCTCAGAATACATGTACCCCGCTCGAACAAGGCCTATCACGTGTGATTCTCCACGCGCACCCCTAAAATACACGTACCCCACTCGCACAAGGCCTTTGCATGTGATTCTCCACGTGCACCCCCGAAATACACATACCCCGCTCGCACAAGGCCTTTCATGTGTGATTCTCCCCGCGCACCCCTCAGAATACACATATCCCACTCGCACAAGGCCTATCGCATGTGATTCTCCATGCGCACCCCCGAAATACACGTACCCCACTCGCACAAGGTGTATCGTGTGTGATTCTCCCCACGCATCCCCCAAATACACATACCCCACTCGTGCCAGTTAAATTGCATCCAAAAAGCTTGCAATTTACCTGGCGCGAGCGGGGTACGTGTATTCAGAGGGGTGCACAGGGAGTGTTACACGTGATTTTGATACTGCGAGAGGGCTATGTGTATTATGAGGGGTGCGCGGGTAGTTTTACAGAAATTTTTCGTGGTTGGGGGCTGCATGCTGGTCCACTGGCCTGTGCGCCATGTACAGGATTTGTGCGCTGTTCATGGCGCATGGGGCAGGGTTGGGGGCGTAACTGGCGCTGCTGCAGGGTCGCTGCGCCACTCTGCATCACGGCTGGTTATGGATGTTAAAATCCATGAATACATGTGCACGGAAATGGATTTTGGCGCACGTGGCTGGCGCAGACTGCCGCACGCGCACACTGTGCACCAGCCGCGTGCACATAATCAAATCCATACTAAAATGTTCAAATGTTCTGCAAACCACCATCTGACAACTTGATGTTACCTTCAAATACATGCCACCCCTCTAGTAATATCAAAAATATTCAATATGCAGAATGTTTGAGAGCCAAACGTAATTGCTCACTCACTGCAAGTTAGCCAGGAAATGAGTTTATGTTTTGCACAGAGGGTATTCTTCCAAAACAGTAGAAGATGCTAAGCAAAAAACTGCCCCGATCTTGAGACAAGATTTGTTAATACCCAAAAAGAAGAAAAATCCGAGCAAACTTTTTATTACAGTTTATGGCACTCCAGCTAACCGAATCTAAGGCATATTAGCACCTTCTATGCAAGGATGTTAATTTGAAGCCAATTTCAATTCTAGGGCACCGATCTGCTACAAACGAAGCAATCATATTGGAGATTTTATTACTTGCAGCCACCCTAACAATCCTAAAGAAATGAGCTGGTTGCAACAACAATTTGGTTGTATCCTCTTGGATCTTGTACGATCTGCAAATAGGTTGTAGAAGGTACTTATTTTTAGGTCAAAGGCATTAAATAGACACATTATATCAGAGATTGAATTGATTGCAACATAGCATTTTAAGTGTATGGCCTTATTGTCATTAAGTTTCCATAGGCAGTACTATACAGAATATCAAGGTCCGGATTCTAGAATATTTAAGAGCCATTAAAGGCAAAGATGACAGTTATCCTGTAGCTTGTCATATCACTGAATATCATAGCATGACAGTAACCTTCTTAAATGGGTTGGACTGGGTATGATAAACCCACATCCATGGAAACGCAAGAGGGAACTATTAACTAGAAGATTGGAGACCCGATTGATTATATAATACACAACGGTAAAATTCTCTTTAGGGCTACTATGTCTTCCTTTAAAAAAATTCCTTTTTAACCACCCTGTTTAGATTTGATTGGAGTGTATGATGTCTGTTTGTCACTTAGATACATTTTAACTGTATTATGTATTTGATATGTTTCTTCTGTGATTCTTAATTTTTATAGCATGTTTTCTTTAACAGAGGAGAATTAGTCTAATTGTATTCAGGATCTATATCTATGTACTTTGGGTATTTTGTAATAATTTTGTTTGAATTTGAGTTCTGGCTATTTAGTCACATTAAAATATCTATATGATGGCAGCTTTTTCAAATTTTTTAAATGTGGGACGATGCATCACTGTTAATGTTTTGCCATTACAGAATGCAAAGCTACAAGGTGAATAATTGAGTAATAGGCTAATACAGCAAGTTTTTGATGAAAGGAATATTAATAACTACTGATGTCGTGATGGATCCTGCCTTATTTTCCGCAGTGTAATAGTGTGGTAACTGTCTCTGCTCCAAGATGTAGAATTTGTAAAGAGAATTTGACATTTTTTCACGCTTTACAATTTACCATGTGTACTCAGTTTTCAGATATATGGTATTTCCCAATAGATCTGATTTTCTACTTAGCAGTTTATATGCGCTAATAAGCACTTTACATTATATCATGCATTGTCACGTTATTGTATGTAATTTGTAGTATATTTATCATGTTCATTACAACCAATGCAACTGGCTTGGTAACATTGGCATTGAAGTCTTGCAATGATACTATGACCAGGATCCCCTGTTAAAGGTTGGAGACTGCCACAGTGGGAAAGAGAAAACGAGAACTGGGGGAGACAGCCTGCATGGGAGACGAGAAGATGGTAATGAGCGGCCACTAGGGACCGGAGCACAATACTGACCCCATGCTCCTCCCTGGTACCTTGGTACGGGACTAGTCCCGTTCGCCCCCTTCTCTGTGGGTAGTGCTGAAAACTGCCAGATCAGCCCTGTGTCCAACAATCAGGAGGACTGGTTGAGTTTTTTAAAAACTTGCCATACCCATCCTGTGTCCTGGAAAAAAAAATACTTATTTTATTTTACTGCAACCCCGTCTTGTGCCCACCATTACAGATACCTTTTAAAATGTTGGTCCTTTCTCATTGTTTTTAACCATGACTAAACTGTGGAGTACAGTGAAAGGCCAGTTCTCTGTATATTGAATAGCCTTGTTTTTTACCTGCAACTTTGTGCATTTACTCATTTTATTTTGCTCCCACGGATCTAAACATATTATATTTGTGTGAGTTTAGCAGTGCAGTGCCACAGTATGTGAGTAATTCCCACTGCTTCGCTTGTGATGTCAATCTTTGCAGTATGTTCAAGTTCAAGAATATGTATTTTTAAGGTGCAGAGTGGGGCCGTAAATGTTACTAGGGCTGCTAGAACATAGCTGGGGGCAGAACCTCTGTAAATACCGTGAAAGCTTGTTTCTGGAACTCTGCACTTTCCAGTGCATCAAATTAAGTTTGAGGGGATCAAGCTAGTGTGATGCTATTAAACAACATGGTGCAATTCAACAAGTAGCAATAGCAATTGGCTCAAAGAAGCTAAGGACAAGCAGGCAATGTTTGGGTTGCCGCAGCTCACAAGCACTCAAAGCAGTTCAAAATTGCCCAGTGACACAAACACATCTTCTTTTGTTCCTGAGGTGCTGTAATACCCTGGTCAGGCTCTTGGAAATGTGAGTCCTTCACCTGGCATTCCCAGCCAGGAGGATTGCCAGGGACACTTGCATTGTTTGAAGCCAGAGCCATTGGTGCCAACATCCAAGCAGCAGGCAGACTTTATAACAGCAATCTTTAGTATGCTGTGAAACACTAAACAGGATCTCTGGGGAAAGATGTGTCCATTTGCTGCCCTCCTCAGCCAGAAAGGTTGCTTGGGACACTTGCAGGTTTGACACGTCAGCAGGTAGATTAGAGTGCCAGTGTCCAAGAGGCAGGCCAACCATTGGACAGTTCAAATGTTCTCATGAAGTGAGTAGGTAGAGTGCCTTACTCCTTCTGTCTACTCCAATGCCTGTGGAATTTGACCAGGCTTTAGCCCAACAAAGTTCCAGTGAAATCCTCTTCAAGTTATTTCAATATATGTTTTCAAGATTATTCATTTATGGGACTGTTCCCACCACTTTTATAGTCATTTTGCAACAGCAGATTAGTAACAGGCCAATCTCAGCTGCTTTTGCAGAGGTGTTGCCTTCTGATGTCAGCTGGAGGGGGAGCATGAATGAGTGGGAAGTAACATTTTCAAGATGGCAGCTTAAGAGTGGCTCAGGACAGATCTCATAAACTGCACTATACTTCTCCCCCACGCCTATCACCCTGACCAAAGAGACTGTTACATGTCCTCCTGGTGTAGCTTCCACATTGTGCTTACTGAACGTCCCTTGAGACACAATCTACCGCCCCATCCCCTGTGATATGCCACAGTCCCCTTGGAAGGTGACAAGCTTTGAAGTTAAAATGAATGAGTAGACATCCTCAGATTTAATTGATCAACTTGGATATATAAAAAATGATGGTATTCAGTTCACACTAGCTTGCCCCAATAACACTAAATGGGGTACTCAATTGAAGAAAATACCAAGGAATTGCAAGCAACATGGCTGCCTAGTTTGGATTAAGGTTACTTCTCAATTTATAACATAAAATACATACTATCCAGAAAACAGCTTCTTGAGCAGTCTCTGTTTTTTAAAATCACAATCTGTTCATCTTATAATAGTGAAGGCAGAAGAAAACATGGCCAATGTATTTCAGACCAAAAGGCCCATAATCAGGGTTACATCTGTGAATGATGTAAACACATATCTGTGAACGCTTGGATATAAATTGCAATGGAATTGTAAAAAGTCACCAATAAGTAATTCAAGCAGAAGTCATACCTGTATCCAATTTCAAAAGAATGGTACATTCTAAATGACATACATGAAATCCATAACTCTATAAAAAAGATCAAATTCATGCCCATCCTTTCACTGTTTCTAGTGATAAATACAATATATCAGTGCCTAAAGAACGTAACAGCAACCAATAAAAGTCTGCTGAAAAAGTACTGGAAAAGCAACAAAATAAAAGATGAATAAAGGAGATTGTGAAACTATAAGGTGTTATACAATACCTAAAAGCAACTAAGGATCAATAGAAACGCCCAAAAGTGTGTCAAGAAAACTTTTAGCAGAGTACTGCCACAATTGGAATGTGTGTGGTGATAAAAAATTCTATAGGATTCGCATGCAAACAAGCATTCTACACTAATACTTCAATTTCCTAGCATGCACGTTGTGTGCACTGTCACTATACATACACAGTGTAATGAAGTGAGGGTGTCCATCGCAACATGCAGCGAGTCTAGTATGTATTTTATTTTTAAACATACAAACGTCACTGTAGAAAAATATCAAAACACACCAAAAATCTAAAAATAGACTTTTGCAGAGTTCAAGTATTGGAAAATTACATTCCTGACATCTAGCTATTCTCTTGAAAATGTCTCCTGAATCATATCTATTTGTTATTAATGTATATAATAGGCTTTTGACATGATTTGTCATGGATACCCTCCTAAAATTGGAGATTTTTATGAAAATGTGGTTCTCAATATATCAATGGAAAAGACAAATTACATTAATTGTATTGGGTGAGTTAAGCTTTCAGTTTGAGCCACTTGAATGTATTGATGACATGCATGACGAGGACTACCTAGCTTTAGGTATTCTGGGTGTATATTTGCAAAAGCGAATAAGAGAGCATCGATTTGCTATAGAAGTAGCAACATTATGGATTAGAATACGCTTAAGAGCTCTTCGTGGTCGTTTTGCAGGAGATATACAAGCAAGCCTAACATATTAAGGCTCTGGTCGCACTAGTTGTATTAAATATACACTGGTTAATTTTGCAACCTGACACCATCTGATTCTTAATTTTTGTAGCATGTTTCCTTTGACAAAGAAGAATTATTCGAATTGTAGTCAGGATCTATATCTATGTACTTTAGGTCTTTTGAAATAATTTTGTTCGAATTTGAATTGTGGCTATTTAGCCACATTAAAATATCTATTCAATGGCAGCTTTTTCCAGTTTTTTAACTGTGAGGCGATCTATCACTGTTAATGTGTTGCCATTAGATAATGCAATGCTACAAGGTGAATAATTGAATAATAGGCTAATACAGCAAGTTATTGATCAAAGGAATATTAATAACTACTGATATTACATTTAATATGTTGTGATTGCATATTATCAATCTTGTCTGCCCCCAGAATCAGGATCCACAGGCGATGGCCCTTGACTGGACACCTGAACATAAGATCCCTTGGGGTTAAATGTGAGAGTACCTTTAGGTTTCTCACATACCCTTCCCCAATGAGGGTTGGACAGAGGTGTTGTACAAGGAAACCAAGAAGAAAAAGCGACTTTAATTAGCTTTTGTTCCTCTTGAGGTTCTCTTATGGAAACACCAGGTATTGGTCTAGGAAATCCAGCATTCTGTTAAGGTTATGATTTAAGGGCACTCTCGACTTTCTTTCTAATTCAGGAAATGTTGTCTCTTAAGGGACCTGTGGTCTCATTACAAGATTTTTCGAATTTATTTTGGCTAGTCGTAAAACCCATTGATCAAAGTGAGAAACATCTCTCCCTAAGATTAACTGAGTTGGCAAGTTGGGAACCGCAACAAATGTTAAAGCTATTTTCCTTCCTAGAATAGATATAGGAATTTGAGTCAATATGTATTTCTGAGAATGGCCATGTAAACAAATCACTTTTTATTATTTCTCTTCTTGCCACCCCGGTGGAAGCACGTCTGTTCTTATGGCACTTCCTTCACTTCCGGTGTCTAAATTAGCCCATAACATCTTCCCTCTAAAACCACAGGGTTTTTATATGTGGTCTTTCCCTTTTTAAACAAAAAGGCATTCCATTTTCTCTGGAGGTTGATTGGGTTGAACCGATGGTATTGTGTTGGAAGATTCAATTATATTTACAGGACAATTTTTCAATAAATGGCCAAACCCCTTGCATGAATAACATTTCCAATATGGATCAAGAAATTGACTTATTACTGCAGGATCTTTTTTTTTCTATTGGTTCCCTGCGGTATATAGCTTTTTCAATCCCTGCTTCAAAAGAAGGGTTTATCTGAGGATGATAAATGTCCAATAACTATCTTGTTAAACCATTAGAGTGTTCAAAGTTTTCCTCAAAATGTTTTGTTAAAGTCGTGCTACCCATCTCTTCTTCTTTGACTTTGGCTATCTCCATACCTGTTGAGGTACTAGCTGCATTTCATACTATAGTAATCTTGTCAGAATCATGTGATTCTATTTTTTTCTTTCCTTTACTGAGATGGGTTTCAAACCATTTTCTTCTGAGTATGAATAGCAAAAGGGATCCACTAATATTTCATACCTTAGCATTTCTAGTGATTGGTCCCATGTTATCTCAATGTGGTCATCAGAACATTTCAAAAGGGGCAATTTTTTGTTCATCCTTCCATGAGAGTATTGGCTTTATTTGTAATACTGTTTCTTTTGATAGTAACATATATATGCGTAAACCATGGGGAACATCAATTTGTAAACCCAAATAGATTATTTTCTTGTCTCTCCCAAATATTCGACTGTCGAAAGGACAAGAAAGACAATAATGATTTCCTTCCACAGATTTTCTGATGGTAAGTATGGCCTAAGTGTTCAAAGTCCGAAAGGCTAACCCTACCTGATGAGCTTTCTGATGAGAAAGGTTCCTCTTTTCTTCATTATCAAGGGCTTGTGTAATTGTTCCCTTCAAAGAAATCTGTTTTATATATATCCCTACATGTAGAAACAGGCAGGTAGGGCAGTTGTATGAACTTTCTGATAAGTCATACAGGTCTGCATTAGGCTTTTAATATTGGTCTCTATCCCAAACAAAAATAACTTTTCTCTTAAATATTTTTTAAGTGTCCTATGGTGTGTATGATCTTTGGTTAGATGGGACTGATACTTTTCCAAGACCATCATTTTATGACTTTCTGGAATCACCAATTGTACCTTTACTTTGTCTCCTGAGAGGGTTTTCCCCCTTATACAGAAATCCTTCTTTCATCCCAAAATACGGCTCCCTCCCTTTTCTTTGGGCCACTGCTAAGACTAAAGGCACTGTTAAATCTCTTTCAGTCTCAGAGAAGGGGAAGTCATTGATATGTTCCTCCTCTTCGCTGAAGCTCTGGATCCCCCTTTCAACATCTTCCTACTCTACTATTCTGGGAAGCATTGCCTTTTCCATCACTCTTTGAGCGATGTTATGTCCCTGGTAAACACAGATTGACTTCTTCCCATAATTTTGTATTAGCATTTAAACCTCACCTCAGAAATCTGGGTCTATCACCCCTGCCAAGACCGTAACCCCAAATTGACATGCCAACCCCAGCCTGGAGGTCAACCGGATATACGTCCCAGGGGGTGGTATCAAGACAAAATCTTTGATTATCAGCCTTCTTTCCCCTGGAGGAATGTTTTCCTCTCTATTACAACAAAGGTTTAATCCTATAGATCCAATTGTGGCCTTCATAGTATGGGATGATCTGTTACTCAATTTCTCATACTTCACGGTCCCCCAACCTGTTTTAGTTGAGCTGTATCCCACTGTGAAACCGTATGTGAGACATGCATGGTATCAAGAGATGACACAGACAACAAAGATTTAAGTTTTAAACAGTACACATCTTTATTTAAGGTCAGGCTGGTGTAAGGCCTAGCTTGCCCCAGCTCTAATTTGGGATTTTCCCTCAACTGACGCACCTAAGGAAAGTCTAAGTCCATAAATCCAAAACAAAAGTCTGTCTTTGTCAAAACCTAGGCTTGTCCTCACATCTAACTAAACAGGCTGTAGGGATTTTCTTGCTCAACAAAATTAGTGTTCAAAAGAAAAATGCAAAAACAGAGTTCTGCTGGGGCTCTTCTTTGGCTCCCTTACCCAAGTTCAAAGCATATTAGTTCCCAAAGTTCAACAAGGTTTCTCAGGGTTCCCTTCCCCAAGCTCTAAACACCTTCTGGTTTACAATTTTCAATGGGTGTCAGAGTGTTTCTTTCCCCGAGATTTGAGCACTTTGATTCAAAAGGTACAACAACTGAACTCCAGTATTCATCAGGACTCTTGGTTCTCATTCCCAAAGTTCAAAGTCTCTTGTCGCACTATTCAACAGGGCTCTGGGTTCTCCTTCCCAAAGTTCAAGGTTTATTGTTACACTATTCAACAGCAGCGTTCTTGTTCTTATTTATTACTTTCAGAAAGCACTTTGTCACAATATTCAACAACAGATTTCTTGTTCTCATTAATTACTTTCATAGTTGGTTGGTGCCATCTGGTCTAGGCGCAGTTGATAGACTGCACAGTCCAACCATTACAGGTCACGCTACCCTAGGCCCTTAACTTCACAAGCTCTCCTAATTGTGTTTCACTCAAGTTACCCACCAATTAATCAGTTCTCTGTATTTCTTAATTCCTTTTTCTGTTTTGTAACAATAGCCTTTCTTTGGCTCCACTTTGCATTGCTTTTCTTTATTTTGATATGATATGATATGATATGGCATTTGTAATGCGCCTATACACAAGTGTTTCAAGGCGCAACGAGGTGGGGGGGACAAGGGGAGACAGACAACGATCTTACTAGGCCAGGTGTCATTCAGATCATGCAAGTGCATGGGTAGATGGGAAGGGAAAAGTGCAGGGGGAAAGGAGAGGGGAAAGTGCAGTACAGGGTAATTAGCCTACAGGATAAATAACAAGGGCCAGCTGATGGCAAGTGCGAGGTAAGTGCAGACAAGTGCTGGGAAGGGGGGCTGTAGGGATGCAGACACAGTCCCGCAGTGCAGGGGTGGCCAGGGAGGCAATGCAGGGGTCAGGGCGAGGACCGAGAACGGTGGGTGGCCCAGTTGCAGATTCAGTGCAGTTTCAGTAATTTAAGCAGGGGAGAGAAAGTGGAGGAAAAGAGAAAGGTTTTGATGTGCTTCCGGAACCGGAGATGGTTCTCCTCAAGTTTCAGGGAGGCAGGAAGGCTGTTCCAGAGGGAGGCCCCTGCAGCGGAGAGAGACCTGCCCTCAACTCGTTGTTTGGAGAAGCGGCTGACCCTGAGGGAGTTGGAGGCGGATGAGCGAAGAGCTCGAGAAGGAAGATATTTAGGAAGAGAGAGTTGAAGGTATTTTGGCTCAAGGCCCCAGAAGGCCTTGTGGACAATGCAGAGGGTTTTTAACTTGATCCTCGCAGTCACTGGGAGCCAGTGTAGTGATTTCAGTCCTGGAGAGATACGGTCCCTGGGCTTGAGGCCAAGGACAAGTCTCGCAGTCCTGTTCTTGATGAGTTGCAAAGGGCGGAGAGTAGAGGCAGGCAGATTTAGATAGAGGCTGTTACAGAAGTCCAGCTTCGAGAGAACCAGGGCTCTAGAGACAGTGAGCTTCTGGGGGAAGGAGAGGAAAGGAAGGATACCTCTGAGGAGGTGTAGCTGGTAGTGTGAGTTCTTAGAGACATCGGATATGTGAGGAGAGAAGGAGAGTGTGGAGTCGAAGATGACCCCAAGGTTTTTTGCCCTGCAGGTAGGAGCAGGAAGAGGGCCAAGAGAGGCCGGCCAGAGAGCTGCAAGGAAGGAGGGAGTGGGTGTGCCGATGAGTAGAATCTCAGTCTTACTGGCATTAAGGCAGAGGTCGTTTGTGGCACACCATTCCTGGATAGCAGAAAGACAGTCAGAGGAGAAGAGGGGCCGAGGGTAGCATGAAAATGAGCTGGCTATCATCTGCATAGCACTGAAAGTTGGGGCAGAGAGCAGCGATGCGGTGGGCGAGAAGTGCCAGATACTGGTTGAACAGCCAGGGAGAGAGGTTGGATCCCTGGGGGACACCACAGGTAGAGAAAAAGATGTCAGAGAGGAAAGACCCCAGTGCTCACACTTCATTTGTCTGCCCTTCTCTGCTGCACAATATCCTACCTTGCCCATTGTTATGATGCAATGTTTCAAACACTTTACATTTCCTGCACTCCATCGAATCATTCAGTTCATTGTTCACTTCTACATGCGATTGTCCTCTTGTGAAGGCGTCTTGCCTTTGTTTGGAGACTGTTGGCAACGAGCCGACTAAATATGACAACTCTGCAACACTGTATCCAGTCACTTGCATTCACTTGCGCACCAGGGTTCTTAACGAACTGAAAATCACTGGTCACTCTATGAGTTTTTGCTGCTTCTTCGATTCCCGGGTTCTGGTTGTTTCTCCACCCAGGGGGATGAGCACTCGGAGGCTGCCAGTAAGGGACTGCCTGCTCACACAGCCTCTTTCACCACTGCTGTCAACACCCAGAGACTCACTTCTTTCGCCACGCTCCTGCAGACAACCTCTCTCTGCTTCACTACAACATCTTGGCATTCCGTTTTCTTCTGCTCCACAACAGCTCGGCTTGGCTTCCTTTCTGCTTCTTTCCCAATACCTTCTGTTTGTTCTTGGGGCTTTCTTCTTTTAATACAGCTGCCAGTCAATAATAGGTTGCAGGTGGAAGGTATCAGACTCAATTAGCTGACTTTGCCTGAACCTATTAATGGGACATGTTTGGCTCGATTCATAGTATTCCTCCATAGCCCTCTTCCCCGTCTCAGTACTATACTGGTATTTTGACAGGGGGTTATGCATTACTCTTTGAGGCTTCTTCCTCATCTCACTAACATACTTGTGTTTCCTAATGGAGATATGTATTACTCTTTGAGGCTTCTTTGTCATCCCAGTACTTGGTGTCGTTTCAGAGGGTAGTACAGGATAGGAATGGCAAAATCCTATAAAAGCTGGGGGATTGGATGGTCTCACCTTCAGGCATCCTTTGCCCAATCCCAAAGGACCCTGCACTCAGGTGATCCTCCCTAGCTTGTCCGCACCAGGGTCAGGATCCAAAAGCGATGTCCCCTCCCTGGCCATATGAACTGAAGATCCCTGGGGGTTGAGAGTACATTCAGGTTTCTCACGCAACCCTAGATATGAGGGGACAAGTTTCTAGATCACACAACTGACCCATTTTTCTTTGTGAAACATTAAGAACACTTTTTCATTGTCTATGTTTATAAAGATAAGAATTTGCCTCATCGGACACTATTTTATTCTTAGTAACAGATATGAAAGTGATGGTAAATGAACATATCTAAAGGGTCAGAGTAGGTTTTAAGTAGAGGGTGACTGTGGCTTTCCTGATAGTGTTGGGGATCAGACTAGATTTAACAATTGTGTTGCCATTTTCAGCCATTGAAGGTGCGACAGTCAGCATTTTTCCGTTTTGTGTAACCCACTGTAATGTGTTGATCACATTGACATAGTGTTTAAAACTGTATTAGTTTGCAGATTTTAGATTGTTTTCTTTTATGTTACAGTATTTTTTAATACCTACACATACGTTTCATTATGTAGTTATGAGGTTTCACAAAGTGATAGTCTGTCATTTGAATATTTATTATTTTAATATTTGTGGTTCTTATATACTAAATATCTGTACTGTTCTGTTGATAGGCTGCAAGTTGGAGTCTGAACTTTCTACCCATTTTATTAAAGAGGGTTCATGATTTGCTGCACCCTACTAGGGTTGCTTGTAATTTTCTTGATCTTTAACCCGATATGGCCAAGCAAAAGACAAACATCCAACTCTTTACTGCCATATCTGAAAATAAATCTTCCAAATTCTATTCAATAATCGTCTTCATAGCTGATGTCAATTTACTTATCTAGGTGATTGAGATTCTCAACAGATGTATAGAGAGAAATTCCACTCTGCCCGCTAACTTTAAAAATAATAATTTAGCTTTAATCCAGTGTGGCCACTGGCTGTGGTAGTATGTCCAATGGTGTGTATTGGGACTTTACAAATAGCTTGAGCTAAGGGTTCTCAGATAGCTCTCGGGACTGAGCAGGTTCTTGGGGAATTGGTACTAGAGCCACCTCTCTCTCACTCATCTACTCTGGCAGTTACCATCCTCCCTAGCCAAAGTGTCCTTAGTGGGTGTTAGTACTCTCGATTGGTGCTGCAGGGTGTCTTTTGCTCATTCTGGGGCTAACTAAGTATGACTTCCTTAAGAGGGTGGCTAACTATCTCTGTTGGGGCCTTCTAGTGTTCCCTGACAAATCCCACTTAGTAGTCTTAGGGAGTTAGGGATGGTGCCTACTTTCACCCAGTGTCACTCTTACTTCTCTCACGCACATTCATGCTTGACCCTTCATTAATGTAAGCCATGAGCCAAGTGTTTTGGTGTTAGCGGTGCCGGCGTTCTGTTTCTGGAGCTGCATCAAGAGTCTGCTTCCCTTGGAACTACAATACGTTGCTATCCATTTAACGTCTGTAGCCTTTATAACTAAATCTTGTGCGCAAAGCACATATGCAAAGTGTCATAAGCCAAGTGTTTTGGTGCTAGTGGTGCCAGCATTTTGTTATGGAGATGCATCAAGAATTTGCTTCTCTTGGAACTACAATACGCTGCTATCCTTTTAAGGGTTGGAGCCTTTATAGCTAAATCTTGTACCCAAAGTGCACCTGTAAAGTGTCATAAGCCAAGTGTTTTGGTGTTAGCGGTGCCAGTATTTTATTTCTGAAGATGCATCATGAGTCTGCTTTCATTGGAACTACAAAACAGTGCTATCCCTTTAAGGGCTGGAACCTTTATAACTAAATATCATGCGTGAAGCGCATGGGTGAAGTGTCATAAACTAAGAGTTTTGATGTTTGGGTGGGCGGTGTGCGACGGGAAGATGACTTTTGTGAACGCATTAGGCATAAAGTCAAGGTAAATCAGGCTCTCCCTTCCACTCTTTGTGTTTTTTGTCAAGTGATATATTGGAGTTGGGCAGGCTAGGGATCATATAGATCTCCCCAACAGGCGAAGAACTAAAGACTTGGCCCCCTTGCATTTGATGCTTCTACTGCCCCCAAATTCAATAGCATCAGCTGTGAAGTTCCTTGTTGATGCCCGGGAAAGCTCAGAATAAAGGGACAAGGTCAAGGCTGAGGCAAACAAAGCCTTATGGGAAAATATCCACAACAAGGTCACGGACAATAGCCAATGAACCTCAAAAGGCAATTAAATGGACGGGGGAAATTACCAAGAGACTGAGTGGATGAACAGTAGGAGAGCACGAGGAACAATCACTGTTTTTTTTTTCACTGTGAGGCAGAAGCAAACCAGGAGTGCAAGGATACCATCCAAGCTGATCAGGAGGAGAGGGAGCATAAGGGAACACCCGATCATTCCTGCATGGAATCTGGCAGCATTGATAATTCACTGCCTGAACTATGTTATACACTGCAAGATACTTTACAATCAGTGGTACAAATGGTACCAAAAACTATAATTTCTATGGAGCCTTCTGTGCCAAAAATACAGGCTCAGGAACCCCCGCCTACCGTGCTTTTACCTCCTATGGTGTCAGTAAGTTTGCGAAGAATGTCGGCAACCTGCTGTACCCTGATTCGGATGGCAGCGGGAGCATGGGAGGCTCGAGACACCTAAAATACACAACTCACAGTAACTTTAGTAATGTGGGCTCAAATGGGAGTACAGGTCCTCTGCAGTTTGCTGTTAAGATACTACTGACATTTGTGGCACTATACTGTAGGGGGCCAATCTTCAGGGCGCTGCAATTATAAACCTAACAGAGTAACTTAAAAGAACAACAGCAGAAAAAGTGGATTTACAAATAGTCAAAAGCAGGCCCTTAAAAGAGGAAAAGAGATCTAGGTCCAGGTGGCCAATAGATGGTCGCAAGGGTAAGTGAGAGAGTAGGAGAGGCACTGAGCCTACAGACAGGGCATTCAAAAGAGGAATAGGATTGAGTAGATATGATAGAAGAGGGGACCCACTCAGGAAGGAGAGTGTCCAGAGCAGTGGCAGAGCTGGCATTGAACCACATCTCAGTAAGGGCGAGGATGTCAAGGTCAAAGTCTTCAAGGAGGAGACAGATGTTCGAGGAGTGCTTGGCAGGAGAACAAGAATTTAGAGTAGCTAAGTGAAGCTTGTTACCACCTTTGAAAGTTTTGTGAGGGGGTAAAGGGGCGTGGTACTCCCATTGGTGGTGGTGAAAAGGTTAGGGGAGAGGAGGAAGGAGGGGCAGCAGGAGAAGGGAGAAGGTTAATGAGAGATGGCATACGCCCCAAAGGAAATTCCAAGAAATCAAGGAGAAAGTAGCACAGCAGCACGGGTAGCAGAAATTAGAGACACGTAAATGTGAGTTACACACAGTCATGTAATGTAAGCAATTGAGCAGGGTATCAGATTGTAAAAATGCCTACATTTGAATATCAATCCGACATGGAAAAGCCAGTATTTAGAGAACCAAAAAAGATGCAGTGAAATGAGAACATCCAGGTGGTACAAGGCAAACCTATGCGAATTATCATAAATGCAAAGAAAGCAAGGATCAGGAAGCAAATGTTTGTCGGGTCATGAGAGTTCAGCACATAGGCGTGGAGTGCAACAGAGGAGCAAGACGGATTCCTGGAATCATCAGTGCTGGCAACATGCATATGAAGGGGGAGTAGGGTAGGTCAAATAGATAGGGTCTATAAGTGTTAGGAATTATCTTGTTACAGACACTAAGCAAAGGATGCGCGAGCAATGATGTTGAGGAAGAGGAATTTAGGGTGGGTTGAATCTATTAGGAGAAACAGGGCAAATTGGGACCGGTGAAGAAGGAGCACAAGCTCAGGGGAGGAGCTTGCGGAAGTGAGCAACAGCAGTTGGGTGCCTGGCAGGTGCTCGGAATGTGTGAGAAGGATGGACAGGAGGCACAAGTGAGAAGGCATTGCCTGGGAACTGCTTATTCGCCCCTTGGCCACCTTCGTTTTTGGTCTGGCTCACTACTCTCCCTCCCCAGCTGGGCACTGATTCCCTTTGTGTCTCACTGCCTTCCCATGGGCTCTTTCCCCAATGTATTGGAGGGAGCAAATCCCAAAAACTTTACTGTATCTTCTCTCTAAATTCCCCTTCCAGTACTCTTCATTTAAGAGGGTTCTTTGACCATTTTGCTTGTCGCCTGCAATTGTCTGGCCAACTCCACCTCACCATATCTTTGGGGAATAATAGATTGACTCTTAGGCAGAGGGGCACACTCCCAGCTCATTGACACTACAGCGCGCCCTTAAACACTAACCTTCCTTGTGGGCTTCGGGGCGGAGACCCTACTCTTATATGATGAGAAATGTACATTTGATGGGACAATGTAAAATTTGGTAATGCCGGCAGCCCGAGGCTGCAGAGTTGTTGACAAGTGCGTTTCAATATAAAGTGAGAGCCGGTAATGCAAGAAGCATAAGGCTGCCGACTGAAATCCGATGGGATTCTTTGCAGTAGTCAGGAAGTTTACAGGAGGATGCAATAGGCAGAGCAGCTTCCGAACGGGCAGAGTCAGGTATATTATAGGCCAAAGACAGTGTGAGTAGCTAGGCCAGAAGACAAGTTCAGTTATGTTACATATGAACTGATATAATGAGCGTAATGTAGGTTCACAAATAGGAGTTTGCACGCTGAGTTCGGCAAAAGTTTGGGGAGTCATGTACAATTGCACGGGTGGTTAAGCGTAGACAAAATATGAGGAGTCAAAAGGATAGTGTGTCATAGATCAGGTTTGGGAAAGCTGCACAATGGGACTGGGGCTTCATTGGACAGGGAGGTGGGTAAAGTGGTCACAGATGGTAGTGTATATAACAAGAGTCTTACCAATGAAAGTCAAGTCCAATTGGTGGTACAGTGTGATGAACGTACAGGTCACTGTAGTGAGCCGGGCTTGATCGTGATCATGGGCGAGGCATGACGTTAGTGAGACAGACATTCCCTGACAGGGCTTGACAGGAATTTCAATAGGAGGCCTTAAAAACTGACCTTTAAATGGAGCCGGCTCCCATGGGCCACTCTCTTTTCATTAGGCATCCGCCAATCGGAAGCCGTGTAAGGGAGGCTGCACAGTGTAGCGGCATCAGGAGGGCCCGTAGTATTGATCGACCCCACCATTTTCAAAAGGTTCTTTGTTGCTGGTTTCAATAGCCCAATAGGGCTTACTCTATGAAATACAGCATATCTGATGAAGCCTTAAAATGCTCCAGAATAATGATTGTAATGTCTGGTGTAATGCTTAAAACAACACTGACTGCACTGGCTGAATGAAATACTGGTGGTTCACAATCTATCATTGTTAAGCACATCAGCCTCTCACAATTCAGGTCACTGCCTGGACATAGTCCTATCCAGGGGGCTGAATATAAAAGTCATCCCGTGAAGTTTAATCTCTCTGGTAGTAAGAAAGCTCTTGATGCTTTTACAGGACCTTATACATTGCAAAACTATTACCACTCTCTTTTGTAAAAGACTGCAAAAAATATTATCAGGCTAACATGATATATCTGAAGAAGTGTTGCGAAGTGATGGCACCCTTGAAAGCAAAAAGCAAAGTAAAAACTAAAATAATCCTTGGTTCTAGGACTCTTTAAAGCAAAGGTATTGCAAGAAAGAGAACATTTGGTTGAAAACTAAAGATACATTCTCTTGCCAAAATGCCAAACTGGCACTGGCAGCATACAAACACGGAATTGTATTGGCGAAATCTCAGTTCCTTCAAAGACAAATTGATTCCTCAAAGAACCGATCTATGGAACTATTAGACATCATTAAGAACCTTACAGCACCTGCATGTGCATTGTTTAGGCTACCTTCCTCTTTCTTGCACTCTGGCAAATGAAATTCAATGTTTTCTTTAACGAAAAAGTAAAATCTATTTGTATTAACATCGACTCCCAGACCCAGGATTCTCCAAAAATGCATACACCTATAGTGCTTGGTTTTTCAATCCTACCCGCTGGCCCGGAAGATATTGAAGTCCTGATTTGAAAACTCAAACCTACGGATCATGACTATGATCCTGTGCCAGCTTATCTTGCTGCACAACATGCCCGTCTCTTAAACATTTCCTGTTGGAGTTTGTGAATGCAGATCTAGTACAGGGAAATGTACCTAAAGAAATCCTTTCTTACACTTCTGTTAATAAAATAAACACTGGACCACCTGGTTTTGGCAAACTACCGTCCAATTGCCGGCCTGCCATGGCCCTTGGAAATCTTGGAAAATATCGTCACCACACAGCTGTAGAACTATCTCGAAGAAAATGACATTCTTGACAATTTTCAGTCTAGTTGTCAAAACCGGACTCAGGTCGTTAAACTTGGAGGCTTCTACTTCAATGACCTCCCACAGGGGTTGTTGGTTATCCCCGATATTGTTAACGTTTATCTTAGGCCATTAATGGGCATTTTTTTCTATGTTCGAACTGAACTATCACTCATATGCGGATGATACGAAATCTATGTAAGATTAAAATCTGCACCGGAAGCGACCGAACATATTTAGCCTGTGCTAATGCAATTAAAAGCTGGATGCTCGAGAGTAAGCTCCAACTCAATCCCTCTAAAACCCAGGTTATAGTGCTTGCCCCAAACATAGTCTTAAGAACTACCAGGCTACTACTCCTTTTCCTACCATTTTTGATGCAGCCGCATCTTCCTTGTGCAAGGTAAAAAATCTGGGATGCATATGGCAGGCATCTTTGGCCTGTAATGCCCATGTTTCAGAAGTTGTCAAATCTGTCTTCTATCAACTCAGGCTTCTAAAATCCGTTTTGCCATGCATTTCTGAGCTAGACCATGCTGTGGTTGTGGGGACAATGGTTAATCCAGACTTGACTACTGCAGCACTCTTCTTCTGGGAGCACCAGACAGCCACTTACAATGGTTCCAGTTAGCACAGTATGCCGCTGTCAGACTGATATATAATCTGCCAAAAAAAGGATCCAATCTTCATGTATCGGAGAAAACTGCACTGGCTGCCTGTTCGGACAGGTTCGAATTTAGAATGCTGTGTCTCGTACACAAGTGTATTCAAGGAACGGCACCTATGTACCTGGTTTAAAAAATAAAGCTCCATCAGCCTTCACACGATTTACACTCAACTGGCAGACATCTGTTGGTTGTATCTCCTTCTCATTGCATTTCTCTGGGTGATAATGTTTCTCCATCGTGGGGGCCCCTGTCTTTGGAATGCACTTCCAGTTGAATTACAGAACACACCATCTATCAGTCTTTTTCAGAAAAACTTGAATACGTTCTTGTTCCAATGATTACTGGTCCATGGGAATGTCTGAAGATGTTAAAAAAATGTAATATCTGCGCCTAGATGGAGGTGAAGTGGAATTTTTAAAAAACAGGGGTTGGCTCGAGGGTTATCCTCCAAGGCCAAGAAACGGCACAGTCCAGGAATGTGACAAGTTTCTGCTTTATTAATCCACTCAGGGATACACACATGGATTCTACAGCCCCAAAAGCAGTCTCAGGTCACTGCAGGCGGGCAGTGAGTTTTTAACCTACTGTGACCGAACAACCAAAAGATACATTCCTCGCTCTAGGCAAAATGGCATTGGGTGAACAGTAGAGGCATAACTGCAGTCTATAGGGGACAAATAATCTGAATGGTCTGGCCATATCTGGTAGTTCTGCCTGCCACCACCCGTAGGAGGTCAGTGCAAGCTTTGTCAGTTTAGGAAATTTACCAGCATGTGAGCAAAAGAAGATGGGGGGGGGTGTTCTCAGAGCACTGCCTGTGTCCCATTAATATTACCTCTTTCAACTCCTCAAGCCCAGGACATTTTTTCAATCTTCTGTCTTCAGTTTGATGGGAAAAGCATTATCTGTCTGCCTCAGATGAATGGGCCTTGTTGCCCAGCTCCAGGTCACAAGTTCAGGGACCTTAAACTTGATTTTCTATGCATACATTTATGAGGGATTTCAGCCTTCTGTCCTTGTAGGTGTTGTACCTTTTCTGCTGAATAGAACTCTCTCCCCCAGCGTCCTTGGCAAGGCTGGACATGATGACTGCTCTGCCAAATCTGCTTTGCGTTTCTCAGGAGAATCAGTGTGCCAGGTCTCACCCTGTGTTTTAAACTTTCCCAAATCATTTCAATGCAGCTGTGGCTTCCATTTTGCTTTCATGGCTGTTCATGGTAATTGCTTTCCGGTGTTAGCAAGCTATTTACATGTGTTCTTTTGCACCGGGCTAATGTCTATGCGGGTGTGTTCAGCCATGTCGTCTCTTCATGATTACTTTGAGATGTCATCCAGTCGTGGTCTGTGGAGCTGCTTTAGTGGGGGGCATACTCAGGGGGTTGTGAGCCCCTCAAAACAGGTTTCTGCTTGGTTCAAGAAGGATCTGCACATTACAAATCCTAAATCAAATCAAATAAATGCTTACCTTTTGAAATGTGGCATATCTGCTGGGTTTAGGGGGACCCTACAGGGTCCCATCCACGATGTTACAAGGCCTGACAGGATTATAAATAGAAAGAATCACTATGGATTTAAATGAAACTATAACATTACCAAAACCTTCTTCAACTAAGTGATCAACCAAAAATAAGTTCTTGATTTGTTTTGTATGTCTCTTTGTTTTGTTCTTCTTTTCAACATTTTTTTTTGGATCATCTCTGTTGTATTCAAATAGATTTCAAATTGCATATGTCTCCACTGATGACCTGAATAAATGTAATATTAAATATTGGTTCTATCATTACCTTTTATTTTCCATACATTTTCTCTTTGTAACATGTGGTATTATTTTTGGTTTTAATTCCATCATTTTCTTTGTTTTCCATAAACACTGTCAATGCACCGATGTTCCAGAAATCCAACTACAAGAAATTTCAAACTTATGAAAGAGTGAAAAATCACCTAGAATGTAGATGAAAGAATTGCAAGAAGCACCATCTTGCAAAAGAATGTGGTAACAGCAGGCACTCCAGAAATTGTGGCAAATGCTGCAAATTAGATGCAGAATCTCGATCAAGATGCACCTTATGTGAAATTAGGTAAATAAGCAAATACAACTTGTGTATCTCAAAACTGCCCCATCATGTAAATAAAATCCCACATGACTAAAAAGTCATTAGAAATAAATATTTATCTATGCCAATTCAATTAAGTTTTGCTGTTGACTTCCTAGCTGTATTTGTCCAGCAGAAGAACAATTATCACCACCCAAGAAGTATACACCATGTTCAGCCATATGCGCTGCCTGGCTCGCCATGGTGTATTCAAGGACATCTCTGGCCTCATCCATGAGGAAACCAGTGGGATACTTAAGGTCTTCCTGGAGAATGTGATCCGGGATGCCAACACCTACACAGAGCAGGCAAGAAGAAGACGGTCACTGCCCTGTAGCACCAGGGACAAACTCTTTATGAATTCAGGGGTTAAGGACATGCACAGCAGCAGCACCATCACCACATAGCTATTGGAGGTGATAGGTGCTAACAAACATCAACCATACTAATCCATACATCCCTCCGGAAGTTGGGGGTCAGTCCTGCATTTCAGTGCAACTTGGCCATTTTAACTCTCTACTGGTGTGTGACATTGAGGGGGTAATTCATAGAATTTAGCGCACAAGTGGCGCACGTGGCTGGTGCACAGTGTGCGCATGTGAATCTCTGCGCCAGCCGCTTGCGCTAAAATCCATTTCCGCGCACAGCGTATTCATGGATTTTAGCTACCAAATCCAGCCGTGGTGCACAGTGGCGCAGCGACCCTGCAGCAGCGCCAGTTACGCCCCCAAGAAAGCCCCTTGGGCAGGGCAAAGCCATTAGAATCCCCAATCCAGCGCAAAGGGCTGCGCTAACACTGTACCAGTATACATGACCGCCACACAGCACACAGCAAGCGGGATACGTGTATTACTGCAGTTCGCGGGAAGTTTCACACGCGAAAGGCCCTGTGCGAGTGGGATACGTGTATTACTGGGGTTCGCTGGAAGTTTCACACGCGATTGGCCCTGTGCGAGTGGGGTACGTGTATTACTGGGGTTCGCGGGAAGTTTCACACGCGAAAGGCCCTGTGCGAGTGGGATACGTGTATTACTGGGGTTCGCTGGAAGTTTCACACGCGATTGGCCCTGTGCGAGTGGGGTACGTGTATTACTGGGGTTCGCGGGAAGTTTCACACGCGAAAGGGGCTGTGCGAGTGAGGTGCGTGTATTATTGGGGTTCGCAGGAAGTAACACACGCGAAAGGCCCTGTGCGAGTGGGGTACGTGTATTACTGGGGTTCGCGGGAAGTTTCACATGCAATTGGCCCTGTGCGAGTGGGGTACGTGTATTACTGGGGTTCGCGGGAAGTTTCACACGCGAAAGGCCCTGTGCGAGTGGGGTACGTGTATTACTGGGGTTTGCGGGAAGTTACACACGCAATTTCGCTGTCAGAGCGAGTACGTGTATCTAGTGGGGTGCACAGGGAGTCCCACACGTGAATTGGCAGTGTAGGTCCTCCCAGGTGTGCCCTCCACCCCATCCATGGCCCCTGCAGGCAACCCACAACGCAGGGGACAACCCTGCACCCCTGGGCGTGCCCCCCAGCCAGCACACATGTTACCTTCCACTAGTGATCACCAACTCATGTCCCCCTGCACCCCTACCCCCCAGCAGTGACAGGCACCTGCCAGCAGGCCCCCACTCATGTCCCACTCATGTCCCCCTGCACCCTTACCCCTCAGCAGTGACAGGCACCTGCCAGCAGGCCCCCACTCATGTCCCCCTGTACCCCCACCCCCCAGCAGTGACAGGCACCTGCCAGCAGGCCCCCACTCGTGTCCCCTGTACCCCCACCCCCTAGCAGTGACAGGCACCTGCCAGCAGGCCCCCACTCATGTCCCCCTGCACCCCCACCCCCCAGCAGTGACAGGCACCTGCCAGCATGCTCCCACTCATGTCCCCCTACACCCCCACCCCCCAGCTGTGACAGGCACCAGCAAGCAGGCCCCCACTCATGTCCCACTCATGTCCCCCTGAACCCCCACCCCCAGCAGTGACAGGCACATGCCAGCAGGCCCCCATTCATGTACCCCTGCAACCCCACCCCCCAGCAGCACCTGCCAGCAGGCCCCTGCTCATGTCCCCCTGCATCCCCACCCCCCAGCAGTGACAGGCACCTGCCAGCAGGCCCCCACTCATGTCCCCCTGCACCCCCACCCACCAGCAGTGACGGGCACCTGTCAGCAGGACCCCACTCTTGTCTCCCTGCTCCCCCACCCCGCAGCAGTGACAGGAACCTGCCAGTAGGCCCCCACTCATGTCCCCCTGCACCTCCACCCCCCAGCAGTGACAGGTACCTGCCAGCAGGCCCCCACTCATGTCCCCCTGCACCCCCACCCCCCAGCAGCACCTGCCAGCAGGCCCCTGCTCATGTTCCCCTGCACCCCCACCCCCCAGCAGTGACAGGCACCTGCCAGCAGGCCCCCACTCATGTCCCCCTGCACCCCCACCCCCCAGCAGTGACAGACACCTGCCCCTCATGTCCCCCTGCACCCGCACCCACCAGCAGTGACAGGCACCTGTCAGCAGGACCCCACTCTTGTCTCCCTGCCCCCCCACCCTGCAGCAGTGACAGGAACCTGCCAGTAGGCCCCCACTCATGTCCCCCTGAACCCCCACCCCCCAGCAGTGACAGGCACCTGCCAGCAGGCCCCCACTCATGTCCCCCTGCACCCCCACCCCCCAGCAGTGAGGGGCACCTGCCAGCAGGCCCAACACTCATGTCCCCCTGCACCCCCACCCCCCAGCAGTGGCGGGCACCTGCCAGCAGGCCCCCACTCATGTCCCCCTGCACCCCCACACCCGGGCAGTGAGAGGCACCTGCCAGTAGGCCCCACTCATGTCCCCCTGCAGCCCCACCCCCCAGCAGTGACGGGCACCTGCCAGCAGGCCCCCACTCATGTCCCCATGCACACCCACCCCCCAGCAGTGACAGTCACCTGCAAGCAGGCCCCCACACATGTCCCACTCATGTCCCCCTGCACCCCCACCCCCCAGCAGTGACAGGCACCTGCCCGCAGGCCCCCACTCATGTCCCCCTGCACCCGCACCCTCCAGCAGTAACAGGCACCTGCCAGCAGGCCCCCACTCATGTCCCCCTGCACCCCCACCCCCCAGCAGTGACAGGCACCTGCCAGCAGGCCCCCACTCATCTCCCCCTGCACCCCTACCCCCCAGCATTGACGGGCACCTGCCAGCAGGACCCCACTCATGTCTCCCTGCACCCCCACCCCCCAGCAGTGACAGAAACCTGCCAGTAGGCCCACACTCATGTCCCACTCATGTCCCCATGCACCCCCACCCCCCAGCAGTGACAGGCACCTGCCAGCAGGCCCCCACTCATGTCCCCCTGCACCCCCACCCCCCAGCAGTGATGGGCATGTGCCAGCAGGCCCCCACTCATGTCCCCCTGCACCCCCCCCCCAGCCATGACAGGCACCTGCCAGCAGGCCCCCACTCATGTCCCCCTGCACCCCCACACCCGTGCAGTGAGAGGCACCTGCCAGTAGGCCCACTCATGTCCCCCTGCAGCCCCACCCCCCAGCAGTGACGGGCACCTGCCAGCAGGCCCCCACTCATGTCCCCCTGCACACCCACCCCCCAGCAGTGACAGTCACCTGCAAGCAGGCCCCCACACATGTCCCACTCATGTCCCCCTGCACCCCCACCCCCCAGCAGTGACGGGCACGTGCCAGCAGGCCCCCACTCATGTCCCCCTGCACCTCCACCCCCCAGCAGTGACAGGCACCTGCCAGCAGGCCCCCACTCATGACCCCCTGCACCCCCACCCCCCAGCAGTGACAGGCACCTGCCAGCAGGCCCCCACTCATGTTCCTCTGCACCCCCACCCCCATCAGTGATGGGCACCTGCCAGCAGGACCCCACTCATGTCTCCCTGCACCCCCACCCCCCAGCAGTGACAGGAACCTGCCAGTAGGCCCCCACTCATGTCCCACTCATGTCCCCCTGCACCCCCACCCCCCAGCAGTGACAGGCACCTGCCAGCAGGCCCCCACTCATGTCCCACTCATGTCCCCCTGCACCCTCACCCCCCAGCAGTGAGGGGCACCTGCCAGCAGGCCCAACACTCATGTCCCCCTGCACTCCCACCCCCCAGCAGTGACGGGCACCTGCCAGCAGGCCCCCACTCATGTCCCCCTCCACCAAACCCCCCAGCAGTGACGGGCACCTGCCAGCAGGCCTCCACTCATGTCCCCCCGCACACCCACCCCCCAGTAGTGACAGGCACCTGCCAGCAGGCCCCCACTCATGTCCCCCTGCACCCCCACCACCCAGCAGTGACGGGCACCTGCCAGCAGGCCCCCACTCATGTCCCCCTGCACCCTCACCCCCTAGCAGTGAGGGGCACCTGCCAGCAGGCCCAACACTCATGTCCCCCTGCACTCCCACCCCCCAGCAGTGACGGGCACCTGCCAGCAGGCCCCCACTCATGTCCCCCTCCACCCAACCCCCCAGCAGTGACGGGCACCTGCCAGCAGGCCTCCACTCATGTCCCCCCGCACACCCACCCCCCAGTAGTGACAGGCACCTGCCAGCAGGCCCCCACTCATGTCCCCCTGCACCCCCACCCCCCAGCAGTGACGGGCACCTGCCAGCAGGCCCCCACTCATGTCCCCCTGCACCCCCACCCCCCAGAAGTTATGGGCACCTGCCAGCAGGCCCCCACTCATGTCCCACTCATGCCCCCCCCTACACAAAATAAACAAGCACAATCATGGGCCACTTCTACACCAAAAAAACACATCATGCCACCCCATTCTTGAGATGCAATGATTTCCCAATCCACCCCTCACTGGCATGCCTATCTCAATACACAAACCAAAAGTCAACTATGTACATCAACACATGTCCATCACACAGATACACTGGTTGGCATTGATTGCGTAAACCCACATTTTCACATGCATCAACCCAAGGAGCGAATCCCACACATGGAAATAAAATATGAATATGTATTATGTACAAAAATAAATAAATGAAATGAAATCATACAAAAATAGCAAACATGAAATGAAAAGCATGTGCAAAAGATGAGTGAATGAACATTATAACCAATCCAAAAGAAATTGAAAGAAAAACAGTCCAAACTCTCCCTCCACCAACGCAAATCCAATGGAAAGCTAAAAAAAAAAAATCCATGGCTTCATGTTCATAATGAAAAAAAAAATTCAAATTATTCCATAATCCAACTATTTACAATACATTGTTCCAAAAAGAAATCCATTACTCCATGTCCATGATGAAAAAAAAATATTCTAATTAATCCATGATCAAACTATTCACAATCCATTGTCCAAAGGAAAAATCCATGAATCCATGTGCAAAATCCCCCCAAAAAAATCAAATCAATCCATTGTCCAACTATGTAAAGGGTCCATGAGCCCAACCAAACAAATGAAACCTAACGAAGAAACTACATAAAAATAAAACTAAATACAAATGTGTGTGACATTGTCCATTGACCACAAATAAATGGAAAAGGAAAAGGAAACCTAATTCTAAAAACTATTTACAATGGCAGTGGGTTAGTCCGACGGCTCACTTCCCGATTTCCCGGGCCAGGGCATCATCGAACTCCTACCCGATGTCCCGGAGGCGGTCCTTTTCCATGGCCCCAAGGGTCCGCAGGGACGATGACATGTGGACCTCCAGGTCCCTGCAAATTGCCTCGAGGCACTCGGCCTGCCTCAGAGCCCTACTCATGGAGTTTTCCGCCCTGACCATTGTGAGCCGTGCCTCTTCTGCCCACTGCCGCTCCGCATCTATAGCATGGCCTAACCGCTGCCACATGGAAGACACTTCCAGTCCTGGGTCCTCCTGCCCTCTGGCCGATGCCTGCCCCTCCGATGTTGAAGGCCCCGAGCCATCATGGCTCCCACTTTGTTGCTGCTGCTGCTGTGCCTCTGCCTGTGCCCTGGCTCTTGCTGCCTGCACTTCCTCCTCTGGCTGGGAAGCAGTTGTTGAGCTGGCCACCCCTGCTGGATGTCTGACTCCCGACTGTGGCAGGGATGTGTCCTCCACCAGCCTGGCCACAGGGTCAGAGGCAGTTCCATAGGGTACCCAGGTGATACATGGGTGGGAAGATGGCATGGAGGACAACTGGAGCATAGGGGGTTCAGGTGAGGAGGGGGTTGGAACAAGGTCCAGCAAACGGAGGAATCCGGCCCTGGTGACCCGTCCCAGTAGGTCAACGCGGTCAATGAAGCATTTGAGATGACGTGCAGTGTCCTCACGAAAACACTGCAGGTCACCTCGCATGCCGCGTTGACGCAACGCCATCCTACTCAGGACAGGCTCAACCCGGTCCCGGATAGCCACGTCTGCAGGGAGAGGAAGGCCAGTTCTTGTAAGCGGATCCCCTCCCTGAAAACGGGCCTGGACGTAGGCATCCCTGTTGGTGCAGGATGATGCAGTCACAGGATCGGGGACAGGATTACACACAGGCACCTCCGCGGTGGCCTGTGCTGCCTCCTGTCCCTGCCCCTGCACTGCACAACTAGCACCAGTAGAATCCCCACCTCCAGACCCCGTGTCTGTCCCTTGCACGGCCTCCTCCTCCACCAAACCCCCACCAACCTGGATGACTCCGTGCCTTCTTCCTCCGTCAGAACCTGTGGGGTCTCAGCTGCCCCTTCTGCTGCCGAGGAGTCCTTCTCCGACCTCTGCCTCTTGGACCTACCCTCGGCAGCTGCGGCCTGGGACGCGGCACTGGACTCACTCCCTGACGAGATGACAACCTGGGAGGGGAGCCGGGCCTTGCGTCCCTGGCTGGCGGTGTGATCCCTGCCGCTGTGCTCCACAGCACCCTCTCCGCCCTCTTCATTAGTTGACGCTGCAGACAGGGAGAGATAGGACACAGGCATCAGGGCACTGTACAATGGACTGATACACACATGACAGTTGCACATGAGCGGCAGTGTCAAACTTCATACATGGCATCACAATCCCCAACACACCTGTCATTTCAACTCGCACACATGAGCAATTCCACAGCCACATCACAACAGCCAGCACCATCCATACACATACAACAGCATGAGCATCCAAAGGTGAGCCAGACATCACATGAAACACAGGGAGTGCAGTAGACATGCACACACGCCACCACACTTACATGCATGTCTACATCTCCTCCAACTGTTGCAGTGATGAGATCGCCATACATGTCAGATCTGCCATTCAGCCTTCTACATATCAGTTTCACATGCATCCATGTTGCATCATAGTTGCACACTTGTCAAGTACACACACATGCACATGTACACAGTGCAGATGCATGCATTAGGAACCACCATCCATGCCACAACCATGCCAATGATACACAGAAATTCAAACATGTGTGCTCCCACACCTGCATTTGTCCAGCATGCTTACCAACACATACACCATCAATGCGTTTCACACATGAGAGGACACACACGTGGCAGCCTCACGCCCATGTTCATACACATCCCTACATGGCCCTACAAAAACACATGTGGAACCTGCACACTACTGGCACACCACAACATGCACAGCGTCCAATCACTCTGCATGTACACTTACTGCTCGACTCCAGACGGGTCTGCCTCTCAAGGATCTGGATGTAGAGCGCTGGGCATATGCGTTCCAGGACCCTCATTTGGTGGTACGAAGGCTGGCCCCGACACCCCTCGGCATCCGCTGCCTTCGGGAGGCGCTGGGCCTTGTTGAGTGTAAGTCGCGGACTGCCAACACCCGCCGCGTTGATGGCAGTCACGATGTCCATCCAGATCCTGATCCATCCTTCATTGTCAGCGCGCAAACTTCCAAAGAGTGCATCATACTGCCCCGGACTTACTCCACCAGGACATCAACTTCCCTGGCACTGAAGCTGGTGGCCCTCTGCCTCTCTGGCTAGGGGTTGCCATTGCTGCCAGATGGTGTTGTGCTGGACATGGCAACCCCAGAGGCAGGAGTGGGCGGGCAACTGGGTCCTCGGGCTGGGCTGTGGAGCGATGGAATCCCAGTCGGGAGTCTTCAGTTCCAGCAGGGGTAGTCACAGCAACTGCACCCCTGGATGACATGCAGGCAGCAAATGGCAGGGCACTTGGGCAGCAGGCAGTCAGGCAGCAGCAGATTGCAGGTGGGAGCATGCTCGGGGCTTTGGGGGGCAGTAATTCGGCCTTCTGGGCAGGAGCGTGGTCTTCCGTGTGTTTTCGCGTGGCCAGCTTGATACGGAGTGATTTGGCACGTGAAAGAATTGCACGTTAGCGTGTAATTGGAGGAAAGACTTTTAGCATGTAAGCGCATGTAACGCTCACCTGGTTCCCATGGGGGCGCTGGTCTAGTCTGGATTGCTGTGGCCTCTTCTAGCGTGATGCACAGGACCCGGAACACCGATTGGACAGGACCTCCAAATCGTGCTTGCCTGGCCCGTAGGAATATCCTTCTGCAGATGAGAAAGGGGATTAACAGTCTGCAGAATAGTGTGCTAGCTCCCCCCTTTCCCCCTTCCCCCTTCGTTCCTCTCTAACTTGCTCCAAACCCTGTTTAAGCTCACCTTATGGTTTGGAAGGATGAACTCTCCATCCTGCTTCTGGTGCAGGGGCGCACGTTCGTCCAGTTACTTCACTGGTTTTAGGAATGGCGCTGGCAAAATCCACTTGACTTTCCTGAGCGATGCGCCGTAAGTATGAAAGTTCAAAGTTCAAGTGAGGCCCCCTTTATGTTGTCTTTCTAACCTGTGATCTGTCCTTTATTTCAGGTGCAGAATGAAGGCGATGCGTCGAGGGGTTAAACTGCCGAGGTGAGTAGTGATGAGGGCGAGCCCTCTAAATGTTCTTATCATTCCCCAGAAATGTCTCTTGTCCTTTCCCCATAGGGGCCGGGGTACAGTACCTGCCAACGGGGCGGCGCCGACCCGAAATGTGGAAGAAAAGCCGGTAAGTATTATGGCTCTTAATCAGGCTTTCCTTCTGTGTTCCTTCTGCTCACCTTTTGTTTCTTCCTCTCTCCCCTAGGTGCAGAGATATGGCGTCCGATGCTGACAGCCGCGATGGAGCTGGGAGATGTCTCGAGGACAGGTGAGTGAAGCGTGGCGCAGCAGCGAGCAACGCGGTGCATTTAAATGGAAGTCTTTCTTCAGGGTTGCTAGCAAGAAGATTCCGGATGCAGGTAAGAAGTTTGAAATAGTCCTTGGTTTTCACCTTTCTCTTCTCTTCCTCCCTTGCAGGTCTTCCAGGTTCGATGCGGGCGTGGCTGGAGTCCAGGAGCAGGAGCAGACACGGTGAGCGTTAAGCTGCAGGAAGCAGAACAACACGAAGCATGAGCTGCTGTCTGGGCGTGGCTTAAATAGCCTTCAAAGAAGTCCCAGGTATGTATCCTTCCCCAACTAGGTATGTATCCTTCCCTGGCCACGCCCGAGTGAAAAAATAGTCCCTACGAAAAAATAGTCCCGTTCAGGTCTCAGGGAGGCCTGAAACGTGCAGCATGGTCTGCATCAGGTAAGTGCACAAAACACCTCCCTTTATGAGCCTGGCGCCTATGGCGCCAGGACTGATGTCCAACATGAGCCTGGCGCCAAAGGCGCCATAACTGAGTCCAAAGAGACCCTATAAGGGGCCGCTGGGATTTTACCCGAGGGCATGATGCCTGCTTCCGTGGGTGCTGGGCCTGGCCTGGTGCTCCGGGGGTAGGCATTATGACAGCACTCCCCCCCAAGGCCCCTCCCAAGGTCGTTCCTTCTGGAGGTTTCGGTTTGTTTGGGAAATTCCGATGGAACCTTTTTACCAGCCGAGGTGCATGTACGTGATCACTGGGTTCCCAAGACCTTTCCTGAGGCCCGTACCCTTTCCAATCAATTAGATAGAAAAGTTTTGATTTTGAGATCTTAGAGTCCAAAATGTTCTTCACCTCGAATTCAGGCTCCCCATCTATCTGAATCGGTTCTGGTGGCTTTGTTAATCCAGTTCCTGGGTGCACTGGTTTCAAAAGTGACACATGAAAAACGGGGTGAATCCGCATGTTAGCTGGTAGATCGAGCTTGACTGCCACTGGGTTGATTATAGCTTTGATCGAGTAAGGGCCTAAATACCTTGGATTAAAAGTTCGAGGCCCCTTGAGTGATAGGTGTATGGTAGCCAACCATACTTGATCCCCTATTTGGTATGGAGGCGCCTCTCTTCGATGCAGATCCGCATTATTTTTGTATTTCCCTTTCGCATGTTGCAAATGTGCAGTTGCATCCTTGAAGGCTTGAGTAATCGTAGAATGCAAATGGTCCACTGCGGGCATTTCAAGGCTCAGAGGTGAGTCCAAGTCTGAAGTACGAGGGTGATGTCCATATAGGGTATAAAAGGGGCTCTGACCAGTTCCAGAGTGTATCGAGTTATTGTATGCATATTCTGCCACCCATAAAATGTCCTTCCAATTACCCTCCGATTGGTGCAACATACATCGTAGATATTGTTCAAGGGTCTGGTTCGTTCTCTCCGTCTGACCGTCGGTCTGTGGGTGGTGGCTGGTCGAGAGTCTTACGTCGATTTGTGCCAGTTGACAACACTTTTTCCAAAAATGCGAAATAAACTGGCTTCCCCGATCGGAGACTAGTATGGACGGGAATCCATGCAAATGGATGATATTTTCGAGGAATTCTTTGGCAAGAACAAAGGCTGAAGGTAATCCTTTCAACGGAATAAAAAGGGCCATTTTGGAAAATAAATCCACCACGACCAGAATAGTATTGTAACCATTACAAGAGGGCAGGTCCGTGATAAAATCTAGTGACAGGATGTGCCAAGGTGCTGGTGGAATGTCTAAGGGCTGAAGAAGACCGGCGGGTCTTGTCTTTTGACCTTTGTTTTGGGCACAAACTCCACAGGACATCACGAAAGATTTAATATCCTTTCGCCAGGAAGGCCACCAGAATTGTCGTTTAACCTTTTCCTCTGTTTTGGCAATGCCAGGATGTCGTTCCATCAGGGTATCATGATGACGGGAAATAACAAGTTCTTGCAATTCCTTTTCTGGCAAAAATAAACGTCCTTGGACATAAGGTAAGCCATCCTTGTCTGAAAAGTTAGACCCCCTTTTGATCCAATCCTGCAAGGCTGAAGAGTCCAGGAATTGTTTCACTCGTGCTTGAATGTCTTCAAGGGTTTGTAAAGTGGTTATCCCCAAAATTCTTTGTTCAGGAATTATCGGCACAGGTTCTGAGTTTGTGTCTATTTCTTCCATTCCAATTTGGGAAAGAGCGTCCGCCTTACCATTCTTATAGCCGGGGCGGTAGGTGATTACAAAATCGAACTCAGCAAAGAACAAAGCCCATCGGAGTTGTTAGGACGATTGAGCCTTGGCAGTTTTTAAATATTGTAAATTTCGGTGATCAGTGATCACGGTGATGGTATGCCGGGCGCCGAGGAGATAATGCCGCCAAGCCTTGAAAGCGGACTTAATGGCTAATAGTTCCTTATCGGTGATCGCATAATTTATCTCCGGCGGCAAGAACTTTCTGGACCAAAATGCTACGTGGTGCAGTTGGTTGGTTTCAGGGTCTCTCTGAGACAGGACAGCTCCCATGGCTAAGCTGGACGCGTCGGTTTCGACTATATATGGGAGATCGGGATGCGGGTGCTTCAAAATAGGTGCAGACGTGAACCTAGCTTTCAACTCCTGAAAGGCCTGTTCGGCTTCCTCGGTCCATTCAAAACGTTTATTTTTTCGCAAGAGTGCAGTGATGGGTTGCACCACACGTGAAAACTCCGGGATAAACCTGCGATAAAATTTGGCAAAACCAAGCATGCTTTGGACACCTTTCACCGAACTAGGTGATGGCCATTTGAGGATGGCATCCACTTTCCGTGAATCTATTCGGACCCCTTTAGGTGTCAGGATGAATCCGAGAAACTCAACCTCGGGTGTATGGAAAACACATTTTTCCAGCTTGGCAAACAGTTTGTGCTGGCGTAGTTTCTCTAGGACGGCCCTGACATGCTTTCTGTGATCAGATTCCGAAGAGGAGTACACAAGAATGTCATCGATATACACGACAACACAGACATCGATGAGTTCCCGAAGGACATCGTTCATGAAGAATTGGAAGGCTGCAGGCGCGTTGCACAACCCGAAAGGCATCACCTGGTATTCGAATAGTCCATATTTTGTACGGAAGGCCGTTTTCCATTCGTCGCCTTCTTTTACTCGTACCAGATGATAAGCCCCCCAGAGATCTAACTTGGTGTATACGCAAGCGTCCTTCACCTGGTCAAGGAGTTCAGGGATCAGAGGCAGAGGGTAACGATTTTTAACAGTTATCTGGTTCAATGCGCGGTAATCGATACAAGTTCTAAGGTCGCCTTCTTTTTTAGGCACGAAGAACAAAGCTGAGGATGCCGGGGAGTTTGACGGGCGAATGAAAACATTGGCGAGGTATTGATCTAAATATTGTCTCAAATGCAGATTCTCTGGTTCAGTAAGGGCATAAATCTTGCTACAAGGGGGTTGTGCACCGGGCACCAGATCGATTTGGCAATCGTACGATCTGTGGGGAGGTAACGTGTTGGCCTGTTCCTTTTGGAAGACGTCCTGAAAGTCTTGGTACTCTGGAGGTAGTTGCACGGGGACAGAGGTTACTGATGCTAGATTAATCTTTGGATTTTCTGGGTAGCAGGTTTGTGCACAATCCGGGAAGGTTATTCTCTTCGCTCGCCAATCAAGTCGAGGATTATGTGTCTCTAACCAAGGGATTCCGAGAATAAGATGAAACTGTGGAGCCTTGATTACATCAAACACAACTGCCTCCCGATGGCCATCCGGACCTACAAGTGTCACCTCAGCTGTGGAATGTGTTACCGGTACAGAGGCAATTTCGGTTCCATCTACTGTGGCGATGACATCTTTGTTGGTTTTAGGACGCAGAGGGAGGTTTATCCTAGAGACCAATTCTCGATCCACATAGTTTCCTATAGCCCCGCTATCGATGTATGCCTTTATAGCATGCAACCGTTTAGGCTGTTCCGGATCTACGAGGACCATTGGCACAATGAAATGCGAGGTCTGAGAGTTAGTTTTCAAGCTCGGCAAGCGGACCCCTACGCTTGCCGGGCGTGGTCGTTTCCCGATACAGAGTTTCCATGGATTTTATCAGCGGCTCCTACCATCTTCTTGGGCGGCTTAACTGGGCAATCTCGTAGAAAGTGTCCAGAGGACCCACAATAAAGGCATAATTGCATCTGTCGTCTTCTTTCCCGTTCTTTTTGAGTTAGGGGTCCTTTAACACCTCCGATTTGCATAGGCTCCGAGGCATCAGCCCCCTTGGGGTTAGCGTGGGTCTTGGCCAACACCCGGGTTTCAGACTTGGACCGATCTGCTTTTCTGTTTTGCAGCCTGTGATCCAATTGGACCACTAAGTCTATATATTCAGTGCATTCTTGGGGCGGATTTACAACTTGTGCCAGGACATCTTTAAGTTCTCTGCGTAGACCTCGATAGAATAACGTGATTCTTTTATCCTCTGGCCAACCAGTTTCCACAATTAGTCTATTGAAGGTTGCAATGTAGGATAGAAGGTCTTGAATGCCCTGTCGCAGAGATAGAAGTTTGTCATCCAGAGCCTGTCCCTGGGAGTGTTGAGCAAATAACCTTTCCATGCTTGTTTGAAATCCTTGAAAATCACGAAGAATCGGGTCATCTTGAGTTACCAGTGGGACTGACCAATCGGCAGCACAGCCGCTGAGATATGACAACACAAAGGCTACCTTGGTCTGATCATTAGGGAAGGCCCCAGGTCTGCATAGGAAGTGCAAACGTCACTGATTCATGAATACGGCGAATCGTTTGGGGTCCCCAGCAAAGCGTTCAGGTGGGGCCAGTGGCATGTTTCCAGGTAGATTAATCTGCAACGGGTTACTGGAAACCACAGGAGCGGGGTTCCCACCGGAACCAGGTAAAGGAGTTTGTCCAGCTTGACCTTGCAAAAGCTGTCTAGCCAGGTCATCAGCTCTATCCTTTATTACAATCACTTCCCTCCTGAGGGCACTAGTCTCTTGATGAGCGGCGTGTACTTCGGTCCGTAATTCCCCCAGTAATTGGGCCAACTGGTCAGTTTCAGAAGTTTCCATAGCGCCTTGGTGGGAATTTGTAGGAAGGCTTCGCGTTCTGTAACGCTCACCTGGTTCCCACGGGGGCGCTGGTCTAGTCTGGATTGCTGTGGCCTCTTCTAGCATGATGCACAGGACCCGGAACACCGATTGGACAGGACCTCCAAATCGTGCTTGCCTGGCCCGTAGGAATATCCTTCTGCAGATGAGAAAGGGGATTAACAGTCTGCAGAATAGTGTGCTAGCTCCCCCCTCTCCCGCTTCCCCCTTCGTTCCTCTCTAACTTCCTCCAAACCCTGGTTTAAGCTCACCTTATGGTTTGGAAGGATGAACTCTCCATCCTGCTTCTGGTGCAGGGGCGCGCGTTCGTCCAGTTACTTCACTGGTTTTCAGAATGGCGCTGGCAAAATCCACTTGACTTTCCTGAGCGATGCGCCGTAAGTATGAAAGTTCAAAGTTCAAGTGAGGCCCCCTTTATGTTGTCTTTCTAACCTGTGATCTGTCCTTTATTTCAGGTGCAGAATGAAGGCGATGCGTCGAGGGGTTAAACGGCCGAGGTGAGTAGTGATGAGGGCGATCCCTCTAAATGTCCTTATCATTCCCCAGAAATGTCTCTTGTCCTTTCCCCATAGGGGCCGGGGTACGGTACCTGCCAACGGGGCGGCGCCGACCCGAAATGTGGAAGAAAAGCCGGTAAGTATTATGGCTGTTAATCAGGCTTTCCTTCTGTGTTCCTTTTGCTCACCTTTTGTTTCTTCCTCTCTCCCCTAGGTGCAGAGATATGGCGTCCGATGCTGACAGCCGCGATGGATCCGGGAGATGTCTCGAGGACAGGTGAGTGAAGCGTGGCGCTGCAGCGAGCAACGCGGTGCTTTTAAATGGAAGTCTTTCTTCAGGGATGCTGGCAAGAAGATTCTGGATGCAGGTAAGAAGTTTGAAATAGTCCTAGGGTTTCACCTTTCTCTTCTCTTCCTTCCTTGCAGGTCTTCCAGGTTTGAGGCGGGCGTGGCTGGAGTCCAGGAGCAGGAGCAGGAGCAGACACGGTGAGCGTTAAGCTGCAGGAAGCAGAACAACGCGAAGCATGAGCTGCTGTCTGGGCGTGGCTTAAATAGCCACCAAAGAAGTCCCAGGTATGTATCCTTCCCCAACTAAGTATGTATCCTTCCCTGGCCACGCTGAGTGAAAAAATAGTCCCTATGAAAAAAGAGTCCCTTTCAGGTCTCAGGGAGGCCTGAAACGTGCAGCATGGTCTGCATCAGGTAAGTGCACAAAACACCTCCCTTTATGAGCCTGGCGCCTTTGGCGCCAGGACTGATGTCCAACATGAGCCTGGCGCCAAAGGCGCCAGGACTGAGTCCAAAGAGCCCCTATAAGGGGCCGCTGGGCTTTTACCCGAGGGCATGATGCCTTCTTCCGTGGGTGCTGGGCCTGGCCTGGTGCTCCGGGGGTAGGCATCATGACAGCGCATCAGAACACGTACGCGTTTTCATTGGACCAAAGGCCCTTAGCGCGTACGCGCTTCTCTGACATTACACGGATGGGTGTTTCCCTTGTGACGTGGGCATAGTGGTTCAGCGCGCGTGAAAAAACTGCACGTCCACGTGTGAATGCGTGTAATCCGAGGAAAGGGCCTACGTGCGTAAGTGACGTGATGCGCGCGGGCGTTTCCCTCAGGATGGGTTAAAGGTGAGCAGGGCCAGCAGTTCGGTGTAAGTGCCTTTCGTGGAGACCGACGTGTGTAGCTGCTTCATGTTGTTTCGCGCGCCATCACATATTCACAGCGATCGAGGACGTATCTCTTCTTTTGGTGGGGGTTTTGGCTACGCGTGTTTTTCTGCATCGCGCTAGTCAGACGGTGAGTCGTGCGCGCTATTTTTCCCACTGCGGGTGTCCCTGTGTATCGCACCCGTTTTCGAGGTCATAGTAGCCTGTATGACAACGCGTTTTTCGTGTTATTGGGTGCCACCATGTACTGCGGGAGGTTGATTCCACGCACGTAGGCTGCAGGGTTGCGTGCACGGTTTTACTGCAGTTTTGGGGTGACTGAGCGTAGCGTGACCCGTCACTATATCACTGGGGTCACATACAGCCATGCAGGTGCAGGGGGGCTGTTAACATCTTGCATCCCACCCCCTTCACCCCAATTGCCCAGGTCAATTGTGGTGTACACCTCCCATTGGCACTACTCCATCTGTGCCAGCACTACTCCATCTGTGCCATGGTTGGGAGGCCACCAAAGGTGAGGGGGCGGGCGTGGTCAGGGACGTGGCCGGGGTGACCAGGGAGTAGGGGGACTCCAGGGTGTCCAGGGTGGCTGCATAGGGGGAAGAGGCAGGGGTGCGCCACTTGAGCACGATGTTGTGCCATGTGTCGGTGCAGTCATGCCACCACCCCCTGTGGTTCTGGGAGATGCAGCTTCTGCATCTGGCACTGGCGCCCGTGTGACCTGGCAGTCCGTTTCATCGACTGCCACGGGCCCAAGGGTAGTGGTAGCTGCAGGTCCAGCCACTCAGGCTCAGGGTCTGCCAGCGCAGGCTGCATTGGCAATTGAAGAGCCCTTGGAAGATTTCCAACAGGCCCGGAGGGAAACCGTAGGGGCAAGCAGGGCTGCCCTGACCAAGACACGTATCCCTGGGGCAGTAATGTCATCTGCTGCCCCGAACAGCCGGGTCTTGGTAAGTGCAGGGGCAGATGTAGCCAACAACATCCCGGTTGTGAGTCTGCCAACCAGGACAGTTGCGGTCAATGACCCTGCCACAGCGGATGTTGCTGCGCAGGGTCCATTAGAGGGCACCCAGCTGCCACTGACACAAGTCAGCCCTTTGGTCGTCCCGCCACCTGCCACTCCCTTGGCTCAATCCACCAGAGCCACTGGCCATACTGATCAGGGCGGCATCAGCCAGCCAGGGTATGCACCACAATCCAAGAGGAGGAAGGTTTCACCTGCAGCACAGGCTGGGACCCCACACACAGCCACAACCTCCTGCACATCAAGGAAGAAGTCTTTCTGCAACCAGGAACTGGACTACCTCGTGGAGTACGTGCGGGACCACAGCCGTGACATGCTAGTGGGTGCTAATTGTCAAACTACGGCTGCCCACCGTGATACCCACTGGAAGCAAGTTGCGGAACATGTGAGTGCATTCGGCCATGAGGTGCGCATGGCGCAAGAGTGCAAAAAGCGTTGGAATGACCTCAAACGCAGCGCTAAGGCTAAGCGTGCCTCAAATTACAATTTGACTCTGGTGACTTGCGGTGGGCCTGCAGCGGAGGAGGAAGACATCACTCCGCATGAGTCACTCGTTGCGGAGTTCATATCATCAGAATCGGTCGAAGGAGTGGGAGAGATGCCGGACTTTGATGCACAGTCCAGTAAGTGATGTGCATGACTGCCACTACATGTCACGTGTACATGGTTATGATGTGTGAGTAATGCAATACTTCCCTGATGCATGTCTACTCTGCTGGATGGTGGACATGTGGAGCAGACGGGGACTGTCCACATCACCACTTTTGCACCCTACTCACATGCTGGTTACCAGTTTGCCCCTCCGGTCCATGTTCCAGCTCACTGGCACTTCTGCATGTAGTGTGGGGTGTGCTTCCTCTCAGCCCAGGAACTATGCATAGCATGACTGACGTGCACGTGTACTCTGCCTGCAAGGGGGTACCCAATGTAGGCATGCGCCCTTGCCCCTCAACCCCCTGCTCTGCACCCCAATTCCACCTTAGCATTGGTCTGCTACAATATTGCCGTTGGGTACTTCCCTGTTCATGCCTTCATGCCTCCTGTGTACATGCTAACATCCAGCGGCCAATCTGCTAGACATATCCTTTGTGGTACATCCTTAGTACTTGATGCAAGGTGTCTCACTTGGACTGTGCAGAGGTCAGATTCCCCGCAGGGACATGAGTGCCCATTCATGCTCCATGTGCATTCCACGCATGCCCATATGTGTCCATGACTGGATGATGACTGTAATACAAGTCCAGGATGACCTAAATTGCATGGCATTTCATCTGCATTCCCATGTCAACTGTGGCTCAGTACTCCGTTGCAGACATGTTTAGGGTCTGACAATCTGTGAAGGTCACAGGCCTCAGCCTGTTTAATGGCCAATGACTCTGTCCAACTGGTGTAGTGTCTTCTTCACACGTGGGTGGACTCCAGAGGTTTCATCATGTGTCCTGCTTACTGTCCCAACATCATTTGCAGTGTTGTCACTTGACTCATATGAAGCTGTTGATGCTAGTCAACACTGTCTGTCAATACACAGGTCTATGCTCAGCCTTTTGATACCATGCTAGGCATCCCTGCTTTTGCACTTCGGTGGAGGGGTGCTTTGCTTGTAGATATGCTACCCATTGATTGCACATTGCACGTGATGCCTGAAGTTGACCCTGCACTGCCTTCACATTTTTTGACACACACCATGGAGTCCTTGTACATGTAGGTAGTGAGTAACATACATATTTGCTGCACTGCATAGACCCACTTCCGTGCAAACTGCCACCTTTCAACAGGTCTAATCACAGAAGCAATTTCAAGTTGACCCAGCATGCATGTCAGGTTCTATTTTGTGTGTCACATGTCTGCCTGATGTGTTTGTTGTCGGTGTGTGTTGTGTGCTTCTAACATGTGTAGTGACCTTTTTTCTCTCTATTTTTCAGATGATGACGCAATGGAGCCGGAGGATGGTGTTGTCATGCCAGGCACAGGGTTTATATCACTACATCAACCCAGCACAAGTGGGGGTAGTGGGGTGGTAGGCCACAAAAACCCCCAAGTGCTACAGTCCATCTTGTCTCTGGCTGCCTATGAGTCCAGCCCTGAAGAGCACTCTGACGACCATGTCGAGTTGGATGAGCATCAGGTCCATATGTCAGGGGTGAGTGATTCTGATGTGGTCACTCCCCTGTCCGCGACACCTGCATTGAGGGGTCAAATAGTCTTGGAACCTCCGCCCATGGTGGATCGGGATGCAGGGTCACCCTCCACACCAGTCACTGATGTGCCTGGGACATCACGTCGATGGGGGCATGTAGTCGTGCAACCGCGGGCGGTGCCAACACAACGAGGACACCCGGTCCTTGGGTCCCGCAGGGGTCAAGACCAGCAACGTGGTCGCCGCACGCAACCACAGATACTGAGTGGGAGCAAGACATGACTGCCAATTAGGAACGGCAGGGGGCAGCAATGGAGAACATTGCTGAGAGCATGGAGCGTGTGCCCAATATGTGTTCCCCCCTGCTAGGCAGGTGCTTCTCCAGCAGCAGGCGGCACGGTCCACGGCCCGCTTGCTCAGGCTGGGCATGGCGGCATCAGACAGGGCATGCCAGGCTGAAATGTCGTCTCTGCGTCAAGCAATTGCTGCTGACGCAGAGGCATACATGAAGGCCCTGAGGGAGGAGCATGTTTCCCTCAGATCCACTCTGGGTGTCCTTCTGATGTCCCAGAGGGAGCGGGGAGAGGAGAGGTTTGCACAGCTTGAGCGTACCATCTCGGCTGAGCTACATGCTTGCCGGGAGGTGCAGGGAGGTGCAGCAGTTGTCAAGCCAGGCCTTGCAGGAGGAACTCTGTGTTACACATGCTACCTTCCAAGAGGAAGCACATGTATCACGGGAGGTTCTGCATGCAGACCTACATGTCATCACCACACAGAACCAGGCTCACCCGTCCGGCAGACCTGTTGCCGATGAGGGGCAAGCTGCGGCTAGGCATGCTCATGCTTCTGTGCCACGTCCTCCTTTCCAGGAAGAGCCAGACTCGGACGACAATCTATCTCCCACATAGGTCGGGCTGTGCAGGCGTTTAGCCCATGGAGGTTTTTTTTTTCTCAGAATCATCGCATGTGGGTGTTGAGCAGCACCCTGTACCTCCCCCCTCCTGGGTGCCTCCCCCCCGGGTCATTTGTGGCCATTTTTGATTTTTCTTTTAGTTTAGTTAGTTAAGTTTCTGTTTGATAGTTAGTTTAAATAGGTAAGGTAGGTTTTTCATAGTTAGTGTAATTAGTTAATAGTTTAAAATTGCTAGTCTATTGTGCTTTCATGTAACAGTGTGGTGCTTTGTGGCTTTTGAAAGCATCCACTGTCTGTTCCAGCTGGGCCCTTCAAGCTTGTCTTGTGTATGTGTTTGCTGCTTGGGGTCCTTGACTCACATATGCCACTCCTGCTTCCCTCATTCATGGGCTCACAAGGATGGTTCGGTGTAACAGCCTATTACACAAGGGCAATGGACTGTCATATCTGTGGCATGTCTGCTGCTGTGGAACTTGTGTTAATATCCCTAGTGGGGATGATTGGGGTGTAATTGTCCACTGTTCTTCTTTTGCTAGATGGGGTGTTTAATGATTCATGTGTACATTCATTGCTATGCATTGTTTAGTATGTTTCATATCTTTAATGAACATGTGCTTGTTGCAAATCATGCCGTAGATAGTGTGTTCCACACTGTTGCTGTGAAAGACGGACTGATGGTGTGATTTCTGATGTACGTCTCTGACATGGTCCAGTCATGTAATGCCTGAAGAGACACACACAGATGAATATTAAGCATTAATCATGTGTTTCATGCACTTTCTGCAGGGGGATCAGCCTCAAGACCACCTTTGCCAGCAGACATGGGCCATTGGACGTCTGGAATCAGGACATGTTTGGTGCTGCCGACATGCGCATGTGTGCACAGGCAGAGGCACAGGGATTGCGATCATACATTCAAAAATTGATGACGTGTTTCAAGGGACTCCAGGCAAGGTGAGCAGCACAGGGGGGGTCACAACACAGCAAATCTTCCACCTGGCCAGTTGAACATGCATGCTTAGTAGCAGCCCTGACGGTGAACTTGGACAAATATGGATGTAGAAGCGCACAATAGAGCTCAGATGTGTTAGTGGACTGATGGCTAGTTGATGTGAAAGTTGTGTGGGGCACCTGCAGGGGCAGTGGCACATACCCTCCGGTCCACCATGGTCCATTGAGGCACTTGTATTAGCCATGTAGCATTCCGAGACATGGAATGAAGCAGCTCACAGGGACAGACAGCAAGGGACAGACTTGGGTGCAGTGCATTTCATTTCCAAGTAGAAATTGATACATGCACTGGCTACTTTATTTTGGTCATGGTGGTACAGGACTTGTTCTGAAGTCAGACCTTGCTATATGCTTACACAGGGAACATTGCATGTTGTGTGAATCGTGACACATTGGTGTTCCATTTGCCACGCCCCCACCGGTGCCTGACTTACTGCATTGACTGTGTATGAACCATTAGAGGGGTAATGTTACATATGGGTATGAAGCATCCACACAAGTTTGTCTGTTTGTAGTGTATTTTGTTACTTTGGGGCATATTTGGTAGTGTGTTTTGGGCACGCACAGCTTATTAACTCTGACTCTGTTTGCAGCATTGAAATGCTCCTGTTACCAGACCTGAGTGTGCGCAGGCAGGAGGCCAGCACTCACCCCAGAGATAAGTTTCTCTTTGACTTACATTTGAGTAATTTGGTGCTATGTGCATGTGAACAAGTTTGATATAATTGTGTATGTGTTAATGTGTATACTACATTTTGGTGCATTCCCTACTTTCCTGTGTCAATCCTACTCCTCTCTCCTGCCCCTCATTCCGGTTATCCAGTATGCCAATGCCTGTCCCGACTGCATATCCTTGAGCCTCCTTCCCCACCAGGGTCTCCGAGGCCTGTGTGAGTTAGACTTTGCAGGCACCCAGACCACGGTGGGGTGGTTGTTTGGTGCCACTCCTGCGCTTTTACACGGGAGCTGTGACAGTAGACATCCGTTTGTGGTGCATCATTCTATGTTATGTGCCACACATGGTTCAGATCCTGTTGTGACATTGTTTTACTGTGCTACCTTGGTTGTTAACATCATTGTGGCAGTACTTGGCCTTTGTGGCGTACTGCTACTTCAAGACATCTACTGGAGGCTGTTCTGGTTTGTTTTACTTCCTTCACGCTATTTGCTTGGCTTCTGTGTTGTCCTGCTTTGAGTTCTGTTGGATTGTGTGCTTTTGCAAATTGAGGTGGACTCTGAGGATGTTGGCAACTTTTTACACACAAGGTGGGAGATGGTGACAAAGGGGAAGGGTGATCCTGTGGCCAGGTGGAATTCAAGGATGTCGGATGAATAACCCAGATGCAGTTGTTCAGTGGGTTGTGGTGATTTGTGAGGGAGGGGGGGGTGTTTTGTTGTTGATAGTTGCCTTGCCCTGCAGTGTGATGGGCACCCTGGAATTGCAATTGTGCTTTCCTATTTACATGATGTATTCTGCTGATCAATGCCTGTTCATGTGTTGTGTTTACCTTTCAGGTGTGAGGGGATAGTTGTGATTTGACATGCTGGGGTATACACATGGTGAATGTTCACATGTGATGTGTAGAGGACACTGATGGTCACTTGATTTCACATGCATATGTTGAGTTCATGTCCCTACTGACACACACACTCGCACTATGATCCACTACATGTACAACCACCCTTCCATGTCCACATGTACACTCTCTTTGCCTTCTGGTGCCCACTGAGTCCCTGCAGCACATGTTCTATGACCATTTGTGGATCCTGTACATGCCTATTTTGCTTTTTTTATGTAGTTTGCCGCTTAGATGTGATGCTCAGGGTGTGCATTACACACAATGGCTGTTCACTGTGCTGTGCGCTAAGCAGTGTGTTGCAGGAGGTGGACACGGCACACAGTAGCTGCAGTGTTGATTTTGCAATGCACATTGTGCATGTGGACAGGCATTCATTGTTTCATGTTTCAAATACGACTTTTGGAATGCATTTGGGTATGACTTATTTTGAGTGGGAGGTTGTTGGTCAGTCATTTCATCTGATTCCATGTCAGGCATCATTGTTTGATGCCCATTTAAATTTTTCACATGGCAATGTTTACCTTTTTGGTACTGTGTTGGTGTATGGCTATTGCTTGCCATGTCATGTTGTGGTTTTGGAGGGTTTGAGTGACATACCAGTGATAGTCATGCCCTGTTTTGCAGGTCTGTATGATTCACACCTTGCATGTGTGCCTTTTGGTCACACAGGATTGCTTGTGTTTAAGTAGCTAGGGATGGACACAATGCAGCAATTCCATGGCAAGAATCTCAGGGTGGTAAGGTTGTGACAGTTGACTGTCTCTTTGTCATCATCGATTGTCACCTGGTATGTGCCAGGCCTGTGTGCACTCCACAGGTTTGGGAGTTTAGGTGAAAAATCTGGCCACAAGCTGGGTCTGGGTTTCCTCGCCACGTGCCCTATCCCCTCCCATGGGCAGCGCCTGTGCCTGTAGTTGGGGATGTGGGGGCACCACCATGTCCACCGGTACACCCTGCCGTGTTGCAACTTTGTGCAGGACACATGCTGCCACAATGATCCTGCACACTACTGGGGGTGCATAGAGTAGCTGCCCACCAGAGCGGTCAAGGGAGCGGAAGCGTGACTTGAGCACTCCGAATGTGCGCTCCACTAGGGCCCTGGTTGCAATATGGGCTGCGTTGTATCATACCTGGGGTGGTGTGGTGGGGTTCCAGATTGGCGTCATCATGTGGTTTCTCCGAGGGTAGGCACTGTCCCCTGGAGAGGTGATAATGGTTGTGATTATTGGGGTTTGTGTATGTGTGTGTGTGTGTGACATGCATGCAAGTGCACAGGCATTTGTACTCACCTAGGAGCCATGTGTCGCCATGCTGCCCAGCTTCCAGGGCCCGGCTCAGGGCGGACATTCTGTATATGAAACTGTCATGGGTGGAGCCAGGGTAGTTTGCATAGACAGGGGTGATGATTCCCTTTGCATCGCATACCACCTGTACGTTGATGGAATGGAATGACCCTCTGTAGTCAGGGATGAACGCAGAGCCCTGAGTTTGTCCGTAGGCTCCTGTTGCTAGCCTCCATGTGCAGCCTGTGTGAGCGGCATGTGGACCGCATTGCCTGCAGCTGGAGCTCCACCTGTCTTTCTGGGGGCATCATGGAATTGCCCACCCTTTCCATGCCCTGAGCCAAAATCTCATAGGAAGCCCCCATGTTGCCGTGCAACACCATACATGGACTGCTCCCACACAGTATTGCCAGCTGACACACGGCCACCGCGTTGGTGGACCCCACGCCTGAAAGGCCCAACGGAACCTGGCCCTTGATGTGATGGACCTGTCTGTGGTTGCAGGAATCCATCCCTCCCTTGATCAGCTGTCCAAGGACCAGGAGCCAATACTGTGGAGCGTGACCCTGCATCCCTAACCACCACAGACTGACATACCAACACTGACTGGCCCTGTGAGGGGTCTTCACCCCCTGCAGATGTTTGGGACACAACAGCACCCACTGTTGATACACTCAACTGTGACAGTGTTGAGGAAGCCATATCTGGTTCACCACCAGATCCAAAGGAATCATCAGAGGCGGAGTCCGACTGAGTCAGGGCCAGGACGGACTGTAGCACCAGTGGATCTTCATGGGCTTCCACAGCACATCCTCCACTGGAGGTTGGTAGCGGCGCAGGCCTGCACCTCCTCCCCCTCCTCCTCTGCATCAAGCGCCTCATCACCTGCACATGGACAGAAAAAGGAAATTAAGACCCATGTTAATTGCATAGCCCACTCACACAGCTACCACAATGTTCACATGCATCACATTAACCTGCCATGTCACTCATGGCACAAAAAGAAAAAAACGCACGTATGCAGTGTAAATGGAAGGGAAGGGAACTATGAATGCAGCCATGGGTGTGTGATCAAGGGCTCAACAACACATGTAGTGCATGGTGCATAGCACCTGCTTCACACACAAGCACCTGACGTGCAATACACAAATGCCGCATAGCCATGCATGAACTGCCAAAAAGCATGAGATGGAACCTGATGACTACAGTCCCACAGCCATGTACAATAGTTGTGACATTGCATTAAATTGTACTCACAAAACCAAAATACACAAGTGTCACAATGCGCAACAATGCTAGGGTGTCCAAATAGAGTGAAGACAAGCACACTGATACCATGATGCGAGGTCACATTAACATCACGCCAGTGAGTAGGCATGTTGAACGCGATACCTGGGTTAGAAGGTAAGAGGGGGCTGTGCAGAACATGTGAATGGCATCAATTTAAAACATGAATACATAACCAGTAATGCAATTTGCAGTCGCTCATAACTTGACCCCAAACCCTGTAAAACTGCTATTCTGAAATTTTGCAATAAACAAAATAAAAAGTGTTATCGATGGGAGATTATGAAAACCCAAATCTCGAGCTCTACTAGTGCGATTTATTTGGGTTATAATCTTCTAGCTCAAAATTCAATTAAAGTCTGGATGGACCTAATTAAAAATAAAACCCTCCCATTATTGTCCCAACTAAAAATTATTAAGTTTTCATTAACCCCAATGATTGAGTTTCTGACGTTATATTCTCTTGACATCTGCCTGTGTGACATGAGTGAGACTGTATCCAGGGGACTATGATAAAGAGTGCTATGCACCTTCCAATGTCCGTTCCTAATGCAGTCATCCGTCACGAGTTCGGGCTTGTGGCTTTATCTGGACGTTGTAAATGGCGTCAATTATGTCGCTATGAAAAAATCCACTTTCCTCCAAAAAATGTATTATAGGAAGACTTACAGGAAATGTTGGATTCTACTAATCTGTCCTCCTTTGCCCAATATCAATTTAAAATGCAACATTTACTGAATACTTTATGTATTTCAATCGAAGATGTCCATATGCGCCTAGCTTATGCCAAAAATAATCTTTTTGAACAAGACTGGTGGATAACTATAGAAAGCATATCTAGTTATAAGATGTATAGGGAGTATGGTGCATTCCTCAAACAACGAACACTGAGATTTGATCATGTTGTCCTATTTCCATGTAGCTACACGAGAAAAGCTTATATATGGTTAAGAATGAATTTATATCATACTAGGGAAAGAACTGCTAATTGGAGTACGAACGATGAACTGAAACAAGTTAAATGTCGCTTTCCTGCATGCAATGATGCCTTAGAAACTATGAACCATCTAATTCTAGAATGTCCTCACTTCAAAGCAATGCGAACTAACCGTTTGATGAAATTCATAAATATCGATTTTGAGGACTGCTTGCAACATCTATGGGCTCGTATGATGCAAGGTAAGCATAAACCCCAGGTTTTTGAGTTGGTTAGCATGTGTAAGCACATTGAAAAATAACTTCTTAGCTTTATTTTGTGATGCATTTATCGTGAGTTGTGATAATTTCTTCTTTCTGTTCTTTTTTCCTTTAACTGTAATATGAATGTAAACCCAAATGTAAATATTTTTAATTGTTTTTTAAGGTTTTATATTTTTGTAATCAAACCAAATACAAATAAAAATAAAAAAATAAAAAAAATGTTGTGGCCTGTTGACAGTGAAAGGACAAATGCACACATCAGGTGCGAAGTGGCAGTAGTGGGATGTAGGGATACAGTAAACACACATCAAGTGCAGAGGATGGCTGGGATGCAGTGCATGGGTGAAAACATAGGCTCAGAGGACTGTGTGTAACGCTCACCTGGTATCCACGGGGACGTCACTCAGCCTGTTCTGACCTCTTACGACCTCGAACACTTCCCTGGAGGCTATTCAACTGGAGACTGGGCCTGAAACACAGGATTGGTAGAGTTTAACTCCATATGGTCTCTGTGTGCTTGAACCCCTTCTTCCTCGGGGTCCAACCCTTCCCTTTGATCCACAGCTCACGTTGTTTTTTTGGATAGTGTGCTCATCGTCCTGCTTTCAGCGCAGGGGCGCGTTGATTGATTTGACCTTGTTGCTGCCTAGTTACTTCACTGGCAAGAGTCTGACAGGTAAGTATAATGAGTCTTTTGAACAGTTCTCTAACTTTGTTCCTTTCCTTCCTTAGATGATGGCCGGCGTCCGGGGATGGCGGCGTGCTGCTGAAATGAGTAGCGCTGAAGGTGAGTGAGAGCGCGATGCGCGATGCACCCCTTTTGATTTGTATTGAACTGAGTTATGTTTCTGTGTCTTTTAAGTGCCGCAACGTTTTCAGCGTGGATGCCGGTTATGAAGAACAAATGCAGTGAGTAAGCGCGGTATGCAGCGCCTCTAGATGTTTCCACGCTAACCTGGAGTGTCTTTTCCCTCTTGCAGATGGATGAGAATTTCCGGAGACAGAGTTCCCACAGAGCGGCTGGGATTCAGGTAAGCGTTTGAAGCTCGTACAGTATTTAAAAATAAGCAAAGATTTTCAGAATGCTTACTACTGCCTTTTTTCTGGTCTTTTCCCTTTTCCTTAGGAAGCGGTGTGCCAGGATGGGAATGACACCACCGAAGATGCCCGCAGAACAGAAGGAGTGATGGATGATGGGCAGAAAGCGCGACAAGGTAAGGCTGTTCCTAACGGTGTTCTTGTTCTTGCAGGAGCTGAGCGCAGAAGAAAGATGCAGGCCTACTGGAGACTGATCCAAACACGATGAGAGTCACGCTGCAGGTGCAGAAAACGCAAAACATGTTTCTCAGCCTGGGCGTTGCTTAAATAGTCTCTGGGTATCCCAGGTGTCTCTGGGCTAAACCACACCCAAAAGACTAGACTGCACATGCAGTTCTGGGAACCGAAATCTGTGGGGGCATCCATCTTGTCCCCATAAATGCACTACAAGTCCAATCCCCTATGTTATCCTATGGGAGTGAGTTTGATGCCACAAGCGCCAAGTCTGACTCCAAGTGGGTCTTTGGAGGGATGGAGAGGCCCTTGAGGGCCATGTAGGTGATTGTGGCCTGGCTCCAGCCTGACATCTTGGAGGGCTGGGGACATGAGGGGCAGGAATAATGACACCGTGTCGGAGATCAGAGTGTTGCCAGGTCACTAGTGCATCATCTCAGTCATCATGGACTCCAGCAGGGGAGAGGAAGAGAGTAAGTACAACACATGAGGTAGCATCAGATGTGCCTTTTACCTGGAGAAGGTTCACCTCCAGTTCCATTGAGCCAGAGAGGCTGTAGCAGAAGGAGGACTCAGCCAAAGACAGACATAAACCATCAACTCATTGCAATGAAGAGCTACTGACCAAGAGTGATTGTAAAATAGATGAGTGAAGACTATGACAGGTAAGCAAATGTTTAAGATGGAGTTGAAGTAATATTGGCCCAAGGACACCTAAGGACTTGTGGACAATGCACAGGGTTCAGGAATGAACAGTCATAGACACTGGGAGACAGTGGCATCATCACAGTCCCTGGCCCCTACCCAAAAGGGCACTTCCCACAACCTTGGTCTCATGTGTAGCAGAGTCAAGAGAGTTCAACCACCAAAATCTAGTAAGAGCCTGCTGCAGTAGCCCACCATAGGTAAGACCAGTCCTCTGAAGACAGTGAGTTGCAGGGGTAATGAGAGGAAAAGAAGAATACCTCTGAGGAGGTGCATCTGGCAGGGTGACCTCTCAGAGATGTCACATATGTGAGTACAGAAGGAGAGTGTGGAGTGGAAGATCAACACAGGCTACTTGCCATCACAGGTTGGAGCAGTAAGAGTGCCACAAGAGGCTGCACAGAGAGTGACATGGAAAAGGATGATAATGTGTGGTGAGGACGAGTGTCACAGTGTGCAGCACATCTTATGCATGCAGTCTACAGGACATCAAGCACATGTCAGTCCACCGTGACATGCCCACCCATGTCAGTCATGTAATACAGGCATAACTGCCAGACAATGACAACAATCCATCCAAGCAACATATACATTTCATGGACGCACACGCATCACCGGACATGTCCTCATAATTTGGCAGGTCGCCCATGCCTTGGATCTGCTCCACATCAATCAAATCACTGACCTGTTCTTCATGTTGAGTGAGCTCATCGTCCTCTTGGCCTGGCCCACCTCCAGGCACCAGAGTAGAGGCATAGGCGCTACCCAGATTCTCTTTGGCTCAGCGTCGGAGGTCATTCCAATGCATCAATCCCTCAGAAGCTGTGCGCTTCTCATTGCTCAAGGCATTAATTAGATCAATGACTTGCTGCCAGTGAGCCATACGCTGAGATGCGTATGTGTGCTCCCTGCCCGCACCAGCATGTCACGTTTGTATTCCCGCACGTAGTCCACAAGTCCACAAAGATCTTTAGCTCCTCATCACTCAAGCTCCTCTTCCTCGACGTGTGGGTCTACTGTGCCGTGCCTTGGGTTGGAGCCTGTCCCACTACTGCATGCTTTGTCTTCTTGCGAGAACCTGAGTGGCTGGGACCACTTGGGTCAGAAGGGGCAGGACCACTGGTGGACTGGGCCAGGGCATCACCCATCGTTGTCTGGACAGGAGGTTGCCTTGCAAGTACCCATACCTGTGTGCAGGTGGCTGCCACTTCCCCAATACGTTCCTCACCCTTCGAGACAGGGACTACTGCACCTGGACCCCTGTGCACCTGTGCCTGGACCACAACAGGGCTGGCTGTGTGACCCTGAGCCTGGGCGGCGGGTGCTGCAGCTGCCCTTGCAGCTTCCTGAACCAGGCTGGTAGGGACAGAAGATGAAACTGCTGCTCTGGTACCCCTGGTGCTGGTGGCCGCCACTTTCCCATCACGTACCTTCCCTTTCGAGATAGGGACTAGTGCACCTGGGTCCCTCTGGACCTGTACCTGGACCACAACAGGGCTGGCTCTGTGACCCTGAGCCTGGGTGGTGGGTGCTGCAGCTGCCCCTGCAGCTTCCTGACCCTGGCTGGTAGGGACAGTCGATGACACAGCTGCCCCCGGACTCTGGGTGCTAGGGACATCCACATCAGCTGCATCTCCCTGACCCTGTTGGGTGGGGGCTGTTAGGGAGAATTCTCTGTTTAGGCTGAATTTCCTAACCTAGTGAGTCCCCCAGCAGCTTGCTGGATTTCTGGAGTTTGTTTTTTCCATCCTGCCAAGAGTGAGACACTTTTTCTCCCACTCTTGGACATGAATGTGTGTAATTCCTTTAAATGTCAATGTGTTCTATGGGCTATGGGCTATTTTACTCCATAGGGTCTCATATGTTTTGCTATGTGTGTTACACTGCACCCTCCGTGCCGTAGCACTGGGGCGTCCTAGCGGACCTCCATCATAGACTCCATACCCGGGGACTGACTACTGTCTCCCCGGGCATGTGAAGTCACCATTGGCTTTACTAGACCTAAATTTACTAACATAACTAGTACAAACCATCCTATTGTGGATGTACTAGTAGGGGTAATTCGATTACTCCGGGGTCTGTTATTCGAGGGGGCACTGTCCCGTCCCCCCTCGTCGAGTTTTGGCTGGTGGCAGTGGAAACTACTTGTTATATTCGACCCTGAATATAACCCTATGGGATTCTTCCCATTGTTGGAGATTGATACTTTTTCTCGTTAATCTCTAACATACCACTGGTTTACTTATCTTAAATAAGTCTATCGGATGGTATTTTCTGCCAGAACTCGGTTTTTAAAATGGCGTCTGTCTTCGTCTCTGTGACTCCTAAACCAAAGGTTGAGCCCTTTGTTCCACTTTTGGCGGGCTTCTGTACAGAGACCCTCCAAAGTAGTGCCATTCTGTCTGGGTTACCACAGGGGTGTGGGAGGGGGTTTAGGCACCCTGGACTGAGTTGCCTTGCCAACTCCAGTCGCACTCTGGTGTGATTGGCCCAAGTGGTGAGCCACCCTGCTCACCACTTAGAGTGTTTTGATTGACAGCAAGGCTGAATGAATGGGGGTTTTCTGCATAAAAGCAGGGCTTTTGGGACTGGATCTTCAGAAGTCGCCACAGGACCTAAGAATCCGACGAGGGTAAAGCTGAGCCGACCTGCAACGACGACACCTCTGGTGGAGCCCTGCTGAACCGACTCACCACTTCCCGACGACAGAGGAGATCTCCCAGCCGGAGAGTCTCTTCCCCTGACTGGTGGAACAACCAGTCTCCTTTGCTTTTTCTTTGCTCCAGGACGCAGTGGTCGAATTGCCCGTGCAGAGCACCCCGGCAACCGGATAGCCACTACCCCCTGTACCGTGACCAAAAGGTGGTGCCTTGTGACGGAGCGCTCCGCGGCTGGTCTCTTCCCTGGTGGTGCACCGGACTTCACTTTTCTTTGACGACGAGATCATCTCTACTCTTGGCAAAGACCCGACGTGCATCCACCACCAGGAACAACTGCCCCCGCTGGAGCTGTCTCTCCACAAACAAGGTACCGTGTCCGCCTGGCTTCCCTTTCTGCCGGATAGATGAGGTGTCTTAATCCTCGCTTGTCCCTTGGGTCGCCTCCAAGCTTTCTGTAACCTGCTGTTCTGAACTGGTCCAATCTTTCCATAACAATTTGCGATAAAGACTTGAAGCGCATTTCCACTGAGACACTTTTTGGGACATATCACCTTGCCTCTCTCCGAGTGGGCCTGGCCTCTGAACTTTGTGATCTGCAGTAGACCCTGCCTTACTTGCCTTGCATTTGTCCGTAAAGTATTGGTACCAAGTTGATTTCATAACCTGCCTCATTTTTCTCTCCCGTCCTAACGAATACTAGAGTGCCATCTAGGTTAAAGCATACACCTCTGTCTGCAAATAAGTGATGCCGGTGAACCTAGACTTGTCGAACTATTGTTAGGGGGATTGATCTTTTTCTTCGTATTAGTAATTGTGATTGAAGTTGTTTGCCGTATTAGTGCCAGAGTGTTCTCCATAGATGTGTCGTTATAAATAAAAACCTTTATATCTTTACACCGAAGCCTTGTTCCGTGTTTACTTGTTCTGCTGTGTAGATTGCCCTATTTTGTATACTCCACATACTGCCTAACTCTTCTTGAGTGAAGTCTGACTGCTCAGCCACAGCTACCAAGTGAATCTGTGTGGTACAGACTGCTACCAAGTGGGTTTACTGCCAAACACCTGTAGTCCTAAATCTTTTGCAGTGGTCCCAGAGGGAACTGCACAGGTTTCCGCCTAACACTGGTCTACAGCGGTGGGATTTGTATCGAGTATACAGTTTAGAGTGCTTTTCGACACTTTAGGATAACTAACCACAAAGCTTAGCACTAAAAAGCAACTTTCAAAAACATGTCTGCTATGGAAGCTTACAGTCAAGAATCCTTGTCAGGTGAAAATACTGAGAGTTTACAAGCTCTCTGTAGGCAAGAGAACCTTTCTGTAAGAGGCAAGAAGTTAGAACTAATAGCGAGATTGCTGGAAAACCAAAGTCTGGGTACTGGTTCAAAGGAACCAACATCTCCAGCAGATGTAGATAACAGTGATGGTGTTGATCTAAATCGTAATTCTGATGATAGTGATGAAGAGGCTGATGAGGAAGGAGAGGCTAACGAAACAGTCCCCCCTGCTCCTCTACCTGCCTTACCAGCTGTACCTAACCTACGGGGCCCATACCAGGTCCCACATGTAACCCTGCTTATTTTGAACTTGAAAAAATGAAGCTCGAATTAGAATACAAGCGGTTCTTGGCTCAATCAGAAAGAAACCAAGAGCTTGAGTTCAGACGGATAAATGCCCAGGCTGAGCAGAAGCAAGCTGAGTTAAGACTCAGGGCAATAGAACTTAATCACGAGTTATAGATGAAAAAATTGTCTGTGGAAAATGCTTCTCTCTCCTCTGGTTCCTCTAGGAGCGCCAGTCCCAAAAGACCCCAGATGCCGAAGGAATTAGTAGGTATGTATGAACCGAGATTGGATGTGTTGGATTGGTTAAAACTGTTTGAGTACAATCATGGGCTCCAGGACATCACCGGGAATGAGTTACTTCCCTGGTTGTTCTCTAGGCTCCCTCCTGTTGCGACTGATGTAGTAATGGAGTTGGGGGAGGCGGATAAAACGGATTACGAAAGTGTGAAACTAGCTTTGATAGCTGGATTCGGGAAGACCCCTTCCCAGTATCTTAAGAGGTTTAGAACCCTCAAAAAGCATGATGGTACCCCTTGGGCTACCTGGGTGAGTGAAGGGTTGAAAAACTTAGAGGGATGGATTAAGGGTTACAAAGTGAACACTTATGAGGGTATGAAGAATCTTTTTATGTTGGAGTCGATTTATGATGCCTGCTCTCCTGAGCTCAGACAGTACTTGGATGATTCGAAGGAGTTGGATTCCCCGAAGCTAGCTAAGGCTGCTGACTTATGGGTTGCCAACCGGGCTACTCATAAGGATTCTGGGGCAACTCAGAAAAAGGATGAGGGAAAACAGCCTAAAAAAGACTCAAAAGAGAATTCGAATAACTCAAATTCCAAAGAGGGCCCCAAACAAAACCAGAAGGGTAAGCCACAAGGAAAACTGCAGCAGAATAGTGTGTCTTCTGGTGCCAAACTGGAAGGAGGCCAGAACAAGCCACCATTCCAGAAAGCATTCAGTAAATGCTGTGTTTGTGGCTCGACTGACCATGTGAAAGGAGATCCCAGATGTAAGGGTAAACCTTCAGGGGTCCAGCTTGTCTCCTTAGCCTTCGCTCCAGAGGAGGAAGTCCAAATGGCAAGTGGAAACTTTCTACTGCTAGCTGACGAACCCATCAGAGTCTCAGCCAGCGTTTCTTTAGTATCACTGGGGTTGTGGGAACAACAGAATTTAGATGTCTATAATTCTACCCCCGATAATACTAAAGAGTATTATAAGGACAGTGTCCAGGTGAATGGTCAGGAGACTCCTGCCATTAGGGACACTGGGGCCAGCATAACTGTGGTGGATAAATCGTTTTTTCAGGCTGAGGATGTTGCTGTTGCTAAGGCACCCAAACGCCTCAACAAGTTAGCTGGAGGGCTTGTGCAGATGCTTCCCCAATTACCAGTTCTTATCCAGTATAACAACATGACTGTGAAGATACCTGTCAGCATACAGAGTGAGGTACCAGGACGAGTACTGTTGGGTAACGATTTGAAAACTCTCGGAGTTGTATCCCATACTCCCAGACCTCCTAGTAAACGGTTACAGGAGCTAACCAGACCTGCAAGAGAGAGGACCATGCGCGGTACTCTCCCGGAGATGATGAAGAAAGAAATCACTCCTGCTCCACTGGAATTGTCCGCTGCTACCTCGAAGAAATCAGAAGCGAAAGGGAAACCTAAGACTTCTATCCCGAAACCAGCAGCCAGCGTTTCAGTGCAGCCAACAAGGACTTCCCCGCGGTTGTCCAAAGTTACACCGGCAACTCCACCTCCAGCTGAGGCTGAGAGGGAGGTACAACCCTGTGTGGTAGAATTAGACTCTGACGAAGAGCTAATGGAAGGCCAGGAACTCATTGGAGATCTGGATCCTGTTGACCATCCTGAGCTGCAGTCTTTACTGGCAGAAGGTGGACCCAACAGGGCAGACTTCAGTAAGGGACAGAGAGAATGTCCAACTCTGGAAGGTCTTCGCCACCAGGCAGAAGCTCAGGCTGAAGGGCAAGAGCCTGGGAAATACAGGTTGCACTGGGAAGATGGCCTCTTCTACAGTGAACCGACCGAGTCTGCACCTGGAGACTACAAGCGGCTTGTAGTACCCCAAGGGAACAGACCACAGTTCTTGCAGTTAGCCCAAGAGATTCCTTTGGCTGGTCACTTAAGTTTCAAGAAGACTAAGGAAAGGCTCTCTCTCTACTTCTATTGGCCAAAGATGGGGGTCGAAGTAGAAAAACACTGCAGGAGCTGCCACACCTGCCAGACCTCTGCTAAGGTTGGCTCCAAGAATGTGGCACCTTTAGTGCCTCTCCCAGTTGTGGGAGTCCCATTTGAGAGAGTAGGGATTGACATTGTTGGTCCCCTTGATCCTCCAACCTCCTCAGGCAACATGTTTATACTTGTTGTAGTAGACCATGCTACTAGGTATCCTGAGGCAATTCCTATGAGGACTGTTACAGCTCCGGCTGTGGCTAAGGCCCTCCTTGGTATTTTTACTATGGTCGGGTTTACTAAGGAAGTAATCTCTGACAGGGGGTCAAACTTTATGTCCCACTACATGAAAGCCATGTGGAGAACCTGTGGAGTTACTTACAAGTTCTCAACAGCTTACCACCCACAAACCAATGGGTTGGTAGTACGGTTCAACCGAACCATGAAGAGCATGATAGGTGCTTTAGAGGAACCCCTTAAGGGTAAGTGGGACCTTCTACTGCCATGCCTTCTCTTTGCTTATAGAGAAGTCCCTCAGGAGGGAGTAGGTTATTCTCCCTTCGAACTTCTCTATGGTCATCCCGATTGGCCCTGATTAAGGAGGGGTTGGAGAGTGCTCCTTCCCTCAAGCCAGTCAGAGTGACTGACTACGTGATAGGTCTCCGGAGGAGAATGTCGCACATGATGACAGAAGCAAGCGATAACTTGAAAGCTAGACAAGCATTGGTCAAGCACTGGCACGATCAAAAGGCTAACATGGTTGAGTTCGCTCAAGACCAGCTCGTTCTCGTTATGATCCCAACAAGGCAGAGGGCCTTGCAGGACAAATGGATGGGACCCTTCAGAATCGTGGGTAAACTTGGAGAGGTCAACTATCTGGTGGACTTGGGCAATCCCAAGGAGGCTCCGACCGTCTTCCTCACCAACCGACTCAAAGCGTATGTCTCCCGACCTGATGTAGGAGCGTTGCTTCTAGCATCATCCGAGGAAGAAGAAGAGAGTGAAGCTCTTCCGGATATCCTCAGAGGCTTACCTTTGGATGAAAAAGTTGAAGGAGTACATCTCTCTTCAAATCTGACACCCAAGCAACAAGAAGAGTGCAAATCTATGTTGAATCAGTTTGCCTCTCTGTTCTCGCTTTTGCCAGGCTTCACCCCTTTGGGCCAGCATGACATACTCACTGGTGACTGTCTGCCAGTCAAATGCAGAGGATACCGAATGTCAGAACACGTACAAACCCACATCAAAGGTGAGGTCAGCGAGATGCTCGATCTCGGGGTAATAAAGCCCTCTATTAGTCCATGGTCTAGCCCAGTTGTGTTAGTACCAAAGGCCGGATCTAAAGAGCTTAGATTCTGCGTGGATTATAGAGCTCTTAATGCAGTCACCAAGACTGATGCCCACCCTTTGCCAAGACCAGATGAGTTGGTGGATAAACTTGGTGCCGCCAAGTTCCTCAGCACATTTGACTTGACGTCAGGTTATTGGCAAATAGCCCTGACAGACCATGCCAAGGAGAAAACTGCATTTTCTACCCCCGTTGGCTTATTCCAATTTAAGGTAATGCCTTTCGGATTGAAGAATGCACCTGCTACGTTTCAACGGATGGTAAACCAGGTTCTGAATGGGATGGAGGACTTCTGCATGGCATACTTGGATGACATAGCAGTGTTCAACAATTCCTGGAAATAACATGTAACCCACCTGACAGATGTTTTGCAGGCTCTTGGACGAGCCAATCTGACCATAAAGGCGAGTAAATGCCAAATTGGACAGAGTAAGGTAGTCTATCTTGGACATGAGGTAGGAGGTGGAGAAATAAGGCCTTTGCTCAGTAAGATTGAAGCTGTGCAAAATTGGACATCACCAACTACTCAAACCCAAGTGAGAGCCTTCTTAGGCCTCACTGGGTATTACAGGAATTTCATCGAGAACTATGGGACCATAGCTTCTCCACTGAATGTCATCTCCTCGCCCAAATTTCCTAAAAAGGTTAGATGGAACGAGGAGTGCAATCAGGCTTTTGAAAACCTGAAAAAGGCTCTTTGCCAAGCCCCAGTACTCAGAGCTCCTGATTACCACCGACACTTCATTGTGCAGACAGATGCTTGAAATGTAGGAATAGGTGCCGTACTCAGTCAACTGGATGGGAAAGAGAGGGAGCACCCCGTTTGCTTCATCAGCCGCAGGCTGAAGGATCCTGAAACAAGGTGGGCAACAATCGAAAGAGAGTGCTTTGCTATCGTGTGGGCTCTGAAGAAGTTTAGGCCGTACTTGTATGGTTCTACTTTTGGCATTCAGACTGACCACCAACCCTTGAGATGGTTAATGCAAATGAAAGGGGAAAACCCGAAACTATTGAGATGGTCGATCTGCCTGCAAGGCTTTGATTTCACCATTGAGCACAGGTCAGGGTGTCACCACCAAAATGCTGATGGTCTCTCTAGGATGTATGTCATCGACGAGAGGTATGAGATTCATCCAGGAGTGGATTAAATCCTCCTGTCCCTTAGTCTGGGGGGGCGAGTGTTAGGGAGAATTCTCTGTTTAGGCTGAATTTCCTATCCTAGTGAGTCCCCCAGCAGCTTTGCTGGATTTCTGGAGTTTGTTTTTTCCATCCTGCCAAGAGTGAGACTCTTTTTCTCCCACTCTTGGACATGAATGTGTTTAATTCCTTTAAATGTCAATGTGTTCTATGGGCTATGGGGTCTTTTACTCCATAGGGTCTCATATGTTTTGCTATGTGTGTTACACTGCACCCTCTATGCCGTAGCACTGGGGCGTCCTAACGGACCTCCATCATAGACTCCATACCCGGGGACTGACTACTGTCTCCCCGGGCATGTAAAGTCACCATTGGCTTTACTAGACCTAAATTTACTAACAGAACTAGTACAAACCATCCTTTTGTGGACGTACTAGGAGGGGTAATTCGATTACTCCTGAGTCTGTTATTCGAGGGGGCACTGTCCCGTCCCCCCTCGTCGAGTTTTGGCTGGTGGCAGTGGAAACTACTTGTTATATTCGACCCTGAATATAACCCTATGGGATTCTTCCCATTGTTGGAGATTGATACTTTTTCTCGTTAATCTCTAACATACCACCGGTTTACTTATCTTAAATAAGTCTATCGGATGGTATTTTCTGCCAGAACTTGGTTTTTAAAATGGCGTCTGTGTTCGTCTCTGTGACTCCTAAACCAAAGGTTGAGCCCTTTGTTCCACTTTTGGCGGGCTTCTGTACAGAGACCCTCCAAGGTGGTGCCATTCTGTCTGGGTTACCACAGGGGTATGGGAGGGGGTTTAGGCACCCTGGACTGAGTTGCCTTGCCAACTCCGGTCGCATTCTGGTGTGATTGGCCCAAGTGGTGAGCCACCCCGCTCACCACTTAGCGTGTTTTGATTGACAGCTAGGCTGAATGAATGGGGGTTTTCTGCATAAAAGCAGGGCTTTTGGGACTGGATCTTCAGGAGTCGCCACAGGACCTAAGAATCCGACGAGGGTAAAGCTGAGCTGACCTGCAACGATGACACCTCTGGTGGAGCCCTGCTGAACCGACTCACCACTTCCCGACGACGAGATCATCTCTACTCTTGGCAAAGACACGATGTGCATCCACCACCAGGAACAACTGCCCCCGCCGGAGCTGTCTCTCCACAAACAAGGTACCGTGTCCGCCTGGCTTCCCTTTCTGCCGGATAGAGTGAGGTGTCTTAATCCTCGCTTGTCCCTTGGGTCGCCTCCAAGCTTTCTGTAACCTGCTGTTCTGAACTGGTCCAATCTTTCCATAACAATTTGCGATAAAGACTTGAAGCGCATTTCCACTGAGACACTTTTTGGGACATATCGCCTTGCCTCTCTCCGAGTGGGCCTGGCCTCTGAACTTTGTGATCTGCAGTAGACCCTTCCTTACTTGCCTTGCATTTGTCCGTAAAGTATTGGTGCCGAGTTCATTTCATAACCTGCCTTATTTTTCTCTCCCGCCCTAACAAATACTAGAGTGCCATCTAGGTTAAAGCACCTCTGTCTGCAAATAAGTGATGGCGGTGAACCCAGACTTGTCGAACTATTGTTAGGGAGATTGATCTTTTTCTTCGTATGTCCCCATGACTGAAGCTCAGGAACAGCGTGATCTGCTCAAACTGCCAGGAACAACTGCCTCAGCTACAGCTTTCTTCATTGACAACGTACTGGCTGGATATCTTTTCGGCCATCGAGAAAGTGCGTGAAACTTTCCTCAACTCCAAAGGCTTGTCCTTCCCTAAACATTCATCAAACTTTTCGGATAGCCAAATCCTTTAAAAATCAGTGGCAAAGACTTAACCTTTATATATCAGAACTGTGCTATCCTATACAAAAGACTCTGAACCATTGACTGTGGCCCAGGCCTGTTGAGAAGATTTGCTGGTTGTATTTAACTGAAACCCTTTGCGCTGCCTATGAATGTATTTGGGGTGTCTTTTCTTATAACCTTGTCTTTTCCCTCCTTTATTAAGTATCTGAAGTGTCATTTTGCTCCCACTTCATTTTGGAGCAAAACCTATTCAGTTACTTACCGGTTGGATTTTTGTGGTGTATTAGTGTGTATTTTAAAAAAGGTAGCAGGTGCTCCTCTCCAGAAAGAACATAGCATGATAACCTGTTCTGAGATGAGAGTTTGCAGCACACGCTTTTTGCTCACTGTACCTTTCACAGATGGGAAATATCCATTTGCATATCAGTCTTTGTCCCGCCCACATGGGCAGTCCAGCACCGAAATGCTATGGCAATTCCTCTCTGAAGAAGAGTACCACCAGCAACCCCAAACACGTGTTTCAGCCTTGTTGGGCCTCATCAGTGAGGTGAAGCTGTGCCTCTCTGAGCACAGTGAGCAGGGAGTCCACGTCTGGTTGCCCCCAGGTAAATCAGTGTGTTTATTAGTGTGTGATATTGAACTGCTTATGCTAAAGTAATGTTTTCTAACTGACAGAGTAAAAACATGTATATTTTTTACCAAGAAACCTTGAGTAAGTGTATATTTGAATCACTGTATTTTTGGGTCCTTTGTGTAACTTGTTCTACTGCTCACTTAAACTCTTGAGATAAATCTGGCTGCTCAGCCATCGCTACCTTTTTATTGTGTAGTACAGGAATGTACCAAAGGTGAAATTGTACTTACACTTGTAGTCCTAATTACATGTATTGTTCCCAAAGGGTACTGCATGTGATTCTGCCTAACAGTGGCAACCCCCCCATCAGCGACGCAGAGGGCTGTCAGCTTCTCAGTGAGGGAAGTTGACATCCTGATGGAGCAGGTCTGGGTGCATTATGATGCCCTCCTCCACGGACCATCGCAAGTCGGCAAGGAAGGACAGAGGAAGATCAGTGAGGACATTGTAGGTGCCATCAACATGGAGGGGGTGGCACCCCGCGACTACATCCATGTCCACAAGCACTGGGAGGACTTCAAAGCCACGACCTGCAACAAGGCCCGGCACTTCCACAAGGCTAGCATGGACCAAGAGGGGCTGCCAGGGCCGGTTGACCACCAACAACAAGCGGGTCCTGGAGCGGTTCTACCCGGTGCTGTATGCCCAGGTCAGGGATTTGGAACTCTGGAGTCGTCTGGTAAGTGTCCATGTTTACTTGTCTACCATAGTGCATGTGCATGTTGATGCATGGTTGGAGTGTGCACCTTGGCCTTATGTCTGATATGTCTCTTTTACAGATGTCTGTGTGCATGTCCCACACATTGCTGCATGTGAGTCCATTCAAGCATGTTTAACAACAGTTTTTGTGTAGCAATGCATGATGCACAACAGCATGCAACGATGTGCACACGTTGGTTTCATGTGTCTGGACTTGGCCATGTGAGAGGTGTCACACATGTGTACTTTTTGAAAACTCATGGTGTGGAATCAGAAAAAATACAATATTATGGCTGTTACACCGAGCAAAGGGAAATACACCAACACAGGCTTATAAAGATTTCCAGAATCTTTATTACAAAACTGAACAGTATTCAACAAAGTACACAAATAGCTATTTGGCCGTCAATACACCACAGAGACCACCAGCAGGGTTCAATGTGAGCAGTGACAGAATGTCCTAGCTATACAATTTGAAAAATGATGTCCAGCCCTCTTACAGGTTAATCATACACTGGACTAGGGTTCACTTTCCTAATTTACATATCTCGTGCATGCGGTTTACTTTTCAATACATTTACTAACACACTCCATTATTCTTTAATTTAACATTTACACGCTTTACATGCTGGTTTAATACAGACCAAACAAATGTTTCACTTATTATATTTGGATAGTATTACTGCCCTTATACACTTGTAGTTTAACTTTGCTAATTCAAGTAATCCCCTGCTCCCGAGGTCAACAAAGGACAAGTTCTACATGACCCTAACATATAGCCTGAGGGCAGGTTGGACATTAACTCCCCTACAGAGGTTGGAGAGGTTAAGGCAAGAACAAGGACACACGAGACGGCCATTTTAGATTACAGGGTGACTTTGTATAAAACCCCAAAATGGCGGATTCTAACCTAAAATGGAGGCTTGATTCAAGATGGCGGCTTACATCAATTTCTAAGGTCAAGACCTTGCCGTAGAGAGTTCTTCGTGTACAATTTTAAGCAACTTGGCGTAGGCCAATATACATACAAATCGTTTGAATAAGAGGCATAATTTAATATCCGATTTGACAATGGAAATGCATGGTGTATATGTGCATGTGTCTGAAGAGTGAGTGTGTGACTGGCCAACACTCCAGGATGGATGTCGTTTGAGCATTAGATTGTGTGCTCGACTCATGCAGTCAAATTGACCTCTTCTGCACTCTGATGTGCTAGCACCATCTTCTGCTTCAGTTCAGGCTCAGGAGGCAGTTCAGGTCGCCGTGGAGAGGCCTATGCCTATTCCTGCCCCTGGGACTGCGACTGTATAAGTATGCACCTGTGGGCATGCCTCTGGCCTCAGGCCAAACCCATCTGCAGGTGGTGGTTGTTTCCACGCAAATAGAAACACCAACACCTGCGGATGTCGCCATTCGGGACAGGGTGGAACCTGTGCTAGCCACTGTCATGAGGCGGACAGACACTATCCATGATGATGTGCAGGCTTATAATCGGGGGCTTGCACGTCATCACAATGAGGTCTGCCACCTCTTGAACTGGCTTGCACATTTCCTGGCCTCGTAATGGGTACTCGGGCTAGCCACTTATGTGACCCCCCTCCTCGTCTTCCTCTTTTATGCTCCAGTCATCCTCCCTGCCGTCTTCTGGCCCAGATACCACCACGGACCCCTGAGTACCTGTCCCAACCCAGTGGCCAGTCTGGTGGAGATCACATCCCTGCCAGAGTCGGGAGTCGAAGTTGGATCAGCTGAGGTGGACACCACGCAGATCCATCCGGCGACAGGAGCGGTGCCAATGGAGGAAGAGCAGATACCAAGGAGCAGGGCACATGCACGATGGCCATCATCCCGGAGGCTTTCCTTGAGGTGCAGGCACTGGGCTATTTGGCAGCAGCAGGCTCAGAGTAGGCGGCTACAGGACTCAGTGCTATCAATGGCAGAGAGGCAGGTATCGGCCATCAGGCAGGAGGTACACGTGGACCTTACATTAAGGATGTCTTCCGTGTTGGACCGTTTGGGCCAGCAGATTGGGGCAGAGGGGCAGAGGGGCAGCGGGCACGGTAGGCTAGACTCACCATGGCCAGGGCGGAGATTTCACTGTGTCGGGCAGAGAGGGGGGCTGAGGTCCACGAGGAGACTTGTAGGGAGTTTGAGAGGAGCATGTTGGAGTCCCTGCTAGACCTCAAAGGAGGAAGCAGAGGCCCGCCTAGGGGAAGTGGACGCGGTGTTTGATGATGCCCTGGCTGAGAATGTGAGGGAGCATGGTGAGGAGAAGGACTAGCCCGCTGCGGGTGTATATAGTAATTTAGGTGTACGTTTCATTTGTTTTTCCCATTATTTGGAGTTTTTGGACTGTGCTCCAATTTTTATATATAGTTATTTTTTTGTGATGACATTTTGTGGGGTGTTTTGAAAAAGTGTTCTTTTATGCATTTGGGACAATGGTTCTATACTACTTGTACATAGTTGGATTTTTTTTCCCATTTCTGTTACCCATGATGTAATGGATTTCTTTTTATTTGTGATTTAAATTTGGATATTTGTTTAGGACATCGACCTCCTTTTGGATGTTGCCCTTTTTTTGGGCGGACACTGGTTTTTTTCATTTGGAGAACATTACTTTTTGTCTATTTTCATGCTTTATTTATTTATTTAATGTAGATGAGTATGATTTCAATACTGGTTTTTAATATTTTTTTCAAACTTTTATCAAAGTGGTGTTTGGTTGCCCTTTTTTTTAAACATTTGACATTTCATTACTCTGTTCTGTGTCCCTTATGATGACCTATGTTGTTCATGTGTGTGCACATATGCCGGCATAAATCATGTTTGACATTCTTTTACATGGGGCATGGTCTGGTGTGCATTGAAGTGTATGGGTGTTTGAGTGTAGTTCGAGTGTGCACTGTGTGTTGCCATTTGGTTTCACATGTGCAGCATGAATGTGCATTGGGCCTCAGTGTGTTTGTGAGGGTGGGGGGTTGGGTGAGTGATGTGAGTGTGATGTGTTTACTATTTTGGCACCGAAATCGGTTGATGCTCTGTAAGGCACTATCGTGCTTTGAGCTTCACTAGCATGTGAAATCACTTGTGTGTTTAGGGGGCTATTGGTTCAGGTGATGTGTGCTCATTGATGCTCATGCCCTGGCACGCAATTGCAATGTCTGTTTCTGTAACATATATCTAGGGTGATTTGTGTTCTGTCACAGTGTGGGTATTTGTACATGTGGATTCTTGACATTACTTTGTCACATTGCATGCTGGGGCTCATTTTGAAATACACTTTTGTGATGTGGATGTTGGGATATGGTTGTAGTATGCAATTGCGTGTGATCAGCTGGGACACAGAAGCTTGTAGGCCACGTGTGTGTTGTTTTTGTTGTTGGCTGTTTATTTGCTGAGGAGGAGGTTAAGGGTAGGGTCACTACACAGCAAGCAAGTTCATGAACACACCATCATTGGAGTGAACCTATGTCACCATGTCAGCATCCATCATGCAGGTGGTGTCCAGAATGGGGTCCTGCCTGCAGGTGGCCGTCACAGGTGTTCGATGGGGAACATGAGGTGGGGCCTGACTGCAGGTTGCTGTCACAGGTGTTGGGGGGACATGAGGCGGGGCCTGCCTGCAGGTTGCCGTCACAGGTGTTGGGGGGAACATGAGGCGGGGCCTGCCTGCATGTTGCCAACACAGGGGTTGGGTGGGGCAACATGAGGCAGGGCCTGCCTGCAGGATGCCGTCACAGGTGATGGAGTCTCCCATGAGGTGTGGGCTGCCTGTGGGGTGTGGTCACGGATGATGGGGTGGTTCCATGTGGTGTGGGCTGCCTTAGGGGTGTCGTCATGGGTGATAGTGGGGCCACATGTGGTGTGCGCTGCCTGCAGGGTGTGTTGACAGGTGATGGGGCTGGGGGGTCACATGTGGTGTGGGCTGCCTGCAGGGTGTAGTCACAGGTGATGGGGGGACCCATGCAGTGTGGGCTGCCGTGGGGTGTGTTCACAGGTGATGGGAGATTGGGGGGTGCCATGTGGTGTGAGCTGCCTGTGTGATGTGGTCATGGGTGATGGAGGCTGGAGGGGTCCCATGTGGTGTGGGCTGCCTGCAGGCTGTGTTCACAGGTGATGGGGACTGGGGGTCCCATGTGGTGTGGGAGAGACAGGAACATATTATAATACAGGAGGGATCATCAGTAGCTGATATCCACTCCAAAAAACCACTTTTTTGGAGTGGATATCAGCTACTGATGATCCCTCCTGTATTATAATATGTTCCTGTCTCTCCTTTTTGTTTTTCTGCAGTTCTACTTGACTGAGAACTTGCCCTACAGGTCCATACACATTTCCCAGGATGTACATTCGGGAACAAGTGGCCAGTTTCAAAATTGAGATATTGGTAAATTTGATAATTTAATTATTTAACCATGTTATCTCTCATTATTTAGTAAGGAGGTGTTTTTCCGGACAGTGTTCTATGGGGGCGGGGAGGGGGTAATCCTGTTCGTCAATCACAGATCAGTATGTTTTAATCATTATGCTCTCTGTTTTCTTGATTTGATTTAGTTTTGCAGGTCGATACACAATGTATCCTTGGTGTTGTTTTGTTTATGTATTTACTGTTCTTTTATTTGTTTTTCCCTCTTTTTTATTTGGTTCTTTTAGGTAAAATTATGGATTCATTTTGCATAATTCTGTATTCCTGTGTGTATTATTGCCTTATTGCTACATTAAAACCTTCAAGTGGCAAATATTCCAACGGGAGTGCGCCGTCCTGAAGAAGATGGGCATCAACCGTGAAACAGCCTAGATGCTCCGCACCATCGAAACTACTTCCTGTGTATATGTCAGACCTAGTGTATATAGTAGGTCATGACAGTACAGTAGTCGACGTATGGCACCCCTTTTTCTAATTAGGAACTACCATTGCCTTGTCCACATATTTTTGGGGTTTTCTCTATATTGTTAAATGCGGCCATAGCCTCTGACCACCAGCCGGGTGACCCCCTTCAGCCGACTTGAGGTTCAGACAGCTTGGCAACATGAAGTTAATACTGACTGAATTTTCAGTCTGGTTTTATATTGGCACTTTGTTTCACTATGCACTTTATTCTACAACAATCTGCTGCTATTTAGAGATGAGCTCGTAACAAAATTTAAAATTTAATATGTATGTTTTAACAAATGGAATTTAAATAAAATATTCATGTTTTTCAATTATTGTTTGGTTTATATGGTCTGATCTGTGATTCCGAATTTCGGGGGCCCCCTCTCTCCCCAACCCATTGCCGGTCACCACTTTAACTTGAATTTTGTTTCCGCTGACACACTCTCTGTTCACTACATTTGTTACTTCCTCTTTGTCAGCGAAGTAGAGGTCTACCCATCTTTTGTTTTGTTTTCCCCAGCGGGGTGTGGTCACAGGTGATGGGGTCCCATGTGGTGTGGGCTGCATGTGGGGTGTGTTCAGCGGTGATGGGGGTCCCATGTGGTGTGGGCTGCCTGTGGGATGTGGTCACAGGTGATGGGGGTTCCATGTGGTGTGGGCTACCTGGGGGGTGTGGTCACTGGTGATGGGGGTCCCTTGTGGTGTGGGCTGCCTGTGGGTTGTGTTCACAGGTGACGGGGGTTGGGGGAATCACATGTGGTGTGGGCTGCCTGCGGGGTGTGGTCACAGGTGATGTGGGCTGGTGTGTGGCTGTCCCATCAAGAGGGGTCAGCTTCCAGTGGTTTTGTGCGTGTCATGCGATTCGGCTGGGGACATCCGTGGTACGCAATATGTTTCCACACAATCCGACTGGGGTGCATCCAGGGTACGCGATGAGTTTCCACGTGATTTGGCTGGGGTGAATCTGGGGTACACACAGGGTTTCCATGCGATTCGGCTTGGGGGGCATCAGGGATATGCGCTGAGTTTCCACGCAATTTGGCTGGGGTGCGTTGTGCTGGGTTAGGCATTTAGCTGGCTTTTTACTGCGCGTGGAGGCATGTTGGGGACATTACTGGCGCTGCTTGATGTTCCTTGTGCCACGGCTAGTGATGCCTCAGGAAATCCATGAATGCGCATGCAGTGCAATTGTTTCTTTGTGCCATGGCTGGCGCACATGTGGTGCATGCTCCTTCTCGGTGCGTGGCACTTGCACCTTTTCTGCACTGGATTGGATCGGGCCTGTAATCTTCTGAAACATTAGATACACAGTTTCTCATTGGTCTTCAAACTATAAGGTCCTGCGTTATGTGAACTAATATAATTTATTGGCACACTTGTACCAGGTCTTGAACAATTGGTTCACTTAGCAGTACGTAAGCCCAGACCCAGGTGCAAGAAGATGGGGCATGACACTACCCCACCAACCAATTAGCCCAGCATCTCTCATCGACCCATGGCTTCTGCTATGAAGATTTTCTTTGAACTTGGCCTTGCAAAGTATCCTTGTCTTTTAGAAGACACAGGAGTGAGAGGACTCACTATCGTGTTCTGGGACTCCAAGTTCAAACTCTATTTTCATCCTTGTCTCACGTGACAGGAGACCACGAATTGGTCCATTTTGTAGGTTTTAAATGTTCTAAATGAATTAAACTTGGCACTCTTGGTGTTCTTTCTTTACACCTTAACAAGGCATGATTCATCCTCCGCTTGTTCGCTGATTTCCAGAATAGATAGCCGACCTTGGCTGCTTCAGTCTTGACTCCAGCCCAGAGAGCCTCGTCTTGCAGCTCCACGATTCTGCTAATTCTTGCTGCGACACAATTTTCCCTTCCCGCTTTGTGGGTCCTGGTTTACTAAATTCATGATACCGATGTCCAGCTTGTATATAATGGCGGCTTTGCCTGCGTGCTCTTCACTAGGTATAGCCAGCTTCTATGATGACTTGGTCTGCCTTGCGTTTCAGCATCTGTACATTTATTGGACAGTTGATTTTCTGCAGCACTTTGTGCACATGTAATTTTAATTTTCGTATTTCAAAGTTCACTTGATTCTTTACTTCGTCAGTTTCTTTAGGATCTATTCATCCTCTTCAGTCAGTATCTCGAGACGTCGTGCATAGTTTTTTAGACGTCACTTGCTTCTTTTCTTTGCTCTTTCTCATATTACTTCAGGGAGTTCCTCCTTTAGGTTGTCATCACCGGGTATCTTTTTTCTAACACACACTGCAGTATTGGCACAACGGCTGCTGTCAAACACAGCACGGTCTCATGTCTCCAACATATGGGAGGAAGGGGGGCAGCTGCCTGTCTACATTACTCTCCCTCTTTTCAGTGGTTTTGGGTCTTGGTTGAGTAAAAGAAGAGATCTTACAATAGCAAACATAGTCTCTTCAGGATGAACTTCTTGTGACAATGAGGGTCTCGGGTTCTCACATGAAAGAGGATTAGGGAGTTCCTTCATGGAATGGGAGTCCTTATCCCAAAGAAGGGAGTCTCTACCTGTGAGGTCTGGCCTGCCGCCATCCCTAGGGGGAACGTTGCATAGTGGTCTCACCTTCCTAGCCTCACAGGGGAACACCGTCCTCTGCGGAGAAGTGACGAGATCCTGTGTATCGTCACATCTTTCAGAGATGGAATCACCCTGCATCATTCTGTTTTTTAATAAAAACGTAAGTGTCTGTCAACTGAGTGCTGATGGGGGAAGTTCTGAGGTGGGGTGGTGGGTGTGACTGGGGGAACACAGGGGTTAGAGGAGGAGTTCTGTGGTTATACGTTTGAGAAAAATGTCATTAAACAAAATTACAAAATAAAATACAAATTAAAAATACAGAAATAAAAAATACAGGGCTTTCACTCCCCTTCCAAATGGCAATTCATCAGAGTGTGGGTGTGTGTGCATGGAAGATTCACATGTGCCTCACGTTTCTCCTTATCAGCACTAGGTGGCTTATTATATTGATGGTGATAAGGGTGATGGTAACATGGATTCTCACCCTTTGGTAAAGTTGTGCTCCTCCATCTTCTCCTGCAGCTCCACGGTTGCAAGCCTCACTAGGCTGCAGGAGACTTAGTACCTCATATAACACATTAGGGAGAATGATGGCATCATCCTTTGAGCCCTAGGAAGTAGAAGGAGTTGGTGATGGTCTATATGACAATTTTCATGTAGCTAACCTGTGGAATGTTATGGTGCAGAAAGGTTTCTAACAAGCAGCAACCCTGGTCAGGGGTGCAGGTGCATCATCTGCATCTACAGTGGAACTGGCACCAGTAGTGGCGACAAGGTGGGGTGAGTCTAGTGGCAAGGTGTGTGAGTGGAGGGGAGTCAGGTGTGCTTTTAGCAGGAGCAAGGACAGATTCAGCAGGTGTTCCCAGAAAGCAAAAAAGCTATTCCATGGAGTGCTGAAAGTGAGAATGTGAAAAAAGACATGGCACAAGCACAGCAGGGAATATGTTTTGTGAAGGTCTCTATACACTGACGTTTGTGCTGAAGTTCCATTATGCAAAGGCCACATATTTGCCATGTACTGTTCCTTCAGTGCATGCATGTTGATGTTTTGTCTCTCAATTGTGATTTGTTGCTGTCATGGTGTCTTACACAGGGCTTCTTGGGCATGAGCAAACAAGGAATGTTTATGTTTTTGTGTGGATAGTGGGCCTTCGGCAACCATTATCGTAATTTGACATAAGCGCCCGGTGCCCTTCAATGCAGGGGACATTTTGACATTGTTGAATTAGGAAACCTCTCCAGAATGTGTCATGGAAGGGACATTCAATGACACATTCGGTCTCCGGGACATTATTTGGTTTTCTCAGCAGGTGGAATTGTGCTTTTGTGCACTGTAGGCCAGGCCACCTTGGTTTTTAACACTATCACACATATAGCAAGCGTCCAACCCTAACATCAGCATATGATGGATTGATATGCAGACACTATACCTTAAGTGAACAGATGACTGCACAACTGGACAAATGAGGTCAAAGGTATTGCAGGAAGAAGTGCAAACAATTTAGGCTAGCCTTGGACTATGGACATTGGATTGCTCCAGGGTACACCACCCCTTTTGATCCCTAAGAACGTGTATAGCCCTTCACTCCATACGCATCCTTATACTACATCAATAGTTCCAAAGCCACATGTCTCACGATGGCAGTACCCACTGCACAGCCTGATACATCTGGTTCCCTACACCACCAACATTTGGATATCCCACTGTAAAAAACATGTTTCCTGATTGATGTTCGCTTGGTGACCACCAGACTGGATCCATACACATGTGTGATCACTACTGAGGACATGTAACCATAGAGCCTTGTTACTATAGCACTTGGAACCTGCACCTACCAACACCACAGGGTCCCCACAAGCCTCTTCCTCTACGAAACCAGACTACACTTCCCCATCCACTGTTACATGCAGAACCCTGGTGTTTATAGATTGTGCAGTGAGTGTTGAACTAAAGTATCATAGTGTGTAGCTTTGCACAAATATTTTACATTTCATTCCCATGCACTTCATTGTCAAACTTTAGTTCATCACTCACTGTGCCCGCAGGTATCATGCTATTAGGGGCTATGAATTGTGTAGTCGTCAGACTGTGTTGGGCCTGACTGATGAATCCTCCCCCATGGCCGGTTGTGACAGGCATAGTAATGATAATGGAGTTTGCATTGCTGTCTGTAAGGTATGAATACATGGCAAGATGACATTTGCATTCTGAAGATCGTTGTCTAATCCTGCTTTCCTGTGACCATTTTGGGTTTGCAAGTTTGGATGTGGGTGACTCCAAAAAGTCCAAGTATCAGAATGTGCACACGTGGACGTGATCAGCAGCACAATCTTCCACTCGGGTGTGTTCGTCTATGAGGTGTGTTTAAACTCACTAAGAGAAGTGCTGGATCCAGTGCCCACTTCTGAAATCCAAATGTCCTCCAGGTGTGCAGGGTTCAAGGTCACATCTACCTTCTCCTCCCATGGATACAGGAACAGCGATGGTAATGATCACCCTCCTGTCCCCATGGAACTGACGTGCCCTCTGAGGTCATTGCACTTCTTATGGATGTCATCCACTCTCCTTGGGTACTGAGGACACTGCTGCCACCCTGTCAGCTATGCATTGCCCTACTTGATTGTTCTTTGCAGTGACTGTTTTGGTGCTCAGGGTTTCAATCGGGATGAATTTTCATAGGTACCATTCACCTCGGCATCCCCAGATCCACTTGTTTGTCTCATATTTTCTGGATGGAAAGTGGGAAGCATAGATTCAATTGAATGGACATTTTTAAAATGAGAGCCAAGGAAAATGTTGCCCTCATTGCATGTCTAAAATACAACCAAGTGAGAGATAGAAAGGGATCCCCCGCCCCTAAACATTCCCTTGATTTCCCAAGGTTTGCCTCTTTGGTCTGACTGTAACCTCCCCATACCCGTCTTCTTCCTGCTCTCACCGTCTGGTCCTACATAGGGCCATGCTCACCCACCACAACCTTCCTACCGTTCCTATCTAGGTACTGGCTTTCCTCAATCTCTCCTTCACTCCCTGTCTGTCTTCTCTTTCCTTCCACCTCCTGGCTTATTGTGTTCTTCAAAATATCTCATCCTGTCTCTAATGTGCTTCTGCCAATCTCTGGATGACTTCCCCTCCAACGTGTGGTACTCCTGGTACTCCTCCACTCATAAGAACATACATTAGATCACACCATGGGTGGGATCTATGGAGGTGACTCAGTGTAGATTGTTGTCAGATTCCACACACGCCAAATTTCATAGGAGTTGAAATCATTTGGTTCACCGTAACTCTTTCTATATAGTGAAAGATATTTTCAAGGACAATCACTGAATGTGCATATGCTACAGCCCCTTAGCCAGAGCTCTGTCACCTATGCACACAGTGCACCTTGAGCACATCTTGGGGTACAGACAGGGAATGGTGTAAGTGATTTCATTCCGGCACACACCCAAGTCAAAGCCCAGCATGTAGTGCACAACTGAAACCCTTATGTATTTTTATCTATAAGTTCAATATTCTGAATGATATACCACTCATATCACACCCTCCTCCCGAGGACTCCCCCCCGCCCCCCTCCCAGGTCACACTGAACCAGGAATCAGTCTAGATTGCAAAGGTAAATATTTATTTATGTATTTAAAATGTAATCACAATATTTTTTAATAGATAAACAACAATCACCAATGGGGTGACCGAACACAGAATAATATCTTTAATACACTATGAATCAAGTAATGAGCACCAAAAACATATGCAGCACAGAAAAGAGTACTTTTGTGCTGGTTTGGTATAGGTGGCACTATTGTTAGAGGTTCCCCCTGCAACACCCTTCAACCCCCCAATAGGCAATGTAAAGAGATGGGAGGAGAGAACAGGTATTTAGGAATAGCACAAATCAAACAATATCAGTCCCACATTTCCCCATAAAACACAAGAGAAAAACGGAATTGACTTTTTAGCTGTCAGCATGGCTTTAAAATTGTCTTTACAATTGACTGGGCAAAAACACCAAATATGGTAAAAAATACTTAAATTGTTGTAAATGCCTATGGGAGCCACTTTTAACAGTTGCACACAGTCGCAGACAATGATTTAGTCCAAAGAAAACATTTCCAATCTTAAAGTCCAACTTGGGATCAGTTTAAAGCTATTTCACACATGTAAAATCCTTTCAGAATTGTAATTCACGGCAAAACTTTCCTTGAGCAGTTCTATGGATAGCTACAGATGTTAGGTACAAGGAGGGAGTTATAGAGGTTTTAGTAAAGGTCGTTTTTGTAAAATAGGCGCGAGAATGGAAAACAGAAATGCACTTTGAAAAGACAAATGGGTTTGATTTACACTAGATTATGACTATGAAAAAGCGAATACCACATAGGGATCTTACAGTGACATGATCAGCGTAACCCGCCTGCTGTGGCTACTCTACTTCTTCAGATGAGAAAAGAGTCAGCGCAAGGATAGTTCTAACAATACTGGTTCTGAATGAAAGATAGGATGGGTTTGAGATAAGGATAAGACAATGCAAATATAACATGGGTCACAGTTCTTCCTATTAATACTCACAAGATAAGTTATTAAATTGGACTCTGGTCATTGGATTGGGTCTGATCTAGGAAAGACAGCACATCAGGCAGGGTACTGGATCAGCTAGGCCGGTCACCGGATTCGTACAGGATATGCCCTCCTAGTTTTGGGGTATTTTAATCAGCTGGATAGCGAGTTCCACAGGCAAGCCTAGTGGTGGCAAGCCATAGAATTTCAAGGTACTGGTTGAAAAGGCCTTCTTACACCACACAGCGCTTCACTGGGTGGAGAGAATACATTTTAGGATTTGGGCGTTGCTGGAAATCAATAGTTCTCTATTGCTGGCAAGAGTTTTGGCATTTGGATCTGGAAGGATGTAAAAGCTGGATGTAGAATGTTGGATCAGAGTGCTTCGCCAGAATCAGGAAAGTCTGTGGATCAGTGAGTCCCTATGTGCTGTCAGCTGTCTCTAGTTATGCTTTAAAATTACATCACAAAATGGGTGTATGGGCCGGCTTAGCTAAGCATGCCCCTGTAAGCTGGGATAGGATCAAGACTCCATCTCCGCCTTGCAATTTGAGTGATTGGATCAATGCCGGATGATGTCACATTTTATGGTTTGCTTTACAGTCCTCAGAGACCTCCCTTTAGCCACTGGTCTCAAAATCGGATTTGATACTAAATGTATATTTCTACATTGGTCACCTTTATACAAATCACACACAAAGATGCCATATTTTATGTAGCAGCAACATCTACACCACGATACAAACTTGGATGGCCATTAATGGTCTTTGCCTTAACGGCGACAAAACAGAGATCATCATCCTGGCCCCCAGCGAAATTCTATCCAAGCTCAGCCAAGACCACTCACACATGCCTATCGACAACATTAACATACCTGTCTCCACTGCCGTGAAGACCTTTGGAGTCTATCTTGACGCTACACTCTCTATGACAAGACAAGTCAGCGCCATCTCCTCTTCATCCGCTCTGATCACTAAACTCATCTATGCCATAAAACCCTACCTTAGCACTCCCAACTGCCTCTCCATCGCTAGAGCCATGATAGGAGCTAGACTTGATTATTGCAACACCCTCTTAGCCGGCACATCCTCGAAAAAATCTAAATAAGCTCCAAATAGTGCAAAACAACGAGCTCCGTGCTGCCCTGCACATCCCTAAATCTGATCATGTATCACAGGCCCGAACAAATGCCCACTGGCTCCCAGTCAAGGAAAGAATCAATTTGAAAATACTCACCCTCACACACAAATGCATTAACCACACTGCACCCGCATACTTATCAGAAACCATAATCCTGCCGGCCCCTAAGAAGGCACCTTGCTAACCAACTTCAAGTCCCACACATAAGAAGAGCTAAAGCTGGAGGCATTGGCTTCCCACACATAGCACCTAAGCTCTGGAACGTCCCCCCCATCGCTCTCAGAGCCGAACCCTCTCTGTACTCCTTTCGCAAATCCCCCAAAACTACTCTGTTTACCTAATCCTACCCCACCCTCTGCCGCTGATATGAACTGCTCCTTAATGCGCCATGCCTACACTGCTAGCACATGTATCTAAAATTGGTAGTGTAAAACAAAAATGACTTGTAATCATCATCGTACCTACTCTGTAACTTCTGGTTGAATGAACCGGCTTTTTGTAACCTGCTTTTTTGTAACCAGCCAACATTCTACATGTAACAGTGCCACGATGCTCACGGGCTGATTGTGCGCTTTAAACAAATGTGAATAAATAAATAAATAAATTCCTCAAAACCCTGCAGCAGTGGGATCTTGTATCAACTTTCTACAGAATTTTTTTCTTTTCTCTATGAACACAATTTCCAAACGTTATGCAAAATTCCACAAATGTGTGTGTTTAACATAGGGATGCGTGTGTACATTTTCACAATTCTAACATTAATACATTTCGCATAAAACCACATATATTGCCATTCCTGTCCAGAACATGTCACACAGTTCTAGCGCCTCTTCCCACGTGCAGCCAAAAATTAATTTAATAACTTTGTCCTTGGTATATTTTTCACCCTTTTGGATGACAAGTTATGAGTCTTTAAGAATTGTTCTTTGTTCATGTTTAGCAACAGATGGTCCGCCCTTTGTGTCTCCCTGCAGTCCAGGAGCATCCCCCTCCTTGTTTTTTCCTTCCAGGAGCCATTTAAGACCACCTTCACACCTCCGTTTCCTGGGATGAAGCTCTGTCATTGTTACTTCTCTTTCCATAGATGAAAGTTTGGGCTAACCTGAATTAGCACCTCCCAGTGAGTTTCTGCTGAGAGGAAGGCCCTCCTCTTCGGTGGGAAAACCTATTTTTCAACTTCTGGCAGCTCAGCCAGGCTAATTAACTTCTTAAATCCAGCAAAACCGAATTTGTTGCATCAAACATAAATACATTACTTTCTTAGCCTTAAAATCTGTGGGATCAAAAACACAACTAAGATCTGTATTCCTTTTTGGCAACAATCCCTTATGTTTGCTAATCCAGCAGATTTTTAGTTAAAATCTTTTAAATACTTTGAAGTTTCCTCAGGAGCTCATCGGACAGCTGTCATTCACAGATAGCCCAGGGTACTGCACACAGATTCTGACAGAGGCTGTTAGTTTACAGACAATCCAGTTTTTCTGAAGAATGTTTTGCTCTTCACATTAGGACTTTGTATGTTCACAATGCTTCATTAGATAAATGAATTGGTTTCACTTGCAAAGTGCTGCTTATCTCTCTGCACTCTGTTTGCTGTTCATAGAGCCCACTGGCACATTTTCTGCAAGGTGTGCTCTATTCCCGGACACATGCACAATGGGTGGCTGGTTGGGCATCCATCTTTCTGTGTGTTGCAGGACGCGGTTTTTGTAGGTTTTTGGCTCGCACAAGGGTTTTGCCGCCATTGTTGCTGTTTCTTTCACCATAACTGGCAGGGTGATGCTGCATAGCATAGCGGAGTGGGTCAATACATCCCCCAATGAGATATGCATACATGCCCTGTAAACAATTGTGTGCAATTGAGCAAGACACGCTTATAAACAAAAACAGCATTTCCGGCAAAGATTAAGGGATATAATAAACAGAGATAGATTTGCAGGGTGTAAAATAGAATAACATGGAGCACATAGGGTGGAACACCCCTACAATGTTAGTATGCAGGACCAGTTAAAGAAAAACCTAGGACAACAATTTGGCTAGCATGCCGAAGAAGAGTACCTCACACAATGTGTGGCAAATAGTGAAGCAGTAGAAACAGAGGGTCCATCAGAAGTAAGTGTGCACAGGGCAAGACATATAGAGCAGCAGGAGGAAGTTGGGCCAGAGAAAGGAACAGGAGAGGACCTGTGTGGTATAAAGATGATGGGAAGAAATGATTACAGAGAGTAGGAGGCAAGCTCCTTGAATACAGCATGAGTCATGGAGAGGCAGAGGAGAAGCACTGGGCATGGAGAGGAAGGTGTGCACTGCCGGTTGCAGAGAGACTGAGAAACACTGGTTAGAAAGGGTGTGGAGGAGGAACAATTCAGAGGGTGAAGACGATGAGGAGGAATACATAGCATGGAGAGGAGGTAAAGACCACACTACATGCTGCAGGGGACATTGAGGAGGAGAATAATATGGGGACCAGAACGCAAGATGTGCATGGTGCGGCACACACAGAGGAGGCAGAGATGCATTGGGCAGGGCAAGGAAGCTGGGTAGCACCTCATTCACAGCATGGGACATAAAGGGAGGGAGAAAGCGTACCACAGGGTATGGAGAGGAATGTGGGCACTGCATGGGGCATGGTCACAAGGAGGAGGATAAATATGGATCCTGAAATGGAGGAGGCAAAAAGGATGGGTGTCAGAGATAGGCATGGAGAAAAACAGACAGTGTGGGTGACAACACACAAACACCCACACACCTGTCACACATCCACCATTTAAGGCCACTCATAATACTCCATCTGGAAACAGCACCATCTTCAATGCCACTCTACTTCATAAACTGTATAGGAGTATTCAACAAGGCTATCCCCCAAAATAGGCTTGCTCGTCCTAATTGAGCTTATGTTATGGCTGGGCAGCTAGTATCATATATGTATATATATGATCCAAGATGACCAAGAACAATGTTGTCTCCATCTTGTGCCAATTGAAAATAAATTAAAGAAGTAGTCATTTTCAGTACATTTAGTAAATACACATTTTAATTCAATTCCTCTGGTGATATGATTTGATCATTTTCAATATAAGTTGATACATTTCTGCCACACGTCTTATAATCAAAGTGACCAATCATAGCGCAGTTAACTTTAAGCAGAACTGAAAGATGAAGGACCTTGTGTGACCAAGACCAGTTGGCCATCCCTTCATTAAGACATCTAACTTCAGGATATGTGTACTATTTCTAGGCTTTCCTGGTTATATGACTCACCCAGGAGAAAAACTACCCAGAAGCTATTTATTGATCGTGGATGACAGTATTTCTTTGCAATTTGAGGCAATAAAACACGTTTTTGCCAACAATTTTTCCATGTTGTTATTTTCGAAACTAGGCAACAGCAACTAGAAATTCTTTCTGTTATATCATTAATATCACTCTTTTGAAATATGAAAACCCTTATGTACAGTTTGAAATATGAAAACACACACACACACTTCAAGAAAGGGCTTACTGCTGGAGTTTGAAACTGTCCCCCCACTAGCCCTAGCCCCTTCCACGTCAACATCGAAAGGTTTAATTTCAGATATGTAGACCTGTTAGCCACAACATTGTTCAAAATGGCTGCTGTTGCATTTTCAATATGCTGACTGTCCGCAGCAGACGTACCATTGATCTAGTAACATCTAGTAATTTCAACCTGCAGTTGAAATTCATAGAAAAGCAGATTAAAAGTGCAGGCCGGAATCACTCGCTTTGCAATATCACCTCAAAACGCTGTGTCTGAATTTTCGCTGCTGACACAGTGAAAAAAAAAATCAAATGACACTTCTCTTTGTCTTTGCGTTTTTATTATGATATACTAGGTTCTGCACAGGAACGCTAATAAAATACCACTTATAATAAGGAGTGTGATTTCAATGTGAAATGTCGTAGTTGTATTCAGCATATTTCCTTATTTAAGGCAGGTTCTTTGGTATGTACCTGAATTTTTGAAAAACTGTCTATCTTTGCCCTTTGTGACGAATCATCTTCCGGGGCACCAGTGGTCCAGGGATGAATATCGGTTTCTAAACCATCAATCAGCCCCACACCTCTAGTACACCAGAAGGGTTCTGAACAGATTGGAATACATGTCAATTATAAGAGCTTCTTGTCCAATTTTGGTAACGTGGACGGAACGGCAGGTTTGTCTATGCAAGCTCGTGGATAGTTGGTTGGTTGCAACACAGCGAAAATACAATTATTACATGATAACAGGGACTGTCCAGTCAATGTTGTATAAAAATATTTACTTTATTATTACTACAACAGACAGTTCTAGCACACTACAAATACGACCACCCTGTAAAGGAACACAGAGAACAGATTCACAAAAGAAAGGGATGCACTCTGGATACTGACAGGAAGGTAGTTGGTAAAGTAATTAGTCTTTCCGTCCAAGGTTATTCGATTCCAGCACCAAGGGGGCAAAGGGTTGTAACTCTCTAGGGGCCTTTGGAGAAAGACCAGGGGGGAAGATCCACAATGTACCTGGTGCTGAAGAAGTTCTTGATGCTCGACAGCATTGATGTGGTTCCAGGACACTTTGGAGCCCTTGAGACAGAGTTAGTGGCGGGAGACAGCTGCGGCTAACAGGCGGCAGGCAGTTTGGCAAGGGAGGCTGGACAGACGTCTGCAGGCTGTCCGGCGCCTCAGCTCGGGCCAAGAATCGTCTCTGTGCTGGTTGGCGGATCTGGAATGCTGGTCGAGGTAGCTCGGACGGCTCTTGTGACTGTGACGTAACAATAGTCAGCGGTGCAGCCGGATGTGGCTCGAGGACTCAACTGTCTCAAAAATGTCCTTAAAAGATGGATGATGGATGATGCTTGTGTGGCACTCCCCCTAACTTTTTTGCAGGGCTTTTATCGTCTTTTCAAGGCGGACGGCCCAAAGCTCAGGAGAGTGATTGCGGGAAACAGCCTAGTCTTTTGTCAAGAGACTCTCTGGCACTTCCCACCTAGGAAGCTTCCTGGCACAACCTCGCAAGGCACGCAGTGTGCTGGCTGGGTACCTGTTCTGGAGCTGCTGGAATGGTCCTCTGAGTTCGGTATCTCCCTCTGTTCCCTGGGAGATATTTTGGGGAGGGATCTTGGAACTCCTGGCCTTCCTTCACTGGCAGAAGATGTAAGGTAGACTATACTTTCTGGCCGGGTCCAAATTAATCCTTCTTAATATTTTCAAAGTCATCGGATGATCTGCTAAGTGAGGGGTTCAGCCCTCTTTTAAAGCCAAATGGGCCCAGTGACTGTGGCAGGGTAAGCCCACCTCAATGAACCAATCCTGGGTCCCCACCAACAATCTTCTGTTATGCATGGTGTCAGGACCAGAGTGATCTACAACAGGACGGACAAGGGGTGACAACATATACCTAAGTGCCACCGATATTCCTGTCTCTTGTAGATCAAAGTGTCTGTCTGGCTAACTGAGCCGTCTGTGACTCTTAATTAGAGCGCAGGTTTCCCTTGAAGTATGTGGGGAGAGCAGACTTCTTGTCACCCCCAAATCACATACTTCTCCCCTTTGAAAGGGGTCTGCTCTGCAGGGACACCTCTGGTAACTGCTGGACCCAGACAGACCATTTACTGCCTTGCATACAGAGGGTAGGAACCAGCTTCATGTTGACACATTGCATACCAAAGGGATGTTAGCCCTGCCTTTCCGGTTGTCTATCCTGGCAACCGAGCCTCTCTGGCTTGCCTCAATTATCTCGTTAGTATGCACTGCCACCAGCCGGAGTAGACTAAAGGAATGCAGATCCCTGGAGCCATTGATATTTAAATTAGGCTGCAAATAGCTGGAGGAAGGTATGCCTTTCCCCCTTCTTGAGATGTTTTAATGTACCCAGGGCTGTTACATTCCAGCGTAATATGACAAGGGAAGACGGCTCCTATAGGCTATGTCTTCCCCGAGTACACGTGACTATGGGCCTCATTACGACCCTGGCGGAAATCGGAAAACGATGGCGGAAATGCAATACCGCCATCGAATAGCGCTCGGTGCGACTATGACCCGTCACCGCAAAGTACGAAGCCATTAGCGACACCGTAGTGAACGCCAACGCTAACTGCACCAAATACACGCGCGCGCGCCATGCCAAACCGTAAATACCACCATGGCGCAAGGGTACGCGAATTCCGACCCTAGCGGACATGTACCTAACGCCATCAAGCATGGCGGAAAGTACCATTCCGCCATGGTGAGAAGTACGGCATCGCGAATCAACCGTAAACGGCCCCACTGAGTGCCTGTACACCGCTCCCTGCCCACAAAGTACAACTCCCCGTAGGTGCAATGAAGTCACAATGCAACCAGTGAAAAGTACAAGTCACCCATGCATGCCAACGAACAAAAGAATCACAAGAGGGGTCAATGGGAGCTGCAGGGCACAGATGGCACGAATATAGAAGCCATTCCAATGGACATGACCACAGTCCCCCCCCCAGAAACGCACGCAAACACAGGCACCTGTGACCAGCAATATTCCGAAAATCACAACATTCCACCAGTCCACCTGGCTGACCGGCATCTGTTACACAAAACCCAATCCCCCGCCCCTGAGCATGACAACATTCAAACAGTCATATTGGCAGCCCCCATCCCTGACCTCACTCCGTAGGCAAACGCGCCCAGGACAGTACCACGCAACTAAACTCCGAAGCTGGAACCCAATGCAGATCTCCTCACAATACATCGCTCCCCAAATAGGAATATGCCACATCACTCGCAAAGAAGAACGCTACACGGCCCATATCAGAATAGAAATTTAATGCACAACAAAATCACCAAGCCCATACAGCCATTAGTCCATGAACTCCAAAACACATATCACCATTGTGGGCTGCATCCGCAAGGAATGACCAGCTACTACTTGTGTGACGCCCTGTTCCATCATGGTACACAGAGCCACATTCACGTACGAAAAGGCATCTGTGGCCGTTTGAAATCACAAATTAATCCATCTAGTGCGGCTGTGTGTGAAAATGGCAACTGCCTTCACCCACGAATGGGACGGCCCGCCCGTCGTTGCAACTCGGTACAGTGATGCATGAGGGCCCACCGTTACTCGAGTACTACGTTCCACTGACCCATCACAAGTCTGTTCGCGACTGCAAAGATTGTATGTGAAACAATGGGACCATAGCCGAATGTACATATCAACAAATGTTACACGGCCATCGGGTACAAATACATGAATGCAATAGCAAGATGCCATTCCTCGAATTGCAGCGTTGTGTGCGGGACGTGCTCGCCCAAAGGGGAGAGCAGCTTGCACAGGTGGAATGAATCACCACAGGTGGAGGCCATACAGCCTGAAAACACATAAATTGCACACCCAGTCTCCTCCCACAACCACACCCACTCCGAAATGCTCCCGGCAGGACTCGCGATGTTGGCCCTGGGGGACCTGATAGCACTGCAAGTACTCCAACTCCAAGAAGAAGGCGAACACCAACTACAACCGGCCGCACGGAGGAGACGCAGGAGGAGGAGGAGGCCAAGGCAGGGCCAGCAAGGGCCGCCAGCACAGCCACTACCACCACGCAGACAGCACGCAATCCCACGCCTCCGAGCACATCCGTTCAACCTCACTGATGAGCAGATCCACACCCTCTACCGTTTGGACCGGGACACGATAGCCGCCATTGTGGACATGACACACGCTGACCTTGTCAGCATGATAGATAGCCCAACCGCCATCCCACCCCTACTGAAGGTGGTGTCTGTACTCCACTTCCTGGCCACAGGCACCTACCAGCACACAGTCGGACAGTTGCATGGCATTTCTCAGCCACTGTTCTCACGGACACTATTGCAAGTGCTCGATGCCCTCCTGCAGCACGCAGACGACTACATCTCTCTACCACGCTCGGAGCAGGAAATTACCAACACAAAAGTGGGATTCCATGCACTTGCCGGCATACCGGGTTGCATTGGTGCCATCGACTGCACCCATGTGGAATTGATCGTCCCACATGCCATGGAGGCCCAGTACCGCAACCGAAAACAATTTCATTCCCTGAATGTACAAATGGTGTGTGACTCCAACAGGATCATTACACATTGTTGTGCCAGATTCCCTGGATCAACCCATGATTCTATGGTCTTGAGGAACTCTACTATACCACGCTACATGGAGCGACACGCAGGGAACAGATCCTGGCTACTCGGTGAGTCTCATTTCATGCATGATGATGTGGGGTATGTGATGCGGCAATGACCAAGGCAGAAAGAGGGTGGGGTGTGCGTACGTAGCAATGGCATTCCACATCATACGTTTATCGTCCACATACAGGTGATGCTGGGTATCTACTGAAGAGATGGCTCCTCACACCAGTCCGGAACCCACGGGACCAGCATGAGGAGGACTACAACCATGCCCACTCACGTACCCGTGTAGTCATTGAACAGGCATTCGGCCTACTGAAGACTCGTTTCCGCTGCCTCAGCAGGTCTGGCGGGGCACTCCTGTACCGCCATGAGAAGGTTGCAAAGATGGTCATGGCATGTGTCATGCTCCACAACATGTGCGTACGTAGAAATGTGCCCATGCCCCCTGACGCAGAACTGCAAGCACCTGATGATGGTCATGATGAGGGTGGGGATGTGGCAGCTCCTCAAGGAGTCTGCGAGGCACCGGAGGGCCGTGACATTCGTCAGCATCTCATTGATGCATGCTTCTAGCACTCATGCCTGGTGGCTGATGCATGGACACGGGACTCGTGGCACTGTGTGTGTCTGGTACATGCACAATATGGACTGTACGCCTATGATGGCCTAGTACACAAAGATCATTGTCCACACATCTCATTGGTTGATCGTGCACTGTTTATGGCATATGTGATATCATGTTGAACACCCTATCGACCCGCCACCCAAGTGAGCCCAACACACCCCCTCCACCCTCCTACCTCCCCCCCGAACACCAGTGTCCAAAGATGCTCATTGTCAGTGGGCTGTCGCTATTGCAAGCCCCCTCTGCGGGTATCAGGGGCACCCCTGCCTGTGGAGCGCAGGTTCCTCCCAGATCTACGTTGGGGGCTGCCCTGGACTGAACTTGCAACGGATGATGTCTCTGCCTGCTCACGTCCATGCATGTCCCTAAGGGTTTGTGAGAGCTCAGTGAGCACACGGCGCACTGCGGCAAGTTCGGCACATACGTCTTTGGACGTCGCATGCAGTTCCCCCCTCAGGCTCTCGGTGCTTCTCTCCATTTGGACTCTCAGGCTCTCGGTGCTACTCTCCATTTGTGCCCTTAGTGTCTCTGTACTTCTCTCCATTTCTGCCCTGAGTGTCTCAGTTGATGTTTCTATGTCTGCCTTAGTGCGCCCACATTCATCGGCATGGTCCTTGAGGAGCGTGGCCAGTTGCTGCTGTTGCACGATTAACTGGTCGAGGGACTGTTGCCTCTGCTGGGCCATGGCCATTTGCGGGGGTGTCACAGAGGGGCTGTTGACCTCATGTTGCCTTGCCACAGGGCTTGTGGGGGATGGCCAGTCGTCGTCTTGTGGGTGCCCCTGCGTGGTATCCTCATGTTGTACGGGATGGGACAGACAGGGGGAATGGGACAGGTCATGGATGGATCTGACTTCGACATCCCCGTCTTCTGTGTCGGAGCATGCTGCCATCAATGGGGTGTCACCTATGGTGCTGCTGCCACCAGAGGCAGTGCGTTCTGTGGCATCCGTTGGGGGGACCTGTGGTGGTGGTGTTGTGGGCATGCTGGCTGCTGGGGTGCCTGTTGATGTTCCCTCCTCTGTGCTGCCACCTGATGTGTGCAGCTGCCGTGTCTTGATGCGTGCAGCTGAGGTGGAGGGTCTTTGGCCGTTGGTCTTGGCCCTCTTTGCAGGTGTGCTGGTAGGGGTGTCCTGATGCTCGTCGTTTGGATCGGACCCTGTGGTGGAGTAAAGGAGGGCGAGGGTTATTAATGGGTCTGTGGGTATTGGAATGGCATTGTATCACATGCATTGGGGTGGTACCTGAGGGTGATTTGGGTCGGGGCCTTGGAGGTGCTTTCATTTGTGTGTGGAGTGAGGGTGCAGTTGTTTGGCAGCCTGCAGTTACGGTGTGCCTGCTGCACGTGTAGTGGGTGTTTTAGGGGTTTTTAATTATTTATGTATTTATTGTGAGTTTTAAAGTGCGCTATCAGGGCGATGTGTGTGGACGTTCTCCTGGACATGTGTTTCTGTTGCACTATGTGGACACATGGTACTTCACATGATTGGACATTGTGGATTTAGCATTGTTTTATCTGGCCCACCTACCTGAATCTTCGGATGTCTGCACTCCTTTCTCCATCCCTCCGACTCCCTCTATGCTCTCCATTCCGATGGTGGAGGCACAGATTTCTTCCCAGGGGGTCAACTTGATGGGTGATTCAGGACCTCCCCCGGTGGCTGTGGCAATGTTGCGGTTGGCAGAGAGTATGCTGCGGACGCGTATCTGCAGGTCGTCCCATCGCTTTCTGCATTGCTGTGGGTTGCGGGGTGCGGTCCCCACCGCACTTACCCGCTGTGCCACCAGAGCCCATATGGCCTTCTTGTTCGCAAGTGCCGTCCTGGTCATTTGCGTGGAGAAGACGACGGCAGCATTCTCCTGGAGGGTCTCTGTTAGCACGGTGAGTTCCTCACAGGAGAAGTTGACCTGCCGCTTGCGGTCGCACGCTTTCTTCGCTACTTTTCCCATTTTTCTTGGTTTCGCTAGGGTGGATGACGGGTTGGGGTGTGTCTCGGGGTAGTGTTTTTAGTGGTTGTGTGGTTTTTGTGGTTTTATAGGTGTACGGCGGGATGTTTCCCGTTCCGGGCCCATGTTTTTACTTCCGTTTCCGTATATTTACGGTCACCGTACTTTCCGGTAGGCGCACACTGCGGTGTCCGCTGTGATGGGTGGCGGTATTGCACCTAGGGCGCCGTACGGCGGCGGTGTGGGCCGTTTGGGGGTCATTTCCGCCATCGCGGACTTTGCACTTCCGCCATGCCGTGGTGCTCGTGCCCGATGGGTCGGAATGGGCCGCACTTTGCTCCTTCGTGCAATGGCGGAAACGCTATTTACGCTGTGGCGGTCCGGTCAGTCACTTTCCGCCAGGGTCGTAATGAGGGCCTATGTGTTTTGTGCGGGAAGCAGATGAAATGTTCGCAGAATTGCCTTGCATATTTCGCAGAGGCTGATCTCCCATCATTCATTTTCATTACTAAAAAATCAAAATAGCCCAGGCAAGCCCATTCTCCCCGTGTGGATGGTTGAATTCCTCACACCCTTATCAGTTTACAATAATTATTCCAGTGCTATTCTGAAAACATGAACATTGACTAATTTATATATTTGCACTGTACCTCACATAGCTACTCTACAATGTTAATGCCTCGCCTCATATGGTTGGCCAACCTGCACACTTTGGAACCCAGCAACACAGGCACCAACATCAGTACCATTAAATTGGGTAATGACAACTGTTGAAAATAAGAGACATTACACCTGTTGAGTGATTGTTGGAGGTCTAATCTCCTTAAATTTAGTGACAAACTAACCAATTGCAGCACTGATATGGAATCCTACATTAAGTGTCTGCTTCTTAATCTGCAGGTGCTAGTCCAGGTTCTGCACCTTTGAGGGTCGCTTGAAGGACAGCCAGGTAAAGTGCTTTGCTGTGGCGATGTTCCGCTCCAGTCTGCTTCCCTCTCACTGTGAGCGTCGTGCTGAGCCTCGTGAGATCCCGTTCATTACGTGCTGTCGCAAGACTTGCTCGCCATATGCCTCCTTTTGTTGAGCAGTGTTGTCCCACTCCTTGACATAGTCTGCATACTTGGTTGGTCCCCGTTTCTCACGGTGGGGTTGGGTCTCATTATTCTCTGTGACCAGTGACTGCAGCAGACGTTTTTCTGTTTACTCTCCGCATTGTCACCTGGTTCCTTTCCCTGGGACTCTCGCTCACGCTTCCCATGCTGATTCTATACTTTTCACTTTCCTGGGTATGTTCTGCCATCTGTTCTTGGTCTTCTGCTTCTGTCACACGAATGCTGCACTCTTCCTGCACCCTTGATTCTCCTTGACGAAGTACTCTTGACCCCTCTGATGTCTTGTGATACATGGCAACCCTTCCCAAGTTCCAGCGCTTGCTGTCCTGGGTTCATATGTGATTCAATCCCCTTTGTACTACTTAGATCGGTCTGCTGGATTTGGAACCTGTGTCTTGGTCTTTGTGAGACAAGAAGATTTTGACGATGTCTCTCACTCAAAGTTCTGTTCTCTGGGCAGCTCTCCTCTTGTTGCTTTTGCTGTTCATGGTTGCCTTGCTTTTTTATTCTCCATATCTTCCATGTCACTATCTCATCTTCCCTCACTCCATTTAGCCATGGGGATACCAGCGGAGAAGCTGCATTTCTGCCTCGTATCATGTGAAATGATGTCATGCTCTTGGTCCAGTTTGGGATGCGGTGATGCACCGCAATGGCCTCCTTAACAGTTTTGTACGAGTCCATGTTTGAAGCTCTGGCTAGCTGCAGTGCCCCTTTAATGAACCTGTTGGATCTCTCGGCCAACCCATTTGCTTGTGGGTGATAGAGGGGGGTCTTGACTTGTTTGATGTTGATTTCTATCAGGATTCTCTAAATCTACCTTGATGGTGGCTGGACATCATTGTCCATAACAATGGGGGGGCAGAGGGGAAGCACCTAGAGGTTGGGAGGGGGAAGTACAGTCAGGGCAGCGATGCTCTGAGTAAGTGCAGCCAGGGCAGCGCAAGATCAAGGAGGCAGAGGACTGTAGGGTTACAGATACAGCCCCTAAGTGCGCGGTCGGCCCAGAAGCAGTGCGGGGGCTACTGGTCATGGGGAGCCTGGTACCGGTGAGACTCTGAGGGGAGCCAGGCAACCAGTCAGCGCAGCAGACAGGTTGGTCAGCTGGGGAGAGAGAGAAAGAAAGCAGAATTGAAAGAATTGAAAAGGAAGGTCTTGAGCTGCTTCCAGAACTTCAGGTGGTCCGACCCAAGTTTGAGAGGGGCAGGGAGGTCATTCCAGAGTAAGGCACCTGCATAGGAGATATATATACGCCCCACAATGTGTTCCAAAGGGGATTGAACAGACGTTAAAACTTTGCATCTAATATTCTGTCTTTCACTTCATTGAAAGCCCTTTCTTGGAGGGGGTCCCACTTGTACTCCACTCCCTTCTTTAGCAGTTCTCTGAGGGGGCTCTGTTTTTTTCTGAGAAAATGGGCACAAACTTGGCGTAATATTATGCTAGGCCTAAGAAGGACCTCAGTTCCTCTTTATTGGTTGGTGTGGGACCTTTCACTATGGCTTCCAGTATATTTTTCTTGGGACTGATGCCCTCTTTGGCTATGGTGCACCCCAAATATTCCACCTACGTCTGTGAGTCTCAATCCAGGGGCTAGGAACAAGGTCAGTCCTTTTGATGGACTCCCACTCCAGGGAGATTGGCTGGCATCTACAAGAGTTCCTTCACTTCCATTGACAGGGACCGTATTCCAGTATAGCCACAGAAGCCAGTGGACACCTTTGTGTCACATGCTGACTTAACTCAGTGGAAGCAGTGGTTCAACCCAATCAACTGCCGACTCAAACCTGTTAGAACCAATCAACCCACATCATCTCGAGCACTGCATGGGAATGTTTGTGACCTTTCATTCACAGGTTACAATCCCAGCTACACCTGTTCAGTCTTTCATTTCTCAATAGTGCTGACATGTTTTCAATAGTACTGCACCAATTGCTAACACTTCTCAATTCATCTGCTATACTTTAATTGGAAGCATAGCTCAGTGTATTATGTTATAGGGCAGAGCAAGCTGCCTCAATGCTGCTCCAAGGCACTGCAATAACCCTTATCACTAGAGATTCCATATAGTTAAGCGGGCAGCAACAACATTCCTCAGCAGGATCCCACCCCCCACTCTCTCCCTCTAGGCCACACCGTCATATCCCACCCAGCTACTCACCTACCCCTACATACGCATATACAAATATATGTATGCGTATGTAATTGGTTGAATTCGACCAACAATACCCAAATAAAGTGCACACAATCAAAGATGTGGTGAACAACACGTATTCCTGACAATTGTGTTGGGAAATGGGAATAGCAAGCACTTTTTGGAATATGGTGTTGGAATATATCATATAAAGTTTTTCGGGGATGGAATGGTGGGCGATACATGTGCAGATATGAAATAACTCTGCATTTCATTGATCTCTACCATGACCTGCCAATTTATTTTCTTACATTGAAATAATTTGTGTGAAATATAACACAATTAAAAACAAACTCCATATAAGTAAATTTCATGCAAAATGCACATATTGAGTTATATAGATAACATTGAAATAAAATAAATAGCAGTGTGATAAATAAGTCCTTGTAAATGAAAATGTGAATGGTTGATTAATGATAAGGAAAGTGGATTATGTCATAGACAGGAGAAAACAAAAAAGAATGAAGTATAACTAATTACAAAAACGGTAAGGTAAACAAGAGAGGAACATCAGCATGGAACCAGAAATGGGGCCAACAGTGGATATGCTCCATTTTACAACAGTGATGGAAATGTGATTAAGAAGAAAACCATTAAAATGAAGAACAAAACTGTATTACAACGCATTGAGATGATGTTCCTATAAAAATATACTTTCAACGAAATAAACATCTGTGAAATGAATGGATTGAGTTTGCATTTACATGAGATGTATCAAGGTGACATGACTTACACGCGCCTGATGCAGGGAGTGAGCAGGGGCATGCCAAGTTATGGTAGGCACGCTACGCTGTCACAAAATGATAAGCGATGCAGCGGGGAAATGTAAGTTTATACAGTAAACGTGAAGAGGAACCTCAGTTCCTCTTTATTGGTTGGTGTGGGACCTTTCACTATGGCTTCCAGTATATTTTTCTTGGGACTGATGCCCTCTTTGGCTATGGTGCACCCCAACTATTCCACCTACGTCTGTGAGTCTCAATCCAGGGGCTAGGAACAAGGTCAGTCCTTTTGATGGACTCCCACTCCAGGGAGATTGGCTGGCATCTACAAGGGTTCCTTCACTTCCATTGACAGGGACCTTATTCCAGTATAGCCACAGAAGCCAGTGGAAACCTTTGTGTCACATGCTGACTTAACTCAGTGGAAGCACTGGCGTAACAGGGGCCCCCGCGGTGCGGGGGGGCCCGCGGTGTGGGGGGCCCCACCAGCACATGGCTGGGAGGGGGCCCCAGTAAAAAAAAAAAAATATATATATATTTTTTTCTAAAAAAAAAAAAAGTTTCTTTTGAAATTCACTCTGCATTCATAAAGAACATTTCTGTAACAGAAATAATTTCTTTATGAAGGCAGAGTGACTACAAAAAGAAACTTTCTTTTTGAAGTCTGAGGGCCCCCGTACCCCATGACATGGAAGACCCTAGGCTGGAGGCCTCCATGTCATGGGGTGGGGGGGGGGGGGGGAACCCTATGCCTTCAAAAAGAAATTGTTTGTTTTTGAAGCCACTCAGCCATCATAAAGAAATTATTTTGATTATGGTTCGGTCCTTAACTGAAATAATTTCTTAATGAAGTTATAGTGACTTAAAAAAGAAACAATGGGGCTCATTCTGACCATGCCGGTCCGGAAACAACGGTGCTGGTAAGCTTACAGGCACTGTTGTTTCCGGACCGGCATATTACAGGTCTGCCTGGTGGGGCTGCCGTGCCCGACAGGTCTGACCCTGCCAGGCACAGCAGCCACGGTAGGCAGACCTGTCACGGAAGCACCGGCACCGTTAACAATGGTGCAGGTGCTTCTGTGTCCCCATTCCCGTGGAGTCTGGGGTTTAACGAAATTACCGGCACCTGATTTTCCAGCCGCCGGACTTGAAATAGCACGGTGGCACCGGGAAGTCAGGCCATAGTAATTTTTTATGGGTCTGGCGGCAACCCGCCGGTAGCACCGGCACGGTTACCGCTGGACCCGTAATGAGCCCCAATTTCTTTTTTAAGTAATAGGGCCCCCCCTCAACTCCATGAGGTGTGCGTGTATGAGTCTATGGTGAAAGGGTGCACACTCAAATGTATAGCCGGCTGCCTGTGTGTGTATGGTGAAAGGGTGCACACTTAAATGTATGGGTGGCTGTGGGGGTGTGCCTGCATGGTGAAAGGGGGTTTATAGTCAAAAAGTCGAAAACATAATGTCGAATAGCAAAAATGTCGAAAAAAAATGTCGAATGTAAAAAAGTCGAAAAAGCATACATATAATAGGAAAAGTCATAATTTCGAAAAAAAAATGTCGAAAAGAAAATCGAAAACCCAAAACACTTTTTTTTTTTTTTTTTTTACCCAGATAGTAACATTTATTATGGGGGGGGTCCCCCCCAAACCCCCCAATCCCAAACCCCTACCCCTACCCCAACCCCCCCCCTCCTCCCCATCCCCCCACCCCCCATAGATATACCTTTAATTATTTTAAAAAAATCTTTAATATAATATTAAATAATTAATTAATTATTTAAAAAACCATCCCAAACCCCTATCCCCAACCCCCCCATCCTCCCCATCACCCCCACCCCCCATGGAAATACCTTTAATTATTTTTAAAAAAAAGTTTAATAAAATATTTATTATTAACACATAAAATCGAAAAAAGTCGAAAAAAAGTCGACATTTTTGTTTTTCGACATTTTTGTTTTTCGACTAAATATTTTCGACATTTTTACTTTCGAATATATTGTATTCGAAATTATGACTGGATACCGTGAAAGGGTGCACACATAAATGTATAGGTGGCTACCTGTGTGAGTGTATGGTGAAAGGGTGCACACTTAAATGTGTGGATGACTGGGTGTGTATAAGGTGAATGGTGTGTGTGCTTGTGTACAGGGGCACAAGAAAACCTTCATTTCGGGGGGGCTAACCCTTCAAATGTTGGGAGAGGCGCTAACTTCACATGCGGTGGGGAGGGGGAAACTTATTTGTGTGGGCGCATCCAAATTATTTACGCATTTTAATGAGACTATTCGAGTGCAGATTCAATGTTACAAGCAGTTAACTCTCTCCTATAAGTCTCCTGTTCCCTCTCTACCCTTCCAATCACTCCCCTGGCATGCAAGTACTAAACCCACATCACGATTTCAATCGCCTAAACAATGTGGAATTTGAATGCAGGTACTAACAGTGAAATGCTTTATGTTGGTAATTGCTGGGATCTTGTTAACAGCAAAAACCAGGTGCCGTTTAAAATCTGTGTCCTGTTCGGTCTGGCAACTGCTCTAAAGGTTAGCCAAGTTGAGTCAATATAGCCCAAAATGTCAGGGGGGGTAGTGCTGAAGCCCAGTCAACTCAATGGTGTTGCGCTACTACTTGTGTTTAATGCCTTGCTTACTCCAATCCCTATTCTTCCTTGTCCCAGTACTTATATACGAGGCAGTACGTGTGTTTAAGGCACTCTGCCTCATACAAAAGTACTGGGAAGAGGTAGAGGTACATGGAGGTAATGCCTGATTTAGCTACCTGTAATCATCATCACTCCTAGTCCCACTGTTCCTCATCCCAGTACTTACCTATGAGGCAAGGAGCCTCATACGAAAGCTCTGGGACAAGGAAGAGGGACGCAGAGGTAATTCTGGGCCAAGGAGCTAATTGTGGAGGTTGGGGTGGTGGGTGGGAGGGAGAGTGGATGTGTGGGGGGACAGGATTGTGTGATAAATCATAATGGTTGTCCATGTCCAGGCTAAGCAGGCATGATATGTGGTATTAGTGGCTAGAGAGGCATTTTGATTTAGCCAGTCTAGTCATTCCTCAGTTTGGTATGACTTTCTTTTAACTGGACATTTCTGATAAAGTAGTCCTGCTAACTTTAATTACCTGGCTAGATTGGCATTTGGGTGCTGCCAGTCTAGCCATTTCTTACTGCGGCATTGTATATTTTTCTGGGCATCTGTGATAAAATGATATGATGTGATTCAAGTCATTTATAATGCGCCTGTACACAAGTGTACACAAGGGAGGGATGAAAGAGGGAGGACAAGACAAACGATCTCACTAGGCCTTGTGTCATTGTGAGAACGAGAAGTGCAAGGGAAAAGGGAGCAGGGAAGTGCAAGTGAGAGGGGAGGGGAAAACAGGGCAGCAATGCTCTCAGTAAGTGCAGCCAGGGCAGAGCAGCTATTGGTTGTGCAAGGAGAACAATGGACTGCAGGGTTACAGTTACAGCCCCTAAGTGCAAGGTAGGCCCAGAGGCAGTGCAAGGGTGACCAATCAAGAAAGAGCCTGGACTCAGAGAGACTCTGAGGGTAGCCAAGCAGCCAGTCAGTACAGCAGACATGTAGGTCAGGTAGGTCAGCAGGGGGGGAGAGAGAGCGAAAGCAGCAGAGAAGAGGAAAGCTTTTAGCTGCTTCCGAAACTTCAGGTTGTCCGCCTCAAGTTTGAAAGGGGCAGGGAGGCCATTCCAGTTGGAGGCACCAGCAGAGGAGAGAGGTCTACCCCCACTCTCTGCCTGGAGAAATGTCTAAGCCTTAGAGAGTTGGAGGTAGCTGAGTGAAGGGTTAGAGAAAGAAGGTATTTTGGAAGAGAGCATTGGATTTAGTGTTGGCACTGGCCCCAGAAAGCCTTGTGGGCAATGCAAAGGTTCTTGAACTTGATCCTTGCAGCCAGTGTAGAGATTTCAGGGCTGGAGAAATACAATCCCAGGGCTTGAGGCCAAGGCTAAGTCTTGCAGTCCTGTTCTGGATTATTTGCAGATGAAGGAGACTAGAGGAAGACAGATTGAGAAAGTGGCTGTTGCAGTAGTCCAGTTTAGAGACAGTGAGCTTCTGGTGGAGAGTGAGAAAGAGAAGAGTCCCTTTGAGGAGGAGCAGCTGGTAGTGGGACTTCTTGGTGATGTCCGAGATGTTAGGAGAGAAAGAGAGTGTGGCGTTGAAGATGACACCAAGGTTTTTTGCCTCGCAGGAAGGCAAAGGAAGAGGGCCCAACGTGGTCTGCTATAGTGGCATTACTGGCATTAAGGCAGAGATTGTTGGAGGCGCACCAATCCTGAATCGTGGATAGACAGTCAGGAATGAGCAAGAGAGGAGAGGAGGATGAGGGGAGCCTGACGGAAAGCTGAGTCATCCGCACAACACTGAAAGTTAGAGGATAAGGTAGAGATCAGGGAGGCCAAAGTGGCCAAGTAGAGGTTGAAAAACCAGCGTGAGAGGATAGAGCCCTGGGGAATGCCACAGGTAGAGAGAGGTGGCGGAGAGAATGGGACCACGATCGACCTGGGAGCGGAGTGGCGGTCCAAGTGGAAGTAGGTCAGTCACTCTATGGTCTGATCTGTGATGCCCAGGTTCTCACAGAGTCGATTGATCAGGATGGCGATGTTGACCCTGTCGAAAGCAGAGGAAAGATGAAGGATGAGAATAGAAGGAATGCTGGAATCAAGGTTAGAGAGCAGCACAGGTGTTAAGGAGAGCAGTTTCCATGCCTCTGGCAGCTCTGAAGCCAGACTGATGGTCATGGAGACAACCAACAGATTCAGTGTGGAGAGTGAGCTGGGAGATGGCAAGCTTTTCCAAGAGTTTGCTCAGGAAAGGTGGAGATTGAGCGATAGTTTTCCAGCAGGTAGGATCAGCAGACTGCTTCTTGAGGAGTGGGTGCACAAGGGAGTGCTCAAAGGGAGAGGGGAACATTGCAGTGGCGAAAGAGTGATTACAGAAATCGGCCAAGGCTGGAGCGAGGGTGTCAATATGGGCTTTGATGGTTCTGGAGGAGCAGCGGAGCACCTGTTTGGACGACACTTTCATAGATCGGACTTGTCTAGAAACCTCGTCAGGTGTTGTCAGAGAGAAAGAGGAAAAAGGAGGAGGAGAGAAGAGATGGCCAAAATGGGCCGAGAGAGGAAGAGGACATAGAGGACAGGATGTCCTGAGATTTAGCAGAGAAATGAGAGGCCAGAGCTGTACAGAGGGCATGGGAGGGAACAGAAGAGGTATAGACCACAACAGGATTGACCAGTTCCTTGCAGATTTTAAAGAGTTTGGCCGTGTTGTTCGAGGCCATGGAGACACATGCTTTATTGTGTGCTCTCTTCTTGATGAGTGTTATTGCTTTGACTGGCATTTTGCTGAAAACAGTCTAGGTATGTCTAAATGTGGCCTGGCATTCTGTACTATAATGTTATTACGTGTTTACACTGGTCTACATTGTGCAGCCAGTTGGAAGCATTAATGTTCCTGTGCACTGTTGGTGACTTGCATGTATTGGATTGTGTTACCCTACAAAACAATTGCAAACACTCTGGCTTTATAGCCAATTTATCTCAGAAAGTGTGCTGTATATTGCATTAAAACACATATTTATATCTTTTTCCTAGTGCAGTGTGCGGCATACCCCTTCAGCAGCACGTTCATGCGTATTGTGCAAGCGTGACAGTCTAGGCCGGCCCAGAGTGTGGCGCAACCCGTGATTTGTTGCCGAGTTGGGGGGCCCCCTCAGCATGGCTCGCAGGGGGGCCCCCACATTTTGTGTTACGCCACTGAGTGGAAGCAGTGGTTCAACCCAATCAACTGCCGACTCAAACCTGTAATATATCACAGATGATACATGGATAATGCTAATGGTGTTAAAGATGGCCTTGCTGCTAGATTGCATGTTCCTGAAGATAAGGTATTTCTATAGAAGTAATTCCGAAGTCTTACTATTTGAGTAACAATCTACATGGAATGGGCATGAAAGGCAAATAAAGGAAGTGGGATTCAGAAGTGAAGAGATATGCTTCATACATATGGAAGGATGAGACGAAGTCGCACCAAATAACAAACATAGATTTCGTAGATTTCCAGTAAAGTCTATGGTTTTTGTGAAAATGTGGAGCAAGACAGTATCAGACTGGCCTATAGGGCAATAGAGCAATGCCGAACCAAAAATACAAAATACAAGTCTGGGCCAGTTTTTTGGGTCAAAGTGGGCCACTTTTTTTTACCAGTGTGGGCCAGTTTGATAAGTTACTTCACTAGGCGGCTAGTAGATTTGACCATTGTTATTAAATCAATATTCAATAAATTGAACAATTTGCATCACATTTTATCAAAGAACTCTCCTTTGGGTACTATTCAAACAGTATGTCACAAAAGGAGTGAACTGGCATTTGCAACTGTGGGCCACTTTTTCATCGGTGCCTGAGAAAATGTTATGCCCCAGTCCGACCCTGGTGCAATGTGAAACATTTGGTGCTATATGTTCAGTAAATTCCCTGGAGAGAAACCGCACAACCCTTTCTGGGGAGTAGGCAGTGATTCTCTTGCTTGCTCTGTGCAGCTGTTCACTGGTGCAGTTGCAAAAGACAATCAACAAGCCATTGGTATTGGTGAGGCAGCATCACCGGCCAGCGCCCAATTCTAATCACTGGCCAGCACCACATTCTAAAAAAACTGTTCAAGCACAACGAGTGCCTGCTTCGGAGCAGCTTACACCCCTTGGCAACAAAACCACCACTCCGCCACTGTAAGGAGAGGGTGCGAGAGACAAAATGACTGATCCATCCAGTGAAATAATGATTATAATTATGCAGAAAGAGAAAACCATAAGCTTCCTGTTTCCATAGCCTCTGAGACTAAGCTTTCTAACACTTGGAGATGCACAAATAGCAGGTGCTACCAAAAGTCACTGCAATGGCATTCGATTCATCCAACCCAGAAGGATGCTGACCTGCAAGGAACCACACATCTGTCACCTGCAGGCTACAGAAAATAGCAGCAGGCACCTCTGAACTCTCTAAGCTTTTTTAATAACAACAAGGAATTACTGTAACCTTCAAGAAAAATATGCATCCCATTCCCTACATTTAAGAAATGAAGCTGCGCACTGCAGAGGACCAACACAGCATCCTGCAGGCAGCCAGCAGCTGGGCTACACTAGGCAAACTAAACAGTAAGGTTAGTTGGGATAGCAAGTTCCGGTTCTGAGGTCACGTGGTTTGCTGTAGACTGAGCAAAACAAAACGAAACCCCGTCTGACTTTCCTAACAGGTATATTCCAACAAATGCCACGCTTCTGGGCTAGAAGTATCAAGGTAGGCAAGGAGCAGTGTAAGGTGTTCGCAAACCAATGATTGCTTTTACTAAACTGAATTATTTCAGATAATCAAGATGCTGTGTGTGTCCTTTTGACCTTCCAATGTAGGGGACCTGTGTGGACTATATTATATGCATATGAGCCACTCTATTGCCAATCACAAGGTATTTTATTTAGAGCTATTTGTTATTACACCCGTTCAATCTGCTCTATAATATGAGCCATGTAGCACACGGTTACGTTAGTAAGGCACATTAAGTATGGAGATTGGGTAAGGAATTCGAGTATAACTACGTCCAGTGAGTGATGTTTCTAGAATACACGCACTTCGAATATTGTGTATCTTCGCCATCCTGCAAATGATACGTTTTTTTCTGCACAAAATAGGTTGATAACCATTTGTGACAGGCATGATCAACTCATATATTTTGAGTCTGCGGGGAAATAGAGCAAGTATGCCCAAGTAATGGAACACTCGTTTAAAGGAATTGACCCTTAATTGTACACTATTGATTGTCATCAATGGTCTATTCTATACACTGGCACATCGTGCGTGCATTCTGCAAATACAAACAACCTAGATCCAACTGGCATGCCATACGCTGGTCCAGCGCCCTCTCTCCAACACTCTCTCGCACTCCAATACTCTCTCGCACTGCTTCTCTGAGCTCTCCTCTTTCTTGATCTCATTCAGACTGTAGACCTGATTCATGGAAGTGTTTTATAATGGCGCAATCCCATAGGAAAACGTTCCATGAATCTATGTCTCTGCCTCTTTCTACGTGGGGGAGAACACCACTGTCAGGAGAATGTTTGCTACAGCCAACCAAGCCAACAGGAACATGTATCCTGAGGGGAGAAGGAGTGTGGTTTGCAATATCAGCTATTAGAAAAGCAAACTGTTTAATTTTAATGCAACTGGCCTTTTTAAATGTTACAATGTACACTTCTAATGGTGAATTCCAGTATATGTTCTAATTATAATAAGAATGTTCACTTGTCTTATTGAGCAAAGCACATGATCACAATCTGAAATAAATATATACATATTCAATGAAAAAACTTTGTTAAAGGGACGTTATGGTTAAGTTGCACTAATAAAAACCTATGAAATTCACTAAAAAAAGTTGTTAAAAGGACGTTGTGGTTACAAGTAAAATTGAAAAACCCCAAAAATTCACCAGTTATGGTAAGCTAAGAAACCATAACTCACACCACCATCGTGCACTGCCAAGACTAACACCCAGGACATCAAAGATGACTTCACAAATATCATTGATTTTATCAATGATGGTTTTATCTACTGACAGTCAGAAACTTAACTTTCAAAAGGTATTACATTTATATATGTTGCTGTTCTCACAGGTTCTTACACTACTTTCCTTAGAATTTAATCGCATCTTATGATGTACATATGTAGAGGAAGAAGCAGGCCTGAAACACAGTAATCATTTTTGTGCGTGAATACAATCATGTAGACTATACGCAGTTGCTAATCATACTGCTGCTTGTTTGCTTACTTTACTCTCCATATATAAGCCCCATATGTGTATGCATTGTAGTCCATGTATGTTTTGTGTGTATTAGTAGAAATATGTAGTAAGTGAAGCATTATTAGCTACTTAGTACATGTTTCACAGTACGGAAAAGTCTGATACAGAAGCATTCACTGTTTTTTTATATAACTTTGGAAAATTACAAATATAGCACCTCTGTGGTGTATGCTGCAGCCAATACCTACATTTCTGTATGAGTAGGTTCCTGTACTAGAAAGAACACTGCAATGGAATGTTCTTTAGAACACTACAATGCGTAATGTAGTACGTAGTTCATTACACATTTACTGATAATCCCTGATATTTTTTTGAGAACATTACATTCACAACCCCTTGTATGTAAAGTAAATGCACATGCGATGTCATCAGTGATGTCATATTTGATGTCCTGGGTGTTAGTCTTAGCAGTGCACGGTGGTGGCGCGAGTTATGATTGCTTAGCTTACCATAACTGGCGAATTTCAGGGGTTTTTCGATTTTACTTGTAACCATAACGTCCCTTTAACAAAGTTTTTCATTGAATTTCATAGGTTTTTATTAGTCCAACTTAACCATAATGTCCCTTTAACAAAGTTTTTTCATTGAATTTCATAGGTTTTTATTAGTGCAACTTAACCATAATGTCCCTTTAACAAAGTTTTTTCATTGAATTTCATAGGTTTTTATTAGTGCAACTTAACCATAACGTCCCTTTAACAAAGTTTTTTCATTGAATTTCATAGATTTTTATTAGTCCAACTTAACCATAACGTCCCTTTAACAATGTTTTTTCAATGAATGTCATGGGTTTTTACCAGTGCTTGCTATTTTCCTAAAAATTACTAATATCATACTTACCAAATATAACAATATTTGTGTCCAATTTACAAAGTATCACCTTAAAACACTGCCATTTCCCACCTTCTAGAATCATTTTTAACACTTGTAAAAACACTTTTTGCAACTATTTCAACTAGTTTTTCATCCGTAGACATCTATGAACAGCTGACTTCATTGCGGACCTACCAGACAGTGCCCGTCCGCACTGCATGATAAGATCTGTCTTTCGCGGACAGTTCGGAACTGCATTTTCTACTGATCTAGGAACTTTCAACTTCAAAATTTCCCTAGCACACCCCCTACACCTTTTCATACTCATTATCCGTTACCAATCTAGTACACAGTACATACTTGGAAGACATTTATCAAAACTGCTATTTATCTTAAAAATGGCATCAGTTATTGCCATCCCTCCTCACCAAGAGCCACCACGACCACCAACTGGAGGACCTTCACAACAAAAAAAGTACAGTACTTTCAAAGACAATGGGGGTCATTACAACCCAAGTGCTAATTGCGCCAACTTTACCACCATGGTGTAAACTACGTTTACACCATGGTGGATGGCGGATTTACCGCCCCATTCCAAGGTGAGTGGGGCGGTAAATCCCCATTTCCCATTTTCCCTTCCCCATTCCCATTTTTGCCCCATAGGGCATAATGGGAGTGGGGAAGGCGCTAATTACGCCACCGTAAATTACGGTGGCGTAATTAGCATCATGGCAGGTTAGCGCCATGGATTTTAACGGCTGCTAAAAGCAGCCGTTAAAATCAGAATAGGCGTTAAGGGTTAACGACTGCGTTAACCCTTAACGCCTGGGTCGTAATGAGGCCCAATGAAGAGGACCAAGAAGATGAGGTAGAGGATGTGCCTACTTCTAGCACCAAGATCGAATCATGGGTGTGCCAGTTCTTTGCTACTGTTGGGAGTGTAACGAAGGCTAAAGCTACCAAAGTGAAATGCACTGAGTGCAATTTTGTACTCAGTCGCAGACTACCTGGACAGTACTCCTATGGGACCACCTTGATGCGCCGCCAAACCAAATCCAATGACCGCAATGCTCTCAGAAAGGTTATTCCTTTCTCAGCAAGTAGTAAGCTGTCTTCCTCCACCTCATCTTCCTCAACAAGTACTGTAACCACACAGCCTGATGTCTACGGGCATTGGTGCGTTATAAATAAATAAATAAGGAGGGCTACGGACCATTATTGTCCATTGCAGCCCCTGAAATGGTGGATAAAGGCCATTAGCACCCCTGGTTCCCAAAGCGGGAACCCAGGGTGCTAAATCATAGATTTTTTCCAAGACAGCCAACATGGAAAGAGAAGGCGGGGCTCCATGCACAGCCCCTCTTCCCTTGTCATGGCAGCCCGCAAAACCCTATGAACATATTACCACAAGCACTTTTTTTCCCTTTCAAACCTATCCTACCTTCGAATATCTTTACCACATAGCCGGTCCCAGGTAGACATAGCCACTTTAACACAATTTTCCGTCCCTAGCGGTCATGGCCAGTAGCCAGATTGTCCGTGTCATAACCGTATGCCATGACCCAGACAATCTGGCTACTACACACGGCCACAGGCTATACCTCAGTCACCAAAGGTATATGACTATTTTTTGTACCTACATTATTACACTTGTCAAAAAATAAAACACGGGCACTTTTGCAAAACCATGCTTTAATGTCCTTGCCAATGCTCCTCACGAGTTTGCTCAAAATCCGCCCATGTTTTATTTTTTAAAAAGTGTCAAAATGTATGTACATACAATAGTCATATAACTTAGCCCCCACTCGACAAAATCCATTCAGTCTTTACACAAATATTGAAGGTTTGGTCTATAATCTTTCTCAAAACTTTTGTCCACATTCGTCAAATGGCAACAAAGTTATAAGCCATCAAAAAATGTTGAGAACCCCCTCTAATTTCGCCCCCTCTTGAGAAAATCCCACCAAACTTTAGAAAACCATTTATATCTAGATCCAAAATCGTTTGCCAAATGTGCAGATTTGTCAAATGACACATGTATATGCCTTTACAATATTTTGGGACCCCCTCTCTAATTTTGCCCCCTCTTGACAGAATCCCAAAACATTTTGCAAAACCATTCAGGATTAGTTCTAGAATAAAATTGCAAAATTACATGCAGTTTCATTGAGTGGCGCAAAAGTTATAAACCATCCAAAAACTGCTTTTCCCCAATCCTGTAATGCAGGAATAGGTACAGATGTACTAGGACATCTGAAGTGTCCGCGAACACCACAGGACTGCCCCAGGACATCCAGAGTGTTTGCGGACTTTCGGGGGGTGAAACAACCCGTTTTTTGGCTTCTAATGTCCATATCCTATCCAATCCTCACCCCCCACATCCCCAGATATTGTTTGTTGAGATTGACAAGTGAAATGCTGCTTTAAAAAAAAAGTTTTCACTGCGCCGTTCGCAGACCCCAAAAAAGTCTCCGAATCCAAGATGGCGGGCGTTTCAGGGAACCGGACGGATTTCACGTTTTCTCACCATCCAATCAGCAGGCGCTTCCCGGTGTCCGCAGACCACGCAAAAGTCCGCAAATTTCTATCGCCAATCAGAGGCTAGTCCGCAGACAGTGCAGCCAATCAGAGGCTAGTCCACGGACCGAACAGGGAAGTGAGTCCGCGGAGCGGACATAGATATCGCACATTTCTTTGCTTTACATTTTCGTCATTTAAAAAGAAACTACTGGACGGATTTACACCAAGCTGCCGCTCCTGCCGCACATTTGGTGTAAATCCGTCCAGCGGTTTGGGCTGCGGGCGTGAGCAAAGTTTTTTCCAATTATGTCTATGGGAAAAAAATACATTTTGGGACCCCCCCGATAACTTTGCCCCCCCTGGACCAAACCGCACCAAACTTTGCAAAACAATTCAGAGTGGGGCATATACTTTTGCAAAGTTTGGTGGTCCAGGGAGTGCAAAGTTATAAGCCGCCCAAAAAGTGCTCTTCCTATGGAAACAGCAACTTAACCATAACTACACACTACCGTGGCTGTGTAATGATTTAATCGAATGTCTTCATTCATACATGGACAGTGTGCTACACTGCTTTTCTACCCTTTCAAAATGACCCAGTGAGAAAGCAGAATGAGACACACAACACTATTGAGGATTCCAGACTGCTTTGTATAAAGAGCATTTGGGAACATGGACAATGGCCACTGATCTCTATAATTGACAAAGGTGTCTGTGCTAAAAGTGTTATATGCTTGAAGTACATAATGAACACTGGGCTTGATGCTCATGTCCAATTTCGCAATACTCTCCTTAACATTAAAACATCACTTAACATAAACATGTTTTTTAACATTGAAGCATATGTACTGATTCAGACGGGCTCAGACTCTAGATGTGAGTGTCAACTGGTGCTGGCATCAGTCCCTCAATCAGGATGAAAGAGCCGGATATACTATTTCCTTCCCCTGTGTAGAAATATATCATGCTCTCAGGGTGAAGATGGATATGCATATCCTCAAATCCCAATGCGCAGACTTATTAATATATTCTTATTCTTCTTCTTCTTCTTCTTCTTCTTCTTCTTCTTCTTCTTCTTCTTCTTCTTCTTCTTCTTCTTCTTCTTCTTCTTCTTCTTATTATTATCTATATTTAAAAGTGAGTCACAGTTCTAGTTTGTCAGAGGTAGATAAGCCAATGTGAGGTGGAGTTTGATGAAGTCTTCCATGAGAGCCTCCAGTTCTGGAATGATCAGAAGGCCTGTTTGCTGCGCTTTGGATGGGATTTCTTGTTTGATGTGACATGACTAATGTCAAAGAGGATTGCCAGATGGTCTCACCAGTTGAGAGGGATAAGAGAGCTGTGATAGAGGGAGAGGAAGGCGGTTGAGGATATTGCCTTTCATGTGAGTTGGTTCTTTCGTGTGCTGTGTGATGTCCAGAGTAGGTAGTGGAGCTCCTCCTTCATTGTCTTTCTTGATTGCTGGGTTGCCAGGGATGTTGAAGTCACCACGGAAGATGTTGTTGGATGTGTGAGAGACATGGTGGTGACCACGTGCATGAAGTCTTTGATGCAGAAGCTGTTGGACTTGGGTGGTCTGTAGATCAGGTGAAAAGTGATTCTGTCCATTGTGGAGAGTGGGAAGTGCCAGGAACAGTTTATAAAAGAGCCATCTGTGGCAACATTCAGTTGGGTGCATCATACCTGATACCTTGCGAATGTTGGTGAGGCCCCTGTCGATTTTGTTTGGTTGGTCTTGTAGAATTCTGTAGGCGTTGGGTATGAGGACATCTTGGATGTGGGTGGAGGTGGATGTCATGGAGGTCTCAGTTATGAAGATGGCGACCAGGGCATGTGTGATGATGGGGGTGGTGATGACTGCTGCATGGTTGATTGCTGAGTGGACATTGCCGAGCATCCGTTTTCGTGTACTGGTGGATGATTGAGTGCTGATGGGGTTGCTGGGATGCGTAGGGATGAGCTGTGGGAGAGAGGGGTTGAACACATATTTGAAGGAGCTTGCCTGATCTTAGAGGAGATGGGTTTATGGTCCTGGATCCTTCAAATGAGAGCAGGCTGCCCGTGCGAGAGACACCCTTGATCTAAGAGTTAAGAAAGGAAACAACGGGCAGGGCTAAGTGAGTGGATGGAACTTAGGTCAGGTGACCGAGATCCACTTGAACCTCCCCAGCAACTACAAGAGAAATATATGTGTATTTATAAAATCATTTAATAAGTGTTTTTTTGTGGATGGTTTAGCATGACAAACCTGCATGCAGGGATGTCATTTGGGGGTTTCCAGGGGCAGCAGTGGCTACCCCTGGCTTCCCCTCTGCTACCCCTAGTCCTGGGCCACTGGAGAAAGAGCTAGTGCCATGAGCAGATATCTGTGTTGCACCTGAAAAAGGCATCTGTAAATGCAGCTAAACGTGCAACAGCTTTTTTTCAACTGGAATCTAGATCTGGTTAGCTGGAGAAATAACAGGAATGCGGGAAGAAACATGAAGCCGCATTCCCTAACAGGTTGGCAGACCATTGGTGAAGAAGACCTGAATGGTTGAGTTCAGAGGAAGGCTGTCTGTGCAGCTGAAACCCAGTACTGTAGCAACAGGAAGGGTGTGGGGGCTAGGGTAAGAGCAGCCTGCAGTACTCAGTGACAACACAGGATTAACACAAATCTCATCAGTGTTTCTTGTTGTCTGTTTTGCACATCCAATGAGTCACTGGGCCTTCGATGAGAGTGGTATGCCCCAGTGGCTTCTGCCACCTATCATGTATGGGCACTGTGTGCCCTGACCATCTGCCAGATCTGCATCACAGGCACAATGTAGATAGAAGGAAGGTGAGATAATTAATTTCCCTGAAATTGTCCTCCACCTTTGAAGTAAACCATCTGTTGCTTCCTCAAACAAAACAAAATATATATTTGGAAGGATAGCTCAGGGGGAACGCACATGCTTTTGGAACAAGAGGATGCAGTGCAACATGGGTTCAGTTCCTGTTCCTGTGCTTAGAAGCTGGAGGAGGCTGGCATTAAGCAACATATAAAGGACCAAAGAAAATTATGGAACTTTTCTAGGGGTGATATCATGGAGCTGTTGCTGCTGTTTACCTTTTAAAATTAAAGATACACTGCAATTCCTGTGACCTGCAACACATCCTTCCCCTCTATCTCCCATCTAACAAAAGAAACTGTGGGCCAAGTAAGCACAACAGAAAGGTCATGGCTGGACATTTCAAATCATTCATAACCACAGGCACAGCTCTGGGTTTGAGGTTTGTGCTTGTGGCTCAATGTTATGGAGGCTGGTACTGGAGACTTAAGGTGTTGTACTAGTGGCTTGAAGATGTTGGGAGAGAGTGTTTGAGACATAATGTGTTGTAGGAGAGTTAAACTGCATTGGGTTCAGATATAATATATTTAAGGAGGGTAATTGAGACTCAAACTGTTGGGGTGCTGAAGGAGGATACTGGAGACTTAACTTGCTAGTTTACTTAAGGTTGACAGTGTTAGAAAATGATGGAGACTTAAGTTGCTGTAGGGTGGCAGTGTGTAAACATGAAGGTGTTGGAGCAGCACATTGGAGATCTTGAAGGTCGCGAGCAGGTGCCAGGCATTTAAAGCTGTTGATGGCGGACCCTGAGCAACTCGCAGCGGATGGTGGGGTGCCCATGGGGAAAATGGTTTAGGGATATTTAGGCCCTGGGCGACTGGTGGGAGTGGATTGCTGTGCAATGGTCCAAAGTGCACTATTGACAAGAAAATCCCTGCACATATTCTCCAAGTGTACATGCATGAAGTGGTACAGCCTCTGATTGTCTTCTGGTTGGACTTGTGTTGGTCAGTTGCTGTTTCCGGTCTGTGATCAGACACTTGGCCGACACTGGATGTCTGCGCTTTGGGGTTTAGGCCTCTTTGAGATGCTCTGACTGTATACAGTTTAGCCTGAGTGATGTACAATAGTCCTGGTTGTTGTGTTGATTGTCTGCTTACATTCACAGTAATTTGGTAATACGGGCCTATACACACTGATATTAACGCTACATGTGGTGATCCATTCTTGTATGAAATTTATTTCATATTACAGTGATATCGTAACCATATTTCTCTTAGTTTACTGAGGTACAATGCTATGTGGTCCCACTTCCTGTTTTGGCAAGGGGTGAAAGGTTGTGTTCCATCAATTCCAGTGATGTCACGCGGGGGTGGGCTAAAATTACATCACTTCCTGCAATATCATCAAAGGTCAAGGGTCATGTGTTATCACTTCCTTGGTGAAATGATGCTGCTGCCTTCACCATTTAAGCCCTAAACCCCAGCCTGCGGGGGGGGGGTGACATTACCATGGCAATAGTTAATGGGCCTCATTACGACCCTTGCGGAAATGGAAAAATGATGGCGGAAATGCAATACCGCCATCGAACACCGCTCGTTGCGATCATGACCCGTCACCGTAAAGTACGATGCCATTAGCGACACCGGAGTGAACGGCAACGCTAACTGCACCAAGTACGCGCACGCGCGCCTTGCAAAACCGGAATCACCGCCATGGCGCAACGGTACGCGAATTCTGACCCTAGCGGACATGTACTGAACGCCATCAAGCACGTCGTAAAGTACCATTCCGCCATGGCGAGAAATACGGCAACGCGAACCAACCGTAAATGGCCCACTGAGTGCCTGTACTCCACTCCCTGGCCTCATTGCACAACTCCTGGCAGGCGCAATGTACTCACACTATGCAACCAGTGAAATCCACAAGTCACCCATGCATGCCAACGTAGAAAAGCATGCAGGGGCTCAAAGCGCCCCGTGAGTGGGCATCCATGTACGGCATGTCACCATAGCCGTACTGACGCAGCACAGGCATGTGAAGGTACAACACATCAAAATGAAAATCAAGAACACATGACACAAAACAACAGTAGTCCCCCATCGCTTGCCACCAGCGCAAGGCAACATCCAAAACAGCATCCTGAGGGGGATTGCACCAGCCCTGTACTCATGCCAGTAAACAAACCAACCATCAGCAGAAGCATGTACCACACAAGTCGGCAGAGTGACTGAGCAGCCAGGCTCATCCCAAGAGGGGCCGATGGGAGCTGCAGGGCACAGATGGCATCAATACAGAAGCTATTCCAATGGACATGACCCCAGTCCCCCTCCAACAAACGCACGCAAACACAGTCACCTGTGACCAGCCACATTCTGAACAACCCATCATTCCACCAATCGACCTGGCTGACAGGCACCAGTCGGCCAAAAGCCAATCCCCCGCCCCTGAACAGCACATCATGTAAACAGTCACAATGGCAGCCTCTATCCGTGACCATACTGTGCTACGTAGGCAAACGCGGCCAGTACTGTACCACACAACTCAACTCAGAAGGCGGAACACAATGCAGATCATCACGCAATACATACCGCCACAAAGCGAAAATCGCCACATCACCTGCAAAGAACAACGCAACACGACAAATATCGGAATACAATTTAAATGCACACCCAAATGACAAAGGCCCCACAGCAATTTGCAAAATACCACCAAAACAACCATCATCACCGAGGGCTGCATCTGCAACAATTGACCGGCTTCCACTTGTGTGACGCCCTGTACCATCATGGCACACAGGGCCTACATCAACATTCCAAAAGGCAACATGGAAGCGGCAAGAACCGCAGGTCCGTCCCATGAGGCAGGCACTAGTCGAGCTGAAAGGCCGAAATGTTGCACCTAGCCACCAGTACAGCGTAAGGGCATGTGGCCCATTGGCGATCGTCCCATATGATCGAAATGGTGCTCCACTGATTCACCCGAAGCTGCAGGAGTCGAGAGTAAAAACCATCTGGAGGAGTGGCGTAGAGATGGCATCTGCAATAGGGCAGGAGATACCTGTCACCCAAAAGAAACACAAATCAACCGATTGCATTACGGGACTCATGATGCATTACAATCTTCATTCAACACACCAAATCCACACCCATATGCATGCTAGCCCACTCCAAAGGAATATACACACCCCTAAATCAGTATCGAATCATAACGAAACCAATCGAGCTAAATACACCATTGGCAACGTCGGTTACTGTGCATGCGTCCGTCAAGATAGAACCCATGACATGGGATTAGTAACGTGCCTAGACACAAGTGTATGAAGGCGCGTCGAGACAGGGAGGATCCGACAAGGGCAGATAGACGTATGTCCCACTATGGCAGCCTTGCATCACATAACGCAGGGGAAGGGGAGTGAATCAAAAAACCCATGTACATGGCAGACCCTAAACGGAATCATCAGTCCATGCATCCACACATCATTCCCTCATCCCGCAATGAAAACGCATGAATATTCACTCACATAATATGTGAAACTTCCATCGCGTCTGTGCGTAATGCAGTCCGCAAAAACCACTGTGCCCCTGGCCGGATCTGTAGTGTTGTGAAGCAAGATGGATTTGGGAACGTCCTGCCTTATCGTCCACTACGCTATTGCGCATCCCATTCAATTCATATCATTCATTGCCTGCTCGTTATGGGCCATGTCCCAAGGACATTCTACAATAGAACGTTACATTTCCAGCCAGACCTGTGGGCGTATCCTCGCCGCTACTTCAAAACCCAAAATGCTGGCCTTCGAATTCCTCACTTGCAACATTACGTCGAAAAGGCTTCTGTGAACGCTTGCATTCACAATTACATCAATGTAGTGCGGCTGTGTGTCATGATGCTAACTGGCTGCAATCACAAATGGGACGCCACGCCCGTCGGTGAAGTACGTTACTGTGCTGCATGAGGGTCGGCCATCGATCGAGCCCTACATACCACTGACTCTTCACAGGTATGTAAGCGGCTGCAATCATAGCATGTGTAACAATGGGAGCATACCATGAAGATCAGTCAAAGTACATCACACTGCCATCGGGATTAGATACATGATTCCAATCCCAAGATGCCATGCGGCCAAATGCAGCCTTACGTGCGGGACGTGCTCGGCCAGAAGGGATTGCATCTGCCACAGATTCATTCAATCAGCACAGGTGGAGGCCATACAGGCCGACAGCACATATATTGCAGACCCAAACCCCTCCCACAACCACTCCCCCTCCAAAATGCTACCGGCAGGACTAGCGATGTTGGGCCTGGGGTACCAGATAGCACTGCAAGTGCTACAACTACAAGAAGACGACGAACAACAACAGGTACAACAACCGGGCGCACAGGGGAGACGGAGGAGAAGGAGGAGGAGGAGGGCAAGGCAGGGTCAGCAAGGCCCACAAGCACTGCCACTACCACCACGCAGGCGGCCCGCAATCCCACGCCTCCGAGCCGATCCGTTCAACCTCACTGCTGAGCAGATCCACACCCTCTACCGTTTGGACCGGGACACCATAATCGCCATTGTGGACATGACACATGCTGACCTCGTGAGCATGATAGATAGCCCAACCGCCATCCCACCCCTACTGAAGGTGGTGTCTGCACTCCACTTCCTGGCCACAGGCACCTACCAGCACACAGTGGGACAGTTGCATGGCATTTCACAGCCACTGTTCTCACGGTCACTCTTCCAAGTGCACGATGCCCTCCTGAAGCACGCCGACGACCACATCACACTACCACGCACGTACCAGGAGATTACCAACGCTAAAGTGGGATTCCATGCACTTGGCGGCATCCCGGGTTGCATTGGTGCCATCGACTGCACCCATGTTGAATTGGTTGTCCCACATGCCATGGAGGTCCAGTACCGCAACCGGAAACAATTTCATTCAATCAATGTGCAAATGGTGTGTGACTACAACAAGATATTTACGCATTGTTGTGCCAGATTTCCAGGATCTACCCATGATTCTATGGTCCTGAGGAACACAAGAATACCACGCTACATGGAGCGACACGCAGGGCACAGATCCTGGCTACTCGGTGAGTCTCATTCCATGCATGACATCGTGGCCCATTTGATGCGTCAATGACCTTGCAGGGGGGGGGGGGGGGCTACTTAGCACTATCATTCCACTGACACCCTTCATTCGTCTCATACAGGTGATGCCGGGTATCCACTGAAGAGATGGCTCCTTACACCAATCCGGAACCCACAGAACGAGCATGAGGAGGACTACAACCATGCCCACTCACGTACCCGTGTGGTCATTGAACAGGCATTCGGCCTACTGAAGGCTCGTTTCCGCAGCCTCAGCAGGTCTGGCGGGGCCCTCATGTACAGCCATGAGAAGGTTTCTAAGATGGTCATGGCATGTGTCATGCTGCACAACATGTGCATACGTAGGAATGTGCCCATGCCCCCTGACGCTGTACTGCATGCACCTGAAGATGATGATGATGATGAGGGTGGGGATGTGGAGGCACCTCAAGGAGTCCATGAGGCACAGGATGCACGTGCAATCCGACAGAGCATCATAGATGCATGCTTCTAGCAACCACGCATGGTGCCTATTACACGGAAAGGGGACCTGTGGCACTGTGTGTGTGTAGTACAGGCACATTGTGGACTGTACGCCTATGAAGGCCTCGTACGCAAATATCAATGTCCACACATGTCATTGGATGATAATGAGGTGCTGTATTGTTAATGTGATTTGATTTATACACCCTATGGACCCGCCACCCAGTGAAGCCCAACACACCCCCTCCACCCTACTACCTCCCCCCCCAACACCAGTGTCCAAATATGCATGCTGTCCGTGGGTAGACGCTATTGCAAGCCCCCTCTACGGGTATCAGGGGCACCCCTGCCCGTGGAGCGCAGGTTCCTGCCAGATCTGCGTTGGGGGCTGCCCTGGACGGAACTTGCCACGGATGATGTCTCTGCCTGCTCGCGTCCATGCATGTCTCTGAGGGTTTGTGAGAGCTCCGAGAGCACACGGCGCACAGCAGCAAGTTCAGCACAAACGTCTTTGGACGTCGCATGCAGTTCCCCCCTCAGGCTCTCGGTGCTTTTCTCCATTTGTGCTCTCAGGCTCTCGGTGCTTTTCTCCATTTGTGCTCTCAGGCTCTCGGTGCTTCTCTCCATTTCTCCCCTGAGGCTCTCACTACTTTTCTCTATTTGTGCCCTGAGTGTCTCGGTGGATGTTTCCATGGCTGCCCTGGAACCCCCGCATTCATTTGCATGGTCCTTGAGTAGCGTGGACGCTTCCTGCTGTTGCTCGATCAGCAGGTCGAGGGACTGTTGCCTCTGCTGGGCCATGGACATTTGCGGTGGTGTGACAGGGGGGCTGATCAACACATGTTGCCTTGGCACAGGACTAGTGGGGGTTGGCCAGTCGTCGTCTTCAGGGTGCCCCTGCGTGGTTTCGTCATGGTGTAGGGGATGGAACATGCAGGGGGATTGGGAAAGGTCATGGATGGTACCTACGTCGCCAGCACTGTTTTCCGTGTCGGAGCATGCTGGCATGACAGCTGTGTCACCTATGGTGCTGCTACCACCAGAGGCAGTGCCATCAGATACGTTCTTGGGGGGGACCTGTGGTGCTGGGGTTGTGGACTTGCTGGCTGCTGGGGTGCCTGTTGCAGTCCCCTCCAGTGTGCTGCCACTTGATTCCTGCTGCTGCCGTGTCTTGATCCTTGCACCTGAGGTGGAGGCTCTTGGGACGTTGGTCCTGGCCCTCTTTGCAGGCGTGCTGGTAGGGGTGTCCTGCAGCTCGTCGTTGGTATCGGACCCTGTGGTGGAGTAAAGAGGGGCGAGCGTTAGTTATGGGTCTGTCGGATTTGCAATGGCAACGTATCAAATGCATTGGGGTGGTACATGAGGCTGATTTGGGACTGGGCCTTGGAGGTGGTCTCATTTTCGTGTGGATTGAGGATGCATTCATTTGGCTGCCTGCAGTTAGGGGGTGCATGCTGCACATGTAGGGGTTGTTTATGGCTTCTTGATTGATTTGTTTGTTCATTCTGACTTTTAGAGGGCGCTGTCAGGGCAAAGTATGTATTGCACTATGGGGTCACATGGTACTGCACATGTTCGTGGTTTGTGGATTTCGCATTGTTTCTCTTGGCCAACCTACCTGATTCTCCGGATGTCGGCACTCCTTTCTCCATCCCTCCGACTCCCTCTATGCTCTCCATTCCTATGGTGGAGGCGCAGATTTCCTCCCAGGGGGTCAACTTGATGGGCGACTCTGAACCCCCCCCGGTAGCTGTGGCGATGTTCCTGTTCGCAGAAAGTATGCTGCGTACGCGGATCCGCAGGTCGTCCCACCGCTTGCGACATTGCTGTGGCGTGCGGGGTGTTGTCCCCACCGCACTTACGCGCTGTGCCACCAGGGCCCATATGGCCTTCTTGTTGGCAAGGGCCGTCCTGGTCATTTGACTGGAGAAGACGACGGCGGAATTTTCCTGGAGGGTCTCGGTGAGCACGGTCAGTTCCTCTCGGGAGAAGTGTACCTGCCGCTTGCGGTCACACGCTTTCTTGGCTACCTTTCCCATATTTATTTTTTTAACTGGGGTTGCTAACGGGTTGGGATGTGTGTCAGGGTCGGATTTTTAATGGTTGTGTTGGGATTCGGATTTTATAGTTGTGCGGCGTGCTGTTTCCCGTTCCGGCCACATGCTTTTACTTCCGTTTCCGTATATTTACGGTGGCCGTAATTTGCGGTGCACGCTCGTTACGGTGACCGCTCATTAAGGTGACCGCTAAGATGGGTGGCGGTATTGCACCTGGTGCAGCGTACGGCTGCGGTAAGGGCCGTTTTGGGGTCATTTCCGCCATCGCAGCCTTTCGGATTCCGCCATGGCGTAATGCTCGTGCCCGATGGGTCGTGATTGGCCGCACTTTGCTCCTTCGTGCAATGGCGGAAACGCTATTTACGCTGTTGCGGTCCGGTCAGTCACTTTCCGCCAGGGTCGTAATGAGGCCCAATGAAAGGCCCCAGGGCATTACAGCATGTGGTAATGACTCCCCTGGCGAGGGGCTTATTGCTGTTAGTAACCCAGCCTGTTGGATCGGGATACTAAAAGCTTTTTTCTTCAGCTGCGAGACACTGCAATTTCACAACTGAAAAAAGGAAAAAAAGAAAAAATGCCCACTGTGGAACGGAAAACAAAGTTTGTTCTCCCTTTCCATGGTGGCCATTGAAAAAGTTTTTAAAAAGTAAACAAATTAGATGGCTGCCATGGAAGGGGAGAAGGGTAGTCCCTTCTAACTTTCCATGGCGGCCATAAAGACAAATTAAAAAAATGTAAACAAAGAAAATGCCCACCATCGAAAGGAGAGAAGCGACTACACATAGTCTCTTCTCCCTTTCCCTGACGTTGTGTCACAGATCGGGAGCGGACATGCTGGGGACAGCGTTCCCGGTGTGTCTGCTCCCAAAAAGGCAGAACATAAGAGGGACGGGAGCGGGAGGGAAGGAAATCTGTGGTAAAAGGGGGAAGTGGTGGGGGAGGAGTGTAGAGGGGAGGGGACACTTACACTTTTCCCGGCGAGTAAGATGGCGGCCTCCAGCCCTGAGGAACAATTGCTTAAGAACAATTCTGAATACACTATCCTCTTTATTTCAGGTCAGCTCAGGAACAAGTTATTGACTTGTATGCTGGTACTAATCCTTGTGGTGCTACACAGTGAGTCAGACTCTGCACATCAAACATTAGTTGCTGCTATTGTTGTTGAGTACACATACTAAAAGAATCCTGTGGATACCATGTGTTATTGCTGTACATCATTATATATTTACTATTAATTACTTTGTTTTTGTAGCTGAAAGGAATTCTACTCGGCAGCCAGTGGAAGTGCCAAAATATGTACACAAACACGGACTGCTGGCATGAGGGACCCCACACTACCAGGCTCAAAGTGTAGTGCTGCATCCAAACGAACCAGTAGATGACAAAACACCTGAACAGAGAAAGAACACCCCACGCAGGGCCAGTAAACACACCTATTTTGTGGTTGAGGCCACTGAGTGATGCAAGGCTGCCTTGACAATCTCACACTATCAAGCCTAGGAAATCTGACAACGAGACCACAAAGGACTGAGACACCTGTAATGAAAAGGGCTGAGATCTAAAAGGAAAAGCGAGAAAGTTTTACAGGGTAATTTCTTTGAATTTGCAGTGCTTTCTATCTACTTACAACCCGTTCCACAACAGGATTAAGAGCAGTAGCTAATGTAAGATATGAAGCAAGAAAAGTCTGCTTCCCAAAACCAACAGAATAACTCCACATACCACTGCTCACTTTATATGTGTAAACCCCCACTTCCAGCGTGGGAGTTTCATTATAATGAATGGAGGGTGAACTTATGTGAATAAAGTCAGTCCTGTTTTTATGTTTGCAGGTATTTCTCTTCCTGGATCCCGGGGGGACTTGGTACGGCCCGCTGGCAGGGGGACTGGGAGCGTGTATGAGGTGATTGAATCTAAAATCATGTCACTGTCTTCCCGCCCTGGGGGACAGGTGGACAGGACCTTGGATTGTTATAGAGGCGGCAAGCTGCGACGTGAGAGAGAGAGGGAGAGACAGAGCGTCATTTGATGCGCACGCAGGGCCTCCCAGCCCTCCATGCTGAAGAGGTCCCCGGAAAGCAGAACCAGACCAGCTTGCTCTCTCCTTTTCCCTGGGACGAGGAAGCGAGCGGCTTGGTAGGGAGGCAGCCCAGCGTGGGCTGTTAGCTCCTGTGGTGCTTGTGTCAGTCGATTTGACAGAGAGTGACAGATGCAAGTCTGTCAGTTCCCCTCTCTGTGGCAGGAGGTAGGAGGGGAAATGTGGCACGTTGAAGAGAGAAAAGTAGAACTGTATGGCAGTCTTTTATTAGCTTTAGTGCCATATGTCAATTTCCTGTCACAGCTTGACCTAAGACGTCAGAAAGCATATGGGGATATTGATTAACAGAGTATTGTATACTTCAGTTCAGCTGCAGGTTCGTGAGAGCTAATTTTCGTGCAGGTTCGTGAGAGCTAAGCTGGTTAGGTGAAGGATTAGAGACTGCCTTACGGGGAGGGGCGTCAGCATAGGCCTCACTACGTTTACTGCGGTATTTGGGAGGTAAGTCAGTCTGTAAGCTCTTGTCAGAAAAGAGCTATTGTCAAGGCACTATGCCGGATTTTGCTACTTTAGACCCCCCTTTTTGCTCCGAAACCGGGGATCAAGCTCAGTGTGGGTGGTTCAGGAGGAACTAGGTAATGGCAAATACTTGCCCTGACTGCCGAGTGGCTCGGATGAGGGATACTCTCTCTCAGGACCCAGTGGACTACTTGATGGGTGGCCAGACAATATGAGGCGGCAGCTACTGGGAAAGGCTAAACAGCGAAATAATTGTTTATTTATCAAACGTGCTAAATCCTTCTTGCATATGCCTTTTATGAAGTGAAAGAGTTATTTATTTATCCAAATGTGAGAAACCCTGCTCACAAATGCCCCACTGAGTTGAAAGAATTATTTATATATCAAACATGACCAATCCAGCTTGCATATGTCTTTTATGAAGTGAAAGAGTTATTTATTTATCCAATGTGATAAATCCCTCTCGCAAATGCCCCACCGAGGTGAAAGAATTGTTTATTTATGAAACATGACCAACCCTACTCGCATATGCCTCTTATGAAGGGAAAAGAGTTTTATTTATTTATCCAATTTGAGAAATCCCGCTTGCAAATGCCCCACTGAGGTGAAAGAATTGTTTATTTATCAAACGTGACCAATCCTGCTTGCATATGCCTTTTATGAAGTGAAAGAGTTATTTATTTATCCAGTGTGAGAAATCCCACTCGCAAATGCCCCACTGAGGTGAACGAATTGTTTATTTATCAAATGTGACAAATCTTGCTTGTATAAGCCTTTTATGAAGTGGAAGAGTTATACATGTATATAAATGTGAGCAATCCTCCTTGCAAATGCCCCACTGAGGTGTAAGAGTTATTTATTTACCAAATGTGAAGAATCTAGTTTGAAAATGCTCCCATTGAGATGAACGAGTGGTTTATTTATCAAATGTGAACAATCTTACTCGCAAAGGCTCCACATCCCTTTGAAACTGTTGATTAATTCCCATATGTGAAGGATGAGGCGCTAAGGTACACCCACCAAAGGGAATACATTGAGACTTATCTAACTCATAAGAGTGCACACTGTAATATTGGTTTATTGGTTTATCCACTGTGATGGGTCCTGCCACTTCCAGTACCCACACTAGCATAACAAGAAAAAATAACTATAACTATTGAAGGAAATGTAAGAATGTATCCTAAATCTCTGAGCTTCAACTGAACCAGTTAGTGGGTGTATGATGCCAATTCATTGTTTGTCTCATGAGGACAGGGTAAACTAAAGCTGGAACGACTATGATTAGAGTTTCAAATGGCTGTTCTCTTGCCACCATTCGCATTTTGTATCCTTGTACATTGATAATGTTCTCCTGATACTGAGACCTAGGACCTCATTACGACTTTGGAGGTAGCTATGGCGCTATTGACGCCATGGTTGCTTCCAAAATCGTGTCCGGGTCCAGTCTGGTGGAGAGGGGACTTACCGGGACATTCCGCCCTAGGCGGACCCGGTAAATCCCCATTCCAAATGCCATTCCCCATTCCCATTTGAGCCCCCATAGGGCTCAATGGGAAGGCGCTAATAACGGGCCCGCCAATTGCGGGCCCGTTATTAGTTTCAAGATCCCTTAACGGGCCCCGTAAAGAACGTGTGGTCAGACCACACATCCTTTACAGGTCCCCGCTAAGGGACCTTGGAATTGGGCGATAAGGGATTACCGGCACCAGTCTCCTTACTGGTTCCCGGTATCCCTTACTGCCCAGCTCGGAATGAGGCCCTTTACTCACTGTCTAGTGAAATACAAGCATAGCATTTACACATGTCAACACCTGTGTCCCAGCTCATTAATATAAGTGGGAAATGCCTGCCTTCTCTATATTAAACTAGGAACTGCTTTGCACAGTGCTGTTTACACCTTTCACTTTACAAAGTCACTGTGGCTGTGTTGACAACACACAGGGACAGCAGAAATCCAGTTCTATGAGCTGCTTTGTAGAAAGTGTTCCTAATTGCCTATGAAAAGGACATGTTTATGTCACCCATATCCACACATATGTCTGCAGAGTCCTTACACATAATTAGGGACTTTTCTATGTCATACTTGAAGGCTCTTACTTCTGCTGGACAGTCTCATTTGAGGAAGAGAATAGTTATGTTCATCTTATGACATCATGCAAAAAGTGGGTTAGTTCCTTAGCCTATGGGAAGCGGGTCACACAGTTATGATACCAACACGGAGTATTGGATTCTTCGTGCACCAGTTGTTACTCTTCTCTGTGCATGGCCATCTGGCCCTTACCAAGTAGGAGAGTGGTGGAATCAATTGAACGAAAACCAGGGGGGCCACCTTAAAATGATAAAAGGGATCTACTACCAGAGGTCAGACACTTGCAGCCACTTGATCACATCAGTAAGCAACAAACAGCAGATTTGCACCACCAATGGAGAGAAGAGCTCTGCCACACCCATGATATGATATGATATGATATGATATGGTATTTGTAACGCGCCTATACACAAGTGTTTCAAGGTGCGACGAGGCAGGGAGGGAGGGAAACAAGGGGAAGACAGACAAACGATCCCACTAGGCCAGGTGTCATTCAGATCGCGCAAGTGCAGAGGTAAGGGGAAAAGGAGAAAGTGCAGGGGGAGGAGGTGGGGGGGAAAGTGCAGTACAAGGTAAGTAGCGTAAAAAAAAAATAATAATAATAATAAATAAAAAGGGCCAGCTGGTGGCAAGTGCGAGGTAAGTGCAGAGCAAGTGCTGGGAAGGGGGCTGTAGGGATACAGTGACAGTCCCACAGTGCAGGGGGAGCCAGGGAGGCAGTGCAGGTGGAGAGTGGCTGGGCCCTGGACCGAGGTCGCTGAGAGTGGCCCAGATGCAGGTTTAGTGCAGAATTCAGTGGGGAGTTAAGCAGGTTTAGCAGGGGAGAGGGAGAGAGAAGGCAGAAGCGAAGAGGAAGGATTTTCGAGACTACTGTTCACATGGCTTGCACTGTAACATCCCATAGGGCAAGGACTTAGAAAGCAGTCAGCCTTGCTGTTTATGATTCCCAAATGTTGTCTTCCGTCCGATGGTTTCTTCACTCTATCACTCCTCCGCACTGTTAGCTAACAGGGATTCTCAATGCATCAGTTGGAAGATGATATTGTAGTCACTCAATATGTTATTACATATGAACTTACCCAGACAAAAGTCACAAAGCAGCCTTTTTATGTGGCATTGGGCCTCATTACGAGTTTGGCGGTAGCCATGCCTGTTTTACAGGCATGGCTATGGCCAAACTCGCTACCAGCACAGCCACCCGCGATTGGGCAATAAACGGCCCATTACGAGTTGATTGGGCCGGTAATTGCCCATTCGCGGGTGGCGGTATTGCCGGGCTCCCGATCCCCATTGTTCCCATAGGGAAGACTGGGGGTGGGGAGCTTGGTTGCACCGGCACCGTTGATAAAGCTGCCGGTGCAATTACCAGTTATGCTTGCGCGTGCCGCACAGCCCGTCAGGTCAAACCTGGCGGGCTGTCAGGCACCCACGAGCAGAACTCGTAATTCGGCGGTACGGTAAGAACGGTGCCAGTGCCTTACCGGCACCCTTCATACCGTATCCACCAACATTGTAATGAGGCCCATTATATATCTGTAAAGAGCCTGTTCACAGACAATGCGGCAGCCATCTTGTACTGGAATAATTTTCAATTAAATGAGTCTAAATCATCAGCCTGATTTTTCTTGTGGTACTGTGAGAGAATCTTATTTCCGTGTTTTTGGAGAAGTGCACTTGTATGCCGCTTCCCATTGGCATTATTTGGTCATTTTTTTCTTGTGGCTGGACGGACAGCCCATATAACTGAAAGTGTTTGAGTGGAAGCTACTCTAAAATAAATGAGAATGAAATTATGCATCCTGAAACCTAGTGAGATTTATTTTCTCCCATTCCATATTGATAAACTAAATCCTCTCAACAAAATTAAACTCCTGAACACATTCTTTGATATATTTTTAAAGACATTTAGGTCCATGATCAGGGACATGAAAGACTCATTGAACATTGTCCTCCTCTCTTGACTTTTGTATGGCTAATAAAATGGATACAAACATTAGCCTTAAAAGGATAATTTATCTGAGCAAACAGTAAAGCAAATAGTAAAGTAGTTTTTTAAAATAACATATGGAAAGAAGTCCATATTAATACTCATATTTACACCAAATGCGAATGTCTTTCACAACATTGTTGATAAGGACCTCCTCTGCGGGATGTACTGGATTTTATCAGCGAGCCATCCCGTGTTAATGCAGAGAGATGTTAATGCGGGCTGCTGGTGCAAATACAGGCCAGCGGGTCCTGCCGCAGTGGCTTTGATTGCCATTTACACACAGCTACGATCTTTAGTTTTTGATACACAGATTTGCAAGTGGAGGACGCAACTCTTTTCCAAATACAGATATTAAAAAGGATGCCCACCATGAAAAAAAAGGAGTTCTAGAAAGAGATTCCTTTCTCTTATTTAATTAAAAAAATATTGGTAATTAAACCTTTTAATAATTTACACAAACTTTCTAATTTTATAAAATGGGAATCATCATTTGTACAATCAACATCCATTTTTCCTTGAAATACGTAACATGAAATAGCTATAACAAATCATTCAAGAACCTAAAATCACAGTTCTGCATTAAAATATAAAATTCTACTGTGAATTACAAAAACATATACTCACAAATAAAAACACTATTTTATCGATCAGCAGATAAAACCACATTAAATCAATTTCATTAATTAATAAAAACAATTCCTACAATCTACTAAAATTCAATTTTCATAAATTAGATATCATATTTGTAATTAGTTCCTACATGTGGAATAGCACAATATTTAAAATAGAACTTTACCAGAGTACATGTGACTCCATATTTGATCTGTTTGGTAGTCATCAATAGAGTATCGCTTAAATTTGAGAAAGCATTTATATGGACATCTTGCAATTTAATGTGTTTTTTGAAATGGTGTCTAGAGTCTCAATCTCCTCACCACAAAATCTACACAGTCTGTCCTCATAATTAATTTTTATCCAAGCCCCAATACAGGATATGATATGATATGATATTTATAGCGCGCCTAATACCCAGAGGTTTCTAAGCGAGGACCCGGGGATCAAACCGTGTGGTTCCATGTCGTCTTGCTGCCAAGGCGAGCACGTTGCCGCTGAGCTATCCTCCAGAGGATAATGTGGGAAGTAGCCCCAACCTCAACAGAAGTAGCCCCAACCTCAACAGAAGGATAAATCTTCTCGGTTCATGATTAAAATGTTTTGTTAGATATAAACATCTCTATTCCACATATTCGTGCATTTTTCTAACCTTTTTTTCATTTTCTGTTATAGGCAACTCATTCTTGAATCCCAACTGGAACAATACAGGTTAGCTGGAAAGCTTTGATATTAATCCCACTATTCAAAAAGGGTGTGAGAGACAACCCAGCAAATTACAGACTGTTACCGATGACGGATGTCTGTGCAAAAATATGTGTGGGATTATTGTTATCAGAAACGCAAAAGTGGATAAAAATTAACAATTTCCTCTCAAATCAACAGCGTGGATTTAGGAAAACATGGGGTGTAATCTTATCGGTGGGCCCTGATTTACTTGATGCAAGACTGTCTGAGGAAGAAGAATGGTGGACTGTTTATATGTTTCATACATTTCAGAAGAGCCTTCAATATGTTTGATTGCAACTTCTTGTAGTTGAAGCTATAAAAGCTAAACATGGAACTGATGATCCTCTATTTTATTAAATAATTTTATGCAAACACTAAAGTTCAAATTAGGCTGGACCAAGAGGGTCTTTTGAGTGAGGAAATAGATGCCAACTTCAGCCTAAAGCAGGGCTGCCCGCTAGCACCAACTATATATAATTTGTATGTCTCTGATATGGGTATTCATTTGGATCTGTGCCATAACCCCCCCCCAAAATAAATTAGCAAAGAATTGCCTGGTTGGGTTACCCTGATGATACTTTACTAATACATAAGACACAAATAGGCTTACAGCAAAGTATTGCTGCATTAAGTGAGTACTCAAGGAGAAATAGTCTGATTATAAATCATCAGAAAACAAACTATGATCATAATCCAACTGGGAAAAGGAAAATGCCTGGATGGAATTGGAAGATGGGGGGGGAAAGAATATCAAAATTGTGTGATCCTATGTGTTCTTGGACTTGCAGATTGAAGACTCAATAAAGATCAAGGACATTGAGAGATATGTATCAATGAAATTAAAAAGAAGATTTATTACAATTTTGAATTTCATTAGAAGCAAAGGCGGGTATTCCATAGAAGGGTTCTTGAATCTCTACAAAACGTTTTTGATCTGAAGTATTTGCTATGGCTTGGAAATATATAAAATAAAGGAAACTGAATGGATTAAGAACATTGAATGGAAAGTTTAGAGACTAGTTATGGGCTTATCTCGAAGTGCCTCAATGGAAGCTATAAACTTTCAATTGGGAACTATCTCCCTAACTACACAATGTAAGATATCTAAGGGTATGTTTCGTAATAGGCTGATAAGTGCTATCGTCTCCAGTGAATCCATACTTAAACATTTTAAATAGATGCTACAAAACTGTGATGGGGTAATGCCCTGAAAAAATGGGTAGTGAAAGTGAATGCATTCTTTGAAGAAAACTGTCCATGCGTAAATGCACAATATCGCAGATCTTTTTTGAACATGAAGTTGGGTATTCCATCTGGACCAGGTGCACTCGACATTTTTAGGTTAGTGATTATTTTTTCAACATCATCATTTTGCCAAAATATACTCCTCTCAGTGATTTTTTTGATCAGTCACATAGGTGTCAAATAATCCGTCCCTAACACACAGTTGCTGAATATATGATCTCCATGCATGCTCAGTTACCCTGTTTATTTCCTTTTCCCTCCACTTTTTAGTAGTGTGGTCTTTATATTTTGCCCCAAAATGTCAAAAATCTGATCCTCTAAGCATTCCCCCTACGATAAAAACTATTTTTAGCAAATACAGAGGCTTTGTGTCTCCGAACAAAATGTTTGTATCTTGTTTTACTATTTGCTATCTTTTTTTATTTCGCAACTCCACATCCATATCTTCCCTTTTCAGATTTTGTATCTCCTTACCTACTAATCTTTTTTCTTTTAAAATTATTTCATCAATGGCTTTTTGTGGAAAGGAGCTTTTTTCCCAACCTTTTAGTTTTTTCGCAATGACTTGTCTGGCAATTTTAGATATCCATCATAGATCTTGCACCAGCAGGGCACCAAGAGGACAATGTTTATTAGTGAGTCTATCAAAACACATCCTATACTCATCTGTATTTCTCATAGATCAATAGATTCTATTCCCTGCCCCATTAGTCATTTTCTGTCCAAATATTGCATCCTTGATATACGTTTCCAGTTTTAACCTAGACGTATTAATCGCATGATCACTTAAACTATTTTTAATCAAAGATAGTTTATCCATTATTTGGAAGACCGGCGCACGGAACATAAATAGTCGATCCATGATGCCTCACCACCAGCTTACCAAGTATGCTGTTCAGACATTTTATCATCCCGATTTGTTAATGGCTCGTATAAACAATTTGCACTAACAAATATAGACAATCGATCCTTCACCAGAGTACAGTCATCCACATAGGGAATTATTGTGGACCCTAACACATTGCATGATAACAAAGTCTGGTCAAATCCACCATCGGTATTTCTATTGAATATTTGGTAATTAAGATCTCCCATTATTAGGAACAAGGCATCAGGGTGATTCCCCCACCAATCATCAAGTATCTTATCTAGTGCCTCTATAATTTCCACATTGCCTTTATTGTTCGGGGGATTATAGACATTAATAACCAATACTCTTTGATAACAAGCTGCTCCAGCTGGTTGCACAAACGCTGTTAATATGTAAGGGGAATTTTTGGTAGCAATGTATTCAGTCATTTTCAGACTATTTTTAGCCCCTAACATCAATCCCCCAAATCCACAGCCTTTTTCACCTTGCATGGCTTTCTTCTGTATTATATGATATCCATCAATTTCTAGATCCCTCTAGATTTCCTGGAGGGCAAATATGTCCACCTCTATTAAATACCTTAACGCATACAACCTAGACAAAAATGAAAGGTGGCCCCTCCTATACCATGATAGAATTTCCCATGAATCATTTGCTATACACTTTTGTCAATCTACCTCGCCTGTAGCAGTAACATATTTACTGGGTTTAATATTTTTTAGCTTAATTTCTAGATGTTATATAAGTTCTCCCACAATGCATTTGACCATCTTATCCAAATCAGGCATACCATCCTCCTTAGCATTCCTATCTATTTTTCTATTTCATTTGGTATAATTTCTGGGAGCTTTGGTAATGTTCTTTTAGGCCTCATAGCCCAATTCCCTAAATTCCTTGTGTTCCTGTGCATAGATAAAGGTTAATTCAGCAATAATGTGTGAGACCAGATGCAGTATCACCAAATTCTCATCTTGCGAAGACCTTGGTAATTCCACTAAAGGTATGCCTCTACTCGTTATTGCCTTTAAATCCGGAATTTGATGCAGTAATTCAATTTCAAGTTCATTGCGTCTGTCTAGGAATGGGCTACATCCATTATTTTATTTGACAACATATTCATGTCAATACAATTTAAAATGTCTGTCAACAACATTTCTTTTTTATTGGAATTATTTGCAGCTTGTTGCTCATACATTTCATCATTTCCTATATCCCATTCTTCAAATAGTAAACCATCATCATGCTCAATATTCATCCTTGAGCTCATTACCACCTACTCCACCCTATCCTCTTCATTAGTGGTCGTAATCCCCCCATTATTTGACTTTCTCTGGACCCATGTGTCCAATAGTTTTTTGCTTGAAACGTGTTCATTTATTATTTTTTAGCTTTTTGTTTATTTCCAGTCAAATGGTAGCTCTTGAGCATATCTACACACCTTACTCTCTCAGATGAACCAGCTAACGACATAGCATAGTTTTTTTTATTAGAAACAATATTCTTTTGTTTTTTCTCATGTTTACCTTTGCTTTTTCCATTATGTGGCACATTAATATCACAAGTGTTTTCCATGCTTTTGCCCATCTATCTCTTCTTCATCATCATGCAAAGTAAGTATCGAGTCATCCTCATTTACCACCCCTCCTTCACTCACTGCAAGATCGGATTTACTCACTTCTTCATCTTCTTCCCTAGCCCTAGAATTTAACTTTCCATTAGTAATGATGCATATAACATCCACCAGCATCCATAGGTTCTCTTTAATTACTTTTTCCTCGTTCTACATTGTGTTGCACAAGGTAACCAGGGCTTTGATTTTTTTTACATGTTCTGATTCATATGGACTATCTTCCTCACTGGACTGAGAAGATAAGGAATACTCCCATCCTGGCCGGCGATGAAACCTCCTCTCTATTTGCTATTGCAGTGAGGTTGGGTGATTTTTCCATATTTGTCAGGGGGACAATTTCTTCATTTAAGGCCACAACTTCTCCCACAATTCCATTGCATGACCCCTCCATAGTGTTTCCCCTGACATTTAGTACCATGTTTAACAAGGAGTTATTATCATTAGGATTTGATGACACATTTCCCTCCATCTCAGAGGCATCTATGTCGTCCATGACTGGGGGCTTTTTTATGGCAATGCTTTGTTTACCAGTTTGTTTCAGGAAGGTTGAAATTCTTTCCTGACCAGTCTTTGGGTCGCCACTCTCCTCCCAAACTGGCTTGATAATCTCAGCTCCGTTATTTTTTAATTGGGCACTCAACTTGCTGTTTTTGTCTTTTTTCCTTAAATCACTTTTTTCATGCTTCTTGTTGCTACCACTTATCTACCTATATGCGCACTTTTGGCCCTTCTTCTTCGGTTATATTTCCTTGTAGCTGCGTGCATACCCCAGGTCTTTAAAAAAGGAAAAAATATCCTACTGCAATAATTCGATTAAGAATGATGTTGCTGTCAAGCAAGTTGTTATACCTCTCCTTATATTGGACCATTCCTAAAACCAAAAATATGCTTAAAGTACCACCACAACATGCCACTCGCCGCCAGCCAAAAAGCCCACCAGCACTTGCCAGGGCACTCCTCAGAAGCGTGCAGGCTGTTTTTTATGGTGTTTTTCGGCATGCATGGGGCGTAGCCTCATTCGAGATAATTACCAAACAATGTCCACCAGGATCACAATATGCGTGGCTCTTCAGGGAGTGAGACTAATCTCAAATGGCTAAATCCACATCTAGGGATTGACACCTTCTTACTACATGGCTGCAATAATATTTTCTACAAAAAGAAGATGTATCACAAGGTACTAATATTCTAGGTATCTAAAAAGACACTATCACAAAAATGCCTATAGTTCTCATACAAAAAAATACAATTTTTAATAATCAGCAAAAAACTACTAAGAACAATTATAAAAATGATCATAGTTCATAAAACATTGCGTAGAACACAATATATAAAACTATAACAACACAAGTTGACCAATCAGTATAAAACCTATTCACATAGTACACTCTAGACCTCCGTCTTACTCTTCACACTGGGGTCTTTTTTCCAATTCACTTCAGTCTATTAGGTTTTTCAAATAATGCTTTGTCATAACCCAACTTGTACACGTTTCTGTCCTGTATAAACAATCCATGTAGGACATTCTTCAGGGATAAAAGGTTGTCTTGTGTCTGTAGTGCTAACAAAATTCTTGACCTTTTCTATTTCCTTCCTTCAGAGACAATTTGTGAGATACCCTGTTGATTAAAAGCACTACATTACTACTCAATATTATGGTCTAGATCTTTTATAATTTAGATCATTCCAATTGCCCCAATCCCCAAAGTTTATTTTTTTAAGCATGTCATGAATTACATACCTTACAGGCTACTGGGTTGTGTATCCCCTCGCCTCTTAACAACCTCAAATGGTTCTGAAACACGATATCCAATTTAATTATGGGTTATCAACCTGTATCCTCTTCTACCATTGTAGAAAATAAACAAACCAGACTCAATTAGTCTAGTGAAGCAAGACACCATCACAGGTTCTTGCTTTCCAAGGGCAATTGTAGTACTCCACTAGTGAAGCCAAAACTTCTTTAAATGTATTCCCTCCAGATGATCAAAAACACACGAGTCACAGTGTTTGGTTACACAATCCTGAACTTAACTGTAATAAATTTAGGAAAGGGAACGAAATAAGTATAACATAAATTCCAAATGGCCTATGTGTAATGCATAGGTATATGTGTTAGTGCGCCCAGAAAGTAGCAGGAATTACTTCAACATATCTGTTAACTTGGATGATTAACTCAAAAATTGCAGGGTGTCTGTTATTCAACAGTATCTCTACACAGGGTCTGTTAGTTACCAGGTATTCTAATAAGGAAAATGCTTTCTTATCCAACATATGAATGTATTGTCTGAGTAAATAAGTAATCTTTTAGGATTCACCTCTTAATACTCCTATTTAATCCCTGCTAACACTAATGTCACGAACAACACGACCCTGAAAACAAAATGGCTGTATATATGTGCGTCCCAAGAGCGTATGGTGACGTTATGCCACAAAACGTAATGACATCATTGCGGGGGACATAAAAGCGTCCCGCGTATGCTAAAAAGCTTGAAAGCTGGTGAATGTAGTCTCTTAAAGAAAGCACGAGTGCTAGAGACTGTAATCTCTTAAATGCAAAGTAGGCTCAAAGCTCATGAGGGAAATGTAGCCAAAAAAGTGGATCAAATTCTCAGATCGCTTCCCACCAAAAGGGGATAAATCACATATACACATGATCAAACTATTTTGAAACGAGAATCATTATGAAAATGCCTTTAGCATTAGCATGTTAAGGAATAGAAAAAACCATGTAATCGGGAAACAGAATGTGCATCCCTTTTGCATCTACAAATTAAGGAATAAAAGGACCCTACAAAGCATTTCTTTCCCCTATGAGGCAAATTAACTCCCACATGACACAATCTGTTATAGATAGGCAGCATACTTGAATGGCAAAGGGCCTATCGTAGCTTCCCGTCTGTGTAACTTTAAATGAAGGAAAAGGATTTAAACATTCTACGAAGAGTATACAGCAAATGTGAAGTAGTCTTACAATATTGGATCATCTTCCTTTCTTAAATATCACCAAAAGTAGTTCACAATCCAGTCATAAACTACATCTAGTTCATTCTATGTGATAATAACAGATCAACTTGAAATTATTCCAAATCATCTTTTTAAATACATATTCACACAACAGGTAGTAATGAATTCAAAAACATGGTGTTGCCATTAGTTTAAGATATTGGCCTTGACGAGGGTGATCGAACACTACAAAAGCCCTTCAGGCATTATGCCATTCAATGTTCTCATTCAGACTATGAAGATGGCTTTTAGTCAAATAGATCAATTTCTGTTCCAATTTCAATAATTTCCTATTGACCAGATCTTGTGATATTCCATTAATGTGTTTGAGAATAGTCCAGTTGAAATCGTTACAGGTATGTTTTTTCTCCCAAAAATGTTTAACCAGGGGTGCATGTTCCACCCTATTTTTGATACAGATTTTGTGTTTGATCATCCTCTTCTTACATTTTCTGTTAGTTTTTCCTTTGTATATATACTGACAAGGGAGTCTAATTACATAGACCACATTACTGGTATTACAATTAGTGTGATTTGTAATGTTGCATTCATTTTTTAAACCCAAGTCTACCATCAAGGTATTTTTGGTCTGAGTACACATAACACAAGTACTACAAGGATAATGTCCTGATACAGGGGGTATACCCCATAATCTTTTCTGTTTTTGCCACCAATGTCATTTCTCATATTCAAGTTGGGTTCCGTAGTGCTCTTTTTGAAAGCTACAAGAGGCTTTCCACTATCCTTGGTAATTATTTTCTTCCGGTTTCTGTTGATAATTCCTTTGATTTTATAGGAAATATTGCTAAATGTGTTGACAAACACAAGGGGGGTATCCTTCTTTGTTTCACTCCTATGTACTTGTTGGTCCAAAAGGGATTCCCTGTTATTATCAAGTGCTCGCTTGGCTGCTCTTTTCACCGAATGATGGGGGTACCCTCGATCAACCAATTTGTCTATCAAGACATTGGCTCCACTCTTATATTACTCATTAGTGCTGCTATTCTTCTTAAATCGTAAAAACTGACCAAATGGAAGATTGTTCTTTACGTGTTGTACATGGTGGCTATTGTAATGGAAAAGTGCATTTTTGTCAGTATAATTGGTGTAAGGTCTTATTAGACGAGAGCCCTGGTGATGATATATACAAATGTCCAAATAGCTAACTTGATATTTGCTGATATTGGCTGTAAATTTCAAGTATCTGTTTTGTACATTTAACCCATTCAAAAAGTTGTTTGATTCTTCCTCACTGCCCCTCCAGAGTACAAACACATTGCCTATGTATCACAACCAGCACAGGATGTTTTCTTGAAATGACTTAAGAGTGGAATAAACCACTATTTCCTCAAACATGTTGACGTACAAGTTCGCTAAATTGGGAGTAATGGCGCTCCCATTGCTGTTCCCTCAATTTGTTTGTAGTACTGACCCATGAATTGGAAAAAAATGTTTTTATTTTTATTTGCTATCTTTTTTTTTTTTCGCAACTCCATATCCATATCTTCCCTTTTCAGATTTTTAATCCCCTTACCTACTAATCTTTTTTCTTTTAACATTATTTCATCAATGGCTTTTTGTGGAAAGGAGCTTTTTTCCCAACTTTTTAGTTTTTTCTCAATTACTTGTCTGGCAATTTTAGATATCCAACATAGATCTTGCACCAGCAGGGCACCAAGAGGACAATGTTTATTAGTGAGTCTATCAAAACACATCCTTTACTCATCTGTATTTCTCATAGATCAATAGATTCTATTCCCTGCCCCATTAGTCATTTTCTGTCCAAATATTGCATCCTTGATATATGTTTCCAGTTTTAAGCTAAACGTATTAATCGCATGATCACTTAAACTATTTTTAATCAAAGATAGTTTACCCATTATTTGGAAGACCGACGCACGGAACATAAATAGTCGATCCATGATGCCTCACCACCAGCTGACCAAGTATGCTGTTCAGACAGTTTATCATCCCGTTTTGTTAATGGGTCGTATAAACAATTTGCACTAATAAATATAGACAATCGATGCTTCAACATAGTGTAGTCATCCATTTAGGGAATTATTGTGGACCCTAACACATTGCATGATAACACAGTCTGGTCAAATCCACCATCAGTATTTCTATTGAATATTTGGTAATTAAGAACTCCCATTATTAGGAACAAGGCATCAGGGTGATTCCCCCACCAATCATCAAGTATCTTATCTACTGCCTCTATAATTTCCACATTGCCTTTATTGTTCGGGGGATTATAGACATTAATAACCAATACTCTTTGATAACAAGCCGCTCCAGCTGGTTGCACAAACGCTGTTAATATGTAAGGGGAATTTTTGGTAGCAATGTATTCAGTCATGTTCAGACTATTTTTAGCCCCTAACATCAATCCCCCAAATGCACAGCCTTTTTCACCTCGCATGGCTTTCTTCTGTATTATATGATATCCATCAATTTCTAGATCCCTCTAGATTTCCTGGAGGGCAAATATGTCCACCTCTATTAAATACCTTAACGCATACAACCTAGACAAAAATGAAAGGTGGCCCCTCCTATACCATGATAGAATTTCCCATGAATCATTTGCTATACACTTTTGTCAATGTACCTCGCCTGTAGCAGTAACATATTTACTGGGTCTAATATTTTTTAGCTTAATTTCTAGATGTTTTATACGTTCTCCCACAATGCATTTGACCATCTTATCCAAATCAGGCATACCATCCTCCTTAGCATTCCTATCTATTTTTCTATTTCATTTGGTATAATTTCTGGGAGCTTTGGTAATGTTCTTTTAGGCCTCATAGCCCAATTCCCTAAATTCCTTGTGTTCCTGTGCATAGATAAAGGTTAATTCAGCAATAATGTGTGAGACCAGATGCAGTATCACCAAATTCTCATCTTGCGAAGACCTTGGTAATTCCACTAAAGGTATGCCTCTACTCGTTATTGCCTTTAAATCCGGAATTTGATGCAGTAATTCAATTTCAAGTTCATTGCGTCTGTCTAGGAATGGGCTACATCCATTATTTTATTTGACAACATATTCATGTCAATACAATTTAAAATGTCTGTCAACAACATTTCTTTTTTATTGGAATAATGTGCAGCTTGTTGCTCATACATTTCATCATTTCCTATACCCCATTCTTCAAATAGTAAACCATCATCATGCTCAATATTCATCCTTGAGCTCATTACCACCTACTCCACCCTATCCTCTTCATTAGTGGTCGTAATCCCCCCATTATTTGACTTTCTCTGGACCCATGTGTCCAATAGTTTTTTGCTTGAAACGTGTTCATTTATTATTTTTAAGCTTTTTGTTTATTTCCAGTCAAATGGTAGCTCTTGGGCATATCTACACACCTTACTCTCTCAGATGAACCAGCAAACGACATAGCTTGTTTCAATTTAAATTTTTTATTAGAAACAATATTCTTTTGTTTTTTCTCATGTTTACCTTTGCTTTTTCCATTATGTGGCACATTAATATCACAAGTGTTTTCCATGCTTTTGCCCATCTATCTCTTCTTCATCATTATGCAAAGTAAGTATCGAGTTATCCTCATTTACCACCCCTCCTTCACTCACTGCAAGATCGGATTTACTCACTTCTTCATCTTCTTCCCTAGCCCTAGAATTTAACTTTCCATTAGTAATGATGCATATAACATCCACCAGCATCCATAGGTTCTCTTTAATTACTTTTTCCCCGTTCTACATTGTGTTGCACAAGGTAACCAGGGCTTTGATTTTTTTTACATGTTCTGATTCATATGGACTATCTTCCTCACTGGACTGAGAAGATGAGGAATACTCCCATCCTGGCCGGCGATGAAACCTCCTCTCTATTTGCTATTGCAGTGAGGTTGGGTGATTTTTCCATATTTGTCAGGGGGACAATTTCTTCATTTAAGGCCACAACTTCTCCCACATTCCATTGCATGACCCCTCCATAGTGTTTCCCCTGACATTTAGTACCATGTTTAACAAGGAGTTATTATCATTAGGGTTTGATGACACATTTCCCTCCATCTCAGAGGCATCTATATCGTCCATGACTGGGGGCTTTTTTATGGCAATGCTTTGTTTACCAGTTTGTTTCAGGAAGGTTGGAATTCTTTCCTGACCAGTCTTTGGGTCGCTACTCTCCTCCCAAACTGGCTTGATAATCTCAGTTCCGTTATTTTTTAATTGGGCACTCAACTTGCTGTTTTTGTCTTTTTTCCTTAAATCACTTTTTTCATGCTTCTTGTTGCTACCACTTATCTACATATATGCGCACTTTTGGCCCCTCTTCTTCGGTTATATTTCCTTGTAGCTGCGTGCATACCCCAGGTCTTTAAAAAAGGAAAAAATATCCTACTGAAATAATTCTATTAAGAATGATGTTGCTGTCAAGCAAGTTGTTATACCTCTCCTTATATTGGACCATTCCTAAAACCAAAAATATGCTTAAAGTACCACCACAACATGCCACTCGCCGCCAGCCAAAAAGCCCAACAGCACTTGCCAGGGCACTCCTCAGAAGCGTGCAGGCTGTTTTTTATGGTGTTTTTCGGCATGCATGGGGCGTAGCCTCATTCCAGATAATTACCAAACAATGTCCACCAGGATCACAATATGCGTGGCTCTTCAGGAAGTGAGACTAATCTCAAATGGCTAAATCCACATCTAGGGATTGACACCTTCTTACTACATGGCTGTAATAATATTTTCTACAAAAAGAAGATGTATCACAAGGTACTAATATTCTAGGTATCTAAAAAGACACTATCACAAAAATGCCTATAGTTCTCATACAAAAAAATACAATTTTTATTAATCAGCAAAAAACTAATAAGAACAATTATAAAAATGATCATAGTTCATAAAACATTGCGTAGAACACAATATATAAAACTATAACAACACAAGTTGACCAATCAGTGTAAAACCTATTCACATAGTACACTCTAGACCTCCGTCTTAATCTTCACACTGGGGTCTTTTTTCCAATTCACTTCAGTCTATTAGGTTTTTCAAATAATGCTTTGTCATAACCCAACTTGTACACTTTTCTGTCCTTTATAAACAATCCAAGTAGGACATTCTTCAGGGGTAAAAGGTTGTCTTGTGTCTGTAGTGCTAACAAAATTCTTGACCTTTTCTATTTCCTTCCTTCAGAGACAATTTGTGAGATACCCTGTTGATTAAAAGCACTACATTACTACTCAATATTATGGTCTAGATCTTTTATAATTTAGATCATTCCAATTGCCCCAATCCCAAAAGTTTATTTTTTTAAGCATGTCATGAATTACATACCTTACAGGCTACTGGGTTGTGTATCCCCTCGCCTCTTAACAACCTCAAATGGTTCTGAAACGCGATATCCAATTTAATTATGGGTTATCAACCTATATCCTCTTCTACCATTCTAGAAAATAAACAAACCAGACTCAATTAGTCTGGTGAAGCAAGACACCATCACAGGTTCTTGCTTTGCAAGGGCAATTGTAGTACTCCACTAGTGAAGCCAAAACTTCTTTAAATGTATTCCCTCCAGATGATCAAAAACACACGAGTCACAGTGTTTGGTTACACAATCCTGAACTTAACTGTAATAAATTTAGGAAAGCGAACAAAATAAGTATAACATAAATTCCAAATGGCCTATGTGTAATGCATAGGTATATGTATTAGTGCGCCCAGAAAGTAGCAGGAATTACTTCAACATATCTGGTAACTTGGATGATTAACTCAAAAATTGCAGGGTGTCTGTTATTCAACAGTATCCCTACACAGGGTCTGTTAGTTACCAGGTATTCTAATAAGGAAAATGCTTTCTTATCCAACATATGAATGTATTGTCTGAGTAAATAAGTAATCTTTTAGGATTCACCTCTTAATACTCCTATTTAATCCCTGCTAACACTAATGTCACGAACAACACGACCCTGAAAACAAAATGGCTGTATATATGTGCGTCCCAAGAGCGTATGGTGACGGTATGCCACAAAACGTAATGACATCATTGCGGGGGACATAAAAGCGTCCCGTGTATGCTAAAAAGCTTGAAAGCTGGTGAATGTAGTCTCTTAAAGAAAGCACGAGTGCTAGAGACTGTAATCTCTTAAATGCAAAGTAGGCTCAAAGCTCATGAGGGAAATGTAGCCAAAAAAGTGGATCAAATTCTCAGATCGCTTCCCACCAAAAGGGGATAAATCACATATACACATGATCAAACTATTTTGAAATAGGAATCATTATGAAAAGTCCTTTAGCATTAGCATGTTAAGGAATAGAAAAAACCATGTAATCGGGAAACAGAATGTGCATCCCTTTTGCATCTACAAATTAAGGAATAAAAGGACCCTACAAAGCATTTCTTTCCCCTATGAGGCAAATTAACTCCCACATGACACAATCTGTTATAGATAGGCAGCATACTTGAATGGCAAAGGGCCTATCGTAGCTTCCCGTCTGTGTAACTTTAAATGAAGGAAAAGGATTTAAACATTCTACGAAGAGTATATAGCAAATGTGGAGTAGTCTTACAATATTGGATCATCTTCCTTTCTTAAATATCACCAAAAGTAGTTCACAATCCAGTCATAAACTACATCTAGTTCATTCTATGTGATAATAACAGATCAACTTGAAATTATTCCAAATCATCTTTTTAAATACATATTCACACAACAGGTAGTAATGAATTCAAAAACATGGTGTTGCCATTAGTTCCAGATATTGGCCTTGACGAGGGTGATCGAACACTACAAAAGCCCTTCAGGCATTATGCCATTCAATGTTCTCATTCAGACTATGAAGATGGCTTTTAGTCAAATAGATCAATTTCTGTTCCAATTTCAATAATTTCCTATTGACCAGATCTTGTGATATTCCCTTAATGTGTTTGAGAATAGTCCAGTTGAAATCGTTACAGGTATGTTTTTTCTCCCAAAAATGTTTAACCAGGGGTGCATGTTCCAACCTATTTTTGATACAGATTTTGTGTTTGATCATCCTCGTCTTACATTTTCTGTTAGTTTTTCCTTTGTATATATACTGACAAGGGAGTCTAATTACATAGACCACATTACTGGTATTACAATTAGTGTGATTTGTAATGTTGCATTCATTTTTTAAACCCAAGTCTACCATCAAGGTATTTTTGGTCTGAGTACACATAACACAAGTACTACAAGGATAATGTCCTGATACAGGGGGTATACCCCATAATCTTTTCTGTTTTTGCCACCAATGTCATTTCTCATATTCAAGTTGGGAACGTAGTGCTCTTTTTGAAAGCTACAAGAGGCTTTCCACTATCCTTGGTAATTATTTTCTTCCGGTTTCTGTTGATAATTCCTTTGATTTTATAGGAAATATTGCTAAATGTGTTGACAAACACAAGGGGTGTATCCTTCTTTGTTTCACTCCTATGTACTTGTTGGTCCAAAAGGGATTCCCTGTTATTATTAAGTGCTCGCTTGGCTGCTCTTTTCACCAAATGATGGGGGTACCCTCGATCAACCAATTTGTCTATCAAGACATTGGCTCCACTCTTATATTACTCATTAGTGCCGCTATTCTTCTTAAGTCGTAAAAACTGACCAAATGGAAGATTGTTCTTTACGTGTTGTACATGGTGGCTATTGTAATGGAAAAGTGCATTTTTGTCAGTATAATTGGTGTAAGGTCTTATTAGACGAGAGCCCTGGTGATGATATATACAAATGTCCAAATAGCTAACTTGATAATTGCTGATATTGGCTGTAATTTTCAAGTATCTGTTTTGTACATTTAACCCATTCAAAAAGTTGTTTGATTCTTCCTCACTGCCCCTCCAGAGTACAAACACATTGCCTATGTATCACAACCAGCACAGGATGTTTTCTTGAAATGAGTTAAGAGTGGAATAAACCACTATTTCCTCAAACATGTTGACGTACAAGTTCGCTAAATTGGGAGTAATGGCGCTCCCATTGCTGTTCCCTCAATTTGTTTGTAGTACTGACCCATGAATTGGAAAAAAATGTTTTTATTTTTATTTGCTATCTTTTTTTATTTCGCAACTCCATATCCATATCTTCCCTTTTCAGATTTTTTATCCCCTTACCTACTAATCTTTTTTCTTTTAACATTATTTCATCAATGGCTTTTTGTGGAAAGGAGCTTTTTTCCCAACTTTTTAGTTTTTTCTCAATTACTTGTCTGCCAATTTTAGATATCCAACATAGATCTTGCACCAGCAGGGCACCAAGAGGACAATGTTTATTAGTGAGTCTATCAAAACACATCCTATACTCATCTGTATTTCTCATAGATCAATAGATTCTATTCTCTGCCCCATTAGTCATTTTCTGTCCAAATATTGCATCCTTGATATATGTTTCCAGTTTTAAGCTAAACGTATTAATCGCATGATCACTTTAACTATTTTTAATCAAAGATAGTTTACCCATTATTTGGAAGACCGACGCACGGAACATAAATAGTCGATCCATGATGCCTCACAACCAGCTGACCAAGTATGCTGTTCAGACAGTTTATCATCCCGTTTTGTTAATGGGTCGTATAAACAATTTGCACTAATAAATATAGACAATCGATGCTTCAACATAGTGTAGTCATCCATTTAGGGAATTATTGTGGACCCGAACACATTGCATGATAACACAGTCTGGTCAAATCCACCATCAGTATTTCTATTGAATATTTGGTAATTAAGAACTCCCATTATTAGGAACAAGGCATCAGGGTGATTCCCCCACCAATCATCAAGTATCTTATCTACTGCCTCTATAATTTCCACATTGCCTTTATTGTTCGGGGGATTATAGACATTAATAACCAATACTCTTTGATAACAAGCCGCTCCAGCTGGTTGCACAAACGCTGTTAATATGTAAGGGGAATTTTTGGTAGCAATGTATTCAGTCATTTTCAGACTATTTTTAGCCCCTAACATCAATCCCCCAAATGCACAGCCTTTTTCACCTCACATGGATTTCTTCTGTATTATATGATATCCATCAATTTCTAGATCCCTCTAGATTTCATGGAGGGCAAATATATCCACCTCTATTAAATACCTTAACCCATACAACCTAGACAAAAATGAATAATGGCCCCTCCTATTCCATGATAGAATTTCCCATGAATCATTTGCTATACACTTTTGTCAATCTACCTCGTCTGTAGCAGTAACATATTTACTGGGTCTAATATTTTTTAGCTTAATTTCCAGATGTTTTGTAAGTTCTCCCACAATGCATTTGACCATCTTATCCAAATCAGGCATACCATCCTCCATAGCATTCCTATCTATTTTGCTATTTCATTTGGTATAATTTCTGGGAGCTTTGGTAATGTTCTTTTAGGCCTCATAGCCCAATTCCCTAAGTTCCTTGTGTTCCTGTGCATAGATAAAGGTTAATTCAGCAATAATGTGTGAGACCAGATGCAGTATCACCAAATTCTCATCTTGCAAAGACCTTGGTAATTCCACTAAAGGTATGCCTCTACTCGTTATTGCCTTTAAAACCGTAATTTGATGCAGTAATTCAATTTCAAGTTCATTGTGTCTGTCTAGGAATGGGCTACATCCATTATTTTAATTGACAACATATTCATGTCAATACAATTTAAAATGTCTGTCAACAACATTTCTTTTTTATTGGAATTACTTGCAGCTTGTTGCTCATACATTTCATCATTTCCTATACCCCATTCTTCAAATACTAAACCATCGTCATGCTCAATATTCATCCTTGAGCTCATTACCACCTACTCCACCCTATCCTCTTCATTAGTGGTCGTAATCCCCCCCATTATTTTACTTTCTCTGGACCCATGTGTCCAATAGTTTTTTGCTTGAAACGTGTTCATTTATTATTGTTTAGCTTTTTGTTTATTTCCAGTCAAATGGTAGCTCTTGGGCATATCTACACACCTTATTCTCTCAGATGAACCAGCAAACGACATAGCTTGTTTCAATTTAAATTTTTTATTAGCAACAATATTCTTTTGCTTTTTCTCATGTTTACCTTTTCTTTTTCCATTATGTGGCACATTAATATCACAAGTGTTTTCCATGCTTTTGCCCATCTCTATCTCTTCTTCATCATCATGCAAAGTAAGTATCGAGTCATCCTCATTTACCACCCCTTCTTCACTCACTGCAAGATCGGATTTACTCACTTCTTCATCTTCTTCCCTAGCCCTAGAATTTAACTTTCCATTAGTAATGATGCACATAACATCCACCAGCATCCATTGGTTCTCTTTAATTACTTTTTCCTCTTTCTACATTGTGTTGCACAAGGTAACCAGGGCCTTGATTTTTTTAACATGTTCTGGTTCATATGGACTATCTTCCTCACTGGACTGAGAAGATGAGGAAGACTCCCATCCTGGCCGGCGATGAAACCTCCTCTCTATTTGCTATTGCAGTGAGGTTGGGTGATTTTTCCATATTCGTAAGGGGGACAATTTCTTCATTTAAGGCCACAACTTCTCCCACAATTCCATTACATGACCCCTCCATAGTGTTTTCCCTGACATTTAGTACCATGTTTAACAAGGAGTTATTATCATTAGGGTTCAATGACACATTTCCCTCCATCTCAGAGGCATCTATATCTTCCATGACTGGGGGCTTTGTTATGGCAGTGCTTTGTTTACCAGTTTGTTTCAGGAAGGTTGAAATTCTTTCCTGACCAGTCTTTGGGTCACCACTCTCCTCCCAAACTGGCTTGATAATCTCAGCTCCCCTGTTTTTTAATTGGGTACTCAACTTGCTGGTTTTGTCTTTTTTCCTTAAATCACTTTTATCATGCTTCTTGTTGCTACCACTTATCTACCTAAATGTGCATTTGTGGCCCCTCTTCTTCGGTTACATTTCCTTGTAGCTGCATGCATACCTCAGGTCTTTAAAAAAGGAAAAATATCCTACTGCAATAATTCTATTAAGAATGATGTTGCTGTCAAGCAAGTTGTTATACCTCTCCTTATATTGGACCATTCCTAAAACCAAAAATATGCTTAAAGTACCACCACAACATGCCACTCGCCGCCAGCCAAAAAGCCCAGCAGCACTCGCCAGGGCACTCCTCAGAAGCGTGCAGGCTGTTTTTTATGGTGTTTTTCGGCACGTAGGGGGCGTAGCCTCATTCGAGATAATTACCAAACAATGTCCACCAGGATCACAATACGCGTGGCTCTTCAGGAAGTGAGACTAATCTCAAATGGCTAAATCCACATCTAGGGATTGACACCTTCTTACTACATGGCTTTAATAATATTTTCTACAAAAAGAAGATGTATCACAAGGTACTAATATTCTAGGTATCTAAAAAGACACTATCACAAAAATGCCTATAGTTCTCATACAAAAAAATACAATTTTTATTAATCAGCAAAAAACTACTAAGAACAATCATAAAAATATTCATAGTTCATAAAACATTGCGTAGAACACAATATATAAAACTATAACAACACAATTGACCAATCAGTGTAAAACCAATTCACATAGTACACTCTAGACCTCCGTCTTACTCTTCACACTGGGGTCTTTTTTCCAATTCACTTCAGTCTATTAGGTTTTTCATCTAATGCTTTGTCATAACCCAACTTGTACACGTTTCTGTCCTTTATAAACAATCCATGTAGGACATTCTTCAGGGGTAAAACGTTGTCTTGTGTCTGTAGTGCTAACAAAATTCTTGACCTTTTCTATTTCCTTCCTTCAGAAACAATTTGTGAGATACCCTGTTGATTAAAAGCACTATATTACTACTCAATATTATGGTCTAGATCTTTTATAATTTAGATCATTCCAATTGCCCCAATCCCCAAAGTTTATTTTTTTAAGCATGTCATGAATTACATACCTTACAGGCTACTGAGTTGTGTATCCCCTCACCTCTTAACAACCTCAAATGGTTCTGAAACACGATATCCAATTTATTATGGGTTATCAACCTATATCCTCTTCTCCCATTCTAGAAAATAAACAAACCAGACTCATTTAGTCTGGTGAAGCAAGACACCATCACAGGTTCTTGCTTTGCAAGGGCAATTGTAGTACTCCACTAGTGAAGCCAAAACTTCTTTAAATGTAATCCCTCCAGATGATCAAAAACACACGAGTCACAGTGTTTGGTTACACAATCCTGAACTTAACTGTAATAAATTTTGGAAAGGGAACGAAATAAGTATAACATAAATTCCAAACGGCCTATGTGTAATGCATAGGTATATGTGTTAATGCGCCCAGAAAGTAGCAGGAATTACTTCAACATATCTGTTAACTTGGATGATTAACTCAAAATTTGCAGGGTGTCTGTTATTCAACAGTATCTCTACACAGGGTCTGTGAGTTACCATGTATTCTAATAAGGAAAATGCTTTCTTATCCAACATATGAATGTATTGTCTGAGTAAATAAGTAATCTTTTAGGACTCACCTCTTAATACTCCTATTTAATCCCTGCTAACACTAATGTCACGAAAAACACGACCCTGAAAACAAAATGGCTGTATATATGCACGTCACAAGAGCGTATGGTGACGTTATGCCACAAAACGTAATGACATCATTGCGGGTGACATAAAAGTGTCCCGCGTATGCTGAAAAGCTTGAAAGTTGGTGAATGTAGTCTCTTAAAGAAAGCACGAGTGCTAGAGACTGTAATCTCTTAAATGCAAAGTAGGCTCAAAGATCATGAGGGAAATGTAGCCAAAAAAGTGAATCAAATTCTCGGATCGCTTCCCACTAAAAGGGAATAAATCACATATACACATGATTGAACTATTTTGAAATGGGAATCATTATGAAAATTCCTTTAGCATTAGCATGTTAAGGAATAGAAAAAACCATGTAATCGGGAAACAGAATGTGCATCCCTTTCGCATCTACAAATTAAGGAATAAAAGGACCATACTGTCATGAACCCTCTCGGTTGGCGATGGATGCCGTTGTTACGCCTTCGCCGCCATTAAACACTGCCACCAAGTTGTTCATGTTTCTCTGTGCACGGTCTAGTGTTTTCCTCTGTTCTTTCCTCTCGCCTATTTACTTCCTGCTACCCATGGTTCATTGCGTTGCAACTGTCTCCTTTCGTTTTCACGGTGAGACGCTTCCAGTGCTTTTTCTCTCGCTCGCTTATTTCCTCCCCTTTCGGGGGTCTCCTCCTCTTTTTCTCCTTCCTCTCTGCCTCCCTGGCGGCTCCCCCCTTTCGCCGGTTTCTCTCTGCTTATGCTTCTCAGCGTTTACCTGCTTACTGACTGTGTTCTTTCCCTCCTTGCCATTTTTTCTCCGGATGAATCTTCGCCTTGTTTTCCTCGAGGATGCCCGATGCAATTGAATTCTACGACAACTACGGCTACATATCTCATCGCGATATACGGCCAGCAGTTCTACTGCGACACAGGGGTTTTTTCCGCCTTCGGGCTTTTTCCCCTTACCCGTCTGCATACGGGACCGGAGACGAGGTGGTAACTAATTCAGAGTTCCACCATGGTTTTGTCCCGTGTCAGAGCTCAAACAACAAAGAGTAAAAAGGATTACCTTGCTCACCGGCACGGCGTCGGAGCATCAGACCCTTAAGACTCAGGTGAAGAGAGTAGTGCATCGGGTGGGAAAGCAGAGCATTTGGACAATACCCCTACGGTAACTTCAAGTCTTACACAAGGTTGTGACACATACAAAGCATTTCTTTCCCCTATGAGGCAAATTAACTCCCACATGAGACAATCTGTTATAGATAGGCAGCATACTTGAATGGCAAAGGGCCTATCGTAGCTTCCCGTCTGTGTAACTTTAAATGAAGGAAAAGGATTTAAACATTCTACGAAGAGTATATAGCAAATGTGGAGTAGTCTTACAATATTAGATCATCTTCCTTTCTTAAATATCACCAAAAGTAGTTCACAATCCAGTCATAAACTACATCTAGTTCATACTATGTGATAATAACAGATCAACTTGAAATTATTCCAAATCATCTTTTTAAATACATATTCACACAACAGGTAGTAATGAATTCAAAAACATGGTGTTGCCATTACTTCCAGATATTGGCCTTGACCAGGGTGATCAAACACTACAAAAGCCCTTCAGGCATTATGCCATTCAATGTTCTCATTCAGACCATGAAGATGGCTTTGTCAAATAGATCAATTTCTGTTCCAATTTCAATAATTTCCTATTGACCAGATCTTGTGATTGATTCTCCCTTAGCGTGTTTGAGTTGAAATCGTTACAGGTATGTTTTTTCTCCCAAAAATGTTTAACTAGGGGTGCATGTTCCACCCTATTTTTGATTCAGATTTTGTGTTTGATCATCCTCATCTTACATTTTCTGTTAGTTTTTCCTTTTTATATATACTGACAAGGGAGTCTAATTACATAGACCACATTACTGGTATTACATTTAGTGTGATCTGTAATGTTGCATTCATTTTTTAAACCCAAGTCTACCATCAAGGTATTTTTGGTCTGAGTACACATAACACAAGTACTACAAGGATAATGTCCTGATACAGGGGGTATACCCCATAATCTTTTCTGTTTTTGCCACCAATGTCATTTCTCATATTCAAGTTGGGATCCGTAGTGCTCTTTTTGAAAGCTACAAGAGGCTTTCCACTATCCTTGGTAATGATTTTCTTCCAGTTTCTGCTGATAACTCCTCTGATTTCATAGGAAATATTGCTAAATGTGTTGACAAACACAAGGGGGGTATCCTTCTTTGTTTCACTCCTATGTACTTGTTGGTCCAAAAGGGATTCCCTGTTATTATTAAGTGCTCACTTGGCTGCTCTTTTCACCAAATGATGGGGGTACCCTCGATCAACCAATTTGTCTATCAAGACATTGGCTCCACTCTCATATTACTCTTTAGTGCTACTATTCTTCTTAAGTCGTAAAAACTGACCAAAATGGAAGATTGTTCTTTACACGTTGTGCATGGTGGCTATTCTAATGGAATAGTGTATTTTTGTCAGTATAATTGGTGTAAGGTCTTATTAGACGAGAGCCCTGGTGATGATATATACAAATGTCCAAATAGCTAACTTGATAATTGCTGGTATTGGCTGTAAATTTCAAGTATCTGTTTTGTACATTTAACCCATTCAAAAAGTTGTTTGATTCTTCCTCACTGCCCCTCCAGATTACAAACACATTGCCTATGTATCACAACCAGCACAGGATGTTTTCTTGAAATGAGTTAAGAGTGGAATAAACCACTATTTCCTCAAACATGTTGACGTACAAGTTCGCTAAATTGGGAGCCATGGCGCTCCCATTGCTGTTCCCTCAATTTGTTTGTAGTACTGACCCATGAATTGGAAAAAAATTGTTTGTAAGTGCCATCTCAGTGCACCATTTTATAAACGAGTTGGGCATCAGATGGTCATAATCTCTTTTTAGTAGGGTTTCTGTGACTACTTCCAAGGTCACTTGTTAAGGTATATTGGTATATAATGCCTGTTTGATTAGGCACAACAACAAGTTCTCATCGGGATTGAAAGTGTTGCCTTCAATTCTATTGATGGCATCTGTGGTATCTTTAATCTAGCTTTTCATCTCTGGTATGAATGGTCTTAAATAGAAATCCACATACTTGGATAAGGGTTCTAAGAGCAAATTTACTGCTGACACGATTGGTCTTCCAGAATTTTTTTTCCATATTTTATTATGATTTTTGGGAGGATATAAAATATTGGCACTCTGCCATTCTCTTTGTTGAGGTATTCGCCTTCTTGCGTACTAATCATTTCAGAATCTACAGCTCTGGTAACTTTATTTCTGATAGAGGAAATGAGGTCAATACTGGGATCTCTATCTATTTTCTGATAGTGGGTAGAATCAGACAATAGTTTTAGGCATTCTTCCACATAGTCTGATCTATTGAGAACCACTATTGCGCAATCTTTATCTGCCAGGCGGATGATAATATTTCCATTTCCACCCAGAGATTTCACCACATTATGATCCGTCTTACTTATGTTAGAATGTTTGGGGATGCCTTTGGATTCCAGAAGCCCTATCTTCTCCATGACTTTTCTTTCGAATACCATGGACTCTGGTGTATAGGAATTTTGGGGAGCACAAAACACAGATGGATTCCTCAAACCACTACAGTTGTTAGTCCCCCCAAAAGGCTTATTTTAGAAAAATTCCCTTAGATATACCTTTCTCATAAATTGGTTGAATTCAAACCTGAACTCAAAAGGATTGTGGTGCATAGGGTTGAATCACAAAATTCAACCCTTTATTGAGGGCAGACTCTTCTTCCTTGGTCAGGGGAAAGTCTGAAAGATTCACTACCAGCCCCTGTGGCTGCCAGTCTGCATCCGTTCTGGGGCCCACTGTCTCAGGTTTTCTCCTCTTTCTAAAAAGGGAAGTGAGTTCAGGGATTCTCCACTGCATACACAGCCCAACAGCACTTACCAGGGCACTCCTCAGGTACTTTTATCATAGTAGGTACAGAGTGGATGCATAGTGGCTATGAGAAGTAAACCGTGAAGATAGAGTGCATGGGGTATGTTATGTACACCTTTTAAACAAAACAACATAGATTTTATTGGGGCAGATATGTTCAGTGGAATGTAACGTACACATTGCCTAAAATGCATTCAAACAAGTTCTTTGCCTGTGGAGCAAAACTGTTTCTCTTACAATAACTTTAGAATAATACAATACAAGCCCCTAAGGGTATCCTACAGCCAAGTAAGCATTGGCACTCCTTGGCATTTACAAAAGCAACCATTCCATCCAGGATTACACAGCAGGGGTCAGATTACATAAACCATACTGGGTGGCACACATTAAGATTGCTGTGTCAATTTACATGTCTGTGCTATTTTGTTCCACTGTTGCTAAACGTTGCCCGAGCATATTGACAATACTGGTGCTCTAAAATTCACTGGGTGAAATAACTCAATGGTTATCTGCATTTCTTTTTAAGTTATAGATGATTGTTGCTGACATTAACTCAACTTAAAAGTAATTCCAGGCATTCAATTTAGCACCACAAAATAACAGTAAATGCAATACAGCAGCATGTTTCAACAACAAGCCATTGTAACAGTGCTTAGCACTATGGAAGATATCATTCAAACATTACAAATAGCTAAGCACACCAGAGACATAACCTGACTATCGTATCTTATAGGCAATACGTAGGAAACTTAACAGTGATCTACATGTCACATACTAGTTAGCCTGCCTTACCTTACATATATCTCGTAAATGATAGTAATGCTCCCACGAACCGTAGACAACTATTGTCTTTTTGTGAAGACGGTATGTCACTTTGGGAGGTAAGTAACCCTGACCACCCAGTCGAAATCTCAGCTCCATAAAGAAACAAAAATGTCCTGCCATAGGAATGCTGATGTCCATAGGATATTCAAGTACATACAAATGTCCAATGTGCAAAGCTCAGCCTGCAAGGTCTGTATCAGAGTAAGAATATGTGTATCCCTTTCACATATACACTAAAGGAAAAGGCAGAACAATGTAATTCTCTGGTGAAATAAAATATTTCCACAGGTAAAGCACTAGTTGCCCATTTAATTAGAACCTTTGATAATGTATGCTATGAAGCACTTTATGCCCACATGTATTTGCTCATACGTTCTGGCCAAAATGAAAAGTATCCAATGGGGTGGCTGATTACGAAGAAAAAGGGAAATTCAAAACTATCATTGCCTCTTGCTGAAATAAACATTGTTTAAGAAAAATCTGTCTGCAAGTATTGCAACAAAATGAACTCTAGGTAATGTGGGGATACTTTTATAAAGTTAGAAAACTCTGAGAAAGTTACAACGATGGTGAAAGTCCTACAATACCTACCTGGCAGGAGTCTCTATATTTTCCCTAACTGATGTTTAGTCTTTCAGGACTAGAATGTCACAAGTACCTGGTTGTGCAAGTGGAAGATGGTGATTATTTTTCTTTAAATATAGAGGCAGAAATATCACCTAACACTTGGAAGAAACAAACCAAGGTTGGTTCAGGAATGGGGTGGAAGGGTCGTGTTCTCACAGCAATAAATGTTTACAATGAGTATACATTGACACTGTAATCAACAATGGGCAGGCTGGCATATGCCTGTATTGTCTTAGTAAAAACCCACTTTTGATGCTACTGCCTATAATGGCAGCATTGCCACTGTAAACCCTCATGATGTCTATCCACCATAATTCCATCATTGCCATTGTAAGTTGATACTCATGATGATAGATGTGTCCAATAATGTCAGAATTGTCAATGTGAGACTATGATTGAGTTGGCTTTGTCAAAAATACCAGTACTGCCACTGTAATCAAGCATTCATTTTTGGTTATATCCAACAAGGGATGTATTGCCACTGTAGAACACACTCTTGATGTCTGTCCACAAAAACTGCAGCATTGCCCTGGTAAAACAATTCTCACGATGGCAGTGCCCAAAAATGCCAGTGCTGATAGTATAATAATATGGCTTTTCTGGCTTTGCCCAATAATACCGGTATTGACAAACTAATAAATATGTTGTTAGGCGGAAAACTGTGCAGTTCCCTCTGGGACCACTGCAAAAGATTTAGGACTACAGGTGTTTGGCAGTAAACCCATTTGGTAGCAGTCTGTACCACACAGATTCACTTGGTAGCTGTGGCTGAGCAGTCAGACTTCCCTCAAGAAGAGTTAGGCAGTATGTGGAGTATACAAAATAGGGCAATTTACACAGTAGAAAAAGCAAACACGGCACAAGGCTTCGGTGTAAAGATATATAGTTATTTATTTATAAAAACACATCTATGAAAACACACTGGCACTAATATGGTAAACACTTCAAGCACAATTACTATAAGAAAAATCAATCCCCCTAACAATAGTTCGACAAGTCTAGGTTCAACAGCACCACTTATTTGCAGACAGAGGTGAAAGCTTTAACCTAGATGACACTCTAGTATTCGTTAGGACGGGAGAGAAAAGGCAGGGTATGAAATCAACTCGGTACCAACACTTTTACGAACAAATGCAAGGCAAGTAAGGCAGGGACTACTGTAGATCGCAAAGTTAAGAGGCAAGGCCCACTCGGAGAGAGGCGAGGCGATATTTCCCAAAAAGTATCACAGTGGAAATGCACTTCCAGTCTTTGTTGCAAATTGTTATCGGAAAGGTTGGTCTAATTCAGAACAGAAAGATGAGAAAGCTTGGAGGCAACCCAATGGAGAGTCGAGGATTCATACACCTCACACTAACCGATACAAGGCAAGCCAGGCGGACACGATACCTTGTTTGTGGAGAGACAGCTCCGGCGGGGGCAGTTGTTCCTGGTGGTGGATGCACGTCGGGTCTTTGCCAAGAGAAGAGATGATCTTGTCGTCGAAGGAAAGTTGCAGATCGTTGCACCACCAGGGAAGAGACTAGCCGCGGAGTGCTCCGTCACAAGGCACCACCTTTAGGTCGCGGTACAGGGGTAGTGGCTATCCGGTTGCCGGGGTGCTCTGCACGGGCAATTCGACCACTACGTCCTGGAACGAAGAAAAAGCAAAGGGGACTGGTTGTTCCCACCAGTCAGGGGAAGAGACTCTCCGGCGGGGAAATCTCCTCTGTCGTCGGGAAGTGGTGAGTCGGTTCAGCAGGGCTCCACCGTAAGTGTCGTCATTGCAGGTCGGCTCAGCTTTACCCTCGTCAGATTCTTAGGTCCTGTGGCGACTTCTGAGGATCCAGTCCCAAAAGCCCTGCTTTTATGCAGAAAACCCCCATTCATTCAGCCTAGCTGTCACTCAAAACACGCTAAGTGGTGAGCGGGGTGGCTCACCACTTGGGCCAATCACACCAGAGTGCGACTTGAGTTGGCAAGGCAACTCAGTCCAGGGTGCATAAACCCCCTCCCACACCCCCTGTGGTACGCAGACAGAATGGCACCACTTTGGAGGGCCTCTGTGTAGAGGCCCTCCAAAAGTGGAACAAAGGGCTCAACCTTTGGTTTAGGAGTCACAGAGAAGGACACAGACGCCATTTTAAAAACCGAGTTCTGGCAGAAAATACCAACCGATAGATTTATTTAAGATAAATAAACCGGTGGTATGTTAGAGATTAACGAGAAAGAGTTTTAACCTCCAACAATGGGAAGAATCCCATAGGGTTATATTCGGGGTCGAATATAACAAGTAGTTTCCACTGCCACCAGCCAAAACTCGACGAGGGGGGACGGGACAGTGCCCCCTCGAATAACAGACCCAGGAGTAATCGAATTACCCCTACTAGTAAGTCCACAATAGGATGGTTTGTACTAGTTCTGTTAGAAAATTTAGGTCTAGTAAAGCCAACAGTGACTTTACATGCCTGGGGAGACAGTAGTCAGTCCCCGGGTATGGAGTCTATGATGGAGGTCCGCTAGGATGCCCCAGTGCTACGGCACGGAGGGTGCGGTGTAACACACATAGAAAAACATATGAGACCCTATGGGGTAAAGACCCCATAGCCCAAAGAAGACATTGAGATTCAAAGGAATTACACACATTCTTGTCCAAGAGTGGGAAAAAAGAGTCTCACTCTCGGCAGCATGGAAAAAAACAAACTCCAGAAATCCAGCAAAACTGCTGGGGGACTCACTAGGTTAGGAAATTCAGCCTAAACAGAGAATTCTCCCTAACACTCGCCCCCACCAAGACTAAGGGACAGCAGGATTTAATCCACTCCTGGATGAATCTCATACCTCTAGTCGATGACATACATCCTAGAGAGACCATCAGCATTTTGGTGGTGACACCCTGACCTGTGCTCAATGGTGAAATCAAACCCTTGCAGGCAGATCGACCATCTCAGTAGTTTTGGGTTTTTCCCTTTCATTTGCATTAACCATCTCAAGGGTTGGTGGTCAGTCTGAATGACAAAAGTAGAACCATACAAGTATGGCCTAAACTTCTTCAGAGCCCACACGATAGCAAAGAACTCTCTTTCGATTGTTGCCCACCTTGTTTCAGGATCCTTCAGCTTGCGGCTGATGAAGCAAACGGGGTGCTCCCTACCTTTCCCATCCAGTTGACTGAGTACGGCACCTATTCCTACATTTGAAGCATCTGTCTGCACAATGAAAGTTTGGTGGTAATCAGGAGCTCTGAGTACTGGGGCTTGGCAAAGAGCCTTTTTCAGGTTTTCAAAAGCCTGATTGCACTCCTCGTTCCATCTAACCTTTTTAGGAAATTTGGGCGAGGAGATGACATTCAGTGGAGAAGCTATGGTGCCATAGTTCTCAATGAAATTCCTGTAATACCCAGTGAGGCCTACGAAGGCTTTCACCTGGGTCTGAGTAGTAGGTGTTGTCCAATTTTGCACAGCTTCAATCTTACTGAGCAAAGGCCTATTTCTCCACCTCCTACCTCATGTCCAAGATAAACTACCTTACTCTGTCCAATTTGGCATTTACTCGCCTTTATGGTCAGATTGGCTCGTCCAAGAGCCTGCAAAACATCTCTCAGATGGGTTACATGCTCTTCCCAGGAATTGCTGAACACTGCTATGTCATCCAAGTATGCCATGCAGAAGTCCTCCATCCCATTCAGAACCTGGTTTACCATCCGTTGAAATGTAGCAGGTGAATTCTTCAATCCGAAAGGCATTACCTTAAACTGGTATAAGCCAACGGGGGTAGAAAATGCAGTTTTCTCCTTGGCATGGTCTGTCAAGGCTATTTGCCAATAGCCTGACATCAAGTCAAATGTGCTGAGGAACTTGGCTGCGCCAAGTTTGTCCACCAACTTATCTGTTCTTGGCAAAGGGTGGGCATCAGTCTTGGTGACTGCATTAAGAGCTCTATAATCCACGCAGAATCTAAGTTCTTTAGATACGGCCTTTGGTACTAACACAACTGGTCTAGACCATGGACTAGTAGAGGGCTCTATTACCCCAAGATCAAGCATCTTGCTGACCTCACCTTTGATGTGGGTCCGTACATTTTCTGACATTCGGTATCCTCTGCTTTTGACTGGCAGACAGTCACCAGTGAGTATGTCATGCTGGCCCCAAGGGGTCAAGCCTGGTGAAAGCGAGAACAGGGAGGCAAACTGATTCAACATAGATTTGCACTCTTCTAGTTGCTCGGGTGTCAGATTTGAAGAGAGATTTACTCCTTCACTTTTTTCGTCTAAAGGTAAGCCTCTGAGGAGATCCGGAAGAGCTTCACTCTCTTCTTCTTCCTCGGATGATGCTAGAAGCAACGCTCCCACATCAGGTCTTGAGACATACGCTTTGAGTCGGTTGGTGTGGAAGACTGTCGGAGCCTCCTTGGGATTGCCCAAGTCCACCAGATAGTTGACCTCTCCGAGTTTACCCACAACTCTGAAGGGTCCCATCCATTTGTCTTGCAAGGCCCTGTGCCTTGTTGGGATCATAACGAGAATGAGCTGGTCTTGAGCAAACTCAACCATGTTAGCCTTTTGATCGTGCCAGTGCTTGACCAATGCTTGTCCAGCTTTCAAGCTATCGCTTGCTTCTGTCATCATGTGCGACATTCTCCTCTGGAGACCTATCACATATTCAGTCACTCTGACTGGCTTGGGGGAAGGAGCACTCTCCAACCCCTCCTTAAGCAGGGCCAATGGACCTCTGACGGGATGACCATAGAGAAGCTTGAAGGGAGAATAACCTACTCCTTCCTGAGGGACTTCTCTATAAGCAAATAGAAGGCATGGCAGTAGAAGGTCCCACTTACGCTTAAGGGGTTCCTCTAAAGCACCTATCATGCTCTTCATGGTTCGGTTGAACCGTTCCACCAATCCATTGGTTTGGGGGTGGTAAGCCGTTGAGAACTTGTAAGTAACTCCGCAGGTTTTCCACATGGCTTTCATGTAGTGGGACATAAAGTTTGACCCCCTGTCAGAGATTACTTCCTTAGGAAACCCGACCCTAGTAAAAATACCAAGGAGGGCCTTAGCCACAGCCAGAGCTGTAACAGTCCTCATAGGAATTGCCTCAGGATACCTAGTAGCATGGTCTACTACAACAAGTATAAACCTGTTGCCTGAGGAGGTTGGAGGATCAAGGGGACCAACAATGTCAATCCCTACTCTCTCAAATGGGACTCCCACAACTGGGAGAGGCACTAACGGTGCCACATTCTTGGAGCCAACCTTACCAGAGGTCTGGCAGGTGTGGCAGCTCCTGCAGTGTTTTTCTACTTCGGCCCCCTTCTTTGGCCAATAGAAGTAGAGAGAGAGCCTTTCCTTAGTCTTCTTGAAACTCAAGTGACCAGCCAAAGGAATCTCGTGGGCTAACTGCAAGAACTGTGGTCTGTTCTCTTGGGGTACTACAAGTCGTTTGTAGTCTCCGGGTGCAGACTCGGTCGGTTCACTGTAGAAGAGGCCATCTTCCCAGTGCAACCTATATTTCTCAGGCTCTTGCCCTTCAGCCTGAGCTTCTGCCTGGTGGCGAAGACCTTCCAGAGTTGGACATTCTCTCTGTCCCTTACTGAAGTCTGCCCTGCTGGGTCCACCTTCTGCCAGTAAAGACTGCATCTCAGGATGGTCAACAGGATCCAGATCTCCAATGAGTTCCTGGCCTTCCATTAGCTCTTCCTCAGAGTCTAATTCTACCACACAGGGTTGTACCTCCCTCTCAGCCTCGGCTGGAGGTGGAGTTACGGGTGTAACTTTGGACAACCACGGAGAAGTCCGTGTTGGCTGCACTGTAATGCTGGCTGCTGGTTTCGAGATAGAAGTCTTAGGTTTCCCTTTCGCTTCTGATTTCTTGGAGACAGCGGCCGACATTTCCAGTGGAGCAGGAGTGATTTCTTTCTTCATCATCTCCTGGAGAGTACCGCACATGGTCCTCTCTCTTGCAGATCTGGTTAGCTCCTGTAACCGTTTACTAGGAGGTCTGGGGGTATGCGATACAACTCTGAGAGTTTTCAAGTCGTTACCTAACAGAACGTGTCCTGGTACCTCACTCTGTATGCTGACAGGGATCTTCACAGTCATGGATGAGAACTGGTAATTGGGGAAGCATCTGCACAGGCCCTCCAGCTAACTTGGTGAGGCGTTTGGGTGCCTTAGCAACATCCTCAGCCTGAAAAAAACCATTTATCCACCACAGTTATGCTGGGCCCAGTGTCCCTAATGGCAGGAGTCTCCTGACCATTCACCTGGACACTGTCCTTATAATACTCTTTAGTATTATCGGGGATAGAATTATAGACATCTAAATTCTGTTGTTCCCACAACCCCAGAGACATTAAAGAAACGCTGGCTGAGACTCCAATGGGTTCATTAGCTAGCAGTAGAAAGTTTCCACTTGCCATTTGGACTTCCTCCTCTGGAGCGAAGGCTAAGGAGACAAGCTGGACCCCTGAAGGTTTACCCTTACATCTGGGATCTCCTTTCACGTGGTCAGTCGAGCCACAAACAAAGCATTTACCGAATGCTTTCTGGAATGGTGGCTTGTTCTGGCCTCCTTCCTGTTTGGCACCAGAAGACACACTATTCTGCTGCGGATTTCCTTGTGGCTTACCCTTCTGGTTTTGTTTGGGGCCCTCTTTGGAATTTGAGTTATTTGAATTCTCTTTTGAGTCTTTTTTAGGCTGTTTTCCCTCATCCTTTTTCTGAGTTGCCCCAGAATCCTTATGAGTAGCCCTGTTGACAACCCACAAGTCAGCAGCCTTAGCTAGCTCCCTGGAATCCAATTCCTTTGAATCAGCCAAGTGCTGTCTGAGCTCAGGATAGCAGGCATCATAAATGGACTCCAACATAAAAAGATTCTTCATACCCTCATAAGTGTTCACTTTGTAACTCTTAATCCATCCCTCTAGGTTTTTCAACCCTTCACTCACCCAGGTAGCCCAAGGGGTACCATCATGCTTTTTGGGGGTTCTAAACCTCTTAAGATACTGGGAAGGGGTGTTCCCTAATCTAGCTATCAAAGCTAGTTTCACACTTTCGTAATCCTTCTTATCCGCCTCCCCCAACTCCATTACCACATCAGTCTCAACAGGGGGGAGCCTACAGAACAACCAGGGAAGTAACTCATTCCCTGTGATGTCCTGGAGCCCATGATTATATTCAAACAGTTTTAACCAATCCAACACATCCAATCTCGGTTCATACATACTCACTAATTCCTTCGGCATCCAGGGTCTTTTGGGACTGGAGCTTCTAGGGGAACCAGAGGAGAGAGAAGCATTTTCCACAGACAACTTTTTCATCTCTAACTCGTGATTAAGTTCTATTTCTCTGAGTCTTAACTCAGCTTGCTTCTGCTCAGCCTGGGCATTCATCCGTCTAAACTCGAGCTCTTGGTTTCTTTCAGATTGATCCAAGAACCGTTTGTATTCTAATTCGAGCTTCATTTTTTCAAGTTCAAAATAAGCAGGGTTACATGTGGGACCTGATATGGGCCCCGTAGGTACAGTAGGTAAGGCAGCCAGAGGCTCAGAGTGGCTAACTCCATTAGGTTCACTTTCCTCTTCTGACTCATTATCAAGACTTTGATTCAGATCAATACCATTACTGTTTTCTACATTCGCTGGAGAAGTTGGTTCCTCTGAACCAGTACCCAAGCTTTGGTTTTCCAGCAATCTCGCTATCAGTTCCACTTTCTTGCCTTTTACAGAAAGATTTTCTTCTCTACAGAGGGCTCATAAACTCTCAGTATTTTCACCTGACAAGGATTCTTGACTGTAAACTTCCATAGTAGACATGTTTTTGAAAGTTGCTTTTTAGTGCTAAGCTTTGTGGTTAGTTATCCTAAAGTGTTGAAAAGCACTCTAAACTGTATACTCGATACAAATCCCACCACTGTACACCAGTGTTAGGCGGAAACCTGTGCAGTTCCCCCTGGGACCACTGCAAAAGATTTTGGACTACAGGTGTTTGGCAGTAAACCCACTTGGTAGCAGTCTGTACCACACAGATTCACTTGGTAGCTGTGGCTGAGCAGTCAGACTTCCCTCAAGAAGAGTCGGGCAGTATATGGAGTATACAAAATAGGGCAATTTACACAGTAGACCAAGCAATTTATAAAAACACATCTATGAAAACACACTGGCACTAATACGGTAAACACTTCAAGCACAATTACTATAAGAAAAATCAATCCCCCTAACAATAGTTCAACAAGTCTAGGTTCAACGGCACCACTTATTTGCAGACAGAGGTGAATGCTTTAACCTAGATGGAACTCTAGTATTTGTTAGGACGGGAGAGAAAAGGCAGGGTATGAAATCAACTCAGAACCAATGCAAGGCAAGGCAAGGCAAGTAAGGCAGGGTCTACTGTAGATCGCAAAGTTCAGAGGCCAGGCCCACTCCCAGAGAGGCGAGGCGATATGTCCCAAAAAGTATCACAGTGGAAATGCACTTCCAGTCTTTGTTGCAAATAGTTATCGAAAAGGTTGGACTAATTCAGAACAGAAAGATGAGAAAGCTTGGAGGCGACCCAATGGAGAGGCGAGGATTCAGACACCTCACACTAACTGACACAAGGGAAGCCAGGCGGACACGATAGCTTGTTTGTGGAGAGACAGCTCCGGCGGGGGCAGTTGTTCCTGGTGGTGGATGCACGTCGGGTCTTTGCCAAGAGAAGAGATGATCTCGTCATCGAAGGAAAGTTGCAGATCATTGCACCACCAGGGAAGAGACCAGCCGCGGAGTGCTCCATCACTAGGCACCACCTTTTGTTCGTGGTACAGGGGTAGTGGCTATCCGGTTGCTGGGGTGCTCTGCACGGGCAATTCAACCACTATGTCCTGGAACGACGAAAAAGCAAAGGGGACTGGTTGTTCCCACCAGTCAGGGGAAGAGACTCTCCGGCGGGGAGATCTCCTCTATTGTCGGGAAGTGGTGAGTCGGTTCAGCAGGGCTCCACCGTAAGTGTCGTCATTGCAGGTCGGCTCAGCTTTACCCTCGTCAGATTCTTAGGTCCTGTGGCGACTTCTGAGGATCCAGTCCCAAAAGCCCTGCTTTTATGCAGAAAACCCCCATTCATTCAGCCTAGCTGTCACTCAAAACACGCTAAGTGGTGAGCGGGGTGGCTCACCACTTGGGCCAATCACACCAGAGTGCGACTTGAGTTGGCAAGGCAACTCAGTCCAGGGTGCCTAAACCCCCTCCCATACCCCCTGTGGTACCCAGACAGAATGGCACCACTTTGGAGGGCCCGCCAAAAGTGTAACAAAGGGCTCAACCTTTGGTTTAGGAGTCACAGAGACGGACACAGACGCCATTTTAAAAACTGAGTTCTGGCAGAAAATACCAACCGATAGATTTATTTAAGATAAATAAACCGGTGGTATGTTAGAGATTAACGAGAAAGAGTATTAACCTCCAACAATGGGAAGAATCCCATAGGGTTATATTCGGGGTCGAATATAACAAGTAGTTTCCACTGCCACCAGCCAAAACTCGACGAGGGGGGACGGGACAGTGCCCCCTCGAATAACAGATCCAGGAGTAATCGAATTACCCCTACTAGTACGTCCACAATAGGATGGTTTGTACTAGTTCTGTTAGTAAATTTAGGTCTAGTAAAGCCAATGGTGACTTTACATGCCCGGGGAGACAGTAGTCAGTCCCTGGGTATGGAGTCTATGATGGAGGTCCGCTAGGACTCCCCAGTGCTACGGCACGGAGGGTGCGGTGTAACACACATAGAAAAACATATGAGACCCTACGGGGTAAAAGACCCAATAGCCCAAAGAACACATTGACATTCAAAGGAATTACACACATTCATGTCCAAGAGTGGGAAAAAAGAGTCTGGGCCTCATTACGACCCAGGCGGTAAGGGGTTTACGGCGCCGTAAACAGCGCCGACCCTTACCGCCTGAGTACGAGGTCCCTTAGCGCCATGGCGGATTTAACACCTGCTTTTAGCAGGTGTTAAAATCCATGGCGCTAAGGGACCATGGAGTTAATTACGCCACAGTAATTTACAGTGGCGTAATTAACGCCTTCCCCACTCTCATTATGCCCTATGGGGCAAAAATGGGAATGGGGAAGGGTAAATGGGGATTGGGGACTTACCGCCCCGCCAAGGTCGGAATGGGGCGGTAAGTCCGCCAACCACCATGGCGTAAACATAGTTTACGCCATGGTGGTAAAGTCACGGCCCAGGCGGTAACTTACCGCCTGGGTCGTAATGAGGCCCTCTCACTCTTGGCAGGTTGGAAAAAAAACAAACTCCAGAAATCCAGCAAAGATGCTGGGGAACTCACCAGGTTAGGAAATTCAGCCTAAACAGAGAATTCTCCCTAACATATGTCCATGCTTGCTGAGCCAACATATGATGGCATTGCTTCTCTAAGAACACCAGACTGATGGATGTGCCCATTAAAGCCAAATTTGTCAATGTAAGAACCCACTTGTGATGGCTGTGTCCAATACGCCCATCATTGGCACTGTAAAAACAGTCTTATGATTACTGGGTAAGAATATTCTAACATTGCAATCAAAAAAACACTTTTATGGCAGTTGTGCCCATTAATAGCAACTCTGCCACTTTGAGAATATACTTGTGTTGGCTTTCCCCATTAATGCATATACTGACACACTAATAAGGCATGTTCATTGTGGTAGGACAAATATATGCCAGCATTGCCATTGTAATAACACACACCTGCTGGTTGTGCCAAATAAATGCAATAGAGCCACTGCACAAATTGTCTTGCTTTGGGTTTGCACAGTAATGCCAGCATTGCCACTGTAAGGAAGCATTTGTTTTAGTCTTATGCAATAAGGTATGTACAGCCACTGTGAGTGCACACTTGGTTTGGCTGTGACCAATAAAGTCTATACTGTCATGGCAAGGTTTCACAGATACATTTGACTTTTGCAATGTTTTCACACCGCTTTTTCTCCTGAAGACATTATGGGAGGACACACATTTGGCCTTGGCATATTTGACATGAGAAAGATAACTCAAGTTGTTTGTTATGTCTTGTATTGCTATTTAGGCATATGCATTTTGGTTGCAATTAGAGTCAGAGAGAAGATTTTAACGAGGAGAGCTGATAATGATACAAGCACACAGAGAAGTCTGGCAGAAGATTTAGAGGAGCATAAAAGCGAGGCCATTGGATAAAACAGCAAAGCCTGGAACATATTTCAGGTTGGAAGAGCCAGACTGAACCAATAACAGTGCCTAACGCAACAGCATTGATTTGATTGGTGTATGGAAATGTAAGCAAAAGATTGGAGAAAATTGTGTTTTCTAAAAGAACAACATTGTATAGGAAGGTAAACAACTGAAGTGGGCCCTGCATTGTGTCTGTTTTCCTACAGGACTAAGAATCAACGTTATATAAAGAAACATACAGAGATATCAAACATATACATTTTTATAGAACATAACTGTGAAAGGTGCATTTGTGAATAAAACCTTTCTTCAAGAAAATTAACTACTGCTCAGACCATGGACCAAATAAAGTTGAGATTCTCTTGGAATTCGCCAAAGGGCCAAATGCTTTCCTTTGTTCTAAAAGATAGGCTTTGCAGAGGAGGACAAACACCTTATAAATACACAGCACCAATTCTGGGCATCAGTTTGCTCTTGAAATAATCTGATCTTTTGATCAGCCATGTCCTTCCAGGAGAAGGACATTCACAGCTTTGGAGATTTGATGTCTGACAGAAACCACAGACAGATGCTGGAATCACTCAATGGGCGTGGGACTGGGTCATACATGGCCCTGCCAGAAAACTTTAACTTCAGTGAGTCTTCAGACACTGGCACCATGACAACTCACATTCCCAGCAGCAATAAATTGCCCAGTACTCAGATGCAAAGGAACTAATATCATATCACACCAGATGTTCTGTTTTCAGGTAGAAGAATGGGAGATGATATTTAATATTTTGTTAAAGTACCAAGAAAATGACTTTTGAGATAGATGAAATCATATTTCTCTTTATAACATTTGAAAGAGATGTCACACAGAGTTATTTTAAAAAAAAGTGTTGTGGGTGGAAATTTCTATCAGCTGGATGGTACATGATATTTTCTTGACATTATGTTAATTATGCAAATTATTTGAACATGGGTGAGAGTGTGTCCCATAACCCTGAGTTTGTGCAAGTGAGCCTGTTTTTCCATGCACAAAAATCTGTCACACATACATCACACGTCATGCTGAAATCAGACTAATATCATTGGATTTGCCTGTGTGAGAGCAACCCGATGAACAGATTAGTGACATGATCACATGTGAGAAATGTAACGTTTTAGAAAGCTACAATTGTTTAATGTATACATCTCCAAGATGACATCACATCAAATGGGAGGGAAACCGGGTTTAGAAGTCACTCCCATTAGACTCCCCACTTCATTAATATGCCCAGTGATTACAGAGGAGATGGTTTAGTGTGATGTCACTTTTGGTACATTGTCCAATCAGATACTCTGGGAAATTTGATTAGATAAATGACACACAACTCTAAAGGGAGTGTTGCTTTTATCTATAAAAGATAAAACCCATAGATTATGAGGGTACCACCATACTATTGTTATTTGTGTTGCTTATGTGCCATCTCACACCCATCCTGAAGAGTATAATATGCCCTCGGCCCACATTCCCAGAAGAGGCAAATGAGGTATACCTGTCTGGCTGTGCATGTTTCACCTTTATGATTGGGATCACTGCTGGTTTAGTAATAATGTGGGGTGCAGAAGGCACTTTAGCCACTACTCATCCTGGTGCAGAGCTTTAGTCATTTCATCACACCAAGCCTCAATAAAACATTGTTTTAACAGTCATCCGACCCCAGTAGAACATTTAGATATTGCTGCATTCCTATACTTGGCACATAACCCGTAATATTTGCTCCCTGAATTTGCAGTTAAACTTGTCAGGTTTGATCAGGAAAACTATTGGATGAGGGCAGTCCTGATCCATTAGGCTAACTTTGTTATAGTATGAAAACTAGTGTTGTCAGTCGTCACACAGTACTATTTCCAGTTCTTCCACCTTTGACTTACTTCATAGTCTGGTTTTATATTTCCATTGTTTGAAACAAGTTATTAATGCAGGCACCTCTGCAACCATAAACCTCCCATAGAACCTTTTGGGCTGCTGTTCTTTCCTTGGAGTGTACGCAAATGTATGCTCCAAATGCCTACCTCCAACTGAATGGCCTCTGCTGGAGAATATGGCTGAAGGCTGATAATGCCTCTCCAGAATTTGCTGTGTAATGCTTCAAAATGAAGAGGTGTGCTGGCCTCCTAAATCGATGCCCCTTGTACAGCCTTGATGGCAATTTTATTTCAGGAACAATCAATACAAGAAAAGACTGTATAACCTATTGAACTTCACCAAGACATGCCTTAGAGGGAGGGCATATCTGCATTGCATCTGAATATGAGTATTCCAGCTATCGTTAGAGGGAAAGATTCAGGCTTAATTATGTATTATTATTACTAATAATTATTTAAATTATGTGACCATCTCAACTGGTGAATCATCCGTGCACTCTTGTGGGATATAGTGACCCACTCAGATGTGCTTTACCACATCACTTTGCTGCATTGGTGCAATAAACAGCAAAATGTCTGTGCTAACTCATGTGCGCACCAGGATCTCAAAATTGCGTTTTTACAACCACCAAAGAAAATGGCTGAATCACCCTGCCACACACATTTCAGACAGGGAGGAACAGAATACACATCGCAGGAGTGTGCCAGTGTGCTCTGCAACGTTTAACATTGAATTAAGTGAAATAGGCAACATCTGCCTTGCTGAAAACCCCAAAATTCACTTAAAATGACACCTTTTCCAATCTTTAAAAATGTTGTTTTGAGGCTAAATCCATCCATGCACTGTGAAAGTGCTGTTATTGAAAAGGCCCGGCCATGCTGACGAGAAGTCATTGTGCATTAGCAAAACCATGTCTAGTTCCTGAATGACAGGCCCATTCATTTTAGCTTGGAAAGAAATCAACTAGGGGCTTTGTTTTCAGTTTACACGGGAAACGTGTCTATTTGCTTTGCAAAAGTATCTAAAAATCGGCTGTTCAGAGAAAGACTCTAAATAGCTGAGACATGCCTGGTTAAATGTATCCATGCTGCAGAACAACTCCAGCATTCAAGAGAATAACCATAGCTACATGGCAGTGTGTGAATTTGCTGGAGATGAAAATCGAATTTAGAAGAAAGAAATGTTAGCAGTTTTTAAACACATGTGGTAAAATGGGCTTTGCTAACTGAAGAAAAATAGCCTATTTCAAAGTAGATTGTTGAGTGAAGGCCTGCTTACTTAGCAATGTAAATGGATTATGTGTCTGCTTATAATACATGCATAGGCTATTTTTATTCAACCGGTTTGTTAAATCAAGACTCAGAAAATAAAGACTTTTTAAATCAACAGAGCTGAGTTGGCAAGCTCTAAAAAAAAACCTGGTCTTCCATTTGTTCAAGTTCCAGCCCTTTAACTTCCTTTAGGAAGTGAGGCACACCATAAACTCCCAGGACACCAAAAGTGCTAATTGCGAGCTTGAAACATTTTGTATGGGACAGGACAATGGGAGTTCACAAGCTCATCAGACATTTGCCTGTTCTCCAGGCTGGGACAATGGCGTTCTTGGGACACTCACCTGTCAAGTGTGATGGGCAATAAAACCTTCAATTAAGAGAGAGCCCCCCCCATCCTGCTTGGAAGAAACTGCCAGTTGGTGCTAGCTCGGAAGAAAAAAATTACAGACAATGACTTCCATTTGTCTTAAGACTACCTTATAAAGAACTTTAAAAAGACTTAGATCTCAGCTGTCAAAATTGGTAAAAATTTGGAGTTTTCACAGCGTAAAAGTGGAATTGTGGGCTGATTTTGAAAACTTGGTAGAAGGTTGTGACACACTCTGGACAGAAATGATGATATATGTTGTATTACCAGAAAAGCATCCATGTTGTAAATGTCAAATTTTGTACAGTCATCTCTGGGGACAATTCACATCTGTGTATAAAATTGTGGAATTTTCGGCCAAATCTTTAATGTGTGAAATTACCAAAATGTGTCAGAAAGGCGAAACAATGTCGCACAGACTGGAGGTTTGGACTAATCTGTGCTGCACAAAATATGTAACCTGTGTATCTGATTTACTAAGAGGTGACAACTGCATAAATATCTGTTTTTGGCAAAATCGGATTTTCAGTAAAGTAAATGTGGGAGTTTCTAGATACAGTAAAAATCACCTCATAAACATGACATCACTTTTCTGATATCCAACCATTTGTGAGCAAGGCGGAGACTATGCCTCTGCCCAATCCTATTGTTATGGGTGTGGGTAGTTAATCCTGCCCCCTGTCATATACTGTAGTTATGTAATTTGGCATTATAAATAAGGGCCCCTGACTAGCACTCAACAGACACTGATTCCTGACTCTCTTCCTGAATTTCTGTGTGGCGTCCGGTTCCTGTTTCCTTCATCCTGTTTTGATCCTGATTCCAGATTTTCCTTGCAAAGCCAAGGCCTATGCATTGCTGACTTCATTCCCAGAAAGTCCTCAATCTGAAACCTCTTTTCTAAAATCCCATTACCCAATTTGTGGGAAGCTTCCTAAACCAGCTTGGCTTGCTGCTACTACATGTATGCCTGCTGCAAACCTCCTCTCCTGATGCCCTATCTTATCCAGTAACCAGAAGTTCTACCCGGTATCCAGTCCATGCCTGCTGATTTTGTCGGGCTGTCCGGTGTTAGACCAGATCCGTGTGGTGATCCAGAGCGCTGACTGTCCAAAATCCAAATTAAAAGTGGACTGTGAGTATCAATGTGAACCATAGAACCATAGCATAACTTTCATTGCCTTGTCCTATCCGAATCTCAAACCATTCTATCCTTACCTTAATAACTTGTGACATTGTCAGAATACTTTTTTGCAACCCTGTCATTGATTTATCTTGCTAAACGCCATTTCTTTAGTCATTTCTATCTTTTCTTGTAAATCCTAAGCTATCAGTCCTATTTTGAGTGATCGGACTGGTTCTGCCAGGGCGGGCACTGGGGAACTAGGGTTGAACTCATGAATCAACCTTGGAGCTTAAAGTGTCCCTCTTTGGTATTCTAGCCTGAATGCTCTATTATAGAGTAAAACTGTTCTTGTGCAAAATGAGTTTCTTGTCTGTTTTCACTCTCCGATTTTTCTAAGAATGCCTCTTATTCTACATTGTATATCTCCCTCAGTTGAATAGCTAGAGACTTCATTTCACTTCCAGATTGTACCTAAGATCTATAGCTACACCCCAACCAAATCAGTGAATTTCACCCGTTTTTATCAAAAAACGTTTGGTTAATTTCAGGCAGGAAAGAGCATTTTTTTACACATGTTATTTTTACTATCAATTGTTTTAAAACTTGCATTCAATTTTGAATTGTATGCTTTTGCTCAATCTATTGCTTATGATTGCTTGTAACTTTCCAGTGTTGCTCCCGTAGAGAATTGTACTTATTTAAGGATTTTTGCACACATTCATTGTTTTATTCAGCCATTTTCGAGTGTCATTTTAACCTTGCAAGGGTTACAATCTGTTTTTCTCTCTTGTTTGGGGAGGGAAGGTTGGATTCAAATGTTGCTCCTCATTCCTCATTCCTCATTCCTGATTACCTGATTCTTCCTTATATCTATTTAGAATTGATTATTTGTGGGTTGAGGAATATTGCAGGGGGAGATCCTAACTTGAGTGCTATCTTTTCTAAAAATTCAAAAGTGTCTCTATTCTCTGGTATTTTCTATCTGTGTTGCTAAAGGGGTAATTTAGCAACAACATTGTGACCCGGAGTATTTGAAAAAGGGGTGTGATATGAATGGTGTATCTCTCAAATATTGAATCCATATATATTACAAAATAAGCATTTCAGTTGTGCGCTGCATACTCGGCTGAGACCACGGTATATCACCTGATTGAAATACTTAACAGATTTGGGGGATCGAGTTTGAGTTTGGTTACCACCCGTGACAGTCTAACACAGCAGACTAACCTACAGAGTAGTAATACTTTGTGTGGTGTGCATACTGTGTTACACTGTACAAGCGCCCCCCCCAAAACAAATACTCTAAGCACCAGGCTGGTCTATAAAAGTAAAATTACATCAACCCCAAAACAATTAATAAAGAAAGAACATTGCCAAGATGGCTGTTCCAGTAGAAATCAGTATGGCTAGGGACCACATCCTGCACAAGCTCTTTGTCAGCGGGGAATGACTAGAAAAGGATGAAACTGTCTGGCTGCAGGAGATCACACAATAGGTCACTGCCATGAGCCTGGATACATGGCAGGACAATGGCCTATTACACCAAGCTTTGAGGGAATTATACCTGGCCCCAAAAATTAAAGAGGAGCAAATCAAAATTGCCAGAATTGCAGCCTACCTATATTTCCACATGGGCGTGATACGGGAAAGGATGTTGAAAGCACAGTTCTGGAACAGAATCAAAGTGAATTATTAGATAAAATCCAGACTGATCTACACTCAGCAGAACAAAGGCTACAGAAGAGCCAAGAATGGGAGCCAGAATCTAGAGATTATGTCACCAAATTAAAAAGAGGATTTGGATCGCCAACAACAGGGTAATGCAGATCAAGAGACCCAAGTAGAGGCATTGAAAACGGAGTGCAGGGAAAAGGTTGACTCTCTGCAAGAGAGTCACCAGAAGTTAAATCAACAGACAGTTACTCTACAAGATCAGATAAAGAAATTGGAAGAGGAAAATAACCAATTAATTGTGAAAGACCTCCACACTCAGGAGGAAATTGATAAGGAGTACCAGAAATCCAATATTATCAAAAAACAAAGGGATGCCCTGGCTGAACAGAGAGGCACCCTAAATCAAGAGAAAGACGCCCTAGGCCAGGAAATAAGCAAGTTAAGAAATGAGTTAGAGGGAAGAGAGTTAGCCCTCCAGGAGCTCAATGAATTAAAAACAGAGTATGGGTAGTTACTGGAACACGCCAGACAGGTAGAGGGTGCTCTGGAAGAGAACACCCAGACCAAAGATGCTAAAACTCAGGAGGTGAGTCTCCTGCAGCAGAAATTGTCCTAGTATCCCCACATAATACAGGAAGCACAGAGAGACAATGAGGCTCTCTGTGAAAAAAATGATGGGCTCCACCAACAAGTGGCAGCACAAGAGCAGCTAGCAAGGTTGGAGAAAGAGGGTGCTAGACTAAATCCTAACTTGAGGGACCCTGAACAGGTAGAGAGGGACAGGACAACCCCTGATCATAGCATCAGGACCTCTGTACTCAGGAACTCAAACCCCTTCAATATCATGTCTGCTGGCTCATTTGAACCGGGGACCATGGAGATGGCAGAATTTAATAGGGTTGGTAAAATGGGACTGACAGATCAGCGCCTCCCAGAAATTGATGGACGGGCGTCCCTGTACAGATATCCAAATGTTAGAGCTGATAATTCTGACAAGGAAGGGTGCTATGAGGGGAGGGTCAGGGAATTAGATCCACTGAAATATCAACTTCCAAGAGACCAGTTTGTGAAATTTGGTGGTGAACTCAAGGAAATAAAGCCCAAAAAGAGTATCCTGAATACCTCTAACCAAGTAGGGCAGTGGGGGGGGATACTATGCCAATTCTGGGAGCATGGAAGAGTCAGAAGACTCTTCTGGGCACCCCAGGAGTAGGGAAAGTAGGCCCCAACATTCTGCGAGCCCTTCTCAAGCTCACAGAATCAAGGAGTGCATAGAGGATCAATAAGCCACCTCAGGTAGCAACGCCTCGGAGTCTGAGGATGAATGGACTTGGGTGACTAAAACAAAGAAGCCAAACAAACTTAAGAGAGCTATAAAAAAAGATCCCATTAGGCAGATCAAGGCCATTAGAAGTGTTATAACTCCATATCATAAAAATTCAAAGTATTCTGCCTGGAAACACCTAGAATTATATGAGCAAATGGTGGACACTTTTCATATGAAGGACAGCCAGCCAGAATCACACAGAGTATGTGAAATGGACATTCTCCCCTGAATACTCCAGCTTCTTTGTGGGACTGGAGGATCAGAACCACTCAAGATGGTCCACCTACAGGGCGGCCATCTTAAAACATATCTCTGCACACAGAAACCCCCAAGAGCCCCCCAAAGTAGCCTACAATATGCAGTGCTGGGAAGATCAGGCCCCACAGGAATTTGTGCAGGAGCTCCAACGCGCCTTTGCACAGACCACCAGGATGATGCGCACAGTTAGTCGGGAGTTCATCACCACCTTCTTTCATGCCATCCCAAAATATATAATAACCCAGCTGGTAAGGGACTTTCATGAGAAAAGATCACTGGACTGGGTCATAGAACAGGCGACCCACATTTTTAAGGTACAAAAACCGGCAGATAATAAAAAACCAAACAAAAACCCTAAACCAGCATACACCCCTGCTGCTGCTAAGGTGGCAGAGGTGAAGGTTGCCCCCATTCTAGATCTGGAGATAGGGGGGGGCAAAAAATGTACCTGTGCCAAATCCATCAAATCAAAGAACCAGAAGGCCCTCGGGCCAATCCCAGACAGGTGGTAGTCAGGGAGATAATCCCACAAATGGGACCTCTAACTCCCCTGATTACATCAGCCCCTGATACAAGGGTAACAGACCAATCCTGGGGTATGTGTGGACTCCCCAAACCCACGGGGGGGTTCCAACCAGGAAGGTACCACCCCAGGAAACTTCCCTCCTAACTTTCCCCAGGAGGGCAGTAATCCCCCAAATGCCGGGTTGAGTTTCTTTCCCCGGTACCCTCAAAACCCCAACCTGCAGAACAGCCCTCCTTTCTTTCCCCACATTCAAGAGCCCAGACAGCCCAATCTGGGAGAGGGGAGGCCAAGAGTGGAGGGTTACCAAAATTCTCCATACCCAGGGTACTATGGGAGAAGGGATAGTTACCCTTCCCGTGACTCAACCAGGGTTGACCAGAGACCTCCATACCAGCCGGAAAGGGTGTCCCAACTGGAGCGCCTGGTCTAGAAACTGTCCCAGGATCTGGGTCGCATGTTGAGGGCTCAACAGAACCATCAGATGAACATGGCGGCTCAGAACCCCACAAACCAAGGGTATGGTACTCCAGAACAATGATGGGGAGAGCACCCTGACAACGCACCAGTTCCAGAGGAGGGGGCATAGGGGGAAGGGAGGTGTAAAGTCCTAGAGGAAGCTTCCTTCCTCACTTGTGGAAAACCCCTGGACACCCAGGAACCGGAACAAAAATCTCCTGCCCCCGAAAACCTGACACCCAAGGAACAGAGGGCGGGTAGGAGAAATAAAGAACCCAAAAAGACCGATTTTGTGGAGGAGGTTAGGGTCCTCCAATTTGAAGGAGAGGAATCCTCAGAGGATTCTGGGGAAAATATATTCTCCTTCAGGGAAGGGGGGGACTCCTCCCAAAGGGAAATGTGTCCCAAGAGATCCAAATGAAGACTGGGTGAATGTGGGGACTGAGTCAGAATCGCCCATCATTGAACCCCAGAATGAGTATCAAGGAAATCACCCTGTCCAAACCAAGTCTGGGGACTGCCTCCAAAAAGGGTGGACGGCCCAGAATCAGAAGAAGGGGAGTCCAAAACTCCCCACATATCCCAATGTCAAGTTCTCCTTTCAGATCTCCAAACTCCAACACTGATTCATGACCAAACTACCCCTGTGGCAGAGTCAAAGATAAAGAAATTGACCACTAAACCTGCACATAATGCCCATTACCTTTGCCCACTGGAGAAGAAGGAGGGATGATTTTATTCCCCGGTCCAAGTACAAGGGCAGGGTACATTTTCGGCACTGGTGGACACTGGATCCCAAGCAATTCTTCTGTCAACGAGGGCCTTTGATCAGCTAAATTCAGGAAGGGTGAGAGATACCAGATCTCTCTCACCCCTCTTCCTGGACAAATCCAGAACTACGACGGAAAGGAAATTCCTGTCGAGGGTTCTGCAGAGCTGGAAATTAAAATAGGTTTCCACAAGATGAAGCACCCGGTCATAGTCATGGATCCAGAGGGAACCCCCTGTCTATTAGGGAATGACATCCTCCGTAGGTTGTCTCCCCTAATAGACTGCGTGAATAAGGTCCTCTGGACCCAGACTCTCAGGCCAATCAAATTAAAACAGAGTGCCAATCATGTTCATCTAAATGGCACATGCTACATGGTTGAACAAAAACCAGATCAAAATACGTTTTATCTTCAGAATAATGAAATACCCAACATTACAATAATTTCTGTGGGACAACAAACTGGTGATGGGAACTCCTCTCCATTTCTGAAAATCAATCTTCCCTCCATTTTCAAGTGGCATTCCACACTGGAAGGAAATACTTTGAAATTCTATACCAATTCACAGTCTGAAAATCCCAATTCCATAGTCAAGAGTGATGAGAAACCAGCTCAAAGTTTAGCTGACATTCAGAAAATTAGAGAAGAGCTATTCATCCCTATTCAGTTAAATGAGGGGAAGAAATCTGTTCTCGCTCGAGTGCGTGTGAACAACGGTAAGAGCTTCATCAGTGAAGCCATGTTCCGAAAACTCCCAAAAGATCCAGCCATTCCCACATTTAAATAGATTGATAAATGCGAAATGGACCTGGAAACTCCCAATTCCAAACATCTCCTGGCTAGCAGGTGTATGCTCAAAATGTCTATAGGCAACAAAAGCATAGTACATAATTGTTGGGTCGTGCAAGGTGTTCCTTCTGCCTTTTATATGGGCAGTCACATCCTCAACCGGTTCAAGATTAATTTGCATCCCAGTTATTGCCAAGCCCGGTCCCAACTGGAGAGTAAGGGGGAAATTCAGCACACAAGTGGCGCACGCGGCTGGCGCACAGTGTGCGCGTGTGAATCCCTGCGCCAGCCGCGTGTGCCAAAATACATTTCACGCACAGCGTATTCATCGATTCCAGCCACCAAAACCAGCTGTGGCGCACAGTGGCACAGCGACCCTGCAGCAGCGCCAGTTACGCCCCCAAGAATGCCCCTTGCGCAGGGAAAAGGCATCAAAATCCCCAATCCAGCGCAAAGGGCTGCGCTAACACTGTACCAGCACGGCAAGCGGGGTACGTGTATCACCGGGGTGCGCGGGAAGTACCTCACGTTATTTCAACTGGGTACGTGTATTTCAGGGGTGCGCGGGAAGTTCCACACGCGATTCCATCAGGGTACGTGTACATCAGGGGTGCGCGGGAAGTTTCACATGTGAATTCAGCAGGGTACGTGTATATCAGGGGTGCGCTGGAAGTTCCACACGCAAATGTCCTGGGTACGTTTATTGGGGTGCGTGGAAACTTACACACGTGAATTCAGCAGGGTACCTGTATTACTGGGGTGCGCGGGAATTTTCATATGCGATTGGCCCTGTGTGAGCGTTGTACGTGTATTTCAGGGGTGCGCGGGAAGTTTCACATGCGATTCCATCAGGGTATGTGTATATCAGGGTACGTGTATATCAGCTGGAAGTTCCACACGCGAATGTCCTGGGTACGTGTATCTTGGGGTGCGCAGGAAGTTTCACACGCGAATGTCCTGGGTATGTGTGTCTAGGGGTGCGCAGGAAGTTTCACATGCGATATCAGCAGGGTACGTGTATTACTGGGGTGCGCTGGAAGTTCCACACGCGAATGTCCTGGGTACGTGTATCTTGGGGTGCACGGGAAGTTTCACATGCAAATGTCCTGGGTACGTGTATCTTGGGGGGCGTGGGAAGTTTCACACGCGATATCAGCAGGGTACGTGTATTACTGGGGTGCGCTGGAAGTTCCACATGCGAATGTCCTGGGTACGTGTATCTTGGGGTGCGTGGGAAGTTTCACACGCGATATCAGCAGGGTACGTGTATTTCAGGGGTGCGCTGGAAGTTCCACACGCGAATGTCCTGGATACGTGTATCTTGGGGTGCGCAGGAAGTTTCACACGCAATATCAGCAGGGTACGTGTATTTCAGGGGTGCGCTGGAAGTTCCACACTCGAATGTCCTGGGTACATGTATCTTGGGGTGCGCGGGAAGTTTCACACGCAATATCAGCAGGGTACGTGTATTTCAGGGGTTCCGTGGAGTACTACACATGAATTGGCCGTGTGGGTCCTCCCAGGTGTTCGCTCCAAAACCTCCACGGCCCCTGCAGGCAGCCCACACCACGGGGGACTAGACTGCACCCCCACTCATGTCCCCCAGCACCCCCATCCCCCAGCACTGTGGGCACCCTCCACCAGGCCCCCAACTCATGTCCCCCTGCACCCCCACCCCCCAGCACTGTGGGGCACCCTCCACCAGGCCCCCACTCATGTCCAACTGTTGTCCTGCTGCACCCACACACCCCACCACTGTGGGGCTCCCTCCACCAGGCCCCCACTCATGTCCAACTCATGTCCCCCTGCACCCCCACCCCCCAGCACTGTGGGGCACCCTGCACCAGACCCCACTCATGTCCAACTCATGTCCCCCTGCACCCCCACCCCCCAGCACTGTGGGGCACCCTCCACCAGGCCCCCACTCATGTCCAACTTATGTGTCCCTGCACCCCCACCCCCCAGCACTGTGGGGCACCCTCCACCAGGCCCCCACTCACGTCCAACTCATGTCCCCCGGCACCCCCACCCCCCAGCACTGTGGGGCACCCTCCACCAGGCCCCCACTCATGTCCAACTCATGTCCCCCTGCAACCCCACCCCCCAGCACTGTGGGGCACCCTCCACCAGGCCCCCACTTCATGTCCCCCTGCACCCCCACCCCCCAGCACTGTGGGGCACCTACCAGCAGGCCCCCAGTCATGTCCAACTCATGTTCCCCTGCACCCCCACCCCCCAGCACTGTGGGGCACCTGCCAGCAGGCCCCCACTCATTTCCAACTCATGTCCCCCTGCACCCCCACCCCCCAGCACTGTGGGGCACCCTCCACCAGGCCCCAACTCATGTTCCCCTGCACCCCACCCCCCAGCACTGTGGGGCACCCTCCACCAGGCTCCCAACTCATGTTTCCCTGCACCCCATCCCCCCAGCACTGTGGGGCACCTGCCAGCAGGCCCCCACTCATGTCCAACTCATGTTCCCCTGCACCCCCACCCCCCAGAACTGTGGGGCACCCCCCGCCAGGCCCCCAACGCATGTCTCCCTGCACCCCCAACCCCCAGCACTGTGGGGCACCCTCCACCAGGCTCCAACTCATGTTCCCCTGCACCCCCACCCCCTAGAACTGTGGGACACCCTCCACCAGGCCCCCAACTCATGTTCCCCTGCATCCCCACCCCCCGGCACTGTGGGGCACCCTCCACCAGGCCCCCAACTCATGTTCCCCTGCACCCCACCCCCCAGCACTGTGGGGAACCCTCCACCAGGCCCCCATCTCATGTTCCCCTGCACCCCCACCCCCCAGCACTGTGGGGCACCTGCCAGCAGGCCCCCACTCATGTCCAACTCATGTCCCCCTGCACCCCCACCCCCAGCACTGTGGGGCACCCTCCGCCAGGCACCAACTCATGTTCCCCTGCACCCCCACCCCCCAGCACTGTGGGGCACCTGCCAGTAGGCCCCCACTCAAGTCCAACTCATGTCCCCCTGCACCCCCACCCCCCAGCACTGTGGGGCACCCTCCACCAGGCCCCCACTCATGTCCAACTCATGCCCCCCTGCACCCCCACCCCCCAGCACTGTGGGGCACCCTCCACCAGCCCCCAACTCATGTCTCCCTGCACCCCCACCCCCCAGCACTGTGGGGCACCTGCCAGCAGGCCCCCAGTCATGTCCAACTCATGTTCCCCTGCACCCCCACCCCCCAGCACTGTGGGGCACCTGCCAGCAGGCCCCCACTCATTTCCAACTCATGTCCCCCTGCACCCCCACCCCCCAGCACTGTGGGGCACCCTCCACCAGGCCACAACTCATGTTCGCCTGCACCCCCACCCCCCATAACTGTGGGGCACCCTCCACCAGGCCCCCAACTCATGTTTCCCTGCACCCCCACCCCCCAGCACTGTGGGGCACCTGCCAGCAGGCCCCCACTCATGTCCAACTCATGTTCCCCTGCACCCCCACCCCCCAGAACTGTGGGGCACCCTCCACCAGGCCCCCAACCCATGTCCCCCTGCACCCCCACCCCCAGCACTGTGGGGCACCCTCCACCAGGCTCCAACTCATGTTCCCCTGCACCCCCACCCCCCAGCACTGTGGGGCACCCTCCACCAGGCCCCCAACTCATGTTCCCCTGCACCCCCACCCCCCGGCACTGTGGGGCACCCTCCACCAGGCCCCCAACTCATGTTCCCCTGCACCCCCACCCCCCAGCACTGTGGGGCACCCTCCACCAGGCCCCAACTCGTGTTCCCCTGCACCCCCACCCCCCAGCACTGTGGGGCACCTGCCAGCAGGCCCCCACTCATGTCCAACTCATGTCCCCCTGAACCCTCACCCACAGCACTGTGGGGCACCCTCCACCAGGCCCCAACTCATGTTCCCCTGCACCCCCACCCCCCAGCACAGTGGGGCACCTGCCAGTAGGCCCCCACTCATGTCCAACTCATGTTCCCCTGCACCCCCACCCCTAGCACTGTGGGGCACCCTCCACCAGGCCCCCAACTCCTGTCCCCCTGCACCCCCACCCCCCAGCATTGTGGGGCACCCTCCACCAGGCCCCCACTCATGTCCAACTCATGTCCCCCTGCACCCCCACCCCCCAGCACTGTGGGGCACCCTCCACCAGGCCCCCACTCATGTCCAACTCATGTCCCCCTGCACCCCCACCCCCCAGCACTGTGGGGCACCCTCCACCAGGCCCCAAACTCATGTCCCCCTGCACCCCCACCCTCCAGCACTGAGGGGCACCTGCCAGCAGGCCCCCACTCATGTCCAACTCATGTTCCCCTGCACCCACACCCCCCAGCACTGTGGGGCACCTGCCAGCAGGCCCCCACTCATTTCCAACTCATGTCCCCCTCCACCCCCACCCCCAGCACTGTGGGGCACCCTTCACCAGGCCCCAACTCATGTTCCCCTGCACCCCCACCCCCCAGCACTGTGGGGCACCCTCCACCAGGCCCCCAACTCATGTTCCCCTGCACCCCCACCCCCCAGCACTGTGGGGCACCTGCCAGCAGGCCCCCACTCATGTCCAACTCATGTCCCCCTGCACCCCCACCCCCCAGCACTGTGGGGCACCCTCCTCCAGGCCCCCAACTCATGTCCCCCTGCACCCCCACCCCCCAGCACTGTGGGGCACCTGCCAGCAGGCCCCCACTCATGTCCAACTCATGTTCCCCTGCACCCACACCCCCCAGCACTGTGCGGCACATGCCAGCAGGCCCCCACTCATGTCCAAGTCATGTCCCCCTGCACCCCCACCCCCCAGCACTGTGGGCACACTCCACCAGGCCCCAAACTCATGTCCCCCTGCACCCCCACCCTCCAGCACTGAGGGGCACCTGCCAGCAGGCCCCCACTCATGTCCAACTCATGTTCCCCTGCACCCACACCCCCCAGCACTGTGGGGCACCTGCCAGCAGGCCCCCACTCATTTCCAACTCATGTCCCCCTCCACCCCCACCCCCAGCACTGTGGGGCACCCTCCACCAGGCCCCAACTCATGTTCCCCTGCACCCCCACCCCCCAGCACTGTGGGGCACCCTCCACCAGGCCCCCAACTCATGTTCCCCTGCACCCCCACCCCCCAGCACTGTGGGGCACCTGCCAGCAGGCCCCCACTCATGTCCAACTCATGTCCCCCTGCACCCCCACCCCCCAGCACTGTGGGGCACCTGCCAGCAGGCCCCCACTCATGTCCAACTCATGTTCCCCTGCACCCACACCCCCCAGCACTGTGCGGCACATGCCAGCAGGCCCCCACTCATGTCCAAGTCATGTCCCCCTGCACCCCCACCCCCCAGCACTGTGGGCACACTCCACCAGGCCCCAACTCATGTTCCCCTGCACCCCCACCCCCCAGCACTGTGGGGCACCCTCCACCAGGCCCCCAACTCATGTTCCCCTGCACCCCCACCCCCAGCATTGTGGGGCACCTGCCAGCAGGCCCCCACTCATGTCCAACTCATGTTCCCTGCACCCACACCCCCCAGCACTGTGGGGCACCCTCCACCAGGCCCCCAACTCCTGTCCCCCTGCACTCCCACCCCCCCAGCACTGTGGGGCACCCTCCACAAGGCCCCAACTCATGTTCCCCTGTACCCCCACCCCCCAGCACTGTGGGGCACCCTCCACCAGGCCCCCAACTTATGTTCCCCTGCACCCCCACCCCCAGCACTGTGGGGCACCCTCCACCAGGCCCCCAACTCATGTTCCCCTGCACCCCCACCCCCCAGGCACTGTGGGGCACCTGCCAGCACGCCCCCACTCATGTCCAACTCATGTTCCCCTGCACCCCCACCCCCCAGCACTGTGGGGCACCCTTCACCAGGCCCCCAACTCATGTTCCCCTGCACCCCCACCCCCCAGCACTGTGGGGCACCCTCCACCAGGCCCCCAACTCATGTTCCCCTGCACCCCCACCCCCCAGCACTGTGGGGCACCCTCCACCAGGCCCCCAACTCATGTTCCCCTGCACCCCCACCCCCCAGCACTGTGGGGCACCCTCCACCAGGCCCCCAACTCATTTTCCCCTGCACCCCCACCCCCCAGCACTGTGGGGCACCTGCCAGCAGGCCCCCACTCATGTCCAAGTCAGGTCCCCCTGAACCCCCAGCACTGTGGGGCACACTCCACCAGGCCCCAACTCATGTTCCCCTGCAACCCCACCCCCAAGCACTGTGGGGCACCCTCCACCAGGCCCCCAACTCATGTTCCCCTGCACCCCCACCCCCCAGCACTGTGGGGCACCTGCCAGCAGACCCCCACTCATGTCCAACTAATGTTCCCCTGCACCCACACCCCCCAGCACTGTGGGGCACCCTCAACCAGGCCCCCAACTCATGTCCCCCTGCACCCCCACCCTCCAGCACTGTGGGGCACCCTCCACCAGGCCCCAACTCATGTTCCCCTGCACCCCCATCCCCCAGCACTGTGGGGCACCCTCCACCAGGCCCCCAACTTATGTTCCCCTGCACCCCCACCCCCCAGCACTGTGGGGCACCCTCCACCAGGCCCCCAACTCATGTTCCCCTGCACCCCCACCCCCCAGCACTTTGGGGCACCCTCCACCAGGCCCCAACTCATGTTCCCCTGCACCCCCACCCCCCAGCACTGTGGGGCACCCTCCACCAGGCCCCCAACTCATGTTCCCCTGCACCCCCACCCCCTAGCACTGTGGGGCACCCTCTACCAGGCCCCCAACTCATGTCCCCCTGCACCCCCACCCCCCAGGACTGTGGGGCACCCTCCACCAGGCCCCCAACTCATGTTCCCCTGCACCCCCACCCCCAGCACTGTGGGGCACCCTCCACCAGGCCCCCAACTCATGTTCCCCTGCACCCCCACACCCAGCACTGTGGGGCACCTGCCAGCAGGCCCCCAACTCATGTCCAACTCATGTTCCCCTGCACCCCCACGCCCCAGCACTGTGGGACACCCTCCACCAGGCCCCAACTCATGTTCCCCAGCCAACATGTCATCACAATCTAGATCCCTGGTCCCTATGGTCAGCCTCCAAATGCCAAACACCCACCCGAGTATTGCATCAACCCACTTAGAAATGGCAATAACATGATAGAACCCCAATTGCAAGTTTGGAAATGAACACATGTCCCTCACATACACCCAATGGGTGTCAGTGAATCTCAAAACCCATATCATGATATGCATGAAACCAATGAGAGATACTACACATTGAAGTTTGAACAAAAAATATGTATTAAAGGAAACATAAATTGAATAAAAAAAAAACAAACAGAAATGGGAATTTAAAAAATAAAAAGCAGCATGTCTGTGAAATAATGCAAAACCAAAAATCATAATCCAAAGGAATGGTGTCCAAAGTCACACTCCACAAAAGAAACTCCAATGGATAATTATAATTGAAAGCCATTGCTCCATGGGTAAATTGTAAAAAAAAAACAAAAAAACAACAGTCAACTATATACAGATGAACAAGCCAGGGTCCATGTTCACAACAGAAGATATTAAACCTGCCAGCAGGCCCCCACTCATGTCCAACTCATGTCCCCCTGCACCCCCACCCCCCAGCGCCGTGGGGCACCCTCCTCCAGGCCCCCAACTCATGTCCCCCTGCACCCCCACCCCCCAGCACTGTGGGGCACCTGCCAGCCGGCCCCCACTCATGTCCAACTCATGTTCCCCTGCACCCACACCCCCCAGCACTGTGGGGCACCTGCCAGCAGACCCCCACTCATTTCCAACTCATGTCCCCCTGAACCCCCACCCCCCAGCACTGTGGGGCACCCTCCACCAGGCCCCAACTCATGTTCCGCTGCACCCCCACCCCCCAGCACTGTGGGGCACCCTCCACCAGGCCCCCAACTCATGTTCCCCTGCACCCTCACCCCCCAGTACTGTGGGGCACCTGCCAGCAGGCCCCCACTCATGTCCAACTCATGTTCCCCTGCACCCCCACCCCCCAGCACTGTGGGGCACCCTCCACCAGGCCCCCAACTCATGTCCCCCTGCACTCCCACACCCCAGCACTGTGGGGCACACTCCACCAGGCCCCAACTCATGTTCCCCTGCACCCCCACCCCCCAGCACTGTGGGGCACCCTCCACCAGGCCCCAACTCATGTTCCCCTGCACCCCCACCCCCCAGCACTGTGGGGCACCCTCCACCAGGCCCCCAACTCATGTTCCCCTGCACCCCCACCCCCCCAGCACTGTGGGGCACCCTCCACCAGGCCCCCAACTCATTTTCCCCTGCACCCCCACCCCCTAGCACTGTGGGGCACCTGCCAGCAGGCCCCCACTCATGTCCAAGTCATGTCCCCCTGCACCCCCAGCCCCCCAGCACTGTGGGGTACACTCCACCAGGCCCCAACTCATGTTCCCCTGCACCCCCACCCCCCAGCACTGTGGGGCACCCTCCACCAGGCCCCCAACTCATGTTCCCCTGCATCCCCACCACCCAGCACTGTGGGGCACCTGCCAGCAGGCCCCCACTCATGTCCAACTCATGTTCCCCTGCACCTGCACCCACACCCCCCAGCACTGTGGGGCACCCTCCACCAGGCCCCCAACTCATGTCCCCCTGCACCCCCACCCCCCAGCACTGTGGGGCACCCTCCACCAGGCCCCAACTCATGTTCCCCTGCACCCCCACCCCCCAGCACTGTGGGGCACCCTCCACCAGGCCCCCAACTTATGTTCCCCTGCACCCCCACCCCCCAGCACTGTGGGGCACCCTCCACCAGGCCCCCAACTCATTTTCTCCTGCACCCCCACCCCCCCGCACTGTGGGGCACCCTCCACCAGGCCCCCAACTCATGTTCCCCTGCACCCCCACCCCCAGCACTGTGGGGCACCTGCCAGCAGGCCCCCACTCATGTCCAACTCATGTCCCCCTGCACCCCCACCCCCCAGCACTGTGGGGCACCCTCCACCAGACCCCAACTCATGTTCCCCTGCACCCCCACCCCCCAGCACTGTGGGGCACCCTCCACCAGGCCCCCAACTCATGTTCCCCTGTACCCCCACCCCCCAGCACTGTGGGGCAACTGCCAGCAGGCCCCCACTCATGTCCAACTCATGTTCCCCTGCACCCCCACCCCCCAGCACTGTGGGGCACCCACCACCAGGCCCCCAACTCATGTCCCCCTGCACCCCCACCCCCCAGCACTTTGGGGCACCCTCCACCAGGCCCCAACTCATGTTCCCCTGCACCCCCACCCCCCAGCACTGTGGGGCACCCTCCACCAGGCCCCCACCTCATGTTCCCCTGCACCCCCACCCCCCCAGCACTGTGGGGCACCCTCTACCAGGCCCCCAACTCATGTCCCCCTGCACCCCCACCCCCCAGCACTGTGGGGAACCCTCCACCAGGCCCCCAACTCATGTTCCCCTGCACCCCCACCCCCCAGCACTGTGGGGCACCTGCCAGCAGGCCCCCACTCATGTCCAACTCATGTTCCCCTGCACCCCCACCCCCCAGTACTGTGGGGCACCCTCCACCAGGCCCCCAACTCATGTTCCCCTGCAGCCCCACGCCCAGCACTGTGGGGCACCTGCCAGCAGGCCCCCAACTCATGTTCCCCTGCACCCCCACCCCCCAGCACTGTGGGGCACCCTCCACCAGGCCCCCAACTCATGTTCCCCTGCACCCCCACCCCCCAGCACTGTGGGGAACCTGCCAGCAGGCCCCCACTCATCTCCAACTCATGTTCCCCTGCACCCCCACCCCCCAGCACTGTGGGGCACCCTCCACCAGGCCCCAACTCATGTTCCCCTGCACCCCCACCCCCCAGCACTGTGGGGCACCCTCCACCAGGCCCCCAAGCCAACATGTCATCACAATCTAGATCCCTATTCCCTATGGTCAGCCTCCAAATGCCAAACACCCACCCGAGTATTGTATCAACCCACTTAGAAATGGCAATAACATGATAGAATCCCAATTGCAAGTTTGGAAATGAACACATGTCCCTCACATACACCCAATGGGTGTCAGTGAATCTCAAAACCCATATCATGATATGCATGAAACCAATGAGATGATACTACACATTGAAGTTTGAACAAAAAATATGTATTAAAGGAAACATAAATTGAATCAAAAATAAACAAACAGAAATGGGAATTTAAAAAAATAAAAAGCAGCATGTCTGTGAAATAATGCAAAACCAAAAATCATAATCCAAAGGAATGGTGTCCAAAGTCACAGTCCACAAAAGAAAATCCAATGGATAATTATAATTGAAAGCCATTGCTCCATGGGTAAATTGTAAAAAAAAATAAAAAAAAACAACAGTCAACTATATACAGATGAACAAGCCAGGGTCCATGTTCCCAACAGAAGAAATTAAACCTATCTAATAACACTACCTAATAAAAAAAAACTATATACAAAAATGTGGCCCATTGTCCAAAAGGTCCAAAAAAATGCAAAACCAAAGGAAACCTAACACTAACTACAGAACTATTTACAAGGGCAGCGGGCTAGTCCGACGGCTCACTTTTGGATGTCCCGGGCCAGGGCATCATCGAACTCCTGCTCAATGTCCGGAGGCGGTCCTCCTCCATGGCCCCGAGGGTCTGAGGGCCGTCGACGTGTCCACCTCCAACCCCCTGCGGATTGCCTCGAGGCACTCAGCCCGCCTCAGGGCCCTCCGCATGGAGTTCTCCGCCCTGACCATCGTGAGCCGTGCCTCTTCCGCCCGCTGCCGCTCCGCATCTATGGTGTGGCCCAACCGCTGCCACACGCAAGACACTTTCTGTCCTGGGTCCTCCTGCCCTCCGGCCGATGCCTGCCCCTCCGATGTCGAAGGCCCCGAGCCATCATGGCTCCCACCACGTTGCTGCTGCTGCTGTGCCTCTGCCCGTGCACTGACTCCTGCTGCCTGCACATCCTCCGATGGCTGGGTGCAGTCGTTGATGTGGCCACCCCTGCTGGACGTCCGACTCCTGACTGTGGCAGGGATGCCTCCTTCACCAGCCTGGCTGCACCGTCAGAGGCAGCTCCACAGGGCACCCAGGTGACTGATGGGTGGGAAAATGGCACGGAGGACGACTGGCGCATAGGGAGTTCAGTTGAGGAGGGGGTCGCAGCAAGCCCCATCAAACGGAGGAATCCGGCATAGGTGACCTGTCCCAGTAGGCCGACGCGGTCAACGAGCCATTCGAGATGACGTGCGGTCTCCTCATGAAAAGACTGCAGGTCACCTCTCATGGCCCGTTGACGCAACGCTACACCAGTCAGGACAGGCTCAACCCGGACCCTGATAGACACGTCCGCAGGCAGAGGAAGGCCAGTTGTCATGAGCTCATCCCATGCCTGAAAACTGGTCTGGACGTAGGCATCCCTGCTGGTGCAAGATGATGCAGTGACAGGATCAGGGACAGGATTGCACACAGGCACCTCCGCGGCGGCCTGTGCTGCCTCCTGTCCCTGGTCCTGCACTGCACCACTAGCACCAGTGGAATCCCCACCTCCAGACCCCGTCTCTGTTGCTTGCACGGCCTCCTCCTCCACCAAACCCCCCACCAACCTGGATGACTCCGTGCCATCTTCCCCCGTTGGGCCCTGTGGGGTCCCAGCTGCCCATTCTGCTGCCGAGGAGTCCAACTCCAACCTCCGCCTCTTGGACTTCCCCCCGGCAGCTGTGGCCTGGGACATGGCACCGGACTCCTCACTCCCCGACAAGATCACAACCTGGGAAGGGAGACGGGCCTTGCGTCTCTGGCTGGCGGTGGGATCCCTGCCGCTGTGCTCCACAGCACCTTCTCCGCCCTCTTCATCAGTTGACGCTGCAGACAGGGAGAAATAAAACACAGGCATCAGGGCACTGTACAATGGACACATACACACATCACAGTTGTACATGAGTGGCATTGGCAAACCTCAGACATGCCATCACAATCCCCAACACACATGTCATTTCAACTTGCACACATGAGCCATACCACAGCCATATCGCAACTGCCAGCACCTTCCTTACACATACAACAGCATGAGTAGGCAATGGAGAGCCAGACATCACATGCAACACAGGGAGTGCACTACACATGTCCACACACCACCACACTTGCATGCATGTGTACACCTCTGCCAAGTGTTGCAGTGTTCAGATGGGCATCCATGTCACATCTGCCAATCAGGCTTCCACATCCCTCTGTCACATGCATCCATGTTGCATCACTGTTGCACTGTTACACCCTTGTCAAATACACACACATGCACATGTATACAGTGCTGATACATGCAGCTGAAAACAACATACATGCGTGACATCACAAACATGTCTACTTACATACACATTCATCCAAACATGTGTGCCCACACAACTGCATTTGGCATGCAAGCCTACACACACAAGCACCATCCATGTCTCACAAATTACAGCCCTCGCATGTGTTAGCCTCACGGCCCTGTACGCCCCCACCCATACTCGACCCCATACAAACTGATGTGCAACCTGCACACTACTGAAACATCACCACACGCACAGCTCACAATCAGGATGCTTGTACACTTACCACTCGACTCCAGACGGGTCTGCCTCTCAAGGACCTGGACGTGGAGCGCTGGGGATATGCGTTCCAGGACCCTCATCTGATCTTCCGACAAGTGGCCCCTTCAAGAGGCGCCGGGCCTTGTTCAGGGTCCTGGACCTGAAGTCCTCCCAGCGCTTCTTGACATGTTGGAAGTCGCGGACTGCCACCCCCTCCGCGTTGATGGCAGTCACGATGTCCGTCCAGATCCGAGTCCGTCCTTTCATGTCGGCGTGGGAACTTTCAAAGAGGGCATCATACTGCCCCAGGACTTGCTCCACCAGGACACCAACTTCCCTGGCACTGAAGCTGGTGCCCCTCTGCCTCTCTGGCCGGGGGTTGTCAGTGGTGCCAGATGTTGCAGTGCCCGACATGACAACCCCAGAGGCAGGAGTGGGTGGGCAACTGGGTCCTGGGGCTGGGCTGTGGAGTGATGGAATCTCAGTCGGGAGTCTTCGGTTCCAGCAGGGGTGGTCACAGCAACAGCACCCCTGGCTGATGTGCAGGCAGCAAATGGCAGGGCACGTGAGCAGCAGGCAGTCAGGCAGCAGCAGATGGGAGGTGGGAGCGTGCTCGGGGCTCTGGGGGGCAGTAATTCGGCCTTCTGGGCAGGAGCGTGGTCTTCTGTGTGCTTACGCGTGGCCAGCTTGATACGGAGTGATTTGGCACGTGAAAATTCTGCACGTCAGCGTGTAATTCGAGGAAAGGCCATTAGCGCGTAAGCGCGTCTGCACACATACGCAATTTCATTGGACAGAAGGCCCTTCAAGCGCAAGCACCCCTGTGACGTGACGCGCGCAGGCGTGCATGGGCATTTCAGTGCGCGTGAAAAACTGCACGTCCGCATGTAATCCGAGGAAAGGGCCCATGCGCGTAAGTGACGTGACACGCACGGGCGTTTCCCTCAGCACGGGTTAAAGGTGAGCGGGCCCAGCAGTTTGCTGTACGTGCCTTTCGTGGAGACCGACGTGTGTTGCTGCTTCCTGTTGTTTCGCACGCCATCACAACTTCACAGCTATCAAGGACGTATCTCTTCTTTTGGCGGGGGTATTGGCTACGCGTCTTTTTCTGCATCGCGCTAGTCAGATGGTGAGTCGCACACTCTCTTTTTCCCACTGCGGGTGCCCCTGTGTGTCGCACCCATTTCCGATGTCATAGTAGCCTGCGTGTCCCACGCGTACGTGTTATTCGTGTTACTGGGTGCCACCGCGTACTGCGGGTGGTTGAATCCACGCACGTAGGCTGCAGGGTTGCATGCACGGTTTTACTGCAGTTTTGGGGTGCCTGAGCATTGCGTGACCCGTCACTACATCACCGGGGTCACATACAGCCTTGCAGGTGCAGGGGGCTGTTAACATCTTGCTTCCCACCCCCTTCACCCCAATTGCCCAGGTCAATTGTGGTGTACACCTCCCATTGGCACCACTCCATCTGTGCCGGCACTACTACATCTGTGCCATGGTTGGGAGGCCACCAAAAGTGAGGGGCGCCTCAGCTGGGCGTACTCCTCGTTGCAGGCGTGGTCGGGGATGTGGCCGTGGTGACCAGGGAGTAGGGGGACTCCAGGGTGTCCAGGGCAGCCACAGAGGGGGAAGAGGCAGGGGTGCGCCACTTGAGCACAATGTTGTGCCATGTGTCGGTGCAGTCATGCCACCACCCCCTGTGGTTCTGGGGGATGCAGCTTCTGCATCTGGCACTGGCGCCCGTGTGACCCGGAAGTCCGTTCCATCGACTGCCACGGGCCCAAGGGTAGTGGTAGCTGCAGGTGCAGCTGTGGACACCGCCACCCAGGCTCAGGGTCTGCCAGCGCAGGCTGCATTGGCACTTGAGGAGCCCTTGCTAGATCTCCAACAGGCCAGGAGGGAAACCATAGGGGCAGGCCAGGCTGCTCAGACCAAGACACGTGTCCCTGGGGCAGTCATGTCATCTGCAAGTGCAGGGGCAGATGCACCCAACAACACCCCGGTTGCGAGTCTGCCAACCAGGACCGTTGCGGTCAATGACCCTGCCACAGCTGATGTTGCTGCGAGGGTCCATTAGAGGGCACCCAGCTGCCACTGACACAAGTCAGGCCTTTGGTCGTCCCTCCACCTGCCACTCCCTCGGCTCAATCCACTGAACCCACTGGCCATACTGGTCAGGGCGGCATTAGCCAGCCCGGGTCTGCGCCACAGTCCAAGAGGAGGAAGGTTGCACCTGCAGCACAGGCTGGGACCCCACACACAGCCACGACCTCCTGCACGTCGAGGAAGAAGCCTTTCTGCAAGCAGGAACTGGACTTCCTCGTGGACTACGTGCGCGGCCACAGCCGTGACATGCTAGTGGGTGCCAATAGTCAGACTACGGCTGCCCAACGTGACACCCACTGGAAGCATGTTGCGGAACATGTCAGTTCATTCGGCCATGAGGTGCGCACGGCGCAAGAGTGCAAAAAGCATTGGAATGACATCAAACACAGCACTAAGGCTAAGCGTGCCTCTAATTACAACTTGACTCTGGTGACTGGGGGTGGGCCTGCACCAGAGGAGGAAGAGCTCATTCCGCATGAGGCACTCGTTGCGGAGTTCATACCACCTGAATTGGTCGAAGGAGTGGGAGAGATGCTGGACTTTGATGCCCAGTCCAGTGAGTGCTGATGCGTGTTTGTTGAGGACGTGTGTGTTTCACTTGTGGGATGTGTTGTGCATGATTGCCACTACATGTGACGTGTACATGGTTCTGATGTGTAAGTAATGCAATGCTTTCCTGATGCATGTCTCCTCTGCCTGCATGCGTGGACTCCATGTAGGCATGCTCCTTTACCCCTCCTCCGCCAGTCTGCACCCCAGATCCACCTTTGCACTGGTCTGCTTCAATCTTGCCAATGTGTACTTTCTTGTTCATGCGTCCTGTGTAGATGCTAACTTCCAGCGCAGAATCTGCCAGACATATGCCGTGTGGTACAACCTTAATACTTGATACAGGGTATCTCACTTGTACTGTGCATAGGTCAGATGTCCCGCAGGGACATGAGTGGCCATTAATGCTCCATGTGCATTGCACGCATGCCCCTATGTGTCCTTGACTGGATGATCACTGTAATACAAGTCCTTGGTTACATACATTGCATGGCATCTCATCAGCCTTCCCATGTCAACTGTGGCTCAGTACTGCGTTGCACACATGTTTAGGGTCTGACAATCTGTGTGGCTCACAGGCCTCAGCCTGTTCAATGGCCAATGACTCTGTCCAACTGTTGTTGTGTCTTCTTCACACATGGGCGGCATCCAGAGTTTTCATCATGTGTCCTGCTTACTGTCCCATCATCATTTGCAGTGTTGTCACTTGAATCACATTAAGCTGTTGATGCCAGTCAACACTGCCTGTCAATACACAGGTGTATGATCGGCCTTTTGATACCATGCTAGGCATCCCTGCTTTGGTACTGGGGTGGAGGGGTGCTTGGCTTCTAGATATGGTACACATTGAATGCACAATGCACGTGATGCCTGAATTTCACATTGCACTGCCTTCACATTTCCTGGCACACACCATGGAGTCCTTGTACATGTAGGTAAGGAGTGGCGTACACATTTCCTGCACTGCATAGACCCACTTCCATGGAAACTGCCACCTTTCAACAGGTCGGATCACAGAAGCAATTCAAAGTTGACCCAGCATGCATGCCAGGTTATATGTTGTGTGTCACATGTCTGCCTGATGCGTTTGCTGTCGGTGTGTGTGTGTGTTGTGTGCTTCTGACATGTGTAGTGACCTTTTTTCTCTCTATTTTTCAGGTGATGATGCAATGGAGGCGGAGGATGGTGTTGTCATGCCAGACACAGGGTTGTTACCACTACATCAACCCGGCACTAGTGGGGGTCATGGAGTGGTAGGCCAGGAAAACCCCCAAGTGCTACAGTCCATCTTGTCTCTGGCTGCCTATGAGTCCAGCCTTGACGACGACTCTGACGTCCATGTTGAGTTGGATGAGCATCAAGTCCATGTGTCAGGGGTGAGTGATTCTGATGTGGACACTCCTCTGTCTGCGACACCTGCACTGAGGGATCAGACAGTCTTGGTTCCTCCGCCCGTGGTGGATCGGGACGCAGGGTCACCCTCCACACCAGTCACTGATGTGCCTGGGACATCACGTCGACGGGGCCATGTAGTCGTGTAGCCGCGGGCGGTGCCAACACAGCGAGGACCCCCGGTCCTTGGGTCCCGCAGGAGTCAAGCCCGGCAACGTGGTCACCGGGCGCAACCGCAGTATACTGAGTGGGAGCAAGACATGACTGCCAATTCAGAACGGCAGGGGGCAGCAATGGAGAACATCGCTGAGAGCATGGAGCATGTGGCCTGATCTGTGCTCCCCGCTGCTAGGCAGGTGCTTCTCCAGCAGCAGGCGGCACGGTCCACGGCCCGCTCGCTCAGGCTGGGCATGGCAGCCTCAGACAGGGCACGCCAGGCTGAAATGTCGTCTCTGCGTCAAGCAATTGCTGCTCACGCAGAGGCGCACATAGATGCCCTGAGGGAGGAGTATGCTTCCCTCAAATCCACTCTGGGTGTCCTTATGATGTCCCAGAGGCAGCGGGCAGAGGAGAGGTTTGCACAGTTTGAGAGTACCATCTCGGCTGAGCTACAGGCTTGCCGGGAGGTGCAGCGGTTGTCCAGCCAGGCCTTGCAGGAGGAACTCCGTGTTACATGTGCTAACTTGCAAGAGGAAGCACGTGTATCACGTGAGGTTCTGCATGCAGACCTACGTCACATCGCCACACAGAACCAGGCTCACCCATCCGGCACACTTGCTGCCGACGAGGGGCAAGCTGCGGCTAGGCATGGCCAGGCTACTGTGCCACGTCCTCCTTTCCAGGATGAGCCAGACTCGGACGACCATCTATCTCCCACATAGGTCGGGCTGTGCAGGCGCTGAGCCCATGGAGGTTTTTTTTTTTTGGCTCAGCATCATTGCATGTGGATGTTGAGCAGCACACTGTACCTCCCCCTTCTGGGTGCCTCCCCTCCCCCCCGGGTCATATGTGGCCATTTTTGATTTTTCTTTTAGTTTAGTTAGTTAAGTTTCTGTTTGATAGTTAGTTTAATTAGGTAATGTAGGTTTTCCATAGTTAGTGTAATTAGTTAATATAGTTTAAAATTGCTTGTCTATTGTGCTTTCATGTGACGGTGTGGTGCTTTGTGGCTTTTGAAGGCATCCACTGTCTGTTCCAGCTGGGCCCTTCAGGCTTGTCTTCTGTATGTGTTTGCTGCTTGGGGTCCTTGACTCACATATGCCACTCCTGCCTCCCTTATCCATGGGCTCGCAAGGATGGTTCGGTGTCACACCTATTACACAAGGGCTTTGGACTGTCATATCTGTGGCATGTCTGGTGCTGTGTGACTTGTGTTTACACCCCTAGTGGGGATAATTTCTGTGTTATTGTCCACTGTTTAGCTTTTGCTAAATGGGGCGTTTCATGATTAATGTGTACATTCATTGCTATGCATTGTGTAGTATGTTTCTTATCTTTACTGTACACGTGCTTGTTGCAATTCATGCCGTAGATAGTGTTCCACACTTTGGATGTGAAAGACGGACTGATGGTGTGATTTCTGATGTAACTCTCTGACATGGTCAAGTAATGAGATGCCTGAAGAGACACACACAGATGACTCTAAAGCATTAATCATGTGATTCATGCCCTTTCTGCAGGGGGGTGAGCCTCCAGAGCACCTTTGACAGCAGACATGGCCCATTGGACGTCGGAATTCTGGACACGTTTGTTGGTGCCCACATGCACATGTGTGCACAAGCAGAGGCATAGGGATTGCAGACCTACATCCTAGAACTGCTGACGTGTTCCAAGGAACTCCAGGCAAGGTGAGCAGCACAGGGGGGCCACAACACAGCAAAGCTTGCACCAGGCGAGTTGCACATGCAGGCTTAGTCACAGCACTGAGGGTGAGCTTGGACGAATATTGGTGTTGAAGCACACAATGCAGCTCAGATGTGTTGGTGGACTGATGGCTGTTGATTGTAAGGTTGTCTGGGACACCTGCAGGGGCAGTGGCACATACCCTCCGGTACACCAGGGTCCATTGAGGCACTTGTATCAACCATGTAGCCTTCCGAGACATGGAAAGGGGCAGCTCACAGGGACATACAGCATGGGACATACTCGGGTGCAGTGCATTTCATTTCCATGTACATTTTGATAAATGCACTGCCAACTTTGTTTTTCGGCCATGGTGGTACACAACTTGCTCTGAAGTCATGCCTTGCTATATGGGTCTGTCTGCTTACCCAGGGAACATTGCATGTTGTGTGAATTGTGACACATTGGTGTTCCATTTGCCACGCACCCTCTGGCGGCTGACTTACTGCATTGACTGTGTATGCCCCATCACAGGGGTAATGTTATATATGGGTACGAAGCATCTACACCAGATTGTCTGTTTGTAGAGTAGTTTGTTGCTATGGGGCATGTTTGGTGGTGTGTTTTTGTGTAATGGGCACGCACAGGTTGTTGACTGTGGCTCTCTTTGCAGCATTGCAGTGCTTCTGTAACCGGACCTGAGAGTGAGCAGGCAGGAGGCCAGCACTCAAAACCAGAGCTAAGTGTCTTGTTGTTTTTCTTTCAAACTGCTCTGCATAGGCCTGCTAGGGGGTGCACTAATGCATGGATGAATGTGTAATTCAATTTGGTATGTTTTTTCCCCCTAATCACCTGGAATCCTATGCAATTTTGAACCCTGTACCCTCTACCCGGTGTTCCTGCTTCCTGTACCTACCCAAGCAACGTTCCCTAACCCTCTTTCCCCGCTGGGGTTGTGGATGCCTGTGTAAGCCCCAAACTTGCAGGCGCCAAAACCCTAGAGGGGGTGGTTGGTTCGTGCCACTCCTAAGCCTGGACTACAGAAGGCCATGACAATGATGTCCAAGTTTGTTTGGATTGTGTATGTGTTCATGCAGGTAGTACATTTTCGTGCATTCCCTACTTTCATGTGTCATTCCTCCTCCCCTCTCCTGCCACTCTTTCCAGTTATCCAGTGTACCAACACCTGTCCCGACTGCATATCCCTGACCCTCCTTCCCCACCAGGGTCTCAGAGGCCTGTCTGAGTTTGACCTTGCAGGCACCCGGGACACGGTGGGGGTGGTTCTTTTGTGACACTCCCGCGCCTGTACACGGGACCTGTGACAGTACACATCCATTCATGGTGCATCATTCGATGTTATGTACCACACATGGTTCACATCCTGTTGTGACATTGTTTTACTGTGCTACCTTGGTTGTTACATCATTGTGGTAGTACTTGGCCTTTGTGAGGTACTGCTACGTCAAGTCACCTACTGGAGGGTGTTCTGGTTTGTTTTTCTGGCTTGGATTTTGTGATTTTGGAAATGTGTGTGGACTCCTGTGGCCAGGCGGAATTGAGGGTTGAAGGCTCCATGACCCAGGTGCAGTTGTTCAGTGGTTCATGGTCATTTGTGAGGGAGGGGGGGTTGTTGTTGATAGTTTCCTTGCCCTGCAGTGTGATGGGAACCCTGACATTGTAATGGTGGTATCCTATGTACATGTTGTGTTCTGCTGATCAATGCCTGTTCATGTGTTGTGTTTACCTTTCAGGTGCGAGGGGATAGTTGTGGTTTGACATGCTGGGGTGTGCACTGGTGAATGTTCACATGTGATGTGTAGAGGACACTGATGGTCACTTGATTGCACATGCATATGTTGAGTGCATGTCCTTACTGACCCACACACTTGCACTCTGATGCACTCCATGTACAACCACCCTTGCATATCCACGTGTACACTGTTTGCCTTCTGGTTCCCACTGTGTCCCTGCAGCAAATGTTCTGTGACCAATTATGGATTCTGTACATGCCTAATTTGCTTTTTGATGTGGTCTGTCACTTAGATGTGATGCTCAGGGTGTGCATCACACACAATGGCTGTTCACTGTGCTGTGCGCTGAGCAGTGTGTTGCAGGAGTTGGACACAGCACACAGAAGCTGCAGTGTTGATTTTGTAATGCACAATGTGCATCTAGACAGGCATTCATTGTTATGTTACGTCTTTAACTCTTGTAATGCATTTGGAAATGACTTATTTTGGGTTGAAGGTTGTTGGTCAGTCATTTCATCTGATTCCATGTCAGGCATCATTGTTTGATGCCACTGTACATTTTGGAAATGCAATGTGTACCTTATTGTTACTGTGTTTGTGTATGGGTATTGCTTGCCATGTCATGTTGTGGTTTGGGAGGGTTTGAGTGACATAACAGTGATGGCCATGGCCTGTTTTGCAGGTTGTGTGATTCACACCTTGCATGTCAGGGTCATCCGCTTCTCAAAGCAACTAGCTGGGGGTAGATCTCTCTCCGTGGCAGGGGCCTCCCTCTGGAACAGCCTTCCTGCCTCACTGGAACTTGAGGAGAACCATCTCCGGTTCGGGAAGCACCTCAAGACCTTCCTCTTTGCTTCTGCTTTCTCTCTGCCTCTCCCTTGCAAAATTCTTCACTGGAACTGCACTGGATCTGCAACTGGGCCACTCTCACCGACCTCTGTCCCTGGCCCAGCCACTCTCCACTTGCACTGCCTCCCTGGCAACCCCTGCACTGCGGGACTGTCTCTCTATCCCTACAGCCCCCCGTCCCAGCACTTGTCTGCACTTACCTTTGCAGTTGCCACCAGCTGGCCTATGTATTTGTTTTTTAGTCTACTTACCCTGTACTGCACTCCCCCCATCCCCTTCCCCTTGCACTTTTCCCTTCCCCCTACCCCTGCACTTGCACAATCTAAATTACACCTGGCCTAGTAGTATCGCTGTCTGTCTTCCCTTGTTGCCCCCTCCCTGCCTCATCGCACCTTGAAATACTTGTGTATAGGCCATATCATGTCATGTCATATGTGTGCCTTTTGGTCACACAGGATAGCTTGTGTTTAAGTAGCTAGGGTTGCAGACAATGTGTGTTAGGCGGAAACCTGTGCAGTTCCCTCTGGGACCACTGCAAAAGATTTAGGACTGCAGGTGTTTGGCAGTAAACCCACTTGGTAGCAGTCTGTACCACACAGATTCACTTGGTAGCTGTGGCTGAGCAGTCAGACTTTCCTCAAGAAGAGTTAAGCAGTATGTGGAGTATACAAGATAGGGCCTCAACCTAGATGGCACTCTAATATTAGTTAGGACGGGAGAGAAAAATAAGCAGGTTACGAAATCAACACAGTTCAATACTTCACGGGAAAAATGCAAGGCAAGAAGGCAAGAACCACAATAGATCATAAAGTTCAGAGGCCAGACCCACTCGGAGAGAGGCAAGGCGATATGTCCCAAAAAGTCTCTTAGTGGAAATGCGTTCGAGTCTTTATAGCAAATTGTTATCGGCAGATTGAACCAGTTCAGAACAATACGTGAGAAAGCTTGGAGGCGACCCAACGGAAAGGAGAGGATTAAGACACCTCTCTCAAACCAATCGAAAGGGAAGCCAGGCGGACACGGTACCTTGTTTGTGGAGAGACAGCTCCGGCGGGGGCAGTTGTTCCTGGTGGTGGATGCACGTCGGGTCTTTGCCAAGAGTAGAGATGATCTCGTCGTCGAAGAAAAGTGAAGTCCGGTGCACCACCAGGGAAGAGACCAGCCGCGGAGTGCTCCGTCACAAGGCACCACCTTTTGGTTGCGGTACAGGGGTAGTGGCTATCCGGTTGGGAGGTGCTCTGCACGGGCAATTCGACCACTGCGTCCTGAGGCGAAGAAAAAGCAAAGGGGACTGGTTGTTCCCACCAGTCAGGGGAAGAGACTCTCCAGCAGGGAGATCTCCTCTGTCGTCGGGAAGTGGTGAGTCGGTTCCGCAGGGCTCCACCGGAGGTGTCGTCGTGCAGGTCGGCTCAGCATTACCCTCGTCAGATTCTTAGGTCCTGTGGCGACTTCTGAAGATCCAGTCTCAAAAGCCCTGCTTTTATGCAGAAAACCCCCATTCATTCAGCCTAGCTGTCAATCAACACACGCTAAGTGGTGAGCGGGGAGGCTCACCACTTGGGCCAATCACACCAGAGTGCGACCAGAGTTGGCAAGGCAACTCGGTCCAGGGTGCCTAAACACCCTCCCACACCCCTGTGGTAACCCAGACAGAATGGCACCACTTTGGAGGGTCTCTGTATAGAGGCCCGCCAAAAGTGGAACAAAGGGCTCAACCTTTGGTTTAGGAGTCACAGAGACAAATACAGACGCCATTTTAAAAACCGAGTTCTGGCAGAAAATATCATCCGATAACTTATTTAAGATAAGTAGACCGGTGGTACGTTATAGATTAACGAGGAAAAGTATCAATCTCCAACAATGGGACAAATCCCATAGGGTTATGTTCGGGGTCGAGCATAACAAGTAGTTTCCACTGCCACCAGCCAAAACTCGACGAGGGGGGACTGGACAGTCCCCCCTCGAGTAACAGATCTAGGAGTAATCGAATTACCCCTACTAGCACGTCCACAATAAGAAGGTTTGTACTAGTTCTGTTAGTAAACTTAGGTCTAGTAAAGCCAATGGTGACTTTACATGCCCGAGGAGACAGTAGTCAGTCCCCGGGTATGGAGTCTATGATGGAGGTCCGCTAGGACGCCCCAGTGTTACGGCACGTAGGGTGCGGTGTAACACACATAGAAAAACATATGAGACCCTATGGAGTAAAAGACCCCATAGCCCATAGAACACATTGACATTCAAAGGAATTACACACATTCATGTCCAAGAGTGGGAGGAAAAGAGTCTCACTCTTGGCAGGATGGAAAAAAACAAACTCCAGAAATCCAGCAAAGCTGCTGGGGGACTCACTAGGTTAGGAAATTCAGCCTAAACAGAGAATTCGCCCTAACAATGTGGCACTTCCATGGCAACTATCTCAGGGTGGTAGGGTTGTGACAGTTGACTGTCTCTTTGTCATCATCGATTGTCACCTGGTATGTGCCAGGCCTGTGTGCACTCTGCAGGGGTGGGAGTTTAGGTGAAAAATGTGGCCACAAGCTGGGTCCTGACTTCATCGCCACGTGCCCTGTCCCCTCCCATGGGCAGCACCTGTGCCTGTGGTTGGGGATGTGGGGGCACCACCATGTCCACCGGTACGCCCTGCCGTGTTGCAACATTGTGCAGGACACATGCTGCCACAATGATCCTGCACACTACTGGTGGTGCATAGAGTAGCTGCCTGCCAGAGCGGTCAAGGGAGCGGAAACGTGACTTGAGCACTCCGAATGTGCGCTCCACTATGGCCCTGGTTACAATATGGGCGGCGTTGTATCTTACCTGGGGTGGTGTGGTGGGGTTCCGGATGACGTCATCATGTGGTTGCTCAGAGGGTAGGCACTGTCCCCTGGGGAGGTGTAAATGGTTGTGATTATTGGGGTTTGTGTGTTTGTGTGTGTGTGTGACATGCATGCATGTGCAAGGGCATTTGTACTCACCTAGGAGCCAGGTGTCGCCATGCTGCCCAGCTTCCAGGGCCCGGCTCAGGGCGGACATTCTGTATATGAAAATGTCATGGGTGGAGCCAGGGGATGATTCCCTTTGCATACCACCTGTACATTGATGGAATGCCAGTGCTTGCGGTTTCGGTAGATGTGCTCAGTGGCCCTAGGTGGACGTAGGGCCACATGGATGCAATCTATGGCACCGAGCACTTTGGGGAAGTGTGCCACCCTGAAAAAATCCAGGACAACGGCCTGCCTTTCTGCGGGTGTTCTGGGCATGTATATGTGCCTGCAGACTGAGGGGCGCACTGTCATGATTGCCAGTACCTGGTGTAGGCAGCGTGACTGCGTGGCCTGTGAGACCCTCCCACTATGGCAGTAGTCCGCTGAAATGACCCAGTGGCCAAAAAATGCAGGACATTGAGCACCTTCTCCAAGGGGCTCAATGCTTGGGAGCAAAGGGTGGGGGATGTAAGGTCCTCTTCCCACTCCCTGACCAGGACTAGGATGATATGGGGTGGAAACCTATACCTGCCGTAGACCTGGTCGTCAGGCATCCCAAAAAGGCTTGTCCGTGGTGCGAAAATACGTGCCCTGGCTATTCTCCTCCTCCTTTGGTGCCCCACGATCAGTGCTGCGACAAATGGGGCATTCATTGTAGCTGTATATACGTGTTTGTTGTTTGCATGCACTTTTATACTGTGCGCGGGGACGCTTCCGCCTGCCTTCGTGTGGCAGACGCGTTGACGCCTGTGTGCGTCTTTTGCCGTGTGCGGGTTTCCCATATTCGAATCCATGAATACGGGTTGTTGGCGTGCGTGTGGGCGTTCCGTGTAGTTCCCTGCAGTACTTCCCCAGTTACGCCTTCTTTTTCACGCGTTATTCCCCATTCCGCGTGTTACGCCCACTGTTCCGCCCACTTTGGTTGTGTGCGCCGCGCTATGTGCACTTTTCCTGTGCGCGTAGCACACGCCGTGTGTGCCTGTGTGCGTATGGCAGGATTGGGCGCACGGACAGCGGGAAACACGCGCAGCCTCTTCCTTGAATCGCATGCGTGCACGTGCACTGCATTTCTCACGCTTGCGCTACCTTGCGCCTGCTTGCGCTGGGATTTTCGGCACACGTTTGCTCCATGAATCGACCCCTAAATCTCAGAGCCCCCGCGATCCTAAGGAAAGCCTTCTGGTCAGCCCCAGTGCTAAGGTAGGAAATTGAAGTTTAGAAATGGAAGAGGGGTCACCATCCCAGGCCTAGCCTACAGGATCCGCATCCCCAAAGGTGACTTGACAGATGAGAAGTGGGTCCACATCAATCAGCTAAAAAGTTGCCAAGCCAGGCACACTTTGCGACAAATAGAGGAGCCTACTGAAAACCCAATTGGGGATGCATCTGAAACATAGGAATATTTCAATTGTCATTGAATGCATGTGTATCTCACTGCTGTCACCCCAATTGGGGGCAGATAGTGGGAACATTGTAATAACCTGTTTGTGCTTCATTTCTAGATTTGCACTGATTGCACCGTCATTACCAAGGAGGACCTCCTTGGGCCCCGGAAGGAGAAACCCAATGAAATCTAGGCCGTCGCTCCACACCAGAAAAGAAAGACTCAGGAGAAGGCTGGGGGTATTGTTCCACGTTCCAACCAGAGGCAGCGAGGGGAGCGTGCCACATCGTTCACTGATGGAAGAAGGACTCATACCGAACTGAACCTGCTTTTTCAAGAAAGAAATCCCATTTGCCCGACTGCTCCACTACTGGAAGTTCAGAAGAAATCGGGCGGGGGAATGTGTGGGATATATTGACCCACTCAGATGTGCTTTACCACATCATTTTGCTGCATTGGTGCAAGAAACAGCAACATGGCTGTGCTAACTCCAGTGCACGCCAGCATCTCAAAATTGCATTTTTACAACCACCAAAGAAATGAGTGCATCACCCTGCCACACACATTTCCAGCGGGGAGGAACAGAGTACACACTGCAGGAGTGTGCCAGTGTGCTCTACAACGTTTAACATTGAATTAAGTGAAATAGGCAACATTTGCCTTGCTGAAAAACCCAAAATTCCCTTTAAAATGACACCTTTTCCAACCTTTAAAAATGCTGTTTTGAGGCTAAATCTATCCATGTACTATGAAACTGCTGTGATTGAAAAGGCCCAGCCATGCTGAGGAGAAGTCATTGTGCATTAGCAAAACTATGTCTAGTTCCTGAATGAGAGGCCCAGTCATTTTAGCTTGGAAAGAAATCAACTAGGGGATTTGTTTTCAGTTTACATGGGAAACATGTCTATTTGCTTTGCAAAAGTATCTAACAATCAGCTGTTGAGAGAAAGACTCTAAATAGCTGAGACTTGCCTGTTTAAATGTATCCATGCTGCAGAACAACTCCATTATTCAAGAGAATAACCTAGCTACATGGCAGTGTGTGAATTTGCTGGAGATGAAAATCGAATTTAGAAGAAAGGAATGTTAGCAGTTTTTAAACACATGTGGTAAAATGGGCTTTGCTGACTGAAGAAAAATTGCCTATTTCAAAGTAAATTGTTGAGTGAAGGCCTTCTTACGTAGCAATGTAAAGGGATTATGTGGCTGCTGATAATACATTAATAGCTATTTTTATTCCACCGTTTTTTAAATCAAGACTCAGAAATCAGATCATAAAGACTTTTTAAACCAACTGAGCTGAGCTGGCAAGCTCTAAAAAAACCCTTGTCTTCTAGTTGTTCAAGTTCCAGCCCTGTAACTTCCTTTAGGAAGTGAGGCACACCATAAACTTCCAGGACACCAAAAGTGCTAATTGCCAGCTTGAAAAATGTTGTATGGGACAGCACAATGGGAGTTCACAAGATCATCAGACATTTGTCTATGCTCCAGGCTGGGACAATGGCAGTCTTGGGACACTCAACTGTCAAGTGTGAAGGGCAATAAAACCTCCAATTAAGAGAGAGGCCCCCCATCCTGCATGGAAGAAACTGCCAGTTGGTGTTAGCTGGGAAGAAAAAAATGACAGACAATGACTCCCATTTGTCTTAAAACTAACTTATAAAGAACTTTAAAAAGACGTATATCTCACCTGACAAAACTGGTAAAAATGTGGAATTCTCACAGCGTGAAAGTGGAATTGTGGGCAGAAATGTTGATATATGTTGTATTACCAGAAAAGCATCCATGTTGCAAATGTCAAATTTTGTACATACATCCCTGGGGACAATTCGCATCTGTGTATAAATTTGTGGAATTTTATGCCAAATCTTTAATGTGTAAAATTACCAAAATGTGTCAGAAAGGCGAAACAAGGTCACACAGACTGGAGGTTTGGACTAATCTGTGCTGCACAAAACATGTAACCTGTGTATCTGATTTACTAAGAGGTGGCAACTGCATAAATATCTGTTTTTGGCAAAATCGGATTTTCAGTAAAGTAAATGTGGGATTTCTAGATACAGTAAAAATCACCTCTTAAACAGGACATCATTTTTCTGATATTCAACCAATTGTGAGCAAGGTGGAGACTATGCCCTTGCCAAATCCCATTGTTAGGGGCCTGGGTAGTGAATCCTGGCCCTGTCATATACTGTAATGATGCCATCTTTCATTATACATAAGGGCCCCTGACTAGCACTCAACACACACTGATTCCTGACTCTCTTCCTGAATTTCGGAATGACGTCCATTTCCTGTTTCCTTCATCCTGTTTTGATCCTGATTCCATATTTTCTTTGAAAAGCCAAGGCCTATAAATTGCTGACTTAATTCCCAGCAAGGCCTCAATCTGAAACCTCAATTCTAAAATCACTTTACCCAAATTGTGGGAAGCTTCCTAAACCACCTTGGCTTGCTGCTACTACATGTATGCCTGCTGCAAACCTGCACTCCTGATGCCATATCTTATCCAGTAACCAGAAGTGCTACCCGGTATCCAGTCCATGCCTGCTGATTTTGTCCGGCTGTCCAGTGTTAGACTGTGAGTATCAATAGGAGCCATAGAACCATAGCATAACTCGCCTTGCCTTGTCCTATCGCAATCTCTAAATCATCCTATCCTTACCTTAATAACTTGTAAAATTGTCAGAATATTTACTGCAACCTCTTCATTAATGTATCTTGTTAAACGCCATTTCTTTAGTCATTATTATCTTGTCTTGTAAATCCGAAGCTATCAATCCTATTTCGAATGATCGGACTGGTTCCACCAGGGTGGGCGCTGGGAACTAGGGTTGAACTCATGAATCAACCCTGGACCTTACTATATCCCTCTTTGGTATTGTAGCCTGAATGCTCTAGTATAGTGTACAACTGTTCTTGTCCAAACTGAGTTTCTTTTCTGTTTTCACTACCCGATTTTTCTAAAAACGCCTCTTATTCGACATTGCATATCTCCTCAGTTTAATAGCTAGAGACTTCATTTCACTTCCAGATTGTACCTAAGATCTATAGCTACATCCCATCAAATCAGTGAATTTCACCCATTTTTATCAAAAGCCGTTTGGTTAATTTCACGCAGGAATGAACATTTTTGCAAAGTTTTACACGTGTTTTTTTTACTATCAATTGTTTTTAACTTTCCATTCAATTTCAAATTGTATGCTTTTGCTCAATCTATTGCTTATGATTGCTTGTAACATTCCAGTGTTGCTCTCCTAGGGAATTGTACTTATGAAAGCATTTTTGCACACATTCATTTTATTATTCAGCCATTTCCGAGTGTCATTTTAACCTTGCAACGGTTCAAATCCATTGTTCTCTCTTGTTTGGGGAGGGAAGGTTGGATTTGAATTATGTTCCTTATTCCTCATTCCTGATTACCTACTGCTTACTTATATCTATATAGAATTGATTATTTGTGGTTTGAGGAATATTGCAGGGGAAATCCTAACTTGAGTGCTATCTTTCTAAAAATTCAAAAGTGTCTCTATTCTCTGGTGTTTTCTATCTGTGTTGCTAAAGGGTTAATTTAAATGCATTTTTCACATTCCTATTTGTTATTGCCACCACATTGGTGGTTGCTGCTCCATATTAAAAGTGTATGATTGATTTGAATTTTAGATAAAGAAATAAATATTGCCTTTCCCAACCAGCCTGGTTCCTGGTCCATCGCGACCCGGGTTATTTGAAAGAGGGGTGTGATATGAGTGGTGTATGTCTCAAATATTGAATCCACATATATAACAACTTAAGCATTTCAGTTGTGCACTGCATACTAGGCTGAGACCAGGGTGTATCGCCTGATTGAAATACTTAACACTCTACCCGGGTGTCCCAAATCTAGGACCGCTATTGCTTCTAGGCTTACTACATTTACTGTTGTCCCCCCATGTTAGGCCTTTCTCACTCTATCCAGGTTTCTCAAATCTAGGCTCTGCGATTACATCTATGGTTATTGCATTTTCTGTTACTACATTTGTCCCCCATGTTTGGCCTCTCTCCCTCTATCCAGGTGTCCGAAATCTAGGCACTGCTCCTATATCTTGAGTTATTGGAATTTCTGTTGCTACCTTTACCCCCCGGTTTGGCCTCTCAATCACTATCCCGGTGTCCCAAATCTAGGCACTACAATTACATCTAGGGTTGTTGCATTTTCTGTTACTACATTTACTGTTATCCCTGTGTTAGGATTTTCTCCCTCTATCCAGGTGTCCCAAAACTAGGTGCTACTATTTCATCTAGGGTTATTGCATTTTCTGTTACTACATTTACTGTTGTCACTGTGTTATGCCTTTATCCCTCTATTCAGGTGTCCCAAATCTAGGCGCTGGGATTACATCTAGTGTTATTGCATTTTCTTTTACTACATTTACTGTTGTCTCCCCGTGTTAGGCCCTTTTTATCTCTCTATCCAGGTGTCCCAAATCTAGGTGCTGGGATTACATCTAGTGTTATTGCATTTTCTTTTACTACATTTACTGTTGTCACCCTGTGTTAGGCCCTTTTTATCTCTCTATCCAGGTGTCCTAAATCTAGGTGCTGCAATTACATCTAGGGTTATTGCATTTTCTGTTACTACATTTACTGTTGTCCCCTTGTTAGGCCTCTCTCCCTCTATCCAGGTGTCCGAAACCTAGGTGCTGCTACTACATCTTGGGCCATTGAAACTTCTGCTACTACATTTACTGTTGTCCCTGTGTATGGCCTCTCTCCCTCTGTCCTGGTGTTTCAAATCTAGGCGCTGCTATTACACCTAAGGTTACTGTATTTACTGTTGTAATCTGTTACATCTAGGGCTTCCCCTCTATCCAGGTGTATCAACTTCTTGCTGCTGTCCTTAACTTCCCCTCCGGGATGGAGATACCACTTCATTCCTGGCCTTTCTGCACATTACCTACCCCCCATAACTCGAGCCTCACAGCGGATAAACACCACTCTAGCAACTAACTTCATTAACCCCCCTATATCCCACATTACGTTGCCACCCACAATCCTTTCCCCCCAACAACCATAAACTCCAACCCCCCCTGCCCTCCCTCCATCATTCCACCTCTAACTGTAAGATCAGAGGAGCACTCTGGTGTGCCAAACACCCCTCGCCTCAAATCCTCACCACTCATACCTCATCCCACCCAAACACATCAACATCCATCTTCCCCCTAGCACCTATTGAGAACAACCCCACACTCCCCGTCTATACACACCATGCAATATCAAACTCACAAGCCAGAGGAGCTCTCTGCCACTCCAAACATCACGAGTCCCCCCCCCACTACCGTGCCATCCTTGTGCCCACTGAGGAACTCCTCACCCTCTCACCTTACCTCCCATGCTGCCCTCTCTCCCCAGCCCCTATGCAACCCCCACCCACAGACGCCCCCTTCATACCATTTTCTTCTGTGAAAGTAGCACGTCTCGCCCTTTCTAAAACAGTTGCTTCATCCTCTTCTCCCTCTGACCCACCTACCCTCTCTCACACTTACAACACCAAAACCCACAAAATGCAGAAAGAGTGACTGACCCTCTCCCTCGACACTGCTTACCTCACCACCTCTCCATCGGTCCAACCTCCCATCTTTTCCCACCTCTACCTTCAGCCCCCCCTCTCCCCGTCTCCAGCCCCTTGCTCTTGACTTCTCACCCAGTACACCTAAACCCCTAGAACCATCCAGACTTGAACCACAAACAACTCGCCTAACCCCCCCACCACAAGTGCTCCACTCACCACCCCCCTGATCCTCCCCATGATGTCTCTCACATAATTACCACCACCCGCCTACACTTCCCGCTGCCCATCGACCCAACCCTCTCATCCAACCCTCAAAGTGCACATGCATCCAGACCCCCCTACTATCCCACCTCAGTCAGTTTCAAACACCCAGACTGATCCTACCAGCCCCCTTCTCACTGGGCACCCATGTACACTGAGCACTCCCAGTGATCAGCATCATGAAAACCACCTCCCCTCTTGAAGTCACATGCATTCTTTTCAATACCCGCTCCATAGCTAGAAACAGGCACAACATCTTTGACCTCCTATCCTCTGACAATCCAGACCTCATTTTTTATCACTGAACCCTGGTTCTCTGATGATTTTGCACCAGTCGTGCACAAGGCTTTCCGCCCGGGCTACTCGCTTATCGCCCACAACAGATCTTCCAGAGGTGGCAAACCTCATTTCTCTATCTCACTCATCGAAACCCAGACATGCAATGCTTCCTTTAAATCCTTCTAGTAAAACTCTCAATACCATCAACACTCACCCACAGCTTCCTACTCATCTACAGACCCCCTGGATATGACAGGCATTTTGCCAACAATCTCTGTGACTCAATACCTACCATTCAGGGTGAATCACCCAACTCTCACACAATTGGGAGATTTCAATATTTGGTTCAATATTCCCATCAACTCCATGACCCAACCTCTGGTCGACAGTCTTGATGCACTCAACCTCTCCCGACATACCACTGGTCCAACTCACTCAGATTGGCAAACCCTTGATGCGATCTTCAGCTCGTATGACCTTGTCTCTATATCCAGTCCCAAACTAGTTATCTGGACTGACCACTCTGTCGTCTCTTCTCTATCCACACACCAGCCCCTCCTCCCACAGTCCCCCTTCCCCCACTTCTGATCACAAATGCTGCAACAAAGTCAAAGTACTCCCTTACCTGGCCAAAGCCCTGTTACTCACTCCCCCAGCAACGCTGTCCTGTGGTAGACCCTTAACCATTGAATCCTTTGACTCCTGGCTTAAAAAAATCACTAATTCCTCTCACCCCCATATACCCCGCAGCCTCACGCAAAGGACCGTCCCCCAAATGGTTCACACCTGACTTGAAGACATTCAAAAATCAAAATAACTCTCTTGATTGCAAATGGCTAGCATTTAAAACCGATCTCAGCAGATAACTGTTCGCCCTCCACCACCGTAATTAAAAATCTGAGATCGGAAAGGCCAAAAAAGCCTATTACAATTGACACATTTTTAACCGTGGCAGCAGCAGCAAGAAACTCCACAAGATCATCTCTGAAATTCGTGAAACCTACTTGCACCTCTGCCCAAACCACTCCCACACAAACACTCTGCAACTCCCTCTAACTACATTCTAAAAGCACTGCATTTGAAAGGATGGCAACCCTTAACACCAACTGTTCCACCCTTACTCCCTGCCCTACACCTACCCCTCCTGATCCCGTTGCCCCGATCCCAACTATGCCAACCTTCGACTCTTTCCAACCCATTTCGAGAAATGAGTTTGTAGACCTACTACACGGCAGCAACCTTCTGGATTCCCCCCTTGACCCCTGCCCTGCTTCTCTTCCACCTGCACAGGAGAACATTCAAGATCCATACTAAATGACTCCCTCGTCCCTGGCACCTTTCCAGAAGCCTTTAAAATAGCGCATGTCAAACCGCTTCTAAAAAGGCATCCCTCAACCCCCTTGACCCTAAGAATTACAGGCCGATCTTCAACACCAGATTTCTCGCAAAACCCATGACCGGACTGCATTCTCCCAGGTCAACTGCTTCGTAGAACCCAGCAAACTCCTTGACCCCGCACAATCATGCTTCAGACCATGCCATGGAACAGAAACTACTCTGATCTCGATCAGGGATGATCTCACGGCAGACTCTGAGGGTTGTTCAGCGCTCATTCTACTTGATCTGTCAGCAGCCTTTGACACTGTTAACCATTCGATCCTCCTTGACCGCCTCCACTCCCTAGGAATCCGTGGCTCGGCACTCAAATGGATTGCCTCCTTCCTCCGCAACAGAGCAAATTTCCTTCTTCTCCCCTTTTGTCTCAACTGCATGTGCTGTGAACACTGGAGTACCCCAAGGCACCTGCCTATGTGCTCTCCTCTTCAACCTCTATCTGACCACTCTACCAGGAATCATCTGAGAGTGCAACCTCTCCTGTTATAACTACGCCGACACCCTAAGATCAAGTACTGCCCTCCTACTAGTGATTTCTACCTTCAATTCTGCTAGGATTGGAGGATCCGCCTTCTCAACCTTGGCCCAACTCTGTGGAACTCACTCCCCCCACACACTCGACACACCCAAAACTAATTGGCCTTCCACAAAGCTCTAAAAACCTGGCTCTTTCCATAAAGCTGATTAAGACTATCTAAGGCTGTTGAGACCTTGCAACCTGCAGACAAATGTTCAAGGAGATACCGAGAAATGACACCAGTGAAAGAGACAATAAAGTCACTTAAAAGGTCACTCTGAACGCAGCAATCGCAAAATGCGTAAATGAAATCCGGAACAGTGGGCTCGTAAGAATAAAACCTCCACTCCAGACACTCACCTCTCCTATCATTATGCTCACTCTCTACACCAACACACAATAGAACTCAGCTACACCCCTCAATTAATTTCAGCCTAGCTGCTCACATACGAACATGACTCCATGAACACCTCAACATCCTGCTAGAACGCAGCTATACCTCATGAAAAATTGGCCTAGCTGCACACATAAGCATCCTACATAGGCCTAAGGCAGCCAGAATCCAGTCTCGGAGACTAACCTCCAGACTGCACACATTCAACTGATCTCAATACCACCACACCTAATGCTAGAATGCAGCTACCATCAGGCAAGCACCGTATGATACCCTACTCTCTCGAACTGACCTGGACCGCGGTCCCCGAGGGCATTCAACCCACAAGTGCTTTGAGGTCATACCAATGATATATAGAGCACTATATAAATGCCAAATAACATAACATAACAGGGTTATTGCTCACTCACTGACAGGGATGTATGACATACATACTGGAAGTAGGAAAGAAGGGAGATCTGACAACAACAGAAAAGAGAACGGTGTTGATTGCTTTTCTTTTGGACTCATTTTTGATTACTAACAGTGCACTGCAAAGAGGCCTACTGTCAGTTAAAGTCCCAGGCCTTCTCAGTGGAAGAGAAAGCAGACATAACCCATCTTGCTGACTGATGCCCATCTAGTCCTAGGGGGTGAGAAAGGAACCAGTCCTTAAGAGCGTGCCCACCTGTCTGAAACACAACAAAAATAAATTACTATCTATGTAAGTATAATATTTAGGGGAAATAAATCTGATTGGAGCAATGCTCTAAAGGGGAATAGATTAAATACTATTGCTTTTTATTATTGAAAAGCACTGAGGGGTTCGACCACCATGGGGTGCAGGGATGCACTACATTTTCTGTGCAGCTCCCTTCATGCAGCGAGATTCAGGGTCCTCTTCCCCCCAAAATCACCATCACAACATAGGAGGAGACACACCTTTGACCTCATAGTCCCCAGGGAGAACCTAGTGAATAAACGGGGGCAATCTACCTGGCAGCACCAGCGATCAGACTGGAGCCTCTCTGCCTGGCCTGGGCTCCAAGTGAGAAGTGGAAGAGAGCGAAGAGGAGGGAAAACAGCACTTCACCCAAACCCGGAACCCCAATGCAGGGAAAGGAGCCGCCCAGTGTTCTAAACTAAGCCCAGTGTGACACCTGTGGAGGGAGGACCCCATCTGGCACCGGGGGCCTGAGAGAAGGAGACTAGGATATTCCTGAGAGGGAGGGAACAGAGAGCCGCAACTCTGACGCAGATGCTGAGCCAGCAGGAGAAGACGAGGTGCAGGGCCTCATAGCGGTCAGCCTCCCATGCACCAGAGCCTGGTGAAGGGGCTACATTGAAGCATGCACAGGAGACAAGAGGCAGCGCACCGGAGCGGGGAATGAGGAAGGACCTGGTACAGAGGTGATCCAGATGCAACCCCCTGCGATGAGCCTCATAAAGGTGCACTGGGCCACGAGAATGAACAAGGAGCACCCAGGCTACCCTCTGCATGCCCCCAACAACACAGAGCACTCACAGCCACATGAAGGCAGTGAGACGCAGGCTTGGGAAACAATACCCTGGCCCCACCAAGAGCAGAGAGGACAGAGGCACCAGTATCTCTCCTATATAGCGGGGGTTCCAATAACATCACCTGGAGCAAGTTTAGTTGGAGCCTTCATCTCTTTCTGTGGCACTACCAGCACCATCCAATCACCTGGGGAGTGAGCAGGCTAAGGCGATCAGGGATTGCAGGCCCTGGAGGAGTGAATCTGAAAAGGACAAAGCAATCTAGCTCTCAGTACACATGAACCCTCGTGGGACAAGCTCTTGCAGGTCTGGTGCCCCCCCTGCTCTAAGAGCGTCCTATAAACCTGACAGTGAGACCCCCACCTTGCCCACGGGACTGTGAGGGGGAGAGTCCATTGGGAGTTGATTCCCGCACAGCTTGGGGTCGGGGCAGTTGGAAGAGTTCAGCAGGAGGAGAGTAGTGCTGCCCCCTTGATCACAGCTAACCCAAAAGGAGTTCAGTAATCATATAATCATAGAGGCTTCGAAGAAGGCCCCACTCAAACGCATGAGTTGGAAGGCACACTTCAGAATTAAATACAGGCCCGAGGCAGCAACACTGACACAACCTGAGGAACCCCCCTCATCGTGCCTGTACATGGAGTAGGACGGTATGTCCACAAAAAGTGAAATTGCTGCTTAAATGGAGGAGATTAGGGGCATCCGCACTGACATTGGTAGGAGGATAAACGTCCTTGACAAAAATGTGGACGTGATGGACAGTAGACTTGAGGGGCTGGAGGCCAACCAATCCTCAGTTGATATCTTGGAAACCCAGAAGGACATGCAAGTGTCAGAACTTGAGAGGAGAGAAGAGGAAACCACCCTGAAAATTGATGAATTTGAAAATCGAGAGAGGCGCAACAACCTGGGGTTTTTGGGATTCCCGCAGAGAGATGGGGAGACGGAAGGGGGTATCACCAGAGCGATTCACAATGTGATCAAGAAGATCTTTAATGAGGACAATACCACTGTTCCCACCATTGATCAGGGCTACTGGGCGGGATGAAGAACCCATGGCCCACACTCAGACCTAGCCAGATTTCATTATTACGCTGAAAAATATAAGGTGCTGGACAAAGCCAGAAGAGTGGGGCCAGGAATTGGGGCACTGCCTGAATCTCTGTGTTTCAAGACCTCATTACGTTAACTCTCTCCAGGAGACATCTGTGTGGCCCACTGCCCAGGTGGCTCAACTCCAAGGGGGTTAGATACAGGTGGGGGTTCCCATTTACAATATCCTTCAAACTGGAAGGGTCTAAATACAAGTTGGTTACAGAAGAAGACATCATATGTGGGATGTTTTGATCCACTTTTGCTCTGCCATGCTGCATCACTGTGTTCTGATTGTGCCAAAAATAGTAAAATGGCTGCAAAACCCTTGTCCACATCGAAACCTCTGAAAATGGCACTTTGCAAAGCACAAAAAGATGGCTGCCCAATCTGCCATACATGTTGTCAGTGGTGGAAAAGAGATCTCAATCCTGAAACATGTCACTGGACTCCACGACATGTGAACATGGAGCACAGAAGGAAAAAGCAGTGCTTTGCAAAAGGAAACCCCAAAATCCTGCTTTAAATCACTGTTTCTTTGTTGCTGAAACTGCACAATGCCGGTACAAAACACCCTCACACATCCAAAATTCTTGCTGGGTGCTACAATTCACTTAGTGTAAGAAATCATTGTGAACTTACAATGTCCTGAAAAGCTGAAAGCGTCAAGGGATTTCTACAGCAAAAGTGGCCTGCCTGTGAAACTGTCAAAATCTGGGTGCAGTACCCTCGGCCGCCTGAATGACAGCTGTCAGTAGCCTGCCTGATTAAACTTTAAACATGTATAAACTGAAATCAAATGTTTGTAATCTAAGAGGCCTGTTTTTGAGAGTAACCAATCTTGTAATTGTTTTGATTCTACGGTTTAAAATCTTGAATAAGTATTAAGGTGTGATTTGATCCCACAAGTTTGTTTTATGCTAAGGGAAAATTCAACAAAAGTAACAATTAAAGTAAGCTGGCTAAAGCTACCAAACTGGAATAACAGCTTTCCTCAAAGGAAATCACACCAAAGCGATAATTATAGGGTTTGGGAAGAACCAGGTCTGCAGTAGGGAAGGAAACAATGGCAAACTGCAAAGCAGGAAATGCTAGGTGCGAGGACAGTCATAAAATGGCCTCTGCCAAGAGAACAGGGAGCAGACTGCTTCTGAACTGAAGGGAGACAAAAAGAGGCAGACCCGAACAGCCATCTGTAGCTGAACATTCACAAGGAACATTTTGTTTAAAGACTTCTAACTTACCACTTAAAATTGTCAAAATACAAAAATAACAGAATTGTAAATCTAAATTTTGGTTGCACATTTCAAGAGGCGGAAAGACATGTTTTGGCAAAGCAGAAAGGCACATTGCATAGCTGAACCATTTTCAGCTATGCCTCAAACTCCAGAACCAAAATCCCACAATTCTAAGGGGAACCATAAGACAGACGGGCTGCGCTGTAGTGCTTGCCTGCTGAAAATAAATTCCATCATAACCAAGAAGGGCAGATCCAATCCAATCCTGTGCCATGCTGTGACCCGAGTTCCTTGCAGATCCAATCCAGTCATGTGCCGTGTGGTGACCAGAGCGCCTTGACGCTGCCCAATCCGATGTGCCCAACAGTCTGTCCTAAAACCAGATCCAGTTCTCTGACCAGAATTTTGAGGGACCAGAATCCTGACGGTTCCGTTTAAAAACATATTGAGTGAGTATCAATAGAAAGAACTGTGTCACTAGCATATGTATTGTCCATAGTCAATCCCTATCTTAAACCCATCCTATCTTGTATTCCGAACCTGTGTTGTTAGAAATATTTTTGAATTGTCTGATGTCTCCATACAAACCATCCTATCTTCCTCCTGTACTAGTGTTGTTAAAACTATCTTTGCACTGATCATTTTTCATCTGAAGAAGGCGAGCTCCTCTGCAGACAGTCACCCTGATGAAGTGGCTGTGTTCCTGTGTGGTATTCATTTATTCATGGTCATCCTCTAGTGTAAGAAATCCCATTTGTCATTTTAAAAGTGCATTCCCGTTTTCTATTCTTGCGCCTATCTTGAAATAACGACCTCCACTAAAATGTCCATAACTTCCTCAGTTTTTGTGCTAGAAACAAACTATCTAAAACTGCATCCCAAATCCATACGGTTCTCCCGTTAACGCGATTATCGGTCAGTGAAAAGTTTGCCGCAAATTTTCGTTTAGGGAAATTCTGACACGTGTAAACAGTTTTTGAGTGCTTCCAACTTCAATTTTCAGATTTTAAATTGTTTCTTGGTATTAAATCATTGCTAGTGTTTGTGTGCAACTATCCAAAGCGGCTCCCGTAAGAATTATAACAATTTCAGCAATTTAGACCATATTAAGTGGTTTTGCCAGTCCATTCTAAGATAACTTTAAAAGCCATTCTGACAGATTACCAATCAATTCAGTTTTTCTCTTGTGTTGCTGGGGGAAATTGGGATTGACATTCTGTTAGAATCCTGTCATTCCTGAATACCTGCCCTCTCCTCCTATCTCTTTAATTTGCCTATTGGCGGATTGAGGGGTGTGCCGGGGGAACCTCTAACCACAGTGCTATCTGATCTGAACACACACACAAAAGTATTATTTCTGTGCTGAATTGTTTTTCTCACTCTTACTCCTTGTGCAGTAAGGAGATTATTCATTGTTACATCACCCCATTAGTGATCATTGTGTACCCATTAAAACATAGTGTGATTGAACTGTCAATACATAAATAAATATTTTAACTTTGCAAACTAGCCTGATTCCTGGTTCAGTGTGACCGGGGTGTTCCAGGAGAGGGGTGTGATATGAGTGCTATATCGTTCAGAATAAAGAACTTTTAGACAAAAATAAATAAGGATTTGAGTTGTGCATTACATGCCAGACGTTGACTTGGGTGAGTGCTGGATTGAAATCACTTACAGCTCGGGGGCTCGTTACGAGATCCTGAATTAGACATGCCACTTGTGACAGCCTAACACAGCGTGTTAACTGATGTGGTACATACACCTTGTTGGGCTACCATACTATGCTGCACTGTAAAAACACCCTTGAATAGAAATACTCAAAGGAGTTAGGCCTGTTTTGCAAAAATAAAATAACCCTGAGATAAGTCAGAAGGAAATTAATATTTCCGGAATGGCAACCCTAGTGGAAATCAATATGACAAAAGAACACCTACTGCACAAGTTGTTTGTCAGGGGTGAATGGGTAGAGTGGGATGAGAATGTCTGGCTGCAGGAAATCAAACAACAAATCACTGCCATAGAATTAGATACATAGCAGGACCAGGGTCCATTACACAAGGCATTCAGTGAATTGTATATGGCCCCAAAAGTAAAAGAAGAGCAATGTAAAATTGCCAAAATAGTGGCTTACCTATACCTCCAAATTGGAGTAGTGCAGGAAAAATATGCCGAAAACCTAGATCTGGCAAAAAAGCAACCCAAACTGATCTGGACTCTGCAGAGCAAAGGCTACAAAAGAGCCAAGATTCAGAGAGAGAAACGAGACAGTACCTGACAAAAGTAAAGAAAGATCTGGATCTCCTGCAGCAAGAGAAGGTAGAGCAGGATACCACATTACTGACACTGCAAAAATAGTGTCAGGAAAGATTGGACTCTCTACAACAGAGTCAACAAAAGCTGGTGCAACAATTAACTTTTAATAGAGTTTGCACAGAACAGATGGTCGTTTTACAAGACCAGATTAAAAGAAGAAAATAATACATTAATTCTGAATTTGATGAAGAGCGCCAGAAAGCTGGTGCATTAAAAAAACAAAGGGACGACCTGGCGGCACAGAGGGGTACTCTAATTCAGGAAAGGGACGCCTTAAGCCAGGAAGTCAGCCATTTAAAAACCAAGATGGAAGAACATCACCTGGCCCTTCTGGGACTGGGTGAACTCAATTTGGACTATGAAAACGTGTTAGAGCACACCAGGAGGGTTGAAGATGCTCTGGCAAAGAATAATCAGGCCAGTAAGGACCGAACTCAGGAGGTGAGTCTCCTGCAGCAAAAATGTATCCAAATCAGACAGGAACCACAGAGAGAAAATGAGGCTCGCTGTGAGATAAATGACAGGCTCCATAGACAGATAGCCATGCAGGAACAACTAATAGAGACCAGTAAGGCCTTAATAGAAGAACAAAAGGGTCAGATTCTTGCATGCCATCAGGGAGTAGGGGCTGAGAGAGCAAGGTCAGGTGGGAGAGGAAAACCCCCGAGCATAACCTCAGGAACCCTGGCACCAGAGACTTTAATCTCTTCAATTCCATGGACTCTGCCACCCCCATGTCCACTGGCTCACATGAGACAGGGGCCATGGGGATGGTAGACTTCAACCCAATGGGGAATATGAGGCTAATAGGTCAGCGCCTCCCAGAAATGGATGGGCAGGCATCTATGTATAGGTTCCCAAGTGCTAGGGCCATCTTCTCTGATCAGGGAGACTCCAGTGAGGGGAGAATCAGAGAAATGGATCCTCAGAAATATAACTTGCCAAGAGGTCAGGCGGTAAAATTTGGTGGGGAATTCCATGAGACTATGCTCACTAAGAGCATACTAAAAACCTCATCTCAGCTAGGACAGTGGGTGGGTATTCAACCAATCCTAGAAGACTCTTCTGAGCGCCACAGGTCCCAAGAGACTAGGCCCCCAAATTCTGCCAGCCATTTCCAATCTCGCAGAATCTGGGAGAGTCTAGAAGACCAGACAGCCACCTATGGTAGCAGTGCCTCTGAGTCAGAGGATGAGTGGACCAGGATGACAAGAACTAAAAAGGCTAACAAAGTTAAGAGGGATTTACTCAAGGAACCCCTGAAACAAATAAAAGCTATTAGGAGCGTCATCACGCCCTACCACAAATATGCCAAATATTTGGTTTGGGAGCACCTTCAATTATTTGAGCAGATGATGGAGACTTTCCATCTGAAGGACAGCCAAAGCTCTATTCTGTGTGTAAAATGAACATTTTCTCCTGAGTACTCCAGCTTCTTTGTGGGGCTGGAGGATCAGAACCATTCCAGATGGTCCACCTGTAAGGCAGCCATCCTGAAAATGTTTTCCATTCATAGGAACCCTGAAGAGGCTCGCAAGGCAGCTTACAACTTACAATGTGGGGAAGATCAGGCTCCTCAAGAATTTGTTCAGGAATTGAAATGCGTATTTGCACAGACCACTAGAAGGGTGCGCACTGACAGTAAGGAATTTGTGAACACCTTCTTTCATGCTCTACCTAAGTATATTATGACCCAGCTAGTGAGGGACTTTGATGAGAAAAGATCACTAGACTGGGTCTTTGAACAAGGAACGTGCATCTATGAAGTACCGAAGCTGTTGGAAAGTAAAAACATGAGCAAGAGACCCAAACCAACCAACACCCCTGCTGCTTCTAAGGTGGCGGACGTGAAGGTTGCCCCCATTTTAGATCTGGAGATGGGGGGCCTAAGAACATTCCTGCGTAGAATCTGACCAACCCCAGACCCAGAAGGCCCTCGGGCCATTCCCAAACAGGGAGCCAGGGAGGTAACCCGACAAATGGGACCCCTAACTCCCCTGACTACATCAGCCCACGCTACAAGGGAAATAGACTCATCCTGGGCTATGTGTGGACTCCTCCCGCCCAAGCGGGGGTGGGGGTGGAATCCTACCAGACACCTGGAAACCCAGGAAACGTCCCTCCTCACTTTCCCCAGGAGGGCAGTAATCCCCCAAATTCCGGACCAAATTTCTTTGCCCGGTACCCGCCAAACTTTAACCCCCAAAACAACCCATCCTTTTTCCCCAGTTTCCTGAGCCCAGAAAGCCCAATCCGGGAGAGGGGAGGCCCAGGGTGGAGGGGTACCCAAACCATCCTAACTAGGCGTATTATGCAAGAAGGGATAGCTACCCTTCCCGGGATCAACCCAGGGTAGCCTTGAGGACCCCGTACCAGCCAGAGCGGGTGCCCCAAATAGAGCGCCAGGTCCAGAACATGACACAGGATCTGGGTCGCATGCTGAGGGCTCAATAGAACCCTCAGATGAGCATTGCGGCTCAGAATTCCTCTAATCCATGGTCTGGTGCTCCAGAACAATGATGGGGGAAGAACCCCGACAACCCACCTGTTCCCAGGGAGGAGGCACAAGGGGAAGGGGAGTGTAAAGCCTTAGAGGAAGATTCCTTCCCCACTTGTGAAAAGCCCCTGGAAACACAGGAACTGGAACTAAAATCTCCTGCCCCCGAAACTCTGCAGCCCAAGGAGCAGAGGGTGGGTAGGAGAAATAAAGAGCCTAAAAAGACCGATTTTGTGGAGGAGGTGCAAATCTTCCAGTATGAAGGAGAGGGACCCTCAGAGGATTCTGGGAAAAAGATCTTCTCCTTCAGGAACGGGGGACTCCTCCCAAAGAAAAATGGGTCCCAAAGGATCCCAATCCAGACTGGGTAGATGTGGGGACCGAGTTAAAACCGCCCATCATCATTACCCAGAATGACCAGCCCAAAAATCCCCTGGTTCAAACCCATCATGGTGACGGCCTCCAAAAAGGGAGGGCAGTCCAAACTCAGAACCAGGGGAACCCAAAACATCCCCCATATCTACCTGTCACCTTTTTCTTACAGGTTCCCAAGAACCCAAACAGAATCCTGCCCAAATCACCTCTCTGTCAGTATCCGAACAAGGAAATTAACCCACCGGTTGGCCAAAAATGTGCATTATCTTTGTCCCCTTGAGAAAAAGGAGAGAAGATTTTTTGCCCCGGTCCAAATACAGGGGCAATGTACAATTTTGGCACTTGTGGACACTGGATCCCAAGCTACCCTTCTGTCAAAAAGGGCCTTTGATCAGCTGAATTCGGGAATGGGGATGAAATACAAAATTCCTCTCACTCCTCTTCCTGGACAACTTCAGAACTTTGACGGGAAGGAAATTCCTGTTGAGGGGACTGAGGATTTAGACATTAAAATTGGGCGACACAAGGTGAAGCACCAGGTCATAGTTGTGACCCTAGAGGGCACACCTTGTTTACTAGGGAATGACATCCTGCGTAGATTGTCTCTCCTCATAGATTGTGTAAGTAAGGTCCTCTGGACCCAAATTAACCGACCAATAAAATTAAAACAGAGTGTCAACCATGTTAGTTTAAATGGCACATTCCACATGGTTGAACAAAATCCTGACAAAATTGAATTTCACTTCCAGAATAATCAAATCCCAGACGTGACAGAAATTGCAGTAGGACTACAAACTGGTGATGGGGGTCCTCTCCATTTCTGAAAATCAACCTTCCTTCCAGTCTAAGGTGGCATTCCACACTGAAAGGAAACACTCTGAAATTCTATACAAATTCACAATTAGAAAAGTCCATTCCTATAGTCCAAAAAGATGAGAAATCAGCTCAAAGCTTGGCTGATATTCAGAAAATTGGAGAATAGTTGTTCATCCCTATTCAGTTAAATGAGGGGAATGACTCTGTTCTCGCCCAAGTATGTGTGAACAACGGTAAGAGCTTCATCTGCGAGGCCATGTTCCACAAACTCCCAAAAGATCCAGCCATTTCCACATTTAAACTGTTAGACAAATGAGAAATGGACCTGGAAACACCCAATTCCAAACATTTCCTGCCTCGCAGGTGCATGCTCAAAATGTCAATAGGCAACAAGAGCATAATCCATAATTGTTGGGTCGTGCGAGATGTCCCTGCGGCATTTTACTTAGGCAGTGACATTATCAATCGCTTTGCTATTAGTTTGGACCTAATAAACTTCAAAGTTTGGTCCTGATTAGTGGGTAATCCCACGGACTTTGATGACCCAGAGAAAGTGTTTCGGTCGGCTCAACTGCTGCCATATGCAGTTGAAATTCAGATTGGAGAGGAAGTCACCATCCCAGAAAGGACTCGACAATTCTCACTGAAAGTAAAAATTAAAAGAGGACGGAAACTAAAAAATCCTGATGCCTATGTCCATCTTAATTCTAATTACCAACAGCAAGGGTTAGGGGTAAACCCAACACCACTAGTCAACATAGAGCACGCCACCGTTGCAATAGAGGTGGCTAACAGCAACCTAAAGAGTATCACTCTGGGCGCAGGCACCATTATTGGAATGGCGGTTGATGACTGACATTTTTCCATAGATTTAGGTAACGAACTGTTAGGACCAATCCCCATGGACTGTTTTGTCAGTGATAGCGACGATGACACAACATCAGACAGAATCTTCACCAGGCATGGGGGAATTTCCTGGTGTACTCTTCCTGCCCTTATGGTAAGGAAGATGTAACTTGTGACTTCAGGAGGGATGCGGCGATCTTTCAAGTCCACAAGGACTGCCTTCCCCACCTGAAGCCATCGGTCCAAATCAGAACTTTGACCAGGGACTTCTCCACCCAGCTGGAGGAGGCTGCTGAGATAGCCAAACCGGAAGTCTTTCCAGGCTTCAGGCAGATGGTTGAAGACAAGTCAACCTAGCTGATGCCTGTGAGACTCTGGAGCAGAAGCGAAAAATGTAAACACGTTTTCTTAGATTTTCAAGATCTCTTTGTGGTGGACTGATATGACTGTGGTTTCACTGACATCCATACAACAACAATTCCCATGGACCCTGGCATGACTCCAGTGTTTGTGAGGCAATATTGCTTGCCTCTCACATCAATGGAGTCCTCTACTGAAATAACTAAGAACCTTGAGTCCCGTGGGATAATTCGTCCAGTCCACAGCACCTTCAATAATTCTGTGCTGGGGATTTTGAAACCGAACGGCCAGTGGAGACCCTGTGCTGACCTAAGGGAGCTCAACGTATGGGTCCATACTTCCCGATGGCCTCTTCCCTACATTGACCAAGGGCTGGCCCAGATCCATGGGGCAAAGGTATTCATTGCAATAGACCTGACAAATGGGTACTGGATTGCACCTGTCAGTAGGGAGGACCAATACAAGCTGGCCTTTACCTTCAGGGAGCAGCAGTACACTTGGACCCTGACTCCATTTGGATACATCAACTCCGGCAATGAATTTAACATCTTTCTACACAAGGCCATGCCCTACCTGGGTGAGAGGGGTAACCTGGTCTATGTAGATGATGTTCTAGTCAAAAGCTCAACTGTGGAGGAACACATAATGGAGATCTGTTATGTCCTGACACAGTTGAGGGCTGAGGGCTGCCGGAGCAAAACTCTCCTTTCAAAAGGCACAGTGGTGCAGAACATGTGTCAATTTCTTGGGGCATGAGATACGGTCTCTGTCCCCAGGAAAATAAAGTAGAAGCCCTCCTGAAAATAAAAGACCCCACAACTCTGCGGGAACTAAGGAGCCTCCTTGGACTAACTAATTACAGAAAAAAGTTCATTGAGGACTATGCAGAGATCACAAGACCCCTGATTCATCTTTTGAAGGGGGGGTCAAGTGGGAGAGGGGTCCAGAACAAGCCGAGGCAGTAAGACAACTCAAAAGAAGCCTCTCACAAGCGCCTTGCTTAGCTTACCCTGTCAAAAACAAGGAGTTCTTCTTGGAGACAGGGTTCTCAAATATATGTTGACTGCAGTATTATATCGAAAGCATGACAAGGTAAATAAAGTAATCTCCTATGCGAGTAAGACTTTATCCTCTGTGGAGGAAAAATTCAAAGATTGTGAGAAGACACTCCTGGCAACAGTGTGGGCATTGAAGAATTACTGCCTGTTTATCCAGGGGGAACACATCATAGTGGAGACTCCACACTGACCTTTGCAATATCTTCAAAGTGACAGAATCCGGGCCGGAAATGTGAGTAATTCCCGAATTACTTCCTGGACTCTGTCAATGCAAGGCTTTCATGTGGAGGCCAGATATGGCGAAAACAAGAAGAGTCCCCTTGTGCATGGTCTGGCTGACTTGCATAATTGTGCCATAGAAAACTGTCTTGAGGACGAAAGTCTTAAAATCAAGGACAACATGGAGTCCTACCTTAATTCCCCACACAAAGTCTATGAAGAAGGCCAGTGTGAGGAAATGCCCACTGTCTATGTGGATGGGTGCTCCTACCATTTTGACAACAATGGGGAAAAGGAACTTGTGGTCGGCGTAGGGAATGCATGGGTGAATGATGCCCCAGAACCCTCCGCTGGGTACAAAATCAGTCCCCGGAGTAGTCAGGTGGCAGAGCTGATGGCTGTGCATCAAGCCATCTTCACTGCTGTCCAAAACCAACTCCACAAACTGGTCATAATCACATACTCAGATTATGTACGGAACAGGTTCGTGGAGCACCTGGTTAACTGGAAAAACAGAGGCATGCTATGCTATGTGCTAATAATAAACCATTGAAACATGGAAAATGAATATGAAATATTGATGATTTGGTCACCTCGAATGGGATGACCATCTACTGGAAAAAGATCAAGGGTCATTCTAAAGTAGAGGGACCAGACAAAACTGGAAATGATCTAGCTGATCAGCTGGCCAAAACTGGAGCCATCCAAGGGGATCTACTTGAGATCACGTCCCTGTTGGGGGAAATCCAAGTCACTGCTATCACTAGGTCCCAGACAAATGCTCACAATGAACTCTAAACTGCACAATGGAGTAAGGAGACCCCAGATGCTGATTTGATTATGGCTCAAAAAGGGGATCCAATAATTGGCAAGTTTTATCAACACATTGAGGACCCTGAGAACTTCCCCTGATGGATACCGACTACATTGGGAAAGAGGACCTCAGAGTGTTGATGAAATGTCCAAAAATGTTCCGAATACAAGACGGTTTGTTGGTGAGGAGCCCCACAGCTGGCCATGACAAGTGGGTGGTCCCTACCTCATTCTGGAGCCTGATGCTAAGTCATGCCCATGATGCGGCCACAGCCAGTCATAGGGGGTTTCATACAACACTAGAAATCTTGCGAGAGGTTGCATAATGGCCACACATGGGCAGGACCTCGACCAATATTTGAAGGCATATCCTGTGTGTGCACATTTTCAGCCAACATCACTCACACACCATGCTCCCCTCAAAAAGAGGGGGATGACACTGCCTTGGTTAGATTTACAAGTCGATTTCATTGGACCTGTGATTCGCTCCTCTAGAGGGAACAAATACATGTTGACCGTAACATGCTTGTTCACTAAATGGGTGGAATGTCTCCCGGCCACAAAATGCAAGGCAGAAACAGCAGCTGCCCTGATGATCAATCACATCTTCTCGCATTTTGGACTACCCCAAAGGATTGAGTCAGACCGAGGTATCCACTTCACTAGCAAAGTGATAACAAAGATGTGGGAGATACTGGGGGTCAAAAGGAAACTACACATTGCCTACCGGCTAGCCTCTAGTGGTGGACTTGAGAAATACAACAAGACTATTGTGAGCATATTAAAAAAGTTTGTGGCAGATTCTGGGCCAAGTTGGGACATTTGATTACCTCTTGTTCTGATGGCCATCAGATCTACCCTGTCTTCTGCAACAAAAATGTCTCCATTAGAGCTGATGACTGGACGAAGGATGGTGCTACCCCAGCATCTGCTCTAAAGAACCCAAGAGCAGATCTTGATAAATGCCCCCACAACTCATGAGTATGTTGAGAATCTGAGAAAACACCTTCAACATGCTTTTGCCTATGTTTAGCGGAATCTAGAAAGATCTGCAGACAGTATGAAGACCCACTATGACCTTAAGACAACTAAAAAAGAATACCACGTAGGAGACAGGTATGGAGACAGGTCTACTTGTACAATTTCCAAAGGAATCAAGCCAAACAGAGCAAATTTCTCCCAAGTTGGCAGGGTCCTTTTGAAATTGTGGACAGAATCTCATCAGGCGCCTACAGAATCTGCATCCCCAGGGACAGTTTGGCAGAAGGGGAAGACATGTGGGTCCACATAAACCAGCTGAAGAGTTGCCACCCCAGGTGTACTGTGCGGCAAATAGAGGGGCCAACCAGAAAACCAGAGAGGGACATTCCAGACACCTAGAAGAATCCAACTGTTAAAACCATTCCACCTGTTAAAACCATTAGTAATTACAGGCGGGGAATATTGTAAACTGTATTAAATGCATGCATTTGCCCCACTACATGAATAGTAGTGAGAACATTTCCATAACCATGATCTGTTCGTTCTCATAGAACTGGAACCAAGAATTTCTAAGTACCAATGAGGACCACTCGGGGACCAGGAGGAAAGACCCAAAGAACCCAGAGTATCGCTGCATACTCTCAACCAGAACCGGCGAGGAGAACATGTCGATCCAGCACTGTTGGGAGAAGCAGATGACTTTCTCCACCTGGACCAAAGAAAGAAAGAACATCCCAATCTCCCAACTTCCCCTTGATGGGCGGTCCAACTCAATTCGTGAGGGAGGGCTCTGTGGGATGTTTTGACCCACTTTTGCTCTGCCATGCAGCATCACTGTGTTCTGATGGTTCCAAAAATAGTAAAATGGCTGCAAAACCCTTGTGTGCATCTAAACCTCTGAAAATCGTGCTTTGCAAAACACAAAAAGATAGCTGCCCAATCTGCCATACATGTTGTCATTGGTGGAACAGAGATCTCACCCGTGAAACATGTCACTGGACTCCACAACATGTAAAAATGGAGCACAGAAGGAAAAAGCAGTGCTTTGCTAAAGGAAACCCCAAAATCTTGCTTTAAATCACTGTTACTTTGTTACTGAAACTGCAGAATGCCGGTACAAAACACCCTCAAACATCGAAAATTATTGCTGGGTGCTACAATTCATTTAGTGTAAGAAATCATTGTGAACTTACAATGTCCTGAAAAGCTGATAGCATCAAGGGATAGCATCAAGGGATTTCTACAGCAGAAGTGGCCTGCCTGTGAAACTGTCAAAATCTGGGTGCAGTACCCTGGGCCACCTGAATGACAGCTGTCAGTAGCCTGCCTGATTAAACTTTAAACATGTATAAACTGAAATCAAATGTTTGCAATCTAAGAGGCCTGTTGTTGAGAGTAACCCATCTTGTAATTGTTTTGATTCCATGGTTTAAAATCTTGAATAAGTATTTAGCTGTGATTTGATCCCACTAGTTTGTTCTATGCTAAGGGAAAATAAAACAGAAGTAACAATTAAAGTAAGCTGGCTAAAGCTACAAACTGGAATAACAGCTTTCCTCAAAGAGGCATGGCCTCTCCTTCCACCAGGAAATCATACCAAAGCGATAATTATAGGGTTTGGGAAGAACCTGGTCTGCAGTGGGGAAGGAAACAATGGCAAACTGCAAAGCAGGAAATGCTAGGTGTGAGGACAGTCGTAAAATGGCCTCTGCCAAGAGAACAGGGAGGAGACTGCTTCTGAACTGAAGAGAGACACAAAAAGGCCGACCCGAACGGCCATCTGTGGCTGAACATTAACAAGGAATATTTTGTTTAAAGACTTCTAACTTACCACTTAAAATTGTCAAAAATACAAAAATAACAGAATTGTAAATCTAAATTTTGGTTGCACATTTCAAGAGGCGGCAAGATCGTGTGACATGTTCTGGAAAGAAACGGCAGAAAATGTGATTTTACACCAAATGTATTTCTGCTAGAAATATGAAACTTTATACACGTATGCCCATGTTATACGCGCTCACTTGTAGACATTTGCTGATAAATTGGACATTGTGTTCCTGATGAAAAGGACAAAATTCGGTGAAAAGCAGACACAAGATCCCACAGCGATGGGGTTTTGAGGAGTAGCTGCTACACAAAATATGTAATCTGTATATGTGATTGTTATAGAGGTTGCTCACATGTAAATATGTATTGTGTCAAAATTAGAGTTTGTGTTCAAGAGGCTAGGGGTGGACTCTAAGCCTCACAAACCCACACCATAAAGGTGACACGCTGTTTATTTCCTCCTATCAAGGCAGAGAGGAGACCCTGACCAATCGCCTGTCAAAGTGGAGAGCTTAGGCTAAACCAGCACACACACACCCGCTTTATCATAGCATAAATCGAGACAGCAGAGGGCAGGTAGGTACACACAGATTCACTCACTTTTCTGATGCTGGCGGAGCACACTGCTGCAGGACTTTACCTCTTCCTTGCTCCCGACTCCAGAAACTTGGCAAAGCAGAAAGGCCCATTGCATAGCTGAACCATTTTCAGCTAGGCCTCAAACTCCAGAACCAAAATCCCACAATTCAAAGGGTAACCAAAAGACAGCCGGGCTGCGCTGTACTGCTTGCCTGCTGAAAATAAATTCCATCATAACCAAGAAGGGCAGATCCAATCCAACCTTTGCCGTGCTGTGTCCCGAGTGCCTTGCAGATCCAATCCAGTCCGGTGCCGTGCAGTGCTGTGACCAGAGCGCCTTGACACTGCCCAATCCGATGTTCCCAATAGTCTGTCCTAAAACCAGATCCAGTTCTCTGACCAGAATTTTGACGGACCAGAATCCTGACGGTTCTGTTTAAAAACATATCTAGTGAGTATCTATACAAAGAACTGTGTCACTACCATATGTACTGTCCATAGTCAATTCCTATCTTAAACCCATCCTATCTTGTATTCCGAATCTGTGTTGTTAGAAATATTTTTGAATTGTCTGAACTCTCCATCCAAACCATCCTAAATTCCTCCTGTACTAGTATTGTTAAAACTATCTTTGTGCTGATAATTTTTCATCTGAAGAAGGCGAGCTCCTCTGCAGGCAGTCACCCTGATCAAGTGGCTGTGTTCATGTGTGGTATTTCTTTATTCATAGTCATCCTCTAGTGTAAGAAATCCCATTTGTCATTTTAAAAGTGCATTCCTGTTTTCCATTATTGCGCCTATCTCGATAAAACGACCTCCACTAAAACGTCCATAACATCCTCAGTTTTTGTGCTGAATTTGAACTTCTGCTTGTAGCTAACATACACAGCTTTAAATCGCATCTAAAACCGCATCCCAAATCCATACGGTTCTCCTGTTATCGCGATTATCGTGCAGTGAAAAGTTTGCTGCAAATTTTTGTTTAGGGAAATTCTGACACGGGTAAAACAGTTTTTGAGTGCTTCCAACTTCAATTTTCAGATTTCAAATTGTTTCTTGGTATTAAATCATTGCCAGTGTTTGTGTGCAATTATCCAAAGCGGCTCCCATAAGAAGTATAACAATTTCAGCAATTTAGACCATATTAAGTGCTTTTGCCAGTCCATTCTAAGATAACTTTAAAAGCCATTCTGACAGCTTGCCAATCAATTCTGTTATTCTCTTGTGTTGCTGGGGGAAATTGGGATTGATATTCTGTTTTAATTCTGCCATTCCTGAATACCTGCTCTCTCCTCCTATCTCTTTACATTGCCTATTGGGGGGGTTGAGGGGTGTGCAGGGGGAACCTCTAACCACAGTGCTATCTGATCTGAACACACACACAAAAGTATTATTTCTGTGCTGAATTGTTTTGCTCACTCTTACTCCTTGTGTATTAAAGAGATTAACATTACAAACCAGCCTAATTCCTGGTTCAGTGTGACCGGGGGGGGGGGGTTCCAGGAGAGGGGCGTGACATGAGTGGTATAGATTGTTCAGAATAAAGAACTTTTAGACAAAAATAAATAAGGATTTCAGTTGTGCATTACATGACAGGAGTTTACTTGGGTGAGTGCCGGATTGAAATCACTTACACATACAGGCTCAGAGAAGTTACTGCCCAATGAGGAATTCAAACCACTGATGGACCAATGGCTGGCACAGAGAAGGGAGACGGGAAGAAGAGGGGATGTCCTCAAGACAAGCAAAGGGTTCCCGGAGGCACAAAGATACAAAAAACTGAACACCCTTCCCCATGCTGGATGCTGAAGGAGTGGATCGGAATGCAGAGGGTTTCGCATTACTGTTTCTTGGTTGACGGACCGAGCGATGATGAGGGAGATGAGGTTGGGGGGCAGCATCGACGGTATCCAGGGGACAGACCATCGGTTTTGGTTGGAATTTCTAGTTGGAGGATTCAGAAGGGTGGAGTAGCGGCAGGGTAGGGCCAGGGGGCAGTGGACAAATGTTGATACTCTGGGCAGGCAGAGGGGGGCTCAGGAGGGAGCAATGAGTTAATGTGGAGAGAGGGCAGAGGGAGTCTGGCGTCCGGTCTAGTGACGTTATGCTTGCTGGTGAATGGACAGACTCCAACGACGAGCGGTGATTGGGTTGTTAGCAAGGGTTAAGATTACAACAAAAAGTTATGATAATTCTATGCACGCCAATGTCATGAGGCACCAGGGAATATGGGTGAACCAAATAACTGGTGGTGAGAAAATAATGGAGGGTATATAGGTGGGAACCGTAAGATGCTCTGGAAGGGACCAAATGATTGAGAAACCATTTGCCCTTGGGGTGGGAGCACTTAATCTGAGGGGCTTAAACTCCCCTTTCAAAAGGTCCCTTACTGTACGGAAATTCACCTGACTTAAGCTTGATATGTTGTTTATTCAGAAAACCCACTGGATTGATATTGAAATTGATATTGATATTTTATTTGTATCGCGCTCGTACACAAGTGTTTCAGAGCATAAAAAAGGGAAAGAGTCGGCATTTAAAGCAAGGTTTATAAACATGGTATACAGTGCATTGGAAACTACCAAGAAAAGGGGGGTAGCGATTATAACCAAAAAAGGAAAACGATTGACATTCAAAAATAATTGTAGGAATTATTACCACAACTGGCATTAGAATTGTTCATATCAGCACATACTCAGGACATGATTGATATTGTCCATGTCCAATTTAACGATGAAACGTTGGATTTATTGACATATCCACTTCATACTGTTTGATTAGAGAAGGTATCTTACTAGTAATACATGTGAGCTCAATTGAGCACCCATATATAGTATTACAGTACATTTATACTACTCTGTTAATTGCAAACATGCAGAAAAAGATCATAAACACACGCACAGCAGTATGGTTACCTAGATAAGTAGGCACAATCGCCAGGGCGGATTGCTATATTTTTAGTCTTACTCTTTTCACGACTTTAATGATTGTTTAGGAAATCTAGGTATGCACAGCGCTATGAATCTCACATTTGAGTAATTTATAACCATCCAAGTATTGGCAACCAGATTTTGGACGTATTGATTCGATTTACATACCTATCACAACATTACAACACTGTGGATTGAAAGCAAAACCATTCTAAGATGGCCACCATGAAAATCTGTTGTTCGTAGTCGCTATAGCAACAGTAATCTAAACATAACCACATTGAGTTTGAGCGCACGTTCATTCGGCTTTCCTGCTCTCGACCATAGACACAAGAAAGTAAGATTCGGACTGCAATGAGCGCTTAGGAAACACGTACTTCCATACAGATTTTGTCCACTCACTAAATCATTCGTTATTGTTACAGAGGGACGCAGGCACACGGATCATGTGTCTATTGACACTGTAAGCAGCACAAGCAATGCAGACATTTAGAGTTTAGTTTGTTTCAAACTAACCATTCTTTTTTTTCTTCTAATTAACACATGATTGAGGTGCTAATTAAATTGTATGACTTTTTTCTTTTTTCCGTGATATTGACAACACTATTGACATCATCAAAACGTATGCATGCTTTTATATTAACACACAATTTAATGCTATTTATGCCATTGACTCACAATAATGTGATACATGACATTGGATGTGTAACTTTGAACATATTGACCAATATCTTCATCTTGATTTTGAATGACACATTACCATATGTGCGATACTGATGGAACACTTGTAAATACGAATGACTATGTTTGATTTGGTGATAATGTACTAATGTTGTGACCCTAATAGTAACCAGACCTAACAGGCCCCACTGAAGGATTACTGTGTCCGAAATGCATTGGCTAATTGAATATCCAGTCAGAGACATCTGCACAAGCAGTGATTTTACAATCATTTAACTTAAAGAATACATTTTGAATAATCCAGAAACATATGGTTTGAACAAGTTATTGAATTGAAATAATATGGATAAAAGTAAACACACAACACATACCAGTGGTCACGCGAGTGCAGCCCACAACGCTAGCTTCACAGCCAAGATCTTTGTATAATTTCCTATTTCAGTGCCATTCCATGGAGGCAATTCTCCAGTGGGTTTGCACCCCAAATATTACAACCGGCTCGCTACTTCTTTTTTACCTAAAAGAACAGTAGGTTGTGCAAACTCACCTCATCAATAAAATATATCCTCCACAGCCTATACTTGTAAATTAATCAGATCAGCTAGACCTTACCTCTCTACAAATAGTTGCACCACATTGGCAAGAGCGCTCGTGTTGTCCAAACTGGATTATTGCAACGCCCTCTATTTGTGGTCTGATAAATAAATCATGCAAAAAATCCAAATACTGCAAAACAATGCCCTTAGAGCAGCACAAGGAATCTCCAAGAGAGCTCATATATCATTGACTAGAAGACAAGCTAACTGGATTGCCACAGTCGACAAAATCTAATTAAAAACTGCTTCTCTAAAATTCAAGTGCCTCAACAATCTAGCACCAAGCTACCTAACAGAGAGATTTAAAAGAAGAGTTACATCTAGACCCACGAGAGCAGCCTATACAAACTGCCCAACAGTTCCCCTGTTCAAAATTATCACAACTGGAGGAATCAGCTTCCCTGTCAAAGCTACCCAGTTGTGGAACTCCCTCCCACCCTCATTAAGTGCGAACCAATCATACCCACATTTTAGAACAAATGTGATTAAGTGGCTTAAAGAAAATGACCGATAGCCCAGCCACACAACCTAGTTGACCTAGCAAACAAATTGGACTTTTCGAACTTCGTGCGCGACCCGCACCTGCACTGTACTTCGACTACCTATTGAATTGAATATTCATTTGTAATGCATATGTATTAGCTGCTGCATTTGTAATAATCTGCATTTTTGCCTTTGTAACCTATGTAACTATAGGCAACTTGTAATCCTAAAGTATTCTTGTTCCCGCACCCTGATACCTTCGGGTCTGGTGCGCCCTACAAATAAAAAAATAAAAAAACAAACAAACAATGTATTCCTGCCAAGTATGATGCATTTAGAGATGTATTTGAAGACAGATTGCCCAAGGAATTACCACCACATTGCGCAGAAGACTGCACCATTGACCTACTCCCTAATACCTCAACACCAGTACGAAGAATGTTTTCCCGCTCGCTACCGGAAAAGGAAGCACTTAAAGAACATCTAGCCAACAATCTTCAGAACTGATTGATCAAGGAATCATGATTGGCTGCTGGTGCTTCACTATTTTTTATTCTGAAGAAGGGCACTAAAGAACTGAGGCCTTGCATTGGCTACCAAGCCTTGAATGCCATTAATAGCAGGGATTGTTATCCCATGCCCTCAACTAAGGACATCCTGGAGGCAGTTCAGGAGCTACTGTTTTCACAAAGTTGGACTTAAGAGGAGCCTACCGTCTTCTACGAATTTGTGAGGGTGACGAATGGAAGACCGCCTTAAGAAACCCACTGTGACACTTTGAGTATCCAGTTATGCCCTACGACCTAGTTAATGCCCCTGCCATTTTCAAGCATTTTATTGATAATGATTTTGCGGACATTGGCCCTCATTACGACCCAGGCGGTAAGGGGTTTACGGCAGCGTAAACAGCGCCGACCCTTACCGCCTGAGTACGAGGTCCCTTAGCGCCATGGCGGATTTAACACCTGCTTTTAGCAGGTGTTAAAATCCATGGCGCTAAGGGACCATGGAGTTAATTATGCCACCGTAATTTACGGTGGCGTAATTAACGCCTTCCCCACTCCCATTATGCCTATGGGGCAAAAATGGGAATGGGGAAGGGTAAATGGGGATTGGGGACTTACCGCCCCGCCAAGGTTGGAATGGGGCGGTAAGTCCGCCAACCACCATGGCGTAAATGTAGTTAACGCCATGGTGGTAAAGTCACGGCCCAGGGGGTAACTTACCGCCTGGGTCGTAATGAGGGCCCTTCTCTTTAATTCGGTTATCATTTTTCTGAACGATATATATTGGTCTTTTCTTCCTCTATTACCAATCACGTCCAACACGTTACCAAAGTCCTTCAATGTCTACAATTACACAATCTGAGTTCCAAACCAGAGATGTGTGTCTTTGAAACATCCGCAGTACCATACCTGGGTTTTGGCCTACCTAAGGACGGAGTTCAGATGGACCCCCAGAAGATCCAAGCTATCATGCAATGGCCCACACCTAAATCAATGAAAGACATTCAACACTTTCTGGGTGTAGCAAATTTCTCCAAAATCTTTCTATTCATCACAACGCTGCTCAAGAAAGACATTTGCTTTGTTTGGAATCATAAGGCAGATCTTGCATTCCATCAGTTGGAGTCGAAGTTCTGTTCTGCACCCATTCTTCTTCAACCAAATCAGACGATCCCATTTATAGTTGAGATGGATGCTTCGGCTGGTGCCATTGTAGCAGTACTTCTTCAAATCGAATCTGACCAAGATGAACATCCTGTGGCATAATATTCCTGCACCCTTAGTTCCAATGAGATTAATTATTCGGTATTTGAAAAAGAACTCTTAGCAATCTGACAGGCTTGTCTCGAGTGGTGTCATCTCCTACAGGGAGCACTCCACTCCTTTGAGGTCCGGACGGATCATCATAACCTAAGCATCCTCCAGCAGAAGACCTGTCAAAACTCCAGATGTGCTAGTGTGCTAGATGGGCATACTTCTTTTCCCAGTTCGACTTTTTGTCACCCATATTCCAGGAAAGAACAACATCGTAGTGGACACCCTTTCTAGAAGTGTCGGAGATGTCACAGTCAAATCAGACACTCAGGAAATCTTACTGTCTGGTAAGGAATTTGTATTGAAAGTGAAGACATTTTTGGAGGACGTACGGGAAGCATCTAGAGGCGGGATATATTTACAGATGGTGGAACCCCCCTATCATCTGAGGAAAGAACAGGGGCTGTATTTCCAAACAGATTGTATGTAAACACAACAGAACTGCAAAGGAAGGTATTATCCTGGTGCCATGACCTTAAGACCATGACATAAGGGCATTGCCGCTACACTCGACTTGGTTACCCACTCCTTTTGGTGGCTGTCTCTTAAGAAGGATGTCTGGAGCTGCGTTCTTACCTGTCCCACGTGGGCCCAAAGCAAATATTCAACAGCATGACCAATGGGTCTTCTCCACAAAAAACCCCACCTACAGGACCTTGGCTTCAAGGTTCTACAGATTTTATAGTCCAACGCCTCCCCTCCAGAGGGCATACAGCTATTATGGTCACTGCTTATTCTTTCATCAAAATGAATTCCCACTGCACCCCAGATGGCAAGATTACATCTGCATCTCTTCAGACTGCATGGTTTACCCCAAGTGCTGACTTCAGATCGTGGATCTGAATTCACGTCAGTGTTCTGGTCCACCCTATGTGGTCTCCTAGGTATCGGCCAAGCACTATCCTCAGTTTATCATCCTGAGAGCAACGGCCAGACCGAAAGTTTGAACCACACTCTTGAACAATACCTGAGATGCTTCACACATAAAGAACAAAACAACTGGTTTGACTTGTTGCCAATGGCAGAATTCACATATAACAATACCATCCACTCTGCCACACAGATGAGTCCTTCATTTTGTTCATACTGTTATCATCCCAAACACTTGCCCACCTCTGTGTTGCCATGCTCCAAGGTTCCTTCAGTTGACGCCCTATTAGAAGAACTTTGGTAGCTCACAAGGAAGCCTTGGCCAATCTTGAACTAAGCAAGAAGAAAAACAAGTTCTATGCAGGTGGGATCTGAAGAATAAACCCTGACTGGGAAGAAGGATCTATGTTGTGGCTTTCCACAAGATAGTTGCCCAAGTGGGTTAGACCATCTAAATTGTCTCCCAGATATATCATACCATTCAAAATGCTATCTCAAATCAATCCAGCGGCTTTTTTGGCTAAAACTTCCCAAAAGCTTCAGTAGACTCCATCCTGTGTTTCACGCCTCCTTGCTAAAACCCTTTCGTTCTGACCCCTATCATCACAGAGAAAGAAAGAAACTCAGTATTAAGGATCGGATTCCTAATGAATACGAGGTCTGTCACATCATCAATTCCAGATATCACAGAGGAACCCTTCAGTACCTCATACATTGGAAAGGATTCTCTGAGGCAGAAAGAAAATGGGAGCCATAGTGCAATATGCATGCTTGTGTCTTAATACAACAATACCATTGCAGACACCCCTGGAAACCAGGCAACCCCAAGTTAAAGAGGGGTCATACTGTCATATTGCAGCGTTGAAGTATGTGGAAATGTTGGCGAATCAGCTAACATGACGTTTTGTTGCACAGCAGAAACTCAGACCGCAGTCTAGTCTACATCCAACATGGCCGCCCATGCAATATCAGACCAACACGCCAACTGCGCTCCGCGTTGCAACCCTCACATTTTCCTGTTCGGGTAAGACGCTGTTACTCCCTTCTCCTGCTTTAATCCCTCGCTCTTCTCACCTTGACTTTCACCCTCTCCCTGCCTTTGCCTCTGCCGTGATCCTCTCCTCCTCGCTGCATTCAGCTCCTCCTCTGCACTCTGTGCTTCTTCTGTTTACCGTTCTGCTACTTAGGATTTCTGCACACCAGGGAAAGCCTTTCGGAAGTTTCCCACATTACGGAAAGCCTCTCTATAAGTGTATTCCCATTGCAGTAAGTTTCACGGAACATCTTTGGGCCGAATGGCTTGACACCTGGGTTTTTTATAGCCACAATGCTTTTTCCCCATTTTTTGGGCTATCCCCCAGGGGTTCCTCATACTCTGGTTTTGCCACAAATCGAGAGCGGTGGCCTCCAACAGGAATCGACCCTACCCCCACTCCGACGGAAGGTCCACAAAAGTGAAGGAAAAGAAGAAAAAGAAGAAGACTACAGAGGCATCTTCCGATTCAGAAGGTGAGGAGACTAGACCTGAGAGGTGCTTTCTCTTTTTGAAGGGGAAGATAAAGGGCTGTAGGTTCACTGTGGGGTTCATCTACTGTCTGAACGAGGGCCAGACCTTGTTTTAGGATCTAGTAAAGGGAAAGTTTCAGCTCTTTGTAAAAGGCCACCTGATACTGGGCGGAAGACTTTAAAATGGTCCTGGTCCATTTAACTGACTGCAGGACAATGACTGGCTCGATCCCTGACCCCGTTTCCAGTGACCCAATCTCTGTGCTTTCTACAAATCAACAAAGAACTGGGGGTAGTTGACTCATGCACTACAAAACAGGGGTTGGACCCACCATATACGTACTATTACCAAGTACATGACTCCTAGTCAAGGATCGATTATACTCTCCTGGAAAGGGGGCTGAAATGGCAGGTTAATGAATCTATGACAGACCCCATACAATGGTCAGATCACGATCTAGTCAGAGTAGTGATAGGGAATTGGCAAAGGAAGTAATTTTTCCAGATTAACGACAATGGGGAGGTGGGGATCCTAAGTGTTTGGGACGCCTTTAAGGCAACTCTCAAAGGTGAGCTCATGAGAATAGGGGCCCGGAATAAGAGGGAGTGGATTAAGCAAGAGGCAGATCTGAGGGGAAATATTGAGGTCCTGCAACCAGGGGGGAGGGCAGGGAGCACCTTAACACCAGAGGAGGTACCTTCTGCTCCACTAGACGGAGAGGAAACTGATGTTCCTTAAATAGAAACACTATGAAAAATGGGAAAAAGCTGATAGGATGCTGGCCTGGAAACTGAGGGAACAGGAGAGAGCTAGAAAGGTTGAGTCAAAATGGCCTGAGCAGGGGCAGGAGGTTAATAATGACGAGCGGATAGGGGAAGAGTTCTGTAACTTCTATGGGTGACTGTACACAACAGAAGATCAGGGCTATGGATCTCATGTGGATTTATTTTTGGATTCTCCACCCATCCCAGGTATTACGCAAGAATAGTCCATCACTCTGGAGGCCCCGATAACAGAGCCCGAAGTGATTTGTACGATAGAACAATTGCTGGTGGGTACTTCCCCAGGAGACAACGGCTTCATGTGTGCTTCTATAAGCTATTCCGTCCGACACTAGCACTGTTTATGGTAAAAATGTTCAACTCAATCCTCAAAGGAGGGATCTTACCGGACTCCATGTTTGGAACCATTACATGGTGATTCCAAAAGCAGGAAAGTACCCGGCCCAATGCCAATCATACCACCCGATTTCCTTGCTTAACACTGATGTAATGATTTTTGCAAAAATGCTAGGTAATATGATGGATCAGGTATTAGGTGGTGTTTATCAACGGCAGGCAGGGGTCAGACAATGTGTGGAAGTTTATCAATCTAATTCATCATGCTCAAGAGCAGAAACTAGCTGGGTCTATATGGGTAATGTGCTGCAGAAGATGAGGTTTGGCCATCATTTTTGCCAGTGGGTCTCATCGATGTGCAGAGCCCCCACGGCCAGAGTACAGTTCAACGTGTTGCTCTCCTCCCTGTTTCATCTCTTTAGAGTTGTGAGACAGGGTTGCCCCCTCTCGCCCCTCCTATATTCGCTGACACTGGAACCATTGGCACTCGTGATAAGGGAAAATCCAGAGATCCAGGGAATCTAACGTGGGGGGTGACTTTTAAACTGTCCCTATTTATGGACAACATCCTTGCTTACATAGTGTGTATCTGGTCATTTTTTCGAATGCATTTCTTTGAAATGCAATTATTTTGAAAAAATGTTGCCGAAAACAAATATTTCGAATGTATTATTTTTTTATTTAATATGTTTTAATATGTTTTTTTTTTTTGGTTTTGAAAGTAAAAAAAAGTGTTTTAAAAAAAAAAACAGGGGTTTGGGGGGGAACCCCCCATTTAAAAAAAAAAAAAAAGACATTCAAAATATTTGGGGCAAAATGTTTTCGACATAATGGCATTCGAAAAAATGCCATTCAAAAAAATCACTATAAACCTACCTAGTGAAGATCCTGGCTCAGTTTACCCCCTAACTCTCTCCGGGTATGGTAGAATGATCTCCGTAAAAATGAATGTGCTGCTGCGACTACTATACCTTTTTGCGTCTATCCCTGTAAAGTTGCAAGAGGCATTCTTTAATGACCTCACTTCCATGGTGTCTCAATTTTTCTGGCAGCAGAAGAAACCATGAGCAAGAAGTACAACCTAGAGACTGTGGGGGTTTTGGATTCCCAGATTTCTGACTCTATTAGAATGTGGCCCAACTACGAGTACCTGTGGAACACATGAGGGATGACCTAGGTGCATTTTGGTCCTATATGGGGATGTGTTCACGCATCCAAAGAAAATCAGCGACCTCTTGTGGTCTCCTCCCAAAGAGGTCCCTGAAAAAGTGAAGTCACACCGACCCTGGCAGTGCTGTGGGCCCTATGGAAAAAGGGGGTGGGGCAAATGAAACACTGTCCTCCTGCCCGTCCCTAATGAGCTTGTTGTTTGCATCGCCATTAGACCTGAGTAGACTGAATTTTAAGCACTCACAGAAGTGGTTGGACAAAGGGCTGGAGAGAGTAGGGAAGTTATTTGAGGAGGCAACTTTTAAGGGATACAAGGAGGTTAAGACTATGCTGGGGGGTCTAAGTAGCATTTTTGAGTATTTACACTTAAAAGCAGTGTTGACGGACCCTAACTGGGAAGGACTGCTAGAACGTCCCTTGATGCTGTTCGAACAGGTGCTGAACGGTGCAACCTCAAGGAAGGACACACTCTAAAAAATGTATAAGGTCCTGGTGACAGCCCACATTGATGAGAGGCAAAGTTTCAAGGAGTACTGGTCTAGTCAAATGGGGAGAGTAATTTCTGAGGAAACATGGGAGAAGGTATACACTGCCATTTTCAATGGCAATCTCTTTACGGCGGCAATGGAACATCATTTCAAGATGCTTCATGGGTGGCACTTAGATCCCCTCCGGTTATCGAAAATGTACAGGGCGGCATCCCTACAGTGTCACAGAGGGTGTGGGAGGGAGGAGTCCCTGTATCAAATGTGGTGGTTCTTCCCAAGGATTAAGGTCTACTGGACGGAGCTCCTTAGTTGGATAAAAGAGGGCATGGAGGCCACATTAACATTAAGACTGGACCCGCTGATACTATTGTTGGGAGTTCCTGGGGAGGAAGAACAATATGCAAGTCTCCCTCGAATGTGGGAGGCCATGCTTCAGGTGGGATGTTGACCTTCGCACAGAAGTGGAAGAGTGAGGTGACGCCCACTAAAACTGAATGTGTGACCAAGTTGTGGGATATATTTCTGATGGAAAAGCTGACAGCAATGGTTATTGAATCTTTGGAGAAGTTTCATCAAGACGGGTGCATGTTTATCATGAAATGGGGATACGATAAGCCATCCCATTGGACCCACTAAGTGAACTTGGAGGAAAGCTGATGGGTGTACACACGTTGGGAAATTAATGTGTGGGAACGGCGGGCAGAATGCTATTCCCTAACTAAAGGTGTGAAGATAGGTGTACTCCGAATGGTGTAGAGGGAAGACACCCACTGAGGGTTCCCACATGTAACAATGGAGAGCAGACCTAGACCTACATGGCTCGATGTGCAGTTATTGGTGGAAGGGTGATTGTGGACGGAGGGGGGAAGGGAATAGGAGGTTGTTGAAACGATACGTGATGATAAAAACAATTCTGTGCTGCAACCCTTAAGACAATACAAATGAAGTTGTGAAAAAAAGTACTGAGGGGGCAGAGTATGTAAATTGACTATACATCTGAGAAATTAATACATATTTCAGAAGTTTATGTGTTTCTGAAGTCATCAATCAATCAATCCAAATATTATTTATTTGGTTTAGAATCATAAAAGATCATCATCAAAAATACATATGCATATGAACAGCTTAAAAGGACAGTGTTGAAACAATATTTAATTTTGATAATATGAAAAAGGATTTTTGGAAATAAAATCATTGAAATGATTGATAAACATAAAAGAACATCATCTGAATACAGCTAATGTCACCATTAGGAGTCGCTTACTGACCCGTGCTAAGGAGGAGTTCATTGTGGTTGTTGGGCAAACAGGTATGATAACATATGATGAGTCCTTTATAATGCATATAACTCACCTATAAAATGGATGTCATTTATTGTATTTATTTATTTATTTTATTTATTGTATTTGTTTACAGCACTCAAACCCGTAAGTATCACAGTACTGGTACATTAGTGAGCAAGACAAAAAAAAGAGACAGGTACAGAAGCATGATGGTAGATGCTGCGAATAGTTAAGTAGTGGGGACACCCCAATTTCAGTTTAGTCATATTTGTCGAACAGCCAAGTTCTTAGCAGTTTTTTGAAGATAAGTTAGGAAGGCTGCTCTTGGATGTGGAGAGGTAGGGAGTTCCGCAGGGTTGGGGCAATGACTGTGAAGCAAGTGCACCACGCTCTTTTTCTTGAAAATCTGGGTATGGCAAGTGATGTAATGCATGAGGATAGTGAGCAGGGCAGTTTGGTTCTTTTGGAGATGCGTTGGGTGAGGAAGGTGGGTGCCGTGTTGTGGAAGCATCTGTGTGTTATTGTGCATGTAAGTATTACCAACACAGGGAAGGTATCTTGCAGCCCTTAAAGTACTTTTTAGAGTGAAACGAGCTAAGTACTTTTAGGGTGAGCCTTCCTAGGCGAGAGAAACTCACATTCCTGTATATGTGTGTTGCTTAGATTTAACGCAATTGTTCAGTTGTATACACTAATACTACATAGGGCCTCATTACGACCATGGAGGTAGCCATTCCGCTATTTGTGGCATGGCTACCCCCATACCGAGTACCCGGTCCGGGTTCCCTGAATGGGGAAATACCGGGCCATTCTGACATTGGAGGGCCCGGTATTTCCCCATTCAGGGAACCCAGACCCGGTACATCCCCATTCCCATTTGAGCCCCCATAGGGTTCAATGGGAATGGGAGGATGCAAACATTAGGCCCATTAATGATGGCGTACCAGGCGTCCTTAACGGGTCCCGTGTGGAGACCTCGTAATGAGGCCCTAGGGGGTTAACAGGGCCGGCAGCTCTACTGGCCCAGTTAGCCCCCTAGGTGTTTTGAGCCAAGCCTGGTAGATATATTTGGCCACTGGCATGACAATATCCATATCTTGGGTGGAGGTCAGGCAGCTGAAAGCGTCACTGGCGGTCAGTAGACTGACAGTCCTCAATATCGGCTTCAGATATTGAGACCTCAAACACTTAAGGCTTGGACAAAAAAAACAAAAAATTATAAACTGTCTCTACAACTAAGCTAAATAATGGGCATAGATCTATATTACCATAGCCCCAAGATTTTTTATACGTGCCCATATGAAAATCAAAATATAAGGCTTGCATGTAAATAGGTTTGATGTAATCTAAGGATGTTTAATAACCAAATTCCAGCTTGTGATGTCACTTCCGCGACCCGTGGCATTTTGGTGAAATGACTTCCCTAGGTTACTGATTTCTATAAACTGAAATTGGATAAGAAATATCATGGAATGAAGATTGAATTTGTTGCACCTTCTGCATCTGATAAAGGTGGATTACTTTGGACAGTTTTCTGGCACTTTGTAGATTTATGGCTTAACCATTTTTGCAGTCAAATAAAAAAGCTTTTTCAAAAGACTCCCTTGGGAAGCATTACAGTTGAATACTTAATTGTGTTCTGGGTTCCAGTGACTGTGAACTTCTCTTCAATGTTTCCCTTCTATGATGTTTCATGGAATATCCAGCTCAATATGTTATCTTTGGCAGGGGTGTGCTGTGCTGGGTATCCATGGAAAGTGAATGAGTTATTTGGCTGTTTGCCACTGTAACAAGCCAGTATTGCATCAGATGGGAACTAAAACTGATTCGTGAGAAGATGCATTTATGAACATGATTGGCTATGAGGAAATGATTAATGAGTGTGCGGGTGCTCTACCACATCACTGGGTTCAATATAAGCGAACCACATTATGCCGTGTCAGCATAATATAAACTAGACATAATGTGCTAACCTTGAGTAATCACAACAACACTGATGTGCTAACTAGACCTACTTTTCACTGGCTTTCGGCGCTAACCTGTAACAAAGGAAACATGCATAGATATGCTGAGCATCCCATGTCCTGGCTTATATGTGCTAAGTGGCCATAATGTGAAATCATATTTGAGTGGTAATTGGGCAGATGCCCCACTTGGATATAATTGACAAAACAATGACAGGCTACCTTGGCATAATAGAAACTGGCAAAATGTGCTAACTGTGCATTATAGAATGTAGAAATGTTATGCAATCTGAGCATAATGTAAACATGTAATGATATGCAACTAGAAGAATTGAATAATGAAAATGATAAGCACATTCTTTCTTGAAGCAGCAGGTAGGCCATTATGGTTTTTACTATCTGGTAGGGGCACATATTAACTGTTCTGACCTGTGTCCTTTTTAGGTTGCAGTGTAATCCCCAATGTTTTTGGTACAGATCGGTTCCAAATATGTTCAGATGTATATCTGCTTGTGGCAGCCTACCCGTTCTTTAGGACAGAATGTAATCCCAGAAAATCTCATGTAGCAAAACGTATCAATTTATGAAAGTGAAGCACATTGCTTTGGTGATTGTCACTAATCGTACGCTTTCTGGCTTCTAGTTGTAAGGTATCCTTCGTGTGTGCTGGTAGGGCAGTTTACCCGAGGAAAAGGACACTTCTGCCTTCCCTGCGCTTTGTGTCTCTTGGTGTATGGTGGCATTAGGGAACTCAGCCAGGAAAGGGTTAGGCCACATGGCACAATGAGTCGAGAACAATGCAGCCTTCAGTCTGATCCCATGGGGAATTGCAAACATAGCAGTGACTACACCCTGCCTTCAGTCTTATCCCATAGGGAAGAGCAAACATAGCAGTGACTACTCCATGCCTTCATTCCGATCCCCTAGGTAATTGCAAACATAGCAGTGACTGCACCCTGCCTTCTTTCTAATCCCACAGGGAATTGCAAACATAGCAGTGACTACACCCTGTCTTCAGTCTTATCCCATAGGGAAGAGCAAACATAGCAGTGACTACACCCTGCCTTCAGTCTGATCCCCTGAGTAATTGCAAACATAGCAGTGACTGCACCCTGCCTTCATTCTGATCCCCTGGGTAATTGCAAACATAGCAGTGACTGCACCCTGCCTTAATTCTGATCCCACAGGGAATTGCAAACATAGCAGTGACTACACCCTGTCTTCAGTCTTATCCCATAGGGAAGAGCAAACATAGCAGTGACTACACCCTGCCTTCAGTCTGATCCCCTGGGTAATTGCAAACATAGCAGTGACTGCACCCTGCCTTCATTCTGATCCCACAGGGAATTGTAAACATAGCAGTGACTACACCCTGCCTTCAGTCTGATCCCCTGGGTAATTGCAAACATAGCAGTGACTGCACCCTGCCTTCATTCTGATCCCACAGGGAATTGTAAACATAGCAGTGACTGCACCCTACCTTCAGTCTGATCCCCTGGGGAATTGCAAATAAAGCAGTGACTGCACCCTGCCTTCAGTCTGATCCCACAGGGAATTGCAGACATAGTAGTGACTGCACCCTACCTTCAGTCTGATCCCCTGGGGAATTGCAAACGTAGCAGTGACTGCACCCTGCCTTTAGTCTGATCCCCTGGAGAATTGCAAACATAACAGTGACTGCACCCTTCCTTCAGTCTGATCCCACAGGGAATTGCAAAAATATCAGTGACTGCACCCTGCCTTCAGTCTGATGCCACAGGGAACTGCAAACATAGCAGTGACTGCACCCTGCCTTCAGTCTAATCCCATGGGTAATTGCAAACATAACAGTGACTGCACCCTGCCTTCAGTCTGATGCCACAGGGAACTGCAAACATAGCAGTGACTGCACCCTGCCTTCAGTCTGATGCCACAGGGAACTGCAAACATAGCAGTGACTGCACCCTGCCTTCAGATAGTAATTAAGCTACGAGAATCTGCGGCATGAAGGATATAAAGGCAGGAATCTGCATTGAGGGGATTCTCTGCACTTATGGGGTGATCATCAGAGACGTGCAGATGCTTCAGTTGGTGGATTCTCCCATGGAGGGTGCAGAGAGTGTGGCTGTTCCCATCTGAGCATACAGCGTGTGAATCTTCACTAATAGTGACCTTTCTAACCTAACACCATTGTAAAAGTGGAACAATGAACGATGTGCAATGTCCAGATCTAGCTATGGTGCCTCAATCTTATTATGTAGCCCATCTGCTAGTACATCTGGACACATAGTCCCAGAACAAACTCTGAATATCACTACACCTGGACAGATCATAGTAGCCACCCAAAAGGGATCCAGTGTCCTAACACAAGCACTGCATGAACATAATCCACAAAAGCACCATTAGTTATAGAACGTGTTCCTACCTTATTCTGTACGGTTAGCTAGACAAGCATTTCGAAAGCACTGATTGATGGCACTATGTACATGGAGGTGGTCCTCGTCTAGCAAAATCAAATAGTCTACATATAGGAACATGTAATATGCATATTTGGTAAAAATGGTGTGACGAAAGTGCTGTGGTCAACCCTGGTCTTCTAGAAGCATTGGAGACCAATGATTGTGAGAAGGGGGCACCCCAGACAGACACTTCCAAGATTTGGGTAACAGCTTGACAATGTATATAGGGGGATAACTGGTGTGTGGCTCCTGACAGAATGATGATCCAACCTGAGAAAGTGATTGCAGCCAATGGTCTCCAACCAAACCAGGTACTCTGGTCAGCGGGGTTGCCAGCTCCAGCCAGGGAGCATTTGCTAAGAATGTGTTCAAGAGGGGTCTGATTGGACTCGATCATCCAGCAGGTGAGTTTTTATGTATTAATTTGCTTATTTATCTGTTTACTTATTACATGGTATTTGGTTTAAATTAAACCTTCTGCCATCACATAAAAGGAAAAGATAATTATGTCATCCAACCAATCACTACATACATATACAATAACATGCATTACATAATTAGAAGCATTATACTAGAGCTAAAATTACACATCTGTCTTATATAGATTAAGTTAGACCGAAATATATCATTAATGAATAATATTTACAATATGTACCGATGTCCAAACAATACTACAATTAATTTCCTCAACGTAGAACAGCCCAGAATAACCCATGCGCCCACATATATGTACATTTGCAAACATGTAAACATACAGGTGCAACGTGCACACATGTCAACCAACATTTACTCCACGCCAAGTGCACAACCACTCATCTTCCCACATCATTCAAAAGACATGCATCTGCAATACAACAGACACTGAGATACACACATACTGTGTGACCACAAGCTGATGCTATACATGCATGTTTTTCGCCATGCAGGCAACACATCACAGCAGTTCAGTGTCTATGAAGCTGCACATGCCAACTGACAGAGGAGTGGCAAGAATCAGTATACTGCAACATCAAGGAACATAGCCAGCACCTCTGGTGACACCAGACATGCCAGTGACAGCAGTGCAGAGGCAGTAGCCACAGCCACAGTGTAAGTGGAATGTGGTAGCAGTACTGGTATCACCCAGCTATCTCAACCCACGCTCTAGTACCTATGTCACAGGTAGGAGAGCATATGAGGAGGAAGAGTTGCCATCTGCTGAACTTGTAGCCACGGTGCCGATGCAGGAGTGAGAGGATGAAGATCTGCTTTGAGGTATACAAGAATACTTTGATGACCAGGCTGAAGATTGGCCCACCCCTCTGCCTCAGAAATATAACCGAAAGAACTCACCCACTACACATGATGACCCAGAGATTCATGATCAAGCAGCCCTGTTGGTTGCAGGCAAACATGACCTAGTCTATGAGGCTAGCCGGCAGATTGATGCATTAGAAGCACAGCTGCACATCTATGAGAGGATCCTGCAACAGATGGCGCAGCACAACCAGCTCATCACATGCCAGAATGACATACAGTTATCACTTAAAGAATCCCTCAACATGCACACATCGGCCATCATGGGCCTATATGAAAAGGCAAGTGTGGAGGAAGTACAGTCCACAAAAAGCCAGAGGAGGTTGGAATGAAGCGATACTGGACTAGCAGCATCTTGATATGATGCTGTATGGAGTGCACCAACAGGGTGCAGGAACGTAGAAAAATGTGCTTGAATGGCAGAACCAATCACTGCAAGAGGCCCTTCTACACCTGCAGCAGGCACAGGTGTCCATGTCTCAGGACTCATTTGTCCAGCATGACAGTACAGGTAGCAAGCCCACCTTGCTTATGCAGCTGACCCACTCTCACAACCCCGACAGAAAAGACACAAGAAGTGAACTGACCATTGCAGTATTCGTGAGGGTGCACTTTACATTTCAAAGAGGCATTGGCAGACATTGTGATGGAAGATATGTGCTGATTTGACCCATATCCCCAGATGGGCCAAAATCCCACAAGGTCAGGATGTGGCACAGGAAGAAACATGCCTGCGGCTTTGGACTGCTAGCCCCAGATGTGCCATTTTCCACGAGGCCAGGATTTGGCACATGAGATAGCATGTGTGGGGTGTCACTTGACCTCATTATGTCATATGGAGTGTTCGTAGATGACATTCCTGCAGGGGAACATGCAAGTAATTTCTGATAACTTGTGCACATGTCCACTGTAATACTGTAATTCAGACTGTCCTGCTATGTGGCAGCCGATGTGCACATGACATATATTCCTGCACACATCAATTCCTATCTACTGGATGGCTGCCTTGGGATGGGATGGGACAGCAATGCTGAGTGTTACACATGATTGGCAGTAATGTGACCCTGCATGCCTGCGTGCTAGGCCATATTGCTCCATGCAGTTGTAGATAAATGTGGCAATTTGTGGAATGGAAAAGTCCCAGGTGTGTGCTGCTTTCTACTCTATCCACCATACACACCTCTAGAATGCATGTGTTATTGCCCGTCGCATGGCTGTGTATTCATCGAGTGACGGGGAATCCTCCTTTGTTGGGTTTCTTCAGTCATCTGCTTCCTCCTCACTGCCTGCATCCCCTGGCAATGGTACACCTCTATGCACGGCAATGTTGTGTAAGGAACAGCACACCAGGATGACGCTGCATACCGTTCCAGGGGTATACATCGGCGTGCCTCTGGTACTGTACAGGCAGCGCCATCGGTTATTCATCCCTGAAAAGGCGCATACTATGGCATTGCATGTCCTCATGTATGCTTGATTGTAGCATTGGTGTGCTGCTGGCTGTTAATTATGCATAGGTGTCAGTAGCCATGATCTGCATGGAGAAGGCAATATCACCTCTGAGTTAATTGGAAGACATATTTGCAAGGTTTTGTTAGATTTGTGGCATGCTCATTCACAGTACAGTACAAGAATGCCCTGCTTATGTTTCAACAGGTATCAGTCATGTCCTCCTGTTAGTCATTCTACACTTCTTTCATGACAAACTACTGTTGTGCATGAGCATGGTCTCATTTGTGGATCCTGGGAATTTTGTACAGATATGAGTGAATATCATGCTTGCACCCCACACAGTTTGTTCATTCATGTGCCCTGCAGGTATGAAGGCAACATGTGTGCCATCAATTATACCTACCACGTAGGGTAGGCCAGCCACACTGTACAACTTTGCATTCATGATGTAGATGATGGGTTCATCTGTTAAGAGTTTGATGTGCTCCCCGATGCGTGTGATGATGGTGTTCAGCACCTGCATGAGAATGCCACTGAATGCTGGCTGTGAGACGTCAGTTACATGTGCCTCAGAGGTCATGAAAGATCCATTGTCATAGAAATGAAATACACTCATCACCTTTGGTGTTGAAGGAATGGATGTGACAATGTAAATCTGCACCTCTAGGTCAGCAGCTATACTGTCCATGATGGTCCTTTGGTCGAGCCAGTACATGCTGAGTATGTGCTTTTTTGACATCATCTGCAGACATGCCCTTGGAAGATGAATATGTCGACTGCGGCGCTATCTGTGATGTGTCCTGTGGGGCGCACAATGTCGGATGTCAATTTCGATTTGCCAGTGTAGATTTTTATGTGCATTACATACTTTGCATTTCACCCCCAGGTAGAATGTAATGATGGATTTGCAGTCCTCGGTGAAGCACCTGGATGGGTGTATTGATTTTTTCATGTTGCACCTGCCCTACTAGGTTGCATGCAGTATACCTTTATTCATGTGCTTTCTAGCACATTGTCTCCTACATATGTATGAATGTCCCTTGCTGAACTCACCATACATATCGTGATGCCTTGTCATCTGGTCCTGCTTCATCTTCAGATGGCCGGCTCTGTCCTGTGCTGCCTTCCCACTCTAGCTTAAGGTCCTCTCTGTGTCTGCAGATGGATTTCCACCAAAGCTAGGGGTCGCTCTGGAATCACCATCTCACTCTGGTGGACTGGCAGGACTTGCTCCATTGCTTTTATACCATTTATGCTGTATCCATTGTGGTGTGTATTCCCAGCTGTATTTGTGATGATTTTGGGGCATAATCACTGTTCTATAATGGTGGATGCATGTACGCCGGCGGAGTGACTTTCTGACAGTGAACCTCCATTGCTCTTCCAAAATTGTGGCAGCGCCAATGACGTATTGATGTTAGTAATGTTGGCATACATTAGACCAGTTTTACTGTACTCGTGATCAGTGGAAACATGTCGATTTCGCTATCATCAATATGCTGACCGTTTTTTGGGAGAAATGCACTTTCTGCGACGCTCTCAACGTGCTCCAAAGTCTATATATTAATCAAACAGAAATCGTAAATCAATTTAAATATAAAAAGGGATGCATGTATACAATTCCAATGACAGTGATGGCTACGATGATGAATGATCCCTATATTGGTTTTAGATTTTAGAGCACACGCATCACCAAATGTACATTTGATTTATCCTGAGCCCACATCCATCATTATTTGAACAGTGTATGAGGGGGTCCGGATAAAATTGTCTTTTTATAGGAAACCAAACAGGGTAATTCATGGAATAAATGTGCACCGAAAAGGGGAGCACAAGCGTGAAAATCGCAGCGCACAGGTGTTAAAGCCGCACATTTAGCCGTTTGTCGATTCATGGAATGCGCTGCCCGTGTAAACCCTGGGATGTGCGCCAAATCCGTGGGTGGCGCACACCGGCGCACACGTCACAAAACGCTGTGCACGATGCGCACAGCGAAAGCACACAACGTGTAGCGCACAGAAGGATAGGGGGCAGAACATGGGGCGTAACAAGCGGAATGGGGAACAACGTGTGAAAATGTGGGCGTTATGGGGGAAGTACCGCAGATAAATGCTCGCAATGCCCACACGCGTGCTAACAACACATATTCATGGAATCTAACAGGGAAAACCCATGCGCCAAAAAAGACGCGCTAATCCGGAAACACGTACACCAGCAGGAAGTAGGCGTAAGCGTCCCCGCGCAGCATAAAAGTGCGCGCAAACAACAAACAAGCTCATACGCTACGATGAATATACCGTTACTCGCAGCAGTAGTCGTGGAACACCACAGGAGGAGGAGGAGAGCCAGGCCCCGCATTTTTTTACCCAGGACAAGCCTTTTTGTGATGCCTGATGACCAGGTCTATGGGAGGTACAGGTTTCCACCACTTATAATCCTAGAACTGGTCAGGGAGTGGGAGGATGACCTCACATCATCCATCTTGTGCTCCCAAGCACTGAGCCCCTTGGAAAAGGTGCTCAATGTACTGCATTTCTTGGCTACTGGGTCATTTCAGCAGACAAGTACCATAGTTGGGGGTGTCTCACAGGCCACACAGTCACGCTGCCTACACCAGGTGTTGGCAATCATGACTGCACGCCCCTCAGTCTGCAGGCACGTATACATGCCCAGAACACCTGCAGAAAGGCAGGCCAATGTCCAGGAACTTTACGGGGTGGCAAACTTCCCCAAAGTGCTAGGTGCCATTGATTGCACCCATGTGGCTCTACGTCCTACCAGGGCCACTGAGCACATCTATCGAAACCGCAAGCACTGGCATTCCATCAAAGTGCAGGTTGTATGTGATGCCAAGGGAATCATCACCTCAGTATATGCCAACTATCTGGGGTCCAGCCATGATAGTTTCATATTCCGAATGTCACCCCTAAACCGCGTCCTGGAAGCTGGGAGGCATGGTGACACATGGCTAACTGGTGAGTACAAATGCCTCTGCACATGCATGCATGTCAGACACTGAGAAATGGGAAAACCCAACTAATGACAACCATTATCACCTCCCCAGGGGACAGTGCCTACCCTCTGAGCACCCACATGCTGACGCCTATACGGAACCCCACCACACCACCGAGGTAAGATACAACACAGCCCATATTGCAACCCGGGTCATAGTGGAGCGCACATTCGGAGTGCGCAAGTCACACTTTCGCTCCCTTGACCGCTCTGGTAGGCAGCTGCTATATGCGCCCCCAGTAGTGTGCAGTATCATAGTGGCAGCATGTGTCCTGCAAAACGTTGCAACCCGGTGGGGCATGCCGGTGGACATGGTCGTGCCCCCACATCCCCAACCACATGCACGGCCGCTGCGCCTGGGAGGTGAAAGTGCACGTGGTGAGGCAGCCAGTACCCAGCTTGTTGCAAATTTCTTCACCTAAAATCCCACCCCTGCACAGTTAACTGTCACATCCATACCACCCTGAGATTGTTTACCTGGAAGTGCTACATTGTGTGCATCCGTAGCTACTTAAACACACCCAATGCTGTGTCAGTAAAAGGCATACATTCATGCAGCATGAAGGACTACCCCCTTGCAAAATACTACAACCAAATATTGGCATGTCACCCAACCCCTCCCTTACCCCATCTCAGTTACCCAATACACCATGGCATGCTATGTAAAGCAACCAAATGACTGCACAACACATGACACAAGTGTCACAAAGTGCACTGTTCCAAATGGAAACAGGCCAGAGACAATTTCCTCTCACTAATGAAAAAGAAACAGCACACAAGAACAAATACTTACCAGCAAGACAAAACATTAGTACAGGATCCAACAGTGGCAGTGTATGACAGTAAAAATGAAAGTAGTGCAAGTGTCGCAACCTGACAAAGGCAGCACATCGACCCCTTCCAACTGCAGTGTATTGCTGGTAGGCAAATGTGGCAGTGTACTGCATACAACATGAACAGCATCTGCAATGGAGACAGGCTCGTTAAGACATGAAGAAGCTACATGTATATATGCAAAAAAGTCCTGTATGTAATACTATATACAAATCAACCATGCAGTGGAGAAATCAACACCAATCCCCACTAGGGATGGATACACAGTTTGGACTACAGACTGCCCACACAACTTATGGGAGCCCAATGCCTCTGTGTAAGTTACTGTCACTTGGTCACACCCTTTGCGAGCCTATGGAAAGGGGAAGCAGGAGGGGCGTGTGTCAGGAACCCAAGTTTCTAACCCAAAGACAGGACAAGCCTGCATGTGCCCAGCTGGAATACACAGTGGATGGCTACGGGAGCCACATAAAGCAACACACTGTAACATGAATTTACAATCTGAAAGAAAACGGTTATGAACAAAAAAGTAAATGCAAATTAAATAAAGAAAAAGAAAAAGTAAATGAAAAGTAAAACAAATAAATAAAAGACTAAATTAACAATCAGAATACAATTTAAATAAATTAATTAAATTAAAATTAAAAAACAAATGAAATATGAAATGAAAATGAAAATAATAAATAGAAAAAAGAAGAAAAAAAGATAAAAAAATAAATTCTAATTCTAATTTGCAATTTGGCATGAAATCTGAAGAAAAAAAAAATAATCAAAAATGGCCATGTGTCGACCGGGGGGGCTCCCAGGAGGGAGGGGGTACAGGGTGCATCCCGAGACCCACATGCGTGGATGTTGAGAAAAAAATAAAACTCCATGGGCTCTTGGCCTGCACGGCTACCCTACAGTGGGAGAACTGCCGTCGCTGTCATCACCCTCTGGAGGTACATTAGAAGGTCAGCGTGATATGGGAGGCAGACCATGCAAAGCCCTGGCATGCTCCTCCATGGCAGCAAGCATGCGTTCTGCAGGATGATGGTACGGAGATCCCCATGCAGCACCTCATTGGCAGCACGCATTTCTGCCTGCAAGGCCTCGCGTGATGCCCGGATCTCCTTACGGGTTGCCTGGAGCTCAGCTGAGAGTGTGCGTGTCAGCTGCTCCAGCTGCTGTTCTGGCCTTTTACTCTGGGACACCTCAAGTGCACCCAGAGTATCTCTGAGGGACCTTTGTTCTAACCTCAGGGCATCCCTGTGGGCCTGTGACTCTGCAGATATGGCTGTGCGCAGAGTCTCCAGTCCAGCCCAACGGTCCCTGTTGGATGCCAACATGTCCTCCCTGTGTGAGCGGCACATGGACTCTGTTGCCTGCTGCTGGTGCTCCACCTGCCTTTCAGGAGGGAGAATGGAAGGGGCCACCCTATCCACAGCCAGAGCCATCATCTCACACGATGCCCCCTGTTGTGCTGCAATAGTATACATGGAGTTCTCCCACACAGTATTGCCTGGTGACGCATGGCCACCTCGTTGGTGGGCACCACACCTGTTTGGGGCAAGGTGATGTGCACCTTGCTGTGCTGGCACTGCCTGAGGCTGCAGGACTGCATTCCTCCTTTGATCTGCTGGCCCAGGAACAGGGGCAAATATAGTGGAGTATGACCCTGCATCCGTAACCACCAAAGGCGGACTTTCCAACACTGAATGCCCCATAGAGGGGTCTACCTCCAGTGCAGGTGGGTTGGCCAGAACAGCATCCCTGCCGGAAACACTCACCTGTGACGGGACATTTGTCTCAATATCAGATTCAGCACCTGAGCCATACAGGTCTTTGAAGGTGTACCCAGAGACACCCGTGGACAGGATGGTCTGTAGGAGTAATGGATTTTCATCCACCACCACCCCGCATCCTCCACTGGTGCCTGGTTTTGGCTGTGAGTACTCCTGCCTCTGCACCATCTCCTCCTCCTCAACAGCATCTAGTGCCTCATCACCTGCAAAGCATAAAAGAAAAGTAATGAAGACGGCATGAGCAGCATAGCCCACACACATAGGCTTCACGAGGTACACATCGAATACATACATGACACATGTCACACATGACACTAACTTTGGCAGGCATGCACTGGCAATGAAGTGGAAGGCCAGCCGAAAAGCAGACAGCGAGGACTCCAAGATGGAAAAGCAACACATGTGCTGCATGATGGAAAAAAAGCCAGTGTTTACTAATACAGTGATGGCAGGCACATGGATACATCAATGGTTGGTCACCTGGACATGAGAGAAGTCAATTGGAATGTTCAACATTCAAACAGGGCCCCGAAGTGATCGTGTACAGGGCATGTGTAGGTGCATAATAGTCAATTAGCCTGATTGATAAAATCATTCCAATATTAAGTAAAAAGATTTGGACCATTGTGGCATGAAATCTATGTCTGAAGTATGGTGAATTTGGGGCAGTACGGCACAGAAATGTGTGTTAATCATGCAAAGGATTCCATCAATCAGGCAGAATGAACAGGAAGACAGTATGAACAATGTTGTGGCATGATGGCAGTTGAAGGGCAAGTGCAGTAATCAGGTGTAAATTGTTAACTGCGGTCAGAAGGGATACTGTAAAACCCAAACCCAAGGCCGGGGGATGGTTTGGAGGCACCACATGGGTGACCCATAGCAGCCTCAAGATCTGGTAGGTCTCCCACACCTTGGATATGATCCTCTGTGATGAAGCCCCCAGCGATTGACTCATGTTCTGTGAGTACTTCCTCCTCTGGTGGATACCCACTGCCAGTCACCAGAGTAGAGGTATGATTGGAAGCCAGCTTTTTTTTGCTCTGCGTTTGAGGTCATTCCACCGCTTAGAGCAATCATCAGCTGTGCGCCTCACGAATCCAAGGGAACTAATCTGGTCCGCGATGCACTGCCAGTGGGCTCTATGTTGAGCAGTCGTAGTCTTGCATCCTGCAGTCACCAGCATTTCGCGGCAATGGGCCGACATGTAGCCCACAAGTGCGCCTAGTTCCACATCATTGAAACTCCGCTTCCTTGACGTGCCAGAGGGGGGAGCCGTGTCTGGGGTCCCAGCCTTTACCTCAAGAGCACCCTTCTTCTTCTTGAGAGGTGGTGCAGACCCTGAGTCGTTTACGCCGCTCTGGTCGGTAGGGGCTGAAGCGCAGGTGGACTGGGCACTGGAAGTAGCCAAAGGCACGATGACCAAAGGTCTCACTGCAGGCATTGGCTGCTGGGTGATGTTGGCAGGACCAACCTTGGTGTGATGGTCTTGGACCAACACTGTCCCTGCTGGGTGACTCAGAGCTGGGGTGGATTGAGCTGCAGCTGCCCCTGCAGCTTCCTCACTCCTGGTGGAGCAAGTCCTGGTGCAGAATGATTCCCTCTTCGGAAGACCACGCGCCGACAATGAAGACGGAAGAGGATCTGGAAGGACATCGTGGCTGCCATCAACGTGGATGGGGTGGCAGCCCGCGACATGTGACATGTCCGGAAGCACTGGGAGGACTTCAGGTCCAGGACCCTCTGCAAGGCCCGGCGCCTCTTGCAGGCAGCGCATGCAGTGGGGTGCCGGGTCCGGCTTACCAACATCCAGATGAGGGTCCTGGAACGTATACGCCCAGCGCTCCACCTCCAGGTCTTTGAGAAGCAGACCCGTCTGGAGTCGAGCGGTAAGTGTCCATGCATACTGATTGGACGCAGTGCATGTTGAGGTGTACCAGGAGTGTGCAGGTTGGTCATATGTCTTGAAAGGGCCATGTATGGATGTGTATGTACAGGGACATGATCCTGCCACATGGGAATGCAGTCATCTGTGAGGCACATCAATGGTTTATGTGTTGAAATGCATGATGCACGAATGCATGTGGGGATGCACACATGTTAGCATTTCTGTGTATGTACTGTCACATGGTTGGGGTGTGACACATGGATGCTGGTTCCATGCGTGTGTGTGTATTTGACATGTGTTGGACTGTGATACACCATGGATGCATGTGACACCGACATGTAGGAGGCTGATTGGCAGATGTGACATAGTTGTTGATGATTTCACTGTGACAGGTGGTGGATATGTACAGATGCATATATGTCTGGTGGCGTGTGTGCATGTGCTCCGCACTCCCCGTGTTGCATGTGACGTCAGGCTAACCTTCAGATGCTCATGCTGTTGTATGTGTATGGATGGTGCTGCCTCTCCAACATTCCTGTTAATTTGTGCATGGGTGTGGGTTCAAATGATGTGTGTTGGGGAGTTGGATACCATCTGTGAAGTTTGACACTGCCACTCATGTACAACTGTCCTGTGTGTATCAGACCATTGTACAGTGCCCTCATGCCTGTGTTCTGTCTCTCCCTGTCTGTAGCGTCAACTGATGAAGAGGGCGGAGATGGTGCTGTGGAGCAAAGTGGCAGGGATCCCACCGCCAGCCGGAGATGCAAGGCCCAGCTCCCCTCCCGGGTTGTCATCTCTTCGGGGAGTGAGGAGTCTGTTGCTGCACCTGTGGCCGCAGCTACCGAGGGTAGGTCCAAGAGGCAGAAGTCGGAGGTGGACTTCTCGGCAGCAGAAGGGCCAGCTGAGACCCCACAGGGACCTATGGAGGAAGATGACACGGAGTCATCCAGGTTGGTGGGGGGTTTGGTTGAGGAGGAGGCCGTGGAAGGCCCACGCACGTGGCCTGGAAGGGTGATTTCCACTTGAGCTAGTGTTGCAGTCCAGGGGCAGGGACAGGAGGCAGCACAGGCTGCTGCGGAGGTGCCTGTGTGTAATCCTGTCCCCGATCCTGTGACTGCATCATCCCGCACCAGCAGGGATGCCTACGTCCAGACCCGTTTTCAGGGAGGGGATGCGCAAACACAACTCCTTCCTCTCCCTGCGTACGTGGCTATCCGGGACCGGGTTCAGCCTGTCCTGGCTGGGGTAGCGTTGCGTCAACGTGGCATTCAGGATGACGTGCAGGGTTCTCATGTGGACAATGCACGTCATTTTGAATGCCTCATTGACCGTGTCAACCTACTAGGACGGGTCAGCACTGCTGGGTTCCTCCGTGTGCTGGAACTTCTATCGACCCCCTCCTCAACTGAACCCCCTATGCGCCAGTCATCCTCCGTGCCATCTTCCTGCCCATGTATCACCTGGGTACCCTGTGGAGCTGGCCCTGACCCAGCGGCTAGGCTGGTGGAGGACACATCCCTGCCACAGTCCGGATTCGGAGGTCCAGCAGGGGTGGCCACCCCAACAACTGGACCCCAGCAGGAGGAGGACATGCAGGCATCGACAGGCAGGGCACTTGCACGGCAGCAGCAGGCTCAAGGTGGGAGAAATTATGGCTCATGGAACATTTAGTGCAGTGCATTGAAGTGCAGGCTCAAGGTGGGAAAAATGATGGCTCGGGGCCATCAACATCACAGGGGCAGGCATCGGCCGGAGGGCAGGAGGACCCTTGATTGGGTGTGTCTTCCATGTGGCAGCGGTTGGGCCAGCAAATAGATGCAGAGCGGCAGCGGGCAGAAGAGGCACGGCTCACTATGGTCAGGATGGAGAACTCCGTGCGCAGGGCGTTGACGTGGGCTGAGTGCCTCGAGGCAACTCGCAGGGAGTTGGAGGAGGCCATGGCTGCATCCCTGCGAGACCTCAGGCCAGGGTAGAGGCCCGCCTCCAGGAAATGAAGAGGAGTTCGATGATGCCCTGGCCCGGGACATCAACAAGTGAGCCATTGGACTTGCCCACCGCCTTTGTATATAGTTCTTTAGGGTTAGGTTTCATTTGTTTTTTCTTTATTTTGGAGTTCATGGACTTTGCTCCACTTTATGTGCAAAGTTATTTTTTAAAGATTTTTGGTAGGTTTCCTTTTGTTTGGGCATCATGGACCCTTTGGACTTTCACTGTATATAGTTCCACACTTGTACATACTTTAGTTATTTAGTCATCCCATGGATCAATGTTTTTTTTTAATTTTCATTGACTTTATTTGTACATTTGAAATGGACAACTTCCATTGTTTTCCTCTTGTGCATTTTTGGTTTAGATTGCATTTCTTTTTATTTTGGATTTCATCATTTCTTCATTTCCAATTTTGATGTTTCATGATGTTTTTTCTTTATCTATTTTAATACAAATCATATTTCTTCATTATTGGGGTTGTGTACTCTCATTGGTTTTGTGTATGTCTCAATGAGCATTGCCTCAGTCATGTGTTGCCACTGTGAGGCTCTGTTGTACTTTTATGCATGGCCATGGTAGTTCTTTTGAGGCTCTCATGGCATGGGTACTTTGGGAGTGGGTCAAGTGGATGGTTGTGTGCTTGTATTCGGGGGCCGGCGGATTTGTGTGGGCATTAGGCCAGGGGTCTCTATTGTTAGAACATGGTGTTTGGCGGGGCACGTATGGGGGCCTGCTGGCAGGTGCCTGTCAATCTGGACATGAGTCGGAGTCTGCTGGCAGGTGCCCGTCAATGGTTGGTTTGTTGGTTGGTTCGGGGGACATGAGTCGGGGCCTGCTGGCAGGTGCCCGTCAATGATGGGTGGGTGGATAGGTGGGGGACATGAGTCGGGGCCTGCTGGCAGGTGCCTGTAAATGGGTGGGGGACATGAGTCGGGCATGCTGGCAGGTCCCCCTCAATGGTGGGTAGGTGGGTGGGTGGGGGACATGAGTCTGGACCTGTTGGCAGGTGCCCATCAATGGTGGGTGGGTGATTGTCAGGGGGACATGAGTCGGGCCGGCTGGCAGGTGCCCGTCAATGGTGGGTGGGCGACATGAGTCGGAGCTCACAAGTGCACTCACAAGTGCATGGTGCCCTGTGGGCTGCCTGCAGGGCATGCTCAGGGGTGTAGAGTAGTCCCTTGTGGTGTGGGCTGCCTGCAGGGCATGGTCAGGGGCATAGGATAGTCCCCTGTGGTGTGGGCTGCCTGCAGGGCATGGGGAGGGGGAAAGGACACGCCCCGGAGGAGCCACAATGCCAAATCGCGTGTGAAACTTCCTGTGCACCCCCGAAATACACGTACCCCGCTTGCCCAAGGCCTATCGCGTGTGAAACTTCCCACGCACCCCCGAAATACACGTACCCCGTCCTCGCCAGGACTATTGCATGTGAAACTTCCCACGCACCCCCGAAATACACGTACCCCGCTCTCGCCAGGACTATCGCGTGTGAAAATTCCCATGCACCCCTGAAATACACGTACCCCGCTCTTGCCAGGGCTATCGCGTGTGAAACTTCACGCGCACCCCGAAATACACATACCCCACTCTCGCCAGGAATACCGCATGTGAACCTTCCTGTGTAATCCCAAAATACACATACCCCGCTCGCGCCAGCCCTATCACGTGTGAAACTTTGCACGCACCCCCAAAATAAACATACCCCACTCGTGCCAGGCCTATCATGTGTGAAACTTCCTGCGCACCCCCAAAATACATGTACCCCGCTCACGCCAGCCCTATCACGTGTGAAACTTCCCGCACACAACCGGAATATGCGCAGGCACCCCATCCACACTGGGCATGCCCCACAGGCAACCCACTCACCCTCCCCATGCCCCACAGGCAGGCCATCCATCCTGGGCATGCCCCACAGGCAGCCCACACCACATGGGGTACTTTTTATATGCAATTTACCTGGCGTGAGCAGGGTACGCGTATTCCGAGGAGTGCGCCAGTACATTTTCACACATTTTGGCTGCCATACGCGCAGTATTTTCACGCAATTACAGTGTAGCAGCCCTGTAAACTGGTCCAGGGTTAGTGAGGCCCTTTGCGCCGCATTGGGGATTTCAATGGCTTTTCCTTGCGCAAGGGGCGTTCTTGGGGGCGTAACTGGCGCTGTGAGATGTTCGCTGTGCCAGCTCTCAAAATGGCTTGGAAATTCCATGAATACGCAGTCGCCAGAATGCTGTTTAGCGCACACAGCTGGCGCACGCTGGTGCACGCTCCCTCTCTCCGCTGCTCGCGTGCTCTGCCTCTGCGCTGAAAGTTATGATTTACCCCCAAAGTAAATCAGAACATCCCTGCCTACCTAAGTCTCTCTGGCTCTTATACATTGAAAATTAAATAAATGCCCCCCCACACTCAATCGACTGCAAGAATTACAAGCAGCATCCTAAAAGAAACTCAATTGCAAACCAATTTACTGCACATTCCCACAAATGAATCACTTGCAAAAAGAAAATCTGTTTGCTACATTCCAGTCAGTGGTGTTTGTATTGCATTACTGTGTAAAAAGTGCCCATTTGTCATTTTCATTGGGTGACCTAAAGGTAGAAAATGGGTGACACTTAATAACTATTTCCCCATTTTACTTGAGCGTGTCTGAACCAGTAACATGACTCTTCTTCATGATGTAACCAGGACATTATTTCAATTACCTTAGTTTTCTAGGTTTGCACATAGTGAGATATGCTTTTAGCTCCCAGAATAGGAGAAGGGGTCAGGAGATCTCTCAGAATACATACCATAGGACCTGTTCCATCAGATCTATAATTCAAGAAGCAAATACACTTCAGAAATATTTCCTAACTCATCAGTATGTACAGTAAATTTATATTCCCCTCAGAAGTGTATTTCCCCTTTGCATTATACCTAAAATATAGGAATTTCTTTTGGTGGGCTAATAAACATGTGGGCACCCTCTTAAGGAATTATTTGATTCTTCACCTCTAGGAACAAGTGGGCATCAGTCAGCAAGATGGGATCAGCTTCCCTCCACAGTATGGTTCCCTATTGTCTGTATTTGTGGTTGTTGGCTTTCTTTCCTACTGAAGATGTCCTTGGAATTTAACTCCAGGTAGGCCTCCCTTGCAGTGTACTGCTTGTAATCCATAAATGGGTTAAAAAGGAAAACAATCTATTCCATTCTCTTTCCTGTTGATGCCAATTCCCCTTTCTCTCCTTCTTTCAGTCCATCCCAGGCAGTGAGGGAGCAAGTGAATCTCCCCAGAAACTATCTGTTTATGCTGTTCATAGATTAGAAACCCCTCACTTTAGAGGTGGGTATAATATCTCAAATCTAATTGTTAAGTGTATCTGATTGGGCGGTATTCTAAAAGTGATATAGTATTAAACCATCCACTCTGCACTCATCAGATATATTAATGAAGAGGGCAGCCTAATGGGAGTGACTTTAAAACCCAGTTATCCTTCTATTTGATGTGATGTCATCTTGGAAGTGTATTTATTCCTCACATGTAATCATAGTACGAATCAGTTCATCAGAATACTCTGACGTAGTTGAATCAAATAATGCAACTGTCATCTCGGCACGATGTATGAAGTGTGAGTTACAGAGATTTACATTGTTCACTCTGATACTTTTGTATATATTAACATTTCCATCTCAGAGTTTCCGGCACACCAGCACAGATGCTAGGATATATGAGTCACCAGCAAGCTCAGTTTTGATGCAAAAATAGCCACATTCGCCGAATTGACATAATTAACCTCACATCAAAAAAAATATGTTTTTACATTCAGCTGATGGAGGTTTTCTCCCTGAACATTTACAAAAAAAAGTCTCTAGAACATTCTGTTCAAAATTTGCAAGCAGAAATATGATTCCATATGTCAAATTCAAAGGGCAGTTGTTTCTACTTTCCAAAATATTAAATTTCATCTCCTGTTCCTCTGCGTGCTAACAGAACATCTGTATCAGGTAATGTTAGTTCCTTTGCATCTGAGACCTGGGCAATTTATGACTCCTCAGAATGCTGCTTGTCATGGTGCAAGTTCTTTGAAATACAGAGCTAGCGGGGCCATTTGTTCCTCAGTCTGGCCCCCTTCAGTGATTCCATGATTCGGCTACCACTTGTAACAAACTCAAGGTCTCACATGGTGTGAAGTTTCCTCTCCAGGCTGATCAAAAGATCAGTTATTTGGAAGGAAGACTGCTGCAGAGATTGTTTTTAGCCCAAGATCATTGCCAGATGGGAATTGTAAATGGGGAGCACTTGTTTTTCTTGAAAGGCTTGGCTCCTAAGAACCAACTCCAGGCAGAGTGATAAGATGTTATTGCTGGTTTAAAAACCCAATTTTCAAACCTTTCTCATGGTAAAAGAAGACGTCCCCCTTCCTTTTGCTGTGTTCCTGGAGCTGGAGGGAAGGAATGCCATTTGTCTGTCCAGACTTAGGTTGGTTTCATTCACAAATGCAGTCTTTAAAAGTAAGTTTATTTTTTCCCTTTGCTTTTGCATTTCCTCAAAATAGAAAATGTTTGCAAACTACTCTTAACATTTATATCTTTAATATCTCTGATTTTGTCTTTATACAAAGCGTATTCTCAGTCCTTTAAATGAATAAACAGGAGCATGCAGGGCCCATTTCGGTTTGTTTTATTTTCCAAATTGTTTTAATTGATATTTTCGTTTAAATGAACATCACAAATTATAACCAATCCCCCTTTGTTTCCTTGTCCCACCCCCTCCCCTGAATCCCATTCATCTCCATCGACTACTTCTGGAGCAGCAGCAGAGTAAGCGAGTCTCCTGTACGCGCTAGAGTTATTAAAGTCCGAGAATCCGTAACCTCTGAGGGCGCTGTGGTTTCAGAAAGTCCTCTTGTAGGAGGGCCAGGATCACCTGCCATTCGGTCAAAAATGTGGTGTGGTCTCCTTGCAACGAATATGTAACCCATTCAAGTGCTACAAAGTTCCAGACTTTTAAAATCCAGTCTTGTTCACTCCGAGGATCTTTTCAGTTTCCACTTTTGTGCTATTACCAGCAGAGACGATAAGTTCAATATTGTGTATGCTTTACGCTTTGGCTTTGGCCATGAATTTCTCTCTGGGTCATGTATCCCTAATAAACATTATTTTCGGCCCCTTTTGATCTGAGAACCAAATATCTACTTCATTTTTACATTCACTGTTTCCCAGAACTTTGCTAGGCCCAGACAACTGCAGCAGATATGCGCCCAACCGCCTACTCCATTACAATCTCTCCAACATCTTTGGGGTATTTTAGCACTCATTTTGTGTAACCGCTAGGGAGTATAATGCCATTGTACCATCAATTTGTACCATAGTTCACTCGTTTGTATAGCTCTAGTTAGTTTCCAAAGCCTCTTGCATCCATCTTATGGAATGTCCCCACAATTGTGATCTCCAATCTTTTTCCATATGTCCCTGCTATTTGTGGGTTACTGTCCGACATCAGTTTGTATAGCATTGAAATAAGATTCTTGTGCCCTGAGCAAGTAATGATATATTTCTCAAAAGGTGTCGGAGGCCTTGTGGGCGTCTACTTATTTTTGGGTCTGCTAACAAGTGTTGTAGTTGGTAGTATTGTGGCCTATCGATCCCCAATTCAGTTTTACAGTTGGCAAACGATTTTATATTCCGATTAGTCAACATGTCCCTAAATGTAATGCACCCAGCAGCCTTCCAACGAGAGAACGTCCCACATTATATATTTATTTATTTATTTATTTATACCGCACCAGAGCCTTCAGGCATCTGGGCACACACAAACACAAGGAAAAAGTGAGACAGGACAACAAGAAAACTACAAGAGAGCCAGAAGATTGGTATGCTACTAGGAAAGAGATCTAGCAGGGGGGAAACACATTCTCAGGGTAAGGAGGACAACTAATTACTGCAAGAGCTGTGTTTTCAGCTGCTTCCAAAAGGTCACCAAGTGTCTTTCCAACCGGAGCTCTGAATGTATTGAGTTACAATCATGGGCAATTAACATAGCAAACAAGTGCCCATTACCTCTTGTTTGTTTACTCCTTGGGATGCTCAAGTACCCACACTTACTTGAATTCAGGGATGTGAGAGGATAGTACAGTTTTAGACATTTTTTAGGCACACTGGTGCATCACCATAGATATATTTGTGAGCCAAGGAGAGGGCCTTAAAGCGTATTCTCGCTTTTACAGCAAACCAGTGGCGGTTCTTCCTGGCATCAGATACATGGTCCTTCCTTGAAATATCACAGACTACGTGCACGGCTTCTTTCTGGAGAACTTGGAGCTTATTTATACAGTTTTTATTTGCTCCGATCAAAAGTGCATTGCAACAGTCCAAGTGGGGCATAATAACAGCTCTGACTACGGTCTCACAGTTTTTAGATGAAAGAAAGGTTTAATGTGCTGCAGAACCGTGAGATGGTAATGGGAACTGCGCACAATTCCACCCACATTTGCATCGGCTCCAAGTTAGGCTTCCAGATAGACTCCTAGCATCTTCACTTTCTTTGCGATGTTGATATAATTCTGCTTGATCACCATACTGGCAAATTCAGGAGTGAGTTTGGCTCTGTCCTGCAAAGAGCTGAAGATCAACAGCTCAGTTTTGTTGCTATTCAAGCACATCCAATGATTAGACATCCACGTTTTTATTTAGGCCATAGATATGCTGCGGGCTAGCAGAGTCTTTGCTATAATCCCCACTGAACTCCATCAGGAGCTTAGTGTGAACAACATAATTTGTAAAATGGATTCCCAAAGTAGACAGCTGATCACAAAGAGGTTTGATGTATAAGTTGAAAAGTGGGGGGGGCCAAGCAAGATCCTTGAGAAACCCCACAGTATATTAGTTCAGTTTCTGAGCTAGCCTCACCCCAACACACCTTGGACAGCCGGTTACTCAAGAAAAAGCAGATCCAGTCAGAAGTTTCCACTGAGCAATTTCCAATGGTAGATAGTGTTTCCAGAAGACATTTATGTTACAATAAATCAAACGCAGCTGACAGGTCTAATAAGATCAGCAGCGCTGACCTGCTTCTCTCTGGGACGTACAGCATATTTGTCTGCAGAGGTAGATAGGCATTTTCAGTTCCGTGATTACTCCTAAACTCTGATTGATTAGGGTGAAACATGCTCAAGCATTCTAGATGATTTTGAAGTTGTGATGTAGCTATCATATCCACAATCTTAAAGAGAAAATACGTTTTTGTAATAGGACCTAGGCTACTAGGGTCCTTGGGACTTAGGCCTGGTGTCTTTAACCAGTGGGGTAACCATAACATGCTTAATAGCATATGGCACTGATTTCCATTAAGAGCGCCAGAGGACCCCTCCAGTGGTGATAGTGCACGGTACAAATGTCCTTTAACATTAACATTAACATTTAAAAGATGCATTTACAAAACGCATTAGGAATGAAACAAAGGTGTTAGGATTGGCCAGTATGAGTTTTGAGGGGCAAACCCACCCGGACAGGTGGTAGGAAGCATAGGTTTGAAGACCGTTTCCAGTTCTTTCTTCATTGTGGGGTTGAAGTTGAAATGACGGGCTTCCATATGTTCAGATACCTGCGGTTCTAGGAGAGTCTCAGTACTACCACTATTCATTGGCAGAGTTAATTGTATCCTGAAAGAGGCTTGTTGCGTCTTTCTGTATTCATCATCAGATAGGACAAGGGTCTGGGACTGCGATGTGGCCTTCTCAAGCTTCCTGTAAATCTCAAAGAGTTTTCTAGAGTTGTTTTCTGCATTTTCTATTTCATTGTTAAAGAAATTTCTTTTAACGTCATAGATTTTGTTTTTATAGGCTTTTTGTGTCTGCTTCCAGCCCAACTGGTTTTCTTCTGATTTGTTATTTTCCCAAATATGCTCTGCTTGTTGTTTCTCCTTTGAGAGTTGCAAGATCCAGATTAAACCAGTTCTGGTGTCTCATGCTATCCCGGATGACCTTGGATGACCTTGGATTTCAAAGAAGCTACTCTGTCTAGGAAGGTTAACTGTGTGCTAATTTCCTTCACAAGTACCTGCGGGGGATCAGAGTTTGAAGTATGAGCCATAATAATATTGAGGCACTGACATAATTCCTCTGGCTTAATCCTGTTTATGTTTTGACTGATTGTTATTTTGAGTAGATTTTGTGTCCGCTCTACTTTACGAGAAAGCTGCATAGAACACTTGAGATGTTTCTAGATGCAACCCAATCTAGGATTTTCCATCCTGAATGGGTGACTTCAGTGTTATGCATAATAAAAGTCATTTTTAAGATGTATTTCTAAGTCGGAAGCTTCTTTTTTAAGGTTGCCTTTTAACTAATGGTTACAATCACCAAGCAAGATGGTGGCACCATTGGGTTTATTGACAGGTGCTAGAAGGTGCACTCATTCTTCGTGGACTAAGTCCTCAGTTTCATCATCATGGCTGTGAGACCTTTCAAGAAAGTTTTTTAATTAAGTGGCAGACCCTACGGGTAGTATCAAATGTTTGCTTACATATTATGAACCCCAATTGGCCAGGGTCAATCAATTTTGGGAGAATATCTTCTAATCTATTGGCCTGGATTTCAGGAAGATTTTTGTATCTATGTTTATGATGGCTCTAGGTCTATATGATCTGCATAAAGATGGATCCTTAGCTTCTTCCATTGTGGCAATATTTCGAACCATTTTCCTGAAAGAAGTGTAGCGTGTAGAAAGTTTAGGAGCTAAAGTCGATTGGAAGGCTTTGTAGAACACTGCTAGATACCCATCTGGACCTGGGGACTTGTTCACTGGGAGGGCTCGTATCACCCTGAGCACTTTTTCTGTGGTTAGTTCTGCCTCCAGATGCTCATGCTCTAATGGCATGACCTTTTGGTGTGGGACAGAGTGCAGGTAAGTGTCTTGTAGGGTATGGTCGGGGGAATCTGTCATGAATAATTTAGAATAGAATGTTGTAAACTGTTCTATTATGTCCTGTGTGTTTGTTACCATCATCCCTGAGAAGATTTGATCCCCAGAATATGTTCTGCTGCTGTCTTTTATTTCAGCTGTCTAGCCAAGAGCCTATCTGCCTTATTTGCTTTGACACAGCATTTCTGTTGTATATATAGTAACCCTTTTTCTGTTTTTTTGTTTGAAGCAGCTCTTATTTACACCTTATGTTCTTATATTCTTTTCAAATTGTCACCCCTGAATTGTTTTACATTCTTTGCATTACTTCCTTGAGTTCCTGTTCTAGATCTGCCTCTAATTGGCTATTGCTTCCCCTGTACCACTGCTTTAAAGTTTAAAGGACTCACATAAACAACTAGCCGTTACCTCCATCAATGTGTTCAATTCAAAGAAGTCCTCATGTTATCCCTGATGTATCCAACTAGGACTATGTCCTTGAAAAGATCTAGAGGGGAGGTCCATTTCCATAGGCCATTCCTTTCTTTGAGTAGGGTTAGTTGAATCAATAGAGGGGTGCGGTCTGATAAGTGTATTGTGCCGAGTTCCAGCTCCGCAATTTTGCCAATTAATGAAATAAATGTCCATATATAGTCTATACAGGTAAACGATCTGTGTACATGTGAATAAAACATGTAGCCTTTATCACCCCTCGGATGGTTGTCAATGTATCCCTTAAGGCTAGTTGATCCATTTTAGTTTTAAGGGCCTTTGAAGGGGAGACCTGCCTTTGATATGACTTTGCACTTCTAGCTTTCTTCGGGTCCCATACAATATTATTGATTTCTCCTTTAGCTAATGTTTCTAAAGTGGCAAGTGTAGTGGTAAGAAACCCATCTTGTCCCATGTTGGGGGCATATATTGTGGCCAATATTTGTATAGTCAGAGTAGATCAAATTGCAATCAGTACCCCAGCTGTTTTCCCTAGTACATTAACTTGAGGGATGTTTAGTCAGTGCCTTAATTTCAGAGAGGATTTTAACACCCTGACATTAAGAGTTAGTAGCCTGAAAGTGTATGGCATCTGTCTGTTTTGTGTTTACCCATCAGTGCCTAACTTGTGCTGCAGCTCTGCTGTCGATCTCTCCTCCCCCTAACACCATCCTCCTGCCCAACCCCTAGTCCTCCCATGCCTGTCTCCAACAACCCAACTCCCTGGCACAAGTCAAAGTTCATATGGAACACTCAGAGCGCATTCCCTTGGAATTGACCCAACTTTGCCTCCTGAGACAACTGGTTGGGTATCCTAAAACCCGACTCACGATTCCAAGGGATTCACAGAATGTTTTCCTGATTATCCTTAACACTTCATTTAATCACATTAAATGCTTTTATTGCTGTGTTGATTGTTTGCAGCAGATTCCATCTGGTGATTTGCATCCACTTGGCATTCGCTGCAGTCTGGATTCCTGGCAGGAATATAGCTGTGAATATCATGGCTGTGCTGCTGAACAACATATGCTCATCTGGAATGTCCCGATAGGCTTCTATTGATTCTATTGTTGACAAGTAATTGCTCTCCTCTGTCTGCTTTGGTAAAACAATATTTTCTTCCTCAGGTGCGTGTTCATTTTTGGTGAATCTAAAATCTGCAGGCCAATTTGTGGTACTACTAAAGCTGGTATGCTTATCAGCACCAATTAACAGACTCCTCTCCATTTGGTGTCAACTTTATATATGCTCTTGATCCACAGGCCCAGTAATGGTCATTCAGGGCTGCTGCTCCTTCTTTCATGCCTGGTACATCAAAAACTCAGCCACACTTGCTGTTCTCTCCAACTTTCACTGTACCATTATTTCTGGCGCATAAAGACACATTCTTCAGGAGTAGTATCTGCACCTCATCGTTGACCCATGTCGCAATCTTTGGCCATTGGGTTTTGGGTTCCTTTTCTGAATTTGCCACACCTACTTCCCATTGTCCGGTTAATGCCATTGGTTTGCACACAACCAATCCCACAGCCCATCCTTCAAGAGTAAGCAATGTTCCTTTAATATGTAGTTGACCTCTTTGCCAGCATTCTTGTTTCTCCTTCCCTTTCTTATGCTTGCATTGTAGCATCTTGTTTTCTTCAATCTTGATTCCTGCTCTATTTTATCCAGGCTGTTCATATGTTAATACTTGATGCATTGTTTCTGGCTTCTCTCTTGACTTTATGCCTTGTACATAATTATTGAGATGTCACTTTATCCACCCACACTATGGATGCTGTTCTGCCTTGGAACTGTCCTATGGTAAGGCAACGTGCAAGATGTGTTAGCATTGTACCTTTTTCTCTGATACTTCTGTTTCTATGAATATTTTAGAGGTTCCCAAAGCATAAGGTATTTCATTGTCACCCACCATTTTTGTATTGTTTCTTAGAACTTGTCTAAATGTCATAATAATCAGGAGGTTAACACAATAATGCAGAATGACACCACAATTATTATTCCATAGAAACTCATTGATTTTCTTGATGGCAATGAGCCGCTTACATTCTGAAACCTCCTCATGTGTTGCTCAAGCCTTTAATATGTAGCTCTTTAAGTCTCTATAAATCAAACCTTTATACCAAACAATGCAGGGTAATTGCAATAATTATCCTACAATTAATATGATCATTCTTAGGATATCCAAAACATTTGATGACGTTGATTTATCTTCTTATTAGAGCTGCATAAGACTGTAATATGTAGGTAACAATAGCATACAAGAATCTGTGTAATGATATAGCAATATGCAACATGAAGACGAAGTGTGCTTTTCTTCTTTCAGCTCAATTGTACTTCATCTTGACTATATCTAAAAAGCTCCAGGATAACTAAAAATCAGTTTATACCTTGTCAAATGTTAAAAGGATATAGTCCAATGTTCTACTGTGTTCTTCACATTCTTTGCCTTTACTCTTGGCCATAAAACAAGTCTGCATACATGGAACTTCTTCTCTTGCTTCACTGTGGGTAGTTACAGGAGGGGTTGAGATTTCTCCTTTATATAGCTTGATGTCATACAAATGAAGCCAAGCTAATCATCTGTTTAACTTGGCTGCTGTGGGTGTAACTTCTTCCACCACATACAGAACTTCAAAGCAAGGAGTACTTCAAGTGTGTACAATCTTTTGTACCAGCACCTGGTCTCCTGATTGTTTCAACACATTCTCTGCTTCAATGGGTTGATCATCTTTGTCACTTCTCTTTGACCCCTCCCTTCGATTCTTGACCTGCTGGGACATGAAATAAATACTTGCAGTCATTGTTGTTAGGTAAACATGCATCTTATCACCTAATGTTTTCACTACACTATGGGCATCAGTTTTTAACCTAGTTCGAGGATGAAGGGGGTTCTCATGCTGTGTCCAGTCACCAACTCAAAAGGAGTTAGAGGGTGATCTGAACCAGGCTGATTCCTTAGAGTGCGTAAGGCTAGGGGTAGGCAATCTAACCATCCCACCTTCAAAGTTATCTTTATCTTCGCAATCCTTTCCTTCAATAATCCATTAAATCGTTCATAGACACCATTCGCCTATGGGTGATAAACAGAGGAAAACCTATGCTTGCTACCTATTTGTTCAAACAGCTCATTTATAAAATATGGTCCATTTTTATACCGCAAAGCCTCACACACACCCCATCTTGGGAACACTTCACATGCAAGGATCTTGGCAGCGCACAAAGCATCAGGGTGTTGCATGGACCTGCATCGATCCAGCTAGAAAAAGGACATACCACGACTAGCATATATCGGTAACCATTTCATGTCTGCAGCATATCTACATAATCTGTAGCTAGATGCTGAAATGGGCCATTGGGTCTAGGAATTGCTCCTCTCACTGTTTGAAAATGGTACCCTGCAGTACATTTCTGACATACCGTGCAATTTACAATAAAATGTACCACATGCTCTAACAGATATTTTGCGAAAACCACTCTTCTGCAATTGTTGCTGTTAGTCTCTCACGAGTCGAATGTGTGGGTAGTGGAGTTGCTCCAATGCTACCTTCAATAATGCTAGAGGCATAACTGGCTGTCCAGTGCTATCTTGTCTCCAAAAGACCTCAGTGGGGATAAAGAACACCCAGCTTCTTCAATAGATCCTTCTCTTCTTGTAGTGCTCGCCCTTGTATCTCAATTAACTGGACAATAGACAGCACGTTAAAGCCTTCCTTTATCAACATGCATCGTCATGTCATCTGTTTATCACTTTCTATTTCAAAATTAGACATGGTTTCGAAATAGGCTGCCTTTTTGGCTTCTAAATTTGCAGTTTCGTTTCCACAAGAAATGTAATCTGACCTTTTAGAATGCACTGCACATTTCATGACTGCGAGCATCAATGAGAGTGCTAGTGCTTCAATATGTTTATCCAATAGGGCTGCATGTTGCCCTGGCATGCGTCTGCATGGAGGAAGCCCCTCCTTTTCCAGCGTGACAGACCTGGGCGTACTGTTGCCCTCACATAGGCGTAGTGAAGTGCAGCGATAAGCACCACTAATTCTACAGCCTTTGCTGTGCAATGCAAAGGCAATCTCGCACTTGTCACTACTTCCAATTCACCCTATTGATTCAGCTTTACTACTGCTGATCCAGTATGCCTTTTGCCAGTTGTTTGGTACATTTTTGAAGAACCATCAATAAAAACAACTTCCCCCCTCCAGAGGACATTTTCTCTAGTTTTGGGAATTTCATTATAATTCTCAATATACGTTGTGCAATCATGTACATAATCATCGTCTCCTACTAGTTCAGCTATGAATGTTGCTGGGTTCACTGTCTTCCATCCGACAATTTTAATCGCAGGATTCAATATTATTACCTCATGTCCTGATGCTCTCTGTGAGGTCAATGTACTTTTGGGTTTCTTTAAAATTGAAAAAAATACATGCTCAACAAATAATGTTGCTGAACACCACATTGTTATACTTGAAACTTTTTCAATCACGAATGCAACAGCAGCTAAAGTCTGCTCACAAGAATAATGTCTTTCATAACTGGATCTAAAATCCCACTATAATAGGCTAATGGTTTGTGTCTATATCATAATGTCATTTTCTGTCTACGGACTGCTGTCAGGACTTCTCCATTTGAAAGGGGAAAATACATAAAACTCATCATGATAATCCCAACACAGAGCCTGTACTAATCGCATTTTTTAATTCTTGAAATCCTTCAGTCATTTCATCTGTCCATATTATTTTGCTCTTGCCCACCTGTGCTTCTTAAAGCCCTTTTAAAAGTGGATGAATGTATCTACTGTAATCAAAAACTCAGACCCTGGAATAGTTGCTTAGGCCTAAAACCTGTTGCATTTTCCTCACTTGTTTAGGTTCTGAGGTGTTTGTAATTGCTTCTGCTCTTTCAGGCATCAGTTTCCTTTCTTCATGAGAAATCAAGTGTTCTATATACAAGACCTCTTCCTGACGGTATTGTAGCTTCACTTTGTCCACTTTATATACCTTCTCTGAGAGAATCATCATGAGTTTAATGGAATCTTCTTTCTTCTGTCTCACTGCACACCAAAATTTCATCCACATATTGAACTATTGCACTTTCAAGCTGAACATTGCCTAAATCCATCTGATTGAAGGGTACTCACAGTAACCTTGGGGCAAAAGAGTATGTTTCAGGTGGATCATTCTAAACGAAAATGAAGTCAAACCCTGTGAGTCTTCGTGAAGGGGAATTGAAAAGACTGCATTTTTGAAATCTATGTCTGTAAAATATTTCACCTTCGATGGGATGTTACACAATATTGTTTGTGATTTGGTACTAAAGGAAACTTAGATTTGACAATATTGTTTAGTGGCTGAAGACCCTGAATACATCTCCACGACCCCCCACCCCCTGTCATTTTGCTCACTGAGTACACAGCCGTGTTACATGGAGAACCGGATGGTACCAATATTCCTTGCTTCATCAAAGTGGAAATGGTCTCAAATATACCTTCCTTCACATCTCTGGACGTGGGATATTGCTTTGCACGTGGCAAGAGGGCACTTGGTTTCAGCTTGATTTTAACTGCTCCTACTCCTTTTAATAGACCACATTATATGGATTTGAGGTTCAAAAAATCTTGTGCACTTTCTCTAAATCTTCCTGAAAGAATATTGGTTTATTTTTTACCAAAGACATTCTCTGTGGTATTGCTCTATTCTCTACCTTTATCCAATAAGTGAGAATTATGAAAAATAGTAGTTCATCATCAGAATATTCATCCTTAAACAACTCCTCATCTGTCAAATCTGTCAGCATATATCCTTCACTGAGGGCTATCACTGCTCTCCATCCACCTCCCTCATCATTTGTCCCATGAAGAACCACTCGTTCCTCTCCAACTACTGCTGCCGATGCCTGATGTCTGCCAGATGAGCCTACTTTATTAAATTGAGAATAAAGTGGACATCATCCTACGTGGCAACCCATAAAACCTATTAGCGGCAGGGATTGCATTAGGGGAACATATCTACTTATAGAATATATACGGGTTAGTACGTCATTGGTTGTCTCTTATCTGTAAGACAACCCTCAAACTACCTATAATACTGATTATAGCAAACAAAATGGCAGCAGATTGGTTTATGCAACATTTTATAGTAAGTTTCCCTATAGATCCACTGATTGTTTGGCATTCTCGCCCAACCTTGGCATTTTGGACTCGGCTAGCAGTATGTAAGGGAACCAAAACCCAGGTGATTGAATCAGGTCAAATTACTCTGTACTTTCCCAATTAGTCCAGCATCTCTCATCAGTCCAGCCATGACCCAAAGTTTCCTGTCTGTAGGTGACCTTGTAGCCTGTTCTTTGTTCTAGGACATTCGAGGGAGTGAAAGCACATCACTATCTTCAATCGAGACTTTGTGAATAGCCCTTGTTTTTTACTTCTGAGTCAGATGTGAAGAGACCACAAATGTGTCCATTTCAGCCTCTTAATTGCTGCTATTTAATTTAATTATACTGGGTGTCATTGCTACTCTTGGCCTCTAGAGACTTGATCCCTCTACCTTGCATAGACTGTATACACTTGTAATTGTCCAATACGTGGCTCTTGTAAATGTTTTAGCCTCCTTGATCCCAAGCCAACATTGCCTCCTCTTTATTATGAACACAAAGGTAGTGGAATTGAATCTTTGCGCGAGCCAGCATCCATTTTACATTAATGGCTGTCCTAGCCTTGTTATATGTTCCACTATAGCAAGCTTCAGAGTATCCTTTCTACCTTGTGTAACTGCGTATTTACACTTATTGGTCAGCAAGTTACTTTATTCTTCTTTTTCATACATGATTACTTTATTGTTTCGTACATGTTTCTCTGGTCACTTCAATTAAATCATCTATCTTCAGTATTTTCATATCGTTTCAGTATAGCTTTGTATATCTTCTTTATGACATCACTCTATCCATGTCAGGTTTCACTCAGTACTCCATGATGTCCAAAGGTGAATGCTGACATCCTTCCATACAACATCCTTCTACACTTTCACAACGGCTGTTGGAGTGCATATCCACTTGATGGAGTATAGGAACAAAACATGGGGTCCCATACAGAGCCATTCTGCTACTGTTCCAGTATGATGGAGGTGAGGGTACGGGAGTTAGGGATAATGCATCTAACTGCTCCTCTACAATTGTCTCTGCATTTGTGGATACATATTGTTACGTTATGTTACATTACGTTCTATTATTTCATATTATGTATTATTTGTATAACACAAACATGGGGCAGCATGGCGCTAAGACATTTCTGAATCATGCACCAGCTTTCAGAAGGGGATGATGAAAGGAAAATATAGGAGAAGAAAAGAACCTCTTTTAGCAGTTTATTTTTGGAAAAGCAATGGGTTGCTGACGTCACATGAATATTAGGAGACTTGTTAAGGTTCCAATCGGGCGTCACACACCAGACCAGGATAATTGGTCTCCTACTGGGATGTGGCGCTCAATATGAATGCTTTTTTCTTTAATTTAAATGAATTCAAATTGAGCGATACCCGACCCGTCTTAGACCCCCTTTTACAAATGCCCCGGGTCACAATGGACCGTGAACCAGGCCGGTTGGTGAAAATACAATGTTGATTCACAAAAATCACGCACATTTTAATATTGGGCAGCAATCACCAATGGGGTGATAATGACAATGGAAATGGAAGCAATGCACTTGGTTAACCTTCTAGTAGAACATATTCAAAGCACAAGTGAATAGGAGCACTTTTTGAATTAGGATATATAGCACCCAAGTTAAGGTGCCCACCTGCAATGTTCCCTCAACCCACAAATAATTGAATTCTGAGAGGATAGAAAGAAGCAGCAGGTAGTCAGGGATATGATGAAGCAAACAGAATCAAAATCCGACCTTCCCTCACAAAATAATGCAATGGCATAAAATGACACTCGGAAATTGAAAAATAAATAATGAATGTGTGGTTAAATCTATGAGGCAAATATGATTTCTCACACTAGCATGAATGTATAAACCCTAACAATCACAAGGCAAGCTCTCAACACAAGGCATACAGTTCACAAACAAGATGAAAGTGTGAACACAGTGCAGCCGAATTACAAGTTGGAAAGTTGCATTTTTTTTTTTGAATTGCAGTTTAAATGTCAGGTGATTTTTATGAAAAACGGGTGAAATCCTCTGATTTCGAAAGCAGTTTTTGGGCTGGGGACAGATGTATACCACAGGGACAATATGGAAGTGAAGGAATGTCTCTAGCTACACAACTTGATGAGATTTGCAAGATAGAAGAAGGTTTGCTTTAGGTAAATGAAGCCGTGAAAGAGAGAAAAGCAGCTGAGAAAAGAACAGGTTTGACTTTAGATTATTAATACTATGTTGTTAAAGAGGGACACAGTAAGATCCAAGGTTGATTCGCGACATCAACCTTGTCACCCCAGCGTTCAGCTTTATGTGGAAATTAGTTTGATTACTCATAATATGACTGAGGGCTTATGATCTACTCAAGAAGGAATTAATAGAGATACGGCGCTAGCACTTAGCAAGTCAAGGACAGTGTGCTTGGAGAATTCTAAGAGTTTTAACAAGTTTCCAGGGTATGGGTAGGATTGCTTAGAGAGTGGGATAAAGAGAAAAGGGTCAAGATGGGCAGACTATGGTCCTCATTACGAGTTTGGAGGCAGCCATGCCCTCAATAAGGGCATGGCTGCCTCCAAACTCGGCTCCGGGTCCATGGTCTCTGAATGGGGAAATACTGGGCCATTCCGACTTTGGAGGGCCCAGTATTTCCCCATTCAGGGAACCCGTACCATCCCCGTTCCCATTTGAGCCCTGTTAATGACAGGCCCATCGTTAGCATGCTTGTCCCCTCGCGGGACCCACAAAGGACATCTGGTCTGACCAGACGTCCAGTGCGGGTCCCCCGAGGGGACCTCGTAATGAGGCGGTACAGGGTTAACGGCACCGGCACCTTTACTGGCACCTTTAACCCCTTAACGCTTCACTTGTAATGAGGCCCTATGTGTTTCTCTGGGATGGGGAAAATACTCACAAGCCACACTTCATTTTAGGGATTTTGGAACAGTCAAGGTTCTGGTCACAAGAGATTCTGGTCATCGGATAGCGGACTCTCCTGGAAAAAAAGACTGCTGGGCTAAGGTCTGGTCACCGGATAACAAGGACAGATGAATGGCAGAGCAGCGGGCATGCAATAAGTGGGTAAAAAGCCAGGCAGTTCTCAGGATGCTTCCCAAAATAATACCACAGATTTTCCCTTTGGTTATTGGGATTTTATAGTGTGGTTCTCTTGGTTGAGGCTTTGCTGGGGATAGGATAAGCAATGCTTTGACCTTGAAGTGGAATCAGCTATGCTTTGGCTTTGCAGTGGGATCTGGAATCTGGCAGGATGAAAGGGGAAGATCGGGAACGCAGGCACAGGAAATTCATGAAAGAGCTTTCTAGAGTTCTGTCATCCACCCTTTATATAGAGCATGGTGATATCACAGAATTATTGGTGGGCAGATCTGAGCTAGGCCTTCCTCCAAGACTGGGATAGGTCAACCTAAGTTAATCGCCTCCTCGAGGAGACATCTCAGTTCATGAGGTTGCATTTTATGAGGTAAAAATCCTTCCCAGAGTCCTTTTTGCCAAAAATGTGTCATAACATAATTTACACATTTGTACAGTTGTGTAACTTTAACAAATCACATGGGCAGATTATATATTTTATGTAGAGCATAGCAGTTCAATCATCATGGTTGTAGGGCCTTGTTTCACAATTTGTTCATTTTTAGTGTGAAATATTCGGCCTAAAATTCTATAACTTTCTACAGGTGTATAAACTATCATTGGGCATGTCAGTATTGCAATTTGCAAGGGCATCATGTATACTTGCCTTAGAATACCCAATTCTCTGCCATTTCTGTTCCCAATATGGCAGAGAATGCTACAATGCCATAAATTAAAAACCACAAAATTATATTAAACTGTTACATTTTTACATTCCTGCAAAGTCTGGTTGCCAAGATAAAAGTCTGAAAAGTTTCTTAATTAAATAGCTGTTTAAACCAAATGGTCAGCATTGTCCTCCAAATATGGCCATGCCTTTCCAGGTTACCCCACTTAGCCCAGGTACGGCATGGAGTTTTTCTTTGAAGCTTCTTGTAGAAGTCACTGGAGTGATTTTCTTTATCACATTCTCGTGTCCCAGAATTTCTTCTGTAGAAAGCCTCAGCCCAGACGAAAGTCTGATGAGTATGTGAACTTTCTTTGTCTTGGTCAGTTAAAGTTTTCCAACCTAGTAATTATCAGCCAAGTGTCCTAGAAGTTTATGGTGGTTCCTTTTGGGGAAAGCCTTAGCTTAGCTAGCAGGAAAAACCTGTTCTAGAGCTTGCTAAATCCAGCCAATGCAGTTTAATTCCTTATTTTATTTATTTTTGTTATAAATCAGAAGAAAGCCTGTTGAATAAGATTATATATTTCACAGCACAGACCCCTTCACATTGCTAGATAATGGGAGGGCCTGATCCAACATACACTTTTAAACAAGTATTTTTCTTTATTTGCAAAAGTACATTTAAACACGTGGGGCTGCTAGCATTTTCCTTTCAAATTCGGTGTAGGCTTCCCTCTGAATTCCCACATTGTTTTGTAGCCAGAGTTAGCTTCTTGTATGTAGCAATGGGTTTAAAACACAGATGCACTGAAATTGACATAGGCACAGAAAGGCAGGGCCTTTTTGACGCATTGAACTTTGATATTTTGTAGCCCAAAAGTAAAGTGTTTCCCGTGTAGCTGAAGTAAAGCTTCTTTTGATTTCTTCAGATCTGAACAACAGCCTATCATTCCAGGATACTGCTCTTGTTTGCTGGAGCAAAATGTGAATGTGAATGGGCATGGCAGGGTCTCATTAATAAAAGTTTTGTGATGAGGAATCAGAGGAAAAGAGTATCAGAGCGGCATCATCTTTAAATGTAAATATTTACCTTTTTCAATGGGAACTTTGGGCTTGCACCAAAGCAGCGCTGCTTTTTCACTCCCCTTATTTTTTACATGTAAGCAACACACTGGCAGGTTTTTTTAGTGTGCCCACTTGTTCCATCCTGCCCAATATGTGCTTGGCAAGATGGTGCAGCCATATTTTTGTAGTTGCAAAACACAGTTTTGCCGTGAGGCAGTGGTGCTCACAGGAGCCAAAGCAGCCATTTTGGTGTTTCTGCTGACGTGCAGCTTTGTTATGGAAGGGAGTAGCTGAGTGGATCAACAATGCCCACAGACTGCATTGGTAGTAAGTGTGGATTGGGTCACAAAGGATTTCACACCCCGTTTGACATGATAAGCTAAAAGGGGCTGGTGAAATTTTTGCCTTCTTGGTCTAAGCTGATAATTTAGCACAGTTTCTAAGTTACAATTCCAGGATAAGGAGAACAAAACGGTCAGTGGGCTCCGAATAAAACCCTATAGTCGATCTGTTAAGTAACTGACAACCAATGCAATCAACTAATGAAGAGGAGAGACGTATGTCGCCCCTTAGGTAATTTAAGAATCATTCTTGTGACACAGTTTTGTACACACAGAAGTCTCTGAAGTCAGCTTTAATACCTTAATAAACAGAGATATGCAGTATCTTCACACGCAACCTTTAAATCCTGCAATGTTACAGCCAGTTAGTCTGCTCTGCCCTCTTAACACACAGGTATCGTATCTCTCGGGTATTAATGCTCGTCATGTTAATGGCTTCTTTGCAATTGTGTCGACTATGTTTCTGCTATCAATTGTGGGTTCCTTTCCACCTTCCCTACTAAGGTTTGACCAAAACAATTTCTCAGAGGTCACAAAATGCCATGTCTGATAGTAATATTTTTGGACAAAGTGAAATATTAGTTACTTCCTGGTTCTGTAGCGGTCTGATGAATAGAGTTCCTGCGCTGGCCTATGTGTGATTTCATTTGACTGTGCCCCAGAACTGTTCTCAGAGGATTGCATTAAACCATATTTCAAATCATAAAAGAGACTACAGACCTCAGATACAAGGAGTTTGTTCATACCATGTGTCCATAGCACAGAATTTTAACGATATTTAGACAGTTGCACGTATGCTACAAACACATTCATTTATTGTAACAATTATAATTGTGAATGCTATATGTACAACTAAAACGTATATTTCCCTATAAATGCATTTCAGAAATGTTCGGTAAATAGCCATCAGAATGCACCTCAACCAAGAATGAGTGCCAACATGTGTTTTACACACATGCACGTTTGCAAGGCAGCTTTGTTGGTCAGAGTAGTAATCACCACATGTAAAGTTATTAAAGCGTAATTCATTTTTTAACCATGTCTCATTTTGCTTACAGTAATAGAAAAACTAATAGAAAATCAATTCAGACTCCTATGCATTACAGTTGTATAGATTTAGGATGAAAGTTGCACATTTACTTGGTTAAGTATTTAGGCCAATCTCTGTTGTCACTTGTCACTTCTTGTGGATTGTGTCTAATTGTTAATTTCCATATATTTCATTTTAAATGAACACTCTGTTCTGCCAGCTTGATTTGTCTCTTCCAGGCATTGCTCGCTTAGTACCTGGAGCTGTCCTTTTTAGATGGAGACTGATGGCTCTGGATACCTCTCATTCTGATCCTCTCGTAGGGAAGTGTTCAGTTCAAAGCTAATTAGCTGAAACACTAGTTGAGCGTTTGTGTATATCTTTGGGCCTCATCACGAGTTGGGCAGTATCCTGGTGGTATTATCACCTGGGTTTATAGCGTTACCGCTAAACGGTCCACCGTCCAGTGCTATTAGTGCCGGATAAAAGGTTGGGCAGAAATGGGCATTGCCCATTCCCTATTGGGTCCATTGAAACCAATGGGGCATTTTCGGTGCAATTAGCGCACTCAATTAGCGTGAGCTAATAGGGCTGCGCTAATTGCGCCTGAAAATGGGTGGTAAATTGGCACATTTACTCCCAGCTAAGGGCTGGGGTAAATGCTGCCAGACTCATGATTGGGCAGACCCTTAAATACAGCGGTAATAGTGTTACCGCCACCCAGTCTGTCCGGCGGTATTAGCGCTGAATCAAGGGTTGGGCGGTAATGGGTATTCCCCATTGGGTCCATTGGCCCCTATTGGGCATTTTCAGTGCAATTAGCACGTGCTAATACTGCCACATTTAAGGGTCTTCCCAATCACGGGTCTGGCAGCATTTAGCTCCAGCTCTAAGCTGGGGGTAAATGCGCCAACTTACACTCATTTTCGGGCGCCACACTAATTGCGCCCAGAAATGGGCGTTATGTTGGTGCATTTAAAGCCAGCTTAGAGCTGGAGCTAAATGCTTCCAAACCCGTGTTTGGGAAGACCCTTAAATGTGACAGTAATAGCATTGCCGCCGCTTTTAAGGGCTACCACCCAACTCGTGACGAGGCCCCTTGTGTTTAGGGGTTTCTAACCTGATCAGCCATTGTTGCCTTGAAATGCAATTTGCAGAAAAAACACATTGGCAATCTTTGCAGATAGCTTTTCCTAGTGTGCCCAACCTCACCTGTCGTTGCACAGGCCCACGAACAGTCGGACTCTATTCGCTTATTGTCCTGCGAACTTAATGTTCAGATTTGATGGGCACCCCCACAGTGACCTATGTTATGCTTCATTGGGCTTTATTATAACATTGTTCACCTTATTTTGGTTAAAATTACTGAGTGATCATCCTCAACTCTTAGTAGCATCAGTTAATATATTTTCCCTCTTTTTCTATAACTTTTTAAAAAATCTGGCATTCAAATATTTTTCTCATAACTGTTTTCTGTTGTGCTTATACCTTTTTCTGCACTTATGGAGCAGAATTCTTTGGGGTTCAGGTAAGACAAACTTCCCAAAGGAGACGTAAGGGTACGGATAATAATCCCATTTGACATTTGTGAGCATTGACATTTCTGTACATTTGTTAGTGGGGACCAGTTGTGGGAGGTTGCTTAGAGCATTCCAAACTTCTCATCCCTGTCCCTTTCATAGTAGCATGCTCGATGACAGTTTACATTTCTGGTACAAGGGTTTGCCATAAACGGCAAGGATAGTAGCCCTTGCATTGCATTGCACCTGCAAAGAGTGGAAATCAAATTAACGAGGGGCATCATGAAATTTGAAGTAGAATTTGGACATGTACTGAGCTGAATTAAATAAGTTCTCAGTCATTGGACGGAGCAAACTGACACGGTATGCAGTCACATGACTGCCAATCCAAAGAGAGTGCCCCTTCCCTTCCCCGTATGCGCTGTCCAGCGGCGTAAAGAACCTGGCAGAAAAGGACAGCAGCATTGGTCTGATGGCCACATGCTCTTCTCGGTTCACAGTTTGCAAACATTTCGATTTATGATGGACAGGGTAGCTTGAACAACACACGTCGTTCTGACAGCTGTGTGCTGATCTTGGAACACATTCTCCAATCATTCGCTCCGTAATGTTTATTGTTGCAAATTGCCACTCCGAAATGTGGTGCGAGGCGAGTTCCTGGAGGGCTGCATTGAGTTTTCTCCCACGACACGACAGGAGTTTGGAAGGACAGTGTCATTATTCCAAGGTCTGCCATCTGGAAGCGTTAAAGGGAAACCATCTTCTGTGAAGAGTGTGTAGAAACCCCGATGCCATTCTTTAGCGTGGAGAGTCTAATTGAATGTTTTTAACGTGGCAAGGTCTGCTAAGCCGCTGAACCATAAGGACGCTGTGATTTACTTTAATATGCGCGCGTGAGCCTCCCAGGAGCCTGGCGCACCTGCTTCTCCAGTTGCCAAAAGCATCCTGAATCCGGCACTTTTCTTTTCAAGTTAAATAATGGAACAGGTTTGCTGCCTAGTACTTGTTGACACCTGTGTTCTTACGAAGCCTAATTAGAAAATGGCGTCCCTAAGGCTTAAGGGTTTAAATGCGCCGGAAGTTGTTCGGTTCTTTTTCATTAGCCAATCATCAGCAACATTTTTGGAGTCTTATTCATAGTAACTTTGTTTCGAATGCAGGCTTTTACTTGATAACATGCAGTTCTGTATCATGTTTTTGTTCATGTGAGTTACTGGTTTCTCCCCACAATAGAATCCACAGATTTTAAATGGAACCGTTTCCTCACAGTCTATTTGTACATGGTTTTAGTGCACACAACTAAGCGCTGTCAATAGGCAAAGACAGCATCTAGGCACTGTAGAATAGGAAAGTGTAATTCTCACGATGGACGATGACAGTGACTACACACAGGGGCTGCATAATCCGACAGGTATAATGTATGCATACGAAGGATATCACGCATCCCTTGCTTAGCTGTTAGCAAGCCGGTCTGGCCAATGTGTCCATCGTTTATACTTTCCGCAGTTAACATGTAAGTGTAATTATGTGTGTATATTTGGTTTGCAAAGGTAGCGGGCGCCCCTCTCTCGATAGAACAAGGCGTGATAACCTGTTCAGTGCTTATTAACCACTTGAGAGTTCGCAGCCACTGCTTTTTCTCACTGTGCCTTTCACAGATGGGAAATATCCATTTGCATATCAGTCTTTGTCCTGCCCAGGGGCAGTCCAGCACCGAAATGCAATGGCAATTCCAACCTGAACGAGAGTACCACCAGCAACCCCATACACGTGTTTCACCCTTGTTGGGGATCATAAGTGAGGTGAAGCTGATGCCTCTCTAAGCACAGTGAGAGGGAGACCACGTCTGGTTGCCCCCAGGAGACCTAGGGTTACCAATCCCAGGTTCCTTGAAATTTGGTTTGCAAAGGTAGCGGGGCGCCCCTCTCTCGATAGAACAAGGCGTGATAACCTGTTCAGTGGTTATTAACTACTTGAGAGATCGCAGCCACTGCTTTTTCTCACTGTGCCTTTCACAGCTGGGAAATATCCATTTGCATATCAGTCTTTGTCCTGCCCAGGGGCAGTCCAGAACTGAAATGCAATGGCAATTCCAACCTGAACGAGAGTACCACCAGCAACCCCATACACGTGTTTCACCCTTGTCGGGGATCATCAGTGAGGTGAAGCTGATGCCTCTCTAAGCACAGTGAGAGGGAGACCACGTCTGGTTGCCCCCAGGAGACCTAGGGTTACCAATCCCAGGTTCCTTGAAATTTGGTTTGCAAAGGTAGCGGGCACCCCTCTCTCGATACAACAAGGCGTGATAACCTGTTCAGTGGTTATTAACCACTTGAGAGTTCGCAGCCACTGCTTTTTCTCATAGTGCCTTTCACAGATGGGAAATATCCATTTGCATATCAGTCTTTGTCCTGCCCAGGGGCAGTCCAGCACCGAAATGCAATGGCAATTCAAACCTGAACGAGAGTACCACCAGCAACCCCATACACGTGTTTCACCCTTGTTGGGGATCATCAGTGAGGTGAAGCTGATGCCTCTCTAAGCACAGTGAGAGGGAGACCACGTCTGGTTGCCCCCAGGAGACCTAGGGTTACCAATCCCAGGTTCCTTGAAATTTGGTTTGCAAAGGTAGCGGGCGCCCCTCTCTCGATAGAACAAGGCGTGATAACCTGTTCAGTGGTTATTAACCACTTGAGAGTTCGCAGCCACTGCTTTTTCTCACTGTGCCTTTCACAGATGGGAAATATCCATTTGCATATCAGTCTTTGTCCTGCCCAGGGGCAGTCCAGCACCGAAATGCAATGGCAATTCCAACCTGAACGAGAGTACCACCAGCAACCCCATACACGTGTTTCACCCTTGTTGGGGATCATCAGTGAGGTGAAGTTGATGCCTCTCTAAGCACAGTGAGAGGGAGACCACGTCTGGTTGCCCCCAGGAGACCTAGGGTTACCAATCCCAGGTTCCTTGAAATTTGGTTTGCAAAGGTAGCGGGCACCCCTCTCTCGATAGAACAAGGCGTGATAACCTGTTCAGTGGTTATTAACCACTTGAGAGTTCGCAGCCACTGCTTTTTCTCACTGTGCCTTTCACAGATGGGCAATATCCATTTGCATATCAGTCTTTGTCCTGCCCAGGGGCAGTCCAGCACCGAAATGCAATGGCAATTCCAACCTGAACAAGAGTACCACCAGCAACCCCATACACGTGTTTCACCCTTTTTGGGGATCATCAGTGAGGTGAAGCTGATGCCTCTCTAAGCACAGTGAGAGGGAGACCACGTCTGGTTGCCCCCAGGAGACCTAGGGGTACCAATCCCAGGTTCCTTGAAATTTGGTTTGCAAATGTATGTATGTGTGTATATGCCTTGATGACCTGTCTGTTTTCCTGAATAGTTATAGACATATTTCCTTGCATAATTTGTTCCTTAAAAAGGTGTTCCTGTGAATAGGTAACCTTCCTGCACAAACAGTGTGACAGGGGCAGGGATTGTCCTAAATTAAAATCATTAATTCGATTAAGATTTTTGTTTTTTTTAAATCACAAATTAGCAATACATTTCACCAAACAATTAAAATGAAAGACTGATACATAACTTTGGTGCATTTGCCCAATATTCCTTCAGCATGAAAGCATAGAACAAGTGTAAGGTCAGGGTCTGGTGTAATGGTAGGAATTTATTTGCAGAAAGTTTGTGCATACACACACAGTTAGTGTGAGAACTTGACTTCTCCCCTGCAGGAGTGCACGGATGATTAGATGTTAAAGCACCAACTCAGCCTTCACACTTCTCCAAACCAAGAGTGAACCCAATCCTAAAAGTAAAACAAGCAGAGTTAAGAGATATACCTCCTTCTCTGTGTGTGGCAACGTGGGCCAAGGGAAGACTACACTCTCAAGAGGGGTTTGAATGTGAAACAATAGTAACCCAAACAGTGAAGTATAACTGTCCAAAATAAAGGAATGTCCAATCAAGATTGTATACAAAAAAGATGCACTTTAATTACACATATGCAATAATGACTACATAGAAAACATTGCAAAAACTCAACCCTGTCAAAAAAACACAGAATATGTAAGATATGAAGATGTAGCAGTCTGGGTAATGAGACAGTTGGGAGAAAGGACAATAAAAGCCATTTAAAAAAAATAAGTTCTTGACTTGCAAAAACGGATCAATATGACCCAGCCAGTATCTAGGGCCCTGAAGGGACCGGGGCTGGGGGGCATTTATCAGGACATAATAGCCGTGCAGTGTGTTGGCGGCTCGAAAAAGGCGAAGCAGGCTTCTCAGTGCTGTTCAGTGGTTTTATTCGGTTTCAAATGTGACAGTCAGACTTTAGTAAAAAAGCAATGTGAGTCATGGGTGTTGCTAAGGTCTACAGTTGAGGATTGACGGTGGATGGGCTGATGACTGGATGCCCAGGAATGTCAGTTTGATGCGGGGCTCAAAAAGATGTGGTGCGAAGAGAGCCAGAGGCATAGACAGGGTAGGGCCTTAGTGGGCAAGGCCCACCCAAAATCTGTAAGTGCCCACTTAGCAGCACTGCGTGGGCATTTACAAATGTTAATGTCACTGCAGTGGGCTCAACTACATTAGCTTCAGGCCCCACTTGTTAGACAGTCCTGGCTGCGCTTCTGGAGAGAACATCAGGGTCGGTTAGATCATTGGCTGGATTCGTGAAGAGGCTGATTGGGCAAATCCAGCCTGCTTTACAGGTCCAATCCCCGTTCTTGGAACACCTGGGCTTTGCTTTCTGACATCACACCCAAAATGCTTTGTGTTAAAGGAAGGAGGGGCCATGAATGAAGAGAGGTAAAAGAGAGAAAAACAAGATAGTGGATCCATTTTGCATCTGGTCTGAGCTCCCTCTTTCTGTGCTAACCTTGCCCTCCTCCCTTGCCTGAGCCCAGTCCAAAGGAAGGAGCCTGACCTATAGAACGTCTGCTCCATCTTGCTCTTGCCTGATCCATTTTCCCACACAAGATGATCAGTAAATGTCTACTACAATTCAGAGAACAGTGCAGAAAATGGGGGACTGGCCTGGATATCACACCCCCACATACAAATGCAGACATTAGGGAGATCAGTAATGGAAGTTGCCATTACAATAAGGGTGGAAAAATTGCCAGACTGCTTTTCATTAATTGTACCGGTTTGCTGGCCCGCGTGCACCAGAACAATCCATGGGATTTGGAATGGTGATCCTCAGCAGCAATCGGAGGTCCTGCACGTTTTTCAAGTAGTGTTCTCACAATCCTCTGCCGGATGGACATCAAAATGGTGAGATGCAGAGAAAATCCATGCACATGTGTTTTGCATGGGTTTTGCTTGGATCATCCTCCATCACACATATGTAATATGCAGTGGTGTAAACCTCTTATGTGTCACATGCATTTGTGCATAACTAATTTAGACTCCCACTCATACATGCATATATTTTCAATATTTCCACTCATGAAAGACACGTAATGTACATTACAACTCTTTGCAGGCAAACGTCCACCTTAGGGTTGACAAGTATGTTGTACCCTAAATGCTGAAGTTCCACTGGGCGTGCCTTGCACAGCGTTGCCACCCTAGCATCGTACTCCTAGAAATTGGCAAGAAAGATGATCTTGCACAAGCTGTTTCAGCATTCGTGCTTGCATTATGATCACAAAATGAGACACAAGAAATCATGATGTACCGATTTGTGTGTCGTATGGCTTGGGTATCGCAGCACTAAACTCGTACGGATTTCTGAAAGATTATGGTTAATTTGGAGTCTTTGCTATAGATAAATCCCAGTTCATTCTCGACTGTGAGGGCTTCAAACATTGTCAAACTAATGGGTTAATCAGAATGCGAGCTGGACTGGCTTCATAGATTCCCCAGCCAGAGATGTCTGTCTGCAGAGGCAAGTCTTTCCCAGATTACGCAGCAACAGCCAGGGCTGAGCATAGCAGTCTGTTATTGCAAACAGGGGGCGTTCTGAGTTGAATGCATGTTGCTACGCTTGGGAGAAGAACATGGTTTATTCATCATATCCGAGTGGATGGAAAGAACTCTGTTTAAGACATTGCAGGAAAGGCAAGCTTTGTTGAATATTTGTGGATGGTTTTTTGTGCAACGACCAAGTCTTAAACCATGCAAGTTAATTCTGTTGAATATACATAGGAATACACGGACATGGTAATTATCAGAGCCACATCAGATATCTTAAAATGTGTAATACACAAATGAACATACAATATTGATCAGATCTGCATTGTATGTCTTTAAATACTCATAAAACAAATCCATACATTAGAAATATGAAATTGACCATGCAATAACACACAGTACCCTTCGATAAAGGAATTATATTAAACTTTCATAATCTATTTCAGTAATATAAAACAATGTGCATTAGTACCCGAGGGAGAGCCACTGCGTTACCCCGTTGGCTTTATCTTTTGCCCCATTATACACTAAAAGCCCATATTAGAACATGAGCTGCCACAGGGGCGTAGGAAACACATAAAATCTGGGGGGACAGTTGACACCTTGGGGACTTTGCTTTTTTTTATTTATTGTGTTTTAGTCAAATAACTCGACTTTTCACAAACATTTAAATTAAAATAGCAGTACTTATTAAATTACATATATCATCACTGTATAAAACAAGAGAAAAGAATAAAAGAAAACAGAAGAAAATTAAGAAAAAGAAAAGCAGTTCAGAGTATACAATCCTTCAATTTGGCATCTAACTTCAGAAGGCTCAGTTCACGTAAAAATGTTACCACTTCCCAGGTCAAAAGGCTTTCATGGCCTGAGCATAGCTGGTCTCAAAAGATTGGGTGTCCACCCCGCATTCATCCTCTCAAGGTTGATACATTGGGCCTCATTATAATGTTGGAGGATACGGTATGAACGGTGCCGGTAAGGCACCGGCACCATTCATACCGTACTGCCGAATTACGAGTTCTTCTTGCGGGTGCCTGACAGCCTGCCAGGTCTGACCTGGCGGGCTGTGCGGCAGCCGCGAGCATAACTCGTAATTGCACCGGCACCATTAATAACGGTGCCGGTACAACCATGCTCCCCACCCCCATTCTGCCCTATGAGGCAGGGGATCGGGAGCCTGGCAATACCGCCACCCGCAAATGGGCAATTACCGGCCCATTCAACTCGTAATGGGCCGGTTATTGCCAGATTGCGGGTGGCGGTGCCGGTAGCGCTAGCGAGTTTGCCGGTAGCCTGAAAAACAGGCACGGCTACCGCCAAACTCGTAATGAGGCCCATTGAGTAGCATTACATTATTGGCTAATAACACTTCTTAGCACAAGAGCTTAGAAGCAAGAGGAATCCAAATGAAGAGCTATACAAGAACAGCAATTATTAATATTAGCGACCTATCCTGTTCTCGCAGTGTTACAACATCACCTATGTCACTATTTGCTTCTCGGAAGGTTAATCATGAACACCTAGAAAAAAACACAAGGATGAAGAGTTTCCTATAGCGTTGCAAGCAAATAATAAAAGGTGCACACCTTTTGAATCTAAAAGCAAGCCATTTCACTAATATCCGTATAGGACAATGGAATAGCCTTGTGGTTAAATGCATTGCCCCCTTGACCCTAACCATCTCATGTTTGAATCCTGGCTCCATCAGCATCGATAGGTTAAAGCAGTCCAATCGCATTACAATAATAAAGGGGACAAATGGATGTTGGTGGATTGCAGATAAGGGGGAGACATTGTTTGGCAGATCTCAGACCGGGCAAGTCCAACCCTGCCCTACCTGGTGGTCCAGGCGCTGATGTGTGTCTAGCTCACTTTGACACATGCTTGGTGAATGTGTCCCTTTGCCATGGTGATGCATGTGCGCAGACATCCGGCCCAGGGTGAAGTGCAATATCCCGAGGCCATGTCACCTGAAGATGTACATACAGCCCTGCACCCTATCCCAATGCTAGCGCATCGCCATGGCGACAGCCTAGTGATCCGCCTAAGATCTCCTATGACCTAGCATTCAGGGAGCAGCTCACAGCCCTTTTACATAAGCTTTGACCAAATAAGTCTAATTTTGTTACATTTGCCGTGCCTGCCCACAAAAAGTATCACTTTGCCCCGCAAAAGTAAATACAGCACCCTACAAAAGTATAAAACAAACATCCCGATAAACATCCTGGGTAGATCACTGCATATCGTCCAGTACCTCCTCGAGGTGCTCCTTGTTCAGGGTGCATTGCACCGCTGCGAGTGGGCATTCCCTGGAGTCACACAGACTGCCACCACATTGCCACCAGCACAGAGGCCAAACCCCCAACGGGTATAAACAGAACTTTAGACACATTGCTCTGGTGTGTGTGCATTCCCCACATGCAGATTACAGCAGGTGGGCAACACAGCAAAGCAGCCTCGCTTCACTTCGGCTTAAAAATACGCAGGGTATAGGTTTGTATAACCATATTCCAGGAGCGGAGAGCAGCCGGTGCACTATTTAAAACATGTCTAAGTAAGGATATGCGCCTGCCCTATGATGGACCTACAGCACCCACGCCAGATTATAATTAAAAAATAATCATGATTTAGTAACATTTACCCTTCTGGACCACCGGTCATGGAGTTTACCATCCAATAATTTAAATGTCACTAAAATGGCAGACACTGTGTAGGTGGCACGATGGAGATGTGATCTGCTGGCGTTCAACTGTGCAAACAGGAGACCCATGGGTTAATCCTGGCATCTCCTCTATGTCTACCAAAAAATGTGTGATCCTGGTCAAATCCCCTAAACTGGGAGACTTTAAAAACTGGCCAGCGCTTGAAGTAGTGGCTGTGTCAAATAATTAACTTTTGAAAACACTTGTTGGGTGCATTTGTTGTTTTTATTCTGGTTGCACATGTACACACACACATTGGTTCAGTAACCTAGATTTTGGTGACTTTTAACACTGGGTCATCTTTGAAAAATTAAGCTGCTCTTGAGCAGCAGATGTAGCGGCAATGATTCAATTAAAAGGCATTTTTGTGTGGATAACACATTTGCCACAAAATCAGTGTTTCTCAAACCATGAAGGAAAACTCTCTCTAAAACTATCAACCTTTGCGCCTACCTTAGCCCCACCATCCAGCACCCTGGTGAAACAGCTTTCTGTCCCGCGTAACTCAAGGCAGCACCCGGGTGAAACTGTGGACCGTCCACACGCAACTCAAGGCACACCGGCAAAACTACATGCAGTCCCCATGCAACTCAAGGCAGCACCCCAGCAAAACTGCGTGCCATCCTGCTGTAATTCACGGTAGCAACCATGCGAAAATCCGTGCAGTCCCCCCATAACTGAAGGCAGCACCACTGGTGAAACTGCATGCAGTCCCCATGCAACTGAAGGCGGCACTCTTGCAAAACAGCCTGCCTTTCCCCCATAACTCAAGGCAGCACCCCAGGGAAACGGTGTGCAGTCCCCACGCAACTTAAGCCAGCACCCTGGTAAAACTGCATACAGTCCCCCCATAACTCAAGGCAGCACCCCAGCAAAACTGTGTGCTGTACCCATGAAATTCCAGGAAGCACCCCAGTGAAACTGCGTGCCATTCCCCATAACTCAAGGCAGCACCCCAGTGAAACTGCAGACCTTCACCACGCAACTCAAGGCAGCACCCACGAGCAGTCCCCCATAACTGAAGGAAGCACCTCACTGAAACTGTGTGCAGTCTCCACGCAATTCAAGGCAGCACCCTGGCAAAACTGCGGTCCATCACAACTGGTTTCAAGGCACCTAAACTGCCGGCCCACACCCCTAAGTCATAGCAGCCCCTTCAAGTCCTGACCTCCGCCACAACCACCCAAAGGTAGCCCATTTCCAGCACACCACGCTCCCTTCACCCCTTAACCTCTGCCACAACCTCCAGGCAGCCCCCTCAACTCCCTGACCTCTGCCAAAAACCCTAAGCAGCCCCCTCAAGTCATAACATCACCCACAACCCCCACTCACCTCTGCCACAACACCAGGCAGTCACCTGCCAGTACACCACCCTCCCCTCACTCCCTGACCTCTACCACAACCCCCAGGCAGTCCGTTGCCAGTACACCCGCCTGCCCTCGCCCACCTGGCCTCTGTCACAACCCCCAGGCAGCCCCCTCAAGTCCTGACAAACCACTCACCCCATGCTGTCCCCGGCCAGTAGAAACGTGTCTAGAAACACTTTTGTACAGCTGCATTATAAATACTATATAATTTCATATCATATCACATCATATCATACACCGCTCTCCCATCCCCCCCTGACCTCCGCCACAATCCCCAGGACACTTTAAAAAATAAGAATGAGTTATCAAGTTGCATTTATTCTGATTTCACAAGAAAGGGAAGAGTTCTGCTCCTTGAGGTCATCGTAGGTCATTGTGGCCATGGGGCATACGGGGACTGTGAACAAGCAGAGACTCAGGCCAGATGTTTCCAGAAAATGCCACCCCACCTTTGCAGAGGGCTTAAAATGTGGGGCACCCGAAGAGTCAGACAGAAAGCTTCATCTTGGAGCGGGGACGCCTTACTCCGAGCCTTTTGGCTGCCGTGGTATCTTTGCCTAGCTGCTTTCGAGGCTTCTCAGCTGATTCTGGCAGATGAGGGCATTCCTTAAAGTTGCACAAATGGTAATGTATTTACTTTAGTCTTCTTTGCTTCATTTATTATGTGTTGCATTTGTTTATGTATGCTTTAGATGAACAAAGGGCCATATAAGAGCCAGTTTATCATTTAGCTGAGAGTGTGTATGTGTGAATCATTGTCTCCCTGTGTCCAAGGTTTTTCATTCAGTATATTGATGAGACGGATAAGATTTTTCAGTACACTCTTTGAAAATCAGAGCACATGGACATGTACAATTGCTGCCACTAAAGCTGGATTCACTCTGGTAGAGTGACGTTTGAATGATGTGCATTGCAAGCTTTATTTATGGTCCCTTTGCGCATTGTACGTTGTTTCTCCTATCATGTGGTGGTAAGTTCACAAGGTTTTCCGGACGTAATGTTGCATGTTGTAATCCGTGAATTAGGTTAGGTTTGCACTTGACTGGGCGTGTGATACCTTTGCATGGTGTGTCCCTCAACACGCCCACGTTATTTCTCGTTCTTCCTCATTTCTCTGGGAAAATGGGGGATATGCATATTCTTCCCCCTATTTCTTTCTTTGCGCAGGCCCGACCCACACTTTGCTTGGCGTGTCGTGCAAAGCGCTTGACTGCATGCAAAGTCACACTAACAGGGTAATTCATAGAAATTCGCACAAAAGTGGTGCACGCGGCTGGCGCACAGTGTTCCCGTGCGAATGTCTGCGCCAGCCGCGTGCGCTAAAATCGATTTCCGCGCATAGCGTATTCATGGATTTTAGCCTCCAAAAGCAGCCGTGGCACAGAGTGGCGCAGCGACCCTGCAGCTGTGCCAGTTACGCCCACAAGAACACCCTCACGCAAGGAAAAGCCATCAAAATCCCCAATCCAGCGCAAAGGGCTGCGCCAACCCTGGACCAGTTTACCGGACTGCCAAACAGAAAACGCCAAGCGGGGAACGTGTAGTAACTTCCACACGCGAAAGGGCCTGTGCGAGTGGGGTACGTGTATAACTGTTGTTAGCGTGAATTTTTACACGAGATTGGCCTGGGTACGTGTATTCCAGGGGTGCACGGGAAATTTCACACGTGATTGGGCCTGGGGGAGCGGGGTAAATGTATTTCAGGTGCTCGTGGGAAGTTTCACACGCGATTGGGCTGTGTACGTGTATTTCAGGGGTGCACAGGAAGTTTCACACGCGATTGGCCTGGGTACGTGTATTTCAGGGGCACGCGGGTAGTCTCACACGCGATTGGCCTGGGTATGTGTATTTCAGGGGTGCGCGGGAACTTTCACACGCGATTGGCCTGGGTATGTGTATTTCAGGGGCTCACAGGTAGTTTCACACGCGATTGGCCTGGGTATGTGTATTTCAGGGGTGCGCGGGAAGTTTCACACGCGATTGGCCTGGGTACGTGTATTTCAGGGGCTCGCGGGTAGTTTCACATGTGATTTGCCTGAGTACGTGTATTTCAGGGGTGCGCGGGTAGTTTCACATGTGATTGGCCTGGGTACGTGTATTTCAGGGGTGCGCGGGTAGTTTCACACGCGATTTAGCTCTCAGAGCGGGGTACGTGAATTCCGTGGGTGCGCTGGGAGTCCTACATGTGAATTGGCAGTGTGGGTCCTCCCAGGTGTTCCCTCTACACCCTCCACAGCCCCTGCAGGCAGACCACACCACATGGGACTACCCCACACCCCTGGTCAAGTCCCGCAGGTAGCCCATCCACCATGGCCATGCACCCCAGCCAAGCCACCTTTCCGCTTTCACCACTGATCACCAACTCATGTCCCCCTGCATCCCCACCCCCCAAGCACTGCAGGGCACCTGCCAGCAGGCCCCCACTCATGTCGCCCTTCCCCCAGGTCATGAAGATCCTCAATCATGGCCTTTATGGCCAGCCTCCCCAGACCAAAGACCCAACCAAGTATTGCATCCACCCACATAGAAAAGGCAATTACATGATACAACCCCAATGGCAAGTATGTAAATGAACACATGTCCGTCACACACACACAATGGTTGCAAGTGAATGTGAAAACCCATATCATGACATGCATGAAACCAATGAGATAATACCACACATCGAAGTATGAAGAAAATGATGTATTAAAAGCAACATGAATGGAATTAAAATCAAACAAACAACAATGGGAATAAAAAAAGAAAAGCTGCATGTCCGCAAAATAATGAAAAACAAGAAATCATAATCCAAAGGGAAGGTGTCCAAAGTCACAGTCCAACAAAGCAAATACAAGGGAAAAACAAAAGTGAAAACCATTGCTCCATGGGGAAATCCAAAAAAAAGAAGATGAATCCAATAGTGAACTATATACAGATGAACAATCCAGGGTCCATGATCCCAACTGAAGAAATGAAACCTATCAAAAATACTACCTAATGAAAAACTATATACAGAAATGTGGTGCATTGTCTAAGCGCAACCAAAATAAAGAAAAAACCAAAGGAAACCTAACACTATCTAACTATTTACAAGGGCAGCGGGCAAGTCCAATGACTCACATGTTGATGTCCTGGGCCAGGGCATCATCGAACTCCTGGTCGATGTCCCAGAGGCGGTCCTCTTCCATGGCCCCGAGGGTTCGCAGGGACGATGACATCTGGCCTTAGGGCCCTACGCATGGAGTTCTCCACCCTGACCATCGTGAGCCATGCCTCTTCCGCCCGCTGCCGCTCCGCATCTATCGCATGGCCCAACCGCTGCCACACGGAAGACACTTCTTGTCCAGGGTCCTCCTGCCCTCCAGCCGATGCCTGCCCCTCCGATGATGAAGGCCCCGAGCCATCCTGGCTCCCACCTTGTTGCTGCTGCTGCTGCCTGTGCCCTGGATCCCATGCCTGCACATCGTCCTCCAGCTGGGGTGCAGTTGTTGAGGTGTCCACCCCTGCTGGACATCCGACTCCCGACTGTGGCAGGGATGTGTCCTCCACCAGCCTGGCCGCAGGGTCAGCGGCAGCTCCACAGGGCACCCAGGTGACACATGGGTGGGAAGATGGCAAGGAGGACGACTGGTGCATAGGGGGTTCAGTTGAGGAGGGGGTCGGAACAAGGTCCAGAAAACGGAGGAATCCGGCCCTGGTGAGCTGTCCCAGTGGGTCAGCGTGGTCAACGAGCCATGCGAGAAGACGTGCAGTCTCCTCATGAATAGACTGCAGGTCAGCTCGCATGGCACGTTGACGCAACGCCACCCCACCCAGGACAGGCTCAACCCGGTTCCGGATAGCCACATCCGCAGGGAGAGGAAGGCCAGTTGGTGTAAGCCAATCCCCTCCCTGAGAACAGGTCTGGACGTAGGTATCCCTGCTGGTGCAAGATGATGCAGTCACAGGATCGGGGACAGGATTACACACAGGCACCTCCACGGCGGCCTGTGCTGCCTCCTGTCCCTGCCTCTGAACTGCACCACTAGCACCAGTGGAATCCCCACCTCCAGACCCCATCTCTGTCCCTTGCACGGCCTCCTCCTCCACCAAACCCCCCACCAACCTGGATGACTCCGTGCCATCTTGGGGTCTCAGCTGCCCCTTCAGCTGCCGAGGAGTCCAACTCCAACCTCTGCCTCTTGGACCTCCCCTCGGCAGCTGCGACCTGGGATGCGGCACCAGACTCCTCACGCCCTGACTAGATGACAACCTGGGAGGGGAGCCGGGCCTTGCGTCTCCGGCTGGCGGTGCGATCCCTGCCGCTGTGCTCCACAGCACCTTCTCCGCCCTCTTCATCAGTTGACGCTGCAGACAGGGATAGATAGGAGACAGGCATCAGGGCACTGTACAATGGACTCATACACACATGACAGTTGTACATGAGTGGCATTGCCAAACGTCCGACATGGCATCACAATCCCCAACACACATGTCATTGCAACTCACACACATGAGCTATTCCACAGCCATATTGCAACAGCCAGCACCATCCATACACATACAACAGCATGAGCAGCCAAAGGTGAGCCAGACATCACATGAAACACAGGGAGTGCACTAGACATGCACACACACCACCACAATTACATTCATGTGTACACCTCCGCCAACTGTCGCAGTGATGAGATTGGCATTGTCAAGGGTTTTGACCCATGTTGAACCAATAGACTGGGTAGATGTGGGGATGAGCTGTCGCCGCTCATCATTCCATCCCAGAACCAAGAAAACCGCGCGGTTGTGCACACACCAAAATGGTTGTCTAACCTGCCACCCACCAGTGCCAGCATGATGGACCGGAAGCGCCAGGGGTGAAAGGTGGTGTCAAAGGAAAAATAACAATGTTGTTAGACCAAAAGCGCCTTAAAATCACCTTTGTTTTCCTGAATGCAAGCTCAAAGTGCCTATTTCAAACAGGATATTCAAAAATCTTACTGAACACCAGCATACATCTGGCAGAATGAAGTGTTGTGTGCATACAACATCTGGGAAGATGAAGAGCCCAAAAAAATGTTTATAACAAAACTGGCTGAGCTGTGGATGTCAGCAGCTTAATTGAAACTGGATTTAAAACCACTAAAATCGAAATGTTTAAATTAAATGAGTGACCTACTTTTGAGTGTCACATAGTTTGCAACTGTTAAATGTCATGGTTTTGAACTTAGAATCAGCATTCTAGCTGCATGTGTAAAAATTGTAAGTTTGATTTAAACTGGGAACAAACAGGGCATTTAGCTGAAGCTTGGCTTAAAGAAATTGAATTCTGCCTGACAACTACCCCCGACAGGAGTTGAACTGGCTCAACAACTCTTCCAAGGCCTGGCTGCATCCTGCTGGCTCCACCAAAAGGAGATCACATGGCCCTGTTGATTGAAAGGGGAGTGGCACCTGGGGGCAGCAGGGAACTGAACAATGGGCCTTCTTTGGCTCAGGCAATTGTTAAATTAGGGGGGTCGTAAAATGGCTTCCTCTTGGAAGGAAATGGGAGGGAGAGTGCCTCTGCTAGCAAACTGAGCTTGGGGGAAGTGGACAAACCAGAAACTCCACCATGTGCTTGGGGGAAACCACACCCCTTTGGGCCAGAGCATAATTTTAAAAAAAGATGGATAATTCATAGTACGGACTTGTCAGAATTATATAAGTAATTTCATTATTTTTGTGATTTTTCTGTGCACGTTTTAAGAGGTGTTAGGACCCTGTGGTGTATTCTGGGGGGTTGCTAGCGGAAAATAGGGTCTTACTCCAAATGTCTGCATGTTAAAAATCTGACACTTCATCAATTAATGTCCATACTCCTTGCGCACATTTGTGTAATTTTTGGTAAATGTCCGATATTGGTAAACCGACCAAAAAGCACAAAATGTTGTCATTTCTGAATCCCAGCTCGCAGGAACATGGGGCTTGAACAGAGACCTGTCTTAATTCATCTGTAATATGTACATGTAATGTCAACCACTTGTGTATCTGGGAAATATGTATTTGAATCAAATATAGATTTGTGGGCAAATTGACCAAGGGAGGATCCTCTGACCCATAAACAGACCTCATCATGATGACAATCCATTTCCTTCCCCCAATCATGGGAGAGGGGAGAATTGGGCCAATGACAAGTAGAGGGGGCAGGCTTCAAATCCATCAACCTGTAGCAGAAATTAACTCCAGAATTTGTAGCAGAGAGGCCTGAATCCACAAGCTGAATCCTCTTCAGCAGGCCTCAAAACCAAGCAAGCTATTCAACAGCCGGGCGAGCTGTTTGAATTTTTTGCCAAGAACTTTTGCAAGAACCTGTAGCAGTATCCAGAAAGCAGTGCTGTATCCGGAACCAGAGAGAACCACAAACCAGACCGTTGTGAGCAGAACCGGTGCTTGACAGACCCAGAGAGCAGAGCTGACCCAGATATCCGGGACTTCAGAACCACCCGCCGGAAGTCCCGTCCAACCTGACCAGACCTTGACGGCTTATTTCAAAAATATAGTGTGAGTACTCACTGTGCTAAAACCAATCTCTTAGTTTAAAATAATCTAATCCAAACTATTATAGCCTATTAGGACTGCCTCCTAGAATCGTGTCATTCTGTCATCTTTAAAACTGAAAACTGTCATCTGTCATTCTGAGCTTTAAAATTTAAAATCCGAAAAACTACCTTGACTAAATCGGCTGTATCTCCGGAACCGTTTGTGCTAGGAGCGAGTTTCAACTGTCATCTTAAAGCTAAATTACTAGGCTTTCCATCAAACCTAGAACCGACTTGCTACTCCTCATAGGGCCTCCGTAATTACGCTCAATGCACGCGATTATATTTGCCGCGATTTGACATTTTGCACAATTTCAGCCACGTGTAAAAATCAGCAGCTCCTTGCTTTCCTTTGCTTAATTCGTTTTAACCTGCTAGTTACTCATAGAACATTGCTAAAGTGAGCCTTAACTAATATAAACTAGATATCACCCACCCTGAACCCCCTATAGGGAATTAAAAGCCTTTTTAGCATATTTTTTGCTTAATTGCAACCACATCAAAGTATCTTGCCTGTGTTAAAACTCATACCTGTTTTCCTCTAAGCTTGCTAGGGGGGAACTGAATTATATTTGATTGCATTCCTGAGAACTGTGTGTCTTCTTTCCATCTCCTTATATTGCATAAAGGGGGGGAGGGAATTGTCAAGGAAAAGTGATTACATTGTCTTTTGTTGAAGCCATATCAAGTTATTTTCTGTACTGCATTTCATTCATCATTGCGTTTCCTTGAACCATATAAAACATTCTTTCCCACTTCATTCTTCTGTTCCTATTCATAAGTAACCAAGAACTGTGCTACTGTAGAATTACTGTAGTGTACTATCCATTATCAATTTATTTATAGAATATTTAGTGAAAAAACTTTGTTAAAGGGACGTTATGGTTAAGTTGCGCTACTAAAAACCTATGAAATTCAGTGAAAAAAACATTGTTAAAGGGACGTTATGGTTAAGTTGCGCTACTAAAAACCTATGAAATTCAGTGAAAAAACTTTGTTAAAGGGACGTTATGGTTCCAAGTAAAACCGAAAAACCCTTGAAATTCGCCAGTTATGGTAAGCTAAGCAACCATAACTCACGCCACCACCGTGCACTGCTAAGACTAACACCCAGGACATCAAAGATGACATCACAAATGTCATTGATGACATCACTGATGACATCACATGTCTGGCTCACTATTTATTCTTTTGCTGACATATCTAGGCCACATGGTTTTCTTCAGTAACAGTCAGAAACTAAGAATTTAATTTTATTTGTAGACATATCCTTCTAGTAGTTTCTTACAGTAATTCCCTTAGAGTACAGTCACATCATATGAAACATATGCATATGGGAAAACACAAGCTTAAAAGACAGCAATCCTTTTTGTGCATAAAGATAATCACTAGATTTATGAGCACTTTCTGATAGTTCTGTTGTTTTTTTTTATGGCTGTACTTTCCCTGTATATGGTCATATTTGTATACATTGTACTCACACTACTTTCCTTAGGGTTCAATCACATCAAGTGATACATATACACAGGGTAAATAGCAGCTTTGAAACAGAGCAATCATTTATTTGCATGAATCTAATCAGTTAAATTATGAATTGTTTCTGCTACTACTTATACTTTTTTGCTAACTTCACTTTCCCTGTATATACCCATATTGGTATGTGTTCTTGTGTCTTTGTGTTTTGTCTATAGTAATGCAATTATGTAATAAATGGGTTTTATTAGTTACTTATTACATATTTCACAGTACACAAAAATCTATTAAGAAAACAATTATCATTTCATTATTCAACATATTAACATTACGAATATCATACCTTAATCTTGTACGCTGCACACAATGTTATGTTTCTGTATGAGTAGCTTAGTATACTAGATAGAACCCCATAATAGGATGCTATTTATATCAATGCATCGTTCAATGAACTTATTAGGGTATATTTCTTGCAATGATTCTTGACACTTTTTTCGCAACATAATAAGAATCCCTTCTACACATATTTCATGAGAAGTACATACACATGTGATGTCATCAGTGATGTCATCAATGACATTTGTGATGTCATCTTTGATGTCCTGGGTGTTAGTCTTAGCAGTGCACGGTGGTGGTGCGAGTTATGGTTGCTTAGCTTACCATAACTGTCGAATTTCAAGGGTTTTTCGGTTTTACTTGGAACCATAATGTCCCTTTAACAACGTTTTTTCACTGAATTTCATAGGTTTTTAGTAGCACAACTTAACCATAACGTCCCTTTAACAAATTTTTTTTCACTGAATTACATAGGTTTTTAGTAGGGCAACTTAACCATAACGTCCCTTTAACAAAGTTTTTTCACTGAATTTCATAGTTTTTTAGTAGCACAACTTAACAATAATGACTTTGACTTTATATACATGTCATATGGAACTGACTAGATCGCTTCTTATGAACTTGATGTCCGCGAACTTATTTAATGTTCGCGGACATGTTCGGAGAACAGTACCACTACCTAAAAACTGTGGGGGGGGGGTGGTGGGGTATGTTTGATTGTTATATCATAATATAGGAACATTTAACAAATTCAAAAAGCAGCACACAAACACATTATATATAGTAATACATAAGAAATGTAACCCATATATGTAATACACTAACCATTCATTTAAATACAATATGTTCTGAAATGGAATATACCACAAGAAGATAAATTGGCTTCCAACATAATTACCTCACAGACACAACAGAACTGAGAACAAGACCAGACACACTGAATACTTAGGACTTATCTTACCAGAAATAGTAAGTGTACTTCATTTTACTCATATATTTATAAACTGTCTGCATTAGATTAAAAAATATATTATCTTTTTTTTTTTTTCTCACAGAAATGTCTAGTACTCTGGAATGGCTAGAGGACAGTTTCCCACATGAAGAAATGTCACAAGATAGTGAAACTAATGGTAAACAATTTATAATATAAACCATTTAATTATTATTTTATATTTTTTATACACATTTAACATATATATTATTTTTTTGTACAGAGCATACCAAAATAGAAAAAACTTCAGAAAACCCTGTTATGGATAACAGTCTACACAATATAGAAGAAAAAATGGATGTATTGTTGGCTAATTTTAATAATTTAAAAACTTTTGTAGAAAATCATTTCAAACCAAAAATCCCAGTCAATTATCCCCAAACCCTCTCCATAATCCAAAACGTTTTGATGAGACTTCCATCCCTTCTTCACCTAATACCAATCATGTTGAAACCCCAAATTCTCCTGTTTTTGTTTCTGTTTCTGCCTCACCTTCTCTGTCATAAATTATTAATATATGTTAAATAAAGTTAAATTTTTATATTGTATTGTGAATAGTTTCCGTTTTTTTTTTTTTAAACAATAAAAGTGTCTGCGGACATTGCGAGTGTTCTGAAATGTTCGTACATAAACGAAAATGGAGGTGTCCTGAAGAACACCACACCTGTTGGTACTGTTCGCTAGCAAGTTGAAACTGTTCTAAGAACACACGTGGTGTCCTGAAATGTTCGTAAAGAAACAAAAATTAAAGTGTTCTAAAGAACACTATATCTGTCCGTAATGTTCGCTATCAACTTAAAACTGTCCTAAGAATACAATTGGTGTCCTGAAATGTTCGTAAATAAACGAAAATGATGTGTCCTGAACAACAGTACAACTGTTCGTAGTGTTCGCTAGCAACATGAAACTGTACTAACAACACACGCGGTGTCCTGAATTGTTCGTAAACAAACAAAAATTAAAGTGTCCTAAAGAACACTGTACCTGTCCGGTACTGTTCGCTAGCAAGTTCAAACTGATCTAAGAACGCTATTGGTGTCCTGAAATGTTCATACGTAAACGAAAATGGAGGTGTCCTGAAGAACACTATACCTGTTCGTAGTGTTCACTACCCAATTGAAACTGTTCTAAGAACACAATTGGTGTCCTGAAATGTTCGTACATAAACGAAATTACACGTGTCCTGAAGAACACTATATCTGTCCTTACTGTTCGCTACCAAGTTTAAAGTGTTCTAAGAACACACGCGGTGTCCTGAAATGTTCGTTTCACGTGTGACGCACTTTTAATTACTTCAGAACCCGAACAGTGTCCGTAGGACATCAATGCGCATGCGCTAACCAATCTCCGTGCACTTGGTGTCCTGCGGACAGGCGCTTCCTTCGCGGACTAGTTCACGAACGGATCATATGACCGCGCCCACGCTCATCTTGTGTCCTGAAATGCGGACACTGTTCGTGTCCCCGAACAATTTAAAAGTACATTTTCAGTTAATCCAGAATATTTTTCAATAAAATCTCACCATGGCACAAGTCCCACATAGCAATCTTGAGTTTCTATATACCTTTTGAAACTTTGCGATCCTTTTTTTGTGTTCGATCTGTCCGCGGACAGTGCGCATGTCCGCGAACCGCGCACAAGCACCCCTATATAAGACCACGCCCAAGAGCTTATTCCCATTGTGTTTCTGGCTATTCTCCAGAACACAGTGATTTTTGCTGCCACCTGCAGACTACACCATCATCGAGATGGCATCCTTGGCTGCTGAACTGCCACTTGGTGCTGCACCTGCTTCAGCACCACCCCCACCCTCTCCACCACCACCACCTCCCCAAGATCCTGAAGAGGGGAACAGGAGTGAGGATGCGGAGGAGGAAGAAGAGGATGATGAGAATGAGGTAGAGGAAAACCCTACTACCCGCACTAGGCATGAGTCTTGGGTGTGGCAGTTATTTACCATTCATGGTAATGTTCCTAAGGCTCGTGCTAACCGTGTTACCTGCAATGAGTGCAAAATGATACTCAGTCGCGGGAAGCATGGTAAGTACAGCTTTGGGACCACTACTATGAAGCGACACCTGAGGTCATTTCACTCTGGGGCTATTCGCAGGGTTGTACCTTACGAAGAACGTAGTAGGTTGATTTCCTCTACTTCATCCTCTGTTTCTGATCCTGTTACCACAAGGACCACCTCTGTGGACAGCGTCTTCCTCACAGGCCATACAGAATTCTGATGACCCTTACCTTTCGAGGGTCACAGTTGTATGTATGTACTGTGACACAGTACTCTGCAGGGGGGAGCGACTTCGGAGTGCTTTTGAGACTATCGTCTCAGAGCACGAGAAGACCTGCTCACTACCCAAATAAAACCCACTCTACATCTTCCTCTGTCAGCTCGCCCTTTCTTATCCCTGTGGTTGGTGTCCCCCCTTTACCCTCCTTTACCCTCCTCTACTAGTGTGTCGTGTCTGAAAAACCAAAAAAAATACAAAATTACAAAAATCAAAAAAAAATAAGGCTCTTTTCAGAGCCGCCTTTCCCAGTTAAAAAATAGAAGTGAAAATAAATGAAGCAGGGCTCTTTGTATTTTTTAGAAGTCCGCGGACAGTTCGCGAACATTAAAAAAAATGGGTTGCTACTCCATCACAAAGATTGTAATTTTCTCTGGAAAGAAGTGGTGGCTCTGAAAAGAGCCTTTGGGGGGTGTTTGTAAGTCAAAAATTGTAAATGCTTAACATCTACTTCAAAATCGTTGTTGTAATTCCAAAAAAGGTCGCAATGCATTTTGTACATTTCTCAGAAAAATCTGATTGCCAGCATAAGTAAGATGGACTCCATCTCTGCGAAAAATGTATGTACTATAAAACATAATATTTTCATTGTGAAAAGAAGACATGCCAAAATCTCTTAGAAAGGCACAAACAGCCTTATTAACATTGCACCTTGCTTTTTCCATTTGTGGACCAAATGAAGAAGAATAAAGCCACATTTGTCTCTGCGCAATCCGTGAAAATATCACTTGAGAATTAGGAAACATGTCCATAACCCTTCTTTCAGTCCTTCTTTCATAGCAAATTGCAAAACAATTCCAGTCACATGTCCTAAACTGTTCCCTCCACAATGAATTACAATTATGTCTGGATGTTGCTCTGTCTCCAAAGTAGCACAGAGAGGTAGCAAGTCCAACCACTTCATTCCACGTACTCCATGCCAGTGTACTTCCACATGTGAGAATCCAAGATCTACAGCTACTCCACAGCTTTCTGCATGCACCTTCAACCAATGTATCCACGAATCTCCTAAAATCCAAACAATCTGTTTTCTGAAACACACAGCCATAGCTATCTTTTGTTCTCTCAGCAAAAAGAGTATCTGAGAAATTCTCTCCTGGCACAACACACCCACCAAACTTTCCTGACCAATCCCTTTCAGTGCTTATTCTCATTTGCATGACTTCTGAACCCAAAATCCCCGGATGTAACTCCCGATGTCCGCGAACTACCGTCATGTCCGCGGACATATCGTAACATGAACAGCCCTTCTACCATTTCCACTACACTCTCTCTGCCATTCCCTCATTGGATGTACCTCAAAAATCACATGACCATGCACCAATCACATTCAAGACCTCTACATCTAACTGCATCATCATAGATCAGCACTGCAAATGTACTCTGAATCTCTCTGACTACAAGTGTCATATCATTGGCAAGCAGCATCTACCAGAAAAACTGTACAAGTCTTCAAGATTTCTACTTGCAGCTCCATGCATATCCATATGCATGGACACAAACTTCAGGTATGCATATTTTCTGTATAGTAGATGAACACATTTTCAAACAGACTTTTACCATGTAAAATCTGTAAAATGATTTTACTGTACTTTTTTCAATTTCCTAAAATCAACTATCACTTATAAACCTTTATACTATTTACTTTCTTTATACACACACACTCAAATCATGTTAAACTGACATTTTTTAAATGAAATATATAGACTACATACATTCAAACAGAATTGCATGTAAACACAATCTATGTTTAAACCTTTATAAAAATACTTATACAATTTCATATTTTTTGTTTTTATTTATGTATTTATTTACTTAATTACTTTAAATTAGACATGACATTGAGGCGCTATTACCTAGAACAGTTTACTTACAGAAATAGTGGTATTCACTAATATATTATAAATTTCACAAGACATAGTAAAGATATTTTTATTTTGCTACAGTTAGTCATTCAATACAATTTGTTCATTAAGAACATATCATATGTACTGAACTGATGCAATGTATCTTATGTAAATAAATTAGTTTAATGGTTTATCAGAAGGCACTGAGGATTTTAATTAAAAAAATCAATATCTAAATTAAAAACAGTGCTGTATACAAACAAAGTTACTAATTTGAAGCTTTTACAATTTCAGTGAAGACCAGTTTCCTGAAAAGAAGCAGCCGAATTCGAAGAAGAAAGAAAAACTAAGAAGTTACCTGTTAATTTAAAAAAAAAAGTAAGTAAAATATCACCATAATATTTGTATTATTAATCAAATGTACTATAACGTTAATACAAGCTATTTCGGTTTCTAAAAATAGAGATTTTGTACCATTTTGTCCAAAAATTTCCATGTCTTAAACAGCGATATACAGCCAGAATGGCCCACCAATTCATTTTTTTGGACACACAAATTACCCAACTGAACCACTACAATTTTCATATTATAGAACAAACAACTGTTTTAATTGTATACATTAGATTTACTATTTGTACTTTTCCACACCACTAGCTTATTTTTTTTTGTCATCTGAACCCCAGTTTAGTAACACATAAATTCAAGAATACCTATCCCTACTAGTTTTAGTTCCCAATGCACAATCACACACCATTACATACATCTTTATCATCTTACTCAAACACTCATGCACACAGCACACATACATTGCAGAACACCCCAACCCATATCTTCTTTATTTTTTTCAACAGACCCTAAAGAATGCCTACCAAAAGTCAAGTCCGTAGAAAGCAACGCAAAAGTAGAGCAAATGAAAATAAGGGTGTCCAACATAAGCATCCATCTCTAGCAGAATTTGTAAAAAAAAGTTGAAACAAAACAGCTAATACAATCATTTAGTGAAACACAAGAAGTTTCAAGTACAACAACTTTGCTTCCTCTATCAAAATGTAAAACAAACCAAAAAACAATTAACAGAAAATCAGCTATCAGTACAGATAAAACTACTTCTTCAAATTTTAATATAGTGCAAAGTAAGCATACCAAGAAAAGTATTTTAGCCAAAATATACCGTCACAAAGTCCTTCAAAATCTTATAAAAACAGGAGAGAAATCAGGTTCAAAGCTTAAAACCTATCGTAGGAAATTAATCTTAGAAGCATTGATGGACAGTGCAATTCTTCTCAAAAGAAATTTATTTATTTTACTGTTAAACAAAATGAAACCACTAACAAAACTAATAGCTAAATTACAAAAAAGACTTCTCAATAAGCGAAATATGAACAGAAAGAACTTCTTAAGTATCTGCAGAGGTGAATGCAATCACACTACAAGCACAGAACCATATTTTAATGAAGAAGCGTACAAACAAAAGCAAACAAATACAATTGCCATACATAGCAGTAGTCGAGGTTATGAAAAAGTGAATAATACCATAATGGAACAAGAAGTACTTCTTACAAAAATATGCCCTGAAAACTTAGAATTACCCCTCCATTCAACTGAATCAGAACACCAAATGGCCATGCACCCAAGACTCTATGCCCTGGCAACAACCACCGCAGCATATCACATCCATAGAGTCAAACATTTCAACTATGATCTATGGGAAACTTTTAATGTCCGCAAACAATGTGAGTGTTCTTAGAACACTTTGAACTTGCCAGCGAACAATATGGACACCGTTTTCAGGACACCCCCTACGAACATTTCAGAACAACGCGATAGTTCTTAGAACACTTTCAACTTAACAACGAATAATACGGACAGCGTCCTAAGGACACCCGCTACGAACATTCCAGGACACCGGGAGTGTTCTCAAAAACGTCTTCAGAACACCCCCATTTTGTTTATTTGCGAACATTTCAGGACACCGCGGGTGTTCTTAGAACACATTCAACTTGACAGAGAACAATATGGACAGCATCCTCAGGGCACCCCCTACGAACACTCCCCGGACACCGCGAGTGTTCTCAGAAGCGTCTTCAGAACACCCCCAGGGAACTGTGTCCGCGAACCGAACACAGATATCACTAATTTTTTTTTACATACTTTTTGGTCATTTTAAAAAAAACTACTGAACGGATTTTCACCAAATTTGCAAACGCCCGCTTTCGGGACCAAGCCGCTGCTCCTGGTCCAAATTTGGTGGAAATCCGTCCAGCGGTTTGGGCTGTAGGCGCGAGCAAAACATTTTTCCCATTCAGTCTATGGGAAAAAAAAAGTTTTGGGACCCCCCTATAACTTTGCCCCCCCTGGACAAATCCTCTCCAAACTTTGCAAAAAGATTCAGAGTGACCCAAATACTTTTTTTGCAAAGTTTGGTGAGGATCCGTCCAGGGAGAGTGAAGTTATAAGCCACCCAAAAAGTGCTCTTCCTATGGAAACAGCAACTTAACCATAACTACATGGCCACTACCGTGGCCATGTAATATATATATAGATTAATTTTTCAAATAAACCTTTTAAATTTGCAAAACAAGCCTACTTCTTGGCTCAGTGGGGTCAAGGGGGATTCTAAGAGAGGGGTTTTATACAAGGGTTCATCATCCAGATTATAACTTGCCATAAAAATACATAAATTAGGGCTTCCCTTGGGCATCCTAGACAAGGCACTGACTTAGTGGGATTGCTTGATTGGAGTCACTTACAGAGTGGGGGCTCGTAGCCGGGATATTCTGGATTAGAGCTACCACTTGTGCAGCTTAATACAGTGTGTCAACTGACCGGATACACATATCCGGTTAGATCACCACGCTGTTTTACACTGTGAAAGCACCCCTCAAAGGAACGCTGTAAGGAAACGGTCTGTTTCGTAAAATAAAATACAAACTTCTGTAAGTCAGGAAAGAACTCAAATTCCAGAATGACGACACTGGTAGACATCAAAATAGCCAGAGAGCACTTCTTACATAAGCTATTTGTGAGAGGTGAATGGACTGAGCAGGGCCAGGATGCGTGGTTGCAGGTAATCACACGACAGGTCACTGCAACTGGGTTAGATACCTGTAGAGATCAGGGTCCCTTACATGTGGCCCTGAATGAACTATACATGGCCCCTAAAGCTAAAGATGAACACGAAAAGATGGTTAGGATAGCAGCATATTTGTATCTATATATGGGAGCCATGCAGGACAAATGTGCTGAAGGCCAAGATCTGGCAAATAGGCAACAGATCGCGTTAGAGAAGGCCCAATCTGACCTGGTCTCTTCTGAGCAGAGGATGCACAGAAGCCAGGAGTCAGAAAATGAGAGCAGACAGTATCTCATTAAAATCAAAGAGGACATGTGTATCCTGCAACAGGAAAAGTCTGACCAGGATACCAGATTTCTGGCGTTGCAGAAGGAGTACCAAGAAGGTTTGGACTCCCTACTGCAGAGCCAGAAAAATCTGGAGCAATAATTAGATTTCAATAGGGCATGTGATGAGCAGGTAGTCACCCTGCAACGCCACCTAGATAGGGAAAAGGCAGAGAGCAATAAACTGATCCTAAAAGACCGGGATACCCAGGCAGAGTATTATCAGGAGCGCCAGAAAGCTGGTGCCCTTCAAAGGTAAAGGAAAGGGACACCTTAGGCCAGGAAGTCTGCCATTTAAAAAGAAAAACTGAAGAAAATCACTTGGCCCTCCAGGGGCTGGGTGACCACCAAAAAGGGCATCAGAACCTGTTAGAGCATACCAGGAGGGTGGAAGAGGCTCTGGCAAGAAAGGAGCAGGCCAGTAGGGATGGGACGCAGGAGGTAACCCTCCTGCAGCAAAGACTGGCCCAGTACTCCAGGAACAATCAGGAGGCACAGAGAGAGAATCAGGCTCTCTGCCAGCACAATGATAGGCTCCAGCAACAGGTAGCCATGCAGGAGAGATTGATAGAGTCGAGGAAGGCCTTGGTTGAGGAGCTGAAAGCCCAGGCTCTTGCATTGCAAAAGGGAGCAGGGGCTGATAGAGATGAAGTTCGCTGGGAAAGGGAAACGCCTGAGCATAACCTCAGGAACCTTAGTACCAGAGGCCTTCATCTCTACATGTCCCTGGACTCTGCCACCCCCATGTTCCCTGGCGCACATGAGCACGGGGCCACAGGGATGGCAGATTACTATCCAGCTAAAAGTATGGGGCTCATAGGCCCGTACCACCCAGGAATGGAGGGGCGGGCATCCGGGTATGGGCACCTAAGCACAGTACAATTTAGTGGGGAACCCCAGGAGAGTAGGCCCACTAAGGGCATCCTGAAAATCCCTGCCCAGTTAGGTCAGTGGGGGAGGGGGGTACCCATCAAATCCTGGCAGCAAGGAGGGATCTGAAGACTCCTCTGAGCGTCACAGGACACAGGAGACCAGGTTCCCACATTCTGCCAGCCATTCCCAGGCTCGCAGAATCTGGGAAAACCTGGAAGATCAGAAGGGCACCTCTGGGAGCAGTGCTTATGAGTGGGAGGATGAATGGACCAGGGTTACCCGAACCAAAAAGGCCAATAAGGCAAAATGGGCCTTGCTTAAGGACCCATTGAAACAAATAAAGGCAATAAGCTGTGTCATCACGCCTTATCATAAGAACGCCAAGTATTCTGTTTGGGAACACTTGGAGCTCTATGAGCAAATGATGGAGATTTTCCATTTGAAGGACAGCAGTAGCTGCATCCAGTACGTCACATGGACATTCTCCCCAGAATACTCCAGTTTCTTTGCAGGGCTGGAGGACCAAAACCATTCAAGATGGTCTGCATATAGGGCGGCCATCTTGAAACATTTTTCTGTTCATAGAAATCCCCAAGAGGCTCGCAAGGCAGCCTACAATTTGCAATGTGGGGAGGATCAAGCCCCACAAGAATTCATGCAAGAATTGAAGCGTGCCTTTGCGCAGACCACCAAAAGGGTGCGCACAGACAGCAAAGAGTTTGTCAATACTTTTTTCCATGCCTTGCCCAAATACATCATGACCCAGCTAGTGAGAGATTTTCACGAGAAGAGGTCACTAGACTGGGTCATTGAATAGGCTACCCGGATCTATGAGGTGCAGAAGCCCATAGAAAATAAAAATAATGCGCAGAAAAACCCCAAAACCAACAGCACCCCTGCTGCTGCCAAGGTGGCAGAGGTAAAGGTTGCCCCCGTTTTAGATTTGGAGATAGGGGGGCCTAAAACCTGCCTGCACCAAATAACTCTAAGACCAGAAGGCCCTCAGGCCAGTCACAGACAGGGAGTCAAGGAGGTAGTCCCACAAATGGGGTCCCTCGCTCCCCTGATTATGTAAGTCCCCGCTACAAGGGAAAACGACCCATCATGGGTTATGTGTGGACTCCTCCAGCCCACGAGGGGGATCCGGCCAAGCAACTAACCCAGGGAATTTCCCTCCTAACTTCCCCCAGGAGAGCAGAAATTCACCAAACCCTGGGCAGAATTGTTTCCCCAGGTATCCACCCAACTTCCAGCCCCAAAATCATCCATCCTTCTTTCCCCAATTCCCTGAGCCCAGACAACCTAATCCGGGAGAGGGGAGGCCAAGGGTGGAGGGGTACCCAAATCTTCCCAACCCGGGGTATTACCAGAGAAGGGATAGCTACCCTTCCCGGGATCAGCCCAGGGGGGACAACAGAACCCCTTATCAGCCTGAGCGGGTTTCACAACTTGAGCGCCAGGTCCAAAACATGGCACAGGATCTGGGTCACATGCTGAGGGCGCAACAGAACCCTAAGATGGGCATTCCGGCACAGTACGCCCCAAACTCTGGACCTGGTGCTCCAGAACAATGACGGGGGCAGCACACCGATAACCCACCGGTTCCCAGGGAGGAGGCACAAAGGGAAGGGGGGTGTAAAGCATTGGAGGAAGCTTCCTTCCTCACATGTAAACAGCCCCTGGAAACCCAGGAACCGGAAACAAAATCTCCTGCCCCTGAAAGTCTGCCTCCAAAGGAACAGAGGGGGGGTAGGAGAAACAAAGTACCCAAACAGGCCCATTTGTGGAGGAGGTACAGATCTTCCAATTTGAGGGAGAGGGATCCTCAGAGGATCCTGGGAAAAGGATCTTCTCCTTTAGAGATGGGCGAACTCTTCCCAAAGAAAAATGGGTCCCAAGGGATTCCAATCCAGACTGGGGAGATATGGAGACTGAGCTACCGCCGCCCATCATCTCATCCCAGAACCCACAATACCGAAATCCCCTGGATCAAACCCATCCTGGTGACTGCCTCCAAAAAGGGGGCGGCAGCCCAGAACCGGAACCAGGGGAACCCACAATGGCTCTGATCTCCAGTTGCCAACTTTTTCTTATAGATCCCAAGGCTCTCCACAGAATTCTGCCCAAATCTCTTCTCTTGCAATGTCCAAAACCAGAAAATTGGCCCACCAGTTGTCCAAAAATGTGCATTATCTGTGCCCTCTTGAGGAGAAGGAGGGAAGATATTACGCCCTGGTACAAGTATAGGGGCAGGGTACAATTTCAGCGCTGGTGGACACTGGATCTCAAGCTACCCTTCTGTCCAGAAGGGCCTTTGATGAACTGAATTTAGGAAGGGGAGAGAATTATCGTATTCCTCTCACCTCTCTTCCTGGACAACTCCAGAACTTTGACGGGAAGGAAATTCCCGTCGAGGGGACGGCAGATTTGGACATTAAAATTGGGCGTCACAGGTTGAAACTCCCGGTCATAGTAGTGACTCCAGAGGGCACCCCTTGTTTACTAGGGAACGGCCTCCTGAGAAGGTTGTCACCCCTAAAAGATTGTGTAAACAAGGTCCTCTGGACCCAGACTAGCCGACCAATAAAATTAAAACAGAGTGTCAACCATGTTAGTTTAAATGGCACCTGCCACATGGTTGAACAAACATCTGACCAAGTAGAATTTCACTTCCAGAACAACCAAATTCCAGACGTGACAGTAATAGCAGTAGGACAACAGACTGGTGGTGGGGGGTCCTCTCTATTTCTGAAAATCAACCTTCCTTCCAGTTTAAGGTGGTATTCCACACTGGAAGGAAACTCTGAAATTCTTTACCAATCCACAATCAGACACTCCCACAGTCCAGAAAGATGTGAAATCAGCTCAGAGCCTGACTGATATTCAGCAAATTGGAGATCAGTTGTTCATCCCTGTTCAGTTAAATGATGGGAAGGACTCTGTTCTCGCTCGCGTGTGTGTGAACAATGGTAAGAGATTCATCAGCGAAGCCATGTTCCGCCAACTCCCAAAAGATCCAGCCATTCCCACATTCAAACTGATAGATAAATGGGAAATGGACCTGGAAGCACCCAATTCCAAACATCTCCTGCCAAGCAGGTGTATGCTCAAAATCTCCATTGGCATTAAGAGCATGGTCCATAATTGTTGGGTCGTGCAAGACGTCACTGCCGCCTTTTACTTAGGCAATGACATTCTCAATCGCTTTGCCATTAGTTTGGACCTAATAAACTTCAAAGCTTGGTACCGATTAGCGGATAATCCCATGGGCTTTGATGATTCAGAAAAAGCATTTAGGTCAGCTCAATTGCTACATTATGCAGTTGAAATTCAGATTAAAGAGGAAGTCACCATCCCAGAAATGACCCGACAATTCTCCCTGGAAGTGAAAGTTAAAAGAGGACAAAAATTGAAAAACCCTGATGCTTATATTCATCTAAATGCTTCTCTCCAACAGCAAGGGTTAGGGGTAAACCCAACACCCTTAGTCAACATAGAACATGACACCATTCCAATAGAGGTGGATAACAGCGACTTACAGACTATTACTCTAGCCGCAGGAACCATCATTGGAATGGCGGTTGATGACCGACATTTCTCCATTGATTTAGGAAATGAACTGTTAGGACAAATCCTCAAGGACTGTTTTGACAGTGACAGTGATGACAATACAACACCAGACAGGATTTTCACCCGGCATGGGGGAAACTTCCTGGTGTATACTTCTTGCCCTTATGGAGGGATGAGGTGATGTTCCAGGTCCATGAGGGCTGCCTTTCCCACCTGAAGCCTCCAGTCCAAATCAGCACTCTGACCAGGGACTTCTCCACCCAGCTGGAGGAGGCCGCTGAGATAGCAAAACCAGAAGTCTTTCCAGGCTTCAGGCAGATAGTGGAAGAGAGAGTCAACCTAGCTGATGCCTGTGTGACTCTGGAACAGAAGCAAAAGTTGAAACAAGTTTTCTTGGATTTCCAAGAACTCTTTGCGGTAGACTCATATGACTGTGGTCGCACCGACATCCACACAACAACAATTCCCACGGACACTGGAATGACTCCAGTGTTTGTGAAGCAATATCGTTTGCCTCTCGCATCCATGGAGTCCCTTACTGAAATAATTAAGAACCTTGAGTCCCGGGGAATAATCCGTCCAGTCCACAGCACTTTCAATAATTCGGTTCTGGGAATATTGAAGCCAAACGGCCAGTGGAGACTCTGCGCCGACCTTAGGGAGCTCAACAAATGGGTCCATACTTCCCGGTGGCCTCTGCCCTACATTGACCAAGGGCTGGCCCAGATTCAGGGGTCACAAGTATTCACAGCAATAGACCTGCCCAATGGATACTGGACCGTGCCTGTCAGTAGGGAGGACCAATACAAACTGGCTTTTACCTTTGGGGGCCAGCAGTACACATGGACCCGGACTCCCTTCGGATACCTCAACTCCGGCAATGAATTCAACATTTTCCTACGTAAGGCCATGCCCGACCTGGATGCGAGGGGTAACCTGGCTTATGTAGATGATGTCCTCATCAAAAGTTCATCTGTGGAGGAACACATAGCGGAGATCCGTTATGTTCTGACACAGTTGAGGGCCGCCGGAGCAAAACTTTCCTTTCAGAAAGCACAGTGGTGTAGAACCCGTGTTAATTTCTTGGGGCATGAGATTACTCCTCAGGGTCTCTGTCTCCAGGAAAAGAAAGTGGAAGCACTCCAGAAACTGAAGGATCCCACAACTCTGCGGGAACTAAGGAGCCTCCTTGGACTGACTAATTACAGCAGAAAGTTCATTGAGGGCTACGCAGAGATCACTAGACCCCTGATTCATCTCTTGAAGGGGGGGGTCAAGTGGGAATGGGGTCCAGAACAATCCGAGGCAGTAAGACAACTCAAGAGAAGCCTCTCACAAGCGCCTTGCCTAGCTTACCCTGTCAGAAACAAGGAGTTCTTCCTGGAGACAGGGTTCTCTAATACGTGCTTGATGGCAGTATTATACCAAAAGCATGACAAGGTCAATAAAGTAATCTCCTATGCGAGCAAAACTTTATCCTCTGTGGAGGAAAAATTCAACGATTGTGAGAAGGCACTCCTGGCAATGGTGTGGGCATTGAAGAATTACCGCCCGTTTATCCAGGGTGAACACATCAAAGAGGAGACTCCAGACCAGCCTCTGCAATATCTCCAAAGTGACAGAATCCGGGCCGGAAATGTGAGTAATTCCTGAATTACTTCCTGGATTCTGTCAATGCAAGGCTTTCCTGTGGAGGTCAAATATGGCCAAAACAAGAAGAGTCCCCTCGCGCAAGGTCTGGCTGACTTCCATGATTGTGCCAGAGAAAACTGTCTCGAGGACGAAAGTCTAAAAATCAAGGACAACATGGAGGCATACCTTAATTCCTCACACAAAGTCTTTGAAGAAGACAAGTGTGAGGGAATGCCCACTGTCTATGTGGATGGATGCTCTTACCATGTTGACAACAACGGGGAAAAAGAACTCGTGGCCGGCGTAGGGAACGCATGGGTGAATGAGTCCCCAGAACCCTCCGCTGGATACAAAATTGTTCCCCGAAGTAGTCAGGTGGCAGAATTGATGGCTGTGCATCAAGCCATCCTCACTACTGTCCAACATCAACTCCACGAACTGTTCATAATCACAGATTCGGATTATGTACGGAACAGGTTCGTGGAGCACTTGGTTAATTGAAAAACCAGAGGCATGTTATGTGCTAATAACAAACCCTTGAAACATGGGAAGTTAATTCAAAACATTGATGATCTGGTCACCTCGAATGGGATGACCATCTACTGGAAAAAGATCAAGGGTCATTCCAAAGTAGAGGGACCAGACAAAACTGGAAATGACTTAGCTGATCAGCTGGCCAAAACTGGGGCCATCCAAGGGGAGCTAATAGAAAGTCGGGGGAAATCCAGGTCACTGCTATCACTAGGTCCCAGACAAATGCTCACAATGATCTTTCAACTGCCCAATGGAGTAAGGAGACCCCTGATGCTGATTTAATTACAGCTCAGAAGGGGGATCCAATCATTGGTAAGTTTTACCAACACCTTGAGGACCCTGAGAACTTTCCCCTGACGGATACCGATTACATAGGGAAAGAGGACCTAAGAGTGTTGATGAAATGTCCAAAAATGTTCCGAATCCAAGACGGTTTATTGGTAAGGAAATCCCAAGCTGGCCATTATCAGTGGGTGGTTCCTACCTCATTCCGAACCCTGATGTTGAGTCACGCCCATGATGCGGCCACCACCGGTCATAGGGGGTTTCATACAACACTTGAAATCTTAAGAGAGGTTGCATACTGGCCACACATGGGGCAGGACCTCGACCAATACTTGAAGGGGTGTCTTGTGTGTGCACAATTTCAGCCAGCATCCCTCACACACCGTGCGCCTCTCCAAAAGAGGGGGATGACACGGCCATGGTCAGATTTGCAAATCAACTTTGTAGGCCCTGTAATTCGCTCGTCTAGAGGAAACAAGTACATTTTGACCCTTACATGTTTGTTTACCAAGTGGGTGGAATGTCTCCCGGCCCCAAACTGCAAGGCAGAAACAGCAGCTGCCCTAATGATTAACCACATCTTTTCCCGTTTTGGTCTACCTCAAAGGATTGAGTCAGACAGAGGTAGTCATTTCACCAGCGAGGTAACGACAAAGATGTAGGAGATACTGGGGTCAAAAGGAAGTTACATATTGCTTACCGGCCAGCTTCCTCTGGGGCAGTAGAACGCTACAACCGAACCATTGTGAGCATCTTAAAAAAGTTTGTGGCAGATTCTGGGCCAAGTTGGGATATCTGACTACCTCTGGTCCTAATGGCCATCAGATCTACCCCTTCATCTGCAACTAAAATGTCACAATTTGAGTTGATGACTGGACGCAAGATGGTGCTTCCCCAGCATTTGCTCTACAGAACCCAAGAGCAAACGTTAATAAATGCCTCCACAACTCACGAGTATGTGGAGAATTTAAGGAAACACCTCCAACATGTTTTTGCTTATGCTCAGCGGAATCTAGAAAGATCAGCTGATAGCATGAAGACCCACTACGACCTGAAAACCACCAGGAAGTATACGAGGTGGGGGACCGAGTCTATCTATACAATTTCCAAAGAAACCAGGCCAATAGGCGAACATTTTTGCCTACGTGGAAGGGACCGTTTGAAATTATAGACAAAATCTCCCCTGTAGCCTATAAGATACGCATCCCCAAAGGTAGTCTGGCGGAAGGGGAAGACAAGTGGGTACATATAAATCAGCTAAAGTGTTGCCATCCCAGGCACACTCTGCAGCAACTGGAGGAGTCCTCTGCAATACCAGAGGGGACCGCTCCAGATTAATTCAGTTCCCATCCTAAAATATCCCACATATAGTCTCTAAAATATTATGATTGGAAAAAAAAATGTTTCATGATGATATCTTGTTTTTAAAAATAAGATTGCTATGATCTATTCTCGTGATTTATAAAATGTATATGTCTCCCCGCTATATCAATAGTGGCGTAAAAATGTCTATGATTAGGTATTGGCGCTTTTGCTTTGTCGTCCTAGGAGAAAGAAAACCTGGAGACTGGCCAAGGAGGACGACCGGGGACCGGGAGCAAAGATCCGAGGGGCCCGGTGTACCGCCCAATATTCCCATCAGGACCGGTGATGAGAACCGATCGATCAAACTGGGTGGAGGAAAAGATGCTGAAATGTGCCATCTACAGAATTGGAAGAAGATAATGCGGACATACCAGCTCAGGGCTCAAAACATCCTTTGCACCTGACTTCCCCTCGACTCAATCAAAGCGCAGTCGGGCGGGGGGGTTTGTCAAGGGTTTTGAACCATGTTGAACCACTAGACTGGGTAGATGTGGGGATGAGCTGTCGCCGCCCATCATTCCATCCCAGAACCAGGAAAACCGTGCGGTTGTGTGCACACCAAAATGGTTGTCTAACCTGCCACCCACCAGTGCCAGCATGATGGACCGGAAGCGCCAGGGGTGAAAGGTGGTTTCAAAGGAAAAATAACAGTGTTGTTAGACCAAAAGCACCTTAAAATCACCTTTGTTTTCCTGAATGCAAGCTCAAAGTGCCTATTTCAAACATTGCAGGATATTCAAAAATCTTACTGAACACCAGCATACATCTGGCAGAATGAAGTGTTGTGTGCATACAAAATCTGGGAAGATGAAAAGCCCAAAACAATGTTTATAACAAAACTGGCTGAGCTGTGGATGTCATCAGCTTAATTGAAATTGGATTTAAAACCACTAAAATCGAAATGTTTAAATTAAATGAGTGACCTACTTTTGAGTGTCACATAGTTTGCAACTGTTAAATGTCATGGTTTTGAACTTAGAATCAGCATTCTAGCTGCATGTGTAAAACTTGTAAGTTGGATTTAAACTGGGAACAAACAGGACATTTAGCTGAAGCTTGGGGGAAACTTCACACGCACCCTGAAATACACGTACCCAGCCCAATCGCATGTGAAACTTCACGCGAACCCCTGCAGTACACGTATCCCACTCCCCCAGGGCAAATAGCGTGTAGAACTTCCCGCGCACCCCTGAAATACACGCACACGCTATTTTTCAGACAGCGGGTGTCCGTGTTTGTCGCGTACCCCTTTGCAGGTCATTTGTCCTAGAGGCCCACAGTATGGGACATTCTACATAGCTGTATATACCTGCTTTTTGTGGGCGCACATTTTGGCGCACATTTTTTTCATGCGCAAGGACGCGACCGCCTGCCTTCGTGTGGTGGATGTGTTTAGGCCTGTGTGCGTCTTTGCCCGTGCACTGTTTTTCCCTATTCGATTCCATGAATACGTGTTGTAGGCGAGAGTGTGGGCGTTCCGCGCACTTGCCTCCTGTACTTCCCCCGTGACGCCCACATTTTCACAAGTTGTTCCCCATTCCGTGTGTCACGCCCCGTGTTCCGCCTACTTTTGTTATGTGCGCTGCGCTATGTGCGCTTTCGCTGTGGCCTTAGCGCACGCTGTTAGATGACCTGTGCTCCGGCGTGCGCCGCACACTTTTTCAGCACACATCCCAGATTTTACTTGCACACAGACTTCCATGAATAGATGTGCGCTGGTTTCCCTGCGATATTCGCTCTTGCACTGCGATTTTCGCTCTTTCACTGCGAATCGCACGTTTTCGCACGCTTGCGCCGATATTTTCAGTGCACATTAATTCCATGAATCGGCCTGTTAGTCTGATCCATGAATAAGGAAAAGGAGTTTTGCGTGCAGAAAAGTGTACAATGTCACTTATTAGCATGAAAACATTCCACAAATCAGGCCTAAAGTCTTTCCTGTGAATAACGAGTGGAAGGATGAATACATGTTTTTGTGGGCCCACTACCCACACTGTCTGGGAAATCACAGAAATAGTATTTAAAGATGTATCCAATTCCCAATACACTCCATTGCTTTTTGGCCCATTTCATGATATGCAATAATTTTTACTAAAGATGTTTCTGTGGTATAGGTGATAAAAAAAAACCTTTAATTGCTTTGCATTATTCATACTTAATGGAACATACACTACAAATTGTTGATGTGTGGACCATGGGAACAATCATGCCTCATAAACATATATGACATTCTGTGGAACGGAGCAACGCTCCTGCATTATTTTATTTGTGAACAGTATGCCTCTCAAATCTCATGTAGCCCGCAGGTTGACTCCTATGGTTTGCCACTGGCCACAGGGGTCTCTGTGCCATACTCCCTGTCCATTTAGAAGTTCCACTAGGAGCAAGCACTGTTCCTCCCTTCATCTGGCCCCCTGCAACTCCTTACCTGAAACCCAAGTCTCCCCTGACAGCAGGGCCAACTTAAGCACTTTTAGGGCCCTGGCCCCAGACATATTTGGGGCCCCCCTCCAACAAACCAAAGGAATTAAGGGATTAAGAATACTGGTCGCACCCCCCAAACTCCATCCGTCACGCTCACAACCTATAGGTGGATATGCTGTCTCGCAGCATTCTAAGCATGTTTACTCCCTTTCCCTTACCCTCTTCATTCTTGCTCTAATCATAATGATAACAAGTAGCATTTGAAGACCAACATTAGCTGTCAACAAAGGGGTTACTGTTCTAGTACACACAGGATACTTTTTTATCAATAATATCCAGGAAGGTAGATGTAGTATTTATGCAGGACCGTATGTAAAAGGTACATTTAACCCATAATAGACAGATAAATCACATTAGCTGCTTCACACAATGCAAAAGTGCTCATGCATGGATAAAGACCACCAATTGGAAGGAAGAAGAACGCTACACATACTGTAGCATGGATCGTGGAGGCAGATTAGAAGCTACCAGGAATGTGCCTTTGTCCAGACAGACTGAGATTAGAAGTGGGACATGGTTTTCAAATAGTGTTGCCATTAAATATCAAAGGAACAAATGCCTGTGGCGTGCAATATAAATATGCTCACTATTAACACAGTAAAACCATTAATAAGGCTTTTATGAAGATCATACCATGAGAAAGAAATCACTCAGAAAGGCTGCCAATTTTGAAAGGTTTAGGGACTGGCAATATTGAGAGGTTAGGTAATACACGATTAAATGAGATGCCCATGATCATACATTGGTTAAGGAGTGAAGGGGTGAAGCTGGGATTTGTGCCAACTCTGAAATTTCTGCATTTGAACACTTTCTTTTCCAGTTCTTACCATGAACTAAAACAATCTCATTTCTTTTAAAATGAACTTGGAAAGTACACAAATCACATTACCAAACATGACCCTTTTAAAACAAAATATTATAGAAGGGTGTTATGCAAAATGAGAATGATTCAAGCTTCATTCTCTCCATCATCAATGGAAGTATATAAGAGACAGCATACCAATCCGTCTGATTTAACAAATTTAATCTGGGTTTGTCTTTTGTATTTTAGAGCTTTAAATACTTCCAAAACAACGGCTTGGGGCATTTTCATTTATAAATGTGCATAAAAACCTTTGACTTTTACCAAAAAGCAAACCGTGTTTTGTGTCAAACAAGCAGACCTTAAAATATACTTGCCTTAGGCCTGCAACCTATGGTCCGCTCTCTTCTGTCTACCAACCCTTCCACCCAAATGGCCCACATAAGTAGAAAGAACACGTAATGGGCTAAACAATACCAGCAGCATGCAAGAAAGGAAACCTCACAGAATACAGCACATAATTTAAGATATATTAGATGATTTGACCAGGATCACTGTATCATCTGCCTGCTGGCAAATCCAGGATACAAACTTGAACACTGTCATTCCATAGTCTTGAATTTGGGTACTTATTCACCTCTTGGACTAACAGTTTATGCCATTGTTGGAGGCGATTGCCTAGGTTTTCCAACACCCCATCTGAACAAACCAATTTCTAGACCTTCACCACACGGATGATATGTTAGTTTTTATAGCAAACCCTATCTGGTACAGGTACATTGCTGATAATAGCAGATGTTGTTCTCCAAAACCAAGTACATATGCAGGCAGGTTTATAAACTTAAGACATAGGAAAGGCTCAGCCAGCCTTTCTGGAATGTGATATTCAAATTTTGCATATGAACACATATCTCTGCAATGGGTGCTTCACACACTGAGCGAACCTCTGAACCATTGTGGCACTCAATTTATCAATATGCATTTCACCATTGTCTATTGCATATGATCAGCATAATTCCCACAGGAAGGAAAGAATGCTACAGAGTTGTGCCATCAAGAACACACAAACTATGTATACCACAGTGAACACACACAGCAATACATGATTAATTGAACAAGCAAGATATCAAAACAGAAAGGCAATGGGTTTAGCGCCTCAGCAGCACCCCATACAATATCCTGAGGTGTGCTATTTAAGAATGATGAACATTGGAATCTTACTTCATATCACCTAGCCTTGTGGGGCCCCTCCAAGGTGGGGACCCTGGGCAAGGACCCCTTTTGCCCTCCCATAAAAACGTCACTGCCTGACAGACGTAACGACAAAGCTTTACTCCACTCTCTGCTACCGCACTGATTCTTTGCAAGGCTGCATTTAGCAGACATGGCTCAGCCTTGACTTAGGCCCACCATCTCTATGATTATTGCCTGGCCGCACTTGACACATGTAGCTGAGTATGTTAGATGGAAGACCTACATGATCCTTGCCCAGAGTTTCATATTTGCTACATGCTCCCTTGCCCAGGCAAATCCCAGAAACCAACCCAGGCAGGTTCCTCACCCTCAGGCCCGTGTCCACCTTCTTCTTTTAATCCCCAAAATGGGACATAATATCTTTATAAAACCTAGCCCCTAGCAGCACTGGGAGTTGTGGGTTTACAAACCTTGACTTGGTCTTCAGAGCTGTAAGCTATATTTTGGTTAATGTACATATATTGCATCAGGTGGACCTAATGTCCCATAATTATACAGTAGCACCACACAAGTCTGAGCAAAATCAAAATTCAAATGCATTTAAATAAAGGAACTAAAGGTGAAATCAAAGCAAATGTGGCCACTAGCTATATGGTGGGGAAGTCACCGACGTGAACTTGCCTCCCTTTATCTCACTATTTTTCTCACAGAAGAACTAATTTCAATATTCAATTCTGTACACACACATTGACGTGTGAATAACAAAAACATACTCATTGTAATAACAATCAAGAAAGCAGATGGGTCATAACAGTTACACAATTCTTCAAAACATATTTTCTCTGAACTGCTAACTTCCTGAAGCTGCACATAAAGGTACACTTGCACATAACACATAGGACCTTTGTTTTCCTCAATAGTCCTAACAAATGTTGCTGTCGAGGAACAGCTGCATGCCACAAATTTTCCCATATGAATATGGTGCTGAATTTGGTGTGTGTGTCATTTAAAATGAGCTCATAATGAAACACATCAAACCCCTGCATATTTTAGGTTAGGGAAGCAGTTTCACCAATTCAGAACACACACAATTTCAGCTCCCCCACTTAAACCTGAGAAAATGGATTTCAGATTATTTTGAACAAATATAAATACCCCTACCCTTTTGAATCACATATGAATCCCCCCATGCAATTTCAGATTGAAGGGTTGCTTAGGATTTTTTTACATTTGCACAATTTTCAGGGGGAAAGAAATGACTTGATTCAACTGACTCTCATTCGCCAATCTTTATTAAATAGCTTGGCCTTCATGGGATACACATTATCAAAAATATATGCAATAGGCCAGAGTACAGGACCTTTAAACCATGATTTAAAGTCAGCACTCACCACAGAGAAAGCATTTTTATGTTCATGTAAATATAATCTCCTTCAGCCTTAATTGCAATGAAATCAGGAGGTAACTCACCCTAGAAAACTACAATATCCTATTCTCTTTCTATGAATAATAATGTGCCAGTCACTCAGACTATGTGCAGGAATGCTATGTTTTGTATACCCAATTAACTCTCACTGGGCCTTCATATAGTGAAAGGCACAGTGCATTTTATGACTATTATACTATTGTATTTTATTTGGAAAGAGCCCCCCTAGTAGCAACCACTACTACAATTGTGTACATCCTATGTACTAATCAGAGCAATAATCCCATGTGTCATATCTAATTACATTTAGGGAGAGTTCATACCCACATTTAAAAGATTTCTTTTGAAGCTTGGAACCAGGATACCCTCTAGGATTGGAAATCTCCCAGTCAGCAGGTTTATCCTGGCCCCTTCTAGACATTAGGATTGCCTCAGGTTAAGATGGTTCCTGTCCCTCATGAACAAGGCCTAACTTTTCCAAAATATATTCAAATTGAGCTCACATCCAATGGGACAAGTGTTCCCCTCCCTGCATCTTTTCTAGAGTAAGAAACCATATCCCCTCTGTCTGAGCAGTTTTTAAAGTGCCCAACATTCCCATGCGTATGTCATAATTATGTAAAACTATGTGATTGGCTTGATCTATCCATTGGTATATCCAACATTCAGACACTGCCCTTGAATATACCCCACCTAATCTTCATTGGATGAATATAATTTTATATTTGTGATCAGAAAAAAAGCTGGCAGCCAAAAAACTTCTCCTACACAGAAATTTCATTTTCCTTCCACAATTTGTGGCAGAAATATGTTAATTCACTGAAAACAAGAGTACTGGAATATGTGCATGCACGCCTGGGATTTTGAAATGATATGTCTTTTTGGTATATTGCTTTATAAAGTTATTTATTTATTTATTGCATTGTTTAAATATGGCGTAACACACAAAGGCCTCAGAGCACCCACATAAACACAGAACACGAGACAATACAAACACAGGACCGAGAATTAGCGGTCAATGAATCTATCCCTTTGTTAAAAAGGTCTTCAAGACCTTTTTTAATCTAAGTGAACCAGAAAGATCACAAAGGAGTACAAGAGGATCATACCATGTTCTCGGAGCCCAATCGTCAAAGCTCACGGCTCCATATTTAGTCAATCTGAAGCGACGTTAGACTCGAAGAGTACTATCATTCGTCCTTTAAGTATCGAGGTGCAGTGCCCAAAATGCATATTTGTGTCAGCGAGAGTACTTTATGCTAGATTGGATGTTGCACCAATGCAGTGAGATGGCCCTGACAGCTACATGTTGCATAGTCTGTCCTACTTAAAATTGCCTTTGGACGTACCAGCAAGTAGGTTGTTACAATAATCCAACCTTGAATTGATCAAGGCGGTGGCCAGTAGAGCTCTGTTTTCCAAGATGCGATATGGACTGATCTGGTGCAAGATTCTATTTATATGTGCGCAGAGAAGCAAATTGAATTTACATGCTTAGAAAAAGTCAACTGGACGTCAAAATAGACACCCACTGTTTTTACATGAGAGGCAACCTGAATGGTACATCCAATAATAACAAATTGATCATATCGAGAGTTATGTCATTTAAGCTTTGGTCCAGTGGAGTCGCCACAGAATCCCTGCCTAAAGTCTCCTCCCAGGAAGCCAGGGGAAATCAGTTGCTACCTGATCCAAATCTTGGGGGTGGTTTTAGTCATGGGGCTCACCTGAGAGGAGAAGTCCCTGAAGGGATTGGGAAGACTCTGTCAGGAGAGACACAGTGTTCATCTTCTTTGGAGGGTGAAATTTCCATAACAGCCAAAATACCTAATGACTTGATGTCAAAGTAAGGCTTCCCATCCCAAAATTACCCAAGTTGTTAGGAGTGAAACCCTTATGATCAACATCGGAATGTTATATGTAAGAATCAGAGCCTTACTTCCATTGCTTCGGATAATTATGATTCACCCTTGTGTTTGAACTCTGAGGCCAAAAACCAACCTTTGATGCCTATAAAACCCTCCCCTGACGGTGTATTCTAAAAACAGAATATATTAGTTAATTTTAGCATTGAGCCCTTTGATATAATAAGTAACCAAACCATTAGGGACTTAATGTCCCACAATGCCCTAACTACTGGGATGAGGAAGAGGGGCTCAGAGGCACAGAACCTCAGTGTGCAGTCTAGTGTTTCTAATGGTTCACACCTGAGCCAAACCATTAGGGACTTCAAGTGCAGGCCATTGGAAGCAGTAGAAGAAGTAGCCAACAGCCGTGGGAGCAGCAGAGGCAGAGAAACGAAGATGCTGGGGCCGCCGCAATGTTTTCAGTGGATTAAGGTTCAGAGAGAGTCATGAGCATTGAAAACCTGAAGTGCACAGAACGTGCAGTGGGAAGTGGGGCTTTAACAGGTTGTCCTGAGGTAGAGAAAAGCTCTCCTTATCCTGTGCCCTGCTCTGGTGGCTGGCGAGCACCGGAGTGTGTGTGGAGTGCAACAGGCTCCTTTCCTGAAAGTCACAAGCCACAGGAATGTGACCAGAGCTGTCAAAAGTTCTGGATCCGACAGAAGAAGCAGATGTTGCAGCAGCAGTGGGTCAAGCATTCGTACAGGGAGAGACCAGTGAGTTGGCCTTTGTTAGGTGACCCCGGAGTGCTCCATATTAGTCTGCTGGCTGCTCACAATTATTTTAAAGGCCAAACTATTGAAAGAAAGCAATGTTGGAGTGATGCTTAGGTAGGGAGAAAGCAAGAGGAGAGAGTTTGTAGCTTCCTTTGCCAAAGTAAAGAGGGGGCATATTGAAACAGGATTGTAACCCTCATTGTCAAAGCACAGAGGAGGCAATATTCAACCGAGACTGTAACCATCATTGCCAAAGCAAAGAGGGGGCAATACTGAATCAAAAGTGTAATCATCATTGAAAAAATAAAGAGGGCCAAAAAGTTAACAGGATTATAACCATCATTGCCAAAGTAAAGAGGCAGCAATATTTGAGCAAAACAACAATCAGCATTGCCTAAATCGAAGAAAAGCAATTAGAAATACAAGAGGATCCAATTCAAAGATGGAAGATGATAACCAGCATTATGTAAGCCAAAGAAAGCCATTTGCAAATAAAATAGGAAATAGGTGGCAGGAGAGAAGCCCTACTTGTAGAGAGTACCAACAGGGCGAGGAACATAACCTGCATTGCAGGTGGCAAACAAAAACAGAAGAGCAAACAGCATCAATGTGTACTTTATCCTGAAGGAAGAAATTGCAACTCTTAATGTTGTTGAAACTCAAAGACGTTTTCTGAAGTTTGAAGTAAACCACACCACAAAGGACTTGTAGTAGTGGTAGGAGTTTGCATTCTGGCAGGCGAGTCTACCAGGAAAGTAAGTATTAGTGGTAATCCTGACAGGTTATTGGACCAGGAAGAAGATGTTCAAGTAGTGCATTGTGGTAGAAGGTTGTGGTGGAAGACAAATGGCAAGTCCACTAATGTGTTTATGTTGAACTGTGACAAAACCATTCTGACAAAGTATTGATGTTTATGAAGAAGAAAAGTAGTTGTTCTTCAAAGGAGAAGTTATATTGAAATCTTAATATATTGAAACATGTCTGACCTCTCACAAGACCCAACAATACAAAGTTCTCTTTTGCTGTCATTTAGTGCCAAAGATTTGAGAGCCAGCCAAACCTGCACTATAAAATAAATTCTATTAATTGCCTTAGAATCATGGTCATAAATGCCAGTCAATTCAAGTAGTATTTGAGAATCGCTGGCGTAATTGGTATAAGTTATACCAATGCCATCTAACAAATCAAAAATAGGCCTCATGTAAATATTAAGGCCCTGATTCATCTAGACCCCTGACCTCATCTCTTGAAGGGGGGGGTCAAGTGGGAATGGGGTCCAGAAAAATCCGAGGCAGTAAGACAACTCAAGAGAAGCCTCTCACAAGCGCCTTGCTTAGCTTACCCTGTCAGAAACAAGGAGTTCTTCCTGGAGACAGGGTTCTCTAATACGTGCTTGACGGCAGTATTATACCAAAAGCATGACAAGGTCAATAAAGTAATCTCCTATGCGAGCAAAACTTTATCCTCTGTGAAGGAAAAATTCAACGATTGTGAGAAGGCACTCCTGGCAATGGTGTGGGCATTGAAGAATTACCGCCCGTTTATCCAGGGTGAACACATAAAAGTGGAGACTCCAGACCAGCCTCTGCAATATCTCCAAAGTGACAGAATCCGGGCCGGAAATGTGAGTAATTCCTGAATTACTTCCTGGATTCTGTCAATGCAAGGCTTTCCTGTGGAGGTCAGATATGGCCAAAACAAGAAGAGTCCCCTCGCGCAAGGTCTGGCTGACTTCCATGATTGTGCCAGAGAAAACTGTCTCGAGGACGAAAGTCTAAAAATCAAGGACAACATGGAGGCATACCTTAATTCCTCACACAAAGTCTTTGAAGAAGACAAGTGTGAGGGAATTCCCACTGTCTATGTGGATGGATGCTCTTACCATGTTGACAACAACGGGGAAAAAGAACTCGTGGCCGGCGTAGGGAACGCATGGGTGAATGAGTCCCCAGAACCCTCCGCTGGATACAAAATTGTTCCCCGAAGTAGTCAGGTGGCAGAATTGATGGCTGTGCATCAAGCCATCCTCACTGCTGTCCAACATCAACTCCACGAACTGGTCATAATCACAGATTCGGATTATGTACGGAACAGGTTCGTGGAGCACCTGGTTAATTGGAAAACCAGAGGCATGTTATGTGCTAATAACAAACCCTTGAAACATGGGAAGTTAATTCAAAACATTGATGATCTGGTCACCTCGAATGGGATGACCATCTACTGGAAAAAGATCAAGGGTCATTCCAAAGTAGAGGGACCAGACAAAACTGGAAATGACTTAGCTGATCAGCTGGCCAAAACCAGGGCCATCCAAGGGGAGCTAATAGAAATAGAGTCCCTGTTGGGGGAAATCCAGGTCACTGCTATCACTAGGTCCCAGACAAATGCTCACAATGATCTTTCAACTGCCCAATGGAGTAAGGAGACCCCTGATGCTGATTTAATTACAGCTCAGAAGGGGGATCCAATCATTGGTAAGTTTTACCAACACCTTGGAGGACCTGAGAACTTTCCCCTGATGGATACCGATTACATAGGGAAAGAAGAGCTAAGAGTGTTGATGAAATGTCCAAAAATGTTCCGAATCCAAGACGGTTTATTGGTAAGGAAATCCCAAGCTGGCCATGATCGGTGGGTGGTTCCTACCTCATTCCGAAGCCTGATGTTAAGTCATGCCCATGATGCGGCCACCGCCGGTCATAGGGGGTTTCATACAACACTTGAAAAATCTTAAGAGAGGTTGCATACTGGCCACACATGGGGCAGGACCTCGACCAATACTTGAAGGGGTGTCTTGTGTGTGCACAATTTCAGCCAGCATCCCTCACACACCGTGCGCCTCTCCAAAAGAGGGGGATGACACTGCCATGGTCAGATTTGCAAATCGACTTTGTAGGCCCTGTAATTCGCTCGTCTAGAGGAAACAAGTACATGTTGACCCTTACATGCTTGTTTACCAAGTGGGTGGAATGTCTCCCGGCCCCAAACTGCAAGGCAGAAAACGCAGCTGCCCTAATGATTAACCACATCTTTTCCCGTTTTGGTCTACCTCAAAGGATTGAGTCAGACAGAGGTAGTCATTTCACCAGCGAGGTAACGACAAAGATGTGGGAGATACTGGGGGTCAAAAGGAAGTTACATATTGCTTACCGGCCAGCTTCCTCTGGGGCAGTAGAACGCTACAACCGAACCATTGTGAGCATCTTAAAAAAGTTTGTGGCAGATTCTGGGCCAAGTTGGGATATCTGAGTACCTCTGGTCCTAATGGCCATCAGATCTACCACTTCATCTGCAACTAAAATGTCACAATTTGAGTTGATGACTGGACGCAAGATGGTGCTTCCCCAGCATTTGCTCTACAGAACCCAAGAGCAAACGTTAATAAATGCCTCCACAACTCATGAGTATGTGGAGAATTTAAGGAAACACCTCCAACATGCTTTTGCTTATGCTCAGCGGAATCTAGAAAGATCAGCTGATAGCATGAAGACCCACTACGACCTGAAAACCACCAGGAAGTATACGAGGTGGGGGGCCGAGTCTATCTATACAATTTCCAAAGAAACCAGGCCAAACAGCGAACATTTTTGCCTACGTGGAAGGGACCGTTTGAAATTATAGACAAAATCTCCCCTGTAGCCTATAAGATCCGCATCCCCAAAGGTAGTCTGGCGGAAGGGGAAGACAAGTGGGTACATATAAATCAGCTAAAGTGTTGCCATCCCAGGCACACTCTGCAGCAACTGGAGGAGTCCTCTGCAATACCAGAGTGGACCGCTCCAGATTAATTCAGTTCCCATCCTAAAATATCCCACATATAGTCTCTAAAATATTATGATTGGAAAAAAAATGTTTCATGATGATATCTTGTTTTTCAAAATAAGAATGCTATGATCTATTCTCATGATTTATAAAATGTATATGTCGCCCCACTATATCAATAGTGGTGGAAAAATGTCTATGAATAGGTATTGGTGCTTTTGCTTTGTTGTCCTAGGAGAAAGAAAACCTGGAGACTGGCCAAGGAGGACGACCGGGGACCGGGAGCAAAGATCCGAGGGGCCCGGTGTACCGCCCAATATTCCCATCAGGACCGGCGAGGAGAACCGATCGATCAAACTGGGTGGAGGAAAAGATGCTGAAATGTGCCATCTACAGAATTGGAAGAAGATAATGCGGACATACCAGCTCAGGGCTCAAAACATCCTTTGCACCCGACTTCCCCTCGACTCAATCAAAGCGCAGTCGGGCGGGGGGGTTTGTCAAGGGTTTTGACCCATGTTGAACCAATAGACTGGGTAGATGTGGGGATGAGCTGTCGCCGCCCATCATTCCATCCCAGAACCGGGAAAACCGTGCGCTTGTGTGCACACCAAAATCGTTGACTAACCTGCCACCCACCAGTGCCAGCATGATGGACCGGAAGCGCCAGGGGTGAAAGGTGGTGTCAAAGGAAAAATAACAGTGTTTTTAGACCAAAAGCACCTTAAAATCACCTTTGTTTTCCTGAATGCAAGCTCAAAGTGCCTATTTCAAACATTGCAGGATATTCAAAAATCTTACTGAACACCAGCATACATCTGGCAGAATGAAGTGTTGTGTGCATACAAAATCTGGGAAGATGAAGAGCCCAAAACTATGTTTATAACAAAACTGGCTGAGCTGTGGATATCAGCAGCTTAATTGAAATTGGATTTAAAACCACTAAAATCGGAATGTTTAAATTAAATGAGTGACCTACTTTTGAGTGTCACATAGTTTGCAACTGTTAAATGTCATGGTTTTGAACTTAGAATCAGCATTCTAGCTGCATGTGTAAAACTTGTAAGTTTGATTTAAACTGGGAACAAACAGGACATTTAGCTGGAGCTTGGGGGAAACTTCACGGGCACCCCTGAAATACACGTACCCAGCCCAATCACATGTGAAACTTCACACGAACCCCTGTAGTACACGTACCCCACTCCCCCAGGGCAAATAGCGTGTAGAACTTCCTGCGCACCCCTGAAATACACGCACACGCTATTTTTCAGACAGCGGGTGTCCGTGTTTGTCGCGTACCCCTTTGCAGGTCATTTGTCCTAGAGGCCCACAGTATGGGACATTCTACATAGCTGTATATACCTGCTTTTTGTGGGCGCACATTTTGGTGCACATTTTATTCATGCGCAGGGACGCGACCGCCTGCCTTCGTGTGGTGGATGTGTTTAGGCCTGTGTGCGTCTTTGCCCGTGCGCTGTTTTGCCCTATTCGATTCCATGAATACGTGTTGTAGGCGAGCGTGTGGGCGTTCCGTGCACTTGCCTCCTGTACTTCCCCCGTGACGCCCACATTTTCACGAGTTGTTCCCCATTCCGTGTGTCACGCCCCGTGTTCCGCCTACTTTTGTTATGTGCGCTGCGCTATGTGCGCTTTCGCTGTGGCCTTAGCGCACGCCGTTAGATGACCTGTGCGCGGGCGTGCGCCGCGCACTTTTTCAGCACACATCCCAGATTTTACTCGCGCACAGACTTCTATGAATAGATGTGCGCTGGTTTCCCTGCGATATTCGCACTTGCACTGCGATTATCGCTCTTTCACTGCGAATCGCACGTTTTCGCACGCTTGCGCCGATATTTTCAGCGCACATTAATTCCATGAATCGGCCTGTTAGTCTGATCCATGAATAAGGAAAAGGAGTTTTGCGTGCAGAAAAGTGTACAATGTCACTTATTAGCATGAAAACATTCCACAAATCAGGCCTAAAGTCTTTCCTGTGAATAACGAGTGGAAGGGTGAATACATGTTTTTGTGGGCCCACTACCCACACTGTCTGGGAAATCACAGAAATAGTATTTAAAGATGTATCCAATTCCCAATACACTCCATTGCTTTTTGGCCCATTTCATGATATGCAATAATTTTTACTAAAGATGTTTCTGTGGTATAGGTGATAAAAAAACCTTTAATTGCTTTGCATTATTCATACTTAATGAAACATACACTACAAATTGTTGATGTGTGGACCATGGGAACAATCATGCCTCATAAACATATATGACATTCTGTGGAACGGAGCAACGCTCCTGCATTATTTTATTTGTGAACAGCATGCCTCTCAAATCTCATGTAGCCCGCAGGTTGACTCCTATGGTTTGCCACTGGCCACAGGGGTCTCTGTGCCATACTCCCTGTCCATTTGGAAGTTCCACTAGGAGCAAGCACTGTTCCCCCCTTCATCTGGCCCCCTGCAACTCCTTACCTGAAACCCAAGTCTCCCCTGACAGCAGGGCCATCTTAAGCACTTTTAGGGCCCTGGGCCTAGACATATTTGGGCCCCCCCTCCAACAAACCAAGGGAATTAAGGGATTAAGAATACTGGTCGCACCCCCCAAACTCCATCCGTCACGCTCACAACCTATAGGTGGATATGCTGTCTCGCAGCATTCTAAGCATGTTTACTCCCTTTCCCGTACCCTCTTCATTCTTGCTCTAATCATAGTGATAACAAGTAGCATTTGAAGACCAACATTAGCAGTCAACAAAGGGGTTACTGTTCTAGTACACACAGGATACTTTTTTATCAATAATATCCAGGAAGGTAGATGTAGTATTTATGCAGGACCGTATGTAAAAGGTACATGTAACCCATAATAGACAGATAAATCACATTAGCTGCTTCACACGATGCAAAAGTGCTCATGCATGGATAAAGACCACCAATTGGAAGGAAGAAGAACGCTACACATACTGTAGCATGGATAGTGGAGGCAGGTTAGAAGCTACCAGGAACGTGCCTTTGTCCAGACAGACTGAGATTAGAAGTGGGACATGGTTTTCAAATAGTGTTGCCATTAAATATCAAAGGAACAAATGCCTGTGGTGTGCAATATAAATATGCTCACTATTAACACAGTAAAACCATTAATAAGGCTTTTATGAAGATCATACCATGAGAAAGAAATCACTCAGAAAGGTTGCCAATTTTGAAAGGTTTAGGGACTGGCAATATTGAGAGGTTAGGTAATACACGATTAAATGAGATGCCCATGATCACACATTGGTTAAGGAGTGAAGGGGTGAAGCTGGGATTTGTGCCAACTCTGAAATTTCTGCATTTGAACACTTTCTTTTCCAGTTCTTACCATGAACTAAAACAATCTCATTTCTTTTAAAAATGAACTTGAAAAGTACACAAATCACATTACCAAACATGACCCTTTTAAAACAAAATATTATAGAAGGGTGTTATGCAAAATGAGAATGATTCAAGCTTCATTCTCTCCATCATCAATGGAAGTATATAAGAGACAGCATACCAATCCATCTGATTTAACAAATTTAATCTGGGTGTGTCTTTTGTATTTTAGAGCTTTAAATACTTCCAAAACAACAGCTTGGGGCATTTTCATTTATAAATGTGCATAAAAACCTTTGACTTTTACCAAAAAGCAAACCGTGTTTTGTGTCAAACAAGCAGACCTTAAAATATACTTGCCTTAGGCCTGCAACCTATGGTCCGCTCTCTTCTGTCTACCAACCCTTCCACCCAAATGGCCCACATAAGTAGAAAGAACACGTAATGGGCTAAACAATACCAGCAGCATGCAAGAAAGGAAACCTCACAGAATACAGCACATAATTTAAGATATATTAGATGATTTGACCAGGATCACTGTATCATCTGCCTGCTGGCAAATCCAGGATACAAACTTGAACACTGTCATTCCATAGTCTTGAATTTGGGTACTTATTCACCTCTTGGACTAACAGTTTATGCCATCGTTGGAGGCAATTGTCTAGGTTTTACAACACCCCATCTGAACAAACCAATTTCTAGACCTTCACCACACGGATGATATGTTAGTTTTTATAGCAAACCCTATTTGGTACAGGTACATTGCTGATAATAGCAGATGTTGTTCTCCAAAACCAAGTACATATGCAGGCAGGTTTATAAACTTAAGACATAGGAAAGGCTCAGCCAGCCTTTCTGGAATGTGATATTCAAATGCTGCATATGAACACATATCTCTGCAATGGGTGCTTCACACACTGAGCGAACCTCTGAACCATTTTGGCACTCAATTTATCAATATGCATTTCACCATTGTCTATTGCACATGATCAGCATAATTCCCACAGGAAGGAAAGAATGCTACAGAGTTGTGCCATCAAGATCACACAAACTATGTATACCACAGTGAACACAGACAGCAATACATGATTAATTGATCAAGCAAGATATCAAAACAGAAAGGCAATGGGTTTAGCGCCTCAGCAGCACCCCATACAATATCCTGACGTGTGCTATTTAAGACTGATGAACATTGGAATCTTACTTCATATCACCTAGCCTTGTGGGGCCCCCTCCAAGGTGGGGGCCCTGGGCAAGGACCCCTTTTGCCCTCCCATAAAAATGTCACTGCCTGACAGACGTAACAACAAAGCTTTACTCCACTCTCTGCTACCGCACTGATTCTTTGCAAGGATGCATTTAGCAGACATGGCTCAGCCTTGACTTAGGCCCACCATCTCTATGATTATTGCCTGGCCGCACGTGACACGTAGCTGAGTATGTTAGATGGAAGACCTACATGATCCTTGCCCAGAGTTTCGTATTTGCTACATGCTCCCTTGCCCAGGCAAATCCCAGAAACCAACCCAGGCAGGTTCCTCACCCTCAGGCCCGTGTCCACCTTCTTCTTTTAATCACCAAAATGGGACATAATATCTTTATAAAACCTAGCCCCTAGCAGCACTGGGAGTTGTGGGTTTACAAACCTTGACTTGGTCTTCAGAGCTGTAAGCTATATTTTGGTTAATGTACATAAATTGCATCAGGTGGACTTAATGGCCCCTAATTATACAGTAGCACCACACAAGTCTGAGCAAAATCAAAATTCAAATGCATTTAAATAAAGGAATTAAAGGTGAAATCAAAGCAAATGTGGTCACTAGCTATATGGTGGGGAAGTCACTGACGTGAACTTGCCTCCCTTTATCTCACTATTTTTCTCACACAAGAACTAATTTCAATATTCAATTCTGTACACACACATTGACGTGTGAATAACAAAAACATACTCATTGTAACTGTGTCACTTACCAGTCATTGGGTTCTAATGTATCTCATAACAATCAAGAAAGCAGATGGGTCATAACATTAACACAATTCTTCAAAACATATTTTCTCTGAACTGCTAACTTCCTGAAGCTGCACATAAAGGTACACTTGCACATAACACATAGGACCTTTGTTTTCCTCAATAGTCCTAACAAATGTTGCTATCGAGGAACAGATGCATGCCACAAATTTTCCCATATGAATATGGTGCTGAATTTGGTGTGTGTGTCATTTAAAATGAGCTCATAATGAAACACATCAAACCCCTGCATATTTTAGGTTAGGGAAGCAGTTTTACCAATTCAGAACACACACAATTTCAGCTCCCCCACTTCAACCTGAGAAAATGGATTTCAGATTATTTTGAACAAATATAAATACCCCTACCCTTTTGAATCACATATGAATCCCCCCATGCAATTTCAGATTGAAGGGTTGCTTAGGATTTTTTTACATTTGCACAATTTTCAGGGGGAAAGAAATGACTTGATTCAACTGACTCTCATTCGCCAATCTTTATTAAATAGCTTGGCCTTCATGGGATACACATTATCAAAAATATATGCAATAGGCCAGAGTACAGGACCTTTAAACCATGATTTAAAGTCAGCACTCACCACAGAGAAAGCATTTTTATGTTCATGTAAATATAATCTCCTTCAGCCTTAATTGCAATGAAATCAGGAGGTAACTCACCCTAGAAAACTACAATATCCTATTCTCTTTCTATGAATAATAATGTGCCAGTCACTCAGACTATGTGCAGGAATGCTATGTTTTGTATACCCAATTAACTCTCACTGGGCCTTCATATAGTGAAAGGCACAGTGCATTTTATGACTATTATACTATTGTATTTTATTTGGAAAGAGCCCCCCCTAGTAGCAACCACTACTACAATTGTGTACATCCCATGTACTAATCGGAGCAATAATCTCATGTGTCATATCTAATTACATTTAGGGAGAGTTCATACCCACATTTAAAAGATTTATTTTGAAGCTTGGAACCAGGATACCCTCTAGGATTGGAAATCTCCCAGTCAGCAAGTTTATCCTGGCCACTTCTAGACATCAGCATTGCCTCAGGTTAAGATGGTTCCTGTCCCTCATGAACAAGGCCTAACTTTTCAAAATATATTCAAATTGAGCTCACATCCAATGGGACAGGTGTTCCCCTCCCTGCATCTTTTCTAGAGTAAGAAATCATATCCCCTCTGTCTGAGCAGTTTTTAAAGTGCCCGACATTCCCATGCGTATGTCATAATTATGTAAAACTATGTGATTGGCTTGATCTATCCATTGGTATATCCAACATTCAGACACTGCCCTTGAATATACCCCACCTAATCTTCATTGGATGAATATAATTTTGTATTTGTGATCAGAAAAAAAGATGGCAGCCAAAATCATCTCCTACACAGAAATTTCATTTTCCTTCCACAATTTGTGGCAGAAATATGTTAATTCACTGAAAACAAGAGTACTGGAATATGTGCATGCACGCCTGGGATTTTGAAATGATATGTCTTTTTGGTATATTGCTTTATAAAGTTATTTATTTATTTATTACATTATTTAAATATGGCGTAACACACAAAGGCCTCAGAGCACCCACATAAACACAGAACCCGAGACAATACAAATACAGGACCGAGAATTAGCGGTCAATGAATCTATCCCTTTGTTAAAGAGGTCTTCAAGACCTTTTTTAATCTAAGGGAACCAGAAAGATCACAAAGGAGTACAAGAGGATCATACCATGTTCTCGGAGCCCAATCGTCAAAGCACACGGCTCCATATTTAGTCAATCTAAAGCGACGTTAGACTCAAAGAGTACTATCATTCGTCCTTTAAGTATCGAGGTGCAGTGCCCAAAATGCATATTTGTGTCAGAGAGTTGCACCTATACAGTGAGATGGCCCTGACAGCTACATGTTGCATATTCTGTCCTACTTAAAATTGCCTTTGGACGTACCAGCAAGTAGGTTGTTACAATAATCCAACCTTGAATTGATCAAGGCGGTGGCCAGTAGAGCTCTGTTTTCCAAGGTGCGATATGAACTGATCTGGTGCAAGATTCTATTCATATGTGCGCAGAGAAGCAAATTGAATTTACATGCTTAGAAAAAGTCAACTGGACGTCAAAATAGACACCCAGTGTTTTTACATGAGAGGCAACCTGAATGGTACATCCAATAATAACAAATTGATCATATTAAGAGTTACGTCTTTTAAGCTCTGGTCCAGTGGAGTCGCCAAAGAATCCCTGCCTAAAGTCTCCTCCCAGGAGGCCAGGGGAAAGCAGTTGCTACCTGACCCAAACCTTGGGGGTGGTTTTAGTCATGGGGCTCACCTGGGAGGAGAAGTCCCTGAAGGGTTTGGGAAGACTCCGTCAGGAGAGACACAGTGTTCATCTTCTTTGGAGGGTGAGATTTCCATAACAGCCGAAATACCTAATGACTTGATGTCAAAGTAAGGCTTCCCATCCCAAAATTACTCAAGTTGTTAGGAGTGAAACCCTTATGATCAACATTGGAATGTTATATGTAAGAATCAGAGCCTTACTTCCATTGCTTCTGAAAATTATGATTCACCCTTGTGTTTGAACTCTGAAGCCAAAAACCAACCTTTGATGCCTCTAAAACCCTCCCCTGAAGGTGTATTCTAAAAACAGAATATATTAGATAATTTTAGCATTGAGCCCTTTGATATAATAAGTAACCAAATCATTAGGGACTTAATGTCCCACAATGCCCTAACTACTGGGATGAGGAAGAGGGGCTCAGAGGCACAGAACCTCAGTGTGCAGTCTAGTGTTTCTAATGGTTCACACCTGAGCCAAACCATTAGGGACTTCAAGTGCAGGCCGTTGGAAGCAGTAGAAGAAGTAGCCAACAGCCGTGGGAGCAGCAGAGGCAGAGAAAGGAAGATGCTGGGGCCGCCGCAATGTTTTCAGTGGATTAAGGTTCAGAGAGATCATGAGCAGTGAAAACCTGAAGTGCAGAGATCGTGCAGTGGGAAGTGGGGCTTTAACAGGCTGTCCTGAGGTAGAGAAAAGCTCTCCTTATCCTGTGCCCTGCTCTGGTGGCTGGCGAGCACCAGAGTGTGTGTGGAGTGCAACAGGCTCCTTTCCTGAAAGTCACAAGCCACAGGAATGCGACCAGAGCTGTCAAATGTTCTGTACCCGACAGAAGAAGCAGATGTTGCAGCAGCAGTGGGTGAAGCATTCCTGCATGGAGAGACCAGTGAGTTGGTGTCATGATGCCTACCCCCAGAGCACCAGGCCAGGCCCAGCACCCCCGGAAGCAGGCATCACGCCCCCGGGTAAAAGCCCAGCGGCCCTTTATAGGGGCTCTTTGGACTCTGTCCTGGCGCCGTTGGCGCCAACCTCAAGTTGGCGCCAGGCTCATGTTGGACATCAGTCCTGGCGCCATAGGCGCCAGGCTCATAAGGGGAAGTGTTTGGTGCATTTACCTGAAGCAGACCATGCTGCACACTCGCCTGATGCAGACCATGCTGCATGAAGAACCAAGCCAAATGAGGCTTAGGAGGGACTATTTTTCTGAAGGAACTATTTTGTTACTTGGGTGGGGCTGTGGAAGAATACTCACCTGGAACTTCTTCCAAGGCTATTTAAGCCACGCCCGGACAGCCACACGTGCTTCGCGTTGTTCTGCATCCCAGCAGCTGAACGCTCACTGTGTCTGCTCCTGCACCTGGACTCCAGCCACGCCCGCCTCGAACCTGGAACACCTGTAAGGGAATAAGAGAGGAGAAAGGTGAAAACCAAGAACTATTTCAACCTTCTTACCTGCATCCGGAATCTTCACGCCAGCATTCCTGAAGGAAGACTTCCATTTAAAAACACCGCGTTGCTCGCTGCAGCGCCGCACTTCACTCACCTGTTCCCGAGACGCCGCCCGGCTCCATCGCGGCTCTCAGTGCCGGTCGCCATATCTCTGCACCGCACCTAAGGGAGAGAAGAAGAGACAAAAGGTGAGCAAGGGAACACAAGAGGAAAGCCGAATTTTCAGCCATATTACTTACCGGCTATTCTTGGTGAACCATTCCACATCTCGGGTCGGCGCCACATCTCTGGCAGGTAGCGCACCCCGGCCCCTATGGGGAAAGGACAAAATACATTACTGGGGAATTATAAAGACATTTAGAGGGGTCGTTCTCATCACTAACTCACCTGATTTTAACCCAGCAATTTAACCCCTCAACGCATCGCCTTTGTTCTGCACCTGAAATAAAGGACAGAAAAAGACAACATAAAAGGAGGCTCACACTTGAACTTTTGCATCTTCATACTTACGGCGTATCGCTCATTAAAGTCAAGTGGATTTGCCAGCGCCATTCTGAAAACCAGTGAAGTAACTGGATGAACGCGCGCCCCTGCACCAGAAGCAGGATGGAGAGTTCATCCTTCCAAACCATAAGGTGAGCGTAAACCGGGGGTTTTGGAGGAAGTCAAAGGAGAACGAAGAGGGAAAGGGGGGAGCAAGCACATTATTCAGCAGACAATTAATCCCCTTTCTCATCTGCAGAAGGATATTCCTACGGGCCAGACAAGCATGATTTTGGGGTCCTGTTCAATCGGTGGTCCGAATTCTGCGCATCACGCTTGAAGAGGCCACAGCAACCCAGACCAGACCAGCGCCTCCGCGGGAGCCAGGTGAGCGTTACAGTTGGCCTTTGTTAGGTGACCCCGGAGTGCTCCATATTAGTCCGCTGGCTGCTCACAATTATTTTAAAGGCCAAACTATTCAAAGAAAGCAATGTTGGAGTGATGCTTAGGTAGGGAGAAAGCAAGAGGAGAGAGTTTGTAGCTTCCATTGCCAAAGTAAAGAGGGGCATATTGAAACAGGATTGTAACCCTCATTGTCAAAGCAAAGAGGAGGCAATATTCAACAGAGACTGTAACCATCATTGCCAAAGCAAAGAGGGGGCAATACTGAATCAAAAGTGTAATCATCATTGAAGAATTAAAGAGGGCCAAAAAGTTAACAAGATTATAACCATCATTGCCAAAGTAAAGAGGCAGCAATATTTGAGCAAAACAACAATCAGCATTGCCTAAATCGAAGAAAGGCAATTAGAAATACAAGAGGATACCATTCAAAGATGGAAGATGATAACCAGCATTATGTAAGCCAAAGAAAGCCATTTGCAAATAAAATAGGAAATAGGTGGCAGGAGAGAAGCCCTACTTGTAGAGAGTACCAACAGGGCGAGGAACATAACCTGCATTGCATGTGGCAAACAAAAACAGAAGAGCAAACAGCATCAATGTGTACTTTATCCTGAAGGAAGAAATTGCAAATCTTAATGTTGTTGAAACTCAAAGACGTTTTCTGAAGTTTGAAGTAAACCACACCACAAAGGACTTGTAGTAGTGGTAGGAGTTTGCATTCTGTCAGGCGAGTCTACCAGGAAAGTAAGTATTAGTGGTAATCCTGGCAGGTTATTGGACCAGGAAGAAGATGTTGAAGTAGTGCATTGTGGTAGAAGGTTGTGGTGGAAGACAAGTGGCAAGTCCACTAATATGTTTATGTTGAACTGTGACACAACCATTCTGACAAATTATTGATGTTTATGAAGAAGAAAAGTAGTTGTTCTTCAAAGGAGAAGTTATATTGAAATCTTAATATATTGAAACATGTCTGACCTCTCAAAAGACCCAGCAATACAAAGTTCTGTTTTGCTGTCATTTAGTGCCAAAGATTTGAGAGCCAGCCAAACCTGCACTATAAAATAAATTCTATTAATTGCCTTAGAATCATGGTCATAAATGCCAGTCAATTCAAGTACTATTTGAGAATCGCTGGCGTAATTGGTATAAGTTACACCAATGCCATCTAACAAATCAAAAATAGGCCTCATGTAAATATTAAGGCCCTGATTCATGGATTATTTGCGCTGAAAAAAAACAGGAATTGTGCGCCATTCTGCCCGCAAATCGCCATTTGTTAAACAGGGATTTGCAGCCAGAATGGCGCACAAATCCTGTTTTTTTCAGCACAAATAATCTATGAATCAGGGTGAAAATACTGTAGGGGAGAGGCATGAGCCTTGGGGAACAACACATTTTAGGATCACTGGGCTGGACTGAGAATCGGCCAACGCCACTCCTACTGAGCTGGGCCCAAGAAATGACTTAATTCAGGCTGCTGCGACATCCAAACATTTTGCCACATCGAACAACCTCCTTACTAGAAGTGACTGGTCGATGAGATTGAAGGCTGCAGTGAGATCTAACAGTAAAAGCAATGCAGTATGACCCCCATCAATGATTTTGATCATATTGAATTTGAGATCCAATAAAACCAATTTAGTGCCATGCCTGGCTCTTAAACTGGCTTGCTGACACCCCAAAGTATTCTGGTTTTCAATATGTTCCTGTAGTTGTAGCTATACAACTCTATCAATGATTTTTATAAGATAGGGCACAATTATGATTTGATGGGCCTGTAATTACCCACAACTGCGGGATCCAGATGTTCATTCTTGAGAAGTGGAATGTTCCATGCCTCTTTGAGGCAAGCTGGTACACTGAACTCAAGAAACGAGGCATTTCTCATTTGCTTAATTGATGGGAGCAGAAAATACCGACCATCCTTTAAATTTTTTTCTGGACAAACATCGCATCATTTTCTGAAACTTGCCGAAAAGCAACGGTAGGGAGGTCTACTTGAACTGCTAGATCATCCGATATCTCAGCAATCATGGTACTCAGACAGCAACCTGCCTGATTCAATTGCTTGTTGATATTTTACAATCTTGTTCAATAATTCGTGTGGGATCTCTTGGCACCAAGAATATGAGATATCAAAGAAGCAATTCTGAAGGATCGTACCATCCAGTTCCCAGAGTATTACAAATAAATCGAGTCTAGGTGTTTTATTATGTCAAATTAACACACAGTTTCATATTCCTATGTCTTGTAGTTCCAGATTTCTGAATACTACTCACTTTTGCACATAGTGTCAATGGTAAATAACATGTGCTGTTAAACCAGGGAAAATGTCATTGACTGCATATTCCCGGCAATTTAACGTAGGCCCCGTGCTCAACATGTGACTTATGTAAACAGTTATTTTTAAGGCCTTGATTAATGATTTTCTAAATCTGATTGATGGCATTTTTCACAGGTCCCATTGGTCTCATTGCATTCATTTCCAGCTGGACAATTTGTATTGTCAGCCCAAGTTCAAAAGTGTCACTTCTATTGAATGGATTGGCTTTGAGGCTGGATGTAAAGCCATTTGCAAATCTAGGTGTTAATCCTCTGTGAAGGCCACAGATTTCATATTCTTGTAATTTAAAGAAATTCCCTAACATTCTCCCTAGGGTGACTTCCAAAGGTGTTAAGATAGTCCCAGAAGGTACCAATAATGAGAAAAATACTCAATAACAGAGTAACAACAAGTGTACAAGAAAATCCAGCTTTGTTCACAAAACAGACGCCTGCTGGGAGAGCACACAAAAGCAAACTCACACTGGTACATAGGAAACAACAATTTTTATCACAAGAAATCATCACAATTAACGTTGTTAGTATATTCACAACAACTTTCTATTCTCATACTTGATAGGTCGGTAGAATATAGGATGTATGTTTATAAATTACCTCTTTATAATAGATCCTTCTATAACTCATAACTCCTCCTTTGGTAAACCCTCTACTGATAAAGTCTCTAAATTTGAGATACCATTGGTTGGCATTCTAACCCACTAATTAATATGAAAAGAACATGATTTAACTGGTTGGACATTCTCTCATTCGACGTCGAACATCTTGCACAGTGCCAAGTTAAGTGATGGCCAGGGACAGATGGGCGAACGGCTATGATCTAGTTTGAAGAAGTTACACCCCTCTGTTCCCAGGCATGAGGTCTTATCTACCAGCTTTGTTTGCGCCCTTGGCTTTTGTCTCTGTATCTGGATGTGCTAATGGAGTGGCAGATGTAGTATTTAATTGGGTCGGGAATGAATGATCATTGTTGGGATCATGCAGTTGAGGACCACAGTTCAGAGCTCTATTTTAGCTATTTATTGGATTTTCTGCTAAAACGTGTGTGTGCTTCCTTGTGGCATCCACTTGGGGCACTGTGTATTAGTTCGTATGGGATCGTTTGGCACAGAAGCTACCGGAACCAGGCTTTCAAGGATATGCGTGTTTCTCCCTGCTAGCACTAACACTAGTTATCTTTAATAATTATACCTGTTTGCTATGGGAAACATTATCTGGTGTGGTTCCAGCTTGCTAAGCAGAACTCCCATCAGCGCAATAGCCTTGGTATCTAGAGCTCGTCCGGTCACTGTTAGGTCTACAAACTTGTTTTTATGTGATTTTCCGTGAGAATGAAGTATTACAGAATTGAGGCCTAACAGAGTTTGGTAGAAATAATGGGTGCACTTCTGTTCATTCATCAGCATGTTGTTTTCATGTCACTTACATATTTATGTACTTGGCATCTATGGACAAGTGTTCTGCGTGTCTGTGTGAAAGTATTCTTCATGTCTACGTGCAAGTGTTCTTCATGTCTAATGATATCATGGTCATGTGCAACCAAATGCAATATACGTGTTGCCCTAAATATCTCATACAATCTATTGCTACTCAGTCATTTTACAGAAAACAAAACAGAGAGGTAAGTTTTACCGAAAACCATAATATCGAAAAAATACTAAAAATGTTCATTAAATATATATGGGGAAGTGGGTTAAGGGGTTAGAATGGGTGTGTATGGGTTTGGGGTGGGGTTACAAGGATATAAAAAACAGGGGGTTGGGGGCCCAAACAAAAAAAAACCTGTTTTTTTCAGTATTATAATTTCACTGAAACTTACCTCTCTGAAAATGTCTTCAGTAAAAACATTTATAACCAATCTATTTTATGCTCAATGGTATCTACGTGGCTCTAAATGTCTTTGCCAACTCTTTATGGACCAGTTCTCAGTTTTTATCTCCGTGCATACTCTACGATGGGTGTAGATCTGGCGACACCTAGTGCAACCTTCATTTACATTATTACATTACCCCCTCAATTTCTCCTCATTTATCTCCAGCCTATCATACCTATATTTTGGTATCCAAGTTATGCACACACGCCTCAGGCTACCTCCTTGTTCTACATATCCTTCTGGTCCACATGTCATAAAACAGCACTCTCCATCACCTTTATAATGGACCCAGTGTTCTGTATAGTTTCATGGGTCGAGAGGGGGCTCAAACATGGTGTCTGTGGGTCCTATTTCTCTTTCAATGATGTGCATTTCCTGTGGTTCATTTGTTTGGATGTGGATATGTACCACGTTATCTTTAACCAATATTACTGTCATTGTGTGCTATTCTACAACCTTTTTTCCCAGTTCTCCTGCATTTTGTTATTATTATTTACAAGACACAAAGACATGTTAATACAAGTACCAACACTGCAGCTGGTATTTTAAATGTATTGCCTAGGCAGGCAGGCACCCACGAGAACAAGGTCTTAAACAACCAGTCCTCATCTTCAGTTGTGGCTGTTGCTTTGACCATTTTCATATACAAACTTTGCAGGGACGTTATTGCTTCCATCAAGCTCCCATTCTGCTCATCGTGGGCAGGTATGAATGTGCAGCAGTTTAAGTCAATCTTTGCGCTCACGACTCCATCCATGGCAGGAAGGAAATCGAGGGCATACCTGTGCAGGAGAGTCATCAGTCGGATTGATATCAGCTCCTCTTTAATGGAATTGAACCCCTTTGTGGTGGTATTAATTGTTTGTAATAGCTCCAATCTTGAGATTTGTAACCATTTGGCGTTCACTGCCATTTGCACACCAGGTGCAAGCAAATATGTAAAGAACATTGGCACCTTGCTAAACAGCCTGTGCGCAAGAGCAATAGCCTCCACTTCTTTGTTAGATGCTTTCAAAAGAGGGTTGTCTCTTATTGTGTATCGTCCCCTCTTTGTTTCCTTTCTTCTTCTCATCACTTTTACCATAGGATAGTCTACTATCTGTACCACATCACCTTGAGGTACTACCAATGCTAGTGCATGTAAAACTACTATTGAGCAGGTATCACCCCAATATGGCGGGATTTGCATGTAGGCCTGTAAATGATTGTCCCAATAATAGACCATTAGCACTGTTGTGCCTACTTTCATGCCTGGCAGGTCCATAATGTGCTTACATCCCTAATCTTTCCCAATCTGCACTGTGCTATTATTCTAAAACACAGCAAGCAGTGTTTTAATGCGGTTATGTGTATTGGCCCTTCTTCATCCTCCACCCATGTCAATAGTTTTCATATTTTCTCCATTCTTCCAGGCACTCTCTATTAGCTTCAATAGGAAACCATGAAATTATTTAAGCAGCTCTGCTCTACACCCCATTATTCCTTTCACCCAAACCTCGAGGGGTGTACACTTCACCTGCAATGTGCAGCTGAGTTCTGCCCCAGCAGAACAGTGTTTCTCTCCCAGTTTGGCCCTACATTGCAACATGGGGTGGTCCGCCACTGTCACTTGACCTGCTCATGGCCCTGATGACATGGATTTTATTACTTTGTTGTCTACGGTTTTTGCTTTGAGAAACTTGTCTTCAAAGGGGGAGTCTGCTTTTGTCACCCATTTTATAACAGCTAAACTTCACTGGAATTATCCTCTTGTTTTGCATAGCACAATGTGAGTTGAGCAACCTTTTTACCGGTATTTACTGGGCCATCAACAATCTGGAAACACTCAAAGCATAAAGAAGGAGTGAGCACAAAAAACTGTTTTTATACAATTTCTGCCTTCTCACTTTGGTCATATGGCAATACTACATGTTATTATTCTTATGAGTAAAACCTTGGAGATTCGCTTTAACGTGATATTCATCATCTATCAAATGTCTTCTAACTCTATTTATCTCTTCACTTATATTAGCAACTATATTAGTTGTATCATCATTGAAAATGTTGACTGCTACTACTGTATAAGCCATCCAGAAAAAACTAAAGAAAAAGAAAAATGTGCCAATCATGATGGTGATCAAATCCAGTCTCTGCAGGAATCTTGTTCTTTTAGCATATTGTGACAGCAGCAATACTCTACTCTCTCCTGAATTTTGGGAGAAATACATAGTTTCTTTTTAATAATATCACTTTTTGTGTTTCTGGTCAGCTCTTGTGCTCTTGTGGTCTGGTCAGTTGCTCTTCTTTTTCTTAGCGCTCCCCTTACTCTAACAGGGGGGCTGTGACTATGAATTCTTTAACATCTCCCACATGCATCCATGTTTTCCTACCATGCAACTTTAATGCAGTGGGTGTTGAATACTGTACTGTGAATGGGCTCTGAAAGAGTGGCGTGTGTTAAGGTATGCAAATAAATAAGTTCACCAGGAAATAGGGAAAATGGGGATATTTGAACATTGACATCTAATACTGGTCCACTGAGGTCATTGTTTTCTACTTGATCCACTGCCGCACCATGATCTCTTGAGAGGTACATTTCAAACATTTAGTCAAAGCAGTTACATAATCATGCTAATCATATCATAACACTTTGGCAGAGCTCTCTGCATCCAGTCGAGCCCATGTCGGAGGATCATTGGGAATGTGCATCCTTCTGTCCATTACAATTTCATGGGGTGTGAGGTGGTGGTCTGAGCCTGGCTGATTGCATAAGGCAAAAAGAGGCAGGGGAAGGTAGCACATTCAATTTTAAATTCTGTAATGCTTTTTTTTCATGAGGCTGTAGAGGAGTTCTACAACGATGTTGGTCTGTAGGTGATAGATTGTACAAAGTTTATCTCTGATGCCGAGCAGAGATGTTAATTCAGAAAAAAAGATTACTTACAAACTGCTGTCGATTGTCTGATCAGAGCACTTTGCATACTCCTCATTGGGTGAACACCTCACATACAGAGAATTTGGCAGCTGATTTGGCATCTACACGGGTACATGGACCTGCTATCCATTGTGAAAAAGAACACAGCACCACAATCATATATTGGTATCTGTTGCAATTTTGGAGCATATCAACATAGTCAATATGCAAATGCCAAAATTGACCTGTTGGACAGGGTATTGCTCCTCTCATCATTCTCAAACTGTGCTCAGCAGTATATTGTTGGCACAGGGGTCAATTAATTAGGAATTTCACAATGTTCTGATGCAAATTTGGACAAACCAGTACTCTGAAAAATCTGCTGAAATTTTGGGCTCTACCACAAATTGGGTGATGTCCCGGCGCTAATTGCGGCGGTATAGTGCCGAATGCAATTTGCATTACTGCCGCTCAGTCCGGCGCTATTAGCGCCAGATCACGAGTAGCAGTAAGGCAGTAAATACTCATTCCCCATTGGTCTATTTGTCCCAATGCAGATGGGAGACACTAATAGCACCAGAAATGCCCTCTCCGCTGGCGCATTCACCTCCAGCTAAGAGCTGGAGGTGAATGTGTCCTGACAGGGCCAAACTCGTTATTGGGCCAACTCTTAAATGTATTGGTAATAGCATTACTGCCAATTTTAAATGTTATGGCCCAACGCGTGATGAGGCCCATACTCTTGTAATGCAGCTGATCCATTGCTACCATAAGCAGCTCCATTGGCATCACAGGCTTTCAAATGCTATCCTGTTTTGATCCTGCTCTGCCTGTAGTGGTGCACACCCCTGTAACTCCACTAATAGTGTTAATGATATTGCATTATAGGCCTTTGTTATTTTCATATTTAGCATATATTGGTATGGGGCAATTGAAATGTCTGCTATCTCAGGGAAATATGCTGCCCTTTTTGCCTCTGCTTCTGCTGCAACGTTAATGTGAGAAATACGATCTATGCCCTTTGTATGGACTGTGCACTTTACCACAGCACCCGCCGTGGGATATATCAATTAATCTAATAATCTTCCTAATAATGGAGCGTGCTGTACTTGTGTGCCATCTACATGCTGAAAACTCTGCCTTCTCCCTTGTGACAATCTTGAGTGCACTGTAGACCTCATGTTGGTGGAATCAGAATATATCATCACCATCTGATCTTTGTGTTCCTCAAATGCTAATGTCATTGCTATTAATTCATCTGCCTGAGGAGAAAAATCTGATGTTTGTCACAACCTAAAAATCATCACCCCTGCTTCTCATCACTGCTGCTCCTGTATGCCTCAATACCATGGTCTGAGCAATCATCGATGACCCATCAATGAAGACCACCTCTCCCCACTCTAGCTTCATTTATTTTATATCAAACAGTCATAATCCTATTCTCCTTCCTATACTGGTTCTGCTATAAACATCTCAGGATTGACCGTAAGAAATCCAACAATTTTTATTGAGGGGTTAGACAATAAAACCTTAAATCCATATGGCCTTTGCCTAGAAAGTGTGAACTTAGGTTTCTCGATGACAGCAAAAAGGGTGTGCTCCACATGTAATGTTACTGCACAGGCGATCATTATTGCAGATGATTTCTTTAATGCAAAGGCCACTGCGGCAAGTGCTTGTTACTGCACAGCACATTGTTATTGTAGTTGATTTCTTTAATTCAAAGCCCACCGCAGCAGGAGCTGTGGTGAGGAGCCAGGAATTGACACAGATGACTCATGGTGTTTGCCATAAACCTTTATTAAATAATAAAGGGGTTGGAAAATACCTCACTGTCTCTAATCTAGGAGGTATTTCACTACCTCAACCAAAAACTAAGGGCCTGCCCTGTGTCCAGATTTCCAAAGCAAAATTCTCCTGCGTCCAAAATCCAATCCTAGCCCACACACTCTAAAAGTAACTCTAAAGTTTCTAAGGGATAATGTTTCTGGCTTGAAACATGTGCAGATGAAATGACATGGTACCATTAGAGCATGAGGAATGGAGGGAATATCCCTAAAAGGGAAATGGAATACCATGTCTCCCAAGATGATTTAATTTCATCCCTGTGAGGGTCACCTCACCTCATGTAGTTCTCCCTCAAATAGCCACCTCCATGGTAAGGATCAGGTAGTGGCTGCTGTCCCATGGCCCCATGAGGAGAGGCTATCCCAGGGAAACTATAGATGACATCAGATTAATCTCCTGTTCTTATTGCTACTTTCAGTACCTCAAATACATTGATCATCTTGTCTTTCTACATTATGGGGCTTTTTTCATTCTGTGCTTCTTTCAACCCTTTCAAAAGGGGCAGAACATACGTGCTGTAGTGCAACACCCACACACTACAATAATTACATAGCCCTAGGAATTGGGGCCATTTTTTCACAGGGCGTTTTTTAAACGTGCTTCGGCTCTGTCAGCTGTCACCCACCTCCCTTCCTTTGATATTATATGGCCCAAATATTACACTTCTTCCTGGCTATGTTGTAATTTGTCCCTTTATACCTTGCACCCTTTCTTTTCCAGCACTGTCTGCCCTAATCTCTTCCTGTTTAGTGTTGCACGCTAACAAATCATCAACATACTGTATAAGTTTACTTGGTGTCTGTACATTTCCCAAGTCCATCTGCAGGACTCGGTTGGAAACACTGGGGGACTCATAGTACCCCTGTGGAAGTCTTGTGTCTTGGAGTTGGGTCCAGTGGAAAGTAAATGCTGTGAAAATTTGAGAATCTTCATGCAATGGAATCGAAAATAATGCATTTCACAAGTAAATCACCGTAAAATGTGTAGCAGGGGATGGTTTGTTACAAAAACGTGAAGCAGGATTCTGCACATTAAACTCTGCCCCTACAATATTGCTTAAGGGGAGTAGATCTTGTTTAAGGGGCATAGATCTCCAAGAACCTCCTTTTGCCTTTTTTACTGGGTACACTGTCATAATGCATGGGGATTCAGATGGTACAATAATACCCTGCCACATCAAGGTGACAATTGTCTCTTAAATGCCTTCACATGCCTCCATAGACATGGGATATTGTTTAACTTGTGGTAAAATTGCTCCCTTCTTTAATTTTATTTGTACCACTCCAATCTCTTTCAATAGACCTGTATCATAAAGGTTGCTTGTCCATAGTACACTTGGTAAATTTGCTGCATGAAGGATGATACTTGTTTAGCCAATAATATTATCTGAGGTATTTCTGTGTACTGTATTTGCAAATGATATTGGGTGGATATTTCAAAACTAGTTCATCGTCAGTATTGTCATCTTCGAAAAAGTCATAATTTGTCATGCACTCAATCGCTGTGCTGAATCTAGTGCTATGGCTGTGCGCCAACTAACAACTTCCTCATCTGTCCCATTTGCACTACTCTGTCCTCTTGCACCACTGCTACTTCTAAATGTATTGTTATGACGTCCCCTTCTGCTTCAACAGTGGGCATTTCTGCTCTATTAAATAATAAAGGGGTTGGAAAATACCTCACTGTCTCTAATCTAGGAGGTATTTCACTACCTCAACCAAAACCTAAGGGCCTGCCCTGTGTCCAGATTTCCAAAGCAAAATTCTCCTGCGTCCAAAATCCAATCCTAGCCCACACACTCTAAAAGTAACTCTAAAGTTTCTAAGGGATAATGTTTCTGGCTTGAAACATGTGCAGATGTTCAACTCCAATAAAATGTTAAAAATCCAATAAAAGCACCAAATTAATAGTGTTGACAGTTCCAGGGAATGACTCCCGTCCTCACGTTTCTCTCAACCAAAACAAAAGAATAACCAAGTTCTTTGTAGCTCAAGAGGATAACTCCCCTCCTCTTGGTGTTGCAATTTATTCCAGGGGAAATGACTGCCTTCATAAGGCTATTTTCACATTCAACGTAATCCAAAAAACCTAAGGCATGAATTATCTGACTCACAAAAAAAACACCACCTGTTATACTCCCCTGACAGGTTCTTTTATATTGTTCCTTGATACAATTTGGCTGACGTCTGGTATACACTCCTGCAAGCTTCCTTTCCATATTCACTGTAATTCACCTTAAACACTTGGCTTGCCTGGTATATTCTCCTGCCAGGACTTTCTTTAAGCAGTTCACTTTACACACTAAGCCATTCCTGGAATACCCTGCTGCCAGGCCTTTCTTAAGCATACCATATCCCTTTGGCTTCCCTTCTTGGTCTTTCCCAAGTTCATACTGTGGGTCCCTGAGCACAGTCCCACTATCTAGGGCTTTAAATGCCATTCCCATCAGTTCATCAGTGTCCAGACCCTTTCCCTGGGTTCACTGTTTGATGTCCCGAAATCTCCATTGGATGCTTGTATGGCTCTCACAGCTTCTACTGACCTTGCAGGCACCTCCGGTAGGCGTCTGTTCCTCAGTCGGCATGCCAGTTCCCTTGACTGTCAGGAAGCACTGCTTGCTTCCTTTCACCTTGCTGCAGCCTCCACAGAGCTTCACTGGGCACATTGCACACCAGCTGCCTTCTCGCTCCGCCTTGCCCCTCCGACTACTATGCTGCCACCAACCACGGTACTCTCAGTCCCTCTGCTTAGCTGTCCTCACCGCAGCTGGGTAAGATGATGATGAACTCCATACTTCTCTTCCTGGCATGGTTTTAAACCATGATGGACCAATCGTATTTTTCCAGCTACTAGACTGCTGGTGTTGGTTCTCATTAGGAGTAATCATCATCGCTCCTTGCCTCTTCCTCATCTCAGTCTTTGCTACATTGAGTACTGTCACTAGAGTTGCCAAGTTGTCAAAGGGGATGTCCTTTCATCGCGGGATGTTTTGTTCGCTGGTTAATCGAATTTTTTTGGGGGGTTAGAAAAATATATACATTTGTTGTGGGTGTACGGGAATATTAAAAAAATTAAAGGGGATGGGGGTTTGGGGTATTAGGAGTTTTTTCATACAAAAATCTTCAGTAAATAACTCGGGACGAAAAAAACATCCCGCAATGAAATGACATGGTACCATTAGAGCATGAGGAATGGAGGGAATATCCCTAAAAGGGAAATGGAATACCATGTCTCCCAAAATGATTTAATTTCATCCCTGTGAGGGTCACCTCACCTCATGTAGTTCTCCCTCAAATAGCCACCTCCATGGTAAGGATCAGGTAGTGGCTGCTGTCCCATGGCCCCATGAGGAGAGGCTATCCCAGGGAAACTATAGATGACATCAGATTAATCTCCTGTTCTTATTGCTACTTTCAGTACCTCAAATACATTGATCATCTTGTCTTTCTACATTATGGGGCTTTTTTCATTCTGTGCTTCTTTCAACCCTTTCAAAAGGGGCAGAGCATACGTGCTGTAGTGCAATACCCACACACTACAATAATTACATAGCCCTAGGAATTGGGGCTATTTTTTCACAGGGCGTTTTTTAAACGTGCTTCTGCTCTGTCAGCTGTCACCCACCTCCCTTCCTTTGATATTATATGGCCCAAATATTACACTTCTTCCTGGCTATGTTGTAATTTGTCCCTTTATACCTTGCACCCTTTCTTTTCCAGCACTGTCTGCCCTAATCTCTTCCTGTTTAGTGTTGCACGCTAACAAATCATCAACATACTGTATAAGTTTACTTGGTGTCTGTACATTTCCCAAGTCCATCTGCAGGACTCGGTTGGAAACACTGGGGGACTCATAGTACCCCTGTGGAAGTCTTGTGTCTTGGAGTTGGGTCCAGTGGAAAGTAAATGCTGTGAAAATTTGAGAATCTTCATGCAATGGAATCGAAAATAATGCATTTCACAAGTAAATCACCGTAAAATGTGTAGCAGGGGATGGTTTGTTACAAAAACGTGAAGCAGGATTCTGCACATTAAACTCTGCCCCTACAATATTGCTTAAGGGGAGTAGATCTTGTTTAAGGGGCGTAGATCTCCAAGAACCTCCTTTTGCCTTTTTTACTGGGTACACTGTCATAATGCATGGGGATTCAGATGGTACAATAATACCCTACCACATCAAGGTGACAATTGTCTCTTAAATGCCTTCACATGCCTCCATAGACATGGGATATTGTTTAACTTGTGGTAAAATTGCTCCCTTCTTTAATTTTATTTGTACCACTCCAATCTCTTTCAATAGGCCTGTATCATAAAGGTTGCTTGTCCATAGTACACTTGGTAAATTTGCTGCATGAAGGATGATACTTGTTTAGCCAATAATATTATCTGAGGTATTTCTGTGTACTGTATTTGCAAATGATATTGGGTGGATATTTCAAAACTAGTTCATCGTCAGTATTGTCATCTTCAAAAAAGTCATAATTTGTCATGCACTCAATCGCTGTGCTGAATCTAGTGCTATGGCTGTGCGCCAACTAACAACTTCCTCATCTGTCCCATTTGCACTACTCTGTCCTCTTGCACCACTGCTACTTCTAAATGTATTGTTATGACCTCCCCTTCTGCTACAACAGTGGGCATTTCTGCTCTAAACAAGAACTCTGTGGGTAATCATAGCAACTTCTCTTGTATTTGTGGGAGCCATTTTAACAACACTTGCACTCCATAAAGGAATAATTCTGAATCTACGGGTATGCCTCCCTATCCCTTCCAGCCATAAAATGCCTGTAAGAACTCTCACGTATTTCCATAATGCATGCCATGTGTTGAGCATATTATTCTGTATTCAGTAAAGGAAATTGTCATGTTCAATTTAGCCATCAAATCTCTTCCCAATATGTTAACTGGTGTTCTGAGAATCAATAATGGCACATCCATCGTATCCTCTCTCACTGCGATAGGCAGCATTTCAGTGAATGGAACATTTGTCATAGCCCAAGAAAGACCTTGGTTGTCCATCAGTATTCGTCACAGTGGAAGCCCTCTTTCCCTGACACATGATCTTGTTGCCCCGGTGCCAACCATGAAGGAAAGCGTCCTATACCCTATTGTCACCTCCAACCAGGGTTTTTCTTCTGGGTCAGTAGTTAATTTTAGCACTGGACACATCAAGCTTCTCTGTGGGATATCCTATTGTGGGTACACGCTCGCCCCTGTTCCTTTGAAAGGGGTTCCCTCTCACTACTGTCGCACCCCCTGTGGTTTTTACTGTAGTCTGTGACAAAATGCTTCTATCCCACTGTCCAGGCTGTTGTGTTTGCATTTGTAATGGGTTTGGTGTCTCCTGCGTCTGTTGTGAGTGCTGCATTTGTGGTGTGTGCCGCTGTGGTGTCTGGTGCATCTGCTGCTGCATCTGTGGCTGCATCTGCGTTTGCGTCTGTGGTTACAAATGTTACTGGTTGCATATATCAAAATGTGCCCAGCTCTTGCTGTCCCTGTATAGCAAATTCCATACGAAATATAGGTCACCATATTGCAGCGTGAGGTGCCATCCTCCATACACTTGTCCTCTGCTAATGTCTGCTAATGTCCATCCTCCGACACATCGAACAGTGTACCCCAAAACCTCCCTGTGTTCCAAAACCTCAAAATCGTAGTACTGTTCCTCCAAAACCTCCTCCAAATCCATGCCCTCTCACACTCGGCACACATCTTCTGCCTCTGGGATAATAGTTTCTCCCTTTTCTCCTATATATCGCTCGCCCCGTGCTGTTGATATTCCTGTGCATTGTTTTCCCTTCCAATGTTTAAAATCATTGCTTCTGCTCTTTGTCTTTCATCCATTTTGCTCCTCTCCTTTTCTTGTTTCAATTGACAATAATGAACAATAGTTAGCTGTATCTCGGGCCATTATTTAATTTCAACCCCTATAATTTTCTTTAGCTGCTTTTGTACTTCATCGGGAAGACCCTAAAATAAAATGTGATAAAATATAGGTATATTCTTGTCCCAATCCTCTCTTGTTTTTAAGCACCATTTTTCTGGTATTTCTTGTATATATGCTGCTGGATCTTCGTCTGACCTCATTTTGTGTGTGCTAATGGCACTCTTGTCTGTCATGCCTCGGTATTGCACCCTCCCTCAATGCCCTCTGAACATCTGCACTACAGTTGTTAAATTGCAAACCATCATGTGCATTGTTTTGCACCATCACACCAGGATAACCTGCCCTTCTTCATACATCATTCTCCCAACATTGAAGCAATTAAGCTTTTCATGTCTCCTACCGCTAATGTAATTCGTGCCATTCTTTTCTCCAAATCATAAATCCACTTCCCTGCTGTCAATGATGGAAATGCAGCCATCAAGATGTTTTTATTCCTTTGTGGCCATGGCACATACTGAGTTAGCCCCCTCCCCGTGCAGAGTCGTGGGGTCCATGACATCCAGACGTGGACCCCTTGCTCACTGTGCTCAGAGAGGCACAGCTCCACCTCACTGATGAGGCCCAACAAGGCTGAAACACGTGTATGGGGCTTTTGGTACTCTTGTTCAGAAGAGATTTACCATAGCATTTTGGTGCTGGACTGCCCATGTGGGCGGGACAAAGACTGATATGCAAATTGATATTGCCCATCTGTGAAAGGTACAGTGAGCAAAAATGTGGCTGCAGACTCTAGAGTGGGTACCATCCCATAGAACAGGCCATTTTTTTGCCGTGTTCGTTCTCATAGAGGGGCGCCCATGACTAATTTTTGATTCTATTCTAAATCAGTGACTTGCCCCCTGAAGTGTGCCTGAAAAAACCCCTTAACGATTCTTTTAATTATTGTAGAGAATTCCAGAGGAACAAATCATTTGTTATTCCAATTCTTGATTATTTTAGGCCACTGCTGAAAGTCTTACACTTGTGGAACCACATGTTTTTTTTTAAGAGGCCTGAACAAGAATGGAGGCCACTCCCGAAACAAAGAGCCACATAGCACTGTCCGCAGCATAGGATCTTCTATTTTATTTTAAATTATAGTTTTCTTCTTTTTTTTAAAGGTAGCAAGGGAGACCTCTTGTGTTGCAGCTGCAACCCCTGGCAACCTTCAAATGACATCCTTGCTTTTGTGACACTTTCCTTTTCCTTTGCTTTGTTATTAATTTCCACCTCTGGGGACAAATATCAGGGATAAGTGTAACTTGCAGCTGCTTGTGATGGGTATAATCGTGACCTGTTCCTCCGCCTCAAACATTTCCCATAATTCCAGTATGCTTAACCTGCTCTGTAATGTCTTTCCCTCATGTGTAGCGTGTACATAGGTGTGCATATGCTGCAATAGATGCTTTGAGTAGGTCCCCTCTTGGGGCCATGGCTGGAACATTTTGCTGTGTCTTTAACCTACTGCACATGTTATTTCCAAATCTTTCTTTTATATTGGTGTAAGTGGCTTAAACAAATGAACAATGGTGGTGTCGCCATTATAATTTTAGAAACTCAATTTAACAATGTTTTCAACAATTGCCTTTTCATTGTGCTACCAATGTTCTTTTCACTCTTTTTCCTACCCCTCCCTCACTCTTCCCCACAATACCAATACAATATCCTCTTAACTCACACCAACAAACACAATCTACTCCAGACTTACCTTCAAACAATCCTAACGGCTAATCCATCAGCATACAAAGACACCAATTCCGACCTATTTTATATCCAAACAACATCAACACAATCAACAACAAAACAATATATTCAACACAGCTGTCTTCCCTTATTTATACGGAGTATCTCCACTTATCTTTTTCCGCCCACTGAAGAAGACTGAGCGTTACGCCCTGATGCGTGACTTTCCCCAACTTCTGTCTGAGGTATCGTTTCTCTCTCCTCTATAATAATCTTAAATAATAAAAGAACACAATAATAAGAGACCCTCGCCCAGCATTTTTGTGCATCAATATACTCACACTCTTCAATTCCCGTGGTCCACCGGCTTCTAGGCTTCTCTATCTTCCTGCTTCTGCCCTCTGCATCCAGCATGTTGCTGGTGAGATCGGGCAGGATTTTGCCGAAACTGGGTCCCAGCCAACCGCTATTACCACCGCATTTAAGGGTCTGCCAAATCACAGGTTTGGAGGATTTTCCCCCATTTCTGAGCTGGGGGCAAATCCAGCGCGATTTTGCCGATTTCCGGCGCTATTACTGCCAGAAGTAATAGCGCCGAACATTCCCCATTGGGCCCAATGGTGAATGGGAAATTCCTAAATGGGCACAATGGGGAATGGGGACTTACCCTTCCGCCAAACCCGTGATCCGGCGCTAATAGCGCCAGGGTTTGGTGTGATGAGGCCTAAACTGTTCCCTGCCGGTGGACTCTGTTGTCTGAGGAAACTGCGGCAAAGAGCCCTTGATCAGATGCTGAACACTAGGTATCTCAGCAGTACCTCCACATGTTAAGATAGGCCCAAAAGGTACCAATAATAAGAAAACTACTCGATAATATAGTCACACCAAGTGCATGAGAAAACCCAGCTTGATTCAGAAAACAGAAAGCCGCTGGGAGAGCATACAACAACAAAATCACACTGGCACATAGGAAACAACAATTTTTCACACAAGAAATTCTCACAATTGACATCATTGTTAATACAATCACAACATCTTTCTATTCCCATACTTGATTGGATGGTAGACTATGAGATATATGTTTATCTATAAGTGGCCTCTTTATAATAGGTCCTTCTACAGAGCATAACTACTCCTTGGGTAAACACTCTACTGATAACGTCTCTACATTTGACATGTAACATTGTTTGGCATTTTACTATACTAATTAATAGGAAAAACATGATTTAATTGGTTGGACAGTCTCTCATCCAACCTCAAACAACTTGCATGGTGGCTAGTTAATTGATGGGCGGGGTGGTATGGGCAAACTGCTATGTTCTAGATTGACGAAGATACTCCCCTCTGTTCTAAGACATGTGCTCTTATCTCCCGGCTTTGTTTGTGGCCTTGGCTGTCATCTCTGTGTCTGGATGTGCTAAGGGAGTGCACTATCTAATTGGGTTAGGAATGAATGACCATTGTTGGGATCACATGGTTGAGGAACAGTTTGGAGCTCTAGTTCATCTATTTATTGGATTGTCTGCTACTATAACGTGTGTGTGTGCTTCCTTGCAGCAGACACTCTGGGTGCTGTGTATTAGTATATTATGGGATTGTTCAGCACAGTAGCTACTTGCACCTGGCTTTCAAGGATATGTGTGTTTCTCACTGCTACCAAGTGAAACTAATTATCTTTATTTATTCTTTGCTACCGGAAACAGTATTTGGTCCGGTTCCAGCTTGCTTAGCAGAACTCCCATCAGCACACTGACCTTGGTGTCTGCAGCTCGTCCGGTCACTGTCATGAATGGAAACTTAGTGAGTAAGAGCTGGAAATCATAAATAAAATAAAACAATCTCTATTGGTCTTTGAATCTCCCTACAATGAGCCATCTGCCGCACATTTAAAAGAAGAAGCATTGTTTTTTGACTTTCAGCATTAGTTTATTTAATGGAAATGGTTGTGGGTTCCATTTATGGTGACAAAACCCTTACCTTCAGGTTTGGCCCTCAGATGGGATCTACAAAACGTACAGACATTACAGACCTCTTCTCAGCATATCAGATTGCTTTGAATGCAGTCTATTTTCTCTGAGATTCTGATTTGAGCTGCAGCCTGACAAGCAGCACCAAGCTGTGTAAAGGCAGAGAAGTGCATGTAGAGTTCAATTTGCCAGATTAACACACAGCAATGACACCAAAAATGCATAGTTTATTTTATGTGTTTTTCCATGTTCATTGCATTAGCAGTACTACTTATGTGTATGTGCCATATTTTCTCCAATAGTAAAAATGGCTTCTGATTTAGTTGCACAACTCCATGTGATAAAAGTCTTATGGACATTGAGAGGGGAAATTATCACCTGGGATATTGACCTTACATCCACTTACAGCACTCAGCTTCACATTGGCCAACAACTCAACAACTTGGGGGTCATTCTTTATCAAGCAGAAATGACCACTCGATCAGCCTATTACGCTTAATTAGTAGGGTGATAGATATAGCACTAAATGTGCTAATAAATTAAGGGTAGCAGGAATAGTGTTCATATTGGTTCTTTTTTGTACTGCCAGCTGGGACTCCGATGATGTGCTAAAGCAGTACCTGACAGTGTCATGATGATTATTTCAATTGAGGTATCAATTGCACCTCCCGGTTCAAAGGCCAGTGCTGCTCAAACTGATGATCCAAACAGACGACATATGGATGCAATATAGCAGCGCTTGCACCTCCCGGCACTATCACTTCACCCCCACCTGACATTGGGTTGATTGAGTAGGTGATGAGGTATGTATATATATGATTTGCACCCCTGAGGAGTATGCCCAATCTGGACAGAGCTTGCATCATGTATGTAGAGCACGGGTCCTAAAGGAGGGATCACCATGTTACTTAGAAACTGAGGTTGGAGGCAGAACGCTGGCAGAGGACAGGTAACGGTGGGCTTATTGGGGAGTTTGCTAATGTAGAATTAATCAAATGGGGGAATGTTGGGAAGGGGGGACAATCTTCCCACACCTCAAGCGGTTCAGAATAAGGCAAAGGCTGTGAAATGTAATATAAGAGACCAGGGGGAATGAAGTGCTCCTAAAGTCCTTTGCGCAATCATATTATTGCATGCTTCACAGACGTAGTGCACATGTGGGATCAAACACCATCTTAGATATTAGCAGCCATGTTGGAACGTAAGGCCTAATGCAATGCCACAGCCATTATCCCAGGTATAGGCAGCAAAACATGAGAAAAATACCAGTTTCAATCCCTGGAACTGATGAGCAAGGCCAGAACCAGAGAACCAGAGAACCAGAGAAATCCATACACCTTTCATGGTCTTAAAAGTTGACAGCCTTTCTGCTCTGGGAGGAATGTGTCCTGGAGGAGTATTGAGTGCCTTTGTTGTAATACAATCCCACGAGAAGGAGGGCACTGGCCGCTGACCCCCTACAGCAGTCCCAAATCTAGGTTATAGCTCCCACATGCCCTAGCCTTAAAGACCCCTGTATTCCAAGGTACCAGCCAGCCCCAAATCACTGATCATAACCTTGTTAGACCCCCGATCAAGAAAGATCAGAAAACAGGAATTATAGCCCAGAACGAGGTGGGACACCTTGGAAAGATGCCGGCCTGTCTGGGATTGAGTGAAGTGTGTGAGTTAGTGTGATCTCAGCTTTTCCCTCAGGCCCCTTTCTGCTTGTACCAGGTGTACTGCTACACAGATGTATTGTTTAGTTTGTACATAATTGCCAATTAACCGCCACCTCATGACCGATGATGACTACAGCATCGCCCACGTGGGAGATGATGGACATAAGGGGCTGGGACCAATGGACTGGTATCTACTATGGATCTTGCGGCCAATCGATAGGGTCTCACCAACCTGCCCCGCGGGTTTCTACTGTAATGATGTCACTGATGACAAGATGTACCTTCTTAAAGTGCTGCTCATGTATATTTTAGCAGAATGATTGGAGCAGCCGAGCTCTTTGCTAATGTGCTCCTATTTTTTAGGAATACAATACTTGCTTTCCTTTCAAGATGTGTCTTGGGTCTTTTTACCTAGTGGGTTATATTTTTCTGGTGTGAACATTGAGGGGCTTTCCTACACACAAAATGGGGGGAGTGGGGAAGGATAGTAGGCTGCCATGTGCAATGAGGAATCCAATGGGCGCAATTAGATACAGGGTAGTGGAGTTGGGGAAGCACTGAGGGGCAGCGCTTATCAGCTGATCTGGTAACTCGTGAAACAAACTCCCAATGGGAAGGGCAAAGCGATGCAGCACTGTGGCCATGGTCACCACGGCCGGACAGGCCAAACCGAGGTGAGCAGAGGCCTTGGAATGTGGGCCTTTGGTAAGGGGGCTGGTTCACAGCTACCCGCTTCTGTGGTAGGCTTTATGTGGACTGGAAGAGCCAATCCAAATTGTGCAAGGCAGCCTCCGTTGCGATGAAGGAGAAAATTCCTCAGTTGTAAATGGCAGGAAAGTAGAACATTACCAATTTCAGCAAGAACCCCCATGGGCTTACCCTATTGGCTTACCTGAAGTAGATATCTTGGGCATCCAAATGATTTTCTTTTTCCCCTGTCCCTCATGGCCCAGATAATTCCTGGGAGCAGCCAGGTGAACACCACTACTGCAGGCTTGAAAGAAGGCCCGCGCCGGGGCGAGCAGAGGCCTTGAAACGTGGGCCTCATGTGAGGGGGCTGGCTCACACCTGCCGGCTCCTGCGATAGGCTCTAGGTGGACTAGAAGAGCCAATTGACATTGTGCAGGGCAGCCTACAGTGCACTGAAGGAGGAAACTCCTCAGTTGTAATTGGGCGGTGGCCATTTATGAAAGTACAAAAGCACCAATTTCAGCTAGTAGCCCTATCGGTTTAGCTGAAGTAGATAAGCATTCAAACGATTTTCTTTTTCCGCTGTCTCTCGTGGCCAAGATGATTCCTGGGAGCAGCCATGCAAACACGACGACTGCTGGCTTGAAAGAAGGCCCTACATGAAAGTAGTGTGCTACGTTTAAAAAGTCAGGTTCTCCTTCCTTCTCTTGAATTCTGTTATTCATTTAACATAGAATTCAGCCTAATCACTCGTTTTTTTTACACTTACATTATAAATTAAAAGTGTGGAATTGTTGCACGTGTCACATCATGTTCAACAAAGTAAATAAAATGGCCAGTGCCCGTGCACTGTCCCTAAAATGTTTAGAATCTGCAGCAATAAAATCCATAAACCCTCATGGCAGTCACATCTCATCTGATTATTTTCTTTGTTCAAAGATAAAAATATAAAAAACAATCCAGAAGAATTTTTCCCACCACAGCCACTTTGGCCTCCAACCGCCCACCTCAATCCCACCAGCACACATGAAGCCCCCTTCCCTCCCACTCGCCCAGGTCACAGTTCCATTGTTAACACTTCTATGTCTGTGTAGCCAACTGGTTGCATAAACCTAAGGAACTATAAAAGAAAGTATTAGAACTAGTGAATTTGATTTTCTTTTTGCATACTAAACGAAGTTTATGAAGGAATTCATGTTTGATATTTCTATTGTAATTCTCCCTAAAATGTACTTAGACACTTGGCAACGAAGTATGTGTCTTTGTTTTAAATCAGAGGGATGCCACGGCCTGTTTGACGGAAGATTCACATGAACTAGATGCTCGGGTATGACATCAATAGCCGATAAACATTCGAAAAAAAAAACACATCCAGCAAACATGAGGGGTCGAAAGTATATTTTAATAATCTGGTGAACCAATGCAGCTCTTGCATCTCGTGGACTGTTAGCCTATTTTAGAAATGTGAGACAGGTAAGGTTGATAGTTGGAAGGGGACTTGTTGGGTTAGTCCTGATGACAAATGGGATACCACTATGATCAGCCTGGGATAGAACCATGGAGTTCTTATCTGTGACCTGCCAGGATGATGACAAATATAGGCAAGGGACTGGCTAGCAAGGTGTTTCTCGGGAGGATAGCTCAGGGGCAACGCGCTCGCCTTGAAAGCAGGACCACACAGAGCACCACGGGTTTGATCCCTAACCATTTACGATTTCACCCTTAACAAGGGCGAGACAAAAATGTGCTAAAGCATATGTCGCTCCAAAAGGTTTCAGGCACATGAAAGTGGCAAATGGCGCAGGATGATAGAAGCTCTGCACTATATTCAAAGAAGGGTGAACAATTCACTGTCATGCAAGGGGGACGATACAGGACGTCAACATCCAGAACTAAAGCATTTGCATTTAACACGGCTGAATGGTCCAACGTTGAAACATTAAATGTAGATGAATTGCTACTGCACCACCTTAATTTAATGGGTGGTTTTGATAGAGTTTACGATTGCCAAGTAGGGCCAGCTCACAGCTCATTGAGAGCTGACTGAGAGCTGCACCGAAAACCCCCCATCAAGAAAAGTATTCAGAGATAGTAGTCGAGAATAATGTCATGTAAGAGCTGACAGTCTTTAAGAGACGTGGGGGGAGGCTGATGAGAAGAGCTCGAGTGGGCTGTGCCCGCTGTGCAGCATATAAAACACCCTAAATTCACCAGATGGTAGTTCAATAGGTATTCGCTACATTACCTATGAGCGGGCTTGACCAATCAGAGTACTATCATTTAAGCATAGATGAATGGTCCTCCCAGCCCTACGTATGTTGAAGGTGTCGAAGCAAAGTTTGCAATCCTTATTTAAAAGGTACCAAGAAAGAGAGGAATAGCCTACCTTAGTGCCAGTAGAGAGGTCAGGGACACATAAGGCAGAGTTTTGTCCCAAGGTCCCAACCAGTCCTGGATGGGCAGAGGGTGTCCACTGCACCAGCAGACGGGGCATGCGAGACGCATTTCTCCTAATATGCGATTCAGATCTGATGTGTCAAATCAGTGCTTGCAAAGAACATGCACATCCTTAGCTCATTACGCATACGTCAAATGTCCTCTGTGATTTGCTCAGTAAGTGTGGCGAAGTTCCAAAGTGGAGTCCAGGTACCCTCCACAAGCAAGAGCTGCTCATACAAGGAACCGAAAGGAATACAAACAACTCAAGAATTAAAACTTCAGGTTAAATGAAGCAAGCAGTGTGAAAGCCGTGGCCAGGCATCCACAAGGCGCCATTGGTATACAAGGAACATAGAAAGGGCAAATAAGCACATTAACACCCTAAATGAAAACAGTACTTGCAGGTACTGACACACCCTTGCACCCAACAGTGATTCAGTGATCCTACCATGCAACTGGGAAGCATTTCCCATAATTTGCCAATTTAAGACGTACATGTAATACATATTGACCAACCAGCACTTGAAAAGATCCTGCAAAGACGTAAGGCCTCATTACGAGTTTGGCAGTAAGGGGTAAAATTGGCAGTAGCACCATTATCGACAACTTTACCACTATGCCAAATTACGCGTGACCCAAAAATTAGCAGTAATTCCACTGGCGAAATTACCTCAGGCGGAATAACCTCCAGTAGTAAATCCGCCATAAATCTGCGGAAACAGAGCCAAAGCTAATTCCGCCGATGGAATCACCGGCAAATAACAAAATCACATTACAACTAGATTACAAGTACAAACACAGTGGAATTACCTCTCAAAATCAGAGGTAATTCCTCCAAAACACAGCACAACTACCTCCACAAACGAGGTGGAGGTAAATGCATACATGTGTCACAAATCAAGGCCCAGGTGCACCTGATCCACTCAGGTGGAGTATACAAGGCCCACATCCAACCCCAACACACATCCTAGCAACATGCAACCCCAAGCAGACGTAGGTTATGGGCTCCACAACCTGCTACTCTACATCGAGCTACAGCAGCATGCTGGACCACAGCAGGGAAGCAAACACTGGCATAACAGGGGCCCCCGCATCCCCTGCGGTGTGGGGGGCCCCGTGACCCCATGACCTGGGAAGGGGCCCCACATTGAGTAACAAAAGAAAATATATTGTTTTCATTTTTTTTGTTTCTTTTTGCATTCACTCTGCATTTATAAAGAAATTATTTCTGTATCAGAAATAATTTCTTTATGAAGGCAGAGTGAATAAAAAAAGAAACTATTTTTGAAGTCTGGTGGATGCCCCACCCCATGACATGAAGACCCTAGGCTGGAAGCCTCCATGTGATGGGGTAGGGGAAGCCCCATGACTTCAAAACTAAATAGTTTATTTTTTAAGTCACTCTGCCTTCATAAAGAAATGATTTCCATTATGGTTCAGTGCTTCACAGAAATAATTTCTTTATGAAGTCAGAGTGACTTCAAAAAGAAACAATTTATTTTTGAAGTATTATGGCTCCCCTCAACCCCATGATGTGTGCGTGTGTGAGTGTATGGTGAAAGAGTGTACACAAATGTATGGTTGGCTGGGAATGAATGTGTGCGTGTACAGTGAAAGGGTGCACACTTAAATGTATAGGTGGCTGCCTGTGTGAGTGTATGGTGAAAGGTTGCACACAAATGTATGGGTGGCTGGTTGTGTGTGTACGGTGAAAGGATGCACACTTAAATGTATGGGTGGCTGCCTGGGTGTGCTTGTATGGTGAAAGGGTGTACACTTAAATGTATGGGTGGGTGCTTGGGTGTGTGTGCCTGTATGGTGAAAAGTTGCACACTTAAAAGTAAGTTTGGCTGCATGGGTGTGCTGTATGGTGAAAGGGTGCACACTTAAATGTATGGATGGCTGGGGTGTGTGTGTATATATGGTGAATGGTGTGTGTGCTTGTGTTCAGGGGGCAACAAAACCTACATTTCATGGGGGCTAACCCTTCAAATGTTGGGAGAGGTGCTAACTTCACGTGTGGCGGGGAGGAGCAAACTTATTTGTGTGGGGGCATCTAACTTCTTTATACATTTTAATGAGACTATTCCAGTACATCTTCAATGTTACAAGCAGAGCAGAAGAGGAACATTGTGAGCTTCTTCCGGAACCTCAGGTGGTCCATGTTTGGGAGGGGCAGGGAGGCACCTGCAGAGGAGAGAGATCTACCCCCCACTCTCTGTCTGGAGGAACATCTAGCCCTTAGGGCTTGAGAAGGAAGGTATTTTGGAAGAGAGCGTTGGATGTAGTGCGGATACCAGCCCTAGAAAGCCTTGTGCACAATGCAAAGGGTCTTGAACTTGATCCGTTCAGCCACCGGGAGCCAGTGGAGAGATATCATGGCTGGAGAGAAATGGTCCCTGGGCTTGAGGCCAAGGATAAGTCTCGCAGTCCTGATCTGGATTAGTTACAGAGGCAGGATAGTAGAGGAAGGCAGATTGAGAAAGTGGCTGTTGCAGTAGTCCAGCCTAGAGAGAACCAGGGCTCTGGAGACAGTGAGCTTCTGGGGGAAAGTGAGAAAGGGAAGAGTCCCTTTGAGGAGGTGCAGCTTGTAGGGGGACTTCTTAGCGACGTCCCAGATGTGAGGAGAGAAAGAGAGAGTGGAGTTGAAGATGACACCAGGAATGAGCGAGAGGAGAGTAGGCTGAGGGGAGCCTGAAGGAATGCTGAGTGTCATCCGCATAACACTGAAAGTTAGCGGAGAAGGTAGAGATCAGGTGGGCCAAAGGGGCCAAGTAGAGGTTGAAAAACCAGGGTGAGAGGATAGAGCCCTGTGGAATGCCACAGGTAGAGAGAGGTGGTGTAGTGAAAGGGGCCAAATTGGACCTGGGAGGGGCGGTCCAAGAGGAAGGAGGTAAGCCTCTCCAGGGCCTGATCCATGATGCCCAGGTTCTCACGGAGATGATTGATCAGGATGGCGTGGTTGACCATGTCGAAAGCAGAGGAAAGTTCAAGGGGGATGAGGACAGAAGGAATGCTGGAATCAAGGTTAGAGATCAGATCATCACAGGTGTTCAGGAGAGCAGTTTCTGTGCCTCTGGCAGCTCTTAAGCCAGACTGATGGCCATGGAGACAACCAACAGATTCAGTGTGGAGAGTAAGCTGGGAAATGGCCAGCTTTTCCAAGAGATTGGGAGAGGGGAAAATTCTAGTGGCAAAAGAATGATTACCAAAATTGGCCAAGGCTGGAGCAAGGGTGTCAATATGGTCCTTGATGGCTCTGGAGGAGCGGGCAAGCACCCGTTTCGATGACACTTCCATAGATGGGACTTGTCTAGAAACCTTGTCAGGTGTTAGAAAAAAAGAGGAGAAAGGAGGAGGAGAGGGAGAGATGGCCAAAGGGGGGCCAAGAGAGGAAGTGGGAGATGAAGAGGAGATAGCGGACAGGATATCCTTAGTTTTAGTGGAGAAGGGAGAGACCATAGCCGTACAGAGGGCCTGTTGAGGGAACAGGAGAGGTAGAGACCGCAAAATGATTTCACAATTCCTTGCAGATTTTAAAGAGTTTGGCTGTGTTGAATGTGTGCTCTCGTCTTGTTGAGTCTTATTGCTTCAACTGGCATTTTGGTGCAACCAGTCAAGGTATGTTTAAATGTGGCCTGCCATGCTGTACTACAATGCTATTACGTGTCTACACTGGTCTACATTGTGCAGCCAGTTGGACATGTTTTCATTGTGGCATGGCATTTCTAATAGCAAAGCATTCATGTTCATGTGCAGCGTTGGTGACTTGCATGTATTGGATTTGTGTTACCCCACAAAACAATAGCAAACACTGTGGCTTTTTAGCCAATTTTTCTCAGAAAGTGTGCTGTATATTGCATTAAAACACATATTTATATCTTTCTCCTTGTGCAGTGTGTGGCATACCCCTTCAGCAGCAGGTTCATGCGTATTGCGCAAGTGTGGTAATCTAGGCTGGCCCAGTGTGTGGCGCGACCTGTGATTTATTGCCGAGTTGGGGGGGCCCTCAGCATGGCTCACAGGGGGGCCCCCAGATCTTGTGTTACGCCACTGGAAGCAGACAGGTTCAACCAAGGCATAGGAGATGCACGCTGCAGAGGGCAATTATACCACGTGTCCGACCATCCCAATGGACACAGATGGACAGCCAATTAGCCACCTTATACAGGCTAGACCGTCCAACCATCGCTGACCTGCTCACCCTTACACAGACACAACTGCAGAGTGCCATTTCCATCAGGACAGGCGCCCCCCCCACACACTGAAGGACGTCCTGCATTTCTGTGGCACAGGTGCCTTCCATCACACAGTAGGGACACTGCATGGCATGTCACAACCCACATTCTCCAAAGTGCTGGACCAAGTCCTGGATGCCCTAATGATGCACGCGCATCTGGACATCTCCATGCTCATCACCCAGGCACAGGTGCATGCAGCCAAGGCAAGATTCTACAGCATGCCCATTTCCCCAACATCACTGCAGCATTGGATTGCACCCATGTGGTGTTGGTACCACCCCAGTCAACAGAACAGCATACCACAACCGGAAACAATATCACTCGATGAAAGTGCAGATGATCTGCAATGCTGACCTCACTATCAGTCACTGCTGTGCACTATATCCTGAGGCCACACATGATTCACTAATGCTGCATAACAGTACCCAGCCTGTGTAAATGGCGAGGCACAGAGGACCGCAGACCTGTCTCGTGGATAAGTAGCACTCAGACCTGACTGGCAAAAGCACTTACACACACACCTGGGGCACGTAACCAGTAGTAAAGTGAATGAACCACAAATCCCATGATGCAACAACAACAATAAACAGAACAGGCCAGGCAGCCTGAGAGACCCACCCCAGGACACAGAAATTAAACATGTGATGACACAGAGCAGCCATCCTTGCAAGAACGGACCACGCAATCAGAGCAACGTAAAACCCACCTAAGCATTGCCATGTACCCTACATGGCGTACCGCCACACCATAGTTGACAAGTGCATTGCCAATGTCACAGCAGCGGTAGACACCACATGACTGCCGACTCCCGCAACATGAATCACTGCAAGGGAGCCATGTAGCCCATGACCCATCAACCTCAATGCACACAAGGTGCATTGTGCCCATCCACTGGGTCATGTTCATAAGGTTATACACATAAGGAGCATTAACGTGTTCACACCGCCATGTCTTACACAGTGCATTCATGTTTTTCAGGTGATGCTGGATACCAACAGTTGGCCTTGCTACACCACAGGAGATAGCCTATAATGAGACGCAGAGGAGAACAAGATCATGTATTGAGCGGACATTTCGCCATCTGAAATCCAGGCTCAGGTGCCTACATCACACAGGCGATGCACTGATGTACAACCCCGAAAATGTAGGGAAAATTGTAGTGGTCTACGCCATGCTAGTCAACATCTGCATATGCAGGAACGTGGAAATGCCCACAGATGAGAACAATTACCCCCCTAGCTCTGATGTGGAAGAGGCTGGAGGAGGGAACATGGTAACACAGCCCTTATGTGGTGAAGTAAGGGAAGGTTGGATGGTCCGCCAGGAGCTCATGGACAATTATTTCTGACTCTGGAGACATGACACCCATACATGCAATGAATGCATATGTCGAAATTGCATCTAATGAATACCGTCAAACTGATGAAGATTCAAGTGTGTTTATTGTTGGCAACAAGTTTACCTCAGCACCAACACCAACTAATACCCACACCGCCACCACCAACCCCAACTCCCACCCCCCACCGCCACCACAACACCAATTAACACCCTCTAACCCCACCGCCAACACCAACTCTCACCCCCGCAAAGCCACAACAACTCATACCCCCACCCCAACCCCAAAAGCAACTCCCACCCAACCCCCATCCCCAATGCCAAGAACGGCTCCAGTTAGCACTTGCACTTATCACCCTTGCCCGCAGGCCTAAAAGGCCTAACAGGGGTAGTAGGCCCTAGTAGGGGTAGTGGACTGTGAGCTCCCCTGCAGATGGTCCATGCTGAGATGTATGGCTCTGGCCATGGACTCATGTGATGAGGAAATGTATTCAGCCAGCTCCCGCACTCTTTGGTTTGTGAGGCACAGGCTGGCATTGCATGTCACTGTACACCTGCAGAGACAGTCAATTGACCTCGACAAACATCTCAAGGCCCCAGGAGGAAGTCAGGCATGGTCTCAGCATGCCCCAACTGTTCCTGAGCAATGGTGTGTATTTTTGCCTGCCTTTTTTCCATCCAGTCCAGCCAGTCCCAGTTGGCCTGGAGTGTGGGGGCAGGTACTGGCCCTGGAAATTGACCTTAGTCATGGTCCTCATGCTGCCCTTGATGGCGGCCATTGCTTGCCTGCCCGTCAGAAGAGTCCTGTGCATAGCGCAGCGCATGGCGGGAACCATGGTGGGATTGTGGTGTGTGCATGGGGAGAGGCTGCTTCGGGGGGAGGACTCCATTGAAAATTTGCAGATGGGGGAATGTAGGAGGCTGGACGCAGGGAAGTCACCCTCATACTCCTCGACACCCTTGCCTGCAGTGGCCTGCTCTCACTGCAGTCTATCATCCACACTCAAACCCACCTGTGCGTCTGCAGTCAAACCCAATGTGGTCATATCCTGGTTTTTCTCAGGTGGCACAGATTGCACACTTGGGGTCTGTGGGGGCCCTGTGGGTGTGTCTGTCTGGATGGCCTGAGTGACTCTCGGTGGACTGATGGCCTAGTGCCTCTTCTTCGGTGGCACACTCCCACTCCCCAAACTGCCTTGGCCTAGCTGCTTGCTGGCAGTGGTTGGTGCTGGTGTTGTGGAGGGGCCAGCCTCCTCAGTTCCTTCCTGGTGTCTTGCCTTCCTGTTGGGACAAATTGAAATATGTGTTAGCACATTGGTGATGAGGTGCTTGGCAAATCAACATTGACTGTCACTTGTACTTTGTCATCATTGTGTGTTGTGACTCCTGGGAGGGCTGGCATCATGCGTCGGTCACTGTGTACGTGGCATATATTGCATCTGGATTGCCAGTTGTGGGTTGGCCAGCTTGATTTGGTGGTGCATCCGTGGCCGTCCTGTCCATTGGTGCATCATGTTTGTTGGTGGCAGGTGTGTGGTGGTGTAGTCATGTGTGCGCAGTGCATTTGGTTGTGTGTGGGTCAGGTGGCCATGTTGTCAGATGTGTATTCCTCAATGTGTGTGTACATGGGCCATAGTAGTTGAGGGGATAGTGGCTGTGACACAGCTATCCATAGCTTTGCACCCATGGGCAGACAGACACAAGGTGAAGGGTTGCATGGTGGCTATGTTGATGGTGAATGGGTGGCATGTAAGGGGGGACCTGTGGCCACCGGCTGGTGTAATTGTGGCCAGGAGCCTGACATGGATGGTCATTTCTTGCTGGTGTTAACAATGCTTGCATGCATGACAGTATGGGTGTTTGTGGATGCCTGCAGAATTGTCAGTTTATAGGTATATGTATCACTGTGGTACTCACCATATTCAGCTTGGCTGCTGGCTCCTAGTTCTGCCATGCCCATGCCCTCGATCCCAACCATATGCAGTATCCCACTGACCATCTCCTCCCATGGTGTCAGTTGCAAAGGTTCCACTGAGCCACCTCCAGTGGCAACAGTCTCAGGCGATGGATGGACAGGAGGATCTGCCTCTTCTTCATGTCCTCAAACTAACTTTGGAGGTGCCCTACGGCCAACACCTTGTCCCTGATTTTCTTTTTGCGCTGTTGGCTGGTCTTCCTGTGAGATGCCCCATACAGTTCCTCAGAGTGGGCAACCACTTGCTCTGCCAACACCGTAAGCTCCTGCTCTGTGAAGTTGGGATTCCACTGCCTCATAGGGCACTCTGTCTTTGCCCTTTCCCGAGGACCTTTCCGAGGACATGTTTGGCCTTAGCTGGGTGTCTGGATGGCACTCCTCTCTCAAGATATTCAATGGATTGTGATTTCCAAAATAGCCACCACAGTGCTTCCTTATATAACGTTGACGAATTTCTGCTGACAGAATTTCCCCTGGTAGTTATTGCACTGATGGACATGGTGGTAACAGTAACTCCGCCATGTCGTACCACAGGTTCTTGAACGGTAACTCCGCTGGGTGGAATTACCGCTACCGCCATTGGTGTGTGGGTGCCCCACTAGGTTTTGATTCTGCTGTAATTCCATGGCAACACACAGCAGTAAAACAATACTGCTGAACTCGTAAAGAGGAACCTAGCTCAGCCCACACTACTCAAATGTCTGCTGAGGCCAAATAGGTAAGTACATGGTTTGAGGCTACATGCTAGAGTCTGGGCACCCTCCACAAGCAAGAGTTGCCCATGCAAGGAACACAAAGCAATTCAAATAAACAAAAAATAAAATAAAACAAGAGACTAAATAAAATGGAAAGAAAATGGAGTCCAGGCAGCTGCCCAGCCACAGTGACCTAAAGTGACCCACATGGAGCAGAGAAAAGGCAGATAAACATATTATCACCATAAATGAAAAGACAACTAGCAGGTACTGACAAATCGTCACACCCATTAATGATTCGGAAGATAAAAGACATGTGCGGGTACTGATCATAACAGCAAGAAAACAACTCAGACCTCGCCTGCTTATCTTTTTCAGTCAAGAAGACATTCAAATCGATGGCTCTCCTTCCACTCTAGAGGGAGTTTCCAAGCCAATAAGACCTTAGCAGGCCACTCCAAGAACGATGAACAGCACAAATGACAACCAGGAGTAGTGTTCAAGAAGATTGCTCGCGAGGGGTCTCTGGAGTGGCAAAGAACAGGATTTAATTAAAATCAGTAGGAACTGCCCTTCCCAGATCTCTGCTTTATGAATATTGTGTCCCAAGGGTACTGCCATTCCTGTCCCTTAAAAAGTACATGGTCAGGCTGTTCATTCCTATGTTATGCTTGTCCGTAAGATACCAGGTTGGTTCTGACGAAATGCCTATCTACAACAGATCAATAGTCTTATAAAAATTCACTTCAAGATTGTGGTCCAACACAAGATCATTCCTTTAACTTGAACTGCTCAAAAGTGTGACTTCAATAGATTTGGGCGATCCTTACCTGCATATAGCCATTATGAACCTTCATCAGATGTTCCTTGGAATCTAATGGAATCTGTTTCCCATGTACCAGGTGTAAAAGCGATGTATGTCATTGGAATTCATTGGTTTTAATGCACACGTGAAAATCGCATGCAGGTGTAGCACTGTGAGCTGTTCCAAGTTGGAGGAGGAAAACAAATCGGAGATGGAAACTCTGCTTTGCTGACCTCCTACGCCTTGGAAACATACTAAAAAGAGATGGAGAGAGAAATGGCAGTGTACAGTTGCTCTCCCGCTTTGATTGTCTTTTCCACTCTGTCAAAATGGCACCTCCGTTGTTAATGCAATTGATGTGTGGTTATTTAAAGCTAGAAGCTTGCATCTGAGTTCAATTGTATTAATTGTCAGCATGGCCCTACAATAATGCAAATAACAATTTTCCATAGGATAATCCATGTTTTAGTAATCATGACACCAACCAGAAGTTAACCTATTGAAATACCTGCCATCATCAAACAAACAAATTAGAACTGATGATAGACATGACATGCCTAAAGGGATAGTGATAAAAACGTAAGATCATTTAATATCAGCAAAATAGCATTACAACAAATACACTCCGCAGACCATCTCCTAGTTACCAAAAGGCAAACATAGTGCATATCTACCTAATACCTGCAAGATTCTCCCTAATTTTCTAGAGTAGCCATAACAATTCAAATCGGCCGACACACCTGACTGACTCAACCCCATGAAGCAGGTCTTGTGGATAATCACAACAAAAGTATAAGTGTTTGCTATTTCGGATGCTTACCTCCTATGATGACCAGTTTCTGATACTGAAAGGGGGTACAGTCTGGCAGAAAGAGCTGTAGGGCACAAAGCAAGGGGAATGCCCACCCAGACAATCAGTGCTTTAAGTGGGCCGGGGCCTGCTGGGGCCGGGCCCCGGCAGTCTCCAGAAAGTGGGGCCGAGCCGGGGCCCAGCCGGGGCCCCCCGACCCACACAACATTGCGGGATGCATTATCCCGCCGCGGCTGCAGCCGCGACGGGAGATGCGCCCGTCATTATGTTGGCCAAGCTGACAGAAGTGCCAGCCAGCCACAGCTACGCTGAGGCTGGCGGCACTTCTGTCAGTTAGTGTAACTCCCTCTGATGACCCCTCATCAGGGTCATCAGAGGAAGTTACTGTCCCTTTGTTTTCCCTCCCCAGGTCACTGACCCCCGCGGGCTCCGTGATCTAATATGCAGATTAAATCATGGAGCCCGCGGGTTCGCAGAGGGTGAAAGACACCTCGGGCTCAGTGATAGCAGATAGATCACAGAGCCCGAGGTGCCTTTCTCCGTCGGCAAAGCTTTATAAAAGATGCCTTGAACTGTGTACGTTTCAAGCCATCTTTTATAAAGGTAGAAATATTTCTATGTTTATAAAAGACGGCTTGAAACGTGCACAATTCAAGGCATCTTTTATAAATAATAATAATAATAATAATTAGGCTTTTATATAGCGCTACAAACCCTCAGGTATCTGAGCGCTGCTTATTATTACCCACGGTGTGTGGTGCTCATTTATCGACCTCGGAAGGATGAAAGGCTGAGTTTGGCCCCGCCGGGATTCGAACCTGCGTTAACAGGCTCTCCACGGGTGTCAAAGCGGGCGCTCTACTCGCTGTGCCACTTGACCGGCTAAAGCCACCTTGCGGTTTGTTTTGTCCGTCATGCCTTGAATTGTTTACGTGTCAAGCCATCTTTTAGAAACATAGAAACATGTTACAAATATCTATGTTTATAAAAGGTGGCTTGAAACGTACACAAACCATAGTAAGGTAAGCACACAAGTGTGCATAACTTACTATGGTTTGTGCACTTTTCAAACCACCTTTTATAAACATAGAAATATGTAACATTGCTATATTATAAAATATGGCTTGAAAAGTACACACACCATAGTAGTACGCATACAAACATATAAATGCTCACATACATTTATATATTTGTTTGCGCAACTTACTATGATTTGTGCACTTTTAGGCCACGCCCCCAAACGAGGGCCCCCCCTCAATTTCTTACCCCACTTAAAGCACTGCAGACAATGATATCGCAAGACACAAATGCAATGATATAGATGAAGACCGCTCAGATCAGTAGCATGTGGTGGGCTGTTTGCTATTATGCTGGGCGAAATAATGCATTCTTGATGAAAACATGATTTGACAAAAATAGTTTTTATGTCTATTAGTTTGTCAGGTTTTGGCATAATGCCGACCTGGTTAACAATCAACAGTAACCACAGCTTTCACACTCAAATGAGTCTTGTATGTCATTGTTATAGAGGGTGACATTCATTTCACTGGAGATGTTTGGTGGCTCTCTGTTGACATTCAAAGTCCCGCATTACACTGCAGTCAAGCTGGTCAAGAGGTGAGCAAACCTATGGCAACTTCAAAGTCCATGGACCTGCACTTAAGTCTTTGCTCTCCCTGCACAAGATCACAAGGATGAGGTACAGACAGGACACAAAGGGGAGAATTTTAGGCTTGTCTGTAAATGTCACTTAGAAGGTGCCTTGTATGTTTGCTGTCCTCACATTTTTTTTCCTTTTCACTTTGTGTGTAAATTTTGCACAGAAAGCTGGGGGGTATCCTGGGTTAACCCACTCGTTTATAAATGCTGCTCACCATATTGGTGGATGGTGGACGTCATTTCACCGAATCACATAAGCAAAAAAACGCATGGGTGCATGTGGATATCATGTGTGGACTGTGTGTAGGCAGGGAGGGGGGGAAGAAAAGAGGGAGGCAGGGAGGGACGGAAGGAGAAGGGAAGGGGAAGGGGAGGCAACGTTTGTACAATTCAACTAAAAATCAATAACATGTTCCCTAGTCCTCATGGAAACCAGAGTATGTGATGGCAAAGGAAGGCAGCTTCATTGGGAATGTAGCCTTCGTTAGATGTCCATTGCGTGTTGCATAGTTGGAATGGTGCACGTTGTTCATTGCATTTGTATTTTGCCATGTCACAGCATATTCCCAGGTTTCCCTGACTGCCCCTGAGTTGGTGCAGAAAATCACAAGGCACTGACTCTCCCTTTCGGCCTCAAACCTTAGCTAATCTTGAATGGACTGCCTGGAGCAGGTGTTACACATTGCCCTCCATCCTGAAATGCCCCCTGCAGCAGGAATGTGCAGTTTGCAGTGCGATGGACATGATGACAAGGACAGCACGGTGATAGGAGCAGAAGGCAAGCAATGTGGAGTGGCTGAAAGACATGGAGAATGTAAGGGTGGGGAGTGGGAGATCGGGACTCTGGCCGTAAGAGCTTTGAGTTATTGGGATCACCCTAATACGGGACCAACATGAGAGTTATGCCATATTATGCTCCTGTCCATTTCCTTTGATCGTTTTTTCAATCACTCAGATTGTGAGATGGCTAGAACCTCCTCCATCAAAGCAATGTCTCCGGAGGCAGTGCGGGAGGGTGGCAGGATGAGCAGGTACCTGGGCCCAAAAGACAGTTGTTGCCTTCACTGTATTAAACTGAGCCGCCTACTTACAGATCCAGGATTATCTGGAACGTAACAACCTTCTTGGCCTTAGGCAATCAGGATGACGCATTGAGCATGGTACCAAAACACCCCTATTAGATCTAAAAACACAAATTGATGACTTAAAAGATAACGGCAAGATCGCCCTCCTTCTATTATTAGATCTCTCAGCCACCCTCGACCTGGTTAACCACCAAATCTTGTGTCGGCATCTTGAATTGACAGCACACTTCTGTGACAAAGCCACTACCTGGATCAGATCTTTCTTGGCCAATCGTTCCATGAGGGTCTTCTTCCTCTCTGCGTCTGTATCACCCTCTCCAGTACTGTGCGGTGTACCCCAAGGTTCACATGTCTCACCCACACTCTATTACGTTTTCACAAAACCACTCTTTGATATCCTCAACTATCTGGGTGTCACCTACACTAATAATTGCGGATGACACCCAGATACTCATCCCCATCACTGGTAACCATGTTGCCGACACTAAAGCACTAAACGATATTTACCCAGTAATCCATGCTTGGATGGCACAACATGAGCTATGTCTTAATCTTGTGCTATACTAACAGACTTAACAAACTTGACAGCTCCTTTAAATCATTTGTCATGGATGGTAACATCATTAAGGTTACGAATGATACCAAAACACTAGCAAGCCGATTCATGGAATAATTAGCACGGCGCAAGTGGCCAAAAACGTGCGAATCGCAGTGGAATAGCGAAAATCGCAGTGGAATAGCGAAAATCGCACGAAAAGCAGCGCACATCGATTCATGGAAGGCCGTGCGCGAGAAAACCATCGGACGTGCGATAAGAAAGTGCGCGGCGCACGTTGGCGCACAGGCCATCTAACGGCGTGCGCCAGGCCACAGCGAAAATCGCACAGTCCACAGCGAAAATCGCACATAGCGCGGCGCACACAACAAAAGTAGGCGGAACACGGGGCGTAACACTCGGAATGGGGAACAACTTGCCAAAATGTGGGCGTCACGGGGGAAGCACAGGGTAAAAGTGCGCGGAACGCCCACACGCTCGCCTACAACACGTATTCATGGAATAGAATAGGGCAAAAAAGCGCACGCTCAAACCAGCGCACAGGCACAAACACGACCGCCACAAGAAAGCAGGCGGTAGCGTCTCTGCGCCTGGAAGAAATGTGCGCTAAAAGGTGCGCCAACAAATAGCACCTATATACAGCCATGATGAATGTCCAATACTGTGGCCCTCCAGGATAAATGACGTACAAAGGGGTACCCACAAACACAGACACGCGCTGAGAGAAAAAATAAACGTGTGCGTGTATACCGGGGTGCGCGGGAAGTTGCACAAGCGATATGGCCGGGTACGTGGATTTCAGGGGTGCGCGGGAAGTTCCACACGCGATATGGCCGGGTACGTGGATTTCAGGGGTGCGCGGGAAGTACCACACGCGATTAGTCAGGGTACGTGGATTTCAGGGGTGCGCGGGAAGTCCCACACGCGATTAGGCAGGGTACGTGGATTGCAGGGTTGCGCGGGAAGTTCCACACGCGATATGGCCGGGTACGTGGATTTCAGGGGTGCGCGGGAAGTACCACACGCGATTAGTCAGGGTACGTGGATTTCAGGGGTGCGCGGGAAGTCCCACACGCGATTAGGCAGGGTACGTGGATTGCAGGGTTGCGCGGGAAGTTCCACACGCGATATGGCCGTGTACGTGGATTTCTGGGGTGCGCGGGAAGTTCCACACGCGACATGGCCGTGTACGTGGATTTCAGGGGTGCGCGGGAAGTTCCACACGCGATTAGGCAGTGTACGTGGATTTCAGGGGTGCGCGGGAAGTTCCACACGCGATTAGGCAGGGTACGTGGATTTCAGGGGTGCGCGGGAAGTTCCACATGCGATTAGGCAGGGTACGTGGATTTCAGGGGTGCGCGGGAAGTTCCACACGCGATTAGGCAGGGTACGTGGATTTCAAGGGTGCGCGGGAAGTTCCACACGCGATTAGGCAGGGTACGTGGATTGCAGGGGTGCGCGGGAAGTTCCACACGCGATATGGCCGGGTACGTGGATTTCAGGGGTGCGCGGGAAGTACCACACGCGATTAGTCAGGGTACGTGGATTTCAGGGGTGCGCGGGAAGTCCCACACGCGATTAGGCAGGGTACGTGGATTGCAGGGTTGCGCGGGAAGTTCCACACGCGATATGGCCGTGTACGTGGATTTCTGGGGTGCGCGGGAAGTTCCACACGCGACATGGCCGTGTACGTGGATTTCAGGGGTGCGCGGGAAGTTCCACACGCGATTAGGCAGTGTACGTGGATTTCAGGGGTGCGCGGGAAGTTCCACACGCGATTAGGCAGGGTACGTGGATTTCAGGGGTGCGCGGGAAGTTCCACACGCGATTAGGCAGGGTACGTGGATTTCAGGGGTGCGCGGGAAGTTCCACACGCGATTAGGCAGGGTACGTGGATTTCAAGGGTGCGCGGGAAGTTCCACACGCGATTAGGCAGGGTACGTGGATTGCAGGGGTGCGCGGGAAGTTCCACACGCGATATGGCCGGGTACGTGGATATCAGGGGTGCGCGGGAAGTTCCACACGCGATTAGTCAGGGTACGTGGATTGCAGGGGTGCGCGGGAAGTTCCACACGCGATTTGGCTGTGTGCTTCCAGGCATTACCTGTACACCCTCCACGGCCCCTGCAGGCAGCACACACCACAGGGGACTACCCTGCACACCTGCTCATGTCTCCCACCACCCCCACCCCCCAGCAGTGCAGGGGCACCCTCCACCAGGCCCCCACCCATGTCTCCCACCACCCCCACCCTCCCGCCACCAGGGGTACCCTCCACCAGGCCCCCACCCATGTCTCCCACCACCCCCACCCCCCAGCAGTGCAGGGGCACCCTCCACCAGGCCCCCACTCATGTCTCCCACCACCCCCACCCCCCTGACACCAGGGGCAGCCTCCACCAGGCCCCCACCCATGTCTCCCACCACCCCCACCCCCCAGCAGTGCAGGGGCACCGACTACCAGGCCCCCACCCATGTCTCCCACCACCCCCACCCTCCCGCCACCAGGGGTACCCTCCACCAGGCCCCCACCCATGTCTCCCACCACCCCCACCCCCCAGCAGTGCAGGTGCACCCTCCACCAGGCCCCCACCCATGTCTCCCACCACCCCCACCCTCCCGCCACCAGGGGTACCCTCCACCAGGCCCCCACCCATGTCTCCCACCACCCCCACCCCCCAGCAGTGCAGGGGCACCCACTACCAGGCCCACACCCATGTCTCCCACCACCCCCACCCCCCAGCAGTGCAGGGGCACCCTCCACCAGGCCCCCACCCATGTTTCCCACCACCCCCACCCCCCCCTGCCACCAGGGGCAGCCTCCACCAGGCCCCCACCCATGTCTCCCACCACCCCCACCCCCCCGCCACCAGGGGCAGCCTCCACCAGGCCCCCACCCATGTCTCCCACCACCCCCACCCCCCAGCAGTGCAGGGGCACCCTCCACCAGGCCCCCACCCATGTCTCCCACCACCCCCACCCTCCCGCCACCAGGGGTACCCTCCACCAGGCCCCCACCCATGTCTCCCACCACCCCCACCCCCCAGCAGTGCAGGGGCACCCACTACCAGGCCCACACCCATGTCTCCCACCACCCCCACCCCCCAGCAGTGCAGGGGCACCCTCCACCAGGCCCCCACCCATGTCTCCCACCACCCCCACCCCCCCGCCACCAGGGGCAGCCTCCACCAGGCCCCCACCCATGTCTCCCACCACCCCCACCCCCCAGCAGTGCAGGGGCACCCACTAGCAGGCCCCCACCCATGTCTCCCACCACCCCCACCCCCCCGCCACCAGGGGCAGCCTCCACCAGGCCCCCACCCATGTCTCCCACCACCCCCAACCCCCAGCACTGTGGGGAACCTGCCAGCAGGCCCCCACCCATGTCCAACCCATGTCTCCCACCACCCCCACCCCCCAGCAGTGCAGGGGCACCCTCCACCAGGCCCCCACCCATGTCTCCCACCACCCCTACCCCCCGCCACCAGGGGCAGCCTCCACCAGGCCCCCACTCATGTCCCCAATCACCCCCACCCCCCAGCAGTGCAGGGGCAGCCTCCACCAGGCCCCCACTCATGTCTCCCACCACCCCCACCCCCCCGCCACCATGGGCAGCCTCCACCAGGACCCCACCCATGTCTCCCACCACCCCCACCCCCCAGCAGTGCAGGGGCACCCTCCACCAGGCCCCCACCCATGTCTCCCACCACCCCCACCCTCCCGCCACCAGGGGTACCCTCCACCAGGCCCCCACCCATGTCTCCCACCACCCCCACCCCCCAGCAGTGCAGGGGCACCCACTACCAGGCCCACACCCATGTCTCCCACCACCCCCACCCCCCAGCAGTGCAGGGGCACCCTCCACCAGGCCCCCACCCATGTCTCCCACCACCCCCACCCCCCCGCCACCAGGGGCAGCCTCCACCAGGCCCCCAGCCATGTCTCCCACCACCCCCACCCCCCAGCAGTGCAGGGGCACCCACTACCAGGCCCCCACCCATGTCTCCCACCACCCCCACCCCCCAGCAGTGCAGGGGCAGCCTCCACCAGGCCCCCACCCATGTCTCCCACCACCCCCACCCCCCCGCCACCAGGGGCAGCCTCCACCAGGCCCCCACTCATGTCTCCCACCACCCCCAACCCCCAGCACTGTGGGGAACCTGCCAGCAGGCCCCCACCCATGTCCAACCCATGTCTCCCACCACCCCCACCCCCCCAGCAGTGCAGGGGCACCCTCCACCAGGCCCCCACTCATGTCCCCAATCACCCCCACCCCCCCAGCAGTGCAGGGGCAGCCTCCACCAGGCCCCCACTCATGTCTCCCACCACCCCCACCCCCCAGCAGTGCAGGGGCACCCTCCACCAGGCCCCCACCCATGTCTCCCACCACCCCCACCCTCCCGCCACCAGGGGTACCCTCCACCAGGCCCCCACCCATGTCTCCCACCACCCCCACCCCCCAGCAGTGCAGGGGCACCCACTACCAGGCCCACACCCATGTCTCCCACCACCCCCACCCCCAGCAGTGCAGGGGCACCCTCCACCAGGCCCCCACTCATGTCTCCCACCACCCCCACCCCTCCCCGCCGCCAGGGGCAGCCTCCATCAGGCCCCCACCCATGTCTCCCACCACCCCCACCCCCCAGCAGTGCAGGGGCACCCTCCACCAGGCCCCCACCCATGTCTCCCACCACCCCCACCCTCCCGCCACCAGGGGTACCCTCCACCAGGCCCCCACCCATGTCTCCCACCACCCCCACCTCCCAGCAGTGCAGGGGCACCCACTACCAGGCCCACACCCATGTCTCCCACCACCCCCACCCCCCAGCAGTGCAGGGGCACCCTCCACCAGGCCCCCACCCATGTCTCCCACCACCCCCACCCCCCCGCCACCAGGGGCAGCCTCCACCAGGCCCCCACCCATGTCTCCCACCACCCCCACCCCCCAGCAGTGCAGGGGCACCCACTACCAGGCCCCCACCCATGTCTCCCACCACCCCCACCCCCCAGCAGTGCAGGGGCAGCCTCCACCAGGCCCCCACCCATGTCTCCCACCACCCCCACCCCCCCGCCACCAGGGGCAGCCTCCACCAGGCCCCCACTCATGTCTCCCACCACCCCCAACCCCCAGCACTGTGGGGAACCTGCCAGCAGGCCCCCACCCATGTCCAACCCATGTCTCCCACCACCCCCACCCCCCCCAGCAGTGCAGGGGCACCCTCCACCAGGCCCCCACTCATATCCCCAATCACCCCCACCCCCCCCAGCAGTGCAGGGGCAGCCTCCAACAGGCCCCCACTCATGTCTCCCACCACCCCCACCCCCCAGCAGTGCAGGGGCACCCTCCACCAGGCCCCCACCCATGTCTCCCACCACCCCCACCCTCCCGCCACCAGGGGCAGCCTCCACCAGGCCCCCACCCATGTCTCCCACCACCCTCAACCCCCAGCACTGTGGGGAACCTGCCAGCAGGCCCCCACACATGTCCCCCTGTCCCCAGGTCCTGACGATACACAATCATGGCAGTAATGGCCAGCATACCCAGCACAAACACCCAGGCAAGGATTGCATCCACCCACATAGTGAATGCAATCACATGACACAACCCCAATGGCAAGTATGCAAAAGAACACATGTCCGTCACACACACATACACAAAGGGTGCAAGTGAATGTCAAAACCCATATCATGACATGTAAGAAACCAATGAGAAAATAACACAAGTGTAAGAAAATATAAAAAATGTATTAAATAACAAAAATAAGTTAACTTTTCAAACATACAACTATGTGGCTAAGTAAAGAAATGGTCCATGTCCGAGAACAAAAGTGATAAACAAGAAAACAAAGGAATGAAAAAAAAAAATTTTGTCCAAAGCAATATCATGTAGTAGGAAATTAATGAAAAACCATTACGTCATGGTGAAAACAATAAGAAATTAAAATAATGTATCTCCCAAAAAAACAAACTATATACAGGAATGTACCAGGGTCCATGAGCCCAACACCATAAATGAAACCTACTACTAACTAATGAAAAATATATGTACAAAAACGTGGCCATTGTCCGAGCGGTCCAAAATAATAAAAAAAAATAAAGGAAACCTAGCACTAACTAACTAAATAACTATATACAAAGGCAGCGGGCAAGTCCTGCGGCTCACTTGGTGATGTTGCTGGCCAGGGCATCATCGAACTCCATGTCGATGTCCTGGAGGCGGGACTCTGTCCTGGCCCCGAGGTCTCGCAGGGACAACCCCATGTCCACCTCAAATTCCCTGCGAGCTTCCTCGAGGCACTCAGCCCGCCTCAATGCCCGACGCATGGAGAACTCCGCACCTATCCGCTGGCCAAACTCCTCCCACACGGAAGACACCACCATCCCAGGGTTGCCCTGCCCTCCGGCCGATGCCTGCCCCTCTGCTCTTGATGGCCCCGAGCCATGATGCCTCCCACGTCGAGCCCGCTGCTGCCTCCGACGCCACTGCCTCTGCCAGCACGACGGCATACAGGCTGATGGAAACCACCGACGCCGTCGTGCACGTGCCCTGCCCGATGATGCCGTCACATCTTCCATCTGCTGGGGTCCACTTGCTGTGTTGTCCACCCCTGCTGGAGCTCCGACTCCCAACTGTGGCAGGGATGGGATCCCCATCGAGCTGGCTGCATTGGTCGGGGCAGGTCCACAGGGGGCCCTGGTGGCATCTGGGCCGGAAGACGGCAAGGAGAACGACCGGTGGATAGCCTGCACAGAGGAGGAGAGGGCCGTCAGATTGGCCAACACATGCAGGAAACCCCCGAACATGGCCGATCCCAATTGGGCCATGTCGGCACGGTGCATTTTGTGATGACGTGCGTGCTCCTCCCGGGAAGCATGCACGTCATCACGAATCACAGCCGTGCGCATCGCGACCCCAATCAGGACCTTCTCCACGCGGCCAGGGGTTCCCACGTCCGCAGGTGGAGGGGAGTCAGGTGACATGGACATTCCCTCTACCTGCGGACGGGCCTGGGACGGGGCATCCCTGCTGGTGCATGGTGGTGCACTCACAGGGTCAGGGACAGCGACATGCACAGGCCCCTCCACGGTGACCTGTGCTGCCTCCTGGCCCTGGACTGCAACACTTGCACCAGCAGGGATGCTCCCACCAGGCCCCATGTGTGCACCAGTGTCGGCCTCCTCCTCCTCTGTGCAAACCACCAACCTGGATGGCTCCTCACCGTCTCCCGCCGTAGCAGGCCCCTGTGGGGGCTCACCCACCCCTTCCGCTGCAGCCGTGGGGGCATCCCCGCCGCCTTGCTCCACAGCGCCGTCTCCGCCCTCTTCTTCACTAGCCGCTGCGTAGAGGGAGACAAAGGACACAAGCATCAGGCTACTGTACAATGGTCCCCTAGACAGGAAGCAATAGCAGATGAGCACCACTGTCAAAGTACACTTCCATCATGTCCCTCCACAACACATGGGTCAGTCCAGGCAAAACACACACAGTAACAGGCATGGTGCATGCCATGGACATTTCCATGCATGTCCAATGGACTATTGAAACATTCAATGATATGTAACTCACATGCATCATGGCTCATGCATATCACATGCACACACTTCACCTCAGTCACATCCATCTGGCCCCAAACACACCAAATACAGGGGAAACAAGGGTAAGTTGGGTGCGTCACTGAATCTGTGCATTGTCACACACATGTGTCATGCATCCATGGCATGCACAAGTCACAGACACACAGGTCAGGCACACAGACATGGCTACCATATATGTACCTGGCATCAGCACCCATCCTTCACCCCCATCCATGTCCAGGTACAGAGACTGGCATGCTCTCATGTCCAAAATCTGCATAGGGCTCCCCATGCCGCATTTCAACACATGCAACAACCATGTGGGTCACACATCACTGGTCGCAAATGCACATACAGGCAAGTATCATAGAACCAGCACACCGCAACATGCCCTGTCTCACACAGTAATGCTTGGACACTTACCGCACAGCTCCAGACGGGCCTCCCTCTCAAGGACCTGGGCGTGGAGCGCTGGGCGTACGCGTTCCAGGACCCTCTTCTGGATGGAACTCATGCGGCCCCGGCCCCCCTCCACGAGGCGCCGGGCCTTCACAAGGGTCCTGGACCTCAAGTCCTCCCAGCGCTTCTTGATCTTCTGGACGTTGCGGGTTGCCACCCCCTCCGCGTTGATGGCAACCACACAGTCGGCCCAGATCCTCTCCCGTCCTTCCTTGCTGGCGTGGGACGATCCAAAGAGGGCATCATACTGCCCCAGGACATGCTCCACCAGGACACCAACTTCGGTGGCAGTGAGGCTGGTGCCCCTCTGCCCCTCTGGCCTGGGGTTGCCACTGGTGCCAGATGTGGAAGTGCCCGACATGGCAACCCCAGAGGCAGGTGTGGGTGGGCAACTGGGTCCTGGGGCTGGGCTGTGGAGCGATGTAATCCCAGTCGGGAGTCTTCAGTTCCAGCAGGGGTGGACACAGCAACTGGACCCCTGCAGATGGCTGATGTGCAGGCACCAAATGGCAGGGCACGGTGGCAGCAGGCAGGCAGGCAGGCAGGCAGCAGCAGATGGCACGTGGGAGGCTGCTCGGGGCACTGGGGGGCAGTAACTCGGCCTTCTGGGCAGGAGCGTGGTCTTCCGTGTGTTTTCGGGTGGCCAGCTTGATACGGAGTATTTGGCACGTGAAATTCCTGCACGTCAGCGTGAAATCCGAGGAAAGGCCCTTAGCGCGTAAGCGCGTCAGCACGCATACGCGATTCTATTGGACCAGAGTCCCTCAGCGCGTAAGCGCGTCTGACGTGACCCGCACGGGTGTTCCCCACTCAGCACGTGATGACGGAGCACACGTGGAAATACTGCACGTCAGAGTGTCATCGCGTGTAATTGGACAAAAGTGCGCGTACACGCGATTGGCCTATGTACGTGTATTTCAGGGGTGCGTCATCGCGTGTAATTGGACAAAAGTGCGCGTACACGCGATTGGCCTATGTACGTGTATTTCAGGGGTGCGTCATCGCGTGTAATTGGACAAAAGTGCACGTACACGCGATTGGCCTATGTACGTGTATTTCAGGGGTGCGCGGGCACTTACACACGCAAGTACGTCAGCGCACTTGATCCCGTGCTGCGTGGGAATTTCCACACGCTATTGGACTGGGAACTAGATTCCAGGGGTGCGCGGGTCACACGCTCGCCTAGAACACGCGCAAAGCATTAATTTGCGCACTTTTCAAATAACAAGCCAGATGCCAGGATGAACATGCCGTTCCTAGCAGCAGTGGCAGTGGGCTACCAAAGGAGGAGGAGGAGGAGAGTCAGGGCCAGAATATTCACACCCAGAACCAGCCTTTTCGGGATGCCTGATGACCAGGTGTATGGAAGGTACAGGTTTCCACCACACATAATACTGGACCTGGTGAGTGAGTGGGAGGATGACCTCACATCACCCACCCTGTGCTCCCAAGCACTCAGCCCCCTGGAGAAGGTCCTCAATGTACTGCACTTCTTAGCCACTGGATCATTTCAGCGGACAAGTGCCATAGTGGGTGGGGTGTCACAGGCCACCCAGTCACGCTGCCTACACCAGGTCTTGGACATCATCACTGCACGCCCATCAGTCCGCAGGCACATATACCTGCCCAGAAAAACCTGCTGAAAGGCATGCTGCCGCCCTGGATTTTTACGGTGTGGCACGATTCCCCAAAGTGCTAGGTGCCATCGACTGCACCCATGTGGCTCTACGTCCCCCCAGGGCATCTGAGCACATCTATAGGAACCGCAAGCACTGGCATTCCATCAACGTGCAGGTAGTATGTAATGTCTAGGGAATCATCACCTCAGTATATGCCAACTATCCCGGGTCCACCCACGACAGCTTCATTTACCGAATGTCCACCCTATGCCGGGACATAGATGCTGGGCGGCATGGCGATACATGGCTTCTTGGTGAGTATGTATGCCACTGCACATGCATGCATGTTGGATACTGAGCAAGGTCACAACCCCACCAATGATACCAATCACCACCTCCACAGGGGACAGTGCCTACCCTCTCAGCCCCCACATGATGACGCCAATTCGGAACCCCACCACGCCACCCGAGGTAAGATATAACACAGCCCACATTACAACCCGGGGCATAGTGGAGCGCACATTCGGAGTGCTAAAGTCACGCTTTCGCTCCCTTGACCGTTCTGGCGGGCAGCTGTTATACGCTCCCCCAGTAGTGTGCAGGATCATAGTGGCAGCATGTGTCCTGCACAACGCTGCAACACGCCGGGGCCTGGCCGTGGACATGGTGGTGGCCCCACATCCCCAACCACATGCACAGCCGCTGCGCATGGGAGGGGAAAGGGCACGAGGGGAGGCAACCCGTACACAGCTAGTGGCTAATTACTTCACATAGTATACACTCCCCTGTGGAGTGCACACTGGCCTGGCACATTCCATCTGACAATCAATGATGACTCAACCTGACACTGATCCTGGATGTCTGGAGATTCAACCGTGAAAAGCATATCAGCCTGAGATTGTTCACCAGGAAGTGTTACAATGTGTGCATCCCTACCCACACACAACACCAATGCAGTTTTGTGAAGAAACACATTCAAGCAGCCAAAATGAATACCCACTGGCTAAATGCAACAAGAGGACAGTGCCATGTCACCCAACCCATCCCCAGCACCGCCACACAACACACCGTGCCATGTCATGCTATGTGCAGGTAAACAAAGTAATCCCCACAACATGACAAGTGTTGCGATGTACAGTGTCCCTAATTGAAACTTCCTACACCTGAAATGCTCACTGTAATGCAGGACAAACAACAAACTTGAGCACGTACTACCATTAACATGACTTCAGTAATGTAATAGTTCAGTTGTCTCACCACCTGGATATGCCTGCACTCCCACCACTTCCAACTGAACAGTGTTGGTGCCATGTAGAGTTGTAGGTGCACTGCTGCCAACAAGGACCCCATCTCCAGACTAGAGGGCCTTGTGTAGACATGAGGAAGGGACCTGCAAATTGGGAGGCAGACACAGATGATGAGTTACACATCAATGCAACATGCAGTGTACAACACAACAGCAATATGCACTAGGAATGTATACACAGTATTGACTAGACTACCCACACATGTAGTGGGAGTCCAATGTCACCATGTACTTCAATGTCACTTGGACACACCCTTTGCAAGCCCATGGAAACGGGAAGCAGGAGGGGTGTGTGTGACTCAAACCCAGGCATCTGAACCTAATACATGATAAGCCTGCATGTGCCCAGCCACAATGCAGTGTATGCCCACAGGAACCACGGAAGCCAACAAATTGTCCCAAAAAAATTTGGGAAAAATATAAAAATAAAAATAAAAAAAAAAATAAAACAAATCAAAAATGGCCATTAAAGGGCCCGGGGGGGTTGGGGAGGCCACCCAGGAGGTCCGAGGTCAGGGTGCACACCAGAAACCACCTGTGTGGATCCTGGGAAAAAAAAACACCTCCATGGGCTCATGGCCCACACGGCTACCCTATTGTGGGAGTATCACTGCTGTCGCTATTATCACCCTGTGCAGCTGCATCCGGAGGTGGTTGCACTATGGGAGGCAGCCCACGCAAGGCCCTATTCTGTTCCTCCATGGCTGCAAGCATGCGGGTGTGGTAGGCCTCGTTCTGGAGGATGAGTGTGCGGAGGTCCCCATGCAACAACTCACGGGATGCCCGGACCTCCGCCCTCGTTGCTTGCATCTCAGCTGAGAGCGTTCGGGTGAGACGCTCCAGCTGCTGTTCTGTCCTTTGGTGTGTTGAAGCCTCTAGCTCAACAAGAGTCGTCCTGAGTTGATGTAGCTCCTGCCTCAGGGCTTCCCTGTGGTCCTGGGACTCTATGGAGATGGCCTCCTGCAGAGTCGCCAGTGCCGCCCGCCTGTCCCTGTTGGACGCCAACATGTCCTCCCTGTGTGACTGGCAGATGGAGTCGGTTGCCTGCTCTAGTCGCTCCATCAGCCTTTCAGGGGGGACAATGGAAGTGGCCACCCTATCCATGGCCTGAGCCATCATCTCGGATGATGCTGCCTGTTGGGTAGCCATACCGTAAATGGATTGCTCCCATGCGGTATTGCCAGGTGGCATACGGCCACCACGTCGGCGGGCACCACACCTGTCTGGGGCAAGGCGGACTGCGCCTTGCTGTGCCGGCACTGCCTGAGGCTGCAGGACTGCATTCCCCCTCTGATCTGCTGGCCCAGGAACAGGATCAGATGTCGCGGAGTGTGACCCTGCATCCGTAACCACCAAAGGCCTAGCTGCCAACACTGACATCCCCATTGAGGGTTCTGACCCTGGTGCAGGTGGGTGGGTCAGAACAGATTCCCTCCCTGGAACACTCACCTGCGACGGCACGTAGGTCTCATCATCCGAGTCAACAGCTGAGTACAGCTCGGGGGAGGTGCAGCCAGAGACACCCCTTGAGAGCACGACCTGCAGCACTTGTGGGTTTTCACCCACCAGCACACCACATCCCTCACTGGTGGTTGGTCGGCCCTCGGAACCCTCCTGGCTCTGCACCATCTCCACAACCCCAGCAGTATCAGGTGCGTCTTCCCCTGCAATGACATAATGACAAAGAAATGGAAACCCGCATTAGCACCATGGCACAAAATGAGGGCTGAGAAGCAAGAGAACCAGTACTTGATTGACACATGTCCCACATGACTAAGACCCTCCCATGCATGCACCCTCACTGCGTATGAAGGGCAGGCAAATGGCACACACTCATTACACAAAGATGGAAGTTGAACACATTTCATGCATGCTGCCTGGCAGTGGCATCACACATTGCCCTGTGATTGCCAGGTGACACACACATGCCATCACACAGATGGCATGTGCCATTGCTATTGAGTGTAGATGGAGAGGAGGGCAGCACTTATTCATTCTGTCCAGTTCCCACATGCAATAGCTTTTCTAATTCAAACAGGTCTGCTTTATCACCTGGAGCTGGCAGTCCAATATGGTCCAATTGCACAGGGACATGTGTGAACATATGATATCCAGGTAACAAAGTAACTCCACTTTACCATGGCCATGCCATACATGTGACTAGAGGACTGAGGAATGCCTAGTATAAGTGGTGGAATGCATACAATCTGTCTGATTGAACATAGGAAAATAAGCAACAATGTTGTGGCAAGGTGACACTTCAAGGCCAACTTGGGTGCTGTTGGCCTAGATGTCTACTGTTGGCAGAAGGGATACTGCAATGGCAAAATGCAGCTGCGCAGGATGTATTGCATGAAGCACATGGCTGACCCATTCGACTCAGGCGCACACACTCTCACCTGGCACACAAACAGATGCCCTCACACACACACCATGCACATGGATGACACACACATGCATGTGCACTCACCGGACAATGCCTCGTAATCAGGCAGATCTCCCACGCCTTGGATCTGTTCCTCCGTGACCTAGGTCCCAGCGACTGACTCATGTGGAGTGAGTTCCATGTCTTCTACTGGAGACCCACCTCCAGTCACTAGAGTTGCGGCATGACTTGAGGCCAGCTTCTTCTTTGCCCTGCGCTTTAGGTCATTCCAGCGCTTGTAGCAATCATTGGCTGTGTGCCTCACGATTCCAAGGGCACTTACGATGTCCGCAACGGTCTGCCAGTGTGCCTGGCGTTGTGCAGGTGTGGTCTTGGATCCTGCAACAATGACCATCTCGTTATCATGTCCGGACACATACTCGACAAGTGCATTCAGTTCGTCATCCGTGAAGCTGGGCTTCCTCGACGGACCGGACTGTGTAGCCGTGTCTGGGGCATCAGCCTGTGCCGGACGAGCACTCTTCCTCTTCCGCTTGGAAGGTGGTGGTGATCCTGAGTGTCCTGCGCCACTCTGGACACTAGGGGCAGGAGCCCTGGTGGGCTCTGTATCAGGTGTGTGGGATTGCACACTCAGCATGGGAGTTGGTGCAGGCATTGGCTCAAGTGTAATGGTGTCATGGGGAATGTCAGCAGAATGGACTAGGACGGACACTGTCCTGGCTGGGTGTGTGAGAGCTGGGGTGGATGGAGCCGCAGCTGCCCCTGCAGCCTCTCCGCCCTGCCTACTTGGGGCAGCAGATGACCTTGCTGCCCCAGATCCACGTGGCATGATAGCATCAACGTGCACCAGCGCACGTGTCGTAGCCCTGCTGACCTGGAAGTCAGCCATGGAGTCAGCCAGGTCTGGTGCCACAATGGGCTGGTCCAACAAGGGCTGAGCATGGATGGTGTCAGCCACTTCAGCCTCAACGGGAGGGGGGGAGGGGGGGAGGGGGGGGATGATGGGTGCCCTTGACTGGTCCTCCACACATGGGGGGACAGGCTCACCCTGCAAGTTACGACCACGTCCCCTACCGGATCCACCACGGCCACCACTTGTGCCTCTTCCACCTTTGCCACCCTTACGGAATCCTCGCCTCCCAGCCATGGCACTGATATTAATGTGCGTATGGGAGTGGCTGTAGACAATTGTCCTGGGCAATTGGGGGTCAAAGGGGTTGGGTACCAGATGGTAATTGTACCCTAGTGCTCTAGCACAGCTGATTGTAACCCCTGGGGAAAGATGACGGGTCACGCAACGCACAGGAGGCCCAAAAAAGGGAGATGACGTGCACGCAACCCCTCCTAGACCACGTGTGCAGAAATAAAAACCTGCACTACGCTGTGGCACCCAGTAACACAAGAATGAACGTATGCGTGTCACACGCAGCCTAGAATGACCTCTGAAGGGGTAGGCTACACACGGGGCAAGCACAGAAGTTAGATACGTGCGTGACTCACCGTCTGCCAGGTAAAAGAGCGTGAAAAATGAGCGCGTTTGGTTGGCAATACCCCCGCCAAAAGAAGATGTGTACGCTGTCTGAGAAGACAGGACAACAGTAGAAGGGGACACTGTTTGAGGGAACAGGCCCAGGTAAACCAGTACAAGAGAAAAAAGAGAAAAAGCTGTCAGAGGTAACAGGGAGTACGAACTGGAAACGCCGTGAAGTAAATCGCGTGTGAAACGACAAGAAGTACAGAATTCACCCACTCGCTCTCCACGAAAAGCACGTACAAGGAAATGGTGTTCTACACGTACCTTATATACAGGCCCACACGTACAGCGTCACTTACGCGGCGTGTACGTTCACCAATCACACGCTTTGTCACTCCTGCGTGTAGATCCATTTTCACCAATCACACGCTTTGTCACTTCTGCGTGTAGATCCATTTTCTCCAATCACACGCTTTGTCACTTCTGCGTGTAGATCCATTTTCTCCAATCACACGCTTTGTCACTTCTGCGTGTAGATCCATTTTCACCAATCACACGCTTTGACACTGGGACGTGTCACGCAACATTTTCCTGCACGTGCAGGTGACTATAGGCGCGCATATGCTGGTGACGGGTTTACGCGCTAAGGGCCTTTACTCGATTCACACGCTGACGTGTGGGATTTTCACGTGCAGAATCACTCCCTATCAGGCTGTCCACGCGTTCACACACGAAAGACCACGCTCCTGGACTGGAGGCCAAATTACTGCCCCCCAGAGCCCTGAGCACGCTCCCACCTGCCATCTGCGGCTGCCTGACTTCCTGCTGGCCACGTGCCCCACAGTGCTGGTGGGTGGGGGTGGTGGGAGACATGGGTGGGGGCCTGGTGGAGGCTGCCCCTGGTGGCGGGGGGGTGGGGGTGGTGGGAGACATGGGTGGGGGCCTGGTGGAGGGTGCCCCTGCACTGCTGGGGGGTGGGGGTGATAGGGGACATGAGTGGGGGCCTGGTGGAGGCTGCCCCTGCACTGCTGGGGGGTGGGGGTGATTGGGGACATGAGTGGGGGCCTGGTGGAGGCTGCCCCTGGTGGCGGGAGGGTGGGGGTGGTGGGAGACATGGGTGGGGGCCTGGTGGAGGGTGCCCCTGGTGGCGGGGGGGGTGGGGGTGGTGGGAGACATGAGTGGGGGCCTGGTGGAGGCTGCCCCTGCACTGCTGGGGGGTGGGGGTGGTGGGAGACATGGGTGGGGGCCTGGTGGAGGCTGCCCCTGGTGGCGGGGGGGGGGGTGGGGGTGGTGGGAGACATGAGTGGGGGCCTGGTGGAGGCTGCCCCTGCACTGCTGGGGGGTGGGGGTGATTGGGGACATGAGTGGGGGCCTGGTGGAGGCTGCCCCTGGTGGCGGGAGGGTGGGGGTGGTGGGAGACATGGGTGGGGGCCTGGTAGTGGGTGCCCCTGCACTGCTGGGGGGTGGGGGTGATTGGGGACATGAGTGGGGGCCTGGTGGAGGCTGCCCCTGGTGGCGGGAGGGTGGGGGTGGTGGGAGACATGGGTGGGGGCCTGGTGGAGGCTGCCCCTGGTGGCGGGGGGTGGGGGTGGTGGGAGACATGGGTGGGGGCCTGGTGGAGGCTGCCCCTGCACTGCTGGGGGGTGGGGGTGATTGGGGACATGAGTGGGGGCCTGGTGGAGGCTGCCCCTGGTGGCGGGAGGGTGGGGGTGGTGGGAGACATGGGTGGGGGCCTGGTGGAGGCTGCCCCTGGTGGCGGGGGGGTGGGGGTGGTGGGAGACATGGGTGGGGGCCTGGTGGAGGCTGCCCCTGCACTGCTGGGGGGTGGGGGTGATTGGGGACATGAGTGGGGGCCTGGTGGAGGCTGCCCCTGCACTGCTGGGGGGTGGGGGTGGTGGGAGACATGGGTGGGGGCCTGGTGGAGGCTGCCCCTGGTGGCGGGGGGGGTGGGGGTGGTGGGAGACATGAGTGGGGGCCTGGTGGAGGCTGCCCCTGCACTGCTGGGGGGTGGGGGTGATTGGGGACATGAGTGGGGGCCTGGTGGAGGCTGCCCCTGGTGGCGGGAGGGTGGGGGTGGTGGGAGACATGGGTGGGGGCCTGGTAGTGGGTGCCCCTGGACTGCTGGGGGGTGGGGGTGATTGGGGACATGAGTGGGGGCCTGGTGGAGGCTGCCCCTGGTGGCGGGAGGGTGGGGGTGGTGGGAGACATGGGTGGGGGCCTGGTGGAGGCTGCCCCTGGTGGCGGGGGGGTGGGGGTGGTGGGAGACATGGGTGGGGGCCTGGTGGAGGCTGCCCCTGCACTGCTGGGGGGTGGGGGTGATTGGGGACATGAGTGGGGGCCTGGTGGAGGCTGCCCCTGGTGGCGGGAGGGTGGGGGTGGTGGGAGACATGGGTGGGGGCCTGGTGGAGGCTGCCCCTGGTGGCGGGGGGGTGGGGGTGGTGGGAGACATGGGTGGGGGCCTGGTGGAGGCTGCCCCTGCACTGCTGGGGGGTGGGGGTGATTGGGGACATGAGTGGGGGCCTGGTGGAGGCTGCCCCTGGTGGCGGGAGGGTGGGGGTGGTGGGAGACATGGGTGGGGGCCTGGTGGAGGCTGCCCCTGGTGGCGGGGGGGTGGGGGTGGTGGGAGACATGGGTGGGGGCCTGGTGGAGGCTGCCCCTGCACTGCTGGGGGGTGGGGGTGATTGGGGACATGAGTGGGGGCCTGGTGGAGGGTACCCCTGCACTGCTGGGGGGTGGGGGTGATTGGGGACATGAGTGGGGGCCTGGTGGAGGCTGCCCCTGCACTGCTGGGGGGTGGGGGTGATAGGGGACATGAGTGGGGGCCTGGTGGAGGCTGCCCCTGCACTGCTGGGGGGTGGGGGTGATTGGGGACATGAGTGGGGGCCTGGTGGAGGCTGCCCCTGCACTGCTGGGGGGTGGGGGTGCAGGGGGACATGAGCAGGTGTGCAGGGTAGTCCCCTGTTTTGTAGGCTGCCTGCAGGGGCCGTGGAGGGTGTACAGGGAACACCTGTGAGGACCCACCCAGCCTAATCGCGTGTGTGACTTCCCACGCACCCCTGTAATACACGTACCCAGCCAAATCGCGTGTGATTATTCCCACGCACCCCTGTAATACACGTACCCAGCCAAATCGCGTGTGATAATTCCTGCGCACCCCTGTAATACATGTACCCAGCCAAATCGCGTGTGATAATTCCCACGCACCCCTGTAATACACGTACCCAGCCAAATCGCGTGTGATGATTCCCACGCACCCCTGTAATACACGTACCCAGCCAAATCGCGTGTGATGATTCCCACGCACCCCTGTAATACACGTACACAGCCAAATCGCGTGTTAAACTTCCCGTGTACCCCTGTAATACACGTACCCAGCCAAATCCTGTGTGATCATTCCCGCGTACCCCTGTGATACACGTGCCCTGGCTAATTGCGTGTAAAACTTCACGCCTACCCCTGTAATACACGTACCCTGGCCAATCGCGTGTTAAACTTCCCGCGTACCCCTGTAATACACGTACCCTGCCTAATCGCGTGTATTACTTCACGCCTACCCCTGATATGCACGTTACCCGCTTTCCGTTCCTTGTTTGGCAGCCCTGTAAACTGGTCCAGGGTTAGCGCAGCCCTTTGCAATGATTTATCGATTTTGATGGCTTTTCCTTGCGCGAGGGCGTTCTTGGGGGCGTTACTGGCGCTGCTGCAGGGTCGCTGCGATACTCTGCGCCACGGCTGGTTTGGGAGCCTAAAATCCATGAATACGCTGTGCGCGGAAATCGGTTTTAGCGCACGTGCCTGGCGCAGACAATCGCACGCGGACACTCTGCGCCAGCCGCTTGCGACACTTTTCTGCGAAATTCTATGAATTACCCTGTAGGTATTTACATGGACTCTGCCCCCACAATCAGGAGACAAACGAATGCTGTTGTCTCAGCATCATAATACACTTGCAAACCTACGTGTCACCCATTTATCAATACAGCTAATTGCATTCTCCTTGCTAGAACATTAACCATGTCCAAGCTAGATTACTGCAACGCCCTCTATCTTGGGACCAGTCCCCGTAACCTCAGCAAGCTCCAGGTTACCCAAAACAGCACCATTAGGGCCGCCCTGAACTTCCCTAGAAAGCAACATATATCGGACACCCGTCACAACTTGCGCTGGCTATCTGGTCCCCAAAGAGTCGCCCTCAAATCCTTGGCCCTCATTCACAAATGTCTGACCGATAATGCACCTCCCTACCTAGCCATTATGATTCTCGAGACATACTTCCAACCAACCACAAAGAACAGCCCAAACTCATTGCCTCTCCATCCCCAGATTCAAACTTCAGAAATCGGACGGGGCTAGCTTCCCTGTACTGGCATCGAAAACTCTGGAACTCAATGCCCACCTATCTTTGACTTCATTCAAAAGCAAAGCTAAAGCATGGCTTTTGGATCAAGATGTAAACAAACGATCCCCCCGGCCTCACTAATCCACACATTACACCCCAGAAATGTTATATCTGCCTGTACATGTTGTAAATGTTCTACCCTGATCGTAATGTCATATTTTTCAATGCTAATCTTATTTGCTAACCCGGTACTATAGTTCTATCTGTAAATACCTGCTGTCAACCATTTGTGCCTTCATAACTGACTATGGCCCTCATTACGACCCTGGCGGGAATCGAAAAACGATGGCGGAAATGCAATACCGCCATCGAATAGCGCTCGGTGCGACTATGACCCGTCACCGCAAAGTACGAAGCCATTAGCGACACCGTAGTGAACGCCAACGCTAACTGCACCAAGCACGCGCGCGCGCGCCATGCCAAACCGCAAACACCACCATGGTGCAACGGTACGCCAATTCCGACCCTAGCGGACATGTACCTAACGCCATCAGGCATGGCGGAATGTACCATTCCGCCATGGCGAGAAGTACGGCATCGCGAATCAACCGTAAACGGCCCCACTGAGTGCCTGTACACCGCTCCCTGCCCACAAAGTACAACTCCCGGTAGGTGCAATGAAGTCACAATGCAACCATTGAAATGTACAAAGCACCCATGCATGCCAACGAACAAAAGCAACACAAGAGGGGCCAATGGGAGCTGCAGGTCACAGATGGCACCAATACAGAAGCCATCCCAATGGACATGACCACAGTCCCCCACCAAGAAACGCACGCAAACACAGGCACCTGTGCCCAGCAACATTCCGAAAATCACATCATTCCACCAGTCCACCTGGCTGACCGGCATCTGTTACACAAAACCCAATCCCCCGCCCCTGAGCATGACAACATTCAAACTGTCATATAGGCAGCCCCCATCCCTGACCCCACGGGCTTAGTAGGCAAACGCGCCCAGTACAGTACCACGCAACTAAACCCCGAAGCTGGAACCCAATGCAGATCTCCTCACAATACATCGCCCCCCAAATAGGCATATGCCACATCACTTGCAAAGAAAAACGCTACACGGGCCAAATCAGAATAGCAATTTATGCACATCAAAGACACCAAGCCCATACAGCCATCAGGCCATGAACTCCAAAACACTAACCACCATTGTGGGCTGCATCCGCAAGAAATGACCAGCCACTACTTGTGTGTCGCCCTGTACCCCCATGGTACACAGAGCCACATTCACGTACGAAAAGGCAACATGGAAGCGCACAGAACCGCAGGGCTGTCCCAATGGGGAGGCACTAGTCCAGCTGAAAGGCCGAAATGTTGCTCCGAGACACCAGTACTGCGTAAGGGCATGTGGGCCATTGGCGATCGTCCCATAAGATCGTAATGCTGCTCCACCGATTAACACGAAGCAGCAGGTGTCGGGAGTAAAATCCATCTGCAGGAGTGGCATACAGATGGCAGTGGCAAAAGGGGAGGAGATACCTGTCAACCAAAAGAAAAGAAAAAGAACAGAATGGCCATCAGAACTACATTCGAACAACTCACTTCAATGATCACACGAAATCCACAGCCATATGCATGCTAGCCCACTCAAAAGGATCATCACCACCCCAAAACCACTTGCGACTCATAACCATCTATATCGAGGTGCAAACACCATCACAAACGAGTGTACCTGTGCATGCGTCTGTCAAAACAGAATCCATCAGATGGGAATGTCAACGTGCATGGACACAAGTGTCTGAGGGCGCCTCGAGACAGGGAGGGCTCAACAAGGCCAGATAGACGATGGTCCCACTATGGCAGGCCTGCATCACATAGCGTAGGGGAGGCGGATAGATCCCAAGAAGCCCTGTACATGGCAAACTCTGTATCAAATCACCTGCCCATGCATCCATTCATCATTCCCTCATCCCGGGATCAAAACGCCTGAATATTTACTCACATGACATTAGAAACATCCATTGAGTCTGTGCGTTATGCAGCCTGCAAAATCCACAGTGCCCCAGCCCGTAATTCCAGTGTTGTGAAGTAACATGTATTTGGGAACGGCCGGCCTCATCGCCCACGTAGCTAATGCGCATCCCAAACTATTCATATCAATCATTGCTCCCTCGCCATGGGCCCTGTCTCAAGGACATTGAACAATAGAACGTTATATTTGCAGTCAGACCTGTGGGCATCTCCTCGCCGCCAGCTGATAACCGAAAGCGCCGCCCTTCGAATTCCTCATTTGCAACATCACGTCGAAAAGGCATCTGTGGCCGTTTGAAATCACTAATTATTCCATCGAGTGCGGCTGTGTGTGAAAATGGCAACTGCCTTCACCCACGAATGGGACGCCCCGCCCGTCGTTGCAACTCGGTACAGTGATGCATGAGGGCCCACCGTTACTCGAGTACTACGTTCCACTGACCCTTCACAAGTCTGTTCGCGACTGCACAGATAGAATGGGAAACAATGGGACCATAGCCGAATGAACATAACAACCAATCCAACACGCCCATCGGGTACAAATACATGATAGCAATAGCAAGATACCATTCCCCGAATTGCAGCGTTGTGCGCGTGACGTGCTCGGCCAAAGGGGAGAGCAGTTTGCACAGGTGGAATGAATCACCACAGGTGGAGGCCATACAGCCTGAAAACACATGAATTGCACAGCCAGTCTCCTCCCACAACCACACCGAAATGCTACCGGCAGGACTTGCGATGTTGGCCCTGGGGGACCTGATAGCACTGCAAGTGCTCCAACTCCAAGAGGAAGACGAACACCAACTACAACCGGCCGTACGGAGGAGACGCAGGAGGAGGAGGAGGGCAAGGCAGGGCCAGCAAGGCCCACCAGCACAGCCACTACCACCACGCAGGCAGCCCGCAATCCCACGCCTCCGAGCACATCCGTTCAACCTCACTGATGAGCAGATCCACACCCTCTACCGTTTGGACCGGGACACCATAGCCGCCATTGTGGACATGACACAGGCTGACCTTGTCAGCATGATAGATAGCCCAACCGCCATCCCACCCCTACTGAAGGTGGTGTCTGTACTCCACTTCCTGGCCACAGGCACCTACCAGCACACAGTCGGACAGTTGCATGGCATTTCTCAGCCACTGTTCTCACGGACACTATTGCAAGTGCTCGATGCCCTCCTGCAGCACGCAGACGACTACATCTCCCTACCACGCTCGGAGCAGGAAATTACAAACACGAAAGTGGGATTCCATGCACTTGGCGGAATACCGGGTTGCATTGGTGCCATCGACTGCACCCATGTGGAATTGGTCGTCCCACATGCCATGGAGGCCCAGTACCGCAACCGAAAACAATTTCATTCCCTGAATGTACAAATGGTGTGTGACTCCAACAGGATCATCACACATTGTTGTGCCCGATTCCCTGGATCAACCCATGATTCTATGGTCTTGAGGAACTCTACAATACCACGCTACATGGAGCGACACGCAGGGAACAGATCCTGGCTACTCGGTGAGTCTCATTACATGCATGATGATGTGGGGTATGTGAATTGGCAATGACCTTGCAGGAAGGGGGGGGGGGTGTGCGTACGTATCAATGGCATTCCACATCATACGTTTCTCGTCCACATACAGGTGATGCTGGATATCCACTGAAGAGATGGCTCCTCACACCAGTCCGGAACCCACGGGACCAGCATGAGGAGGACTACAACCATGCCCACTCACGTACCCGTGTAGTCATAGAACAGGCATTCGGCCTACTGAAGGGCCGTTTCCGCTGCCTCAGCAGGTCTGGCGGGGCACTCCTGTACCGCCATGAGAAGGTTGCAAAGATGGTGATGGCATGTGTCATGCTCCACAACATGTGCGTACGTAGAAATGTGCCCATGCCCCCTGACGCAGAACTGCAAGCACCTGATGATGGTCATGATGAGGGTGGGGATGTGGCAGCACCTCATGGAGTCTGCGAGGCACCGGAGGCCCGTGACATTCGTCAGCATCTCATTGATGTATGCTTCTAGCACTCACGCCTGGTGGCTGATACATGGACACGGGACTCGTGGCACTGCGTGTGTCTGGGACATGCACAATATGGACTGTACGCCTATGATGGCCTAGTACACAAAGATCAATGTCCACACATCTCATTGGTTGATCGTGCACTTTTTATGGCATATGTGATGTCATGTTGAACACCCTATCGACCCGCCACCCAAGTGAGCCCAACACACCCCCTCCACCCCCCTACCTCCCCCCCGAACACCAGTGTCCAAAGATGCTCATTGTCAGTGGGCTGTCGCTATTGCAAGCCCCCTCTGCGGGTATCAGGGGCACCCCTGCCTGTGGAGCGCAGGTTCCTTCCAGATCTACGTTGGGGGCTGCCCTGGACGGAGCTTGCAACGGATGATGTGTCTGCCTGCTCACGTCCATGCATGTCCCTAAGGGTTTGCGAGAGCTCAGTGAGCACACGGCGCACTGCGGCAAGTTCGGCACATACGTCCTTGGCCGTCGCATGCAGTTCCCCCCTGAGGCTCTCGGTGCTTCTCTCCATTTGGACTCTCAGGCTCTCGGTGCTACTCTCGATTTGTGCCCTAAGTGTCTCAGTTGATGTTTCTATGTCTGCCTTAGTGCCCCCACATTCATCAGCATGGTCCTTGAGGAGCGTGGCCAGTTGCTGCTGTTGTTCGATCAACTGGTCGAGGGACTGTTGCCTCTGCTGGGCCAAGGCCATTTGCGGGGGTGTCACAGAGGGGCTGTTGTCCTCATGTTGCATTGCCACAGGGCTTGTGGGGGATGGCCAGTCGTCGTCTTGTGGGTGCCCCTGCGTGGTATCCTCATGTTGTACGGGATGGGACAGACAGGGGGATTGGGACAGGTCATGGATGGATCTGACTTCGGCATCCCCGTTTTCTGTGTCGGAGCATGCTGCCATCAATGGGGTGTCACCTATGGTGCTGCTGCCACCGGAGGCAGTGCCTTCTGTGGCATCCATTGGGGGGACCTGTGGTGGTGGTGTTGTGGGCATGCTGGCTGCTGGGGTGCCTGTTGATGTTCCCTCCTCTGTGCTGCCACCTGATTTGTGCTGCTGCCGTGTCTTGATGCGTGCAGCTGAGGTGGAGGGTCTCTGGCCGTTGGTCTTGGCCCTCTTTGCAGGTGTGCTGGTAGGGGTGTCCTGTAGCTCGTCGTTTGGATCGGACCCTGTGGTGGAGTAGAGGAGGGCGAGGGTTATTGGTGGGTCTGTGGGAATTGGAATTGCATTGTGTCACATGCATTGGGGTGGTACCTGAGGGTGATTTGGGCCGGGCCCTTGGAGGTGCTTTGATTTGTGTGTGGAGTGAGGGTGCAGTTGTTTGGCAGCCTGCAGTTAGGGTGTGCCTGCTGCACGTGTAGTGCGTGTATTAGGGGTTTTTAATTATTTATGTATTTATTGTGGGTTTTAACGTGCGCTATCAGGCCGATGTGTGTGGACGTTCTCCTGGACATGTGTTTCTGTTGCACTATGTGGACGCATGGTACTTCACATGGATGGACTGTGTGGATTTGGCATTGTTTTTCCTGGCCCACCTACCTGTATCTTCGGATGTCTGCACTCCTTTCTCCATCCCTCCGACTCCCTCTATGCTCTCCATTCCGATGGTGGAGGCACAGATTTCTTCCCAGGGGGTCAACTTGATGGGTGATTCAGGACCTCCCCCGGTGGCTGTGGCAATGTTGCGGTTGGCAGAGAGTATGCTGCGGACGCGTATCCGCAGGTCGTCCCATTGCTTGCGGCATTGCTGTGGGGTGCGGGGTGCGGTCCCCACCGCACTTACCCGCTGTGCCACCAGAGCCCATATGGCCTTCTTGTTTGCAAGTGCCGTCCTGGTCATTTGCGTGCAGAAGACGACGGCTGCATTCTCCTGGAGGGTCTCTGTTAGCACGGTGAGTTCCTCACGGGAGAAGTGGACCTGCCGCTTGCGGTTGCACGCTTTCTTCGCTGCTTTTCCCATTATTCTTGGTTTCGCTAGGGTGGTTGACGGGTTGGGGTGTGTTTCAGGGTAGTGATTTTAGTGGTTGTGTGGTTTTAGTGTATTTATAGGTGTACGCCGGGATGTTTCCCGTTCCGGGCCCATGTTTTAACTTCCGTTTCCGTATATTTCCGGCCACCGTACTTTCCGGTAGGCGCACACTGCGGTGACCGCTAAGAGGGGTGGCGGTATTGCACCTGGGGCGCCATACGGCGGCGGTGTGGGCCGTTTTGGGGTCATTTCCGCCATCGCGGACTTTGCACTTCCGCCATGCCGTGGTGCTCGTGCCCGATGGGTCGGAATGGGCCGCACTTTGCTCCTTCGTGCAATGGCGGAAACGCTATTTACGCTGTGGCGCTCCGGTCAGTCGCTTTCCGCCAGGGTCGTAATGAGGGCCTATGTATGCATGACTTAAACTTGCACTATCGATCTACCTGTAAATTACTGATGTCAAGCTTTTTGTGCCTTTGATAACTGACCATGTTTGCATGACCCTTTGTGGACTCTAAGATATGTGCCCAGATGCCCTAGTGCCAGGCGCGCTATATAAATAAAGAAATACAATACAATACAATACAATACAATACTGATGTACAGGCTTGTGAAAGTGGGGAAGATAGTCCTTGCCTGTGCCATGTTGCATGTTCCTCACTCTCTCTTCACCGACTTCCCCACTGCAGCTGAACATAAGCCTCCCATGGGACCAGGAGGCTACATCCACCATCTACCTTGCAACAGACCCTCAGATAAGCCCAGCAGCACTTGCTCAGAATTTTTCAGTGCTCCTTGCGCACCAACAATTTTCACTTCTGCTTCTCCATAATTTCACCATTGGTGCTACCTATAAAGAGACTTTAGATTTTTGCCATTTTTACTATATTGCTGCTCCTTTTTGACCCAGGCAGCACAGTGGGGCTGTATCGCTCAAGAGGTCTGAAACATGCTCAAAATGGCAGTCACCATACTTTACAACAGACTGCCTCCCCAGTCTGGCTTGCTTTTGGTCTGACTGGTCATCCAGAGCAGCCTTTAGCCCAATCAGGGAGCTGGCAGGCCAAGCTGGCCCCTTCACCAAGCCCCACCACTAGGCCCTGCTGTACGGTGCTCATTCTCATTCTCTCTTCACTGACATCCACACTGCAGGTCCCTTGGGACCAAGATGCTACATCCACCATCTTTATTGCAACAGACCCTCAGGTAAGCCCAGCAGGTATCGATTAGAATTGTTCAGCATTCCTTGCACACCAACACATTTCACAGCTGCTTCTCCACAATTGCCCCGTGTGTGCTATCTATAAAGTGGCTTTGGCTTTCCACCGTTTTTACTACATCTCTGCTCCTTTTTCACCCGAGTAGCCCAGTGGGGCTGTTTTGCTCGTGAGGTCTGCAGCCTGCTCAAATATGGCAGTCGCCATACTTTACAACAGACTACCTCCCCACCTCGGCTTGCCTTTGCTCTGATTGGTCATCCAGATCAGCCTTTAGCTCAATTAAGGAGCAGACAGGCTGAGCCGGCCTCCTCACGAATGACCACTACTAAGGCCCTATCTGGCACTGTCTGTAGCTTGAGGGAGCAATCCTCCCTGCAGCTACTCTGCAACGCTCCCAAATTATTCATACAGACTTTGTCCCTAGCACACTATGACCACAATCAAAATCTTGACTTAAAATTGCCCAAGTGAACAATATGGATCACATTGGCCCAGCAACCTTACTTGGACACTATGGGCCTCATTACGACCCTGGAGGTAACCATGCCGCTTTTTGCGGCATGGCTACCCCCATTCTGGGTACCGGGTCCTGGTTCCTTGAATGGGGAAATACCGGGCCATTCTGACCTTTCTCCCATTCTCAGGGATCCCAGACCCGGTATATCCCCATTCCCAGTTCAGCCCCTATAGGGCTCAATGGGAATGGGAGTGATGCTAACAACGGGCCCGCTAAAGAAGAGCCTGTTGTTAGCATCCTGGTCTGCTTGCGGGACCCGCTAAGGACGCCTGGTTTTACCAGGCATCCTTAGGGGGTCCCGTAAGCAGACCTCGTAAAGAGGCGGTAGGGGGTTAACGGGGCCGGCAGCTCTACCGGCCCCGTTAACCCCCTTCCGCCAGGGTGGTAATGAGACTGCTCAAATTGTTGCCTGCTGCTATTCCTACCTGCCTTATCTTTAACCTGCCTTACATTTAACCTCGAATCTCTGTGCACCATCTGTATTGTGCATCGCGATGGGCCTCATACTGATTGCTTCTCTACTACTTTCTTAATGCTCTGGTTCAAAAAGAAAAAAAATAACAAATAATGTAAAACCCTTTCCTGCATCCTCCATTTTGTACTGCTTTTAGTGCTTTCAGGCATTTTTCAAATTTAAATGTGCTTCCAACTGTGCATGCTCCATTTTGTTCTGCTTTTTAGTGCATTCTGGCATAATCCGAATTTAGGTGGGCTTCCAACTGTGCATCCTGCATTTTTTACTGCTTTTTAGTGCTTTCTGGCAGTATTCAAATTTAGTGCTTTCCAATTTCTTATTGTTCTGTAAATCTGGGCATTTCCAGGGTGCTCATTGTTATTGTCCGCCTGGCTGCCTAGTGAGATTCAACTGTTGCATTGTGCTTCTGACCCTCTCATCTGCTATCCTGATTCCCGCCCACCTGTTTCTGCCGAATGGTGCTCTCCATCTCCCTTATATTTTCTAACTGCTTCTCCATCACCTATCATCCTTCTCTCATGCAGTTTGGAAGAAAGAAATTGAAAAAGGCACTCCCCAATTCCAACCCTGGTTCGCAGACACCTACATCAATTCTTCCTCAGACTATCACTGACATGCTCTTTGCTGTTCCTTCCTCTGACTTATGGTCTCTGTCCTCTCCCTTTTCTCCTCCTCACCCAGTACTTGTGGTACCAGATGGGTAGTGCTCTTGGCTCACTTTGATTCTTCCATATGCACCATTAGTGTCTATCACAATAGCACTATCATGGCCCAGTCCTCTCAGCCCAACCTACTCCTTCTTGACAGGTATCTTCCATCCCTCTTCACATTTCCCCCCCCTGCCACTTCTCCATCCCTCACCCCCCCTCTACTTCCCCCCAAGTGGTAGCTCCTACGCCCTGTGTCCCCCTCTCAAATATTTTAAACAGGACAACTAACTTCACTAAGCTACCCTAAATTCTCGCTCTGCTATCAAACACTCCTCTGACATCTGTCACCTCCTTGAAGACCTTGACCTTGACGTCCTTGCTCTCACTGAGACGTGGTTCATGGCCAGCTCTGTCACTGCTTTTGACACTCTTCTCCCTAAGGCTACAAGATCCTGGCAAATCCCAGGCTCTACTGGTCTGGTGGTGAAGTGGCTCTGATCTTCCCTGAGTGGGTTCCTGCCTCCATCAAACCCACCTAAACCTACTCATCCTTTGGAAGCCTAGTCTGCAGGCTTTCTGTCTCACCTACTTTCTCTGTTACTCTCGATACTATCTAAAGGCCCCCCAGACCGACCTCTTTCTTCCTCTCAGAATGGGCCGACCTGTCCTCCTCTCTTCTTGCCTCCTCCCCCAAACATATCTACCTTGTGGCCATCCTTTATTTATTTTTTACTTTATTTTTGGATTTTCTTTCTTTTACAAAACAAGTAATAACAGAGTTAAACAAGGAAAAGAAGTTGCATCACAAAAACAGACCCTCCCACCTGCCAGAAACTTCCTCCTACTGCAGTATATACATAGTTCGTAACACCAATTGTCAATACCCCGTGATGCAATGAAGTAGTGGACGTGGACTCTGTGAGGACTCAGTGTCGACCGACGCTGCACTCTTTGGCTCAGATTGCTTTGCTCATTCGGCCTGAGTTAGCAAGCAGTTCACGTATGGGCTCCAGATATCTGGCGGGTGAGCGTGGAGGTGAAGTGTTTTGATAGAGTCTGTTTCAACATCATGACAATATGTTACATCTTGCAGCAATTTCTTCCGTGACAGATTTGACCCCTGCCCCAGGACATAGCCACTCAGTGTCTTGCCAGCACCAGTAGCAGGTTTGTTAGTTTCCTTGTTGCTGAGGGCAGGTTGCGGGTGCATCCTAGCATGGTCACTGTGGAGCACTTTTGGATCTGTTTGTTAATGATTGTCGAGATGGTTTTCAAAACATCGTCCTAATATCGCCTGATGGGCGGGCACTCACTCCCAAGCCAGATGAAGGAAGGCAGCCGGGGCGAGGCTGCATCTTTCGCAAGCCGGGGATATGGAGCTGTGGTGTTTGTGGAGTTTACTCGGAGTGAGGTATGTCTGGTGAAATAGAAGTGGATCAGCTTGAATCTTGAGTTAAGGGCTACTTTTTGCGTTTGCTTTTGTATGTTGCACCAGTCAGCGTTGCTGATAGTGTCTGATAGGGTTTTCTCCCATCTCGTTTTAGAGGTCAGCGGTTGTTGTGCAGCGGTGAGTAGCTCCTTGTAGATGGTCAATACCAGCTTGCCCTCTCCTTGGGCCATAATCATTTTGTGTAGTAACTTCCATGTGGGTGGCCGTGCGGGGAATGTGGAGAGTTGCTTGCTGAACGTGTGTTTGAGTCGGAAGTACACAAATACATCTAGGGAGGCAAAAGTGCTGCGTTCTCGGACCTGTTGAAGGGACATGAATTTGTCTTCGATGAACCAGTCATCAACTGTGGTGATTTGTAGTTTATCGACAAGCTGGAGGTACACCTTTTCTGTGGTAATCGGCATTCCCGGTATACACTTTGTTGTGAGAAGGGGTAAGTACCTTTCTGTAACTCGCCATTCTCCTCCAGATTTCAATCCATGGTCAACATTATGTTTAGGGTGTTTGCCAGTACTGTAAGTTCTCCAAATATTACTGCTCTCAGGAGGTTGGGAGTGGTGAGGGCTCTTTCGATCTGAACTAGTGGCCGGATGAACTGGGTTGTGTACCAGTGGCTCAAGAATTGGGCTTGGGCTCCCCAATAGTAGCGTTCCATATCGGGGAGCGCGAGGCCGCGCTTCCTCGTGGGCTGAATGAAGCTGCCGTACACCACTCTCGCTGGTTTGCCTGCCCAGATCAGGTCCAGGATAGGGCTACATAACTGATGGAAGAGCTCCCGTGAAAGTAGTAGTGGTATGTTCATGAATAAATACAGTAGTTTAGGGAGTACGATCATTTTAACAATCGAGGCCCGTCCCCAGAGCATTAAGGGTAGGTGCTTCAATCACGTTATCTTCTCAGTGAGCAGTGCCATGGTTCTGCCTTAATTGTCACGGGGAACGCTGTGTGGTGTCTAGACATCATAATCCTAAGGTATCCGACAGCGGACGATTCCCACCGAAACTGATGGTCATCAGCGAATTCAACTGTGCTAGGTGTCAGCGGGAAAATTAATGAATCAATAGTTGTTGATCTGAGCAGGAGAGCCACGTCGTCGGCATAGAGGGAAAGGATCAATTTTTGTGGACCAATGGAGAGGCCTTTATCTATGAATTTGGATCTTGAGTTGGCGGCCATGGGTTCCATAGCCAGGGCGAATAGTAGTGCTGACATTGGGCAGTTTTGTCTGATACCTCTCTTTAATTCGATGGGTTTGGATTTTGTGGGTCCAAGAGTAATGAATGTCTGAGGGTATTTATATAGTAACAAGATTAGGTCAAGGAAGTGGGACCCCAATCCCATGTTACGAAGTACAGAAAAAAGGTATGGCCACTCTACGGAATCGAATGCCTTCTCGGCTTCGAGAAGGACAACTATAGCTTGCTTTGAGGGATCAAGCGCGTCCATGACCCCGAACACCGACAGATACCGAAGGTGATATTCCTTCCAAGCACGAAGCCGGATGCCAGCTAGTATGAGGGCTGGCATCAGAGGGAGGAGCCTGTTGGTCAGGATCTTGGCGAGGATTTTATTGTCCAGGTTTATTAGCGAGATCGGTCTGTATGAGGCACACTCGTCGGGTGGCTTTCCGGCCTTGTGCAGTAGGATGAGGTTGGCTTCTGGTAGCATGGGAGGCAGGAGTCCAGTCGACACAGCTTCTTCAAATACAGCTAGTAGAAGTGGTGCTAGCATGGGTCCCAGTGCTTTATAGAATTTGCTGGTAAGGTCATCTGGTCCTGGTTCTTTAGAATTTGGGAGTTATTTTATGACCCCAAGAATTTCTTTGCATGTGATTGGTTTGTCGAGATGTTCTCTCATATTGTTGGATAGCCAGTACAGCTCAGTAACTTCTAAATATTTTTGGAGCGCTTCTGTAGAGCTTGTGGAGTGGGAGCTATAGAGCTCTTGATAGAAGTCGCGGAAAGTGGCCACTATTTCCCTTTCGGTGTACACGAGTGTGTCTTGCTGATCGCGGATGCATTCTATCGTCAGGGGTTTCTTATCTGCTGCCAGCATTTTGGCAAGAAGTGCTCTGGGTTTGTGCCCCTCGCAAATTGGCGTATTGGGTGCTCTCTCACTAGGTAGCGGCTCTCTCGCTCTGCGTTGCTCCTGAAATCATTCAGTTTGGACCTGATACGGCATAGTGTGGACTGGTCATTGGTATGTTTGTAGGAGTTTTCGAGGTCTTTCAGGCAAGATTGATTTTTGTAAAGGTCATTCCGTATCACTTTCGAAACACTGTGTTCTTTAGCAATACTGAACCCCTGCGTGTAGCATTTTAGGGTTTCCCAGAGGGTTCCGTGTGACGGGGCGAGCTCTGGTTTGAGGTAAGGAAGGACCTGATCTCATTGTCCTGAAGGGCCCCAGCTTTGAATCTCCAGGAGTACCTTCTTGCTTAATAGTTCACCGGAACAGCAACTAAGGAGGCTGGGGAGTGGTCTGATATCATTCGCGGTGGGATCAGGCACTCATCCCATTGCCAACCGCCCACTCTCGACACCAGTAAGTAGTTGAGGCACGAGCTGGTGCCGTGTACCCATGAGTAGAAGGTAAATTTGCGGGTTGTGGGATGTGAGTGCCGCCAAATGTCCATCAGGTCATACGCTTCACATATTTCACGGATTTGAGAGCTCGCTTTCGAATTTGGTCTAGAATCTGCTTTCCATCTGTCGGTCACCGGGTCCATTACAGTGTTGATGTCTCCACCCCAGATGATCATGGCGTCAGTAATCCCCGCGAGGTGTTGCATCAACCAGTCAAAGGAGTTGATGTAATCAACATTTGGGCCATAGGAGTTCACCAGGACCAGGCTGACCACGTGCTACCGTGCACTAGTACGGCTCTGCCTTCCGGGTCTCGAGTGACTGCCACCAGTTTGAAATGGATGTTCTTGTTGATTAGGATCACGACTCCTCTAGCGTACGACGAATAGGAGGCATAATACCAATGACACCCAACCATGGGTGCCCAGCTGTTTTGAGAGGGACGGGTCTGATGGGTCTCCTGGATAAGGGCAAAGTCTACTTTGTGTCATTTTAGGAAGAGATATATTCTTCTAGTCTTGGCCGGATTATTGGCTCCTCTGATGTTCCACATGATTATCTTGAATGGGTAGCCATGGAGAAGCTGTGGAGCGAGCTCTTGTGGGGTTGTTGCGTTGTTTGAAGTGCAGTGATATACGAGTGTGTTGTGTCATTCTGGTTTATGGTATGGGCGGATGGTGTCGGCCGGGTCCGCTGCAGCTGCAAATTCTGAAACTAAATGCCCTTCCCTTCTCACACCCCTCTTGTCTGGCAACCCCCAACCCACCCATGGAGAACCCCACCCCCCATGTTAAAAGGTAACTGAAACGTGCTGAGCCAGGGACGCTAGTGCCTCCCAAGAGTGGATGCCCCTTTCCTGATCTTAAACTGTGCGTGTTCATGCATTAACCTGTGACCAATATTTGGGTGTGTGGCGGTCTCTCTGGTGTTGCCTCATGGGGGATCACCTCGGCCCGCTCACTCACCCGTGGACCAGGCCTATCTCGTAGGGGTTGGCATCCAATGTCATCTAAGAAGGAGTTGTCGTCTTCAGGAGAGGAGAGGAAATGGGTCTTTTTAGTATGTAGAATTCTCAGCTTAGCCGGGAACATCATTGAGTATTGGATCTGTTCCACACGTAGGCTACGCTTGACACCGGCAAAGGCTCTCCTCGACGCCTGGACTGACGGCGAGAAGTCGGGAAAAATCTGGACTTTTCTCCATCGTATTGAAGGTCGGCCATGTCTCTGGCCAGCTTGAGGATGGTGTCCCGATCTCTGAGGTTTAGAAGCTTCGTAATGATGGGGCGTGGTGGTGCTCCGGGAATCGGGTGGGTAGCCGGGATTCTGTGCGCTCTTTCAACGACAAAGAGCTGGGAGAGTGCTGTAGCCCCGAAGAGGTCTCTGCACATTTGTTCTACAAATTCCTCCATCTTCGTCAGCGTCTGCTGTTCTCGTATGTCCACTGGCCTGATATTGCTGCGGCGAGCGCGCCCCTCCAAGTCTTCGTTTTTGGCGGATACCTCCTTCATCTGTCGCTCCAAAGTCGTCACTCTGGTAGTTAATGCGGATGTGTCATCATCCTGGTCAGAGACCCTTTGTTCCACTGTGTTGAGACGTTCGCCGTGTTTGTCTAACCTGTGTTGGAGCAAGTCCACTTTGGATGAAAGAGCGTCCAGTTTAGTATCAAGGTTTCCTATCCCGGCCTTGAGGTCAAGGAAGACCTTGAATATATCAAAGGCTGGGGACGGTGTGAGGTCATCATCTGGTTCAATAACAGATGATTGGGCTATTGGTTGGCTCACTTGCTTGGGGGTCTTAACTATGGCCCCGGTTTCGAAAGACAGTTTTCTTTGTGCTTTGTCCGCCTTGCCCATGTTTAGTGCCGTGATATTTCTGCGCACCTAGGGGGGAAATGAAGGATTGGAGAACCCTCTGAAGCAGCCAAGCCCAGGCAGCCAGCAGCAGTCACCTTGAGGGGGCGAGGGCCAGGTTGAATGTTGAGTTGCAGTGGTGAGGTTGGAGGGTGATTGTTCTAGTATGGATCTCTGGGTCTGTCACCACTTCTCTGTATGGTCTGACTCACCAAATTGCCTAGCTCGTCAACAGTTTCTGTGAGAGAGCTCAGCCGAGGTAATGATAACTGGGCAAAACCTTGAAAACCACCTTGTTCGCCTGATCACCACACCCCTGCCATGATGGATTTGCTTACCATGCTCGTTTTTATGTATAACATGTACTACATCTCTGCGCTCCAATGTTGTAACTTATGCATATGTAACTAAGTTTGCTGCAAGTAACAGCGCCATAATGTCCCTGGGCTGTCTGTGCGCTATATAAATGTAAAAAATAAAATAAATAAATAAATGGGGTAGCACTCAGCCTGTCAGCTGGTTGCGGCTCACCTGGTACGACCTACCCGGTGTTTTTGCTCTTGGGTGTGCGACTGGGGAGTGCTCTGGCTCTCTGTGGCGATGAACACCTTGAATGTTGGGATCTTGGAGACTGCGGCGGTGTCTGTGTTGGGGTCGAGGTATGGCAAGCATACTATGCTTGGAGGAGTATTTGAAGGCAGACGAGCATCGTGTGCTGGGACCACGGGCCTACATGTAGTGAAGCTTGTGGTGATGCGGTTCTCCTGGCCCGCGCCGGTCTCATGGTATGACTTGGTCTGGGGTTTCTCTGTCGGCTGGTGGTCACCTGCTTAGGATGTTGGTCAGTTATTTTGCTGAGGCAGTGCCAAATGGACTGATTTGGAAGGAGGCGATGGAGAGGAACAGGATGGTGGCTGCTCTTGGGGCGTTACCCCCCTGCAGTGGTTCTGCGTTACTTTCAGCACTGTGAATCTGAGCTGCTCTTTGCAGTTGGGCTGCCCGATGGTGCTGTGAGCGGCCTTCTGGGCTCACAGTAGAGTTGAAGGCTATGCCTGTTGGGTGCCAGGAGGCGTGGTCTACGTGGCTGGCTCTGGGGGTTACAATGTCGTTGTAGTAGGAGGTGGGGGGGCAGCCGTGCCCAGTGGTGGTACTGGTGGGGTGTCCCTTCAGCTTAGGGTGTCTGCGTACAAACAGTTTGTTTATGTGGGCTTCTCGAACGCTGCCTGTTGAGTGGCCCTGGTCGCCTTGCGCCTGGAGTGGGAAGTGCACGCTGTACCTGGGGTTGTGGGGTCCAGGGAGGCTCCACAACAGCACCGGGGCGGCTTCTATCGCTGGCAACTCGTGAGTTGTTGAGGGGATGCGTGCTGAATCTGTTCAGTGCCGGGGGCCGCCAAACTCCATTTAGGTCTGCCGCAGGTGCTCTCACTGCACCCTTATTGCCATCCGGTCACTTCGGGAGAGGAGGGCGTCTGCAGCCTTATTTGAACACCTGCTGTTTCTCCCTCTATGTGTCACGTCCTCTGCCGTTGGTCCTCATCCTGTCTCCTCCAACAGTCAGGGCTGGTGGGCTGTGGTGGTTTGCTGCTCTCGGTGGGGTGGACCACAGTTGTCCTTTGCAGGCCTGGGTTAGGGATCTGAAGATTCCGTTTCACCGTAGGTAGCTGCTGAGTTGTTCTGGGCTGGGAGCTGGAGCCGGCACCTGTTAGGGGGAGGAGTCCCTGCTCTCCGCCGCGGGCTGTATGGCGGTTCTGCCTCTGGTTCAGACCTCTGAAGTCCCACTGGGCGTGAACAGGACACTGAAGCCCAGGTCTGGGGGATATTGCGGCGCCTCAGAGAAAGTAGGACGTCCACGTTGTTAACAGCAGGGCTGGCACCGTTCGCCTGTTGTGGATATTCAAAGTACCGCCGTTCACGCACAATATTTGCAGGATATTTATGGCTCCGCACGGAGCACGTTAAGAAGCTGCCATCTTGGATGGCTCTCTAGCGCCCTCTCTTCCTTGGGGACTTTAACATCCATGTCGAATCTCCCGAGGTGGCCACTGTTCTCTTTCACAAACTCTGCGACACTCTTTCCCTCCCTCTCCTTCCCTCTGGCCCAACCTACTCTGCCGGACAGACCCTGGATGCTGTCATCTCTACAGACATCCCCTTCTCCTACCCTCTTATTACACCTCTCTCCTGGTCTGACAACTATCTCCTCTCTTCCCACCTTGACCTCCCATGCACCCTGGAAATGCCTCCACCCGCACTGCCTGTCTCCTTCTCTGTCATTCAACCAATGAAGCATGTGTCAGTTGTTGCATTTGCCTCTTCCTTCATCCTTCCTGCACCCCCTTCCTTTGACTCTCCTTCTGACTCTGTTCTAGCTAACATCGACCGTTCTATCTCTAACTCCCTGGATATCATTGCCCCCGTCATGAAGATGCGCATGAAGCCTGCCTCCAGATGCAACTTGGTATGACTCTGACTCGGCCGCTTCGAAACGCGTGTGCAAAGCTACAGAGTGGAAGTGGCAGGCATCTAGCTCATCCTCTGACAAACTGGACTGCCGCCTACTCCAAAGGCAATATCGTCTCTCCACCTGCACCAAGAAGAGGGCTCATGTCCAAGCCTGCATCTCTGGAGCCACCAATAACACAGCTGAACTCTTTAAAATCTGCAAAGAACTTGACAATCCTAGTGCAGTCTGCTCCTCTCCTCCTCCCTCCCAGGCCCTCTGCTCTGCACTGGCTGACCTCTTTTCCTTCAAAACTCTGGACATCCTGTCCTCTCAGCTCCCTTCTCTCACCTCCCTTGGCCCCCTCCCCCCATACTCTCCTCTTTATCTCCCTTCGCACCAAATGATATCTCTAAAGTTGTGCGCTCTATGAAAGTCTGCTCATCCAGAACCATCAAGGACAACGTCGCCTCTCTTGCCTCAGCCTTTGCTGACCTCTGCAACCAGTCGTTCACCACTGGCTCCTTCCCTCAACCCCTTAAGCACTCTCTTGTGCCCCCTCTCCTAAAAAAATGTTTGCTGACCCTTCTTGCCTGGCTAATTATCGCCCTATAACTATCACCCCTTTTTTCGGCAAACTCATGGAGAAACTGGTCATCCCCCAACTGACCCTCCACACTGAAGTGGCTGGCTGTCTCCATGACCACCAATGCGATTTCAGGGCAGCCAGAGGCACGGAAACTGCTCTCCTGAACACCTGTGAAGACCTACTCTCTAACTTGGACGCTAACACTCCCTCTGTTCTGATCCTGATATGATATGTTATTTATAACACGCTCAATACCCAGTGGTTTCTAAGCGCAGACCCGGGGATCGAACCTGTGTTGCTCCATGTCGTCCTGCTTCCAAGGCGAGCACGTTGCCCCTGAGCTATCCGCCCAGGATCTTCCTTCTGCCTTTGACACAGACAACAACTTTGTCCTCATAAACCGTCTCAATGATACTCTAGGCATCGCAGACAGGGCACTGGCATGGCTTACCTCCTTTCTTTCAAACAGTCCTTCCCAACTGCAAACAGGTCCTTTTCTCTCCTCCACCACACTCTCTACCTGTGTCGTCCCACAGGGCTCTATCCTATCGCCATGGCTTTTCAACATCTACCTGGCCCACCTGATCCCCACATTCTCCCCTCAATTCCTGTATTAGGCAGACGACACACAGCTCTTTTTCAAGCTGCCATCCCCTACCTCCTCCTCCTCCTCCTCCTCCTCTTTCATAAAGGACTGCCTGACTGTTATTCAGGTATGGTGCTCTGCAAATGATTTCTGCCTTAATGCAGAAATACAGAGATCCTTCACATTGGGATGCCTGCTGCTTGTTTCCCCCCCACTCTCTGGGCTGACTCCTTAGGTCCCCGCCCCTCACCCACCTGTGAGGCAAAATGCCTTGGGATCATCTTTAACTCCTCTCTCACTTTCTACGCACACATCACAGACCTTCCCAAGAAGTCCAACTTTCAGCTCCACCTTCTCATGGGCATTCTACCTTTCCTCGCCTTCCTCCAGAAGCTCAACTTCTCCAGAGCCATGGTTCTCTTTAGGCATAGCTCCCAACCTTTTTTGTCACCTAGGCGGGTGAAAACACCCGATTTTCTTTTTGGTGGGTGAAAGGCCCATTGAAGTGAATGGGCGTATGAGGGGCTTGGCGGGTGATTCGTCTGCTTTGAAGGCGGGTGACACCCGCCAAAAGCGCGTGAGTTGAGAGCTATACTTTAGGCTAGACTATTGCAACAGCCCTAACATCTCTCCACTGGCTCCTGGTGACTGCAAGGATCAAATTCAAGACCCTTTGCATCAGCCAAAAGGCTGTCCAGCTTTCCCTCCCTAAATACCTCCCGGCCAGAGTCCTTCAGTCCTCTTGCTCCAACTCTCTGCAGGTCAAATGTTTCTCCAAGAAGAGAGTGGGAGGTAAATCCTTTTCTCGGCTGGCTCATCCCTCTGGAATGGCCTCCCCCCCCCCTCAGACTTGAGCCGGACATTCTTAAGTTCTGTAAACATCTTAAGACTTTCCTTTTCTCATCTTCCTTCGATCTTCCCCTCCTGTGCTAACTATCCCTCTGCAGCTCTGACTGGGGCCTGGTCCCTTCAGAGTCATACAAGGGCCAGACCACCACTTCTCCCTCTACCCCATACCCCCTTGCACTTCCCATCTTGTCAAACACTTGCATGGTAGGATTGTCAAAAGGCCAATATAACCATTGCTGTTGTTCTATTTTTGACTCCCGTGCCACTACCCCCCATCTTGTCTTGTGGCGCCAATAGGCACCATACAAATGTCCAATAAATAGATATGTGCATCCAGTGGAATAGTCCCCTGCCCCTCTACATAGACATGCCTCCGGTTGACGATGATGATGACAGTGACGTGGATGCAGCAGCGGACATGCATATTCACCATCACAGGGATGACAGGGATAGGCGTGCAACCCCTAGGAGCTCATACAGAACCACTTCTGAGCACACAGCACCTGCACACGACCCATTGAACACACTGCATGTGGTGCAGCACAAAGATAAAGCACTCCACTACACAAATTGAATGTCCCGATGTGAATTTGTATGCAGATCCATGTGTAGTTTTGTATTAACAGACAAAAACAAAAACATTTGGCCCACCACCCCATCCCCAACTAGTCTCACACTGGCCCCTCCTAAACTAGCTCCCCACCTCACCCCTCCAAAATAACCCTCTCTGACTAACCCTCCCAAACACACCATTCCAAAAACACCTAGCTAGCATCAGACTCAATTGATGCCTGCCACTGGCTCACTTCCATGGCTTCTTGACATTGGACCTGCCTTTCTGTGATGAGCCTGATAGGTACAGGGACCTATGCCTGGTACTGGTCTGTTGAGAGCTGGCTGGTGCGGTAATGGTTGGTGGTGTGTCTGACCCTGGCAAGTCCCTGCGCTTCAATGCTACCTGCAGGGAAAGGGTGATGGACTTGGCTAGTGACTAGATTGCATCGTTCCCCTCCCGGACCCTCTGTGCAAGCAACACTGTTGCACATGTTGTGCGTACCAGAGCACGTACACAGCACAGGAGGTGGCCTGCATGCTCTACCACAACAACCTGGTCTCCTCCTGAATCAACCTGGACTCCTCCAAGTGCAGGTTCACAAGTCCCGCATTCTGTTCATGCCGTTCCTCGATGCACCGTAAGCGTGCATCCATGTCTGATGCTGGGGAGGGGGGGTGAATGTGGGCTGTGGAGATTGGAGGGGCTGAATGAGGGGTGTTGGTAGGGGGTGTGTTCAGGTGTCCCCTTGGTTGTGTCCCATGCTCCCTACCTGGCATAGTCATCTGTAAATGGGAGGCTGGTGTGGGGAAGATGGCCATCCTGTTGGCGCACAATGTTGTGCATCAGGGGCTGCTGATTGTGCCTTGGTTGGGGTAGCAGGTGTAGCTTCAGGGGCTGCTGGCGGTGCCTCCGTTGAGGCAGCAGGTGTAGCTGCAGGGGCTGCTGTCTGTGCCTGCATTGGTGCAGCAGGTTTAGCTGCAGGGACTGCTGGCTTTGTGTCAGTGCAGCTGGTGTAGCTGTAGAAGCTGCTGGCTGTGCCTGCATTTGGGCAGCAGGTGTAGCTGCAGGGGCAGCCAGCATGCTCACTGGCCCGTTGCCTCGCATGGCTGGTGCTGGAGTTGCCTTTGTAGCTGTTTTCCATGGCGTGGCTCTCCTCCTATGAGTGGGTGCTCATGAGATGCTTGATCCTCCTTGGACACTGTCAGATGATACGCCTGTGGGGGTGTGATGGGCATGCCGTTAATCACCTCTGTGCTGTTGTATGGCCTTGCAAGATGTAGTACAAACAGCGTGTTACATGATGCATGTGCATGGTGTTTATTTGTTTGTTTGTTTATTTATTAATATAGCGCTCCGGACCCGGGAGTAAAAGGGCGCTAGTACAGGTTAAAAAACACAATACATGGTAGTTAACAGTGAAACTTTTTAGCAAGGGTTATATGCAGAATATACAGACAGTGGCAATAAAAAGCATCCAGTAATGACAAAAATGAGGCATGTACAATATATACAAATTGTAGCTAAGTCTAGCTTAATGGTTGACTTTATGTCAGTAGCAACCAATGGCGAGTTTCCCGAAAGACTGGAAGGATTTGGCCGACTTGATGTTCAATGGCAGGGAGTTCCAGAGTTGGGAGGCGAGGACAATGAAGATCGAGCCTCTGGCTCTTTTAGAAATAAATCTGGGCACCTTGAGACATAAGGTGTTGGAGGATCTAGTAGTTCTGATGGACTGCTTCATGGTGAATTTGTTAGTTAGGTAGGGGGGGGCTAGGTGGTTGAGGGCTTTGTAGGTGAGGCAGAGAGTTTTTAGGTCAATTTTTTGTTGAATGGTAAGCCATTTGCATGTGATTCTGGTGGCAGAGATATGCTCTCGCCTAGGAATGTTTAGTGCTGCTCGTAGCGCATTATTTTGAAGGACTTGGAGTTTACTAATTATAGCTTGGTTGGCACCTAGGTAGAGGCTGTTGCAGTAGTCTAACTTAGATTGTATGAGAGCTCTAGCTAGCGTAAGGCAACTGTTAGTGTAGAGAAATGGTCTGTAGGCTTGAATTAGTTTTCCTGTATAAGCGGTGGCTGAGGCGGTCGAATTGACTTGCTTAGTGAGGTTGATATTGGCATCGGGATAGAAGCCAAGTGTTTTCACATTTTTGGCGACAGGGATGGTGTTGCTGTCGATGATGATTTTGGAGTAGTTAGGGCTCAATTTCTGTAAGTTGTTCGGTGAACCGACAATGAGCAGTTCAGTCTTCTCGTCATTCAGGCAGAGGCCATGTGTGGCCATCCATGCCTGAATGACGGAGAAGATTTCATTGATCCTGGTAACATCAGTATTGTAATTGCCGGAGATGGTGAGGAGTATCTGGCTGTCATCCGCGTAGTTTGTGTAAGTGACACCCAGACGATCCAATTTATCAATTTATCAAAGAGAGGCTTTGTAAAGATGTTATATATGGTGGGGGAAACGCATGATACCACAAGTGATAGGGATGGGGTCTGCTGCTGCCACAGGGGAAAAGATCCTCATGGTTCTGTTGGCCAAGAAGGACTGTATCCACGTGACAGCAGAGGGGGAGAAATGGGCGGCAGAAGAGAGGTGGTTACAGAGTATTTTATGGTCGACCAAGTCGAAGGCTGCTGAGAGGTCTAGGAGGAGTAGGATGGCAGCCTTACCCTTATCTTTAATGTCGTCAATCTGACTTTTGAGATCAACAAGGGTGGTTTCTGTTCCATGTTGAGGTTGAAAGCCAGATTGACGCAATCCAAGTAATTGGTTGGACTCTAAGTAATTCTGGATTTGCAGGTAAGCAACTCTGTCCAGGTTTTTTAGCAGGAAGGGAACAGTGGGGATAGGCCTGTAATTAGTAGGAATGGATGTGTCCAGGCTCTGTTTTTTTAGAAGAGGGAGGACCATGACTGTTTCAAATTGTTAGGTACTGCGTTAGTAGAGAATGATGCATTTATAAGTTTGGAAATGAATGGGGAGAGGTCTGTTGCTGCATCTTTTATAATCTCTGTGGGGCAGCTGTCTCCTTTGCAGTTTGACGGTTTGAGAGAAGTTATAATTTTTTGCACTTCTAGTGCGGTTACCTTTTTGAAGGTGAAGCCAAGTTTGGTATTGGAAGTAGTGGGTAAACTGGGGGTGGAGGGGTTACTATTGGAGAGTTGTAGTCTTTTGTTTTCAATTTTCGTTTGCAGGCCGGTGATTTTATTCGCAAGGGCATTTTGGATGCTTGTGCACCAAAGTTGGTCCTTCACAGACATGTCCATCGGTGGGTTGGGGGTTTTCTAGCTCCTTCAAGGCAGTGAATAGGTCTTTAGCACTGGAACTAGCATTACTTATTCTTACATTGTAGGCTTCCTTTTTTGTGCAAATTATTTCTTTTTTATAGAGGGATGATGCATTTGTGAGATTGATTTTGTGTTCCTCAGATGGATTCATTTTCCAAAGGGTTTCCATTTTAGTTTCCTTATTTCTTAGTATTTTAAGTTCCGGTGCGTACCAAGAGTTAAGATGGGCTTTAGGTTTACCTTTACGTAGTTTTAGGGGGGCAACAATGTCAATAGCTTTAGTCATGGCGTCATTGTAGGTGTCTACTAGTAGGTTGAGGTCCGATGTGTCGGGGATCATGTTGAGGGTAGGCAGAACCAGTGGAATGAGGGTTTCTACGGTAATGTTATGCTTGTTTCTAGTCAGACATGCTGGTGCAGGGGGGCACTGTATGTGGTTCGGGTTATTGGTGCTAATGTCAAATAATAGTAGGCGATGGTCGGTCCATATAAGTGGTTGGGGGTCCTTGCAGACGATGTTACAGTTGTGGGCAGCGAGCCAGTCTAAGGTTCTGCCTTTCTGATGTGTAGGTAGGGTGATAAATTGAGTGTAGTTGTGTTCGCAGAGGGCATTGGCAAGGGAGGATGCAGGGGTGTCGTGAGGATCATTGTATCCCAGGTTAAAGTCACCTAGGATAATATTTTGTGAGAGAGGTTTAGATTTCTCTGCTATGAGGGAGGTTATATCTTCCTCAAAGGTACCTGTGGGGCTAGGGGGTCTGTATATTAGTTCCAAGGTGATAGTGTTCTTGGGGGTGGTTTGTATTTTAATGGAAAGGTGTTTGCATGAATTTAGTAGAGGGGAGGTAACAGATCTAATATCAAGCGAGGATTTGAATATGAGAGCTACACCTCCTCTGCGAGCATTAGGTCTGTCGGCCCTGAGGATTGAGTAGTTGTCAGGAACTGCAAGGGTTATATAGGGACCTGCTGCTGCGTGAAGCCAGGTTTCTGTGGTGGCAAGGAAGTCAGGTCTTCTGAACGGGTGAGCAACAAGGGTTCTGACATTAAGTAAGGCTCCTTTGAGTGATCCGGTGTTTGCATTGGTATTTTTATTGGTGTCTTTAGTCGTGGGAGTAGTGTGTATTTTACTCGGTAAGGTGAGAAGTCTGCAGCCTAGTCTGTTGTTGCGGGTAGTGATGTTGGGGTGGGCATCTTTGGCGAGGTCAGCGAGGTTAGGTGGGGGGTAACCTAGAGTGATGCTAATTTTAGCACTGTGGTGGAAGGGAGGCAGGGTGGGCAGGAAGGGTGTGGGGCAGGGAATGGGGTGGTGTCTAGGGCAGCCAAGCTTGGCTAGACCATTACTAAATGGGAAGTAGCTGCTTCTGCTACATGGCGTGTGATTGGGCATGACACAGAAGGGGAACATGACGCGGATGAGCCAAGCTGGCATAGTTCAGAGGCAATGTTTGGACGTGAGTGCAGCAGCTAGATTCGAATTTTGTGTAAACTGGCAGGATAGTTTATAAATGGGACAATCAACATGCTAGTTAAAGTAACAGCTAGATTTGAATTTTGTGTAAAGTGGCAGAGTAGCGTATAAATGCAGCAGTCAACAAGCTAGTTAAAGTAGCATCTAGACACAACACAATTGCACAGTGGTCAGTGAATGACCAAAGGCACAACACAATTTCACAGTGGTCTCTAAGCGACCTTAAGGCACAACACAATTGCACAGTGGTCCGTGAATGACCATGAGGGACAACACAGTTTCACAGTGGTCTCTAAGCGACCACAGGGCACAACACAATTGCACAGTGGTCCGTGAATGACCATAAGGCACAACACAATTTCACGGTGGTCTCTAAGCGACCATAAGGCGCAACACAATTGCACAGTGGTCTGTGAATGACCATAAGGCACAACACAATTGCACGGTGGTCAGTGAATGACCATAAGGCGCAACACAATTTCGCAGTGGTCTCTAAGCGACCATAAGGCACAACACAATTGCACAGTGGTCCGTGAATGACCATAAGGCACAACATAATTAAACCGTGGTCTCTAAGCGACCATAGGGCACAACACAATTGCACAGTGGTCAGTGAACGACCAAAGGCACAACACAATTACACCGTGGTCTCTAAGCGACCATAGGGCACAACACAATTGCACAGTGGTCTCTGAGCGACCGTAAAGCAAGGCACAGTTGCACAGTGGACCATGAGCGACCCTTGTCGTAGGGGATCACCTGAATTGGAACATTTCCAATGAGGGCTTGCATGGCATTCTTCAGACAGATTTATCAAAGCGAGAGTTCACAATGATACCTGGAATGGCATTTTTCAAGCTTGTGCAGATGTTCGCCTAGAAACCTGCGTTGCATGAAGAAGACTAAAATACAGTATGCAACAAGAGGGTTCACCTAGCAGGTATATAGGTTTAGTAGTGATTCTAGTTAGATGAAAATGCCATTTTGCAGTTCGGTGGCAGAGCAGATCACTGTAGCAACGAGTACATAGTAAGAGAGCATGCATAGTGACTCTTGCACGAGATGGAAGGCAGCCACAGCGGGTGGGGGGAAGCAGATAAGGTAGTGATAGAGGTCGGGGTAGCGCAGGGAACACAGCATGCGGTAACCGAACAGGGTTGGGTGATTCTCAGTGGAAGGGAGTAGTTCTGAGCTTCTTACCGCTTGTCAGGTATGTAACAAAGGAGAGTTCAGAATAGATCGGGTTGTTATATGGAGAGTCTTGTAGGCGCGCAATATAGGTTAGAGGGCTTACCCAAGTGTGGTGAACCAAGTGTGAATGCAGCCCATGAGGTAGTCCACGGGGTAACAGGCAGAATTCCTGGCCCAGGCTCAGTCAGCTCACAACAGGCTCAGGACAGGAGCCTTGTACTCAGTGCCTTAGACACGAGTGCCGGCTTCCGCCTACCGGTGGAGAGGTGGGAAGGATATGGCTGGGTAAACCAATCAGCAGCAGCGTAGTTGCAGGGCTTCTCTGTGTTAAGCAAAACACGGCGCCATTTTAGGAAACGAGTGTGCCTTTGGACAAAGCACGGTGCGATCAAACGGCTCTTGTTGTCGAGTCGCAGCGGTTGTTCTGGGCGGGAAGAGTGCACAGTTGCGCTCTGCTGTCTGCTGGATATCATGGTATTTGTGGAGATTTTTTAAAATGGAATCATGGCGGTATGTGGAAGTTCCACACAGAGCCCAGTAAAACCCACGGGCTTACCTCATGACAGAGGGGGCTCTCAACTGCTCCTGCAGCGCGGATGCCGAGGGGGAGAGCTCCTGCTCGATCCCAGGCAGCGTGTTTTCCAGGGGGAGGAAGTGATGAGTTCATGAACAGTTCATAAATTGAAATGTTTAATTTTGCATATCAACAGGTGTTTCCAGTCGCCAACAGCAAGATGTTGGTGGACATGGGTGGACAAAATAGGAGATTTGGGCATTGCAGGAGTTTGTGTCATTGTCACTGTGCAAGTTCAGAGTTAAGTTTCATACAGCGGAGGGAGGTGTTGATTGGAGCCACAGGGGCAGGTGGAAAGGGTAAAAGAGGGGGAAGGGAGTACAGTGCGAGGGTTGGGGTGGTCCTGAATTGGGCTGTAATGGGAAGGGTGGCCATGTGCCAGTGCTGGTAAGGGATGCCAGGGGTGACTGGACAAGGATGGACTTGCACCAGTGTGACTCATGTGGTACCAGGAACCTTGTGTATGAGACAGAGGGTCTTGGAATTGATCCTTGCGGTCACAGGGTGCCAGTGGAGTGAATCCAGGGTTGGGGGGAGCAGAACCAGGGATTGAGGTGATTGATCCAGCACTATTCTGGCTCGGTTTGAGCGGGCGAAGAGAGATAAGGGGTAGATTGAGGGAGAGGCTGTTGCTGTTGTCAAGCCTAGTGGAAATATGTGCTCTGGTGATATTAGCCTTCTGGGAGAGGGTGAGGTTAGGGGGCGTGTCCCTGAGATGGTGGTGGTGTAAATTGGACCTCTTGGCATAGTCGGTGATGTGCTGAGGTGAGATGTGGTATGAGTCAAAGGTGACACCGAGGTCCATAGCCTCTCAGGCGATGCAAGGAGCTGGCCAACCCTGTTGCAGTCTCTACCTCTCCTGTCCCCTCCCAGGCCCTCTGCACTGCACTGGCCTCTCACTTCATCTCAAAAACTCAGGACATCCTGTCCTCGCTCTCCTCCTTTCACCTCCCTCCCTCCCTTCCTGGCTCTTCCTCTGGCCCTTCTGCAGTCACCCCTCCTCCCTCTTTCTCTGCCTTTCCACCTTTCTCTGCTGACGAGGTTTCCAGACAAGTCCGATCAATGAAAGTCTCGTCTAAACAGGTTCACCCCTGTTCCTCCAAAACTATCAAGGACCACATCGACTCCCTGGCTCCTGCCCTGGCTGACTTTTGCAACCACTCCTTCGCCTCTGGAGTCTTCCCTTCCCCCCTCAAGCACTCCCTTGTGCACCCTCTTCTCAAGAAACCCTCTTCCGACCCCTCCTGCCCGGCTAACTATCGCCCTATCTCCATCACTCCCTTCCTGGGCAAGCTCCTGGAGAAACTGGCCATCTCCCAGCTTAACCTCCATGCTGAATCTGTTGGTAGTCTTCATGACCATCAATCTGGCTTCAGAGCTGCCAGAAGCACGGAAACTGCTCTCCTGAACATCCGTGAAGACCTGCTCTTGAACCTCGACTCCAACACTCCGTGTGTTCTCATTCTGCTCGATCTCTCCTCTGCCTTTGACACTGTCAACCATGCCATCCTGCTCAACCGTCTCTGGGAAAACCTGGGTATCACTGGTCAGGCTCTGGCGTGGCTGACCTCTTTCCTTTCAAATCGACCCTCCCAGGTCCAACTGGGGTCCTTCCTCTCCGACATCTTTTTCTCCACCTGTGGTGTCCCCCAGGGATCTAATCTCTCTCCCTGGCTGTTCAACCAGTATCTGGCACTCCTTGCCCACCGCATCGCCGCTCTCTGCCCTAATTTCCAGTGCTATGCGGACGATACCCAGCTAATTTTCAGGCTACCCTCAGCCTCCCCCTCTCCTTCCCTCATCTCTGACTGTCTGTCTGCTATCCAAGAATGGTGTGCCGCCAATGACCTCTGCCTTAATGCCAGTAAGACTGAGATTCTACTCATCGGTACTCCCACTCCCTCCTTCCCTGCAGCTCTCTGGCCTGCCTCCCTTGGCCCCCTCCCTGCTCCTACCTGCAAGGCAAAAAACCTTGGGGTCATCTTCGACTCCACACTCTCCTTCTCTCCTCATATTTCTGACGTCGCCAAGAGGTCACACTACCAGCTGCTCCTCCTCAGAGGTATTCTTCCCTTCCTCTGATTCCCCCAGAAGCTCACTGTCTCCCGAGCCCTGGTTCTCTCGAAGCTGGATTACTGTAACAGCCTCTATCTTAATCTGCCTGCCTCCACTCTCCGCCCCCTGCAACTCATCCAGAACAGAACTGCGAGACTTGTCCTTGGCCTCAAGCCCAGGGATCATATCTCTCCAGGGCTGAAATCTCTACACTGGCTCCCAGTGGCTGCGAGGATAAAGTTCAAAACCCTCTGCATTGTCCACAAGGCCTTCTGGGGCCTGGGTCCTAAATACCTTCAACTCTCTCTTCCCAAATATCTTCCTTCCCGAGCCCTTCGCTCATCCGCCTCCAACTCCCTCAGGGTCAGCCGCTTCTCGAAGCAATGAGCTGGGGGTAGATCTCTCTCCGCGGCAGGGGCCTCCCTCCGGAACAGCCTTCCTGCCTCCCTGAAACTCGAGGAGAACCATCTCCGGTTCCGGAAGCACCTCAAAACCTTCCTCTTTGCTTCTGCTTTCTCTCTCCCTCTCCCCTGCTGAACAGCTAATATTCTTCACTGAAAATGCACTGATCCTGCAACTGGACCTCTCTAAACGGCCTCGGCCCTGGGCCCAGCCACTCTCCACTTGCACTGATGCCCTGGAACCCCTCTGCACTGCGGGACTGTCTCTGTATCCCTACAGCCCCCCCCCTTCCCCAGCACTTGTTCTGCACTTACCTTGCACTTGCCACCAGCTGGCCCTATTTAATTATTACTTTACGCCACTTACCTTGTACTGCACTTCCCCCCCTTCCCTTCCCCTTGCACTTTTCCCCCTCCCCCACCCCTGCACTTGCGCGATCTGAATGACACCTGGCCTAGTAGGATCGTTGTCTGTCTCCCCTTGTTCCTCCCCTCCCTGCCTCGTCGCGCCTTGAAACACCTGTGTATAGGCGCGTTACAAATACCATATCATATCATATCATGTGGGAAGGGGGCCCGTGGAGGGTGACCAGGTAGTGGGTGGGTAACAGGGTGCAGGCGTCACAATGAGGGGCTTCTCTGTCTCACTTGCATTCAGGCAGGGATCACCAGCAGAGCATGTAGCAGTCAGGCACTCATATATTATGAGCGCGGATGGAGAGGAAATAGAGGATGCCAGATTGGGGTTGAGCAGTGTGTCATCAGCATGACACTGGGAGTGGGGTGCAATGGTGGTGGTAGAGTTGGCCAGAGGGGAAAGGTGGCTATTGGGGAGCCAGAGCAATTGAATGGTGCTTTGAGGGATGCCGCAAGTGGGTAGTGAGTTAGAGGAGAGGGACGGGCACTATTGCACTGGGGGGTGTCAGTCTAACAGGTAGGCAGTCATCCATGCCAGCTATAGGTATGTCAGGGCACTTTGGATGCACGCATGCATGTGAGTGTGTGACAGGGCAGATTGCTTGTGGTGCATGCATGCTGCCTTTGAGCATGTGTGCCTCGTGCATGTGTTGCGTCTCATGTCGTCAATGTCTGCACATGACCAGTACTCATGTGGGCATATGTGTATTTGTATGTTTGGTGGGCCAATGTTTGTGAACCCTTGCCAAAAGGCAATGGTTTAATGGATGCACTATATGGGTTGGCTGTGGTCTGGTGTCATGCAGTTGGGCATGTCTCCATGTGTTGTGCACCACATTTGCATGCCCACTGTAATTGATTTGGTGAATCATGTTGTACTCACTGCCCTCTCCAGGAGTCCCTGCACCATCCTCTGCTTCTCCGACTCCCTCGATCCCTACAAGTTGTAGTACACTGCTGCATTTCTCCTCCCATGGCATTAGTTTAATTGTTGAGTTGTTCTCACCGCCAGTGGCCAGGCATTCCTTTCGGTGGGCTAACAGCAGGTTGCGGACCCTCAGACAGAGGTCATCCCACTACTTACAGCAGTCACGTATAGTGCATGGTAAGTGTCCCACAGCGGACACCTTCTGCGCCAGCTCCTCCCAGATGGCATTTTTTCTGTGCTGTGTACTGCGCCGGTGGTCCATGGCAAACAGCTCTGCAGCAAGCTTTACAATGCTGTCTGTTAGGATGGCCAGTTCCTGCTATGAAAAGCGTGGCTTCCGCTGCCATCTTTCTGGGATCCTAGAAGCCATGCCGGCTGGTGCAATGCTGGTGTCCATGAGGTTCCGGGTGGCTGCAGGAACTGGGTGATTTTAAGTAGATTGTGTTTTCAGAAATGGCTGCCGGCGAATTGCCAGTTCTAACAGTGACATTGTTTCCGGTGCCATTGTTTCCGTTGCCGGTGGTTCCATGAGTGACATGCCGTAAATGGTGTGACCGGCATTAATGCTGGTGGTGTCACCGTTTTCACCAGGCGATTATAGTGTTTCCGTCATGCCGGTAACACCGTTTCCAGTGTTTGGGAATGTGTGCTCCTGTGATGTTGTGATGTGACGGTGATTCCCTGGCTACAGTTGACGGAAACAGTGCCACTGGATCTACGGAATACCCAGCAAACTACCGGCAAACTTGTAACGAGGGCCTTTGAAACCTTTTTTTAAATTATGGATTTGCACCTTTACAGGGGATCATTTGTGTCTACCTAATATGCAAGACGAGTTTGTGATGCATAGAATACTGTAGGTCATGTAAGCATACTACAGCACTTTATTTTGAGACACCTTCTTTGTGTCAGCCACCTACCACACTGAGCTTCATAACTGCCTCTATGGTGTTCCTCCTCCTTGGCTCAAGGACACAGTACAGTGGAATTATCCTACTCCAGGTGCAGATTAAAAAGAGAAATAACCCTGTTACATTCTAACTAAGAGAAGTCAATCATTTTCAAGGCTTGCTAATATTGTACACTCACGAGTGTGTAACATGTTGTATGTCCCTCTGACAGTAATTGAGGATGCCTGATACTGAGCTCGTGCTAAACGTAGTGTGGAATGCTGACATTTTCCCATCCAGCTTTGAGCACCACCATTCTGAGGTGGGTGGAAATATTGAAGGGGAAATGTCGTTTTTTCCAGCAATAAAAACTGGTTAAATCTATCGTGTAGATAGAAACGTCTACCTGTGGCACAACAAGTATTTCCGAAAAGGCTGCCACTTTTCTATTTTAAGAACATTTTCTTAAGCTTTCATTAAACTAGAAAAGTGCTGCTTTAGTCTAGGAAATGCAATTTTTATAAAGGGGAAAAGTGTGCAGCAGAGTTTAATGGCATGATAATGAGGTGTTATTTATATAGGGTTTTCACCAAAGCAATTTACATAAAACATATTTACATACAACATCACCCAACCACAGTGGGCACTCATTCATCAACCTCGGAAGGAAGAAAGGCTTAGTTGGCCTGCCAGGATTCAAACCTGCGACCTGCAAATCACAAACAGAACTTAACCCTCTGAGCTATCTTACCGCTATGTGTTACTCGTGGTCAGGGTCATCGAATAATTGTGTGTGTTCTTCAGTCACCATGGTGACAAGTAGCCATCTCAGTGGTGTACCGAACGGGAGGCAGGGGGGAAGCTGCCCATCCACCGGCTCTTTTGAGAGCCTGACCAGGACTTTTGTCAGTGGGACACCTCTCCCGTTCGGCATCTCAATGAGGGTGACCAATGGGAAAGGTGTCCCGCTGGGAAGACAAAGCACACGCATTGTCCTGGCAGCAGGACACCTTACCCTTTCCGAATGGGAAAGGTGTCCCACTGCCAGGACAATGCCCCAAGGAGCCCCGGGCAGCAGAGGGGCTCTCACGTTGCTCTGTGGGAACAGAGCATTAGAATGTGAGCCATTAGGCGCTGATGGGAGGGGTAGGAGGGGCCAGGGAGTATTAGCAGTGATTTTTGTCCTTTTAGAAATGTGCATGGGAGGCAGTGATCAGTAGTGCTAAGGGTGCCTAATGCTGCAGGCTTTATGAAATAATGACTGGCTTTTCCCAAGTGAGATTTGTTAGGCTCACATTAATCTGCATGATGCTAGTGTGAATTTGCATGCAGGATGGGGAGAATAAAACTAAAGCCATCTTAATATTGCTCAACATATTTCTATGTTGTATATAGTGTAAAGTTAATTATGAAAGTGTCGTTTATTATGTAATGTGTTTTGCATTGCTATAAGTAGAGTATGTAAGCACATGAAATGCAAAGGGAAACCTTAATAAATATCTATATCAACTAAACCTGTGAAGATGTGCTCAGTTGCTTAAATTGTCCACATCCCGGTTTCAACATTGAACCAAACTGTGTGATCCTGGGCAGAAAATGTAATCACACTGGGCCTCATTACACGGAAGGCGGTAACCATGGTTGCTGCCGGTAATTTACCGATTCCGCCATGGTGGATGGTGGAATTACCGCCCAATTCAAAGGTTGGCAGGGCGGTAATTCCCCATTCACCATTGGCCCTTCCCCATTCCCATTTGAGCCCCCATAGGGCTCAATGGGAATGGGGAAGGTGGTAATTACGGTACCGCAAATTGCGGTACCGTAATTATCTCCAAGGTCCCTTCGCGAGTCCCATCCTTAACGGCTGGTAAAACCAGCCGTTAAGGTAGGGACCCGCGAAGGGACCTCATAGTAAGGCGGTAAGGGATTACCGGTACCAGTACCCCTACCGGTACCGGTAATCCCTTACCGCCATCCGTGTAATACTGTGTCTTATCTGCAGCTCTGTAAATTGTTCATTTCAGAGTTTATGTTATATATCATGCTGTTATTTTTTTTTTAAAACTGCCTATAGAGTTGCTCCATATATAACAATAGTGCAATTTAGGTAGTTTGCACCACAAAGCTATTTGCCACTTGGCTTACTTATGGCAACTTATTCTAAAGTCACTTCCATGGTGCCTCCAAGTATCAAAGACTGATGATGTTCCTTGGGATGTCCATTTCTGTGAAGTCAATTCTGTTGGTGCAATCCCTATGCAAATTAGGAGATCTGTATGTATTTTGCAAAAGAGCGCCTGGACAGAGCTCTCATAGATGAGTTCCCTGCATCTGTAATGAATCTGCGGTTTTCTTTTTGTGTTATGTGTTAAAATGGCATCTGCCACTAATGTTACCAAAAAAGTAGATTGGGGCATGGGTGGGTGGATTTTGGGCGGGAATGAGACCATATGGAATTGCACGTACTGCATTTGGGTGAAAGTAGCAGGACTTTTTTTGTGTCCAGCAAAATAGGTTAAATCGGGAAGCCAAGATCACATAACGATCAGAAAAATCTATTTCTGCTCCTCACCATCTTGCAGGATCCGGTCATTGCCCATTGCAGATCTTCACACCAGAGTCTGACTAGTAATCAACATTCTTTTCAATAATTACTTAAAAACACCATTGAGCATTCCTATCAGGAAGGAAGCATTGTTGCATGACATCTGGATTTAATTACATCTCTCAATTACGGACGGCAATAGGTTTCACAAGCCATAGTCTCAGACTCGCAGCTGTGTCTGCACACCTCAACACTTTCTAAACTCTTATCAGGTTAGTGTTCTCGTTTCTCTCCATGTGCTTGGGGAACAAACGGCAGGAAGGCTCTCTGAAATATTTATATTTCCAATATGACATTGGAGTTGGCGTGCTAGCAGAAAGCGATATGTGAGTAAAATGAATTCCAGAATACACCCACAGAGTGCACATGAATTGCAGGCTTCTCTGTGCATATGTATGAAATGCACGTTTTACCCAAGAAGAAGTCTCATTTCAAAATTCATATACTAAAGCTACATTCTGTGCAATATTCTGGCAAGTGCAGATGTTATTATTTTAATCTAGGTGGACATTCAAGGGTGCATTCAACATTGATTGACAGCACTAGTGCCACTAATAGACATATTTTTAACTTCTGGCCTAAGTGTGACATAAGGTGAATTTTATTGAATTTAATAAACCCCGGATGAAGCACTGCAGTGCGCCAGAGCACTCTCTGTACAATGTGAACATTTACAATAAAAATGAAGCATCAATTTAAGAAATACCTTCAGCAAAATCCACACCGTAACAACACTCAGGTGAAAACAGGTACTCCGCATCAAGGGAACAATCTGAGTGCACTGATGATATTTCGGGAAAAAGTAAAATCGCACCTCCATAACTACGATAACATATTGGTGAAGAAAAGAAAAGAGCTAAGGTCGCTTCTTCACAAACTAAAAAAAGAGGCCTCCGTCTATGCATACGGAGGTGGAAATTAGACAGCTGAAAGCAAATTACAAATCATGGTTCATCAGTCATAGGTCCATCCTATATCAGAACGATGCTGAACTTATGTTACGATCACTGAACAAGAAATCATCGGCTGAAACCTGGTCCCTTATAAGGTCTCTGAATCATAACCAAAAAGCGTTACAGGCAAACGGTGTGTCGGAAGCAGCCTGGTCGGCGTTCTTTGAAGCTCTTAACGCTATGCCAAGAGGAACAACTGTTCAAGTGTTAAAACCATCATCCATCTGGTCCTTGTCTTATGACCAGGACGATCTGATAACTTTAATTAAATAAATTGACCACCTCGAGGGTGCCTGGCCCAGACGGCCTATCAAATATCAGGCTAAGAGCGAATCCAGATAAATGGGCCCCGATTTTGCATTTGGTGTTTGAAAATATATTCACATCCAAAAACATCCCAAGTTTGTGATCTATAAAAATGGTACCCACTCGGATCCTGCCAACTATAGGCCTATAGCGCTGTTAGATGTCCTGGGAAAACTATGTGCCACCCTACTGCTTAAAAGGCTGTTTCATTGGACCCAGAAAAACGGGCTTATTCACCATTTCCAAGCTGATTTTATAAAAGGCCTAGTACGGCACCACCAGCGCTCTTGATTAACTTACTAAAACATAAAGCCATCGATAACAACACTAACATCTACCTGGCCTTTTTGATAGCTTGAATTGAAAGCGTCTTTGGGCCAAATTGGGAGCAAAGCAATGCCCGGCTGACATGTTGGAACAGATGTAAGGATTATACACTGACACCACGATACGTGGCCACCTATCAAGGAAAGGTGATCTGACGGAGGCAATTCCAACATATAGAGGAGTCAAGAAGGGGTGTGCCTTGGCTCCAGCACTCTACAATTTCTACATTGCAGATTTAGAGGAATTTATGAAGACCTGCAGACATTTTCAACCTAAATTTAGGCCTATGTGAATAGCTCACCTCATATATGCAGACGATTTAGTCCTTATTGAGTATACTCCAGTGGGGCTCCAAAGTCAATTGAACTGTCTCCATGAATATGTGAATGCAAACGATCTGGATTTAAACACTCCTAAAACAAAGATCATGATTTTAGGAAAAGATTGCTCATTAAGATGCAAAAAAACCAGAGCGTTTGTTTCTTAACCATATGGTAATTGAGCAGGTCAAGTGTTTGAAATACTTGGGGATCTGGATAACAACTCGCCTAAAAGACTATGAGTCAAATACACAACATCGCCAAAAGGCAGATATGCTGGCCTCTGAGGCAAGCATTTTGAAGAAGAGATATTGTACATTTTCTCTGAAACCTGTTATTGATTTCTATATGGCAAAAGTGGTCCCAGTTATAATTTATGGTGCTGAGGCTTTTGCAGATTTACCAGCCACTCTCCGGACCTGTATGGAGTGCGCCTTCTGGACAAAAGTCTTGAGGCTTCCACAATCAATTCCTATCCAGGTGGTGAGGAAAGAATTAGGTCTACGCTCGCTCAAATCAGCAGCTGAGTTTGTTTTGGAAATGCTGTTCAACAAATCCCCCCTATATGAGAGGTGGGATCAGCAAGGAGATTCAGGCCAACTCCCATAAATACTTGACCAAATAGGGAAACCATTGCTCCAATCTACTTGAAGGTATATCCTGCTTGATGAAAGACCTACAGTTGAATCCAAGCAGAGTGAAAGTAAACCTGTTTGAAGCTGATTGGATCCAAACCTTGGACGAAGTTGATAAGCTAAAACTACACACACAACTAGCCTTGGATACAAGGAAACAAGGGGAGCTCCAACTCTATTTAAGGAGATGTCCAAGCCCGAAAATAAGGACAATGACATTATAGCGGCCAGGTCTAAGGATAACAGAAATAATACAGGTTGCAGATTCTGAAAAAACATGGAAATGAAAGAAAATCTGTACCATTTAGTTATTGTCTGTCCACGCCTTGCTGAAAAGTGTACGGAATACTTTGGCCGCTTTACAAAGAAATTTAGAACTATTTCGGCTGACGATTGGTGGCAACAGCTAATAAGAGGAACTCAGATGCCTCTGGTCATAGCTTTTGTCCAATATTATTGGAAGGTGTTGGAGTGTATGCTGGAAAGATCAACAACCCAATTTGACCCGATCGACCAGGCAAAGGCCTAAAATAATCAAAAGCAATTAGCATACATCTAAAATGATCAGACGATGGACCTACCGAGATATCCAGTTTGTCCCGTTGGTAAACTGATGTATTAATCGAAGAAGAAAGAACTGGATGTGACTGATGAAAAATGGCTTTGCATGGTTTTTCTAAAATGTTTATTTGAACATAAATATGCAAACAAATAAATAAATTAATTAACAAATAAAAAAAAGGGCACAATCTAAAAGACTTGGGCCCGGAGCTAGGTGTATGTAGAGTATTCCACCAGGACCGCATTAGACGTGAAATAAAATGCATTCCAACAGAAGCCCAGAACTCACGAATTACAATGCATTCCAACAGGAGCCCGCATCTCACAAAAGAAATGCATTCCAAAAGAAGAAAAAGAGTGCTTCTATGAAGAGGGCATGACTGAAAGTCAAAACACAACTTGATATTACAGACCTTAGGAGCCCTCTGAGGTGACTATTGTATCAACCAACTAACTAACTTGGTGACTTACCATGAACAATTATGTCAGACAAACCTATCCTTTATGCATATCATTTTCTTAGAAGGTCTGTGCATTGGAGACTAGTCATGCTCGCAGCCCCATATGCATTTCCACCCTCACTCCCCACTGAGACCAAGCCCCTCTTCGTCTAAATGTTCTGCAAGACTCTCCCGAAAAAATAAAGGAAAAATGATTGCTGAATGCACCCCAATTTAGCAACAAATGTCATGGCCCGTTTCTCCTCACATCTAAACCCTGAGGCTGTGCAAAAGACTATTCAGGATATATTATTTATTTTTTACTTGTTTACTCCTTGTTTTAATAAATGATTATTGTTTGTAAATTATGGCTTGAATGTATTATGGTGTAATTTTATGATACAATTTGAGAAATACTAAACGCGAACCACGCTCAGTGTGCATTATGTGCTTAGTGATTCAAGCATACACACTTTTATTGCAGGCATATCTGTCAAATATACAGATCTATGGTCTTTCTTATGTTCCCAAAATGGTATTTAATTTTATGCAATGCAGCCAAGAACCCTCATTGGTGTTTATGGGTCCCATTCCCTGTCTCAAAGAGTTCAATAAGAGTTTACCAGAAGGTCTATTATTGAATGATATCCTTCTTTCAGAAAATATATTACATGGTTATTCTAGTTTTCGATGCGAAGCGTTGCTCTTTAAGACCAAAGTAATTTATTATAACTGCACTATAGCCTGGAAGTGATCATTAGAAATAAGCATTGTAAAAGAGCCAGTTTACATTGTTAGTATCTATATAGATATAAAATGCTCAGGTATGTTTCCTTACTCAGCTGATGTCATTTATTGGTATAGGTTTCACTCTGCTTTCCAAGTGGCAAAGCGCACCTCTGTGTGCCCTTCCAATTCAACAACAGCTATAACTTTAAAATGTGCAGTCACCTTAACCTTCCACTATCGCAAACATTTGAAATAACTTCAAGTTATTTCTATACACCCCCACTTGTCTTCACACAGGGCATGGCAGTTCCAGTCTCAATGAACAGTTAATTACAAGCTCAATGCTTCAATCTCTAAAAAGCAAAACGCTGCAGGACGAATGCCTCTTCACGAGCTAAAACTGAAAGTAGGTGCTGTAATTATGCTAGTACACAATCTTATGCCATCATGGGAACTCTGCATTGGAACAAGGTTGACAAGTACACGTCTACATAGAGGCCAGTGTAATCAATGGAACATAGACACTGTTCTTAAACCATGCATACATCTCATTCCATCTGATACAAATATCCCTTTCAAATTCAAAAGAAGACAGTTACCTATACGTTTTGCCTTTTCAATGACCGTTAATAAGTCACAGGGACCTATGCCCCCTTCCTGGAAGCAATCAGTGGACATTCCAGTATTTAAGAAGGGGGGCAATAGTGACCCTATGAATTACCGACTGATATCTACCTTTAATGGGGTAGTTGGGTCAGAAATGTAACTCGCCCAATCGACCGAGCATGTATTTTAAAGCAGAAATCAATCATTCTTAAAAGAAATTCCAATGCAACTTACTTACGTTTTTCTCACTTTAGCTCATGCAAAAACGACAGGTTGGGGAGCGCTATCTTGTGTTAATCGTATCTGTTAATCCATTGCCCTAAGTTCAAGTGCCCTTGCAGCACTAATTCATATCACCCGCCCTTCAAGCTGACATCACTAGACACTCACCATGAGCTACACCTATTTTAATGAAGTTAGTGGGAATTGGTGCCAAATGTACCCTGTCATCACCAATGTCATAACGTTATCTAATGCAGAACCAGGAACATAAAACCGCATATCCACAAACAGATACAAAAGTTTGGTTTCTTTTCACAAAAATTATATAAAACAGCTTAGTTCGAAGAAAACAGCAATAGTCGGGAGTGTAAATTGTACTTTTAATTTTGACATAATGCTGAAAAGAGGTAAGTCCACAAAATAATGATGAATTTATCCCAATAGATGTTATAGCTACCGAATATCGCATGGGTCTATGGTGATCTTAGAATTCTGATTCCGCTCATTGATCGATTAATCCCAGTCTCTGCATTCTTTACAGAAAATTATTATCTTCCATCGCTGATTTATTATCGACTCACATGGCCTTCCATTCCAGAGAATAAATGAGTGGATTAAATTTGAAATGCAACACTTTCACATCCACCTATTTTCAGAACCTATAGGCTGCCATGTTGCTCCTTATCACTCCAACCACAAAAGGACAGATTGGTGTCTGTCGGTCATCCCAGATACTGATTATCAGAGATGCGTTGTCCAATTGCGGTTGAAGAAGCCGTCAGCCAGTAAACTGTACCCATGACAGGCCCACATCAGCATAATACAACTATGTCAAATCGAGAATGCAAAAAAATATTTCAGTACCCTATTTATAATTGTATATACACAGTATATATTTATGTTAACTATCAATATAAGTAACAATTAGCACGTATGAAGTCTATTTTTTGAGTCAAATTGAACACAAAATTCACCAATATTAATGGCAAGCTGTGCAGTAAAAAAAAAAAAAAATGTCAAGTATCCCACATATGAAAATGTTACTTCCATTGGAATAGTATCAATCGCATGGTCCCACAAGATTTACATATTCTTTCAAAGATTCCTCTAGGCGAGGTGCAGACAAGCTTGGATTTCCCTATACTTCAATAAGGCAATGGCCAAAAAAAAATAGTAATAGTGTGTGGCAGCTTTTTGGGCCAAAGTGTGCCCCTACTTTTCTGAAGAAACAGAATTTGAATACAAAAGCGGTGGTTTAATATATAGATATGGCATGGACAGACTGGGAAGGGAGGGGGGTCCATTTTGCACCAGGCTGGGTGGACTGTTGCATCCAGGCCAACACGTGCAATGAGCAACAATAAAACGAAAAAAAAAGTTTAAATCACTAAAATTCAAGCTTGCCTCGAATGAGTGCAGTTTTGAAAGGCTTAATGGCTTCTGTGTATGTCTATTCCAGCAATCACATTAATTTCTGCATTAATGCATGCATGCCTGGTTCTCCTCCACATGTGGGCCTCCACGGTAAGATGTAAATGTGCAAAGGCCACAGGTGCATGCTCATAGTGCACATTGGCAAGACATTGTCCTTTGCTTGTTATTTCAATGTTGGCTAACACTGTGGCACATACACCTTTGGTCTATTGCTATCTGCAGCCACTTATCATGATTACTACATTACAGCGAGGTTAGACTTAATTTATTTTATTTATTGATTATTTGTGAAGCGCATATACAAGCAACTTTTTTCAAGGTGTCACAAGACAATAAAATGTGGGGGCAGGGAAGAAAAAAACAATAACGTTCCTACTAGGCCTTGTGTCATTTGGATCATGCAAGAGCTGTAACAAGAAGTACAGAGGGGAGGGAGTGGGGAAAGTGTAGACCGGGGAAGAACGGAAAATTCTAGGGTGGGAGGGAGGCGTGAGGCAAGAGGAAGAATACAAGTGCAGGGGGTAGAAGAGGGCCAATGCGGCTAGGCAAGTGCTAAGGGGAGGCCAGGTGGTAAGTGCCAGGGGAAGCAGAGAATGAGGACCACATGCAAAGCCCAAGCATGGTGGTGAACCATGCTCGGTAGTGATGCACACCCCACCAGGCTTGTCAGGGGAAAGGTGCCCGGAAGAGCAAGTGCAGGTTGTGGGGGGCAGTAAGACAGGGTGCTGGAGTAAACTGGGTGAGGAGGACCTGGTGCCCTATGGAGCTCAGAAGGGACCAGACAGCCAGTCAATGCAACAGAGAGAGGGAATTAGCATGGGGGGGAATGAAGAAGAGAAAAGTTGGGTCTTAAAAATCTTCCATAACTTAAGGAGATCAGGCAGAAGTGTGAGAGGGGCAGAGAGGACATTACATAGGGATGTTCCTGCCGAAGAAAGAGTTCTACCCCAAACCCCCTGTTTGAAATAGCATCTGGTCTGCAGAGAATTGCTGCTACATGACAAGGTAATTAGGGAAAGAGTCAGATGTGGCAGTTTCCCTGGCCCCAAAAAGCCTTGTGGATGATGCAGAGGATTTTCAACTCAATCCTCGCAGCCACCATGAGCCAGTGGATATATTTTTGGGCTTGAGAGATGCAGTCCCTGGGCTTGAGGCCCAGGATCAGTCTCGCAGTCCTATTATGGATTAATGGAAGTGGTTGAAGAGAGGATTTAGACACATTGAGGAAGAGGCTGTTGCAGTAGTCCTGCCTGGAGAGGACCAGAGCTCTGGGTATATTGAGTTTCTTATAACTGCTGCTCCAATTTTCTTCTTAGGTTCTTCAACTATTGTGAGTTCATTACACACAGGGCTTGAAATAAGGATTGGATACACTGGAATTACAAGCAGTGCCTGGCTTTCCAGCAGGAACCAGTCACCAGGAGCTACCACTATGGAACAAATAGCTAGGTTATAGCGTTACATTATTTGGCCTGGGGGAGCCAAAAGTAGCTCCTGGTGACTTTTGGTTTTATGCTCACCAGTCTCTTCTACATTTGATTTGGTTTTAGTCAGATACTTGAACTGAGACTGACATTTATTTTTCTTATATAAATCAATTATATTTATGGTAATAAATGGTAATAAATAGGCAAATGTTAGAACATTTTTAATTGTAAGATCTAGTGACATTCCTTCAAAAACACGAATTAACTAAAATTAAATGATTTAACAATTACTTCTCAAGTGACATACTATTCCATTTATTGGACAATGAAACAGTTTCCAAACACTGTACCCAAGCTTGAAACTGTCGGTCAAGTGGCAAAGCGAGTAGAGCACTCGCTTTGACATCTGTGCAGAGCCTGCTGATGCAGGTTTGAATCCCGGCGGGGCCAAAGCAGCGCTCAGATACCTGAGGGTTCGTAGCGCTATATAAGTGCCAAATTATTATTATTATTATTTGTTAAACATTGTGCAGAGATAAACACATCATTTCAGTCTTGAAGTCAACTTATCAACAAGTTCAAGTTTGGGAGGGCAAGCCTTTTTTGCAATGTTGTCTGGGATAGGCTGGCCCCTGGAAACAATATCTGGAGCCATTACATGTGTTTGCATGGCCAGCACATTCAAGATCAGATCTTTCACAAAATCAAAATCCATCTGCTGGAAGATTGGCTTTGCCACCGATTGTTTGCTTCTTTTGGTAAACTCCTTGTTGTAACGAGGCACTGGGAAAATTCCTGCAGTTTGTATTTGTTCCCTTCCAACGTTCCCGTTATATGCAAGTAAAGCCAGTCTTGTTATGGCCTCCATAACATCTGTGCCAAAATACAACCTTTTAGGCCTGTTAATTGAGAACATATTATGGAACACCTGAAAATCTGCAGTGTGGCAGAACTCAGAGAGTTCCTTCATGTCTCTTGAAAGTGGTTTGCAGTACTAAATCTTCTCAAGTGCTGTGTGAGGAAGAGAGCCTGCAACCAACCACCTTTTCTTATGCTCCTGCTCCTTGATCAATGGAACATGTGCACATTCATGGAAATGTGCATTTTCTTTTCAAGAGTATATGGTACAACAATGGTGCATCAATGAACACCATTTTTCAAGCAGCACATCTACAAAACCATTACATGTTTTTGAGCTTCACTAAAGATGGTTGGTGATAGAGTGTGACCGATTTAAAATGATTTTTCTGTATCCTTTTTGCTCTCTGGCAGATGTATTTCTTTTGAAATTGATTTTGCGATGTACCATACATCATATTGATGCTTTATGTCTGGGAACTGCTCTCGCATGGCCTTGGCTATTGAAACATGCCTGTCAGTGGCTATCAGGTCTATTTGCATTCCTCTGGATTGCAGAAGATGAAGCGATATAATGAACCATACAGCAACAGACGATGTACATTCAGATACTTGCACAACGACTGAACTCACTATTCTTTTGGTTTCCATTTCTTGGAAATGGTAAGTGCAGTATTTAGCAGAAAAACCTGGACTGTCACACCAGCAAGCCAGAGCCTTTTTGCGTGAGAGCATTGTCCATTGACATCTGTTTCAGTGTTCACGTCTGGCTAATAGTGGGGAACAAGAAATCCTTCTAATATTTGTAGTACTTGGTTTTTGAAAGGAACTCGAGTCCCACAAACTTAGAAAAACTTGAAATTGTACTGTACGTTGATCCACTAAACAACAAAACAGATGAACGAAGTACCTTTCCAGGAAGCACTTTTCCAAGTATAGCTTGAGCAGACCACGGAAATGAGCCATGGTGGTGTACACAGCTACCCTGGATCTTCAGGTTGGTGCCTTTGACTACACGAGTAAACTTCACAAATGGCTCCTCACAAATCCTCCTACGCAATTTATGATCACATTTAATCATTTTCATAATCTTGATCAGGCAGCAGTCCAACACAGTGTATTTTGGTTCCTTTAATAGCCAATCATCCAGAATTATAGCTGGTATACGATTCCATGGTAGTGGATAAGTCCTAAACACTATGAAGAGTGAAGTCCACATCATGAGCACAATCGCCAATCAGCAGCAAAGATGTTTTGGATATTTCTGTCTGTGATATTTCCGATTTGACCACATGTATTGGGGAAACAATGAACAATGTCTTTTTCTTAGATAGCATTTTCTTAGAGGGTGTGGATTGTGTGAGTGGTTCTACAAGCAATTCTGAAGCATCTTCTGTGTTGTCTGTTTCTTCTGGGTAATGTTGTGTGCTGTATTGATCCAGGGTTATTTTATATGGTTCAGTGCTGACATTCAGTTCAAATTTCGGCCACTGGACATCTGCATCATGACACTGAATCCTGTGAGGACCATGCTGAGCCTCAAAATGTAGCTGCTCCCAAGTGACAACGATTTGGTAAGCAACATCATTAGTTTGTGTAGTTGTCTGAAATGTTATGCTCCTCTTCTTCCTAGGTCTCTAACTGAAGGGAACAAAAACATGCTTAATGTATAGCACACATACAGAGTATATGAATTACACCATGAAAATATAATATCAATGAAATTACTGATAAAACACCTATTTAAAAAAAAGAATTCTGTTATGTACCCTTGTTTTCTGAATTTTCCTTGAAACAGTAAAATTGGATTTGCCGACCCCTAGATCAAGCTGAAAGACAGCATTTTGAAATAGTATAAACATTGACATTTGCTCTTTTGCTTAAAGAATCTTATTTACATATATACAAATATAACAACATGTAAAACATATTAAATATTACATTACAGGTAAATACAGTTAAAGGTGAATGATAACTGATATTTTATAATATCGTATGTATACCTCTTGTGATTGTGTCTGTTCAATTTTGACCGTTTCAATAGTACATTCCTTGTACATAACAAATTCAAAGAACATTAATTTAATTGTTAAACAATTTAATGTTAAAATCTTTGATCTCACAAAGTACATCTTGAGAAAGTTGATTTAATCATTGTCGACCTTACAATATCAGTGTAACTATGTAAAAGGATATGGTTAATCATCTGATTACAATTTTAAAATTAGTATTGGCATAAACTCAAACACTGTGTACATGTAACATTTAGAAAAAAAATATTTGAAAACTATACCTGATAACCTTCAGAGATGTCGCAGGGAGTTGGTGCGAGATCATCCTGCAAAACATATCGATTAAATTGTGGCCCCTCGTTCTAATGTTATTTTGTTTCACTGATTACATTTTTCACTAAGCAGCTAAACGTTTATAAACAAAAACATACACCATTCATATAGTGAAAGGGTCTATGTTATTCAGTGACAAAGTACATTTTTCTGAAGGTTTACTTTCATTGTTGCATATGTTTCTGTGATAAATACATCAAGGTTGTTGATGTAATGCTTTGCAAGTTGCTGACAGTATTGCAAATGATCAAAAACAAAAAAGTACGTTATCTTACATATATGACAATAATTGCAATAATAAAGATGTATCATCAACATTTTGACAACATTATTGACAAATACGCTTACAAGCCAGTTTGTATCAAAAGCTAACATTATACGTAACAATAATCAATATTTTTTAAGTTGAACATATTTTGTATAGTTGCATTTGAAGGAATATTCTAAGAAAAATTACTTGAAAGGTGAGCGAGGTTACTGTTGACTCTGGAATAGTGGTCGATGTAGCATCATGGTCCTTTAGTCGATTCATATATTCATACCATTGTTCAATAGAAAATGGACATTAGTATTATGATTTAGACCAGATCAAAAATGATAATAAAAGTGTATATGCAAGTTGCTTGGCCTCACCATTGGGATGTTGGATGTGTCTGTGGTTTCCTCCATGGTAATGGTCTGTAATTCCATTAGTGCAGTCAACATACAGTTTGTAAAGGCTCCCATTGCACTGGACTATTCGAGTATCTCCAAAGTAGGAATACACAAAGTAATCTAAAGTTCAAAATGTACAAACCACATGGTGTCTTGAAGGAAACTTGTCTAATAAAATATCAATGGAAATATTCCCCCAAAACTGAAAAACTTTCATTATGTTACCTGTTGACATACTATTTCAATATATTGAATGATCATTTATAAGACATACAGGAAAATTAAGAAAATGGGAAAATACATTTGAAAATTCACTGTCCACTAATCACCTGGGTCAGCGTGTGCTGAAATTCTGTTGGAACTGCATTGGAAAGTAGTTTGCAAAGGAATCTAGGGCGACACTTTTTAGTGTACTGTGATTCTTCATTCATATCTTCTGAGAAATGCATGCTGCAGACGCAGAATCGATTGCCCCTCACATCATCCAAGACATCTTTGGCTCTGCTTTCTATTTCGGACACTGGAAATTTGCAGCTCAAGAGCCATTTTCATATTAAATTGAAATCCTTTGGAAATACATGCAGGACTGTACGCTGACATATAGCATGGCTGCTATTAGTGCAACCCAAAATGATACAAGAAGGCATTGTTGGATTGTCCCTATGGTCTGTTAGAGAATGATAAACAAAAATTACTATTAAAAAGTACCACAGTGAGTCAATCAATAATCATATTCATTTTGATAATAAAAATAAATGACTTTATAAAAAATGGCACCTAAAGCAATCATGCATTGAAAATATGCAATACGAAAGATTACATTCGGAAACAATACTATGTAATGTTATGTGCCAATTACAGAGATGAAAATGCATAGGACGGTTCATAACGGTGTAGACTTTTCAAATAAAATAAAATGAGAATCGGGTGTACACTGAGTATGAAGCAATAGAAAGTTGCCTAGCAGAGAACGTTGACACTACAGAAAATAGTAAAAAGTTGACTAACCATTACTTAGAAGAACAGATGAGCTGACTCAGCAAGCAAATTAAAAAGTGGAGAGCTGGCGATGTCCACTGTCGAACTCACTGATGTTTTCTTGTTACCCCCCACGTTGTTTATAAAGGATTACAGAAGTGAGTGTGTATATGAATGTCTGACGTGCTCGTTCACGCCCATTAGGCTTCTATGGCAATGTTTGACCTCCTCAATCCCTCCAGTGCAGCCCCTTTGCGAGGGCATACCCACAGGTGTGGACTGCCATTGATAGCGGAGGGGGATGCATGTGGATGAGGTGACTGCAATAGGTCCTGAACATAGTGAAAAGACACAGATATATGTTCATTGCAGGGACGGGATCTTCAAAGGGGAGTCTGGATACACTGGGTCTGGGGTGGCCATGTGGATATGTGTGTCCATGGAAAAGAACCCTTTGTGGTGTACATGGTATTCGGTACCTTCAGCATTCTCATCCTCCCAGCCCCCTTGCGAGCACACGCCCAGAGGAGTAAGCTGTCATTGTTAGCAGAGGGGGATGGATTTGAATCAATCAGGCGAGTGCAATAGGCATGAACACAGTCAATGGACACAGACACATTTTGATTGCAGGGGTGGAGTCTTCAATGGGGAGTCTTGAGACACCAGTCTGGGGTGGCCATGTGGATATGGTTGCCCATGCAGAAAAAAAAACTTTGTGTCATACATGGTATTCGGCCTCTTGAGAGTTCACATCCTCCAAGCTCACTTGCAAGCACACGCCCACAGGTGCAAACTGTCGTTGATAGTGGGAGGCGATGGATGTCGATCAGGTGAGAACAATAGGTACATAACACAGTCAAATGATACAGACATATGTAGAAAGCAGGGACAGGGTCTTCAAAGGGGAATCTGGAGACACTGGGTCTGAGGTGGCCATGTGGATATGTGTGTCCATGCAAAAGAACCCTTTGTGGTGTACATGGTATTTGGCACCTTGAGTGTTCACATCCTCCCAGCTCCCTCGACCACAGGTGCAAGCTATCATTGAAGGCAGAGGGGGGATGGATGTGAATGAGGGGAGTGTGATAGGCCATTACATTTTTTAAAGCACACCAGTATTTTACAATACTCTTAGATGTTTGGACGTGATGTAGACTTTCAAAAAATATCTAACAACTGTTCAGATTAACACATTTTTATTTTTTTATTTAGTTTGGTAAAGTGGATGACAAAGACAATACAAATGATACTGCTGAGGTTGAAGTACTGTCTGTATAAATCCATGGTATTGTCCGTGGTCACTGGGGAATTTATCAGAAATGGCTCGAACCACACAGACCGGTATTACGTGTTGAATGTAAAATCCCAGTCTTCCATGAATCCACCATGTAAAGGCTTGAAATGGCACAAGTCTGTACCACCTGTGTAAGAGATAAAGAAACAGTTTACTCGAATGATCCCATTAACTGGATTTTTTATCATTTCCACAACCTTGTAAAATTTAAGGCATTGTTATGCTTTTAAAAGTACCTTTTTGTGCAATGTATTGACAGTACTTGTTATTTCAAGTAGGGATCAATTAGAAATGTGAATACACATTCCAGCAACAATAGTTTGGGAGATACTTCCAAGTGAAAGAAACCTAATTGTGCAGACGATACATCTAAAGATGAACACTTACGTTTCAGATGAGAATGAGTAATGTATTCAATTTACAGAAAAGCTCTTTTGTCAGTGATCCTTCGAAGTTATATTAATGTAGAGGAACAACATATTATGTTAGCGCCTCGGTTGTCAAATACACAACATATATACAGTGAACTTGCTCATTACTTGTATTACAAGGGCAAACTGTAGCTCGAAGTTCATGCATAAGGACCATCATCATTTGCAACATGGATCTTGTAAGACAGGTGGCCATGAAGTCATGCAGCTCGATAACACATACCAGTGGTTTTTATTCTTCGGCAATGTAGGCCAAGCAGCCAGAGTCTTCTCTGCAACAGCAGTTCTCCAGCAGAGTAGGCATAGGCTCACAATGATGGCAGGGGTATGCAGTGATGTTACCAAAAAGAAAATATAGAATGAAAACTTCTCAAAAAAATAACGAAAGGTAAATATATAGGCTGTGGGGGGAAAAGGGTTAGAAGGTGTGGGGATGGTTCAGGGTGGGGTTATAAACATGGAGAAATTGGTGGTTTGGAGCACCCCACCCCAATTAAACTAAAATCGATATATTTTTTTCCGGTAACATTTCATTTGTTAAAATTGATTTTGATAAGATCACATAGAACCAATGTCAGGTACACCAGGTACACCAGGTGGAAATGTGTTCCATGTGACTGGGTTCAGGCTCCGGTGATTGATCCTCATGACTTTCATCTGATTCCACATCGTCTCGAATTCTTTCTCTTTCAAGCATTTCCTCTTCTGAATATTCAAGCAGGTACAAGTAGGGCTGAATCGTTGCCATAGCTCCTGAATAGTGAAGAAGCACAGCATCAACAGTGAGGTAAGTAAAATGTTTTGTTTGTATACACTAAAGTACAAAGTTTTCACATTAACATTAAATGTTGAAGAAAGACAAGCAAAGAAACAGCCAGGTCACAAAAACACAACGTGAAAAATGTATAGACTCAAACTTTAAAAGCTTGCAAGGACACATGTTTAAATATGTTTTGGTAAAGACATTTGTCCATAATATGAGAAATGAAAAGCGACTACTGAGTTAAGTTATTTTATTTATATAGCGCCTATACACAATGTGTTTTAAAGCGCTTCACAGCAAGGGAGGGAACAAGGGAAAATACAATGCCATTCTTACAGGCCATGAACAACAAGAATGTGAAATTAACTATCATGCTTGGCCTGGCCACATTTCAGATGTGCAAGAACTAAAACACAGATAGGAAGGAAATGGGAAACAGACAGGCGACTACCGTACTAGGCCTGACAACATTTCTGGTAGTGCCATAGATTATCAAGAGGTGAGGGAGGGGGGGAGGAACAAAACAAGCAACTATCGTACTAGGCCTGACGACATATTAGTGCTGAGGGGGGTAAATAAGGGGAGGGGAGGATACAAAAATTTGTTGCTATCATACTAGGTTCAGGGACAATTCTGATAGAGTAAGTGCATAGAAAAATTCAACGAGGGCGGGAAGAGAGAGGAGGAGAAAACAGAGAATAAAACAGTAAGAAAAAAGAAAGAAAAAATATATATATGTATATATATACAAATATATATATATAAATCAGAGGTCGAAGTGGGCGGGAGCGGTCAGGAGCAGTGCTCCTATACTTTTTATTTTTAAGTTTCACTGTTCTTATACTTTTATTTTAAAAAGAAACCGTTCTGGAACGGTTTAGATTTAAACTAAAAGTGTAGGAAGAAGTTGCAGCTTGCACTTCAGTACACTGCACGGAACATTCCCTTAAATAACAGGTGTGTTTGTTTGGGGGTTTGGATGGTGTGTGTGTGAGGGGCACAGCAATGGGTTTTGTGGAGAGAGGGGCAGACCGGCAGAGAACATAGCTCCACTACTTCTTTTCGTACACTTCGACCACTGATATAAAAATATAAAAAGCAGGTGCCAACCTTGAAGCTGTATTACTGTGAGGTTCCAATACATCTGAACTTCAAAACTGCAATGTTCAGCCATTGGGTCTGCATCACTGTTCTTATCTGAGGCTGTTCCTGGTATGGCATCCATCACAACCCCTGCGCCCTCTTCAGAACCTATCATTATCCCCTTCTGCTCCTCTCTATGCACAATGCACTCTCATTGGCCCTCATTACGACCCTGGCGGAGATCGTGGTGCAATATGCACCATGGAGCACGGCGGAAAGCTGCCGATACCGCCATGGGGGTTGGCGGATTTACCGCCCCATTCCGACCTTGGCGGGGCGGTAAATCCCCATTCCCCATTTTACCCTTCCCCATTCCCATTTTTGCCCCATAGGGTATAATGGGAGTGGGGAAGGCGTTAATTACGCCACCGTAAAATACGGTGGCGTAATTAACAACAAGGTCCCGTAGCGCCATGGATTTCTCCGCCCGGAAAAACCAGGCGGAAACCGCTCCATGGCGCTACGGGAACTCGTAGTAGGGCGGAAGGGTCCGCCGCGAATACCGCTGGCGTAAACCCACTCCGCCAGGGTCGTAATGAGGGCCATTGTCATGGGGACATATCTGCTGGACACGTGTGATGACAACACATGTCTCCAAATGAAAGGCTGGTTCTCACCTTGGTGAATGCCTTTGTTGCTCTTGCTCTCGTTCTACAAAAGAAGCACAGAAAACACCTCCTTCTCCCTTTTAAGATATCTGTGTTTTATCTTTAATTGTGCTGCTGTCAGCAATGGCTGGGGTGCTCTAACAAGTGTGCACCTGCCAATGAAACTTTAATCAGCAAAGGGACACGGATATATAGAGTGAAACACAGGGAAACAGACAGAGAAATGCAGAAACGTTGAGAGAAAGAAAGTCCTGAGGTAGGGAGAGAGAATTGAGAGAGAAAGAGAATGAGATGTAGGTCAGCTAGTGTGAATTTTATGATTTCCTCTATTGAGATCCATTGCTTTGCTTAAATATGATTGGCTGGTTCAGGTAGTTTGCATTTAACTATAACCCTAACGAGAGCAAATAATGTTGCTTAAATATGGGTAAGAGGTGGTCAAATGTTCAGGGTCCAACAATCATTCTGACAAGCAACAAAGCATGTGGAAGTACAATCAGTACTATTGCCAGGTTCCCTATTCCAATGCAGGAATCATGAAAGCCTGGATGAAAAATAAAATCTGGAGTAAGAGATAAAATGTTACACGATTGGCCTACTTAGTCAATTCACATGTGGAGCAAAATAGACACAAGAGTCAAGAACAAACCCCAATATTTTTTTTAAAGACAGACCATAACAGAAACAGAGGGGACAACACCTGGAGTGTTTCATTGCACTGTCCAGTGTGTAAATTGTGCTTGAGAGACTGTGCACCATTGTGAGGAAAATATCCTCAATACTCAAGAGGGAAGTACGCAGCAGTACCCCTAACTGTTAATTTGAAATCTGTCAGTTGTCTGTTATCTTGTTATTATGCAAATCTTTTAGTATTTGTGCCACGATTCTGAGATTAAATAAATTAATCCATAATCTTGTTGTGTTGATCTCCCACCCTGATTGTTTATTACTATTTACCCTCCTGGGAGTATCAGAATTTAGCCAGGCCCCCTTTATTGTTTATCTTGACATGCACTGGGTGGACAGGGATTTCTCGAGCGCTAAGTCTCAATGTTGCAAGCAGATGGTTAACAGGAGATGGCGGCTGCAGGAGAATGCGACCAGTAGATACTTTCAAGGCCAGCGGTCCAGGCTCCTGGGTGCTCACTAGGAATTTGTAGGGAATCAGAAATTAAATGCAAACAAATAAAATACAACCACAGTGAGGTGTTCGGTTTCAAATCACCCCTTGGCTGATGGCCATGGAAAGAGAGCAGTGGGGAGAAGGAAAGAGCAATAGGGAAGAAATCAATAAAATAGGTGTTTTGTCCCAAGGATGCAACAGTGTTTTGTGTCGTTGCTGATGTCCATGCAGCATCTCATTGGTTGGATGCCATGTGAATGTCTCCGCTTTGCTAAGTTTTGGTCGTCTGGTGTGCTCGATGGGGACTGCCCAATGGCAGATGAATAAAGTTCCAGTGGCCAGCACAATCATTTAATGCTATGAAATGTAATTGTGGGGCGATGTGGGAAGGTTTGTGAAGTCACGATGGATGGTGTTGGACAATGGGGGGCAGGATTGCATGAACCAATTACAATCATTCAGTGTATCCCTGGATATAGGGGATTGATGTAGTCCCACCAACCAGCTTTTGTACAGAGTTTCAAAAAAGGTTTGAAATGTGTGTTTGCAAATTATGTCATTTGTGTATACAAATTGTGCCCGCTGTGAACGGCGTTGACAACTCACTTCACTCAGTTCAGTTCCACAGGGCCGTTTGAACTGTGCTTTCCCAGCTGTATTCTGGGCCTAAATAAATTGTGTTACTTCCTCCATGGTGTACCCGCCTTATTGGATTACTTAAGTGTTCCAGTTATTACTTGCCTTGAAGTTCCCCTGACACAGAGTGATGCTAAAGTAATGCTGCCCCCCAAGCAATGTCCTCCTCAACAGACACTCTTCAAACAAGATGTGACAATATTCCATCCAGATCCAAACATCAAATGAACACCATCTAAAGGATTGTTGCAATACACTGAGGTACGTTTCCCTGTTTTGTCTGTTGAATCACAGCCTCCTGATATACCCCAGTTTGAATCCATGAGGCATCCTCTGAGTTAATTGTTAATAAGGACAACACTGACTACATTGGAAGATGGGTGGCTTTTGAGAGAGCCCAAATAAATAGTTTTCGACTGCTGCCTGCTCAACATTTTAAAGGTGCTCAAAGGCAACAGATCAAAAAAGTGGTAATAATTATGGAAAATAATTGGTACATTTTACAAGACAATGTTTGGAACCAACCTGAATCTGTGAGGGCATACACAGCGGTTTTTCTTGATCCATGAAACAAATGCTTGGCAAAGATCCTGTCCGAAAGTTAACCAGTTCTTGCATTCTGTTGTTTAGTGGGTCTACATTTAGTAAAATCTCCAGTTTACGTATATTTGTGAGACTTGATGCATGGAATCTACAGCAGGTAGGACTTGCCAATACTCACGTAGTAAAAGGCTTTCTATTGCTGGAGAAGGCCAGTGCAACAGTTCTGTACTTTTGCCCAAGTCCTGCGCTTATCACTTCCAGGACTTGGACACTCAAAAACATATTAAGCTCTGTAGTGGTGCAAGTGACTGAATGTACATCCTCAGTTGCCATGGAAAAGCATTGTGTTGTACAATCCATTGATCCTCTTCAGTCTACAGGATTTCAAATGGAATAAATAGCCAGACATGTGGGAATTTAAAAGTCATACATAAAGCATCAATTTGATGTATGGCATGTGTCAAAATCTATTGCCAAGAAAATCAATGCGACACAGAAATAAAAAGGCTGTGAAGAGCTACTGAAATCGTCTCAGCCCCTTCCTATTAATCTGTGATGTAGCTCCAAATGCTGTGAAAATTCAGTTGGAAAAGTGTCAGTCACCACCATGCTGCTAACAAACACTCCTGGGTGTAAAATGCATATTATGATGCGTGCCAACACCCACTTCTGAGCAATGAACAAGATCAGAAGAAAAAGTGGCTTATGACTGGGTTGCCTCCTCACTCAGCCCTTGTGAAGATATTGTGCAAAAAAGTACTCACCATAGATTTAAAAGGCCTAATAGAATGTTGCCACAATAGGGATTTTTGAGGTTTTCCACTACATGTATCTGAAGAAAAGGCCCAAAAGGCTGCATTTTGGCATATATATCATGGCGGATGGCACAAGACTAGCAGTACTGACTCACAATCATAATGTTGGTAGGCAAAGGGCTAGAACTGCTGGTGTTGCAGGCCAATTGCATAAAGACATGGAATTTACAAAATGAAAAAAGGACTGGGTAGCCAAGTCTTTCTTTTTTGTTTGAATTTAAAGGTTGAATTTGTGAGAGATCTCAAGTGAATGAGCAGTAACCGTGCTGGTGCTTCTGGCGGGTTGCCACCAGACTTGCAACACTTTACCGGCACCTGACTTCCTGGTGCATCCAGAACATTACATGTACCGGCGGATCGGGGGGGTCAGGCGCCAGCAAATGTTAATCCCCATTCCCATGCAGCCTTGAGAAGGAAGCATTGGCATCGTTTCTAACCCCCACAGGGTTGTAGTGTGGCAGTTCAGAAATCGGTGCCGGTATGGTGCCATATTCCTGACCACCACACTTGTAATGACATCTATATTGCTTTGACCTGAGAAACAGAATAGATGTGTAAGGTAACCAGACATTAGAATGAACAATTTGCTAGGAAAAAAGGCTAGGTGCACCCTTTTTCGGAAAGAACAAGAGCTTGTTTTAATGTATAAAAAGGAAATGTTAACAGGGTATAGTTTACTGCCGCAGAGCTCTCTCTCATCATCAAAATGAACTTTGTCTTATAAACATGAAAACCTTCAGTCATGACTCATTCAATATACAGTATTAATCCCTCACCTACTTACTTGCTAATAGTCACATGACGGCCGCACTCCAGTTGGTCGTGTCATTTTCTCCTCCATCGTCTACACACGTGGGTAACAAACTCTTCACCTTGAAGTGCTGCAAAGCAATTGATTAGGCTCAAAAGTCACCACCCTGTTTTTGCTGCTTACCACGTGATGTACAACTGGTCATCAACATAACTTCGAGGTCAGCCTGGTCCTTGCAAACAAAGCAACTCGTTTCTCATTCCAGACATGTATGCCTCCACACTGCAATTTTATAATTTTGGTATCACCCTTTGTTCTCCCTGGTTCAAATCACAGATTTTGTTGTTCTCTGCACCCCCTATATCAGTTAACCCTCCCAAAGGTTGGCCTGGTGTTCCACAAATTCATCCAATCCATGAAAGATATAATAGTATTATTCCTACACATCTGGTAGATCAAATTATCATTATTACCATTATTCTGGGGCCGGTAGTGTCCTAAATCTCAGTTCATGTTTTGGCAGCACAAGACCTTGCCGTGGCTCCCAGGAGTTTGGCCTTCGTACTAGGCCACATCCCTTCTCCAATTTGGCTCTGCACATTCCTGCCTAATTGTTCAAAGGTCTAGCTAGGGACATTTACATATGTGTGTATATGTGTGTTGTGAGAAATCTGAGGGCGTCCACATTTCTTAAATACCCCAATATATCCTCCTCTCAGGTGGCTAGGGAAAGGCTGTCTCTATCAGATCCTGATGCTGGGGGTGGATATGCGAGGGAGGATCACCGGAGTGGAGGAGACTTTGGAAGTGGGGATGATGCACACTTGGATGAGGCATGGTATCCCCCCTTTCTCTTTTATAACAAGTCAGATATCCCCCAGGCCTTTGAAGGGTATTATCAGTCCCTTCTCTGCCTGCCCAGTAGATCATCGCCCAGTAAACAACAGTTAAGTACTGGGATGAGGAAGAGACACACTAGAGCCAACACTCTGGTACTGGGATGAGGAAGAGGGATGCCAACTACCAAGATCGTTATGTAATGAATGAACATTGCCTACACCTGAAGCCGAGGGGGTGGTATAAATGGCCCACTCAGGTGAGGCCAAGAGAGTCAACCAAGGAACACTTGCGGGAGAAGCTGGCGGTGAAGCCAGAGGACACGTGCCTGAAGTGCCTACCATCATTGCAGTGGAACCGGATCATGGCAGGAGCATTCAAGAGGTCTCTGACAGCAGAGCTGGTCTGCATATCTCTGAGAAGCAAAGGGACTCTCTTTCCATACAGTCAAGGCGGCAGAGATTGTGGAGAAGAGTCATGCCAAGCTGAGAGAAGCGACAGCCACAGCAAGGATGCTGTCGCGAAGAAGAAAATCAGGACACATCGTACCCAGTGAGGCAGAGAAGCCTGAGTGACACCAGGACGCTGAGGTGTAGGCCGCATGGTTGCTGCAAGTCGGGTCACTCACGATTGAGCGATAGACCATTTTGGCGATATGAATGGTGGTTAAGATTGTATTCAGGCAAATTGCTAAATACTTTTGACAATCACAATGGCACGAAACTCTGAAGAAAACCTAGTGAGAGGTTTTGTGGATACCGGACTGTAAAAGAGATGAAAGCAAGGCTAACCTTGAGCAGAGCAACATCCTGGGGTGAATTAAATGAAAGTGTGAGTTTCAACAAGCGTTTTCAAGGCCAAGAGAGGGCCAGACAAAACTGGAATATTTGAACTTGTGACTACGTCCGTGAATAAGTGTACACGTTCCCAGCAGGAACTGGGGATTTTGTGTTGATTTATACAAAGGAACTGATTTGAATGAATGGTGCAATTCATGATACAAAGGAACCGTGTAACCAGAGAGACCAATCATTGGCAAGTACCATGAGAATCTAAGGAACTGTATAATTTGAGAGGAAAAGCCGTGGCAAGAGCCATGATAATATGTGAAAGTGCAACAAGTCAATGGTTGCAAAACAAGCAGTAATAAAGCATCAAGAGGATGTCAAGTGTGAATAAGTCAAGTACAACAATGAAGCTGAAAGCGTGGCAATGTGCCTATGAGGAAGAAAAATGTAAGGGGTGTTGTTTGCGTGACCTGTAATGGGTGGACTGTGTCATCTGACAACTGTGCCTAGACCGAGTACAGCCACCTAAGAAAAGCCAATAAAATGACCCATAAGTTAGTAAATTGAATATAAAGGAACACTTGTGTTATCTGACATTAAAGAACTGAACTATATGACATTGGTGAAAGGTAACCAAGCCAGAAGAGCTGGGAAATATTCCAAGTAATTGTGTTGTTTTTAGAAAGTTGGGAGACTTCAAAGCTTGGGGAAAGGAACACCTCTTTTGTAATGTGAACTATTTGAACCATGGGGAAGGGGAATCCCTTTCCCAACTAAGAGCTGGATGAAGCTCTGAACTTTCATTTGAACACTTCTAATGTGGATGCTGACATCCCTACACATTGTATACAATAAGATGTGAGGGCAAGTATAGGTTTTGGATACAGAAAAACTTTTGCTTTGGACTTCCTGCCATAGACTATCATTAGTTTCACTTGGGTAAGCTAATTCCACCTTAGCATAGTGCAAGTTAGGCCTTTTTCCAACCCTCTTTTTATTTTAAAGTTTATAGCCCAAACTTTATTCCATTGTCTGTGTCTACTTCGTGATGCCTTCACAGTGTTCCCTACCAGGTCTAGGAGTTGGAATGTGATAATCAAGCAAGAAATGGGGCCTCGTTGTTCTGTATCTCTGAGACGGCCTGCAAGGATTCAGGGCTAGTCATAAACGCAGTGTTAGTTTGTGTTATAGACATCACACCCATGAAATGTATTCTATATGACACTACCTCAAAGTGAATGGTTAGTTTTCCCCTACATAACCTTCCAAATACATGTGTCTCCTGCCAATGGCTTCCACCCATAAGGTTCCCACTTCCCCCCTACACCATCCTTTACACATTATCTCGTGTAAATATATTTTCCACAATTAAAACCATTTGGGAGGGTTGTGATTTTAACATGCATCCCAGCATTCCCCCTTTAGTTAATCCTCCATTAACTAACTTTTCCTTTTCTCTTTCTCTAGCCACTTCACTCTTTGTGACCCAGGCCCTGCACACATGATGCAAACTTCCCACTTCTAGTGCATATTTCTCTGTGGTGCATAGGCGATACATGCAATCCCCATTCCCCGCTAACTCGACTCAGTGCTCAGTGTAGTTCTCTGGATCTTGTGGGTGTGATGTTAATGTCCCGGGGGTAAATAGGCCTTTCAGTCCAGACCAAACATGGATTATTTGGGTCCTCCATTTGAGCCTGGACACCTTTTGTATCTGGGAGAGCCATTCCTGCCCCGATAGTAACCATCATCATTGCACTGTTCGGAACAGTTTTTGCACATCATTGAAGCATAATCTAGCATGTACAGAACAACACCAGTAGGAACACCACGATCAGAACTGATATCTTCACTGTGGCCCAAAGCCTGGATGGCGCTCATGACAACAACGTGTCAAACCAATTTTCGGCCTGCACACCTGCTTCACTTTCCATGCCAGTCTTTAACTTGTGCAAGGCCCTCTATGATATGCGTCAGGGATCCGTTCTCTGCATAATTTGTGTGTAGGTATGTGCAGCAAGATAACCCTATCTTCTTGCAGACACCCATTCCATTGCTGTCAGAAGATCCAGGACATACCAGATTTGAAGCTTCATCAACCATCTCACCCTCTTCTCACGCTTAGCATTTAGGCCAGTGTCATTCACCAACTGGATCACTTCCCACCGAACAATCTGCAACCAATTTTCATTTATTGCACCCTGGACCACTGGTGTTAGGAGAGACACAAAGAACACCTCTGTCTTGGTGTACAGCTGGTATTTGTCTGGAATTGCATTGATATATTTGGATGAATCTTTCAACATATAATTTGATCTTTTTATTGTCAACTTCACCAACCGCTTCTACTTCCTCATCCCAGGGGGTTGGATGGAGGCTGGGATATATTGTGACACCCCATACTTGGATGCTACTCTGATTTGAGCTTCAGGCCCCACCAGGCTAGCTGAGTGCAATGTTGTTAGAGCACACATGCCTCACCAGGAAGAAGGAAAATGCAGATATTCTTGTTGGCCGCATACCCAATACAGGTCCATCAGAGCTGCTGTTCCTATTGCAAGATCTGGAATGAACATTTTCTTGTTGCCCTTAGTATAAGTGCCTAAAGGAACAGTCCCAGGCCCTCGAAAACAGAACTGAGATTCTTCTGCTGGTTGAACTTTTAATGGAGTTTTGTGTGCTTCAATCCATGTTAGTTTTGGTATATACGCAGCCCATGTTGAAAAACAGTTTTTATTTACATTCCATATAACTTCTTCTGGCAACCCCCCTGCTGCACAGCTCACCACTGCCTTTTCCCATGTGTTCAACACAAACAATACTCCATCCAGTTTCAACAGGGGCCGTGGCTTGCATTGAGTTGCACTGTCATCTTTGGCACACTTTTTTGTCCGTTAGTACAACTTGTACCTTGTGCCCCTGGAATCGACTGCGGACCCGACACAGCTTTAAATGCACCAAACAGAGGCTTCCAAGGGTGACATTTCCTGGGGTACTAACATTTTGGGTGCCCCAGATGCACTGGGGGATGAGGGAGCAGACATAACAACTCCTGCTATACCTTTATTTCCCTACCAAGTTCATATGACTATACCACATATTACTAAATTCTGGGTGATGAACATCAGAAAGTGTATCAAATACTACACTTTTGTAGTTATTGTATTAATGTTCTTCATCTAAACCGCTTTTAAAATGCAACTTTAGGTTCCATATTATTGTGTCTTTTATTCTCATTAATTTAAAATTCACTTCCGTGGTCATATAATCCTCACTTGGTGTTGTAGCATCAACATATTGATTGTTTGCCCATCGCCTTCTGTTAAAATCCCACCCCCTTAATATGACATAACCATATAAATTCACTGGCTACATCTATAAATAAACCTAGAAAATATTCACATGTAAGAGAAAAAAATATCTTTCTACAAAAAATCCTGAAACACATAACATTAGTACCATCACAAAAAGCAAAAACTTGCAAATATATAGTAGAAAACATAATTTCAAAATCACATACACAAAATATTAATAAACTATTCACCAACTAATATGTAAATATTCTTCATAAAGAAATACTGTAAAAAACATTTAACATGAAAAATAATCACCAAATTAAAAACATTATGATTAAATGTTTGTTGTCGAACGTAATAGCTGCAGTGTCATCCTAACATCAGACAAATGCACCCAGTTCCGTAATTCCTTGACTTTGACCGCAAGCAGAGTAGCATACACCACGGTCAAAAGGCTATTGTAACAAGGCTCACTCCAACTGCGGACAAAGTTCTTAACATACACCCTGTCAGGGAATAGTTATAATGGCGGCGAGCTTGCAGATTCTGGTGCAGTGCTGTTTTCGCCTTCTTCCGTTCGATGTGGTGCAATCTGTTGAGAAAGGTATTTAATACACCTGAGTCAAATATGAATGAAACTCATCCCCCAAAATGGACGCAGTCCTGTGAGCATCAGATGCACTATGCACAGGAGACAGCGGTGTGAGCATACGTCTACCCATTACAATTTCATGAAGGAAGAGTTGATGGACCTTACAGAGCTGTGACCTAAAGCTGGACAGGGCCAGGTTGGAGGTAATGCACCCAGTTCTTTTTCAATGTAACACAGAGTTTAGACAACTTAGTCTTCAGCAAACCATTCATCCTTATCACAATGCCGTTGGCATGGGGGTTATAAATGCAACACATCTTGTGTTTTATTCCTTAAACAGCTCATTAAAAAAGTGAGGGCCATTGTCACTTTTAAGCATCTCGCACCCCCCCCAATGGGGATCACTTCTTGCCCTCATCATCTCCTCATTTGGGATATCTCATCATTTCTATGCTGATGACACCCAGCTGTTCCTCTCCTTTTCTTCCTTCACCTCAGACTTACATCTCAACCTCTCTTCCTGTCTTACTGCCATTAAAGGCTGGATGTCATCTCACTATCTCTCTCTTAACACTGACAAGACTGAAGTCTTGTTCTTCCGTTCAAAGACACTACCATCTCAACCACCCCTCCTTCTATCCATTTTCCCCCTTCTAATCTTCCTATTTCCAACCGTGCTTGTAATCTAGGCATTTACTTTGACTCTTCCCTTTCGTTTTCTCATCATATCTCCCTCACTTCTCGGGGTTGTTGCTATCATCTCTTTAACATCTGTAAAGTTCATCCCTCTCTCACTTTCCATGCTACCAAACATTTAATCTCCTCCCTCATCTTTTCTCGCCTTTTCTATTGTTCTTCTCGCTTCTTCAGTCTCCCCGCTTCCCATCTTGCCCCCTTCAAATCCCTCTACCACTCTGCCATCCGCACACTCGGTCTACTCTCTCCCCATGACTCCATCTACAACTCACTCTGTTACCTAGAATGGCTTCCAATCCACTCCCAAATTAAATTTCATTTCCTTTGTCTTGTCTTTAAATCTCTTCATGGCCTTGCCGCTCCTTACCTCTCCCCTCTCCTCTCATTCTATCCCCCTCTTGCTCCCTTTGTTCTGCTGATCTCTTCTTACTTTCTGTTTCCCCACCACCTTGTGCCTCTTCTAGTTTCTGCTCCTTCCAGCTCCTTGCCCCCTTATACTGGAACACCCTACCTCTTTCTATCCGCTCCTCCTCCAACTATTCCTCCTTCCGCTCAGCATTGAAATCACTTCTTTGTCACACCTCTCCTTGACACTTCCCTCCTCTCTCCTTTTCTCCCTCCCAGTTCCCTTCTCCCTGTTCTCTTTCTCTTTATTTTTCCCCATCTCTCCAAAGCTCTCCTCTCTCTCTATAGCTCACTTCACTCATTACTCTTCCCTTCTCTTTCCTTCCCCATACCCCTACTCTCCTCTCCCTCAAATGCAAATTGTTCTACATACTAATTTTATGGCTTGATTCATGTTTCCTGTTACTGCTTCTACTGTTCTGCTTGATGCGTTTTGTTGTTAACTGTAAAGCGCCTTGGATGAAGGCGCTATATAAAACAATAATAAAACCAAATACAAATACTTCTCTCTCTAAAAACTTGGTGGCTGATTTGGCATCAGGATGTGCACATGAACTAGCCGCATACCAACGGGAGAAAGGATATGCTACAGCTATAAGGTAACGGAAAGAATGACATCTTTCACCCATATCTGCAAAATCTATATGGAGATCTCGAAAGGGGCCAACTGGATGGGGCAGTGTTAACTCAAAACTTTTAATGTCTGCCCGGTAATACACGTCTGACAGATGGCACAATTAGACGTAAACGATAGAAGTTACTTAACATTCGGCACATACCAATCTTCTTGTATGTCCATGTCAATGTGCTGTTTGGACACATGGGCGGGGTTAATGAAGTTGGTCAAACGCATCTAGAGCCAAAACTTGGCGAATCACCACATTTCCTGTACTAGTCTGTCTCCAAACAAAATAAGTTGGGGACTGCGCAGATCCCCTTCTCTGCCACAACAACTTCTCACTTTGCGGTGCCTGAGCTTGTATCTCAATTATTTGAGTAACCGCAAGTGCAGTATATGGAACCTACAACTTGAACTGGATTTTTACAAATGCTGGATGCTCAGGTATATCTGGTACAGGCAAGTACACTGCCAGTTTTGCTGCTGTGTCTGTGACTTTGTTCCTGAGGGAGACAAAATCTCTACCACTTGTGTGGGCGGCACACTTGACAACTGCAGCCAGTGTGGGCTGTGAAAGGACATGGATCAGTCATCCAACAAGCTGCACTGGGGACCCATCTGCTCTGTGAAATCCTCTTCTCATCCATCTTGACAGCCCTGAATGAACAATGGTTCTGACATATGCGAGTCAGGATAAATTGTGTAACTCAGCACCCTTCTGCTGCCTTTGCTGCATATTGTCCCAGTAGTGTTCACCAAAACCTTGTACTTCCCATCAACCAGTCAAACCAGTGCTCCACCAGTATGTTGCTGGCCTGTCTGCTGATCAATAATTGAGGACCCGTCCACAAAGAATACCTCCCCATCATCTAAAGCATAGTCACATGCTTTGGTAATATCAGCCTCAGGACCCTCGTATGTAACACAGTCTTGCACCTCATCATCGTCATTAATAGGTTTAGTCAAAAAAGTAGCAGGGTTCATTGTTTTACAACAAACAACATGAATAGATGGGCTTGAGAGAATCACTTCATATACGCAGAAGCCCTTAAATGTAGATTTGGATCTCTCCAGTATTGCAAATACAGCATGCTCAATGTATAACGTCAGTGAGCACCCAATGATAATAGTGGCATACTTCTCAATGGCAAAAGCAGCAACAGCCCATGTGTGTTTGCAAGGAAACTGTCCTTGCATAAGAGGATCCAACATACCACTGTAATATGCTAAGGATTGTGCTATGTTGTGTCAAATCTGAAGTCATCATCTGTCCATTAGACTGTGTAGTCAGGAGTTGCCAGGACAGGAGCAGTGGAGATAACCTTTTTTCAGCCTCCTAAAACTGGTGACCATCTCACCAGTCCAAATAATTGTATTTTGTGTTTTTTGTGCTTCTTTAAGGGCCTGTAACAATGGTCAAGTGTATGATATTTTGTCAATGATCCATGCTCTACAATAATTCCACAGATTGAGAAATGTTTGCACATCTTTAACTGTCACTGGCTGAGGGGCAGCGCACACTGCTGCAGCATGTTCTGGAGTAACTTTATTACCATTCACTGAAAATCAACAGACCTAGACACAGCACCTCCTGCTGGCAGTATTGTAACTTTGTTCTGTCCGCCTTATATCCTTTGTCAGTTAACACTTGTAACAGAGCTTTGGAATCCTCTGTGCACTGCTGTTCGGTAGTGCTACACACCAACACATCATCACCATGTTGAATAATAGTACTGGGGACATCACTGTTCCCTAAATCCTCATGCTGTACCCTGTTAAAGGGGCTCGGGGACTCACAGTACCCTTGAGGAAGCCTTGTATGTTGAAAACGGTTTCCAGAAAACTTAAACACTGTGTGGTATTGTGAGTCTGGATGTAAAGGTACTGAGAAAAGGGAATTTTTCATGTCCACCACAATAAAATGGGTTGCCTCAATGGGTATATTGCACAATATTGTAGCAGAGTTTTGAACCACAGGGAACTCTGCCAGTACTATATCATTGAGAGGGCGCAGATCCTGAATCATCCTCCTTGTGTAAGCACTGCTTTGAAAAGGCTGTTTACACCTGGAGACGCTGATCGAGTTGCCTTTGCTACATTTTGCTGTCTACGTTGTGGATAACTGGTATGCTCCCAAAAAGACTTACAGAGACTTCTACTGCTTTGCATCAGTCCAGCCAGTTAACCAGAACTTTCTCTTTACTATCTACAGCATTTCTCTTGAATTTCTTCTCAGTTCCCAAGTATCTGCCCCTTTGGACCAGAATCCTTTTATTTACATGAACTTGTACTTCATGCCCGCGCGCTTCTTGTGTAAGTGCTGGTTTGTAAGGTTGTAAGGGCTGTCTACGGCAGTCTTCGGATGGCTTGGGGTGGTGAGGGTCAGTAACGCTAATCGAATTCCTAAGGGATAACGAAAGATTATGCCATATGACTTGATAAGAAAATGCATGCCCTGTTATTGGTTCTTGTGTTTATATTAACGTTTGGTGTAGCAGGTCTAAATATTCTACTTACGGTAGAGGGGGAAATAACACACGCGTGACCCAAACGAATAGTATCCAAAGTTATCAAGAACTACTTGTTTACCCAAATACTTGAGGGGCCTATATAACTAAGTACATTGCATTTAACACCTGGTAATTAAATACACGTTCTGAGTTTAAACTAAATGTCTTCTTCTACCTATACACTAAAAATCAATATGCCCACATCGACAACACCCACGAGGAGCAGTAGTTGCTCCAGCCCCATTCTGTGAGGCACATTTCAAAAAATGTCATAACACTGACGGCGGTAAATGCAAAAAACTGGCGGTGGGGAACATACGTGGGTTTTGTGTGCCTTCTGGTACAGTTATCATGGGCGCTGTCGCCTGCTCCGGCTGCACTAGGAATAAACCCGACTAACACTGACTCACCAGGCAGCAGAAGTGAATGCACAAAGACATCTGTACCACGATATATGACAACCCACAATAAACGGCTGGACGAGATTGGAAGTGCAGATTTCACACACAGCACCACTCAAAAACTGAGAGACAATATGGGAATAGTGAGTTTAAATACAACTTCCAGTGGAAGAGAAAGATTACACTCCTGACTGGGGATGAATAGATCTACCATTTCAATAAATGCAAATGGCTCTCATAATGAGAGTGTAAACTCTTTGACAACAAAGGTCAGAATTCAGTCCTCTAATATTGACTTGGTTCACCCATCGATTTCGGACATTACATTACATGCGAGCTCATCAGAAGAAGTACATTCGGAGAACCTTTCGAGTTTGCCGTCCATATTTCATCACGAAGGATCACACTCACCGAATATATCAATATTGTTTGTTGCACCAACGCCAAGGAGACCCTTTGCGCCCCCTGTGCAAAAGGAGGATACTAAGCATCAACCTTTGTTGGAAATCATGGCAATTACTAGTTTGGAACATTTATTTGAGTCCTTAGACCATAAAATAACACATCAATTGGCTCAAATTAAGCAACTCACGGATCGGATGCTAGAAAGAGAATTCACAGAACAAAAACCAAATGGCTATTGATGAAACTGTCCAAAAGGACACGAATACGCAAAAAACAGCCATCCAGATGACAGCACTTAATACTGCGTTACTTCTGGCATTACCCAGGTTTGATGCTGTGATCCAACCAATAACAGATCAACATCCTGTTCTGGCTAGTAGAGAAGGGTCTACAGGAAATACCTCACACAAGTCTTGGCTATCCCAACAAAACTACGATATATTCCAAACTGAGCATCTTTGAACTCAATCAAATAGAGAGGGTCGAGGAAAGATTCTGGCAAAAACACAAATTAAGAAGACCAAAAATATGAAAACTCCAGGGTCCACCGTCAAATCCTCCTCAAAACTATTTACTAGAACGATTGTCACTTCCCAAAAGCAGACACAAAGTACCAGTTTGGCAGTTGTGAGGAAATATAAAAACTTACGGAATGACAAAAAAGCCGAGGGGATTATGGAGAATACAAGTCTTGCTCCTTACCCACCCTTGGATGATCTGATTATCGAAATTACAACCCAAAAAATCAAAGATCCTTCAGGCACGGACCAAACAAACCAGCACAAAGGCGTAAATGACAATTGTAAGAAAAAGGATAGCGTCAAGAATGCTGAGTTGCAAGCATTGGAAAGTCGAAAAAAAGAGATCAGAGAGGCCATTGTTGCCTATATGGCTTCACAAATACCACAGGTTTCGAGGCAAGTGCCTAAAATTATTGAAGAACTCATCCCAGAAAAAGTGTGAGTGCTGGGGATTAAGGAATGTAAGTGCCCTCAGCATCCTTAACACAATAACTTAGGAAACCATTGTTGGGAGATGAACGAATGACTGTCTAATAAACCAGAGACTAAACTTCAACATGTTAAGATACAAGAACCAGTGGTGCCATCATCAAAAAATATAAGGGAGAATGGTCCTAACAAAAACAATGAAGCTAGATCAGCAAATCAGACGTTGATTATGAAGTGTTGGTCGGCACCCTTCAAGCAATTCACATTGGCCCTCATTACGACCCTGGCGGAAAGTAACTGACCCGACCGCCATAGCGTAAATAGCGTTTCCGTCATTGCACGATGGAGTAAAGTGCGGCCAATTATGACCGATCGGGCACGAGCATTACGCCATGGCGGAAGTGCAAAGTCCGCGATGGCGGAAATGTCCCCAAAACGCCCCTCTCCGCCGTCGTACGGCGCCCTAGGTGCAATTCCGCCACCCATCATAGCGGTCACCGTAATGAGCGCCAATCGCAAAATACGGTGACCGTAAATATACGGAAACGGAAGTAAAAACATGGGGCCGGAACGGGAAACAGCACGCCGTACACCTATAAAATCAGAATCCCAACACAACCATTAAAAATCCGACCCTGAGACACATCCCAACCCGACAGCCACCCTAGTGAAAACAAACAAAATGGGAAAAGTAGCAAAAAAAGCGTGCGACCGCAAGCGGCAGGTCCACTTCTCCCATGAGGAACTCACCGTGCTCACAGAGACCCTCCAGGAGAATGCTGCCGTCGTCTTCTCGACGCAAATGACCAGGACGGCACTTGCGAACAAGAAGGCCATATGGGCCCTGGTGGCACAGCGGGTAAGTGCGGTGGGGACCGCACCCCGCAACCCACAGCAATGCAGAAAGCGATGGGACGACTTGCGGATACGCGTACGGAGCATACTATCAGCCAACCGTAACATTGCCACAGCTACCGGGGGAGGATCGGAATCACCCATCAAGTTGACCCCGTGGGAAGAAATCTGTGCCTCCACCATTGGAATGGAGAGCATAGAGGGAGTCGGAGGGATGGAGAAAGGAGTGCAGACATCCGAAGAATCAGGTAGGTGGGCCAAATAAAACAATGCTAAATCCACAATGTCCAATCATGTGAAGTACCATGTGGCCACATAGTGCAACAGAAACACATGTCCAGGAGAACGGCCACATACATTGGCCTGATAGCGCACTTTAAAAGTCACATTAAATACATAAATAATTAAAAATCCTAAAAACACCCTCTACACGTGCAGCATGCACACCCTAACTGCAGGCTGCAAAACAACTGCATCCTCAATCCACACAGAAATGAAACCACCTCCAAGGCCCTGACCCAAATCACCCTCAGGTACCACCCCAATGCATGTGATACATTGCCATTCCAATTTCCACAGACCCATAATTAACGCTCGCCCTCCTTTACTCCACCACAGGGTCCGATTCAAACGACGAGCTGCAGGACACCACTACCAGCACACCTGCAAAGAGGGCCAAGACCAACGGCCAAAGACCCTCCACCTCAGCTGCACAGATCAAGACACGGCAGCAGCACAAATCAAGTGGCAGCACACAGGAGGGGACTTCAACAGGCACTCCAGCAGCCAGCATGCCCACACCAGCAGCACCACAGGTCCCCCCAATGGATGCCACAGAAGGCACTGCTTCTGATGGCAGCAGCACCATAGGTGACACTGCATTAATGCCAGCATGCTCCGACACAGACAACGGTGCTGTCGATGTAGGACCCATCCATGACCTGTCTCAATCCCCCTGTTTGTTTCATCCCCTACACCATGAGGATACCACGCAGGGGCACCCACAAGACGACGACTGGCCATCCCCCACAAGCCCTGTGGCAAGTCAACATGAGTTGATCAGCCCCTCTGTCACACCACCGCAAATGGCCATGGCCCAGCAGAGGCAACAGTCCCTCGACCAGGTGATCGTGCAACAGCAGCAACTGGCCACGCTCCTCAAGGAGCATGCTGATGAATGTGGGGCTTCTAAGGCAGCCATAGAAACATCTACTGAGACACTTAGGGCACAAATGGAGCGAAGTACAGAGACACTTAGGGCACAAATGGAGCGAAGTACAGAGACACTAAGGGTACAAATGGAGAGAAGCACCGAGAGCCTGAGGGGGGAACTGCATGCGACGTCCAAAGACGTATGTGGTGAACTTGCCGCTGTGCGCCGTGTGCTCACTGAGCTCTCACAAACTCTTAGGGACATGCATGGACATGAGCAGGCAGAGACATCATCCGTTGCAAGTTCCGTCCAGGGCAGCCCCCAACGTAGATCTGGGAGGAACCTGCGCTCCACAGGCAGGGGTGCCCCTGATACCCGGAGAGGGGGCTTGCAATAGCGTCTGCCCACTGACAATGAGCATCTTTGGACACTGGTGTTCGGGGGGGAGGTAGGAGGGTGGAGGGGGGGTGTTGGGCTTACTTGGGTGGCGGGTCGATGGGGTGTGTAACATAACTTCACATATGCTATGAACATTACATAATCATCCAATGAGATGTGCGGACATTGTTCCTTGTGTATGAGTCCTTTATAGGCGTACAGTCCACATTGTGCATGTTCCCGACACACACAGTGCCACAAGTCCCGTGTCCATGCATCAGCCAACAGGCGTGAGTGCTAGAAGCATGAATCTATGATACTCTGACGAATTTCACGGGCCTCCTGTGCCTCGCGGACTCCCTGAGGTGCTGCCACATCCCCAGCCTCATCATGACCATCTTCAGGTGCGTGCAGTTCTGCGTCAGGGGGCATGGGCACATTTCTACGTACGCACATGTTGTGTAGCATGACACATGCCATGACTATCTTTGCAACCTTCTCATGGCGGTACAGGAGTGCCCCGCCAGACCTGCTGAGGCAGCGGAAACGAGCCTTCAGTAGGCCGAATGCCTGTTCTATGACTACACGGGTACGTGAGTGGGCATGGTTGTAGTCCTCCTCATGCTGGTCCTGTGGGTTCCGGAGTGGTGTAAGGAGCCATCTCTTCAGTGGATACCCGGCATCACCTGTATGTGGACAAGAAAGGATGTTTGTGGGATGACATTGCTACGTACGCATCCCCCCCCCTTCCTGCCAGGTCATTGCCGCATCACATACCCCACATTATCATGCATGGATTGAGACTCACCGAGTAGCCAGGATCTGTTCCCTGCGTGTCGCTCCATGTAGCGTGGTATTGTAGAGTTCCTCAAGACCATAGAATCATGGGTTGATCCAGGAAATCGGGCACAACAATGTGTAAAGATCCTGTTGGAGTCACACACCATTTGTACATTAAGAGAATGATATTGTTTTCGGTTGCGGTACTGGACCTCCATGGCATGTGGGACAACCAATTCCACATGGGTGCAGTCGATGGCACCATTGCAACCCGGTATGCCGGCAAGTGCATGGAATCCCACTTTTGTGTTTGTAATCTCCAGCTCCGAGCGTGGTAAAGAGATGTAGTCGTCTGCGTGCTTCAGGAGGGCATCGAGCACTTGCAATAGTGTCCGTGAGAACAGTGGCTGTGAAATGCCATGCAACTGTCCGACTGTGTGCTGGTAGGTGCCTGTGGCCAGGAAGTGGAGTACAGACACCACCTTCAGTAGGGGTGGGATGGCGGTTGGGCTATCTATCATGCTGACAAGGTCAGCGTGTGTCATGTCCACAATGGAGATTATGGTGTCCCGGTCCAAACGGTAGAGGGTGTGGATCTGCTCAGCAGTGAGGTTGAACGGATGAGCTCGGAGGCGTGGGATTGCGGGCTGCCTGCGTGGTGGTAGTGGCTGTGCTGGTGGGCCTTGCTGGCCCTGCCTTGCCCTCCTCCTCCACCTGCGTCTCCTCTGTGCGGCCGGTTGTTGTAGTAGTTGGTGTTCGTCTTCTTCTTGGAGTTGGAGTACTTGCAGTGCTATCAGGTCCCCCAGGCCCAACATCGCTAGTCCTGCCGGTAGCATTTTGGAGTGGGTGTGGTTGTGGGAGGGGGTTGGGTGTGCAATTTATGTGTTTTCAGGCTGTATAGCCTCCACCTGTGGTGATTCATTCCACCTGTGCCAGCTGCAATCCCCTTTGGGCGAGCACTGTACCGAGGTTCACCGACGGGCGGGGCGTCCCATTAGTGAGTGAAGCCAGTTGCCATTTTCACACACTGCCGCACTACATGGATGAATTTGTGATTTCAAGCGGTCACAGATGCCTTTTCGACGTGATGTTGCAAATGAGGAATTCGAAGGACAGCGCTTTCGGTTTTCAGCTAGCGGCGAGGAGACGCCCACAGTTCTGACTGCAAATATAACGTTCTATTGTTTAATGTCCTTGGGACAGGGGCCATGGCGAGAATGCAATGATTGATATGATTAGTATGGGATGCGCAATAGCGTAGTGGACGATAAGGCAGGACGTTCCCAAATACATGTTACTTCACATCACTAGAATTCCGGGCTGGAGCACAGTGGATTTTGCAGGCTGCATTACGCACAGACTCAATGGAGATTTCAAATGTAATGTGAGTAAATAATCATGCGTTTTTATACCGGGATGAGGGAATGATGTATGGATGCATGGACAGATGATTTAATAGAGAGTTTGCCATGTACATGGCTTTTTGGTATCTATCCCCTTCCCCTGCGCTATGTGATGCAGAGCTGCCATAGTGGGACCATCGTCTATCTGCCCTTGTTGAACCCTCCCTGTCTCGACGCACCTTCCAACACTTGTGTCTATGCACGTTACTAATCCCATCTCATGGATTCTGTTTTAACAGACGCATGCACACAAACACTCGTTTGTAATAGTGTTTTCACCTCGATTTATATTGTTATGATTGGCAAGTGATTCATGGGTGGAAATAATCCTTTTGAGTGGGCTAGCATGCATATGGCTGTAGATTTGGTGTGATCATTGAAGTGAGTGATTCAAATGAAGTTCTGATGGCCATACTATTCTTTTTCATTTCATTTGGGTGACAGGTATCTCCTCCCCTTTTGCCGCTGCCATCTGTATGCCACTCCTGCAGATGGCTTTTACTCCCGACACCTGCTGCTTCGAGTTAATCAGTGGAGCACCATTACGATCTTATGGGACGATCGCCAATGGGCCACATGCCCTTACGCAGTACTAGTGGCTAGGAGCAACATATCTACCTTTCAGCTGGACTAGTGCCTACCTAATGGGACGGCCCTGCGGTTCTAGGCGCTTCCATGTTGCCTTTTTGAACGTGAATGTAGCCCCTGTGTACCATGAAGGAACAGGGCGTCACACAAGGAGTAGCTGGTCATTTATTGCGGATGCAGCCCACAGTAATGTAGATATTTTGGGGTTTATGACCTAATAGCTGTATGGGCTTGGTGAATTTGATGTGCATTAAAATTTTAGTCTGATGTTAACCGTGTAGCGTTATTCTTTGCAAGTAATGTAGCATATTCCTATTTGTGGAGCGATGTATTGTGAGTAGATCTGCATTGGGTTCCGGCTTCTGAGTATAGTTGCGTGGTACTGTACTGGCCGCGTTTGCCTACGAAGCCCACTAAGGTCAGGGATAGGGGCTGCCATCATGACTGTTTTAATGATGTCATGCTTAGGGGCGGAGGTTTAGCTTTTGTGTAACAGATGCCGGTCAGCCAGGTGGATTGGTGGAATGATGTGATTATCAGGGAATGGCTGGTCACAGGTGCATTTGTTTGCGTGCGTTTCTTGGAGGGAGACTGAGGTCATGTCCATTGGAATAGCTTCTGTATTCGTGCCATCTGTGCCCTGCAGCTCCCATTGGCCCCTCTTGAGATGAGCCTGGCTGCTCAGTCACTCTGCCAACTTGTGTGGTACATGCTTATGCTGATGGTTGGTTTGTTTACTGGCATGTGTACAGGGCTGGTGCAGTCTCCTCAGGATACTGCTTTGAATGTTGCCTTACACTGGTGTCAGGCGATGGGGGCCTGTTGTTGTTTTGTCTCATCTTTCAGTTCATTTTGCTGTACTTGAACCTTCGCATGCCTGTGCTGCATCAGTACGGCAATGGTGACATGCCAAATATGGATGGCCACTCACAAGGCACTTGGAGCCCCTACATTCATTTGTTCGTTGGCATGCGTGGGTGACTTGTGCATTTCACTGGTTGCATTGTGTTACTTCATTGCACCTACGAGGAGTTCTGCAATGTGGCCAGGGAGTGGTGTACAGGCACTCAGTTGGGCCATTTACGGTTGGTTCACGATGCCGTAATTCTCGCCATGGCGGAATGGTACTTTCCGCCATGCTTGATGGCGTTATGTAAATGTCCGCTAGGGTCAGAATTCGCGTACCGTTGCGCCATGGTGGTAATTACGGTTTTGCATGGCGCGCGTGCGCGTACTTGGTGCAGTTAGCGTTGGCGTTCACTACGGTGTCGCTAATGGCATCGTACTTTACGGTGACGGGTCATAGTCGCAACGAGCGGTATTCGATGGCGGTATTGCATTTCCGCCATCGTTTTTCGATTTCCGCAAGGGTCGTAATGAGGGCCATTGTGTCGTTAAGCATCTTTGATGATATCCTAAGGCTAGAGGGCATTACTTCGATTGACATAGCTCAAGTCGAATTTCCATACGTATATGATCCAGTGACTGTTAGACTTTGGATTCCATCAGGTATTGTTCTAAACACCATCTGGTTGGCCAAAGCAGAGCTATTTACGCTAGGCTTTATAATATCACAGGATTTCGCAAAAATGCACAGCACCAAGGCCCCAACACACACTGTGAGAAAATGTGCCTGTAGTTGCCAAAGACAAGCGCCAAAGACGACTGCAAACATACATGACGCATAACTATGTGCAGCTGATGACTTGAAATATCACCCTGAGTCAAGACCTGAAAGCACGATTAAACTGGCAAGTTGGAATACCCGTTGGCATGCACATCTTACAAGCCCGAATCAAAATTGAATCAACAAATTCGATATAATTGCCTTCCGGGAAACATGGTTGTTACACAAACCATGTTGGGATGATCACAGTACTGTTTTCCTCAAGGCGACTTCCGCTATAAAAGGTCGTCCGACTTCTGGGCTTATGGTAGCAGTAAAAATAAGCTCAGGATTTATTATACAAGAATGGCTAGTGCCCAATAACTTTATGCAGCTAGTCAAAATTCACCAACAGCACCGTGCTATTGCTTTGGTCAATCTATACAGAAACCCTGCGGGCATCTTAGACGAGAAATTCTTTCATGACTTGGGATCCCTGCTAGGTACAACTTCCAGTGATCCATCAATCAAAAATACAATAATTACTGGGGATCTGAACTTAAGATGACTTAGACAGCACGAGGAACGAGGAAGAACAGTGAAAGCCAAATAAGATGGTCGGCTCTGATGAATGAGAGAGGTTTTGTGATGGCAAACGGATCACTAGCTGGGGACCTCCCGCCTCAGGCAACATGGTCCAGAGAAAAGTATTATCGATTATGTATACATTGACAAACAACTGTTCAATCAAGCGGACAAGTCTGAAATAATTGATCAATTAAATAGTGATCACAACATGCTTACGCTACGCTGGCCTTGGCGGCTAGAGGAGACAGATGAAGTAAGTGACCAATATACCTCGCAGAACAGCATCAACAATGCAGGTATCCGATTTAAATGGAGTGAATTCAAACTTCTGCATCTAAATGATATGCTGTTAAATAATTAATTAATACATGGAAAAACTCTATACACAATGGGACTTATTTTCTTTAACTCTTGTAATAAGAACAACGTGTATAAGTCACCACACAAGGTGCATTGCTTTGATCTAGGCCAAAAAGAAAAAAAAGCTGATTTGCGATGCAAAAAAAAATTCTATCAAGGCCTTACCACAGTCCGAAAGACTGGTAGCTTTACGAGCAGCCAAATGTGAATACAGAAACTGGACTCGTAGTCGACAGGCAATTAGGTACCAGCGAGATAGTGAAAGCTTCCTAGCTTCCTACGAGTCATTGCATCTAAAAACATGGCCCTTGTTTGGACCATGCTTAATCAGACCGCAGGATCTTCGCAGATGCAAGTGCAAATAAACAAAGCAACGGAACAGCAATGGACAGAATACTTCCGTGGCAATTATGATAACTCCTTATGGCCAGCAATTGGGACTAAACCCACAGCATATTCACCATGGCGCTTGAGCATATCAGTCAAGACATTGAGGATTTTATGAAAAAATCAAGTAGGTCACGGTCACCGGGGTTTGACAACCTAAGCAATTACATGCTGACGGCCCATCCACATAGTTGGGCAATAATCTTGCATAACATCTTCTCCAATGTCACCAAAAAGAGATATATACCAAACTCTTGGCACAAAGCTGTGGTAATCCCAATTTACAAGAACAGAGATCGGGCAATTGCTGGAAATTACAGACCGCTTGATGTAGCAGGCAACAGTTTTGCACAGTTTGTGCTACAGGATTTCAATTTATGGACTTTGAACTGTCGAAAGCGAGACCCGCATCAGACTGGGTTTATAGTAGGGATGGGAACAGCTGTAAACTTAACAACGCTATACGCCATTAAACATCAGTGCTATGTATGATATGATATATGGCATTTATAATGCGCCGATACACAAGTGTTTCAAGGTGTGAAACAGCCTTTATATTTTGCATATATTGATTTCCACGTGGCATTGGACTCCAATACAAGACAGCTATTGGTCAATAAACTACAGAATGTCCAGGCACTATTGTTGACATTGTAAGTGAACTCCACAGCGGAACTTCACTACGAGTCAGACTAAACATGAAGGGGATGCTTACTACCCCAGTGAATACTACGAGAGGGCTGAGGCAGGGGTCTTTACTGGCCACAGCACTCTTTAACTTGTTTTATCTGACATGCCTGATGTATTTGAGAATGTTATCGCAGATGCTCCAAAACTGGGACAGGAGAAAGTAGCGGCTCTTCTCTACGCTGATGACTTAGTGCGAATTTCAAAAACCCCAATAGGTCTGTATAACCTATTACAAGCTCTATCGGCATACGTAGACACTAACCAGCTCACAGTTAATATTAAAAAATCCCAAATCATGATTTGCAATGCCACGTATCCAAGAAGGAATAGAATGCGGTGGAAATTGGAAAATTCGGAGCTGGAAGTAGTTGAGATGTATACATATCTAGGTATGCAAATTGATAACCAGCAACTCAACTGGACGCACTTACAAACTTTGGAAGTAAGGTTAACAACAGCTATTTCTCAAACCAAAATGCTGCTTCGTAAGCATGGCACATTTTCACTAAACCCAGCAATTACCTATTGCAAACAGAAAAATGTTCCAATCCTTTTAAATGACCTGGAAACATGGCCTAACTTAAATCAAATAATCTTTCAAAAAATAGAAGGCAAATATTGGAAAAAGATATTAAATCTTCCTCAATCCGTACCAATAGCAGTTTTAAGGTATGGGCTTGAGCTAACCTCCTTGAACACCATCTTCCAATGGCGTCAGTGCGCCATGTTTAGGAATTGTATCCTAGCTAAGGGCCCTAGCACTTTGCCACTGTCCCTATCTGGATATCTGCTCACATCAACTCATGGTTTTATTGTTGAGTGGAGAAATGCAATCTATAAAATAATGGCCGCTGCTGACCTCACTTAAGACCTTCTCCTAGAAAACTCAGAGAGAGCAAAGAAAAATGTGCATTTACGTGATTGGATCAACACATGGGAACAATGTTTCACATATAAAGAATTCAGAGCTAATCCATTTTCAGAGAAAAAGCTCAGGACATGCGACTCACCTTACTCAGCACCTATCTGTAACTCTCAGGTCGGCATTTATACGTTTTAGAATCAATCTGTGGCCGATTAGATCAGTTATGGTAAAACAGAAAATAATTAGCTGATCACTGGAATTTTGCAGGTTCTGTGAAATTGACAAACAAGAGGAAACCTTACGTCACATTATGCTAGAATGTCCAACAACAAGGGGCATTAGAGAACTGCACTTGGACAAACACTATATGCACTTTAGCACGCTTGATGACGATGATAAATTAGATTTGTTTTTCTCAACAAAGCGTATGTCAATTTGCATTGCAGTTGCACATTTTCTTGAAGCTGTATTTGATCTTTGAACAAGAGCAAAATTATGAAATGCAATGATCTGATGCTCGAACTCAAAGACAGACAGTTTGAAAAACGAAAGAAGCTTTATGGTTGTTGTTATCTCACTGTGTTTATTTGATTTAATGTAAAGAAAAGAAGCAAAATCATGAGATTTAATATATTTGATATTTTTCCCTTCCTCGTGTTTTCTTTTTCTTTTTCGCTTTATTCATTCCCTTGTCTTTTTCTTCTTTCTTTTATGAAGTGTAAGAAAATGGTGAATTTTATCTTTGTAACTTTGTATGAACTAATATTGTAAGTTGAGCAATCAGCTAAATCAATAAAATTAAAAAAAGAATCATCCTCCAACTACCCCCTTTGATTTTTTCACAGGGTAGATAGTTGTGTTACACAGAGAGTTAAATTATACAATTATACCCTGATGCAACAGGGCCATTAGATTGTCAAAAATCCCCACCTCTTCTGCCTTTGATAAGGATACTGTTTAACTCTAGGCAACATTGCACCAAGTTTCAATGTGATATGTATTGGCACAACACTCCGTAAAAGCCCTACGTCATGTGGGTTACTCGTCTGCAGCTTGTCAAGTACTTGAGACAAATCTTCTGAAGCAAAGGAGGGAGCATTCCCTATTAATAACATAGAACAGGCTACATGCCTATATTGAATCATTATCTCAGAAGGGATACTCACGTCCAATACAGTCTCCCCCTCATCTCAAAAAGGTCCTCATCTGAAACATCTTTCATTGGTGTTGTAGGATCAATGCACAATACTTTGTGCCATTCCCCCTTATCACCAACAACTGCTATTAATACAAACCTGTACTTTGACACCAGAATTCCTTATATGTCAAGCATGATAATTGTTCCTGCAACTACTTCTTGAGGTTGAGCAGGCCTGAACAAAAATTCAGAAGGTACTTGCCAGTACTTGTTAGCCACTGGCGGCACACTACTAAGAAGTATGGTGATGCAGTCTATGAACAAATCAGGGGTCACTGGTATTCCTCTCGCTGCTGAATAAATGCCTAATCCATGTAAGGTCAACATTACCCTCACAGTGAACATACCGGGTGTCAAATACAACACAACTCGGTCAGTGAATGAGATGGTCATGTTGAGCTTACTCAAAATGTCCCTTCTCAACAATTTGATCAGGGTACAGTAGAGTACAATAAGGAGGCCCACACCTATCTGCCCTGGACTTAATGGGTAATTCTTTTGTGAAAGGTACTGATTGAATTGGCCAAGAAAAGCCCAGTGTATCCATCACCTTACCTAATACAAATGCATGGTTTAGTCGCACCTGGGTCTACCATAAAAATGCATGGTTTATTACCTCTCCGCGCCCACTGAGGGTTCCTCTTCTGGGTTGGTAGGGACCGATAGCACTGGGCTTGCTAAGAATCTCTGTGGGCTGCCCTAGTCCGGACATGTATTTGTCCCTGGAAAAATGAATGGATTTCCTTCGACCACTGTAGCCACCTGATAATGTGTCACGTTGCCATTAGGCACACTTTGCCATTAGGCATTACTGTTCGGTATCTAAGGGCTGTGCTGTTGTTCTTGATGCACTACATACAGTGCCATGTTACTGGAGCCTCGACCTGGCAATTGCGGAAATTATGGTGGCTGAGCGGGCATGGCGACGGGCGAGTGTGCACCATAGGAGATGGCCTGGTGGCTGTCCGTACAATTGGGGTATGGGCTGGGCCTACCGGGGGTATGGATTCATGTGTTGCTGGGGGTATGCAAATGATTGCCTACTTCTGCATTCTCTGGAAATATAACCCATCTGCCCGCAGGTCCAGCATTGCCTGCTCCTACTCCCCATGGCCCCATTCCTCCAAAACAGCCTTGTCCCCCCCAAGCCCCTGAAACCCCCCTCTACCTCAACAAACCCCCCCCCCCGGAATCCCTCCTTAATACTGGAGCTGATACCCACCTGTCCAATCTTTTTTACCTCCCCATACAGTTGATGCTCGCATGTCAGCCTGAACTGGCCTCAACTTTACTGGTCCTTTCATCTGCACTGCCGCTACAGCCCCTTCCAACGCAATTTCACTAACTTCTTCTGAACCAGTTTTGCTTTGCCTGCTTGTGCTTGTTTTGCGGCTTCCTTTTCCTTTTCTTTCAACCGTTTACAATGGTTTATAATAATAGACTGAATTTCCGCCCAACCTTTTACCTCAATCTCCACTACCATCACGAGAGCTTTATGTACCTCCTTCAGGAGTCCTCTTTTCACAACAAAATAAAAGAATGGAATTGCTCAATCCCAGGTATCTCCAGTTTTTGCCCTCCACCTTTCCTGTATGTGCAATATATTGAACAAGATCCTCGTCATCTTGCATTGTCCTCTGCATGATCAATTGAAGATCAGACATGTCTGGGTATGTGCGCCGTTGCGCCGCCCATACTCGTCGCCTTACTTCACACCTGGGTACAAAGCTTTAACACATATGTTGTCAGCCTGATCTCCCAGTATCAATACAAATAGACTCTTCAAATCCCCTACAGGCAAAGTTGTACCGGCTGTTTGCTTCTCAAAAGCATATATCCACTTGCCTGCTCTGGCAGTAAGAGACAGGAGTGACTTTATGAGATGGATTTTATCCATATGAGCCCATGGCATATACTTTGATCTCCCCCATCCCTTGTGTAATAATGAGAACTGCGCTCTTGCCATCCTCAGTACTTTCTTTTTTCCTGTCACCAATCTCTAAGCCACTGCCATACACCCATATCTGTTTCTACTCATGGGAGATAACAGGTGGCTGTGCTTCTTCTACAGCCCATCTCTCCTATTCAATTTTAGTTGTGCCAGTTTGCCTTCCACTTTTCTCAATGGATCTACCAACTCCTTCTGTGGTTTGGTATCAATCCCTTCTGGTGCTTTGACCTTTGCAGTGGCAGACGCCATAAAGTTGGGGAGATTGTGATATTTCGCCATTCCCGGTGGCGGAGTACTGTAGTGGGCAATGGAACATATGTGGGATTTGTATATCCTAATACAGCACGCGTAGGATAACATCCTAACAGAGGACACGGGACGACTTCAGTGTGGGACACAGGGGCACTTGGGACAGTAGGTTTAGAGGTTATCGGGGCACAAAATGTGACCAACTCACCCACCAGTTTAAAGGATTCTGTAGAAACTTCTTCCAAATCCTCCACCATTTTCTATAAGTCTAATACCTCCTTCCTGTTTTTTCATCATAAATTCAGCCACCAAAAATGTACACAGATAACTCAGTATGTCTCTGCTATTTGTTCCCTGCTCCAGCCATGGCTTATACATTCCTCCTTTTGTTTAGCTAGCCATTCCTTATGATATTTCAGAATCTTTTCTTGAAACAAAGGAAGGGCTTTGCTCATGGATTACAATGGGGCTGCCGGCTCAATTGTAGCCTGCCCTATATCACTGTTATATAATGCTTACATCACCCTTGCCCCATCCCAACACAGCTGTACCCCTCTCTGATACTTTTTCCCCCTTCACCACTCTGCCCCTATCAATGCCCAGCATTTCCTTTCACACTTCACTTCAAACTCACATCCACTCACTCCACACAAACCTTCTTTTACATGATAGGCCCTCACTATGCCTCTGCTAATCACAACAACAAAAAATCAGCAACAACAAAAATCACAATAAAATCTACTTTTCCTTCCACCGCCCCCTCTATATTGGGTGAGGCGATCCCCGGCCCTCAAGGTCTTCTATCACAACTACTTCTCATTCGGATGCCCCCTTTATACTGGTCAGAGAGATCCCAGACCCACTACAATGGGGTCTCTATCCATACCGTGTTTCCTTCATTACACAGCGCTGTCTTCTTCCATAATATAATAGGAAAGGGTCCTGTTACATTACAATCCTCTATATGAAAAACATCTCATTTTATATACAACACTGCATGGTTTTCCAACCCACCAATACAATCCTCCCATGGCACACATGCATACACACCACTCTTTACACTCCCAACCACCTAGGGTGGACTGGGAACCAAAAGAGACCCTGGAAATAATGTTCAATGTAGCAACGATGCTGGTGCTTCCATGTCCTCAGGACTCTATGGGAATCTGGACTTAAATTTTACCGGCGCCTGACTTTCCGGCCCACCAGGGTTGTAATCTCCCGTGGTACCGGGAAGTCAGGTGCTGGTAAACATTTACGGGTCCGTTGGGCAACTCGCCAGTAGCACCGGCACGGTTACCGGCAGACCCGTAATGAGGCCCAATGTCTCTTTCTGCCTTGCTCTCTAATCCATCTCTCTTTCTCTCACCCCAATCTCTCACCCTGTGTTCCTTACTCTGTATCACTCCCTTCACCTATCTTACTATCCTGAAGCTGTGTCTCCCTATCTTTCTCACTCTGTCCAACTCTATCAATCTCTCTCTCTTGTTCTCTCTCCCAATTCTCTTTCTCTGTCGTGCACAAATCTCTTCCTCCCTATCTTCCTCAGTCTGTCTCTCTCCCTCCTCTCTCTCTCTCTTTCACTCTTGCTGTCTCTCTCTCCCATCTCCATTTCCTCTCTCTGAATCTTTCTCTCCATATCCTCTTCACTCTGTCACTGGGCCTCATTACGACCCTGGCGGTAAGGGGTTTACGCCAGCGTTAGCTGCGCCGACCCCTTACCGCCAATTACGAGGTCCCTTAGCGCCATGGAGCTTTTAACACCCGCTTTTAGCGGGTGTTAAAATCCATGGCGCTAAGGGACCATGGAGTTAATTACGCCACCGTAATTTACGGTGGCGTAATTAACGCCTTCCCCACTCCCATTATGCCCTATGGGGCAAAAATGGGAATGGGGAAGGGTAAATGGGGATTGGGGACTTACCGCCCCGCCAAGGTCGGAATGGGGCGGTAAATCCGCCAACCACCATGGCGTAAACGTAGTTTACGCCATGGTGGTAAAGTGACGGCCCAGGCGGTAACTTACCGCCTGGGTCGTAATGAGGCCCACTGTCTCTTTCTGCCTCTCTCCCTACTCTATTACTCTGTCTATCTCCCTCATCTTCGCTCTCTCTTTCTCTCTCGTGGTCTCCCTCTCTCTTTGTATCTCTCTACCTTATCTCGCCCTCTCTCGCCTGAAGATATGCTCTCCCTATCTTCCTCACTCTCTCATTCCCTTCCCCTCTCACCCTCTTTCTCTCTCTTTTGCTCTCTCTCTCTCTCTCTCTCTCTCTCTTTCTTCATTACTACATCTCGCTGCCTCCTCCTCTCTCTCGTTTTCTGTCTCTCTCTCTCTTTCTGTATCTCTCTCCTCTCTCTCGCTCCATACTATATCTCTCTCCTTCACTGCCAACCTCCATCTCTATCTGTCTCTGTCGTTCTTCTCTCTCTCTCTCTCTCTCTCTCTCTGTAATAACATCAAAATAACCTATTTGAATTAATGAAATCCAAAAAAAATCAATATGCATAGTGTAATTGTGTAGTGGGTATATAGTTGACAGTGTGTATTGACACGGTAGTCTACGAAATTCCTATGTTTTTTTTTTTTTTTACATGTGGCGAGTGCCCACTTGTAAAATATGAGCTGGTGAATATTAATATTAGTGCTGATGTTTAAACCCGGGTGAACTTTCTCCTTTTTTATCAAAAAGATTCTCTCCTACAAGCATCCATGAGATATAATAGTGGCCAGCTAATAACTCTGAAAACACGCTCCATTGTTAAAAATAGAGTATTCTGAATTCCGCTCAAATAACATTTCACACTCGTTCAAGAAAAATGTACAGCATATATCAGAAATGAAGCCTAAACACGTCTTTTAAGGTAGTTGATATGTATTTTACATATCTATCTGAAGTAGCACACAAGTGTGAATACAGAGATGGTGATTAGACATGTATGTGTATAGAGAGGTAGTATGTTAACGTTTCTTCAACTTAGTACCCCTCGAGTAAACATATTGTTAGCGGCACCCCTACAAGATACAGTTGCTTATAGTTTCTATTGAAAGTGGTCAAGGCAATGCCTTTAAAAGAGACACTTCTCCGCCTGTCCCCGGGACACACTATCCAATGGAGTCGTGATTATATGGGACAACAGTGCAGGGCCCATGTGATCTTTTGCTGTATGCAGGTCTGTGCATTTAGTAGCTCGGCCTTTTAAACCTCAGGGGTTTGCTGTGTTCTAATGTGTGTTTGTGTAAAGGCTTTAGAATGTTGTGAGTACTGACTCGCACAGCACGTGGGAAATTGCAGAAGGGATTGGGTGTTTGTGTGTGTGTTTTGTACCGAACAGTGTTGAACTACATTTCCCAATGTTCTTTGGGTTTACGGAAGTATATATTTTTCCTCAGGCACGTCAGCAAAGGCGCAGACGCTGGTTCATTCTGGTTAGTGGGCTGCGTGTGCAAGTAGTTTCTGTGTTCTGGTGAGCATAGTTTGCATCTTTTATTAGCCTGTGCTTGGAGCATCTGCTCGCTTGTGTGTCATGGAGGGTCTACGCTCTACCCGTTTGTTATATCCGCCCTTCGCCCGGCTACGCGGTGACGTAGGGCGTCTGAATAAAAGCCCCGCGTGAGGGAGGCAGTTCCGGGCACAGACCCTAGCAGAGTGTGTCGTGTCTTTCTTCTCGCTCCGGCTGGAGCTGCGTCATTGAGGCTTACTTCTGCAACCTACCACGTTCTGCCTCCGCGCAGGGCTGGAACATAACACCGTTGACCTGACGGTCGAAAAAAAACATTGGATTTAAGGCTCTCTGTTCAGTCTAACAATGATAATTCAGCTCCTTCCGATGTTTGTAAAAGTATCTGGCCCTTGACCTCTGATGACATTACAGGAAGTGATGTTATCAGACCCCACCTCGAAGTGACATCACGTGAAGCGATGGAACACAACCTTTCACCCCTTGACAAAACATGAAGTGGCATCACATAGCATTGTGTCTAAGTACACTATGTAATATATGGTTATTGTATCACTTTGATCACTGCAAAGTGATATACATTGCGTACAATAATGGATCACCATATGTATCATTAATATCAGTGCTTGTAGACCCGTATTACCTAATTACTGTGAATGCAAACAGACGTCCAAGGACAAACTATAATGATGTGTTATTATATAGCACTTACGCTTAAGCACTTCATATAGAACAAATATACATACAATATCACCCAACCTGTGTTGGTACTCATTTATCAACCTCAGCAGGAAGAAAGGCTGAGTTGACCTTGCTGGTGGTCAAACCTGCAGATCACACACACATTGTTGCAGCGAGTGCTCTACCCGCTGAGCTGTCTTTCTGTCTACAGCTACCCGAAAACCAGCCACTCCAGAAACAAAGAGTCACATGCTGCTGGCCACAGCACAGTAACCTCAATTTAAAAATAAAAATACTGTTTTTTTCTTTTTTTTAGGGGTAGCAAGGGAGACCAGAGGGGTAGGAAGGAAGACTTCAGGGGTCGCACTTGCAAACCTGGGCAACCCTTAAAATGCCCCTGTTTTTCATACAACCCTACTTGTGATTCAAGTGATTGCAGGGCCCAGATTAATACTTGCTTGCAGCCTACTGTAGTTTGTGATAAATCTGTCAATTTTCTTTCTAGTATTATTGTAGTAGATACACATTTGCAGCAATTGCGCTGCTTCCTTCTGAATACCCGATCCTTAGTAAAGCACTTGGTTGAGGTAGATGATTTTATGCAAAACATAGACAATACCTTTATAACAGAGACATGGCTCTCTGCATCCTCTGGTCCTGACTTGGATCTAGTTATGCCTGACAGATATCTTATTCAGAATAATGATATGCATACAAGAGTGGGTGGGGATATAGCTATCATATATCAAAAATTGCTCCCCATTTATCACATACAAGTGGAAGAACTGGTTGGAGCTGAACTTCTGGTTGTGAAGTTGTTAATCGATTCCAATTTGTCTTATACTTTTATATTTTGTATAAACCACTGCACATAACTGAATCTTTTGAGGAGCAACTTCCCTCCCCTCTTCTGTCTTCATCTAAATCCTCATCAAAAATAATATTTCTTGGGGATTTTAGCCTCTGGCTTCATTATGCACATGATAATAAAGCAGCCTCTTTGAATCTTGCCTTTTACAGAGCTGGGCCTTACTTCCATCGTTGGAGAGCCAACTCATTGCAGTGGCTATATATACAATTGGCTATGTATTATGGGTATTACTGTTGATCTTTTGGAAATTACACCATGTCCTTGGTCAGATCATTTTATCATATTGTTCACCATTCAAACTTTTAGTTTGGGCCTTCGTGTTTATCCTAAGTATTAGATGGTATCTAAGCGCCACCTTCATTGTGAAGATAGGGGCCTTGAAATGCCCCTCTTGACCCCTATAAGCATGACAGAGCGAATAGTCAGAGATGCAAGATGCCAGTCCATGTTTGGACAGCTCCTCCCGGGCCAGTGACAACTACATATTCAAACAAATATTCTCTCTGACAGCCATTCAATCCTTATCCAGCTAATGTTATACTGTGGACCTCGCGAGCGCGAGTGCACAAGGAGGTGCAGAGGCCGTCAGGAGCCGTCTTGGAAATATCCTGCCCGCAGTCAGTGAGGAGCACAGCAGACCAGAAGGGTGGTGTGACAGCCTTGGAGAGAGCAGGTGGCCGAGTAGCATCAGTGAAACACGGAGTGTAGGTATTGAATCAGCCACACAGCAATTGAGGGGAGTGGTGAAGACATCTGGGTTATGGGGGGCTGATGAATATTGTTGAGTATCAGTGTAGTTTCGGTGAGTATTGTGAAGCATAGTAGGGAAAGGAGCAGATGCAGATGTCATTTTTGTGGTTAAGGAACATTCGGTCTTGGAATAAAAGGTTTGAGCGAATTGACTAGGATATTGACTTAAGGGTACGGATGAGAGAAGGTATGTAAATATTGGATTTCCCTGTGGATTGTGCATTTTAGCTTGGGTCATGGATGATGTTATCCCTGTATGTAGGGGTTAGCAACTGAAACTAGCTTACATTGCAGAAGGTATTCTTCTGGTTAAGTCTTGCAGAGGCGTTTTACCTACATGGCAACGCTGTAGATACAGACTGAGCACGTGAAATAATGGTATTCCCTGTTAGGAGTCAGGACATGTATTGAGAAAATAACATTTTAAGCTCTGTTAGTGATTTCTACCATTCCCTTATTTAGTACAAACATGACATCACCAGGGAGGACTGTGTATAGGACTCGGAGAACATGAGGAGATGCAAAATTCGGTTTTGGTCATCAATAAAATTGACGCAGGAATCTGTTCTGTGCTGGTGCATGGAAGGCGCATGCGTGACATTGGTGGGTGTGCCTGAGAAGGCATAGAATTGCATAGAGGTGGTGCATGGATCCCACCTGAGAAGTTGGTTGGAACCAGAGAGGCCCATGACAGCAGAACAGCAATTGTTAATTTTCGAAATTTGACATTGTGCATGACAAGGCATATTTTGCAAAATAATTGCAGAGTTGTCGTAAACCTCTACTCAAGGTCAAGTAAATATAAAAAACAATGTATTTTAGAGGAGGAGCTAATTGCTGCTACCGGAAGCCCCGCCCTCATTCTTCCTATACGTTGGAAGCCGGAAATTGCGACATGCACAACGCCAGTATTGGTATCTATCCCACAAACGATCTTCGAAACAAGATATCCATTAAGAAAACCCTACATAACTTACCCATGGAGAAATGACAGCAACTTAAAGGAGTGTTGGGGTGATTTCCCGGGGGCCAGCAGAGCTGTCCGTGGACCTCCAAGACTAGGGAGGCCCCAACTCCTCCCGCATCCTCAAAAGGAGTATGAGGCACACACAAGAGCAAAGTAATTACTGCCGTTTATTAGGATAACGGCAGGCGTTGTTCTCAGCCTGTATGCATCCAGGGAGACGCTCTCTTCGTTAGTGGGCTTGCAGGCCCTTTTTACTGTAGTATGATGCGCTACTCGCGTCACCTGGGAAAAATCGCCACTTTGGGTTGGCTTCCCGAGTGGTAGGGTTAGTATGGCTACCTATATGAAGGAATATTAGTGGGTAAGGATGAGTCAGGTGGTACACTTGGGTTGTCCCTAAAAGTTGCTACAACAAATTGGTTACAAGGGGACCCTTGGTGATTGGCTAGCTGAAATGACGTCAGTGAGGTGATCCTTGTATTCGGATTGGTTCCCTCGCGAGCCCCCAAGCCTGGGACCATCGCCGTTCCCAGCTTGCGATGTACCTGATAGTGGCAACAATGTGTAACTATGTGTTAATGGTGGACAATGGACAGGTCTTGCTAGTGGCTGATAATCATGCCTTTCCCATCGGTGTAGGTGTCCAACTTGTCGCTTCATTGTTGCAACCTGTGTCCCAGACGTGGGACCCCGGCAACTTTCTGTCTCTTGAGCTTAGCATTTTGTCAGTTCGGCTTGGTCACATGTGGAGAGACCGTAGCTGGAGCAGAATTATGAGCATTTGATTTGTATTTTGGCTCTGAAGGGCGCTTGGCGGTGGCAGGTGTAACCTTGGCACTGAGAGCGCGACGTGTGGGTTGCAACATCGTGGCCTTGGTGGTGAGCTTTCGTTAGGGCTCGTTCTGCATGATCAGTGCTTTACTTTTCACCTTGGGGGATTTTGTCTGAAAGGCTCCTAACTGGGGACTCTTGCTTGCGGCCTACTCGGGCCTAACTTCTGGGTGGTGGTACATGACTCATAATGTGGGTGTCACAGGATGACAGTGACACAAGCAGCAGCAGGCATATATGATGGCGTCTTCTATGGGGATGGGGTGGCAGAGCATCGGCAAGCGTATACACAAGTTCTTCAGGCATCTTGCATTTCTGCGGTAGCTAATTTACAAGGACCATGGTTTTGATATGCAGCGATGGTTGTGGATAGGAACTATACTCCTTGTATCTTGGTCGTAAGGCGTAGGTGGTAGGTTACTCACCGAAGATGCAAGGGCCAACCTACAGGCACTGCAGCATATTAGTACCATAGATTAGATGTGTAGATTCCGGTGGTCAGTCATAATGTAGAATGCAATAATGTAGAAAGTCAAAATGTCACATTTTTTTTTAGAAATCAATAATGTCGAAAAACAATAATGTCAAATTTTTTCTACATTTCTTAGAATTTTTTCGAAAAAAATAAATCTATATATATATATATAATTAAAATGTGTTGAGTATGAGGGATGAGAGGATGGTGGGGGTGGGGGGCTGTCCGGGGGGTGTTGGGTGAGGGGAGTTGTGGGGAGACCCCCCTAGTAAATGATACTCTTCTTGTTTATTTATTTATTGATAGTGCTAATTGACTTTTTTTTCGACATTTTTTTTTCGAAAAATTGACTCTTTTCATTATATGTATAGGTTTTCGACATTATTGTTTTCTACATTTTTTTTTCTACATTTTTGTAAGTCGACATTTTTTTTTTCTACATTATGACTATAAACCGTAGATTCCCATGTGTAGAAAATGACTGCCAATATACTTACTCCTTACTTTGTTCAGAATCCACATACATTTTTTAAGTGGCTATCGTACTTGGCTGAAGTATCAATTTTTCCATTTCTGTGATGAAAGAAAAAGGTGTGTTAGTGTTTGCATTTTTTGAAAATGTACTACATTGCATAATAGACAGTTAACTTTTTTTTTACCCTCATATTTAGTTTACAAACCAGTGTACTGTGCATTGCGCTCAGTTTCTGTGTTTGCTTTTCTATTCCTTGGGTCTGGGAAAAAAAAATCCTTGTCGGTTTAAAAAAAACCTTTTTTTCCTATGGTACTAACTACTTCCATGTTTCCTTTAAGTGTTTCCTTCATCTTTCTGATCAGTGTTATGTTTGTTGCCTTCCTGCCCATTTTTAACAACAGTTAGATACCTGTAGGCGTATTCTACCTCTGCATTTGTTTCCAACGATCTGTGATAATCATTTATTTGTGTCATTCTTCCATCCTGTTGGGTAGTTAGATACCTGTGGGTGTATTCTAACTGTCTGTAGTCTTTCACATAAGTTGTTGACAATCTTGAAGTACACCTTATTTCGTAAATTTTGGCTTTAAGAACATTAAATACGCAATTGTTAGGTTAGCTGGCAATCTCTGCTTTAGAGTAATGGTGCTATCATTACATTCGAACCATCCAGAATTCTTTTTAATGTATGCAGTGTAGTGACCTGCATTGGTTGTAGCTCCTGCATGGTAGATTATTTCTACTGTTGTAAAGGTTTTCTTTCCAAGTGACACTTGACCGTGTGTGAATCCAGTCAGTTTGCAGTTGTTTTTGGTGCCATCTGCATTATAACGTAGAAGCATAAGTATTATGTAGGCACTATGTGATTGTATCAGTAAGGTGGAGTGATTGTCTGAATTGCAAATACTACATTATCTGCTTTTTTTTGTTTGCATTTTGTACAAGTTGCTGAAATGGAATGCTTGCACAATTTGGTATGGAAACATACACAAATCGCTTATTTGGGATTTCTTCCTGTATCACTTTGCTACAGAGAGTGCATGTATGTAAAATTTGGAAGATTTCAATTACAGGTATGCTTTTGTTTTCCAATGCTAATAGTATGTACATTTGAAATTCTTGTGGATCTTCTTGTGAGTTCATAGTGAATTTAACCATTCCAGCACAGTCGTCCAATTGTTGCCTTACTCCATGAACACTGTATGTGGTGTCAGGATTGCTTGTTGCATTTCTATGCAGCACTAAGATTTGCAAACACAATTGATCTGTACTGTGCAGGTAAATATTGTTAACAATTGGTGGCAATTGAAATAGAATATTCATTGCTACATTTGGATAGCAACTTACCCCACTTTCATTTGTAAATTTGAATGGCCCAGCAAGTTTATGTTTATTATTTGATAAGTTCTGTATCTGAGTGCATTTTTCGGTTTTTCTGTTGCTTCTTTGCCGACGTCCCTGGTTTACATTCCCTAATAGGTTGTTCTATGTTTGCGGCAATTGATGAAACTTTAGCTTTTTTTCTTTTCGTTGCGGAATTTGCTGTTGAATTTTGTTGCATTTCTGTTTCATTTACTTTTCTTTTACCATGTTTCACTTTATCTGGAACAGTGTATTGTTTCAGATGTGGGGTGTACAGTGAACGCAATGTATTGTATTCTAGAATGCAAGGAATATCAGCTTTGTTTTTACTTGAATCAAAGTTTATTAATAATAGACTGTCAAGTGTACGTAAGCGTGATAATGCTACGTAGCTCATGCCTTCCTCAAACACTGTGTTTCCTATATCTATCAATGCTTTGTCTAAGGTAAGACCTTAGGATTTATGAATGGTAACTGCATATGCAAGAGTTAGAGAAAATTGCTCTCTAGGTACATACATGTCTTTGAAGAGAAGGAATCGAGCAATTGAGCGCCGTATCCTTTTCACTTCTGAAACTTTATCAAAGCTAATATTTACAAACTGAATGTTGCTATCACGTGGGTATGATTGAAAGCCAACAACTGTGCCCAGTGCTCCATTAACTAGCCCTTGCTCTACGTCAAGGTTACGTTTAAGCATTACTCTACAATTTAAGGATAATTTCAATATTTTTTCCAACCCAGCTGTGTTGGAGATTGAATTTTCTAAACTAATTAGTCTTGTTGTGGCTTGCTCACACATGGGTACTGTCATACCATGTACGTCTAGTTTGTCTGTGGCGCTAATTTCTATTATTGCTTGCATTTCTTTCTTTAACATTGTTTCATTGAATTTGAAACAGCTTGCAAGAGTTGGCATTAAGGCCATACAATTGACATTTTTGTACGCTATTTGTTCCATAACATCAGTTGCACATGCATTATCGCCATAAAGTGCATGTATATGCGGGTTTTCAATACAACTTGTGCTTCTTGCGATAATACACCAACTCTAATACTTTTAAAAATGTTGGCATAAGTGAGATCTGCAGATTGCCGCATGTTCTCAGTTGATTCTCTGTATTGGAAATGTTGGCAAAGGTTAACATTACCTATGCTACCAACAGTTTTCTGGCAGAGTTTGTGGCCTAAGGTTTTAAAAATCGGTTCATCTTTCATTGGTGTCAATTGTAGAAGATCTCCGAAAACGAGAATGTGTTTCCCTGCAAAGAGTTTTTCGTTATTATTTTTAAGTACTTCTTGCAACCTGAGATGAATCAAAGCCAACATTAGGTTGGAGACCATGCTCACTTCATCTATTAGTAGCATTTTCATTTGTTTCAATACTCTACGTAATTCCATTGCAGCTTCTGCAGAAAGTTTGTAGTAGTGTAATTTATTTTGATGCTCTACTGGAAGCAGTAGTAATCAGTGTAAAGTCACACCGCCTATGTTGTAGGTAGCTAAACCTGTGGGGGCCATTACAACAGCTGACAGTTTGGTGTTTGTCAATTGTTGAAGAAACTTGCTGATGATTTTGATTAAGAATGTTTTCCCTGATCCAGCTTCACCACTGATGTACAGCAGTATAGGTTTGTAATTTTGACAGGTACATTCTTTATTTTCATGTTGTACACCATGTACAATTTGTTTTTTTACGTCTTCAAAAATGGTGCACTGATCGTTATTAATTTTTGCTTGTTGAACAGTTAAGTCTTCTGTATCTTCTTGATACTGATACATGGTGTTTTCTACTTCTGCCATAGCTACTTCAGCCTCATTTGCTATTAGTGGTTGTCCTAGTGGTTCTTGACTTCCTGTTACAGAAGGGTGACTACTGTCGGAAGAGACCTTATCTAGTTGGGCCTGAAGTTCTTCTTCCTGTTGCTGCTCTTTGTGTAACATTGTTTTGTACTGCGTAAAGTTCACATCGGTGATAGTGCTTTCATTTGCTTTGAAAGCATCTTCATAGCAGTCATAATGATCTAGTATGTCTTCCTCTTTTCTCCATGGTTTGAAAAGTTGTAACAGAGACATATAATATAGTTATTTCTGTTGAGAAGTTTTTAATGACAATTTTACATGATTAATTAAGCTTCGTTTGGTAAGTTTCACTAAGCTCCCTTCACAATCGGTCACTCTATATCTACGTTTGCTTTCATCAGGTTTTACATTATTTTTGTATGCAAAGTTTTGAGCTATGTGGTATAGACACATGCTTTCAGAGTGGTACTCCTGTTCAGATAGTATGTGCCCAGTTAATTGTTTTTTAGAATGTCTTGGCTGTTGGGATCATTTCTGGCAATTGTTTCTATATCCTCATATGATTTTAGCACTCTTTTTCTAGATTTTGCAGGACCAAGACTGAGCCATTCTATGTTGTCTGATTTTCCATACAAAGCAGTGCCGGTTAAATTATCTGCTGCTTCATATGCCCCACATTCTCTATGAGAGAGCATTTTGATGCCTAGGCTGTACAATTTCTGTGATAATGTTTTGTCTGATGCTAGGTCATCCCAGAGGTCTTGAAGCTCTGTTTTTTCTGCTTTTGTTAAGTAGGCTGTAACATATCGTGCAACAGCAGATGAATTGTCTGCAATGTACTGCACATCTTTATTTGCATTCCATAAGAGGGCAATGATTGCATTGTAATCATTGATATTTTTTGATTCTTCCCTTCTTTTTATGTAATATGTGTTTTTAGGTGATTTACCTTTAACACTATATCGAACTGAAGACATGAAGTTGTTTACTTCACCCTTTTCTGTAACTGGTCTAGGGAAACCAAAGTGGCATTTGGTATAGTATTTACCTTTGTTTTTGTATTTGCGGCAACAATATTTGCCACATTTGTGTCTTTGAAATTGTATAATCTGCCCATGCAGCTCACTATGTGTCTGTTGTGAAGGGATTTCCATGTGACATATTTTTGGATAAACTCCAAAACAGTGCTATCACAGTCGTGCCCCAATTTCGGTGCACCTTTGATCCATAACAGTGTGTGAATATGTGGTGCTCCTCTCGCTTGATATTCTTTTCTCCAAAAGAAGTGCTGCACTTCTCCAAGGTGAGGAACAGTTTTATTGCAAATAGAGTGTAGCATGGCAATTAAATGATGATGGAAATACCTTGAGACATTAACTGGACCTAGAAAGCAAAGTTCTCCAGGTGTTAATATATCTATGTTGTTTTTGTTCCTGTTTGCTATGCGTAGGAACTCATGTAAATCTTCCCATGCATATTCTGCACAACTTAGCGTAACAAACCAAGTTGGTGGCCCAAGGTTTCTGATGATGCAACGCACGTCTCTGTGCCATCTGAACCAATATTCCTTTGTACGACGCATGTTTGCAAACATTTGTTATACTTGATTGTAAAACCTCATCTTTTTCCTGTACTTTTTGTATTAACTGCGTAGCTGACATATTTTGAAAGTGTGTTCCAGATTTAAGAATGTGTGCAACTCCATAACATAGTGTTGCTAATTCACTTTCATAGAGTAGGTGGAATATGTATTCCACTGGGATCTTGCAAATACATTCGTAATGAGCGGTATTCTGATGCCCCAATCTGAGTGGGTCTATCATCGTATCTTCCACCTTTGCCAGTAGGAAATAGCAGTGGAAAAGCACGTGCTTCTATACTTTTTTCCCAAATACTCATTGGTGACCCTTTGGTTTGTCGCATTTGGTAAGTTTCTAGTGCATCATCTATGCTTTCATTGGAATGCAATGGATGAATTCTGTAATGGTCCAAAAGAGTGGATATTGTAGCTGGATCCAGAAGTTCGAATTGTCCAGTTTCTGATGGCTCTTGAATTATTTCAGTTGTTTCCCTTAAACTTTCATCAATATTTATTTCCTTGTAGTACTCATTATTGTCATTTAGATATTGCAATGCTTGTCTAACTTTGTGTAAGTCCACTAATTGTAGCCACATTTTTTTGTCCTTTTTTGGTACTCCATTTACCAGGACTATTAAAGAATGCTCTATTGAACTTTCCACTCCTAGAGTGTGTACATTTTCCGTTAGATCTAATGGCAAATAAACTACTTTGCCACGAATGCCTTTCACCCATTCAGAGGAAGGTAATTTTGCTGTTTTTGGATGAAGGCGTATAAGTGCTGGAAATGGGTGAACTGTTTGAATTATTATGCTCTCATACAAATTGAGCTGTTGCAGGATTTTTGGTAATGGAAACAATTCCAAATTATTTGTAATAGCATGTGAAGGAGTGTGGTTGTTGTCTAATTTTGCAGTACAGTAACTGCAACATATTAGGCATTCAGTTAGTTCATATTTGTTTTCAGCTAAAAGGTACAAAGCTAATTCAAACCATTTAGAGTCTTCATTGTCTTCTATTTTGTATGATATGTATACTTTTTTTGTGTTCCTTTTGCAAAACGTTCTGCGGCAACACACACACACATAGTTTGGTACTTCAGCTGATGACCTTTTAAATTTTACTATTTCTTTTCTGTATGTGTGTAATAGAAGGTTACTATGTGCAGAATTGTTGCTACTATGTTCTAAAACTGTTGCATTTTGTAAGTGGCTCTCACTTCCAAAATACTTTTTCTGAATACGGTCAATTTCTTCTTGTAAGTATTTGGGTGTACCATGCAGAAGAGTGGTATTTAAATTGCCTAATTCTGAAGCTGGACTTTTATGCACTCAATTTCTTACATTGGAATGATGTATTGATATTCTTTTGCTATCATGGAAGGTACTTTTGCAAATAGGCCCAGAAATGCAGGCTAATGAATGTCCTTTTAGTCCTGTGACAAATATCCATATTTTGCAGCACTTTCATTTTACTTTTGTCTTTCCCTTTTACATATTCATTGAACAACTGCCGTAAAGATTTGAAAGCTTTGTTTGGAATGGCACACATTGATGTGCACGCCCATTTGTATACTGGAAAGTGTGGTTCTGCTGAATCAAGAGGTAATTCTGAGTTTTCAGGGGATAGTTTTGTAAGCAGTGTTTCTTGTTCCATAATGGTAGTATTGATTTTCTCATACACTCATCCACTGTTATGAATGGCAATTGTCTTTGTTTGATTTTGTTTGTATGCTTCTTCATTAAAATTTGACTCGGTGGTTGTTGTGTGACTCCATTCACCACCACAAACATGTAAGAAATTATTTTTGTTCACATTCCATATATTGCTGAGTTTCATTTGTAGTTTGGTACTTAGTTTTGTTAGTGCTTTCATCCTATTTAACACTAATATGAACTTCCTTTTGAGAAGGATTGCAGTGTCCGCGAGAGCTTGTAGGATTAACTTTCTACGGTAGGTTTTAAGGGGTGAGGATGATTTCGGTCCTCTTCTTAGTAGATTATTAAGGACTCTGTGACGAAACATTTTTGCTAAAATACTTTTTTTACTATGGGTTCATCTTACACTATCAGTATTATTGGGAACTTTGTTAGCTGTACTGGTAGGTGTTTTTTGGACAACATGTTTGTGTTTTGTGACACTTTTTGATGGAGGAGGTACAGTTTCGGTAGTTGAGACTTCCTTTATTTTGTTACCCAACTACATTAGCTGGTTTGTACCAACATTCTCTACAAACTCTATAACATGTGGATGCTTACATTGGGAACCTTTATTTTTATTTGCTCTACTTCTGCGTTCCTTTCTACGGAGTTGCTATTTGGTAGGCATTCTTTGGTGTCTGTTGAGAAAAAATATATACTTTGGTCTGTTGTCCAATGTATGTGTGCAGTGTGCATGTGTGCATGAGTCTGATGGGGAAGCTCTTTGTCATGGTGTATCAACGTGCATTGAACTCTTGAAATGATTTGGTAAGGCTATTTTACTGTTTGTATACTACTACATTGTGCTTCAGATGAGAGTGCAAAGTGGCCTACTTGTGAGAAGAACCATTATTAATAACCAAAATGCCAAAAACTTCCTACAGCAACTTCTTTTGACAATCTAACCTTCTAAGGATTACGTATGTTATTTGAGTACCAAACACACAGGGATTTGTCAGCCATTCTGCCTGTTATTCTTTGTTCAATAAATTGATATTTATAGGTAGAATGGTTTAGAAATCAATGCTTGCTTTGGTGCCCTAAAAAAAACAAATAACCCACGCAGCCTCTTTGAGGAGTAGTTACAATATAAAGGTTGTACTGCACTTACATTTTTGTGCAAGATGAGCAGGTTTCTTCGGATATGTTGTCTGCAGTGTAGATGCTGTTGATTGTCAGGAGAGTAGTCTTCACTGCGATTCAAAAAAATAAACTCAATTACTTTGTGTGTTTGCAGCAGTGATGATACTGCACACAATAATAGTGCTTCTTTTTCGGCAGAGCATTCAACTTTCATATTTCAACCCAGTGCACGTGTACATTTCACTTCACTGTGTGCAGTCTTTGCATGGTACATGCAATATGGTACTTGAAAGTCCTTCAAAATAGCTAAAACTTTTAAGGGTATGGAAATGCCTTGTTGTTTACAAAGTGTACTATGCATAGGAGAGAGGTTTGTAAGCGATAGGGCATAGTATTAGATGGGGAACCATTTTCTACTTGTAAATTAAAAGCACGATGCCGAAAAATCAGGAGACCCTCAGAAGGAAATGTCACCACCGCAATCGGGAGAGCTTTCTATTCTCATACGATCACATTGCAAGTAGCATTACTGTAGGCTGTACAGAGTACACAACTCCGACATTTTCACATACACATACAAAATTGAGTTCTGCCCTTAATAGGCATGCTTGCAACGTATGTACAGGTTATGCGGACGACAGTAAGCAGTCGTGCGATTTGTGAATGACAAATCGGACATCTTGCACTTTAAAGGGGGAGCGTTGTTATGTATTCCCTATGGACATTTAGCGGCATTATTTTGTTTAAATTAAATCATAAGGGTTCCACATGTTCTCTGATTAAAATATACATACCTGTTCTCTATACTCATGCATGTGCCCATGCATGGAGCTGTACGTAGAAATTCGCAATATTTGCACAGTAGCTTGTGAAGAAGGTGCTTTGCAATGATATGCGACTTCCATTCAGAATCATCAACAGTAATTTTGAAGTGCGCAATGTTGATGACAGAGTTAAAATTAGCGATGTTCAATGTGATTGGTGGATGATTGTGCGACTGCTTAGTTGTGTCCAATGAGGGACTCGCTTTGGTACCGCTGTAGAAAGGGTGGAAGGACTGGGTAATAGTTACGTGCCACACATAGGCAACGCTTGTCCGCTGGTAGGGCGTGTCACATATGGGTTTCTACAGCAAATCCTGCGTGGAAAGGCGACTGTAGGCATCAGCCAATCAGATGTTCACATTACTCTTTTGTGTCGAAAGACGGTGCGCACACTGAAGATGGCAGAGGTGGAGAGGGTCAGGGTGTTGATGCTTGGAGACATTTTTGTGCAAAGCTTACAACACTATGCCGAGAGTAGGCATGTGGCACACCATTTCGATGTGAGAGGAGTGGAGCTGGTGTGGAGCGCTGACACTGATGCCAATGCTGCAGCATTTCTGCAAGTTTGTAGAGACATGCTTACAATGACCACTCCTCATGTGGTAATTTTGCACTACGGTGCTTGACATTTGGCGTACGTGACTTCACACACACAACTTTTGTTGGCAGATTTGGCACAGTTGGTTGAAGCACTCATGACCATCTTCCCAACAACGAAAGTAATTTTTTCTGCTTTACTCCCTGAGTACAATGGAACAACAATTCTGTTTTCTGTCCACATCAAAGCATCGGGAGGGGTATCATAAATCGCGGCATGCGTGCATTCATGCTACGAGCTGGTATGTTTTTTTGCTGCCATGATAACATTGCTCCAAGCAATATGGATTACTTTGAAGGAGATGGTGTTGCGCTATCTTCTTTGGGAAATGTGATGTTCTTTTGGAACGTAAGGCTTGCTTTAGAGAAGGTTCTGTGATGTTTGCAAGAGTAGGGCAAGGACTAAAAATACAAAAGAAATACATAAATTACCAGATGTCTGTACGGTATCTGGCCAAAATAAAAAATAAACACTCTTTTCAGAGCCTACCTTAAAGGGGAATAGTACTTTAGTGTACCGTCGTCACGCTCTGATCCTGTACATGTCCGCGAACATGGCGGTAGTTTGCAGCCAGCACATATCACCAACGGGGATTCAGGGGTGGAGACGCATGTAAACGAGAATGAGCAGAGCTAGGGATTGGTCCATAAAGTTCAGTAGGTGTGTTCTGACCGACGTATTTAGTAAAACCGTCTTCTCCATCACAGGAGACCACACAGCCATGGCTTTCCATGCTCGAAAATAGATTATCTGCATAATGGGATACTCATGGATACATTGGTTGAAGGTGCATGCATAAAGCTGCAGTTTATCTACAAATCTCGGATTTCCTCATGTGGAAGTGCACTGGCATGTCGTGCGTGGCATGAGATGGCTGGACTTGGTACCTCTCTGTGTGACTTTACTGACAGAGCGTCCTCCAAATATACTGATCATTCATTGGGGAGGAAACAGTTTAGGCCATGTATATGGAATTTCTTTGCAATTTGCAATGAAGGAAGGACTCGCAAAGCTCATGGACATGTTTCCAAATTGTCAAATAATTTTTTCACGTATTGCCCAAAGACAAATATGGCTGCGTTCTTCTGCGTTTGGTCCACAAATGGAGAAAGCGAGACGCAATGTGAATAAGGCTATGTGTGCATTTTAAGAGATGTTGGCATGTCCTCTTTCCACAATGTAAACATTTTGTTTCGCAGCACTTTCATTTTCCGCAGAGATGGAGTCCACCTCACATATGCTGACTGTCAGATTTTTCTTCGCAATGTACAAAATGCATTGCGACCTCTTTTGCAATCACACTAACCTATCTGACCATCCGTTTTCGCCAATCCACAGTTTTTGACCCACACAACACACCACCGAAAGGCTCTTTTCAGAGAAGCGACTTACTCCCAACGTACACTTCATTGTGTTTGCTCCGCTTGCACCCTCCCTTTTTTCCCCTACAACTGTCAGCAAACTTTTTCTGAACTCTGCGGGGGTCTACAACCGTCACCTCATAGTTCTATTGTTATACTGAGAAAGGCGGCTCTGAAAAGAGCCTTTTCTGTAATTTTTGTTGTTTTTACATTGATTGCTTAACAGCACACGGCACACTAGGAGAAGAGGCCAAAGGAGGGTAAGGAAGGGACACCAGCCACGGGGATAAGAAAGGGCAAATGAACAGCGAAAGATTTAGGGTGAGCTTTATTTAGGTAAGGAGCAGATCTTCTGGTGCTCTGTGACTGCAGCCTCAAAAGCACTTCGAAAACTCTCCCCCTTGCAGAGTACTGCGTCACAATACGTGCACACTACTGTCACCTTTGAAAGGTAAGGGTCAACAGCATTGCGAATGGCTTGTGAGGCAGCTGGAGGGAGGCGCTCCCCACAGGAGTGTCTCTTGTGGTGGGAGGATCAGACACAGAGGATGCTGTGGAGGAACTCAATCGACTACGCTCTTCACATGGCACCACCTTGCGAATGTCCGCAGTGTGGAATGAAGTGAGGTGTCGCTTCATGGTTGTCGTACCAAAACTGTACGCACCAAATCTCCCGCGACTCAACACCACCTCGCACTGATTACACTTCACCAGGTTCGCACATGCTTTTGGTACGTTCCCATAAATGGAAAACAACAGCCACACCCACGACTCCCACTGAGTGCTCCCAGTCCGGAGTTCCTCCACTTCATTCTCTTCCTCCTCTTCTTCCTCGCTCTCTACATCCTCACCCATATATCTCTCTGCAGGCCCTTGGGGAGGTGGTGGTGGTGGCGGGTTTGGAGGTGGTGCAGAGGCTACTGACCCAACAGCAGCCATGGAAGCCATAGCGATTAGTTTCCTTTTGGTCAGTACAGCAGTAAAGGCAGTACACCTCAATCTGCTATAGCTAGAAGGACAATGAAGAAGCGCTCGGGGGTGTGGCCATTTGTAGGGGTGGAGGGGTGTGCCTCATGACCGTCTTCATCCCTACACAGCGGTACAGAAATTTTACACAGCAAGTCCTGAGGTAAGCTATTGCCTGGGATATGTGAAATTACATGTTTACACTCTACAATACATTGCCTTGTGTCTACAAGTTCTTTTGTACTGTTGCGGAAGCACACCAACCACGCAAATTAGTCCCCACGCTCAGCGTGGGTGTGGTCACATGATGACGTCCTCAACACATCCGCGCCAGTAATGAAAGTCCCCTGGACAGCAAATGCAAAGAATCAAACGTGTGCATGCGCGTAAGTGTCCTACGGACAGAGTTCGGGTTCTCAAAGTAATTCAAAGTGCGACACAAGTGAGATGGACAGTTAGGGACAGGCGCAATGTCGCTATACTTACGTTTGTACTGCGCATGTGCACGCATGCTATGTTCACTGTACGGACAGTTCCAGTGTCCTTAGGACAACTCCATTTTGTTTGCCTACGAACTTGCCGGCCACCGCGCCTGTTCTACGGACGGCACCATTTTGACTGCGCCCGATACGGACAGCTATACTGTCCTTCACAGACTTCCATTTTGCTCATTTACACCCATTCCAGACATCTGGTGTGTTCTACGAACATGTATAATTTCGTTTCCAAGCGGTACAGCGAAGTATCCTTTGGACACCCCTTTCTGTTTATGTACACACAATTTCAACAGATGGTGCAGTCAAACATCAAATCCATCTTACTTGACATTAGTAAGGGTAGCTGTACTGCCTTTACAGCACCCACATTCCATTCCTTGCGGATAGGTCGAACAGGCGCGCTGTTCGCGAACATTTTCGTCTTTAAAAAAAAAAAATTAAACACAAACATTTTCTCTACAACTACTGTACAAAAACATTTAAAACACACATACACATCATTCTAAAGAAATAGCGGGGGAAGCAGACACTGAAAGAAATATGGGGGAATTAGGATTCAACACTGGCTGGTTATGAGGAGAAGATTTGTGAGGGGAAGAAGGGATGGATATTTTGTCAAAAAGTCTATTTTCCTCTTGAAGGTTTAGGGAAGGGCCTAGCCATCATTCACAAAGCTACCTTACCTATCAAACTAGCTACTACCCTGATATTCTCATCTTGTGAACTCCTTACTGCCAAATTGCACCTCTCTTGTAACCGGACTCTCACCTTGCATGTTATCTACAGACCACCTGGACCACTGGGAACCTTTGAAGACGACATAACCAGCATTATAACCAACAATACTAAAGACCACGCTCAAATACTATTACTGGGAGACTTTAACCTGGGCTTTAATGACAGCAACGACAAACATGCCCTATCTGTCGCCTCACTCCTGAATGACCACGCCCTATCTCAAAAAGTCTCCTCTCCTACTCATGCCAAAGGCAGAACCTTAGACTGGGTTGCTGATCGGAACTGTAACATCAGTATTACCAACATAATACCACAATCCTGGACTGACCACCACTTAATTGTATTCAATGCCTCACTAGACCTTATCCGGCCCAAACCTATACTCATGGCCCCGCCACTTCCCACCAGAAGTAAAAAAGACATCACATCAGAACAACTCCTACCCTACCTTCTCCCTACTCTTAATAACTTAGACAACATTACAGACCCTACGTCGCTGGTAGAAGCTTACAACAGCTCTATGCTCAAGGCACTTGACTCGATTGCCCCCACCAAGTTGCGCAAAAGCAAACAACTCTGTCACCTTAACAACTGGTTCACGCCACACCTGAAAGACCTTAGAATCCAAAAAAGAAAGTTGCAGTCTATCTGGCAACACTCACCCACCGAGGAGAACAAAACTAAATTAGCCACCCTTGCCAAACAGTATAAAAAGGAAATCATAAACACTAAAAGAAAAACCTTCAATGACAGAATCTCTAAAGCCAAATCAGACACCAAGGAGCTATTTTCCATCCTCCGTGAAATGGAATCACCCATAACCCCACCTGACAACATTCCCAAAAGCAAGTCCTGGTGCACTAATATACAAAATGCCCTGGCGGATAAAATTAGCTCGCTCCAATCTAAAATTGCTAACAAAAAAGCCTCCTTGCTCCTGCCAACAGAACCCATATTGCAACCTCAGCTCCTCCCAAACCAATCTAACACCCCCCACCTATTTAGCTTCAGAAAGATATCCATATTGGAGACAGAAAAAATCATACTATCTCTAAAACCCTCCAACTGTAAAGGTGACAGCTGCCCGGCCCAAATTATAAAAGATGCAGCTCGAGACCTTGCACCCTTCATTTCAAAAATCATTAATGCATCCTTTAAGTCTAATCTAGTACCGAACAACCTCAAACAATCCTGGGTGCTTCCCTTGCTAAAAAAACAAACACTTGACCCTGCTATACCAACTAACTACAGACCCATCACTACTGTCCCTTTCTTACTTAAAATCATAGACAGAGTAGCATACCTGCAAATCCAGGACTACTTAGAAACTAACAATTTACTAGGATCACGGCAATCTGGCTTCCGTCCCCTTCATGGCACTGAAACAGCCTTGATTGACCTCAAGACCCAAATTGACGAGTTGAAGGACAATGGTAAAACAGCGATGCTACTCCTCCTTGACCTATCCGCGGCCTTCGACTTGGTAGATCATGCAGTCTTATGCAATCACCTAAGCTCGGCCGCTCATTTCTCAAGTGATGCCATAACTTGGGTACAATCCTTCCTTGCAAACCGGACAATGAGAGTCTTCTCACCCTCAGCAGCCGCTGATCCCATACAAGTTTCATGCGGTGTTCCCCAAGGATCATGTGTTTCTCCGAAGATGTATAACATCTTTACTAAGCCCCTGTTTGATAAGTTGGACAGACTGGGTGTTGTCTACACTAATTACGCAGATGACACTCAGATTCTAATCCCCCTTTCGGGTAACTTCTTGGAAGACACGGACTTAGTAAATAAGATATATCTCCTCATTCAGGCTTGGATGGCATCCCATGGCCTCTGCCTGAACGACGACAAGACGGAGCTACTAATCACTGGCTCAGCGTTGGCTATCAAAAAACTTGACCCCAACTATGCCTCATTCAACATTGACAACAACGTCATTAAAGTGATGCCTGCAGTCAAAACCCTCGGGGTCTATCTTGATTCAGCGCTCACCTTCAAAAAGCAAACGAACTCGCTAGCATCCTCCACGGCATATACTTGCAAATTGATCCGAGCATGCAGACCTTTTCTAACTGAGACCAGCTGCATCACATTAGCCAATGCTCTCATCATATCCAAGCTGGATTACTGCAATGCCCTTTATGCAGGCTCTAACAAGTATATCCTTGACAAACTACAAACTCTCCAAAATAACGCTATCAGAGTAGCTTTAAATATTCCTAACAGAGCCCACATCTCCACCTTTAGGAAAAATATCCATTGGCTAAAAATCAAAGACAGGATCACCCTCAAAATACTCTCCCTCACATCCAAATGTCTCAACAACATTGCCCCCCCTTATCTGGCCAACAGAATCCACAAGAGAACCTCTAACCGTCCCACTAGACTGACCAACGCCTTCACCTTAGTGGTGCCTAGATTCAAAAAGAGTACAGCCGCCGGCTCTAGTTTCCCAATCATAGCTGCGCAAACTTGGAACAAACTCCCCTTGGATCTCAGAATGGACCAACCTTACTCTAGTTTCAGGCGAAAAGTCCTCACTTGGATCCGTGCCAATGACACTTAGCTCGACCTCCCCCTCCCACATAGACACTAGATGCCTGCAACCAGCTGAAAGACATCCGATCAACTTGACTGAACCGTAGTTCCGCATTTCTTTATTTCTTTGATCTAACGTGAACTGTATAAACTGCCCTTTTCTTGATTTAATTGCGAACTGCATAACGTGTATTTCTCCTGTAACTAAGTTCTTAAGCAATCTTGTACTGTTTGCGCCCAGCTACCCCTTCGGGTTTGGTTCTGCGCTATACCAAATAAACAAACAAACAAACAAACAAACAAACATGGGTCACTAGGGAATGGACAAGCAGGGCAGGTGCAGGTGGGGCAATGGTAACAACATTTTCCTCTCACACAGTCCTCCACAAACTCCCGTAAACCTTTAAATTCTCGTTCAATATGTCAATTTTCTGCTCTATCCTTTTTATCCTGTCTTCTTCTGTCTCGTTTGTTGCCCTTTCCTCTTTTTTTTCCTGGTCTGTTGAAAAATAAAATACATAAGTTAAATTCCTATAAAATACTGGTCACTATTTTGCATATGCAGAGCAATGTGTACCATTATTGTCGCTGTCTTCAGACATTTCCCCATGTGGGAAATACTCCTCCAGATACTCCAAAGTACTAGCCATTTCCGAGTCCAAACAACAGAAAGAAATTATTATTTCTGTACCACATACCAAAAATAAACCACACCCATATGAAAAAAATGACCTGCACTCACTCTTTTGCTGTAATCTCCCTTCGTCCTACTTCGTCCGTCCACTGTTGTTCCAGGCTGCCGAGTTTCTGTGATGTGATTACGCTGGAGGCATCCTTTTTTTTATGGTACCATCCACTTCATTCTACATGGTTATTAAATGTGTTGTTTTCTTTTCCCAGCTTCAGGTTTCCATATTTACTTATTACTACTTATAATATCTTTATGTCTGTGACGTCCCAGTTAGTTTGTGCGCGCATGCGCGAGCCTCGTTTCGGGCCCGCGCATGCGCAGGTTAAAATAAACTGCGTACCACGGCAGTTGCCGCCGGGACGCGTAACGAGCAACAGCGCGTCCTGTGTCTCCTTCCATGTATGTGTGGGCCTGCCTGCTGTGAGTGCTTGTGGGTCACCCGAGGCACGGGTGGCTGCCCTCAACACAACAACTGGCGACGAGGCGGGATACCGCTGTAGCGCTCGCCCCATATACACGGCCGTGAAAAAAAATCAGCAACGCTACGTCGGATGGAAGCGCGGACCCGGCGCAAATATTCCGGTGATGTCGAGAGGCAAGCACACAGCAGTAGCGGCCTGAAAGGGTCCTCGTGCGCTGCTGTTTAAGTGCAACCAAGCAATTTTTGGAACTTTTGGTCGCCCCAGATCCCGGAGGACGATTTTTTCAACACAGACACCCTGTGGAGGAGTGCTGTAAGACACGACAAGGTGGTGGATCAGCAAGCAGCAATCTGAGGTACGTGTGAAATCCATCCCAGTCAGGTTTGCAACCTCTGAGACATTAAGAGGTGCCTGTGCGACCTGTGAACATGGCAGAAAGTGATGACGAAGGAGGAACTGCGGCAGTAGTGACGAGAGCACAACAGGGGTCATTGCTACCAATGCAAGAATTTGATGTATCAGGTCCCCCGTCGAAATTAGGTCCAAAGTGGTTGCTATGGATCAAGAAACTTGATATGTATTTCACAGCAACGGGGATAACTGACGATGATGCAAAAAAGGCGACCCTGTTATATTCCGCAGGTGTGGACGTCATTCGCATATATGAATCTCTTAACCTGCAAGTTGTCACATATGATGCCGTCAAGGCTGCATTGGATAATCACTTCATACCACTTTCCAATGTTGATTACGAAAGATTCCTGTTCTGTGGGGAAAAACAGAAGGAAGAGGAATCCCTGGATCGATTTTGTGCTAGACTGCGGCTGATGGCCACCACGTGTCGATGGGACAATGATGAGTTGATGATACGTAATCAGGTTATCCAAGGGTGTAGATCTGGAAAACTACGGAGACAAATACTGAGAGAGCCAGGGTGGACTCTACAACAAATACTAGACAGTGGCAGAACGTATGAGCTGGCGGAAGCGAGAGATGCCAAGATGGACGCCACAGTGCGACCGGGCGCATCTGAGGATGCGTTTGCCATCGGCAAGCGAGCTAGATCGAAAGACAAGTGGGGCCAGAGAAGGGAAGGGACTCAAACACCACATGGGTCTAACTTGATTTGTCAAGACTGTGGGTATGATTTGCCTCATTCGGAGGAGTGTCCGGCAAAATCAAGATCGTGTGGCAGGTGCAATGGACCGGGACACTATGCGAGAATGTGTCGTGCCCCTGCTCCCGTCTCTGTACAGAGAGGCCCGGCCAGAGTTCGGGGGAGCGGGTCAAGAAGACAACGGAGCATTGCGGCCCTGGAGCAGGAAATGCAAAGACTACAGTTGGCCGAGGAGGAAGAGGAAGACGAGGACGAAGTGTTCTTCATTTCAAACATTGCCTCTGGAGTCAAGAGAAAGAGACAGCCCAAGTGTGTAGTGGACATACAAGGAGTACCGACACAAGTGCTAATTGACACCAGGGCCTCGGTCTGTGCACTGGCGGAAGAACACTATCAGAAAATTCCAGGCCCTCCCACACTGGACAGGTCAGCGGCGAAAATATTCACGTTCGGCGGGGAAACTCCGCTGCCAATCAAGGGCGTGTTCATAACTCCTGTATCCAAGGGAGGAAAAACGATTAAGGCAAGATTTTTTGTCACGAATGTGAGTCCCCATTCGTTACTCAGCTGTGTAGCATCTGAAGCACTGAACCTGGTTCATTTCGCATATGAGGTTTATCTGACGGACATTGAATCACTGCTTGTCAAGTTTGGGGGCATTTTCCAAGGGGTCGGAAAGTTGAAGGCGCACCCTGTGCGTCTGCACATTGACGATTCAATTAGGCCAACAGCCCTGAAGCATAGGCAGATCCCATTCCATCGAAGGGAGAAGGTGGAGGAGGAGCTGCGGTCGCTTGTCAACATGGACATCATTGAGAGGGTTGAAGGGCCTACGCCCTGGGTGTCACCAATAGTGGTCACGCCCAAGCCGAAACAGCCTGGCGCGGTGAGAATCTGCGTAGATATGCGCCTCCCTAATACCGCAATCAAAAGGGAAAGACACTTGACGCCAACCCTGGATGACATCGTAGGGGAGCTACAGGGGACAAAAGTGTTCTCTAAATTGGATCTGCGGGCGGGCTATCACCAGCTTGAGCTCCACCCGGACTCGAGATTCATCACCACATTTACGACGCACGAGGGTCTCTACCAATTCAAACGCCTGAGTTTTGGCATTTCGTCGACTGCCGAGGTGTTCCAAAACACAATCAGGGGAGCTTTGGCAGGCCTAAAAGGTGTGTTGAACATGAGTGACAATATTTTGGTGTTCGCCAACTCTGAAGCCGAACATATGAAAAGGCTCGAGGACACACTAAAGAGACTGCACAATCTGTGTCTCACTCTACACTGTCAAAAGTGCGAATTCTTTAAAGACCGAATTGGATTTTTCAGATTCATCTTTCACGCCGCCGGCGTGTTGCCTGACCCGGCAAAGATCAGAGACATTCGGGAAGCCGCCGCACCACAGTCTCCCACAGAGGTAAGGAGTTTCCTGGGTATGGTGACGTACTGCGGGCGCTTCATTAAGAGTTTGGCCTCGCTGGCGGAACCACTCAGGGCACTGACGCAAAATGATGCTGTATGGGAGTGGGAAACCCGAGAACAAGAGGCATTTCAAGCTCTCAAAAATGCCCTGTCCGATGAAGACACGGTGGCGTACTTCAATCCATCGGTGGAGTCCGAGATTGTAGTGGATGCTAGCCCTGTAGGGGTGGGGGCGGTGTTGCTACAGCCTGACGAAAGGGGGGACATGCGGCCAATTGCATACGCGAGTAAAGCCCTTTCCAGTACCGAAATGAGGTACTCGCAAATTCAGAGGGAGGCCCTGGCCATCCTGTGGGGCTGTCGCCATTTCCACCTCTACATTTTGGCCAAGCCTGTCGTGGTGGTGACAGACCACAAACCGCTTTTGCCCATATTGGCGGGAGTTTCGTCAAAACCGCCCCCAAGAATTGAGAGGTGGATGTTGGCCCTCATGGAATACGGTGTGCGGCTAATATACAGACCGGGAACCAACAACCCAGCGGACTATCTGGCGCGCCATCCCAACAAGGAGAATGCTGGATTGGAGAGCGGTGAAGAGGACTGCCAAGGTTTGCTCTGTCAAGTAGTGGAAGGAGCACTGCCAATGGCTCTCTCGAGACTGGCAATAGCGACGGAATCATCCAACGATGAGGTCTTCGGCATTATCAAAGCCGCGGTGAAGAGCGGAGATTGGAGGGAAGTGCTGCGCAATAACTCACGGCGCCACGAGGAGGCACGGAGGGACCTGCAACTGCTCTGGCGAGTTAGAGATGAGCTATCCATCTCTGATGATGGACTACTCCTCAGAGGGCGACAAATTGTCATACCACAAAGGCGCTAAGGAAACGGGTGTTGGAACTGGCGCACATTGGTCATCAAGGGGTCGTCAAGACCAAGGCGAGGTTAAGGCCCAAGGTCTGGTTTCCAGAGTTGGAGCGCGAGGTTGAAAATTTTGTGAGAAGATGCCTGTCCTGTCAAGCGGCAACCCCAGGAGACAAGGCCCCACCAATATGCTCGATGGAGCGCAGCACGAAGGCATGGGGGACTGTTCACGTGGACTTTGGCTCGACTGGTCGAGGCATGTACTTCCTGGTGGCCATCGACCAGTGGTCGAGATACCCTGAGGTAGAGGTGGTGGAGTCGACTGCAACAGAGTTCACCACCAGAGCGTTGGACAAAATATTTGCAACGCATGGCTTCCCGGACATACTGTGTTCAGACAATGGACCCCCATTCACTGGCAGCCAGTTTGCCCAATTCCTCCGAGAAAGGGGAATACATCACCTCCGGGTGTCTCCACTATGGCCACGAGCTAATGGAGAGGCCGAAAGAATGATGCGGATGCTCAACAAGGTACTGAGGATTTCAGCCAGTGGGGGTGCAGACCTGCTGATGAAGCTAGTGGAATACCTGCGAGAATATCGAGCTACGCCCCATCAGTCCACGGGGGTTGCTCCCGCAGAGGCGCTGTTTGGGCAGTGCCCGAGGGGAATGCTACCGGAAGTGGAGGGCCGAGGGCCTGGGGTCATTGATGACGGGAAGGTTCAAGAAGAACGGGTGTTGCGCAACAAGAAGGAAAGTGAGAGGAGGGGTTTGCGAGAAACGGAAATGCAAGTTGGAGATTCGGTGGTGGTTCGGAATCGGCACCCGGGAGGCAAGTTGTCTCTTCCTTTTGAACCTCGCCCCTGGAAGGTAACGCATGTGAAAGGGACCATGGTGACGGCAGCGTGCGAGCGTGGCACCGTCACCCGCAACCTGTCCTTCTTCAAGAAAGTGGACATGCCGGATGAAGCCCAGACCCCGGGTGAGACTTTAAGTCCGGAAAGGAGCCCCAGAGCGCACGAGGACGTGCCATCGAGTGAGAGCACTCCCGCTGGAGACGGTGACCGCCCCCTGCCGACTGTCCCGCCCCGGTATCCCGTCCGCCGGGATCGCAAGCCACCGGTTCATCTCAAGGACTACGTCCTGGACTCAGGGGACTGAGCCCATCGCAAGAGAGGTCGTTCCAGTTTGGTGAGACAACGTATTCATGTTTACAAGTTCAGGGGAGCCTGCGCACCCCGAGTGTTATACTGTTTGTCGTTAAAGAAATAAAGGGATGTGACGTCCCAGTTAGTTTGTGCGCGCATGCGCGAGCCTCGTTTCGGGCCTGTGCATGCGCAGGTTAAAATAAACTGCGTACCACGGCAGTTGCCGCCGGGACACGTAACGAGCAACAGCGCGTCCCGTGTCTCCTTCCATGTATGTGTGGGCCTGCCTGCTGTGAGTGTGTGTGGGTCACCCGAGGCACGGGTGGACGCCCTCAACACAACAATGTCCTTCTTCTACGGTGCACACTTTTGGTGTAAGACAATAGTACATTTTCAGCTACCCCCTGCTTCTTTGGGTAATGTTGATCCTGTCCACCCCCATCCGCAAACAGTCGCTCAGTCCGTCCCTTTCCAATATCAATAGGGAGGGGGTTCTGTATGTTCTATGTTAAATGTATGTCAAGTATGTACATTACACTACATATCTCTCAAAATCATATGATTACAGTGTATATTCTGCACAACAACTTCATTGCCACAATGTCATGCTTAAGTTCCACCTTCCAAAAACCTGTACAATTCCCTACAAAAAAAATACGGTTTTAAGGGGACGTTATGGCTAAGTTGCCCTCCCAAAAACCAGTAAAATTCACCACAAAAAAAACTTTGTTGAGGGGACGTTATGGTTAAGTTGCCCTAACAAAAACCTGTACACTCACTAAAAAAATACTTTCCATCTCCCCTTTATTCTTCAAATTAAAACCGAAAAACCCCTGAAATTCGACAGTTATGGTAAACTAAGCCCCTAACCCTGCCACCACCCCTCTGCACTGCTAACACTAACATACAGACCATGAAAGATGTCATCTCAAATGTCAATGATGACATCAATTTTGACATCATTTGTTTAGCCCCTTTCTTTTCCTTCCCTGCCATACATATATATGTACATTCAGTAAAAGAATTTCACTAAAGGAATGTTATACTTCACAGTGCAACCAAACACCATTGCACATTTCCCCATTATAGTAAGCTAAGCAACCATAACTCGCACCATCTACATGCATTGCTAAGACTAACACACAGGACATCAAAGATGAGATCACAAATATCATTGATGACATCACTGAAAAACGGTATCCACTCCCGGGTGCAACAGTACTCCGGCTATAATTATCTTGAAAAACCTCATAAATCCACACACAGACCGTGCTAACTGTGCAGCCAGAAAGTCCTTTATTGGTGAAAAGGATATGTGGACAAGGAAGGCAACAGCAGCATTTTACAGGTAAGAACAACGCATTTCACCCTACTCGGGCTTCGTCTGCTATGTGTCATGGAGAGAGAACTGCATTATTATAGCCAGGTAGTATAAGTCCATCTTCACTTGTTAGCACTCTTGTGTGTTGGTGTAGTGTGAGACTCTTTTCTATAGAAATAGGCAGCCATAATTAAATGTCTTTAAACAATGCTTTCATTCTATTTGAATGCTTGAGATATAAACAATGCAGATGACAAATATAAGTTATGCATGTCCCATAATTTTCACAGTGCTTCATTTTTACTAAAGTGCTCAGTGCTTTTGATAACAATGTTGTATTAAATTAATGACAATGCTTTCCTTCTATTTAGATGTCTATTAGTATGTAATACAAGAGAAAGTAGTTTCTTTGCTTGTTTTGTAATATTGGTTGAATTTCTTTACCTCAAGTGGGTATAACAAAGTGCTTAGTACTAATAATGACATCATAATGACCCCTAAGAGCCATTTGTTTGTGTAGCTATGTTAAAGTGCACAGTGCCTTATTATTAAGTCAATGTTATATATTAAAGTGCTATGTGCTGTAAAAAATACAGTTGTATGTTGAGTCTACTTACTTATGTGTTACTTAGGTAAGCATGCATTGGGCAATGAATCATAATGTAACATGGTTCTGAATGTGGATCCAGACCAATCACAATGTTCTATTCATGTGTTTATTACAGTGTTCCACTGTGATGTATATGTATTCTTAGAGTGTTATTATTTGTGGACTTCTTCATGGAGTTCTTGAATCTTCAGTTGGGTTCTGCCTTCAAGGGTGGTGCCTGCTGTCGCTTTGAGCTGAACTTAATTAAAGAAGCCTGAACTACTTATACTGCCCCGAGCCATTACTTCTCATTGGACTGCATGTATTATAATATACATTCAATTTCATTATCCCAAGTGCGTATGATAAAGTGCTTGGTGCTAATGATGACATCATGATGACCCCTGAGAGCCATATGTTTGTATGGCTGTGTTAAAGTGCACAGTACCTTCTTATTACAGTGGATGTTGTATACTAAAGTGTTATGTGCTATAAAAAACACAGTTGGACTGCTAAACATTTAAATGCTATATGCTCTTAGTGTGAATATTACAGATCAGAGGATAAATCATAGGTTGGAATTGAAGACTGTGTGTTACCCTTACAGGCGCCTCTGTGGTATTAAAAAACAACTAGAATTCAATATTTGATTTAAAGTAGAGACTGTATGTTGCCCTTGTTGGTGCCTCTATGATGTGAGTGGACCAGCTTCATTTTTATAAAAAAGAAAATTATTATATATAATATATATATGTGTATAGAATCTGGATGTTCCACGTCATGTTTAGCAAACTAGGCAAGTTAAGCAAACTAGGACCCCATGAACGAAAGGGATGAATGTGTGGCACAGTAGAAGAAAACAGCTCATGATGGAGGAAGAATCAAGAAGGCTTGTCTGGCCCAGTGTCAAGGCTTGAGGCAGCCAAGCAACTGGTTATCTATTCGAGAAGATGCAATGAACGTGAGAAGTGAGGCAAGCTCCTGTTCAGGTGTAATGGGAAAACAATATGAGTGCCAGGTTGTATTCATGTAATAGTATTAAATACAAAAGAAAGAGCTCAAACATAGTCTCCAGTCACATGGTCTAGATGGAAATAGACTTTGGCCAAGCTACATCAAGACTGAAGGTAAAACTGTGCTCACACTCCCTTTTATTCTCAGGTGCAGTGATACTTTGCAAGGCCGAGTTCAAAGACAATTTGAATGGCAGACAGCAGGAGTGATGATGGATGATGTGCTAATTGGGTGGGAAGTCATGGTCAAGTACACCCACAAGCACCTGGGGTACCAGCTTGCGTGCTGCTAGTGAGTGGAATATTCCAGAAGGGTACACGCGTGCCAACCAATTGTAGAGGGCCACGTAGCAAAGAGGCCTATAGTTTAAAAGCCAATGAAACTTTGTGCATTTCATGACAGCAAAGATGACTTGTACTAGGGGTGAAGTTGTCCACCTAACTCTAGAGACCCAATCATAATCCTATCCCCCATAGAAAGTATACCTAGATGTTCTCCGTAGACCAAGCACAAATTTTCCTATTTTGCCACGTAGTATGGTGTCAATGATGACACATTTTTACTTTATAAATGTAACTTTTTATGAAATGCTTTCAGAATCTCGAGAGAGACTTGAGCTAACATCCCTTGATGTTCATTGTATTCCCTGTTTTAGATAATTGCAAATTAAACAGTTATGTTTTGCCAACTTCCTGGTCAGTCTTATTATTAGTGTCAGAGTGAATTCTGCATCCCCATACATCTAATTAATCGTTACCTCGCTTAAAGGGTCTACGGGTTCACGTGGTAGCAGAGGATGATTACAGTACCCATCGAGCATTAGGTTTCTAGTGTTTCAGACAATCAGACACCCTTTGTCATCTAGCCAGAAGATCGCAAAGTTTCCTGTAGAGAGCGGCCGATATAGAAAACTTGCAAGTAGATCGATACAGGTGGCAAGGGCCCCTCTTTTACAAAATCCCTACTGGTTTCCACAGGCGCTGAGGCAACAGTGGTCGATTGGAAGATGGGCACGATACCGAAGGTCTTGAGCTGAAGAACGTTTTGTGAGTAGATTGAGGGGAATGGCAAAATAAGGGGATGGGATTGTGGTAATGTAGAAAAGTAACACAAGGTTGTTTAAAATAACAAGGCATGTGTATAGAACATGAGGAGCATTTTTGAGAGCCCTGTTTTCCTATCTCAAGGCAGGTTTAGAAGAAGTCATTTCAAACGCCAATCAGGGTATAAGTAGGCGGCACATAAACAGGTTTATGATAGGGAATTACTCAAACTCCAATCAAAGTATCTTAGGGGCTAGGAGTAAAGGAGTATCATGATATATATATACATATGAAAAGTCAACTATTCTGTCTGTCTGTTTGTGTATTTTGTAAATGAAAAAAGGTGTTGAAGAGTGACAAGAATAAGTTGTGTGAAGTTGAAAATAGAGATAAAAACCTATTACCTATTTTTAGGTCATTGTTGGCACCAACCGAAAAAGTAGGTTGAGATAATTAAAAAAATAGAGGCTTTGAGTGGTGAAGGTTGGCGCGCGCTCTTATTTGTTGTTTTTCTGAAACGTATCTGTGTAAACAACAGTAAGTATTGACAGTCAACTGAGACTCGACACAATGGGAGATATTACTCCACTGATGCACCTGTGCAAAATGCTGCCAAAACACAAGCCTAAGCTCAAACAGTATAGTGTGGAGTGGGTAGAAGGTACAGCAGACAAAATGTTCATGTCATGGCCACAAGTGGGATCGCTGTCAAAAGCGGTATTGCAACACATAACCTCATACGTGCATGCTGCATACACGGGGAAGAAATTGAAGAAGAGGCGAGCTATTTTAGGGATTTGGAAGATGTATCAGGAAGAGAGAGAGGATCCGCAACCTGAGGATTGGATGCTTAATCAGTGTAAGGAGGAAGGTTCTGAGCCTTCTGCTCAACTTAGCTCACCTGAATTAAAAGACGTCAGTACATAAAGCGAAGATTGTATCCATTGAAGAAACTGAAAGCGGCAACAGGGTATACTAATTCGATATTTGAACCACCTGCCTATAATAGTGATGAAAATCCAGAGGAGACTAGGAGGAGAGAAGAGACCTTTAAGGTTTTACAAAATAGGGAAGAGAAAAGTGAATTACCAACTATATCAACAGAGAAAGAACGAGAGATTAAGAGATGGAAAGGAGAAAAGGATAAATCTGACAAGGTAACGCTCATACAGAATGAATGGATTAAAGGACAGATATTGCTCAAACTTGATAGAAAAATATCGAGAAAGTTAGGCAAATGGAAGATCAAGACGAACAGGCAAAAAAGACAAGGAACAGTAAAAGCAATTGAAAGAGAATGAACATAAGAGAAAGAGCAGGCAGATACGAGAGAAAATGTATGACGAAGAACAGCAAAAGAAGGATGAAAGGGCAGAACAGCAAAGGAAATATGACAATAGACAGAGAGCAATTGAAGATGAGACAGGCAAGACAGAAAGAGAGAAGAGGAGGTAGCGCAGAAATTAAGGAATAAAAGGATACAAAGATGAAGGGGAGAAGAAGAGTGTAGGGCAAATGAAAAAAGTAAAGAAAAAAGGAGGGAAGAGGAAAGAGCTAGATGGGAGACAAGAAAGCAAAGAGAATTAGATGAAGAAATGGAGCAAAAAAGGAGACAGAAGAAGCACAATATTGGTTGCATTCAGAAAGAGTTAATGGAACCTAGTCTAGTAATATCATGGAGCAATACAGAGGAGTTCCTCCCATCACAGGGAGCAATGACAGGGAAGTTTATGGTAACCCTAGAGGAGAATTTTGAAAGGGGGACCATCAGAGATAGCATTGATTAAGTCTATTAAGACTTGCAAAAGGGAAGCAATCAGGGAGCCAAGGGAACTGAGAACAGTCCCTGGTCTTCCAACAACGAAGCAAAGAAAGAGACCTGTTCATTTTAAAGCATAGAGCCTTGTCTTTAGACAGGATAACTTTAGATAAGGACAAAAGAGAAGAGAGTCATACTAGTTGGGGACTAGATATGTCAAACAAAGCGAGAAAAACCTTCTGTGGGGAAGAGGGAGGAGGTGCATGCAATCCCAAGGGATGTCTGCAGACAGACAAGGAAGTGAGATGGTCTGATCTATAGAAGTCTAAGGATAGAACACCTGATCCTATAGCACATACAGAGCGACCTAAAGGATAATCGCATAGCAAGAAGGGGGAGTCACCACCATATGTGAACAGGCTGGGGTCATTGCCAGAAGAAGGCGATCAGGAACCATTGTCCCTACTATGGATAGGCAGACAATGAGAGCTGATTGTGCATTTGGGTTCACGCAGTTCCCTTTATTGGAGAAAGGAAGGGGCAGACCGCAGTATATTCCTTGGCCACAAATGGATAAGGATAAATTAAGGTGTAAACTTCCCAGTTTAATGATGAGTGTGGGAAAATGGATTTATGAGCTCGAGAAAATTACAGGGGGAAATACGTTAGCGATAGGGGACATAAAGGATCTCCTTTCAGCCATTCTTGGGGAAAGGGCTGATGACATTTGTATGAGAGCAGGATACTCAAGTGTCACGACATAGAACAAAGGGCATGATGTAGACCCACTTAACAACTGTAGAGCAGATTTCTGATGTAGGTGCAATTATGGCATGTAAGATGAAATATGATGGAAATCTGCTTGCTTTCATTCAAAGTATTCAGGAATGGTGGACTCTTGAAATGAGGGAGCCATGGGGAACATCATTAGCAGTATTATACCACATTCTATGTCAGGGATTGCCAGAACAAGTACAGAGACAGCTCAAGAAATTAGTGGGAATGGAAGCGAAGACATGGGCAGAGATTCAGTTGATGACAGTGCATCACTGTTGATTGCTGCAAGAGAAACATAAGAAGCAGGAAGATGCTAGAAAACTTGAGGAAAGCCTAGCTAGTTCAGAAGAAATTGTTGAAGTACTCCTTAGAAAGGGCGGTACTGACAAATGGAGAAGGATTGAGAATGCAGCAAGCAGTGGGTACCCCGCAGCCAAATAATCAGTGACAAATGGATCAAGGGGGGAATGGGTTTATGAAGTGAGGCAGAAGAATGGGCTACAGAGGAAGGAGTGGTTTTCAGAATAATCAAGGTGGGTTTCGGAATATGCAGAATGATAATCAGAATATGCAAGGAGGATTTAACCAAGGGGGAAAAATCAGAAGAGTTCCTCCTGTATATTGGACATGTGGGATGACCGGTCACATTGCATACAGATGTGGAAGCCAAGGGTATGTACAGGATGGGCAATTCTCAAGAGGGGGGACAGTTTATCCTCCAGAATCTAGCTCACAAGTTAGGGATGGGTTTGCCCAAGATCAGACGGTGTATCAAGCACAAGTGCTCCAAATACAACAGGCATTGTAGCCACAGCAAGCACCATTGAACCCCCCACAAGGGCAGTCACAGCACGCACCCATGCAGATACAGTAGAAAGCAAGCACGGGACAGCTACAGACACCTAAAGTAGTGGGTGTCACTGTGGTAGAAGGAAGTCCTTTCACGGGTACGGGGATGAGTATGTATTCACAATAGGACAGCTCACAGGGCAACTTGATGTGTTCAGTACTATCAGTGACACCAGACCCCCAAGGGGAACCAAGTGTTGATGTGATGATAGGAGGTACATCTTTTTCTTTTGTAGTAGATACTAGGGCTACTCGCTGATGTATACGAGAGGGAAATTACACTTTGCTCGGAAATGCCATGAATGCTCAAGGATTCTCTGGAGCTACAAGTCGAGTTCCTTTTACTGACAAATTACCAGTATCCATAGGAGAGTGTGACATGTCTGTTCCATTATCGTACTCAAGGCAGACACCAGTCAACATTCTAGGAAGAGATTTAATTCCAAAATTAAATATGACGATTTCTTTCACTGATGAAGGGATAGTGTGTTCTAGTCCAGGGATACATTATATGAACATGGGTGAATTTATATTGGCGTTTACAGGGCAAATGGCTCTGCGAGGAATGCCATTAGAGCCTGAAGTCTTTCTCAAGAACTTTGACCTGTACCTAGACTATTTGTTGGAGACCCAGTTCTAGTGCGTAATTTCACCCAGAAGTGGCATGATCCAGGCTTTTGTGGTCCCTACATTGTTGAGCATGTTACTCCCTCAGCAGTAAAAGTCCAAGAAACAGGTGCCTGGATCCACTTAACTGATGTAAAGCCTTACACTGGCGGGACTGACGCACCCCCAACCATTGATTCGGAAGCAAGACAAGAAGAAGAAGTTCAGCATGTGCAGACTCGATCAGTGATGAGGAAGAAGGATGCCAAGGTTACCGATTAAATAAATGCAAGTGTGCATTTGGACTGTGGCTTACCCCGGACACTCTTTATAGATATTATAGCAAGGATGCAAACCAAGTTCTTGAGTCACATGAATCTTTGAACTGAACTGTAGAAAGTGTTGCTGTTCTAAATATACCAAATCTGGAGTTCGAATTTGATGACTGGAAATGTGAGCAGTTTCAAGATTCATTCCTCACTGAGTTTCTTTTTGGTTAATTCAATGGTCCTGTCAGATGCCAATGCCCATAGACTCCTTCTCGCTGTTTTTGTTTTCATTCTTCAAGCTTATCCTGCTCTTGTTGGGCGTAGTACTAATATACACATTTTTCTACAGGATCCTAAAAATGGCCCTGCAATCAGGAGGCTGCTTGTGGTGATAGTTGAGCAGATCCTACACTTACACTTACCTGATCATTTAACAGGGTTGCCTGATTAAAAATATTTTTTCCTTCCGTAAATCAGTATACAGGCACAATGAGGACTGTCGAGAATGGTACCATTTTGGAAAGTGATCAAACTCAACGACATGTGGAAAATCATAAATGGTGGGGATTAATGTACTGGTTCCTAATGTATGCATGTTCAACATGTATTATTGTTTTCCTGATTCTGCTAATCCATACTGTTTATTTCATTGGTCCCAGCAAAATAGAAGATTCTTCCAACTCCAGTGACTCTCACAGATTTATCTTTTACTGAAATGCCAAGACCGTTTGTGATTATTCCCACACCAGTGGCTCATGTGAAGCCACTCATTTCTTTGAAAAGTGTACAAATGATTACCCCTGTAGGAAGGTCTATTCTTTATATACTTCATGAGCGTTATGCACAAGCTCACTTTTCAAGAGGGAGACACAGGAGAAGCACAAGGGAAGATGATTATGAATTAAATAACTATCTAGACAGTACAGCACACCTGGCGAATAACATGTGATATCAGCACATGAAAAGTTAGGAGAGAGAACCTCTAAGGCGAGTTGCTATGTATGTGCTCTCATACCTTGTGGCATGGTGAATTCTAAGATAGTCATAGCTATAGAAGTAGTCCAGAAAGCTCATTGCTTGACACACCTACACAACTTGAACTTGAGAGGTCAGTTACAGGGTCGAACAGCATCCTTGGTATGGGTGAATGAGAAGAAAGCTCAAGAAGAAGATTATTATGTGCAAGATTTAAAGGCAAGAGAGACCACATATCAGAGATCATTTGATAAGATATGAACAGATTGGAATGAATGGAGCAAGAATCCGATGGGAAGTAACAAAAGACTTGTCAAGGAAAGAATTATGAAGAAATACAAAGATGCAAAGAGAGAGGCTGTCCGGTCCTGTACCTGTGTCCGCAGAAGCTGCTGAGCCCCCACAATCCCCCTTGAGCTGTGCAGTCAACTACTGAATAAGACAGAAGAAGTCTCAACAACTCAAAGGGAAAGGGGGAAGTGAAGAAAATAACAAAAGACACAGGTAACTCTTCTTGGTGGCGAGAACCTGCAAATTTAAAGAAAGAATACATTAAATTCACATGGACTAAATACTGTTACTCTCTCTAACCCCCTTTAAGAAATTAGTTATACCTGTATAGCCTCCCTTAAGGGCTGGAAGGCTTGAATGGTTATACTTCAGAATGGTATGATGAAAACTGAAGTAACTTCTAAATGCATTATTTCTGAGGTTTTACTTTTCATGACTCTTTATCTTTTAGTTCATGAGATTTCTCTGAAATTGTTCTGGTTGCAAGTTCTTTAAACTTTAGATGCTGTAATTTCAAACATATTACTTAAATACTCTTTTTCTCAGTTTCTTGTCTTGAAATGATGAAACAATACTATTGCTTTGAAAGGTAGATTAAAGAATAAAGCTGTTCTCTTTTTAAGTATTCTTTAGCAAGATTCCTCTCTTTAATTCAAATACACAGTCTCTTTGCACTTTCTGTTTGTTTAAATATAACTACGCATGTGTGGGGAAATCTTCTGTACTCAATAAATGTTTGCGTGTTGAAAGTTTATTTCCACAAATCACTGCGCATGCGTGTAAGTCCACTTTAATCACCTCGACGGGTGAATTAGATCACACGGCACAGTTTCCTCTAATTCAAAGTCACTACGCAGCTACTATAATACATTGAGTTAAGAAGTCACAGTTCAATTTCCTTGAACGTAGCTGCACTTGCGAGTTGACATTTTAATTAATTACATAAACAAACGGCGAGTGACCAGAATTCAATTGACGCCGTTAAAGAACTTACTTTTGTAGTTACACTTTAAAAATAGTTTGTTAACTATTGGCGCTGCTCATTCTCAGAGCAACATTCCCACTCTGAGCATGCGTGAGTGATAAGCGTAAAAACAAAGACCTCCGCTTGCAGTCGTAGTCCAATTTTCAATAAATAGACTCTAATGAATTATCTTTAAAGAAAGATTCTAAGTACACTACTGCGTCGCGCATACTCAAAATAACACTCTCAATGAGCAATGCGCACAATAAGAAATAAACACAATCTTGAACAGTTTATGAAGAAAGAGATTGTCCCTGCTCAGATTTTCATATCAAATTACAATATTGATTTTTAATCTTATTTCCAGCAAGTAAGTTTCCTTTTTTAACTGAAGATATGCTGACTGAATGAACTGATGTTCACAAAACACCTAATTACCTAACTAAATACCTAAATTATATTACAAATTGAAAGCGCTTTAAAAATAGATACTTTCTCTTCTTGACTAAATTGAAAAAGTATTTAAAATAATTGAATGTCTGACTTTTCAGCATAAGCTAGAGCGCTGCACTCCCACCAAACTCCTGCATGTCCTGTCCCATGAGGATCTGTCACCAAACCTGCTTAAGCTTCAGCTCCAAATTCATTTAATATAAGCTACTAAAGACAAAACTCTGAACTTAAAAATACAGGACCTTCCTATTGAAGGTTGAACAATGAAAGGCAGTTCAGAACCTTGAAACTGCTCCCATGTCTCCTTAGCTTCCAATCACCATGTAAAATCTTGACTACCAATCAGATCGCTGATTGATTCCCTCCGTCCTTCCCTCCATGCTGGATTGGGACACTCTCCCTCTGATAAAATGATAGTTAAGGAATATGAGGGGAATATTAGGCATAAACATCGTTTAACATTGAAAACAGATAACAAATTAAAGGAAACTCAAATAAGTGAAGCCTGACAGTGCAATGAAACCTGACAGTACCCCCTTCTCAAGCCCTGACCACAGGCCCTATCTTAGTCTGGAATTTACGATGACATGTTTTAATCAAATCAGGTGCATGAACATGTTCTGCCATCTCCCAGGATCTTTCCTCTGGACCATAACCTTCCCAGTCTATTAAATATTGCAACCTCCTTCTACTTTTTCTGGAATCTAAAATTGCTTTAACTTCAAACTCCACTGAATCATCTTCCAAAACGCTCCCCTGAGGAACAGAACTCAACCTAGTTCCTTTTACCACTGGTTTAAGTAAACTGACGTGAAACATTGGATGAACCTTTAAACCAGCAGGCAAACGTAATTTAACAGATACTGGGTTGATATTTTTTTCAATTTCAAAAGGACCTAAAAATCGTGAACTGAATTTATTTCATCCTTTTAACCTCAAATACTTTGTAAAAAGCCAAACTAAATCCCCAACATCATACTCAGGACAAGGATTACGTTTTCTATCAGCAAATTTCTTGTACTTTTCTTTGCTAGACAATACAATCCTAGTTGCCTTTCCAATCCATCTCGCATGGTTTTCAATCTCTCCTCCACAGGAGGACTGGACAACTCTACTTTTGTCAATTCACATAAAAATCGTGGATGAAACCCTCTGCTACTAAAGAAAGGAGACATTGAAGTTGAATCTTTAGAAGTATTGTTGTAAGCAAACTCTGCCATCCAAAGAAGATCCACCCAACTTTGGTTTTCATGCCAGAAACACCTCAAGTACTCCTCCAACTCTTGATTCACGCGCTCCACCTGACCATTGGATTTGGGATGATATCCTGATTTTAAATGAATCTTCATCCCTAATTCTTTACAAAAGGCATTCCAAAACTTGGAAACAAATTGTGAGCCTTGATCAGAAATAATACTACTTGTTAAAATGTGCAAGCGAACAATCTCCTGAAGAAATTTCTAAGCAAGAACTGGTGCTGTAGCTTGACCCTTAACAGGAATAAAATGAGCTTCTTCGTCAAACAATCTACAACTACCAAGATGACAGAACAACCATGATCTATTCGTAAATCAACAATGAAATCAACTGAAATAGTGTGCCATGGATGTGGAGGAACTAGTATAGGCTCTAACAAACCAGCCAGTATGTTCCAGGATGCTTTTGCTTTAGCACAGACTTCACAAGTTTTGACATAATTTAAAGTATCAACTCTCATAGTTTTCCACCAGAATTGTCTCTGAACAAGATCTAAAGTTTTTCGAAATCCCGGATGTCCCACCATACTTAAATCATGACATTCATGTAAAATCCTTTCTCTCAACTTTTCACTGGGTAGGTATAACCTATCACCAACAAATGGCAAACCTTCATGAATTGATCTTGCTGAGTCTTGACAAACCCAATTTTCCCTTTCTTGTTCATCCATCGAATTTTGAATTTCCTGTTTAAACTCATTACTAATGGAAATGCTTGCAGAGATAAAATGATCCTCGGAAATTACAGATTTAACAATATTTTCCATCTCTTGCTCACTACCTGGAAATTGCCTAGACAAGGCATTTGCCTTACCGTTCAACTTTCCAGGTCTGATGTCACAATAAAATCACAATTAGCAAAAAACAGGGACCAACGTAACTGCCTAGGTGTCAAAGTTTTAGCAGATTTCAAGAAAAGAAGGTTCCTATGATCTGAAAGAACTGTAACCACATGTCTAGCACCCATTAAGTAGTGTCTCCATGCAACAAATGCAGCCTTAATTGATAATAACTCACGGTCAATAATAGTATAGTTATTTTCAGCTTCAGAACATTTTCTAGAAAAGAAAGCCACAGGATGTAACTGCCCTGTGCTTTCATGTCTCTGAGTTAAGATTGCACCCATGGCTAAATTAGAAGCATCGGCTTCCACAAAGAATGGCTTGGACGGATCCGGATGCAATAATATAGGACCTGAGATGAATCTTTCTTTTAACTCCTGAAAAGCCTTCTCAGCTTCTTCGCTCCAACAAAATGTAACTCCTTTCTTAAGCAAATTTGTGATTGGCGGAATATATCTTCTATAAAAATTGGCAAAACCTAGAAAACTTTGAACATCCTTTACACGAGATGGGTTTGGCCAATTTTTAACTGCCTGAACCTTCTTGTCGTCCATTTCCAGGCCTGAAAGAGAGACTACAAACCCAAAAAACTCAATCAGCTCAGAATGAAATTGGCTTTTCTCAAATTTAGCAAAAAGATGATTTTCTCTCAATTTATCAAGAACCAATCTAACATGTCTCCGATGTTGTTCTAAATCAGGAGAAAATATCAATCTATATAAACAATCACAAAGATGTCCAAAAATTCTCTTAGAATATCATTAATAAAAAAATTGGAAGGCTGCAGGGGCGTTACACAACCCAAAGGGCATGACCAGGTATTCATATAAGCCAAATCGTGTCTTGAAGGCTGTCTTCCATTCATCACCATGTCTAACTCTGACTAGATGGTACGCTCCTCTAAGATCCAATTTAGAAAAAACTTTAGCTCCTTGAAAACGATCTAACATTTCCGAAATCAGTGGCAAGGGTTATTTATTCTTTACAGTAACTCTATTTAAGGAGCGATAATCAATACAAGTTCGCAAATCCCCATTTTTTTTTAAACGAAAAATAGAGGAGATGCAGCAGGAGATTGAGAATTTCTGATGAAACCCTTAGCAAGATTTTCCTGTAAATACTCTTTCAAAAACTAATTTTCTTTCTCTGTTAGAGCATATACTCTACTGCTAGGTAATAATGCTCCATCTTCTAAATCAATCTTGCAGTCGTAAGACCGGTGTGGCGGTAACTCACCAGCTTCTTTCTCATCAAAAACATCTTTAAAATAAGAATAACACTCAGGGAGTATTCCCATAACAGCTCCAATAGAGTGACTCACTCCACCATTATTTGCTAAACTCAAAATATTCAAACTAATCACATTTTCTTCAAAATCAACCCTTTCAAATCTTTCACAATACTCTTTACAATATTCTGAGTTAAATTCCACTACTCTCCTTCCCCAATCAATTAATGGATTGTGTGAAGTCAACCACGGCATTCCCAAAATTATTTTTAATTGAGGAGCATCAATAAGTTCAAAGATAATCTCTTCTCTGTGATTCTCCATAATAACCATATGTAAAGGAACCGTATCATGTGTAATAGGACCTGATGTCAAATACGACCCATCTACCGCTCTAACCTGTTCCAATTTCTCTTTCACCACCAAAGGGATATTTAAAGATTTAGCCAAACCTTTGTCCATAAAATTACCTGTTGCCCCTGAGTCAATCATGGCTGGACCTGAACCCTTTAGAATTTCTTCAAAAGACAAGGATACGTTGATAGTAATGTGAGGTACTGCAGCTTGAAGAATATTTGCAGCTACTTGAGGACTAAAACCTGATGACCTTGATTTCTTGGGAGTGTAAGGGAAATTACTCAAAAAACGTCCGCTTCTACCACAATATAAACATAAGTTATTTAGTCTCCTTCTTTCCTTTTCCTCTTTAGTCAACACACCTCTCTTACTAACTCCTGAAATGTATGCCTTGTCTCTTTCCTCCCTACCTAACAATTCCTTATTCTTTTCAACTCGTTGAACTTTCTTTCCATCTCCAAAACCCTTCCTTCTCTCACTCCTTCTTTCACTTAACCTGAAATCCACTTGTAAGACTAAATCTATTAAAGCCTCGCAAGAAGTAGGTCTGTCTACAATAGTAGCCAGTGCATCCTTTAAATCATCCCTTAAACCTCGATAAAAGAGTCTAGCTCTCTTTTCTTCAGGCCATCTGCTTTCCAAAACCAAGGATTTAAAATGAGTAATATAGCTAGACAAATCTCTATTCCCTTGTCTTAACTCCAACAACTCCCCTTCTACCTCCATGGAAAGCTGTCTTCTTCCAAACATCTTTTTAAACTCATCTTGAAACTGAGCGAATCTTTTTAAAATAGGATTTCTCTGACTAACTAACAAAACTGACCACGCTGCTGCCTCCCCAGTAAGATACGACAACACACAAGCTACTCGAGCTTCTTCTGTTGGAAAACTCCCATGTCTACATAAAAAATGAAGTTCACATTGTGTTAAAAATGTTTGCAATTGTTTAGGATCTCCACCAAACCGCTCTGGTGGAGCCAAAGGTACTGCAACCCCCAAATTCTCAATTCCTCCCGTCACACTCTGACTACTTCCTGAATCTTCTCTAATCAAAATGGGAGGTTGACCCCTTAATTCCTCAGTCTCAACTCTTTGCTGTCTAAGATTTCCTTGAATTTGAGATACAGCCTCTCCCAATTTCTCAACCTTTTTACTAATTTGTTCATTCTCTTGATGGGAGATATGAAGCTCATCCCTTAATTCCTTAATTAAATACCCTATTTCAGCCATCATTTCCAATGGACTCAGCAGCTCAGGCTGACTCAATTTATTGTCCTTTCATTCTGTCCGGTCCTGTACCTGTGTCCGCAGAAGCTGCTGAGACCCCACAATCCCCCCGAGTTGTGCAGTCAACCACTGAATAAAACAGCAGAAGTCTCAGGAACTCAAAGGGAAAGGGGGAAGTGGAGAAAATAACAAAAGACACAGGTAACTCTTCTAGGTGTCGAGAACCTGCAAAATGTAAAGAAAGAATACATTAAATTCACATGGACTAAATACTGTTACTCTCTCTAACCCCCTTTAAGAAATTAGTTTTACCTGTATATCCTCCCTGAAGGGCTGGACGGCTTGAATGGGTATACTTCAGAATGGTATGATAAAAACTGAAGTAACTTCTAAATGCATTATTTCTGAGGTTTTACTTTTCATGACTCTTTATCTTTTAGTTCATAAGATTTCTCTGAAATAGTTCTGGTTGCAAGTTCTTTAAACTTTAGATGCTGTAATTTCAAACATATTACTTAAAGACTCTTTTTCTCAGTTTCTTGTCTTGAAATGATGAAACAATACTATTGCTTTGAAAGGTAGATTAAAGAATAATGCTGTTCTCTTTTTAAGTAGTCTTTAGCAAGATTCCTCTCTTTAATTCAAATACACAGTCTCTTTGCACTTTCTCTTTCTTTAAATATAACTACGCATGTACTCAATAAACGCTTGCGTGTTGAAAATTTATTTCCACAACTCACTGCGCATGCGTGTAAATCCACTTTAATCACCTCGACGGGTGAATTAGATCACATGGCACAGTTTCCTCTAATTCAAAGACACTACGCAGCTACTATAATACATTGAGTTAAGAAGTCAAAATTCAATTTCCTTGAACGTAGCTGCGCTTGCGAGTTGACATTTTAATTAATTACATAAACAAATGGCGAGTGACCAGAATTCAATTGACGCCGTTAAAGAACTTACTTTTGTAGTTACACTTTAAAAATAGTTTGTTAACTATTGGCGCTGCTCATTCTCAGAGCAACATTCCCACTCTGAGCATGCGTGAGTGAGAAGCGTAAAAACAAAGACCTCCGCTTGCAGTCGTAGTGCAATTTTCAATGAATAGACTCTAATGAATTATCTTTGAAGAAAGAGTCTAAGTACACTACTGCGTCGCGCATACTCAAAATAACACTCTCAATGAGCATGCGTGAACGTGTAGCGTAACTACAGAATGAACTTCGCTTGCCAGCGCAATGCGCACAATAAGAAATAAACACAATCTTGAACAGTTTATGAAGAAAGAGATTGTCGCTGCTCAGATTTTCATATCAAATTACAATATTGATTTTTAGTCTTATTTCCAGCAAGTACGTTTTCTTTTTTAACTGAAGATATGCTGACTGAATGAACTGATGTTCACAAAATACCTAATTACCTAACTAAATACCTAAATTATATTACGAATTGAAAGCGCTTTAAAAATAGATACTTTCTCTTCTTTACTAAATTGAAAAGTATTTAAAATAATTGAATATGTGACTTTTTAGCATAAGCTAGAGTGCTGCGCTCCCACCAAACTTCTGCATGTCCTGTTCCACGAAGATCTGTCACCAAACCTGCTTAATCTTCAGCTCCAAATTCATTTAATATAAGATACTAAAGCCAAATCTCTGAACTTAAAAATACAGGACCTTCCAATTGAAGGTTGAACAATGAAAAGCCGTTTAGAACCTTGAAATTGCTCCCATGTCTCCTTAGCTTCCAATCACCATGTAACATCTTAACTACCAATCAGATCCCTGATTGATTCCCTCCTTCCTTCCCTCCATGCTGGATTGGGACACTCTCCCTCTGATAAAATGATAGTTAAGGAATATGAGGGAAATTTTAGGCATAAACATCATTTAACATTGAAAACAGATAACAAATTAAGGAAACTCAAATAAGTGAAGCCTGACAGTGAAAAGAAACCTGACAGAGGCCAGCTGCAAATCAAGGGAACAGTACCTTCTCTAGACTGTTGGGAGGAAGGCCTGATTGTGTACAGAGCATTAGCAATAACATGACATTATGAACCAGTTATAGATACTGTGGAGAAAGAATGTAAACATCATTAGCCGAAGATTGCAAAGTTGCTGACATGGGTTGATGACAAAAGAGGCCCGTTGCAGATAGCGCCTTTGGCTAGTGAAGAGCTATGCTTCAGAAACAATGGCACAAGAACAGTTGGAGTGAATCAGCAGTGTAGCCAAATTTTTGATTTACCAGGAATAAAGGATGGAACAGTAGTGATAATGGACCACAGCTGGGCCTGCAGATCCAGAGCATGTATGAAGTTCCCCTATGACTGGGGAGGGCTCGGTTCTATAGTGATTGTCCATGTTCCAGCTTTGGTGATTTCAAAGAGTGACCTGAACATTGGGGAGTTCCCAAAAGCAGATGCTCACCTAAGAAAGAGGAGATCAGTTGAATTTCTCAATCAAACAAAGAGGGAGATCTACTTTTCAGCAAAATCCAAAGAAGATTTCAATGTTATTCCGTATGAACACAGGTTGTTCAGTCAGACTTCAGCAGTATTCGCAACAATCTTCATGTCAGGGATCCAAACGATGGCAAATGCCAAATGTTTACAGATTACCAAATGGGTACTTCTGCAGACGACCAACACAACCATAAAGGGATTCAACACATCCAAGGAAGAAGTGAGAGCCATAAGACTGATGACTCTTCAGAATAGATACATCCTGGACATGATTACAGCTATAGATGGAGGTGTTTGTGCCAAAATCTGAGAATCATGTTGCACCTTCATACCTTCTCATGATGGCGAGAATGGGTCCTTAACAGAGGCCATAGCGATGCTGACGCATCTGCACATCTAGATGGAAGATGAAACAGAAGATATTGCAGATGACAGCTGGTTTGCCTCGATCTTCTCATGGGTTCCACATTGGATGGCGAATATTTTCAAGTTACTCGGAGCTATTGGTGATGATCATGTTTGGAATCTGTGTGATCAGAATAATAATAACACAGTGCAAGAAGAAAGCAAAGAAAGCAGTAGTAATGAAGATCATAGATTTGGACTCCAAAGAAGCACTTTTTCAGAAGAGGATGTCTAGATGTGAAGACTGATGAGAGAGTGGTCAATGAATCAACCAGAGGGGGGAGTGTAGAGGAGGAGCCAAATGCCTCTACCGGATGTTCCGCCACCATTCTTTCTATTTGTTGGAAGCTGGAAATTGTGACATGCACAATGCCAGTATTGGTATCATCCCATGAAGTATCCTCAAAACAAGGTATCCATTAAGAAAACCCTACATAACGTACCATGGAGAAATGACAGCCTCTTAAAGGAGGTTCTTGAACAAGTGTGAAGTGACAAAGGCAAGAGACTGGTGACGTCACATGAAGCAGAGAGAACGCACCAAGCAGAGATGCCGAAGAAGAAAGTAAATAGATCTTATAGATTCTGATGTTAAAAATAAAGAGTCGAGTATCATTTAATGTGCGGGAATGAAGATTGCACGTACAAGAGCACTGAAGAAAATGCAAATCGCTTTATAACTGTACAGATGCTGTAACACAAGTACACTAAGTAATCATAAGGCTGGCTATACATAGTGAATAGACTGCAGGCGGTGGTGTCAATATATGTATATATGTGTATAGAATATGGATGTTCCATGTCATGTTTAAGCAAACTAGGACCCAATGAACGAAATGGCCAAAGTCTGGGGCAGTAGAAGAAAACAGCTGACGATGGAGCTAGAATAGAGAAGGCTTGTCTGGCCCAGTGTCAAGGGTTGAGGCAGCCAAGAAACTGTTATATATTCTAGGAGATACAATGACCATGAGAAGCAAGGTGAGCTCCTGTTGAGGTGTAATGGAAAAACACTTTCATTGCCAGGCTTTATTCATTTAATAGTATTAAATACGAAAGAAAGAACTCAAACGCGGTCTCCTGTCACATGCTCCCGATGGAAATAGACTTTGGGCAAGCTACATTTAGACTGAAGATAAGACTGTGCTCACACTCCCTTTTATTCTCGGGTGCAGTGATACTGCAAGGCCGAGTTCAAAGAAAATTTGAATGGCAGACAGCAGGAGTGATGATGGATGATGGGCTAATTTGGTGGGAAGGCATGGTCAAGTCCACCCTCAAGCACCTGGGGCTTGCGTGCTGCTAGTGATTGGAATATTCCAGAACGGTAAAACCAATTTTAGAGTGCCACATAGCAAAAAGCCCTATAGTTTAAAAGACAATTAAACATCATGTATTTCATGAAAGCAAAGATGACTTGCACTAGGGGTGGGCATAAGTTGTCCACCTAACTCTCGAGACCCAATCATAATCCTATCCCCCATAGAAACTATACCTATATGTTCCCCGTAGACCAACCACAACCTCAAGTAGGTTTTCTTATTTTGCCACGTAGTATGACATCAATGATGACGAATTGTCACTATATAAATGTAATTTTTTATGAAATGTTTGAGAATGTCGAGAGTGACTTCAGCGAACGTCCGTTGATGTTTGTTGTTGTCCCTGTTTTAGATAATTGCAAATAAAACAGGTTTGTTTTGCCAACTTCCTGAGTTTCTGCATCGTTACCTCGCTTAAAGGGCCTACGGGCTCAGTATTGTGGTAAAGATGCCGGGGACACACCCCTACAGCACTTATGTAAAGCCCTTCCACAATATAAGGAAAGGATATGTAAATATAGTGTGGAATGGACAAAAAGCACAGAAGGTAAATTGACTAAGCCATGCCCGAAGGACGGGAGCTTCTCCAAATATGCGCAGCAACCATTACACACACATTTGCAAGAGGTTTATAAGGGGAAGAAATTCAGCAACCGTATGGAAATATTTGAGCACTGGAAAATGTTTCACGATGACGAGGGGATGTGGTGAGGCATAATGGATGCTGAGCCAACAGGAGGCCCTGAGTGAAACACCTTCGGCTCCCGCTTCCCCACATCTTTCTGACCACGAGTGCGAAGGGGCTGCAGAAGGAACACATGGATTATACCATTTTGTGATTTAAAAGCAGCGGAAGGGTACTCAAATCCACCATTTGACCCTCCACCATATACCAAGGAGGAGGGGCAGAAAGGGGCCAGACAAACAGGAGGGGTAAAAAGGGTACACTGCGAGACACAGACAAGCACAAGAGAAGGGCTTGAGAGTATAGCATCAAATGAATGGGTAGGCGGACAAATACTCCTGAAATTAGATGGGAAGACAGCAGGGGAACCAAAAGTAATGAAGTAGCAGGTTGTAAAGAGAGCAGGTATACATATGAGATTCGGAAGAGCTAATAGAAGTGGTGGAGTGAAAAGAAAAAGAGGAGCAAGGAGAACGAGATAAAGCATGAAGGGAGAAGCTAAGGGTGGGAGCAGCGAGAGATAAGGAGCAAGAGTGATCTTGACAAAAAAGAGAGGTGAAGACGAGAATGAAAGGCAAGTTTTAGTAAAGAGGGAATGAAGGAATTGTCAAATAGAGTGACTTGCAAGAGAGTGCAAATGCAAGGTGGAGCACGCAGTGAGATACATAAGACTAAGGTTGGGATCGACCATCTTTGACAACAACGAAGGAAGAGAAAGGTAAGTGGCGAAAGTGCACAGCAAGAAATTTAATAATGCAGCTATACTGCCAAACAAAACGAACACATGGTCCTCCATGAGGGGGGACTGCAGGAACATGTTTAACATAGAAGGGCAACCAAAGGGAGCAACGGTACTGAGGCGACTGAGCTTCCATGATGATTTTGCCAGTGACATGAGAGATGCTTAATCAGATGATGACTTGGTAGGAAGTGAGGATGAGGAAGTAAGGCAACTTGATCATCCATCAGCAGGGAAAATTAATGATCAGAGCTCGACATGGGGAGCAGACAAGGCTACAGAGGGAGTGTGGGGTGACAAGGATGAGAGACTACGACAGTCCATGGCTACATTGCACAGCCTGGATGACTTAACCCCATATGTGCAAAGGCTTAGAGACCTTCCATCATGAAGGGGGGATAGGTAGCAAGGGCATCCACATGCAACAAAGACACCGGGAGGCTGGATATGGGGGAAGGACTGTCATAGTTCCCGTTATTGGAAAAGGGAGGAGGAAACCTCAGTACATTCCCTGGAAACATATCAGCAAGGAGAATTTGAGATGTAGCTTACCTTCGTTGACCGCGAGTGCAGGGAAGTGGTTGTATACGAAATGGGAAGAATGGTAGCAGGACAAAAATTAGCAGTAGGGGACGTGAAAGGTTTACTAGTAGTGGTCCTTGGAGAGGCTGCCAATGATGTATGGAAAAGGGCAGGGTACCCAGGAGTAACAACACAAAACATGGTGCACAAAATGTTGCCGTTTTCTAATTGCTGAGCAGCTGTATGGCACGTTCTATGGTCACAATACCCAGACATGTCAGACATCAGTGCAATCATGGCATGTAAAAGTGGGGAAGACAAAGAACCCTTACAATATATTCAGGCTATTCAAAGGTTATGGTGCCTTTAATCGCGAGAACCATGGGATGAAACAGTAGCGTTATTCAATCATGTACTATGCCAAGTGTTACCAGAACAGGTGCAAAGGCAACTAAAGAAGTTGGTGAGGATGGATGCAAAACCATGGTCAGAAATACAACTCACAATAGTACATTGTTGCAGGCTAATGCAAGAAAACGCGAGGAAATAGCATGAGGATAGAAAGTAGGAGGAGGTGAAGTTAGTGCATAAGAAACTGTCTAAATATGCCATGGAAGGAACAGTGCTAACAAGCGTGGGAGGTCAGAATGCACCACAGACACAGTATGCACTGCCACTGAAGGGAGGACGGTTCATGAGGTGGGAAATGCACAGCATGGCTTTCGAGGAAGAGGGGGCTGACGAGGGGATGCATGTGTGGGCATCAAATGCAACAGAGCCGAGGGAGATTTCAGGGAGGGTATTGAAGATATGGGGAACAAATGCAGCAGGGTCTAGAAGAATTCACCACAGGGTATCAGAGGCAAATAAGAGAACCACCCTAGTGCCGTGTGTGTGTATGGACAGATACGACATATCTCTAGGGCATGTAGAAGCTGAGGAGGAAAGCCACAGAATGGGGAATGCTACAGAATGGGGGGATACAATACCAGCCAACATACCTAGGGGAACAGAATGTGTTATACGCCCCTGACCAGACAGAACAGCAAGGACATATACCAAATGCATACCCACAGACATAATAGCCAATCGCACAGACACCACAGATGCAGGTGCCATTGCAACAGTATTCACAAACACCACAGATACCAGAGATTCAGAATAACATGCAGCCATCATACACGGCACAGCCAAACAACAGGACACTCGCAAGCATGGACTCCATAACAATGAATCCCATTAGAAAACTGTGAGGGGTCACTGTAGTGGGGGACAACCCATTTTTGCTAAACGGAATGTCATTATACCCTCAACAGGACAGCCCACAGATGGACCTGATGTGTTCCATCCTATTGATTACATCCAAACCTGCAGAGGAACCACACATACGGGTGTTGAAATGTGAGAACACTTTTTCCTTTCTTGTAGACACTAGGGCAACTAGATCCTGCATCTGGGAAGGAAAGTATAGTATGTCGGGCAGTGCCAGGAATGCTCAAGGATTCTATGGGGTGACAGAATTGATGGACGCAAGGTACTGGGGGGGTGCCAACAGATGAGAAGCTATTTGGATATGGGACTGGAATAATAATAACATGGCTCCCAGGTATTCACGGGCAAATATGGTGCTTACCAAATGAGTACTTGTTTAGACCAGGCATACCATTGGATGAGAAGGAAGGGATGATTGTGCCACTAGAATTGGGGGCAGTAATAATGGGGGATGAGTGGATAGCGGTACATGGTACAGACAACACAGGACGACCATGGCGATCAGTGATCACTGTGGAAGAATGGTACAGACTAACTACAGTTACAGACGAATAATTGTTCAAAGACAACAGATCAGACCACGAGATAGTATTCGAAATCAGCATCACATAATGGGTCAGAATACATTACAGAGAGGTACCACAAAGAATGGCGATGATGCTACAAGCACCACCGACATTTCTCAAGGAAGATTTGGCAAAGGTCCCCATGATCTTTTGGACCACAAGTCCCTATGATGTGGGGCATCTGAAAGGGCTAGGAGCAGTAAAAATAAAGCTGAAGCCAGGAGCCATTTTACCAAGAGCTGTAACTGTAAACTGTAATGTAATTGCACAGCCCGAATGTCACATTATGTATGTTGGCCGTAAGCAAATTGCATCATGCAACAATCACTGCAAACCGCGAAGCCTAAATGTGGACAGTGGGAATCCATTTGGTAATTGTCTGCCATTGTGTTTTTCCTGTAAAGCTTTGCAAACTATATTTGCGCTTTAGACTCACACACAGTGTGAGGCCATAGCTTGAACTCTGAATCCCTTTTAGGGTGGAATGTGAAACCCTGCAGAAATACATTGTTTTATTATTTGTTAAAGCCTTGAAGCTGTACAAGAGTCGCAGCTAATCAGAGGCCCAGGTGCCAGCTTGTCTTGCAAACGCTGTCTTAGAAGACAGTTAACTGAGAATTACATGCAACTAGCGGTGCTCTTTCACGAAAAATTGTATTTCTTTGCTTTAGAACTGTCTGACCCTTTGCCCATGAGCGCAGCAGCCAGATAACATTGTTGGAATCTCTCCCTGCTAGAACATGATATCCTTCCTTGTGCCAATGCACGGCACTCCCCAAAACAGTAATCTGTCTCTGCAAACCTTGGCTAGAAATACCAATGTTTAGACTGAATGAAGCTACGTGCCTAACTGTCAATTACTGAACCCTAGCTTACACATCATGTATATGGGTGGTCCGAATAATGATGTACAATAATGATGTATTATGTATATATATTACTGCTTCATCGACGTCTCGCTCTCTCTCCTCTTACGATGTGTGTGAGCACACGTCATGACATGTTGAGCCCCGATCGGCCGATCGAGATACTTTGAATAAAACCAGACTTGGAAAATGAACCTTTCGACTGGCGTGTCATTTAGTATATGGTTATGGTGCCTTTATTCCATATATGGTCTAACAATATCCCCTGTCGAGGGAGGCAGATGAGGGCATGCAGGAGACAATTTCAGCACTATTGAAGCAGGGCATCCTACCATCAGAATCACCATGAAGCACTGTAGTGTACCCTGTCAAAAAGGTGACAAGGAGGTTGTGGTGTTTTATACAGGACTTGCACACTCTGAACCACATTGTAGAAGCAGAGTTTCCTTTAGTTTCGAATCCAGCAACAATTTTGTATAGCATTCCCACAGCAGCTACCTACGTCACGGTCATAGGTTTTAAGAATGCGTTCTTCTCTATACCATTAAACCCAGGACATAACTTCATTTCTATATAAAACTAATAAGAGGAAACATATACAAGTTCATCAAGGGTACTGCGAATCACCTTCTATATTTAATAGACTAATTGAAATGGACTTAGAAAATGTAAAATTAGAGAGCAGCATTATACAGTACATAAACAACATATTGATTTGCAGCAAGACAGAGACACAGTGTCGGGAGGACTTTGTGCACATGTTGATAGTACTGGCAGACAAGGGATACAAAGTAAACAAGTCCAATTTACAACATTGCCAGAAGGAAGTGTTGTATATGTGACAAGTGATAGCCCAAGACGTGCGAAAAATGACACCAGAAAGAGCAGAAGCAATACACATTACTGCCAAACCTACAACCATAAGACAAATGTAGCAGTTTCTAGGACTATATAACTGCTGCAGGGCATGGGTCTTCGACTACAGCACATGCACTAGGCCCTTATTGGGTGCACTAAACGAAGCACACAGAGTGAAGGATTCATTACAGTGGACAATGGAAATTACTGAGGCATTCTAGGAGCTGAAAGAAGCAAGATGCACAGCTGCAGTACTGACACAAAAGGCAAGCACGGTCCACAAACCTTTATCATGTTACAGTGGGAAATTAGACCTAGTAATGAGAGGAAACTATGCATGCTAACAGGTATTGACTGCACCCGCATTCACAGTAGACTAATCAGCAAGTATTACCATGGGATGCAGCACCACTTATGTCATGCTCTCTTTGCAAAACTGGAAAGACCGAAGAGTACATTGACAACACAGAGAGCTTCAGAGTATGTGATATACCTGTCAAATCCAGCTCTCAAGATACTGAGATGCAGACTTTTCAACCCAGCAACTTTTTTTGCCGACCCCTTAAGGAAGGGTGACTATGCACACGACTGCACAGCAAACACAGAAGCATTCAGTGACACTAGAAAAGTACCAGAGAACGCCCTTTATGGGGAAGATGTGCTTTATATTGATGGGTCATCAACAATGGATGATACGACTAGGGGAAGACATACTGGGACAGCAGTAGTGAGATTGAGAGATGATGGGATGAGCAAGGTGGTGACAAGCGCATGTCTACTGCCGCATTCATCAGCACAAGCAGCAGAATTAGTAGCTTTAATATTGGCATTAGTGCACAACAAAGGAAAGGAAGTGACAGTGTATTCAGATTCAGCTGTAACATCCACAGTACGTTGGCTGAGGAGGTGCTGCAGCCGTGCAGATGGGTCACCGGTGCAGCACACAATCCTATTGGCTAGACCGATAGAGGCAACACAGTAACAACAGCGCATCGCAGTTGCGAAGTGCCAGGCACCCACGAGGGGGCAAGATCCCATCACCAGGGGTAACAAGGCAGCAGACACGAAAGCAAAATGTGCCGCCTACTTTGGGGAGATTTTAGAAATGGATACTTCATCCCAAGCGTACAATTGTGCATGAACAATAATATTAAAGGAAGGATATAACACACTCCAAGTCACACATATTATGGAATTGCAGGGATCTCCGACAGACACCTTATGGCTGCAAAATAACACAGGAAAAGTGGTAATTCCATTTGAATTATTGCACACTGCACTGACACAATTACACCATCCTACCCATATAGGGAAGGAGGTGCTTGCTGCTCATATGATAGAGGGCTGGTTCTGTCCCAACTTGGCTGAACACATGGCTTTATTCATGACTAATTGTCTCGTGTGTGACAATTTACAGCAGGTCATAGATTAAGGGTCATGAGAGGAGCCCTAACTCGCCCAATGAGTTCTTTCCAGCACTTGCACATTGTCTATGTCGATATGGTCCAAGTATGCTAAGGGCATGATAAGGGTACTGCTAGATGATAGTGATTGTATGCCTTTTTTCATGAAGGATCAAAGCCAGGCCTTGTTCCTATATTGATGTTCTCAGATCAGCAAAATTCCCTCACTTAGCCAATGACATGTTCCAACACATCACAACCTTGTTAGCAACACAACAGGAATTTTCTTGTGCCCATCACCCAGAAAGAAACGGGGTGTTTGAGTGCCTCAACTGCCTGCTCAAGGAAAGCATAGCACAGATTAAAAAGACTGTCAATAAAAATTGTCTTCACTGTCTTCCGTTAGCACTATTTGTGTTGCACAATAAACCAGGGTATGACCACCATTTAACCCCACATGAGGTGGCGACTTCCCCTGGCATCTCCCACTACGGCACTAAAAGATGCTGAGAACGTTTCTGATGTATTGGGTCAGGAAATGTACAAATACACATCTTCCTTGATGGCTAGTGCTCTTTTATTTCTTGTCAACTGCAGGGACAACGGGAGAGGCCTGAAGCAAGATAAGAGAGAAACAACACTGAAGTGACTCAGCATCTCTTAAAGCAGCTACCATTGTATACACGGGACACCGTTGTGTTGCAAAATGTCAACCGAAAGTGGGACAAACCGGCTTTTACTGACCCACACATTGTGGAGTTAGTGACTGAGCAAACTGTAAAATTGATAGGGAAGAACACTTGGAATCACCTACGGACATCAAGCCCTACAAAACAGTGGCCTCTGCTAGCATCAATATCGAAAGGGCCAATGATTCACAAGCAGAAGAAGAACATGTTTGCCTCGAACAATCACAACCCAGCAGAAGCCACCCTATGATTACTCATTCCAGAGCAGGAGAGAGATATGGAAAGGACTTCATACACATCCAGAGTGAGGGAACACTGGCAGCATTCATCGTGAAAGTGCAACTGTTATTATTGCATAGTTAGTATTGCATTCTTTCATGATTGCCCGTGATCCCATCCCAAAACCTTCAAAGGCCAATTCATCCAGTTTGTTAAGAGTTTGTCCTGAAGTGACGCCACGTTCTCACCTGAGTCTTCTTCAGATGACAACTCCACCTCTTGGTCGGATTGAATGGGTGCACCTTTCTTCTTAGATGTCTTCCGTTCTTTGTAGAGAAATGGTTGACCCCATGAGGTAGCAACTATGCCCACTGGATAAACAGCCTAGGCAGGAGACTGACCCCCGGCAGTCGCTGGTGAAGAAGGGAAAAAGCCTGAGGCTACATAAACCTTCCTTCCTGAAATATGTGTCATGAGGATCCAGGTAGGTGTCAGACACTACTGTTGGCAAATTCCCAGTAGATTGATCCCAAAGATGTCTCTGAAGCAGGGAATAGAAGGCACTGGAGGAGGGAGAGACCAGTTAAGTAATGAGGGGATGCAGGGTAGCAAACAATAGTAGGCCGGCTGGACAGAAGCCGCGGGGAACAAAAAGAGTGACAGCAGAGATAAGCAGGACTGGGAAGCCACCTGCCGGGGAAGTAACAGCAGAGCGAGGCAGAGCTGAGGTAAAGCCTTCCAGGGAGAGACACAGAGAATGGCCATGCTGAGGGGCAGCCTGCCGGGAGAGAGCAGCAAGGAGCCTGCAGGGGGAAACCACAGAGCGTGTCAGTGCTGAGGGACAGCCTACCGTGAGAGAGCAGCAAAAGAGCCTGCAGGGGGAAACCACAGAGCGTGACATTGCTGAGGGACAGCCTGCCAGGAGATAGCAGCAAAGGAGCCTGCAGGGGGAAACCACAGAGCGTGACATGGCTGAGGGACAGCTTGCCGGGAGAAGGCACCAGAGAGCAACAGGGCTGACAGGCAGCCTGCTGGGGTGTAACAAGAGTAGAGAAAGCAGAGGAAAACTAGCGTGCAGCCGGAGCAGAAGTAAAGAAATCAGCATGGTTGCAACGTGAGGGAGAAGAGGCGGGGCCACTGCTTATACTGGCAAACTTGGGAAGCCTGGGAGACTGGAACGCTTAATAGCTGTGGTGTGGATTTGGCAGCACGTCAATGGAGGTACTTCCACTGCCTCCAGAAACTCCACGGGTGCCACCCGGTCACAGTATGCCCCCTTCTGTACCTGGAGGTACCAGGCTTCACTGGATGCATTTGATGGAACATCTTGAGGAGGTAGTGAACATCGATGAACGAGATCGGTTCCCAAGAATTTTCAGAAAGAAATTACCCCTTCCATTGTACTAAGTATTGGAGCTTCACCTTGTGATACCTATAGTCCCAAATCTTGGAAACCTCATAATCTTCGGTGTCTTCGGGGGTTTGCGTCTGGAGGCCCTTCACCTTGCGATCGTAGGTGTCCTGTACATAAGTACGCAGGAGGGAAAAATGAAAGACCGGATGCAACCTACCTAAGGACGGTGGCAGCTATAGTCTGAGAATCACCGGGTTAATTTTGGTGATTATCTCAAAAGGTCCAATGAAACGAGGCAAAGCTTAGAAGGGTAAACCCATTTGGGCAGGTGCTTTGTAGAGAGCCATACCCAAGATCCCATGTCCCATTCTGGAACATTTCTTCTATGCTGATCGGCTTGGTTCTTATACTCCTGTCTGGCTTTCCTCTTTGTGCGCTCGATAGATGTCTTTGAGCAGGACGTCAATTGAAGGTATGTCTGATGCAGGAAAAGTCGAGTTGGGAAGAAAACGGGGATGGAGACCATAGGTGCAGAAAAAAGGACTCATCCCTATGGGAGCATGCACCGTGTTGTTGTAGACAAATTCTGCTGTAGGGAACAATACCACCCAGTCGTCTTGACACAGGTTAATGAAGCATTTGAGATATTGCTCCATGGGCATTTGGTCTGTCCATTGGATTGTGGGTGGTACCCAGAAGAGAGTTCTCTATCTATCAATACCTAACAAGGTGAGCAACGTCTTCCAAAACCTAGAGGTGAACTGAGTTCCCCTGTCAGAGCTGACCGAATCAGGCAATCCATGTAGACCTTATCTTGGTTCACGTGATGGGGGAGAGGGGATTTGCAGTCATTTTTAAATCTCACTTTTCGATGTCAGTAATACCTTTGCCACATGACATTAACATTGATGCTATTTTAGGACATTTTATGATGTCAGTTTCCTTTTTTACACATACACAAATTGTATATCAGCCACCTTGCAGAGAACTTTGTTTTTTTAAATCATTTTTAGATGTTTCAACTCTGAAATGTTTTTGTCAAATTTGTTAGTTGTGGGTCATTTTAATATTAAGTACAATACGACTAACTCTCTGATGGCGAATAAGGGTTTTGAGATTATGAACGATTTGGTTTTAAAACACTTCATTAACATGCCAGAAGAAGAAATAAAATGGACATACATGAAAATATAGGAGGGCACGCTGGGGGAGGACATTTCAAGACAGCAGTGGGAGGTACTGTGGGTCGGTATCCCAAAGCTCACCCGGGCCATCCAAACAAGGGAAATGTGGCTCAAAGTCATCACGCAGTGGCACTACACTCCAGAACAGATCAAATCAATGTATCCAGAAATGTCGGATAGCTGCTGGAGAGGGTGCACGGAAAGGGGCACATGGAGGCATATCAGGTGGGACTGTCATGGTGTGAAAGGTTTCTGGAGGGAAGTCCAAACGGAAATGGCAAAAATATTTCCTTATGCTGCACAAATGGGGGAACGGGTGTGGTTGTGCGGACTAACGGACCCACAGGCCTAAAGACTCCACAAAGCACAATGGAGAAGTTTCATGGGCTTAGTTATTGCAGCATGGGCCACAATCTCCCAAAAGTGGGAAAAACAGGACCAGCCTTTAGTGTTTACTTGGCTACAAAAAGTTTGGTCACAAATGACAATGGAAAAGATAACACACCACCTCTAGGTTAAGAAGAACTCCTTTACGAAGGAGTGGGGGGCGGTGTTGGAGTATTTAAGGTCGGACTATATGGAATAATGGTGCCCGCACAATATCAAAATCTCAGACATTGTTGGCACATAACTTCTCTAGAAAATAGAACAGCATGTGATCCTACTCTTCTGGGGGGTTTGGGGGGGGGTAAGTTTGTGGAATTGATGTTCTGCTGTTATGTTTTAAGAAAACAATAAAAATATGTTTTAAAAAAAAACAGCATGTTCTGGAGCCTACTCACCTTCTAGGTAATGTCTTGGATTTGTTAATTTTTGTCTCCCCTGCTTTTCAAGTCCTTTGGTCTGACCATATGGTGATGCCATTTTGAATGCAGTCTCTGGCAGCACCCATCGCTTCTCATGCACAAAACATTGCCAAGCGTAGCTGGCACTCAGTAGAGACAGATATTAATGTGTCCTTTGCCAATGACAAATGTAATACCGTCCCCTTTGTGGATCTGCCATTTTTATCTCAGGTGTTTAGTTTGGCAGAATATCACTTTAAATCATGGAAGGGCTTCGGAGCCATGGTTTACTGATGACCTGAGGACATTTCTCCTAAAACAGAGGCAAGCGGAGTGGTGCTTCTTCTATTGCTAAATGAGAAGATGTTATTAGGCCTACATCCCAAACAATATCACCAAGCGAGACACAATGCTATATGTGTTTTTTTTAACCAAGGAAGTAGAAATCGCCTTGTACCAACCAAACAAATTATTTTCAATTGTTCAATCAGTTTCTTCTAATACTTCTTCAACCGGAGTAATTCCTACCCAAATACTCTGTAACGCTTTGTCTGATTATTTTTTTACTAAATGTGTGAGGACATACACAAACATATTCAATTATCTAGTTTGGGTAGAGACTACTGAGCTTCAGTCACACAGGAGTCTGCTGTTTCTCAGCCCTGGTCTTCTTTCCCTGTGTTTACCTGTGAGGAAATACTGACTGCCACGAAGGGACTTAAATAGCCAGCCCCTACAGATCCTATTCCCCTGGGTGTGCTTAGGGTTAGGGTTATCATGCCAGAGATTGTCAGCTGGGTAACTCAGGCAGTTCATTTCTCTTGTCTGTCCGGTACCATTCTATCTGAACTGAAACAGGCCATCATGATTCATCTGTTCTTGGCCCCACTGTTCTGGCTAATTGCATCATATTTTGCTGCTTCCTTTCTTTATGAAGCTTTTGGCGTCTCTGGGTTCTCCTCTCCTTGGTTCTTTCTTGGAAACGACTTGCTTTCTGCACTCCCTTCATTCTGGTTTTTGCCCTGGGTGGGGCACTGAAAGTGTCCTAGTCTCAGTGCTGGATGACCTGGCATGGGTGGCGGACGAGGGGGTATTGGGAGCTCTGATTTTATTAGATCTTCCTGCTGCTTTTGACACTGTCAATCACTCCCTCCTGTTGTTCTGCCTGACCACAGCAAGTCTCTCTGGTCTTGTGCTATTTTGTTTTGAATCTTTCCTGAGTGATAGGGGTCAATCTCTCTCTCTTCCCCATTTCACTATCACTCTTGATCTATGTCTTGCAGAGTACCTCAAGGCTCAGCCTTGTCCCCTATGCTATTTAACATCAATAATGAAGCCCCTTGTTTGTCGCATCCGCTGCTATTGCCTCTGTTGTTACTCCTATGTCGACAACATCCAGATTATTGTTCGGCTCAAATTTAACAATCCTGAGGCGTTGTCATGCTTCAGTGAGTGTTTGATGGCCATGGGCTGTGAGATGAACAACAATTGGCTTAAGCTAATAGTGACAAGACAGAGGTTCTAGATGTCGGTTCCCCTTGTACTTTCAACCTGTGGACTCCTGCTTTCTGACCAACTGCTTTGGTCTCCTTTCCAGCACTGGTGACGGTTGTACAAAATCTGGGAGTTAAGATTTCTGTTCGCCCTCTGTATGTCAAGCAGGCCGTTTTCATCTGAAAGTCCTCTGCAGAGTGTTTGCTTTTTGCCATCTCATCTCCGGCCTCTGGTTGTTGCCTCGCCTATTTTGAGTTGTATTTATTAGCTCAGCCTCTTTACTTCTGTGCTGGCTGCAGCTACTTCAAAATCTGGCAACTTGACTTGCTACTGGCACCCCCTATAGTGCTAATATTTCTCTGGTGCTTCGCTCCCTTCACTGGCTTCCCATTGCAAAAGGGGTCAAATTCAAGCCCCTGTGCCTGGTACATTGAGCATTTTAAGTCCAAGAGGCCGAATTTTTACAAGACAAATTTGTCCCTTGTATCCCTGGGCGTCTTCTTCATTTGTGCAATGCTTGTTTGATTACCTTCCCTCGATTTCAGCTATCTAGGACGGAAGGCCGGGAATTTTCTGTTGCAGTGGAAGTTGTGGAATGCCTTGTGTTACGGAGGGAAAAAGGACACGGGGCGCTTTCAGAGAAAGTGAAAGCAAAATGGAGGAGCGGCGGGGCCGGAGGAAGGGAGGCGGGAAGGAAAGGGAGGTCAGTCACGGTTTAATAAAGGAGGAGAGAAGACACAACCTGGACTGACCAATGCCAACAGGCTTTCTTCACCATCAAACGAGAACTGGCTGCCAATCGCCAAATGGCGTTCTTCAACCCGCAATGGAGGACTGAAATCACTGTAGGCGCCAGTCCGGTTGGGTTAGGCGCAATTCTTTTTTTTTTTTTTTTATTTCTTTATTGTATATTGGTTTAAAAAAACCTTTACAAATTTAAACTTGATAAGAGAAACACTTATCATTTAACACCAATAGTAAAACATCATTTTGCATAGACATGTAGAAGATTTATGAATTTACGAATTTACAGTATCAAAAAAAATCATTATAAAAACAATTCTCGTTTACCACACAAAAAATAGACAATTCATTAGCACAAACCTCTAAAAACATCATTTTGTATAAAAAATAGAAATTCATGTTTTTCTCTTCAGTATAACTCGTAAATCCGTTTTCATTTCATATATATAAAACCAATTAAAATATATATCACACAATTGAGCCATTCTTTTCGTAAATATTTACTATCAATTCTTCAGTTCAATTATCTTCAGGTAAGATTGGTTCAGTTTCAATATCTAGCACTAATTTGCCTTTTCCTTCAACTACAATAAACATGTCTATATACTCTTTACTTAGTTACCTTTTCATTGCTATTGTTATACGACTTTGCAGACATTTGCTAGGAAGGCTATCACCCTTATTTTCAACGAGATGTTACAACCATGCAGCATTTCAAACCATAAATGCTCTCTAACTACACAAGAGGTATCAAATACACAATCCGCAAAGTAGGCAAATCTTTCTCTCTTGAGCATAGGGCAACCTAATAACAAATGTCCAAGTGTTTCGGGAAAATCCTCATTCGAGCAAAACCGACATATTTTCATATTTTCAGGAATCAATTTCCTTACAGCAGCTATTTCATTTGTATTCATTACATTAAATCTGAATCTCATAATGCTATGCCGCAGTTTCCTGGAGGGACATTTTACCAGGTATCGTTCAGGTTCAGGGAACCATTTCCAGAACGATAGAACTTGAGCATACAATTTTAAGTTCATTATCACAGAATTGTTAGCAACCCAGTCGAATGCTTTAATCAGAGCTCTAGTTTTAGCAGGTCTCTCCAACAAACATTTCATTGAAACGCCGATATTACTTATAATGTTTTCAACCTCTTCTTTTAAATTAGACATATATTTCCCAGTATCGTTTCCACAGACCTGATACAAAGAGTTACGCTTAGCAAGTAAACACTTTCTATAGAGCATTGCTTTTTTACAATCCATCGAGCATTTTAAAGAATTGAATCCAAACTCGTATCTTATTAATTCGATCGGTATACTTTTCGGTAAAAAGAAGAGTAATTTTTTCCAAATTTTTGATTCCATAGATTTTAAGTATAATCTTTCTTTCTCAGGATAGAACTCTAGTCCATATGCCAGCCTTGGGATCACTTTCATCAAGTAAAAGTCCCTTCTTGCTCCCATTGAAAATTTCCCATATTTACTTTCTATGACTCTCATTTGCTTTGCTGCATCATTCGCTTTGACTTCAAGACATTTTTTCACAAAACTATTTGTCAAGTTACTTGCAAAGGCATAACCCAAATACTTAAATGCTTTCTGTAGGTGAATTGCTGTACCTTCTACAAACCATACCGGGTTTAAACATTTCTTATTGCTGTTTCCCAAATTAATTATTACAGTTTTCTTCGGATTGATTTTTAATTTCATATCACCAACAAAGCCCACAAACGCATTAATAAGCCGTTGCAGGCCAATCTTTGTTCTGTCAAAAAGCATGAAGTCGTCTGCGTACGACACCCATTTGATCGTGAATCCCCCTACCTTAGGGGCTATTAAACCTGATGGATCCAGTCTATCCTTAGCTCCTGAAACATATAAGTTGAATAAAGTTGCAGCCAAGGCGCAACCTTGTTTTAAGCCATTCCTTGCACAAATTTCCCTTGACATCAGACCCTCGTTATTGAGTCGTACCCTTAAAACTGTATTTGTATACAGATGGATGATCATGGAGAGTAGTCCCCTTTCTATTTTCAGGTTTACAAGTCTCTGCCATAAGAGAGGCCTATCCACCATATCAAAGGCGGCGGAGAGGTCCATAGATGCAGCGTAAATTGGTGCATTCGCCATTCTTGAAGATTGATTCTGCAATATAGTGAGTACTAAGCTCCCAGCATCAGTTCCTATGCCTTTACGAAATCCAATCTGCCGGATGTCAAGAATATCCTTATCCTCCATCCAACTTAACAAATTATCTAAAATTATGACGGAGAATATCTTAGTTTCAATATTTATCAGAGAAATCGGTCTATAGTTATTCGGACTCTGACGGTTGCCTTTTTTGAAAATTAATATTACATATGATAATTTCCATGAGTCAGGCATGGTTTGAGTCACAATTACATCATTAAAGATCATATGCAATATATGTGCCCAGAGAGAGTCATTTTGCTTTAGCAATACCATCGACAAGTTATTGGGTCCCGGAGTACCGGAGGCTTTCATTCTTTTTATTACAGATAACACTTTTATGATGGATACATCAAGGTTCCACTTATGATTCAATTGAACCATCTTGTGATCCTCATTACTAGAGCGCGCATATAATTTCTCAAAATATTCGCACCACACCATCTCATTAATGGGATTAGTGTTCAGTTGGGTTTGAGTAAGCTCAGTACTGTTGATCAGAGCCCAATAATTTCTCGAGTTGGTTTCTTTCATTGCTTTAAGCATTTTTTCACCATCCCTCTGTAATACACAGGCCTGGTGATGAATCCTCCAGTTCTTATATGCTTGTCGCCTCAATCTACATTTCTCAGCAAACACATCTGTAGGCAACTTATATTTTTGTTTTTTTAGTACTCGGAGGTCCTTATTCAACATTGCTCTTTGTAATTTCATATCAAGATCGAAGGTATGCCTGTGAGTTTTTTTCTTTGAAATCCCCATCAATGTAGAGTGCTCAAACTTGGTCATCATTGACCCAAGAAACTCACCAAATTTGTCGACCGAATAGTGAGTCTTTTTAGGCTCCAATGCACAATTCTCAAAATCAAGTTGCATTAGATTATTAAATTTCGCAGTTTTTTTCCAGTTCCACTTTATTCTGGAGCCCCTAACATTTACAGTTATTTGAGGACAATATGCGTTGCTAGTATTACTTTGTTTCTTTATATTCAGATTCATTGATAACATGGCATGATCACTTTCAGAGTTAACTTCCACAAGCATATTTGGCATATTACCAATTAGATTTTCACTCGCAAAGATGTAATCAATGATAGAGGAAGCCCCCCGGGCATTCCAGGTCGGTCTCTCATTATACAACTGAGTCAAGCCCCAAGAGTAAGCAAAGTTACACCATAGAGCCCCTCTATGCTGTTTATTATTTTTTTCCGTGTTATTAAGCCCCTCTCCACTTAAATTCCAGGCTTTCTCACTGCTTGATTGTTCACAATCCGCATTCATATCACCTGCTAGGATCATTAAGCCATTTGGGGTAGAAATTATCCACTCCTCTATAGATGTTAATCATCATGAGCTGGATACTACCCTTCTCTGATGCAATTCTAAAGATAGCTGCTAGGCAAGACGTGTGTATATGTACCTCTCTAATCATTGATATTTCATGGTTATTTCTGTATGCAATTGCCAAACCTCCCTTAGGCCGGCCTTTTTTGCCTTTTCGGCCAACCATGCAAAGCATAACAAAACCATCCCATAGCAGAGGACCACAAGCCCATGTTTCCTGTAGTAAGACAAAGTCAAATTTCTCTAAAGTCTTACATACTATTTTATTTTGTACCAAATGCACATGTCCTCTGGAATTCCAGGACACCAGTTTAAATAGGTTGTCATTACTAGCTGGATTTTCCCATCCCTTTTAATTGTTCAAGAGTCTCCTTAAGTGAAATCGCCATAGCTCTCCATTCATTCATATCACTTATAGATAACTGGCCAGCGCCAGCTTGATTCGTCTCGTTTTCAGTCTCTCTAGTACTATAATATCGAGATCTTTGGTCCTCGTTTTTCTCTGGTAAATAGTCACTGTGGTCCACATATTCGTACGTATCAAAGCCCCTCTTCTGCAGCGCTCCAGCTTCCTTGAGAATCAGAGCCCGCACCATTGATGAAGCAATTACTAAACGTACGAAGTCCATCCTATTTGGGTCGATAAAATCAACCAGTTGGATGTCACATGATGATACAAGAGCTAACTCTGGGATGTCTCGAAATAGACTCAAGACATATGATCTATTAAGGATGGGAGAGTGGCCATCATTAAACACATAATATAGGATCAAATTTGCTTCTGCAGGCTGATCAGGCCTTCGCATTTTAACGTTGTGATTACTAATCTGGCTTTTCCCTTTCACATAGTTATCGTAATCTAGATCTAGATCTGTGGGTACACGAGGTCTTGTAAAACTTCCCTATCTCTCACCGTACCTCTAAGTTTACTATTAGTACACCCCGGAGCGCTCACTTCATCCTTTAAATTTCCTCCATCAACTTTTCTTGTATCGTGATTTCTGCTGTCAATAGGAGGATTATTGCCTATAAGTAATTTTTCTGTGGTCATTAACTTATCGGCCAAGATTTCCTTTATTAAATATCTTACATGCGCATCAGTCATAGGCTGATTTCTGCCCTCTAAGTCATGATTGTTAGATGGTGGACTGTGTCTATTTTCCCTTACTTAAGGTAGCGATGTATCTTCAGTGCAGTTCGAAATACTCGCCTTATAGTCAGCGATTTCTTGTTCGCCGTCGGTTGTGCAGTTTTGCTCATTAACTCTGGCTTTCAGTTTAGTCATGTTCTCCACATCCAGATTGGACTTAGGAGGGGCATTTATGTCTCTTGCGGGTATCTTTATACGCATCTGCGCGTCAGGATTCTTGAATAGATCAAAAATATCAAGCATACCCATTTCCAAATTCCTTAGGTTAGTGTCAATTCTATCAGTAACTATTTTATTTTTCATAGCGTCTGATAATTTGTTTACTGCGTCGGAATATTCAGATGCTATTGTGTTATTGGTAGACCCCCTACCAAGACCACCCATCACATTGTGTTCATCACCTACCCCTTTTTCAGTCGTATTCTTCCCAAGAATCTCCTCTATATTATTTGCACGAGGACTCAGTGAAGGGACTACTGTCCTAATCCCTTCATTAAGCACCCCGTCTCCATTCGAACCACCCAGTGATACGGTCTTTGCCTGTGCAGTCACTCCTTGCTTCAGTATAGTCATATCGGAGTCACAAATATTAGTTTCTCTCAAGAACTTTAGTGAAGATACATTAAAGGCTTTTTGAGCACGCGCTTGTTTTTGCCTATTTTTCTTCATTTTTTTTTTAGATATCTTAATGTTGAATATATCCGCAACCTTTATAGGCTCATTCTCAACTACTGGAATTATTAAATCATCCGCCCCCTTGATGTTCATCACAGTATTAGCCACTTCAAAGACACTCAGGTCTTTCTCCTCAATCACAGTCTTGGGACCACACAGTTGAACATCACTCAAAGCCTGGGTACCATTATTTAGGATTGCTGTTTGTTTATCAGTTAAGCCATTGCTTTTCGATGCATTTGTCTTTGCCATAATTCCAGCTAGCATATCTGGGAAAGCAGTCAAGGCAAGCAGAATTTCTTTCAATATAAAAGTCTGCGACTTTACTTCTCTCAGTATTTCACCCTGAATCCCGTCATTTCCTTCTATCGGTTGCGGGCCATCAATCCCCCTGCACTCATTCCTTGCTACTGCAGTCTCACCCATGCTGCTCATAGAATTGGGGCATTGCGTAGATGAACCAGGATATACCGATAAACCCAACAAATTCAATTCCTCGGAAGCAAATATGGGGGGTGTATCTAAGAAGGACTCCACGGTCCGCCCTTGTGGTGACTCGATCAACTCAGTGCCGCAGGTAGCAATCCCAACATCGCCTCTCAGTCTCGGCTCCTCATTGAATAGAGACTGCGAGGAGTCCTGGCTAACCACATCCTGCCTTTCAGTACTTAATTTGGCGGATTCATTTTGAGCGCATTCAATTAAATCCTCATCCGAATCCGAAGAAACGGGAAGCGCTAGAGCAATTGCATGAGCCATGCTCATACGCCTAGTCTTAATAGTATTCGTTAACATTGCCATATCTTGTTTACCACCGATGAACCTTCTTTTCATTTCTGCACAGTTTCAATGAGTAAATCACCTCCCACCTCTTAACCACGCACAGAGCTTACAAACTCACGCACCTTGCAATTGCTTACCTCACACAATATGTCACTCCGTACAATATATCCAGTTAATCTGGAATCACAAATCCCACGTTCTTTCAGAGCCACATGAAAGTTGTACCATCTAATGGAAAATCTCATGTGTTTACAACCTGTCTGCCCACTGCACAAAGCAGCAAACAGTCAACAGTCATACTTTGCGTACTTCCCGTGTGCGCGCGCGAGTGCGCTACACACACGTTTTTCAATTGAGAGGGTGGGCGGGGTCAGGGCGGGCTTGGGATGTCAAAAACCAATCAAGCATTTTGAGGCACGTAGGGGACAGGCAACTTCCGTGTTGCTTGCATATACGTCCGCTCCTCGGTCAAGCAGCGAGTTCTCCTTCACGGCTCGCAGTGTGCCAACATTCCAACAGTCAACAGTCGTACTTCGCGTACTTCCCATGTGCGCAATTCTTGCTCAGACCGACCCACAGAACAGCGCCAAAACCAACATCGTAGCGTACGCAAGCCACGCACTCAACTCTACTGAACAAGCATACTAGCAGGCAGAGCGCGAGAGCCTGGCAGCTGTATGGGCATGCAAAAAGTTTCATCACTTTGTCATCGGACACACCTTCACCCTCATTACGGACCACCAGGCCCTGCTAGCCCTCTTTGGCAACCCGAGAATAAAAATGCCTCCACGCATTGAGCGTTGGAGCATCCGACTCCAAGAGTACAATTATACAATCGTCCACAAACCTGGAGGTGACGCAAATCCCGCAGACTACCTGTCACGTCACCCGGATGGGACGTCTGATACCACACTACAAGGAGAAGCGGAAGGATATGTCACCTACCTGTCGCTCAACGCCCTTCCCCCGGCCATCACAGCACAACTGTTCACAGAAAAAAGCAGAGCAGACCCCACCATTAGGGCTGCAATATACCTCACCAACATGAACAAGTGGCGACAGGCGGCCACCGAACTCTTTGAGCCGGGAGGGGGGGGGGTAGATAGAAGACACCTAGCCAGAATGAACACCATACACAACGAGCTGGCCACAAAGAGCCAAGGCACGCTGCTCCAAGGTAACCGCTTCGTACCACCCAAAAGCCTTAGGAAGCCACTGGTCATGATCGCACACGAAGGCCATTGCGGCGTGGCCAACACGAAAAAGATACTGCAGAACCAGGTGTGGTTCCCCCATATGGACACCATCGTGGATGACACATTAAGACACTGCATCCCATGCCAAGTAAATGCAGCCGGATCACCACCCTGCCCATTGCAAATAGTCCCGCTCCCGGACAGACCATGGCAACGTGTAACACTCGACTTTTACGGACCACTGGAAGAGCATCGACGAGTACTCCCGATTCCCACTGGTGAAGCACGTGCAGTCCACAGCCTTCCACCATGTCGTAGGCATTGTAGACGAGCTGTTCAGCGAGTGCGGCATCCCCAACACAGTGAAAACAGACAATGGGTTCCCATTTCAGGGACATGAATTTAAGAAGTTCGCAGCACACCTCGGGTTCCACCACCAAAAGATCTCACCGCTATGGCCCCAGGCCAATGGCATGGTGGAACGCTTCATGGCGAACATTAAGCGCACATGCCAGAAAGCAGCGACCGACCGAGCTTCAATGTCACAAGCCATCTCACAGATGCTACGAAGCTGGAAGAGCATCGACGAGTACTCCCGATTCCCACTGGTGAAGCACGTGCAGTCCACAGCCTTCCACCATGTCGTAGGCATTGTAGACGAGCTGTTCAGCGAGTGCGGCATCCCCAACACAGTGAAAACAGACAATGGGTTCCCATTTCAGGGACATGAATTTAAGAAGTTCGCAGCACACCTCGGGTTCCACCACCAAAAGATCTCACCGCTATGGCCCCAGGCCAATGGCATGGTGGAACGCTTCATGGCGAACATTAAGCGCACATGCCAGAAAGCAGCGACCGACCGAGCTTCAATGTCACAAGCCATCTCACAGATGCTACGAAGCTACAGGCACACCCCACACGAGGCGACCAGCCGCACCCCGGCCAAACTCATGATTAAGTATAAGCCACGGTCCCGACTCCCACAACTCGAAGATTACACCCCAGCGGAAGACAAAGAGATCCGATGGCAAGAAGCCGATAAAAAACACAAGACAAAGGAATGGACTGATAGAAAACAGAAAGCCCAGGAACCCCTGATCCCAGTAAGAGAGACTGTACTGGTCCAGCAAGCTCACTGCCGGAAAACAGACTCAAGACACCAGCCTGAGCCCATGATAGTAACGGAAGTAAAGGGACCCATGGTCACTGCAGTAGGAGGCCAAGGAGAGATAACCCGAAACGCATCATACTTCAGAAGAATGTTCCAAGAAGATCAGACTGAAGAGATGCTGATAGAAGAAGACCCTGGAGACCCAGACATTCCCCCAGACCCACCCGAGGTGCCCTCGCCAGCCTGCCCGACCGGCGAAACAAGTGAACAAGCTGAACGACCCCAAAGATCGACTCGAAGGCCCACCCGGCTCATTGAAGAAATGTTGACTACGGACTCAGCCGATAAGTAAGAGGGGGGGTGTTACGGAGGGAAAAAGGACATGGGCGCTTTAAGAGAAAACAAAAGCAAAAGGGAGGAGAGGCGGGCGGGAGGAAGGGATGCGGGAACGAAAAGGGAGGTCAGTCACGGTTTAATAAGGGAGGAGAGAAGACGCAACCTGTGTTTGTGCTTCATTTAGGGCCCACGCAGGCCCATAACACCTTGCCACTTTCTTTTAGGATTACTGAGAATCACTATGAGTTTAGACGCTTATTGAAAACCTTGTTATTTTAGATTCTGGGGTGCTAGCTTTCAAAGGTACTTGTTGCAGTACTAGCACAAAGGTGCCCTAGGTGGATGGGCACTTAAAAACAGTGTGTATAGTATAAAATAACAGCACAATAACTGTACAATACTAAAATAAAGTCAAGATTAAAAATGTGGTAGAGTCATTTTAATACTATGGGCCTCATTACAAGTTTGGCGGTAGCCTTGCCGGTAAAACCGGCAGGCTGCCGCCAAACTTGCGATTTTTTTCGGCACCTGCGAATGGGGAATTACTGGGTCATTACGGTCACACAAGACTCAGTAATTGCCTGTGCGCGGGCGCCGGAAAAAAATGCTCCCCATTCCGAAATTGTAGGGCTCAATGGGCTGGGGGGGAGGTCAGATGTAACGACACCATTCAGATTGGTTCCGGTGCATCTGACATGCTCTGCTCACGGGTGCCGGTACGCCCACCAGGCCAGTCCTGGCGGGCGGGAAGACACCCGTGAGCAGAACTCGTAGTTTGCCGGTCCGATAACAACGGTACCGGCAAGCTTACCGGTACCGTTGTTACCAGACCGGCAAACTTCTAATGAGGCCCTCTGGATTTCCCCCACAGAGTTAGGTGAATGTTTTGTCACCTTTTACAGTCTGGGGTAAATTTGTCCGGAACATATGTGACATTAAGCTTGAAAATACATTTTGTAGCACGTGACACCTTCACACCTAAATGGGCACATGTGTTGGCCATCCACGCTATGTCTGGACCAGAGAACACAGCCACAAAGCATCAATCAGAAAATACCTTTCCTTTCGTTCTATTCACTTAAATGTCTGAGTTTTTGGTAAACGTGTCCAGCAGTGCGAACAGGGTGAGTTGCTAGAAGCAAATGGGGATAGTTGCCCCGTCCCAAAACTCTCCTTACAAGGTGCTATAAACACCCTTTTATTTACATACACATTATCATGGACAAGAGCTAAATACAGCCTTGGAAGTAATAAACATTTGGGGATCTTTTTCTCTGGTGAAACTGATGATATAAGCAACTTAGCCCTAGGACAGAGTCAAGATAAATAGACAAGAACCGGCATGCCCCTGTATGCCATGCCGGACGCAGGCTTTGAGCAGACACAGCGCAGGAGCAACACTCATTCATTAGCACATATTGCAGTTTCCAATACTGACATTAAGATGGCCTTCCCTGATGAAGAGTTTTTCTAACACGAAACGCGTTATAAAAGTAAAGCTATCATGCATGTCATCATGAAAAATTTACCCTGTTTTCAATGATTTGTCAAGTTATGGAATTAACTGTATTTCGACATCATATTACCGGAGGTGCAAGCTGTATGATGCAATAGTAAATGTACATTTGGTATTATAAGAAACTATTGTTTTAAAAAAAGGTTTGTGTTGTTCCCTAGTATTCTGGGAGGGGATTGGTTTGTGTGCAACAATTGTCTGTACAAATCTCTTAGTGGGGTCTAAAATGTGCAATACATTACAGATCCGTCACTCTGTTGGATCTCGGAATGGTTGGCACCACCAATGTTTTCCTAAATTAATTCTAAATTGGTTATATTACTAGAGTTTAATGAATCCTAATTGTATATTGGTGAGCAGTGGCAGATTCATCTAAATTCCCCTGTAATATACTGACCGTTTAGAATCCGTGCCGATGTGCCCCTATCTGGAATTGAAGTCCATGCAGGGAATGAGCGTCTGTGGTGTGGCCGTTGAATACTGCACTTCTGTGAGCCAAAGCCAAGAGAAAGTGGTGGTCATCGCAGACAAATGTGGAGTACATGGCAGTGGATACCTGAATGTGAAACCATGCAATTTGAGAAGACATCTCCATTACAGCAGGCTGTAAATAAATAGAGGGGATCATATGTCACGGGAGGATAGCGCAGCAGCAACGTGCTCGCCTTGGAAACAAGTCAACACGAAGCAACACTGGTTTGATCCCCGGGTCCGCACTTGGAAACCTCTGGGTATTGAGCACGTTATAAATACGCAACTAAGACATATTCCTATAACAGCGCCTCGATGCCCCCGAGCTGTGTGAGCTCTTTAAAAAATGCAACAAAAAAAAGAATATGCTTCAAATCAGTATTATACAGCATTTTCCGAACTGGACTATAGTTTACATTGCAAATAGTCGATAACAGGGGGGTATCTTGGGAGGATTATTGGAGCATTAACTTCTATCACTACAGCAATGAATGCCAGGATGAAAAATGCTTATCTCATGGAAACTTTTAAGGGCCACTGTATCATTGATGTACCCACTAGTGTTCAATAATGACTCCTTGAAAATGTGAAGCCCGATTACATGGTAAGCTTTGAAATAATTAGGATAAAGTTTTGTCCAGAGCTATTTATATTTGAATAACTGTCATTGGGATCAAAAGTGAATCATCGAAGGCAACACTTTCATTGGTTTTAGCAATGTTTACAAATACCACATCCATACACATGCCTAGTACTGGGCATTCAATGATGCCATAGTTATACAACAGATTGCAGCTATAAAGGCTGAAATAGTATTTTTGAAGGTCAGATTTATTTTTTGTGTGTTCGGTCTCAAAAAACAAACCTTTTACACAATCTTAATTACCTAAGTATTTGAATACATTTCAACACACATAAAAAGTTAACATCAACAACACCCAGAAGATAATTAGTATTCAAAGCAAGTTTGTTACATGCTAAATACAAATGTTTCCATTCTTTATCGAAAACCTTCCTCCTAAACAAGGCAATATAAAATACAACCTCATCTGAAGAAAAAAACTCTCAAGGTCATAAATATCAAATCTTCATAAAATTCCACATATAAAAACCACATCTAAAAATGTAAGTGTAGCGAATATCAAACTCAATTGAGAGGCATTTAGCTGGATAGACCATCATTCGTCTGTCGTCGTATGCTTATAAGCACTCAAACATGTCCCAAAATGAAGTTGTCTAAAGTCGTTCACACCATAACAGTGTTCCAATATGTGTTTCAGTGCCTTCAGGCATCTAGCCGATTTACAAAATCTACAACTTCTAAGATGTCGATCAACTTTCAATCGTGCCCCCAAAACCTCATTTGTTGTGTACAGATTCAGTCTAAAATTAATGCATGTTCTTCTGCAGTGGATATTGGGAAACTTTAAGATGTATTTCGATAGTGTATTAAACGCTTTCTCTTCTCATGAAAAAGGGAGAAGAGTTTATATTATTTGCATTGTTTGCATATTACAAGCCAGACATTAGATCATAATTTATGCTCAAACTCTGCTAGATTAGTAACTAAAATATCAACTGATGTCCCCAGTTTCTCAGTCATATCTGTACATGTGTTAGTTATTCCATACTATTAACACACATTCCCGTTTCTCATTTACAGTATCATACAGATTTGAAAATAAAGTATCTTTCTTAGCATCTATACATTTTAGAAAAAATGACAAAATGTTCCAATGCACGCTAGCTTTCACTGAATTTGAACTCCACTTGCCAAAAGAATCCCTCTAATATACTCCAAATGTTAGGTGATATGATAAACAAAGACTTCAACATCATATGTGATTACTGTAATCACCTCAGTTTATGGGGAATGCTGCAGGGCACCCAGGCAAGACGGGGTAACGGCTGCACCATGACAGCAGGCCCAGGTTGGGGGGCGCAGGCCCACTCGGGCCAACGCCCCCCATGCGGTGCACAACTTTCCCAGAGACACGCTGTGATTTCACACCTTGCTCGTCCGCAACACAAAGAGGTGGGAGAAGCCACCCAAGACAAACAGCAGGAAGCTCTACCAGAGCAAAAGGTGCCCCCATCCCCTAAGGGGTGGGGAACTCAGACAGTCGGCGCCGTGCTGGCCTGGGGGCTGGGTTACAGCTCCGAAGAAAGCACCTACGTGCATACAAGGACAGCGCTGGTGACAAGACACCAGCAGTTTTGTGGACCCTACACAGGGACCCAAAACACAAAGGGAAGTGCACAGTGACCTCAGTGCCTTCCAAAACTCACTTTTCCCGAACTACCTCCCACCCCAGAAATATGGAGAAGAGAAGAAGGGAAGAGAAATCAGGTCACTGCACGGTGACCAGAAACAGAAGTCGTGGGACAGCGAAGGCGGCACGGGTTGGAGGGGAGAACCTCAGGACCCGGCACCCAAAAGGGTATATGATATGATATGCAAGTATTGTTACTGTTACCAATAACCATATCTGTACCAATAAAAACCACAGCCTTTTTATTGCCAACAACAGCACAATGTGTGGTGTAACTAATTCCCGGGGGGAGTGGGCCGGGGGGACACCGGCTAGCTGCACACACAGGGGGTGACAACAGGTACAACGATGCTAAGCTGCCTGCATATGGGTTCAGCAGTTATGAAATTACACAATTGGGAAAATTGAGAAACTACCAAAATGCATATTTATAGAACCTACTTGCTTAGCAAGGCAAGTCATTTTTTGTTTTAAACATGTTAATATGTTTCCATCATTACCATACCCTGAGATATGAAATCCTAAAGAAGTAAAAGATTCAAAATCTCATTATTCAAATACAAATTAAAATTGTTCTTATTTCTAATTCTACAAGGGTTATCTTAGTGTTTGTCATATTAATCATCAAGTCATTATTTAATGCATATCTTGAGAGTTCTTTTAATTGGTGCTGTAACCCAACTGGTGTTTGGTCAGCTAGGACCACATCATCGGCATACAACAGCCGTTTGATATACTATCTACCAATATAAGGCAGAAAGGCTCTTGCACAGGGTCTGTAAGCCCCAATATCAGCTATATAGACATTAACCAAATACGGGGCCTCCATGCAACCATGCATTAGGCCTCAAAAAGTATGAATTTGATCAGTTAGCATGCCCTCTTTGTTCAAACGTATACAAATAGATGTATTTGTATGTAAATCTTTAATTATCTCGAATAAATCCAGAGGACCTCCCATTTTGACAGTTTGTTCCACAGCCGAGCTGTGCCAATGCCGTCAAAGGCTGAAGAGAAATCAATAAAAGCTAAAAGTACCTCCGACTTCTCGTAAACTGCTGTGTATTTAATAAAATGTAATATAAAACCATTCACGGAGGGATCATGGCCCTTAACAAATCCTGTCTGAAACAATTCCAAGACAGAGGTTTGTAAATTCACTGACCACATCTATGAGCTGGACGGGAGGCTTGGGAGGGTAGGGAAGTGGTAGATCAAGTGTTTTCATTTCAAATACAAGTAACCAAATCCATAAGACTGCAGCAGATGAGACAACATCTGTCTCTTTGGCATTACAGAGAACACTGAAGGAGATGATGCTATATACTTCCTTAAAACATGGAATCTGGAGATTCTTCAGCTGATCTATTGGGGAACTTCTGGAGTTACAGATAGCACATAGAGTTCGGACTTGGCAAGAGCTCAATACCAAAACACTGAGAGCCATCATGGAATGTGTACTGTAGCATTAAACATTAAGTTACATAGTAAGGGTAGCCAAGGAAAAGAACCTGATTTTTTGGAAATTGCAGAAAATGTACATCTCGTCTGATTTTTTCGAAGGACATGACGATAGTAGAAGGAGTTTCTTAGCAATGCTTTCACATTTTAAAACTAGGATTTGAGATGTGGTTTGCTGAAGCCTGCAAGAATGTTGGCCGTGATGAAAAAATCTGTGATTGTATCTACGAGAGCAGGAATAAGGAATAATGGATCAGACACAGCGTGATACCTCCAACACATTTACCCAACAAACCAAGGAGGAATGAAAATAGACGTATAGAACACCAGCAGTTAGGATGAGAGCGGAGGGTTGTGAATGATGGGGATGAAGACAGACAGAGAGAAAATCTCCTAATGAATCTCAATCTAGTCCACCTAATTCTGCCATTGCCAGATGAAGCTAATTGAGTGTTATTATGGAATGCTATCAGTATAGCTCATATATTGGACATCAATATAGTTTGATGGAGTGATATTTTGTTACAGCTTGAGTTTATATGGCAGTGAGGGACTACCTCCCAATTAAGGTTATGTTTTTAGAACAAGTGTCATGAGAACTAGTATTGTAATGTATTTGGTTGCATTGTTATTTCAATTTCACACTTTACATATGATGAAGAGGCTACATTGTATATGAATATAACTTTAAAGAGGAGAAGGCAACTTTAGAGAGTGGGAGTTTGCCACTACTGAGTTAAAGTAGGGTGTGTTGATCAGTGCCTGATACATGTAGTGTCTCAATGTTTTTAATAAGTTATTGTTTTGTACATAAGAGACTGGAATGGGAGAGAGAAATTAGTATATGTGTGTGTGTGCATATAAGAAAAGTTGGCCAGTACGTTCAAATATTATCTTTAGTTTGGCATGTGCGAGTTCGATTACAGCAGTTTTCTACTTTGATGGAAAAAGTGGAACACAAAGTGAATGCTTATAGTGAGATCATAGGGTCAAACTCTGCTGTGGAGACTTATAGTAGTGATAATATCTTCCCACTTGTTATGCGGGTCATTAAAAGGCATGCCCATGCAGATGAGGCTGAGTAATCTTAAAATAATATCCTTGAATGAAAATGGGCTTAACAATTACAAAGCAAAACACTGTTGCACTATCTTGCAACCCAAAAACTAGACATAAATCTGTTGGAAGAGACACAAAACAGAGAGACTGGGTAGTTAGAGTTTATGCTAGTTGTTCAGATGGTGGCAACATATGTGGAGTGGTTATTCTGTTATGCAAGAATCTACAGATACTACTCACTGAAAGTAAAGTGTGGTGGGGAGGGCCATCAAATTAGTATTACATTACATATGGGAGAACAGAGACTGGTTTTGGAGAAAGATATGCCCTGACATGCTCAAATCAAGCTTTGCCGTCCTATCGGTACAAGGTATGAAAGGTGATAAACAGGAATCCTATCTGCATAGGAGGCGGGTGGAATATTACACAGACTCCCTTAATAGATAGTGCCAATCAGCCATTAGAGGGAAATGACAGAGACGAGGAGATATTAAAGACATGTATATGGATAAGGACCTGATGGCTGTATGGAGTATTCGGAAACCAACTTGAAGGGACTATACATTCATGTTTTGCTTACGCAAAATGCAATTGTGGATTGATTATTTCTAGACATTCTTAAGTATATGACAGAGATATTAGATTCTAACGTCCTACTAGGAGTGACCGTCTTTCCCCTGCACTCTCTGCACTCCCCTGGCACTTATTCACCTGGCCTCCCCTTGCCACTGGCATAACCCATAGGCCCTTCTGCCTTGAACCGCAACTCCCCTCTCCCATCTCCCTGCACTTCTAGTTACTGCACCTGCATTATCCCAATGACATAGGCCTAGTAGGACCATTTTTGTTTTTCATCCCTGCTCCCCCCTCTTTTGTCTGTCTTGTTACACCTTGAAACACCTGTTGCTGTATAGGCCCATCATGAATACCCAATAATAAAAGTAATAATAATAATAATAATAATAAGAAGAAGAAGAAGAAGAAGAAGAAGAAGAAGAAGAAGAAGAAGAAGAAGAAGAAGAAGAAGAAGAAGAAGAAGAAGAAGAAGAAGAAGAAGAAATTCTGTCATTTTTCCCTCGTGCCATATAGAGAGTTTTATTGTAAAAAAGTGGTGCCCGTAATGGCTTATGTAGCAGAGACAACTATACAACTATGCTTGCTTTATCGGGTCAATGGTCCATATAAGAGGGTGCCTTTTGGAGGAGATTATTGAGGTTGCCGAATTGTGTCCCGGCCCCTGCAATGAAATACGAACTGGGGCTGATATCCCTGGAAGCCATGGTTACTTGGAAAACCACAAACTTCCTAAGGAAAATGTATTCAGGCAAAAGCAATTCTATTTGATTTGCGGATTGTTAAAGCAAGCCATTACAAATAATCCTTTGGTTACTTTGGTAAAATGGCAGGGACAGTGTGTGGCTATCTTGGCCTCCTTAAATGTATCCATGGAGTTATTGGGCCTCATTCCGAGTACGGCGCTAACCAATGGCGCTATTTACGCCTTGGTTGACGCCGTACCCGGACCGGCAGCCCCTTGGTGGATGGCGGAATTACCGCCCCATTCCAAGGTTGGCGGGGCGGTAATTCCCCAATCCCCATTTACCCTTCCCCATTCCCATTCTTGCCCCATAGGGCATAATGGGAGTGGGGAAGGCGTCAATTACGCCACCGTAAATTACGGTGGCGTAATTTACATCAAGGTCCCTTAGCGCCATGGTTTTTAACACCTGCTAAAAGCAGGTGTTAAAACCACCATGGCGCAAAGGGAACTCGGAGTATGGCGGTAAGGGATTACCGCCACCGCTCTCGTTAGCGGTGGCCGCTATCCCTTACCGCCATGCTCGGAATGAGGCCCATTGACTGGATAAACACTATTGAGTCATTTAGGGAGTACCACTTATTTTCGGTATTGTTGTTCAAAGTTAGGCTCTATAGTCTATAACATTATGCCTATTTACCTGATGAAATGTCTGGAGGAGTTTTGGCAGACTCAGTGTTTACGCCTCCGAATGAACCTATTTCCTACTAACAAAATTCTAGGAGCGAGAGCAGGGATACTCAGGAATGTGAGGATATGACGGTTTTGTAAACAACACTATGTGGTATAAACAATTGGTCACTTGGTTGTAAAATTTTATTTCACGCATATTTTGAAAGATTATAACGCAGTACATCCGGGATGGTTTTGGCAACTTATTTTTCTTGATAAATTGATAAAACGTGTAAGTGGTCATTGGCAGCTATACATTTTATTCAAGAAGTCCTCTCCACTTCTGAGATGGTAACATCTAGTTAACATAGAGTGTTGGGATGTTTTAGTTTTATCTTAGATTTTATATTATTTTCACATCATTTTGTTTTTTTCACTCAGCTGAGCGTTATTCAGTTTTATTAAGTGATAAGTATGACACGTTTTAAATCATAAGCATAATAATATATTGAAATGTTTTAGGTAAAGTAATGAGGAAATACTTTATTTTATGATGTGATGGTTCTGTCTTTTCATCTGAGGACAAGATTTGTTGGTTAGAGGTATTAGAAGGACACATTTTGAGATCCATACTGGGAGTTCCTCAATCGGTACGCTTATAGGCTCTAAGAATGGAATTAGGAACCCAATCTCTCCGATCACAATGGCTGATCTCTAGGTGTGAATTATGGTGTACCATAAAGTCTGCATCAGCTGGCTCTTTGTTATCAATTGTTGGTTGCCAAAACAAACCTGACTGCGACTAACATCTTTTAATGTTGGTATTCAGGGTAGTATGGAGTGTCATGTGGCTGCGATCGGCATTATCATATATGAATTGTTGGAATGTCCTCAGGCCATACAATCTCTGCAAGGGCAAAATATGTATTGTATATATGCAGGACAGAGATTAACCCCTAACCGGCCTTGCACCTACTTAATGAAACCGATTAATTCGCAATTGTAGCGTTTCATTACCTATTTAAGATTTGCCATTCTCCCCTCTAATGAACATTTGAGTAGATCGAGTAGGACTCCCTACGAAGAAAGGGTATGCAGGCTATGCAAGTGCTTCATCGAAACCATTTGTCATGTATTCAAAGGCTGTCCTAACTTGACTAAGTTATATTATAAAGGGTATGCACTCGATAAACATCATGAGTATTTTGTATCATCTGATCAATTTTGGAGTAATATTTATTGTGCCAGATCTATAGTAGCAACTGCGGGATCCTTTTATATCTGGAAGGATATGATAAGGAGGGTAGAGTAAGCTATCTATCGGCTGACCGAGGTCAGTAGAAACTGACATTTTTAACAAGTAGATGAAATGCAGTTTTGTAAATGTGTAAAGGTGTTAATGTTATGGTTAAGATGATATGATGAATTCATTGTTATGTATTAATGAAATTGTATGTGATTAATATATTGTATTGTATTTTATATGTAATGCAGAATGTTAATTTTATAACCATTGCATAGTAAAAAATAGATGTGAAATTTTGTGATGTCAAATTTGACATGAATTGTTGTTTTTAATTGTGAAATGTTCCTTGAGAACTGTAACACAAATAACATTAAAAAAAACAAAATAATAATAAAATCAGATCTTTAACAGAAATTACTGGACAGTGACCTGAATATAAGTCATGCATATATGAAAAGGTGGCGCAAGAATATCAGCATGCCTAAACCGCCACATCTGAAGAAACACCTTAAATAGACAATTACAATCATTCTGAGGTTTATGGCATTTATTAGAAGGGCATTGATGCAAACAGCAGCAAGGGAAAAATCAAATAAAACAGTAAAACAAGTTGGAAGAACTTTGCAATTGCATTATATTCAAAATTGCACAGATGTTGATGTATTGGCTCTCAGAAATGCAAAACTCAAATTGGCCTCCTTTTTCACTCAAAAAGTAGAGATTACGTGTTCAGAAATACAAGCCACCCAATATGAGCAGGGGCAGAAGGTGAGTAAACTATTAGCATTACAACTAAAGAGCCATACAGTGCGTGATAATTGCAGCTGGAAGCTGAGGGTCAGCAAACACAATACATGTGAGCCCTTCACAAATACCTGAAGTGTTAAGGGAGTTTTATAAAGAATTGTATACTTCTGAACATGGGTCTGATATCACACATGAGGAATCATTGTAGATCAATTGAGATTATTTTTGATGTCTTCCCCCACCCCCTCTCCTTTACCTTCTGTGCACTGACACGATCTGAACGTACCATGCCTTGATGATGGTTCTATCTTTTGCCTCCCTGTCTCCCCTCCTGCATGGCTGCGCCTCTATGCTCTTGGAAAAACTGCAGAATCGTCGTCAGACCTATTTGCTGTTATCTACACTGTTAATTGTATGAAACACACTTACTCTGCCTGGGCTGACTGTTATCGTTCAGAAACTGAATGACTGTTGTTCCTTCCCCCCTTGAGCGCTTTGAAACACTTGCCTTATGAATAGGCGTTTTACAAATAAACATTACCATACCATAAGCACATCATAGTGAACGTGTTTGATGGACCCCATAACGGAGATGGAGCAAAACGCTGGTAAAGGATGATTTCCCAGTGTAATTTTATTAGATTGATTGTTCAATAATTACACCATGACTATGCTGTTAATGAAGCAAAGCGGACTCTCAAAACAAATTGCAAAGACAGTTTAATGGGGTGTCAATAACGGTTGTGCATAAACCAGCCTGAGAATCTCTTAAGGGAGGTAGCGATCAACGTATACTTTTAATACATGTCAATACACAAATATTAGCCAAGATTTTCACCAGCATACTATGCACAAGCAAACTTATGTTAAGCAGCTTTGTTTCATACCGGGAAGGCATGCGAGGGACAATATGATCGTGTTGTACCATGCTATCTGGCATGTGTGGAAGGCCAGGGCCCCCCTCTAGTGCTTTCATTGGATGCTGCAAAAAGCCTTTGCCACATTTGAGCGGGGTGGGGAGGTGGGGGGTCCTGGGGGGGTCCATTTATTTTGAACAATGCAGAAGTTTGGGCCCTAGAAGGATTTTACTTGTTTATTTTTTTATTTCTTGTGCATTTGATTAAAGAAAACCTTAAGCACATTGAAATGACAGAATATTTTTTGACATTTGATACACGCAAAAGAAATAAATAGCATAGATTACTTCATCCAAAGAACTTTGACAATTGTAATAAGATACAAGTAGTAATCTGTTAAAAGGGATACAGTCAAAAAGTATAACCTCAAAAATACATTATAATTCATCAGAAGAATTTTATTTAAAAAGGACAGGACTTTTATATCAGAACCTGACAGCCAGGCTGAGGGCAGTCGGATACGTATCAGAGTATTTCGACCTAAAAAGGGGGAGCACACAAGAATTCCCACTGTCCAAATAAATGTTTACACTTGCTCTAGTGCTGCTGGTGATTGCCATTCATCTGATTGATAACATTGCTGATATTGCTCTACCACAGGAGAAATTAAAGTTATTATTTGCAGATTATCACATTTTTGGTCTTCACTAATCCCAGTTATATCAGTTGTTCAATCTTGTTTGATTTCTTCGGATATAAAGTCAGTTTAGGTAAAAGTGAGGAACTTCTTAAATGCAAACAAATTTCAATTCCGATGGTTACTAATGAACCTGAAGTATTTAGGAATGTTTCTTAATAAAGAGTTGCAGGATTTGGTACAAGAGACTATAGAACGCCCCTGGAATGTAATCCAAAATACAATATGAAAATAGAACACTCTTATGAGTCCAAACGATCACAATTATTGTGATACCTTAAAATGTAACTACCTTTTTAGCATATTCTGTCTGTTGGGAGTATTAATGAGGAGAATACATATGGGGATACATTATTTAAATGGGGAGGTTCTAAATCCAGATTTGGAGAAATGGAGAAATGATATGCTCTTTCTAATGTGGGGATCTCCATCCACCCAATGCTGAATTGTTTTAGTTGACACAGAAAATGTGCCGAGCGGCTCTACATACTAATGTAGGTGAAATGGTACTCAGCTGGGTATGACATGAACAGTCCTACATGAGGCCAAAGGGATTATCTTTGATACATAAGCACACAAAAAATCCGAATGTCATATCGCAAACAGATGTTTTAGCTTGGTAACAGACCCTTTTGTTGTTACATGTAGATGGCTTTTGAAATAAAGAGGCTCTTTAATGGAATAACAGGGAGATAAGAATGATGCAACTGTTTATTGGAAAGAAAGGGTTGAGAGGGTGAGGTTAAACAGAGTGACATGATTTCTGAGAATGGGCAAATACATAATTTTTATACAGTACAGTTACATTTTGGTATAGGTTTGACAGATAACCTGAATTGGCTCCAATCAACCAGTCAACTCCCAAAAAATAAGAGGCATGGATAAATGCTATAAAGTTACCTACTAATAACCATTGTAAGGTATTTTAATCAATGTAGAGGCTCCATGAGATAGTTATATTTGACTTGTATAGACTTACTATATGGAGATGCTCGCAGAGATTATACTAAAAACAAATAAGTGGGTATGTTGGGAGAGATGCTGGGAAGATATTTTGAAAGCATGTGGGTTAACTTTGAGAAAGTGAATACGGATGCCAGGCTCAAATTAGCATGTCAGGTGACTAAATCCACTTTTCAGCACACAAAATGGGCAGCAGATAAATAAATACAAAATATATATTTTGAGTGACCAAAATGAACAGCAGCCCTTCATTTAAAGTTGCCACACGATTAAAGATTGCTGTTTGCAAAGTAAAAGAAAGACTGGAGTAGCCAAAATGATATCTCTAATGGGCAGTGGGGCTGACTGAAACACAAAGTTTCAAAACAAACATCCCCCACTTCTGGTTTTGCTCAGGCCTTTCCAGTTGGTAAGCAACTGCTTTTAACTATTCAAGGCCAAGTAGAAGGATGTGGCCAGAGTGTGACAGGAATGTATTGGTGGAATGTATAAACAGAGACTGCAATCAAGTGAAGCTGAACTTTAAAAGATACCCTAAATTTACGAAATGGTGTGGACTAAAATGTCAACTTCACTGGGGGATGGCATGCCATAAAGAAATATCTAATTGTTGCTGTCTCCCTTAGCAAAGCTTTTGGGCCCCACCTGAGGTACTGATAATTTTATTGCAAGCCTGAATCAACAGCCTACTGCACATGCATGGACCCCATGGTTTCAGGGAATGAGGCCAAGAAACAAACATGAAACTGTTGCCTAAATGCATAAACATGTGGTCATTGACTTTTATTGAAAAATTATTTTTATCCAATAACTTTGAGATCATAATAGTTACAGATGTGTTGCTGGTGTCATTTTAAAGGTAATTTCAAAGCAATTATGTTGCCACAAATTTCATCCACATGCGATTTTTGGGACTCATGTTTATTTATTTATTTGTACATTTTGACAATTCTAGAGTGTGCTGAACCTGAGGCCATCTGGGTGCTGGTTACATTATAGACATGAAACAGTAAAAACAGTAAATACAGTAATGGCAGCGTAACACCAAGTGGCAGGGCTTACCTAAATGCAGTGTGATATGATCTATATGTCTTGCTTAAAGAGTCAGGATTTGAGTATTTCACGGAAGGCCCAGAGAAATAGACATGAAGCAGTAAATACAGTAACGGCAGAGGAAGGCCAAGTGGCAGGGCTTACCTAAATGCAGTGCAATGTGATCTGTAGGTCTTGCATAAAGAGCCAAGTTGTGAGTCTTTTGCCACAGGACCAGAGGGAAGAGTCTGATTTTAGTGACAGAGGGAGGGCAGTCCAATGTTTGGAAGCCACAAATGGGAAGCTACTGCCCCCTGCCTTTTATCATTTGAATCTAGGCATGGTGAAGAGGTGTGAGTCGGTGGCCAAGGAGGGTCTGTTGGATTGATGTTTGTCAAATATGGTAGAGAGATTTTTAGGGGCAGTGTTAGCTAAGCACGTGTGAGTGATGGAGAGTGTTTTGAACATAATGCAGTCTCAAATTAACAGCATGTGGGCATTTCACCTGGCTGAAGAAATGTACTCTTTTTTGGGGATATTCAATGCCACTCCTAGGGCATTATTTTGAATGACTTGTAATGTTTTGATGTTGCCAGCAGTAGAGCCTGCAAAGAGGGCATTGCCTGCCCATCTCCGACGAGAGCAGGAGCTCTGCCTGCACACTCTGGTGCACCTGCGCTGCTGGAGCAGCCTTCACTTCCACATAAACAGCTGACCGCCAAATGGTAAGCTTTGAGCTTTTACAGCCACCCTCAGCCCACTTATGATGCGATCTGCCCTTTTATCCATAAATATGGCATTATGATCTCACGCGCATCCTACATACTCTGATGCACCCTAACTTCATACTGCAGCAATACCCCACCAGCATTTTGCATCTTCATTGAAAATCACTATTCCATTTCTCGAAGTGCAACCTTCCTTAAGATGGCCGTTGGGGCCTCTGCAACAACGCCAACACTAGACAACCGCATCTGAGCCCTCTGCCACGCCAGGATTGGCTGCAGCGTCTCTTTTTCCACCAAATGAAATGAGACGACAGGTGTGAGCCGGCCCAGGACAAACGCACAGAAATAAGGCACCTCTGACTGAGCTGACCAAGCTGCAAGCTGCTCCAGCTCCCTAGGATCAGCATCCCCTTGTCGCGTACAAGCACCCTACCTTTGTTTATCATCCGCTCCTCCACAAGAAACAACTTTGACGCCAGCCACGTGAAATTCATGCTGGTAAGACACTGCTTAAGTATACTCTTGTGGTCTTTCCTGCCTACTTTAGGAGTGCCCATTTTGTACAGTGTTAACACATGGCTTTCTCTGCACAGACTACTTATGACTCCAGCTACGTTTCACATCTAATCGATGTTTGCCTACCTATGAACAATTACCTGTGAAATTCACTTTCAAAAAGTCTTCCTTACAAACACTTGTCGAAGCCCATCGCCTGTTCCATATAACATTACCTGCCCCTACCCATCCTCATTCGCATTTGCCTATCATTTGTTGAATTGTTGAAAATGCCCTGTGTATTAATGCATGTCCCAAACAATCGCCTACTGTGTATTCTTATATGCCCTGCTTCCCCTTCTGCTTAAACCCTTCTACAGCGCCATAGCCCATAATGCTACACGTGCCGCCAAACTAATCCTAGCCAAGATTTTTCCAAGGCCTAGCAAGTGTCAGACCGTTCCGCACCTGTGGCTTATTACACCCAGCCGTATCCAGGCATAGCATACGCCACTAGACTTTGTAATGCATGAACTATCGGCTTGTTTTTAACCTACCAATAGCCACATTACTTTGCATTGTGTCAACGAATACTTTTTGAATATCCTTCCACCTGCAAACTGCCGCTCGGCACATTCAGCTTAACATTGCTACCCATCTCTGCTTTAAAATGTCTTAATGTCAGCTGCTATGAAATGTCTCACTATCAGTTGATCACAGTCCCATGCAGCAAGTCCTCACACATTCTCACTATTGTTGTACCACTGTGCCAAACATTTACCAAGCCTGCTTGTGCCCACACTGTTACTCTTGCGCCATTTTCTAACTCGCACTGTATCATGTTTGCATTGTCTTCTATCTGTTACACTATTGCGAGACCTTATGGTCTGCCTCAATTATCACACTGAGTACTGCAACGCCATTGATTGCCCACTATAGTGACGACCCTTATTCTTCCATAGCGTTCCTTACCTGACAGGGTGCTACTAATACTGCACCTACAGCACACCCCTTTTTATACTGACTCTCTCTACCGCCACCCCCTTGTAAGTGACACTTCATATCTCTTGCATTATGTTCACCTTGGTCACCATATCTATACTAGCACTTGCACTTACCGCTTTTACAACACAGCATATCCCAGCACCTCACTCATGCCTGGCTCAGCATACGTTCCCTACCATGCCGTCAGCCACCACATCAGCCTGTCCTGCCACCAAGTTCAAACCCACCCCATTCTTACCTGTGTTAAAGCTGAACACCTGGGACGCACACATTAAACACACTACTTTCCTTCCAAAGCTACTGCAGTGGGCAGGCACTTTAAGTGATTCCAAGACGACTGCACATTCCCCTAACACCTTTAAGGACCTGGACAACACTTTGCCAAATTGCCAGAGTTCCTGCCGCAGTCTGTACCTAAGAAACTCTAGACTTGGCACAAGAATATCCATTCATTCCAATCCTATTCGTAACAACAACCAACACAACTCGAACAACCAGCAAAAAAAGCGACCACCTCAAGAAGCCTTTGGGAACCAAACACACTCCTACCATACAAAATGAGTCTCAGTACCAAAGGAACCATAATCTTCACTTGTCTTCAGACCATATTGCCATAACCAAGGGTGCCTTACTAAACGACAGATTAGATTCCAGAGCAGGAGGTGACTTCAATCTAGGATACAATGACCCCAATGACCCGCAAGCTACAACTATAGCTAATACGCTAGCTGAACATGGATTCCTTCAAAAAATAACACAACCAGCGCATGAGAAAGAAGGCACCCTTGACTGGCTAGCAGAGCACAATTGCAACATCACAGTGAAGGAAATCCTCCCCCTACCATGGACGGATCATCACCTTGTCACCTTTGAGTTTACCACTAATGAATCACCTATCAAAATATGTCCTCTGGTTCTGCCTTGCCTCACCAGAAGCAAACACAACATTACAGCTGAGGCTATTCTACCCTTAATAATCCCTAAGCTTAATTCACTCGACACTAATAACCCAGAAACTCTAGTAGACACATACAATGCCTTTATGACAATGAGTTAGACATAGTTGCACCTCTTAAACTGCACAAAGGGAAACCTAAAGCCAATATTAACTCCTGGTTTACCTCCGAGCTTAAAACACTCTGTGCAGACAAAAGAAAATGTGAATCATTATGGAAAAACTCACCCTCAGTAGAGAACAAAATTAGCATTGCCAATATATCCACCAAATACAAAAATGAGATTATAACCACCAAACGCAACACCTTTAACAAAATAATAACATAAGCTGGCTCCGGTATCTGATCCAGAAGTACAAAAAATTATAGCCTTTCTGAAAGCATCTAATTGTCAGGGAGATAGTTGACCAGCACAGATCATCAAAGACACAGCCAGAGACTTGTACCCATTCATCACCAAACTGATCAATGCCTCTTTTTCAACCTGAAGGAATCATGGGCACTGCCACTACTTAAAAAACAATCATTAGATCCTACCATCTCCACGAATTACAGACCCATCACTACGGTCCCTTTCTTATTAAAAATCTTGGATAGAGTAGCATACTTGCAAATCTAAGACTACCTGGAGATGAACAAACTTGTAGGGACTCGGAAGTCTGGCTTGACGTTCACAAAGACAAAGGTCGACTTGCCATCCTGCTCCTATTGGACCTCTCGGCAGCCTTCGACTTGGTCAACCCTAAGGTACTGTGTGATCATCTTGCTTCAGTGGCCCATTTCTCTAAATCAGCCATTATCTGGATTCAGGATTTTTAAGCAACAGGACCATGCACGTCTTCTCACCGTCCACATCAGCTGATCCTGTACCAAGTACCTGTGGCATACCCCAATGCTCATGCGTCTTCCCTACTTTGTACAATATTTTTACAAAGCCCCTATTTGATCAACTGGACTGTCTGGGTGTCACCTACACAAATTATGCAGATGACACCCAGATCTTCCTTCCTCTGACAGGTATAGTGTGTTTTTTTTAGGATGGCCCAACACGGCCTCTGCCTGAATGACGATAAAAACCAAACTCCCTCTTGTAGGTTCACCAGCCAACATAAACAAAATGAGCCCCTCATACCCTTTATTAAAAATGACGCCAATAACATTCCCATAGCCAAAGAAGTAACCTTAGGTTTCTACTTTGATGCGACATCCAATCTAAACAAACAGGTAAACATGACTGCCTCAGTCACTGCCTACACAGGAAAACTGATTAGAGCCTGCAGACCATTACTATCAACTGAAAGATGTCCCATTTTAGCAAAAGCACTTTTAATGTCCAAATTGGACTATTGTAATGGTCTCTATCTAGGAGCTATAAAACTGTCCTTAATAAACTCCAAGTCATGCAAAATAATTCACTTAGAGTTGTGTTAAATATATCTAGAAAGGAGCATATTTCAGCTACAAGAAAACACCATAATGGTGTTCCATACATTAAAAGATTGAACTTAAAACTTTGTGCCTTACATGTAAAGCACTAAATGCAACAGCACCTCCTTACCTCACTGAAAAATTCACGTGGAGATCTTCTACGAGAATCACCAGATCGTCTAACACATTCTGCCTGCCGGTCCCACGCTACAACCTAAAAAAGTCTGGAGGCTCTAGCTTCCTAGTCATGGTGGCCCAATTATGGAACACCCTCCCGTACAACATTAAATCTGCTCCTACATTCCTTGAATTTAGAAGAAATGTCATTACCTGGATACTTAGTAAGAACCCGACAACAGTAACATAAGGTTTACCACCCTAACACCTGATTTCGTTAACGTCTATCCCACTTGTGGACTCCTATCTCTGACTGCATATGTACCACTTACCGTATGTGCACATATTAACCTTTATGTGCAGCCCTCATGAATATATCTCTGTATCGCGACTACAATGCATCCATGCATTCTGCAAATGTATTGTATCTGTATTCTTCTTCTGTAAATGCTGGTTATTCTTTGAATATCATCATGTTTACATGACTGTACCATTACTGTAGCACTTTGAATGTATTCCTTTGTCTGTAACCTGCAATGCTTTAAAAGCGCCCAGTTACCCCATGGTCCGGCTGCGCTATATACATTCAATAAAGAAACAAATCAATAAACAAGCAATATTGTAGTCTGGACAAAATACAAGCTCTGACTAACGTGGTGCAGCTTTCTGGAGTCTGCAGGCATTAATGAGTTTAGCGGTGTGCGCTGCCGCCGAAGCCATTGCATTAAATTCTCTCGTTAGCGAGAGCGAGAAGAACAGATAGACCTCCAAGGATTTACTTCCTTCAGGACAGGGATGGAGTTCCCGTCTATGGTGAACGATTTGCAGTCACCATCCAGTTTATTTAGTCGAGTGTGTGTACCCACTAAGAGCAGCTCCGTTTTATCATCATTTAGAAAGAGTTTGTGTTGTGCCTCCAGGCTTGGATGATTTGATCTATTTTGTTAAGAGCATTGGTGTCAGTGTTATAGTTAATGGAGATAGGGAGGAGGATCTGTGTATCATCTGCATAGTTAGTGTGGGAGATGCCTTGTTCATCCAAGAGCTCGAAAAGGGGCTTTGTAAAGATATTGTTAAAGGTTGGTGAGACACAGGAGCCTTGCGGCTCGCTGCACAAGACTGGGGTTGTGGTGGCAGCAGCTAAGTTAGAGAAGACCCTCATTGTACGGTGAATAGGAAGGACTCAAATCAGGCCATGGCCTTTTTGGAGAAGTGAGAAGCCAATGAGAGGTTTTGGCACAGAATTTTGTGTTTCACTAGATTGAACAGAGAGGTCAAGCAGGTTCCCATTATCTATGATCTCAGCCATTTGGATTTTTAAGTCTAAGAGTGCTGACTCATTACTGTGTCCTGGGCAGAAGCTGGATTGGCGTATGCTGAGGAGGTTGTTGGATTCAATATGTTTCTGTATTTGCAGGTATTCTGCTCTATCTAGAATTCTGAGAAGGAAGGGGACAGCGGTGAATGGACGGTAATAAGTGGGGATGTTAGGGTCTAGTGTGTTTTTTTTAGGAGCAAGAGGACCCAGGCAGCTTTTAGGTTGTTCAAGACAGTAAGTACCTTGTGCAAAGGAGTTGTTAATGAATGTTGTGATGAAGAGGGTGAGTTCTGCTATGCAGTTTTTGATGAAGGGAGCTGGCCAGGTGTCTCCTTGGCTTCTCGAGGGCTTCAGGCCTTTGATGATTTTAATGACTTCTCGTATAGAGACTGGTCTAAATTCAAATAGATTGAGGGATTCGGGCGGTGGTGGGATGGTGGCAAGAGGTGTATCTGGTTAGAATAGTTAGTTTTTTTGGTGACAATTTTGTTTTGGAGTCGTGTGATTTTATCCAGGAGTGCCTTTTGCATATTAGTGCACCATGTGATGTCCTTGAGGCAACTGTCCGGGGAGTGACTGGGGATTTGAGTTCCTGTAGGATGGCAAATAGCTCTTTTGAGCCTTTTTTAGCTTTTGCTATTCGCTCATTGTAGGTAAGACTTTTTCGCTTGGAGGATGGCTTGTTTATAGGTTTTAGCCGCTGAGGTGAATTGATCTTTCTTGTCCCTGGATGGTGTCATTTTCCACATGGTCTCTGCAACTCGCTTGGTGGACCATATGACTTTAAGGTTTGGTGTGTACTAGGAATTCAGGTGAAAACAAAGAGGTGATGGCTGGAAGGTTTAGACTGAATCGTAACCACTGGCATTGCTCGGGGCAACCCTCCAGACCATCGTTCTTCGCCTGCCAAGCCATTACAGAAGGGGAAAGACCATATGCAAATCAGGCTTGGCCCCACCCCAAAAGGGGAAGTCCAGCCTGAACCGCTAGATCACATCCCTTCTGCACGAGACCACAAGCATCCCCAAACATGTTTCACCCTTGTTGGGGCTCATCAGTGAGGAGTAGCTTGGGTCTCTAGGCCCAGCAGGCACGGGACCCACGTCTGGGCATACCCGTCCCACTCGGGGTGACAAAGCAAAAACAAAGAGGTGATGGCTGGAAGGTTTAGACTGAATCGTAACCACTGGCATTGCTCGGGGCAACCCTCCAGACCATCGTTCTTCGCCTGCCAAGCCATTACAGAAGGGGAAAGACCATATGCAAATCAGGCTTGGCCCCACCCCAAAAGGGGAAGTCCAGCCTGAACCGCTAGATCACATCCCTTCTGCACGAGACCACAAGCATCCCCAAACATGTTTCACCCTTGTTGGGGCTCATCAGTGAGGAGTAGCTTGGGTCTCTAGGCCCAGCAGGCACGGGACCCACGTCTGGGCATACCCGTCCCACTCGGGGTGACAAAGCAAAAACAAAGAGGTGATGGCTGGAAGGTTTAGACTGAATCGTAACCACTGGCATTGCTCGGGGCAACCCTCCAGACCATCGTTCTTCGCCTGCCAAGCCATTACAGAAGGGGAAAGACCATATGCAAATCAGGCTTGGCCCCACCCCAAAAGGGGAAGTCCAGCCTGAACCGCTAGATCACATCCCTTCTGCACGAGACCACAAGCATCCCCAAACATGTTTCACCCTTGTTGGGGCTCATCAGTGAGGAGTAGCTTGGGTCTCTAGGCCCAGCAGGCACGGGACCCACGTCTGGGCATACCCGTCCCACTCGGGGTGACAAAGCAAAAACAAAGAGGTGATGGCTGGAAGGTTTAGACTGAATCGTAACCACTGGCATTGCTCGGGGCAACCCTCCAGGAATTCAGGTGAGCAATAGGTTTGGGTTTACGTTTGCTCAACGGAGCTATCTTGTCTCTGGCTAGGATGAGAGTTTTGTTGTAGAGCTCTAGCATGCTGTTGGGATTGCATACTGAGTGTTGATGTTCCATGATGGGGTGCAACAACAGGAGCTTATTTTCTGGTGTGATGTTGCAAGTACTTCTTGACCACCAGGCTGAGGCCCGTTTTGATAAGGCTTTGATTGTAGTGTATTCAGGGATGGAAAAGGTGATGACATGTGCTCAGACCAAGGGCAAGGGGTGTTGGATATAATGTTGGTATTGCCATTCATATCTTCTAACCAGTCTAATGTGTGGAGTTTTTTGTTCATAGTGCAGGTGATGCGCAGTGGGAATCCTAGCTATTCTAACATATTGGTATTGGCCCGGGCATTATCATCTGCAGGGTCATTGAGGCCTAAATTAACGTTGCCTATAAGGAAGATCCTAGAGGAGGGTTTGGCATTGTTAGCGAGGAGAAGAGTGATGTCTTCATCAAAGGATATTATTGGGCCCAGTGGCCTGTAGATAATATGGATGGTTAGTGAGGCAGTGTTTTAGAATGAGAGTTTGATCAAGAGCAATTCTCCAGAGTGGAATGTTTGATTGGGCAATTCTCTAATAGTCAAGTGCATTTTGGCAATGAGGGCCACACCTCCTTCTTTTGGTGAGGGGTCTGTCTCTCCTGTAGATGGTATAGACATCTGGTATGGCAAAGGAAAGGGATGGGCCCATGGCAGCATGAAGCCACATTTCCATGATAGCTAGTAGATCCAATTTGTTAGAGGTGATGAGATTGGAGATATCGAGGGCCTGAGCAGGGAGAAATCTAACATTGATCAGTGCTACTTGGATGTTTGCTGTTTTGGAACTGTTATTGGTTGCAGAGCTAATCATGCAGTTGGTGGGCTCAGGGGTCAATGAGTTATAGGTTAAGGCTTGGGCGTCGAACTCGGTAGAGCAGGAGGTAGTGAGGGTGATGTAAGGAACTGAAGGTGGCAACAGTAAAGATAGACAAAAGTGATCTCAGTTCAAGGGTGTGTATTACATTGTATAAATGGGTGAGATGGGAGCAAGCTACGACCATCAAATAATAATAAGGCAGCCCTAGTGGTGTCTTGTCAAATAAAAAGGGCCTATACCAAAAAAAAAAAGAAACTATTGCCATTCCTTAAGTTACAAAATAGTGTGGGATAATGTTCATCAGAAAAGAAAGGAGTGTTCCCTCAGCCGGGTGCGCATGCCTGTTTCACGATGTCACAACTTTGTTAATGGGTTAAGGACTTTCGAGTGTACAAGAGATTTTGGATAGACCCTTGTATGACCACATTAACTCTTTATGTTGGCCTTTTCATATGGCCTCTGGCTATTATCTTGTCCACAAGAAAATGGGACCAGCCAGAGTCTTTCGAATGGATGTCGACATGGCGCTTGATACTCTGCAGCTGGTCTTTCCCTGGGTTTTAATAATAATAATTTAGCATTTATATAGTGCTATGAACCTTCAGGCAACTGAGCTCTGCTTATTATTACCCACAGTGTGTGGTGCTCATTTATCGACCTCGGAAGTATGAAAGGGTGAGTTTGGCCCTGCTGGGATTCGAACCTGCATCAGCAGGCTCTGCGCAGATGTCAAAGCGAGCGCTCTACTCGCTGTGCTATCGGACCAGGCACGTTTAAAAGTATAACAGCACACAAGTTCTTTGTTCATAATAATTTGCTACTTGCAATCTTCACTCAACACCATCCGGTTTTACTATTGGTTCTCCCTCCGACTCACCGACTGTGCTGACCTCCTCGTCGTTTCTTGTCTCGGAAGTCAAAGATGGTACCATGGTAGCAGGCGCGCCTCCCTGTCTCGGTTATCAGTGCAGGAGGGTCCTGGGCACCGTGGACATCTGTTACATCACACATCGGCTGTGGTTCCCGGTGTTATGATTCCTTACACAAGCATTTGTGGGCTTGGGTTGAAAAGGGCAAGGGCACTCCCCCCCTTGTTGTCCTTTCCTTCTCCCTTTGAACTGCTGTCCTGGAATTGTTGCCTCCTCAGGTTTCTGTCCTTGCTCGAACTGTGCTCTTGTGCTCTGCCTTTTATCAAGTGCTGTCAGGTCTGTGTAGTTATTGTCAATTTCCAGACTCTGTCTGACCCCTGTGTTGGGACAAGTTTGGTAAACGGCTCTGGTGTTAGTCCATTGTCTTCCACAGTGTAAGAAAGTTTTTGTGTTGAAAAAAGGGGGGTACAAATTGTAAGACCTCTGTGGATTCCCACGGGTGTCCTCTTTTGGGAAATGCATGGGGTTTCCTGTTTTCCTTGCTGGCTTCGACACACTAGGCCCAAGTCTGTAGGTTGCCCACATGAACAAAATGTGCTGTGCCGAAAGGCTTGGGGTTACCAGTGGGGTAGCCTTTTCCTTTTGCGCTCCAGTCGGTGCACCCACACATGTGAGGTATCGTTTTCATCGGGACAACATGTGTGGGACGCGGGAAAGTAGGCCATGCTTTGTTGGCGGTGCGTTTCAGTGGGTGGCCAGAGCAAAATGTCTGAGAATCGTCTTTATTTCCAGAAAATTTCAGAGACATTTCCCTCTGTACACTCACCGAAACACATCGCCAACGACAGATGTCATACCCTTCCCGCGTTCCCACAGGTGTTCCGATGAAAACGGTACCTCACATGTGTGGGTGCACCTTCTGGGGCGCAAATGGAGGGGTGGTGCATCTCATGTAGCCCTCCCTGGGGGCAGATAAGGGGGGTGTCCTGCATTCCTCCCTGGGGTCAGTTGTCCCTTCCTAGGAGCAGATATCTGCCCCCAGGGAGGGCTGCATGACATGACCCCACTCCATTGTGGGTGAGGGAGAGGGGGCCACCACCCCTTCCCATTAGAAAATTACCCATTGGTTTGGGGTGCGCACAGCCCCCTTAAAATGCTGTCTACCATTTTCACTTTTTTCCTTTGGTAACCCAACTCCCCTTGGCGCAGATGGGCCTAATAGTGTGCCAATCGAGCCCAAGGGTGCCCAAACCTTACTGCCCCACATGCTGGGGGGCCTGTTCAACATTTTGTGGTGGCTCTCTCTCCCCTCACCCCAAATGGGTGGCGGGGGCACCTCATGCAGGCCTCCCTTGGCCTCCTACAAACAGCTGCGTGAGGTACACCCCCCCTCCATTTATGGTGGGGGAGAGGGCCACTAAAAACTGTGGGACAGGCCCCCCCAGTGGGTGGGGCAGTAAGGTTTTTGGGCACCCTGGGGCCAGATTGGCACACCAATGTGCCCCTCTGCGCCAAAGAAAGTTTGGTAAACAAAGAAAAATGTGAAAATGGCAGGCTGCACTTTGGGGGGGGATGAGGGGCATCCTACACCGCTGGGGAATTTTGTTATGTGAAGGGGGTGCACCTCTGCACCCCCACCCCAATTGGAGGGCGGTGGACCTCATGTAGCCTTCCCTGGCGGCAAATAAGGGGGGGCTGGCCTGCACTCCACCCTGGGGTCAGGTGTCCCTTCCTTAGGAGCAGATATCTGCCCCCAGGGAGGACTGCATGACATGGTCCCCACTCCATTGTGGGTGGGGGAGAGGGGGCCACCACCCCTTCCCATTAGAAAATTCCCCATTGGTTTGGGGTGCCGCACAGCCCCTTTAAAATGCTGTCTACCATTTTCACTTTTTTCCTTTGGTAACCCAACTCCCCTTGGCGCAGATGGGCCCAATAGTATGCCAATCTGGCCCCAGGGTGCCCAAACCTTACTGCCCCACCCACTGGGAGACCTGTCCGACATTTTGTGGTGGCCCTCTCCCCCCTCCACCCAAATGGGTGGCGGGGGCACCTCATGCAGTCGTCCCTGGGCCTCCTCCAAACGGCTGCGTGAGGTACACCCCCCTCCATTTGGGGTCGGGGGAGAGGGCTACCAAAAACTGTTGGACAGGCCCCCCAGTGGTTGGGGCAGTAAGGTTTGGGCACCCTGGGGCCAGAGTGGCACACCAATGTGCCCCTCTGCACCAAAACAAGTTTGGTAAACAAAGAAAAATGTGAAAATGGCAGGCATTACTTTAGGGGGGGCTGAGGGGCACCCTACACCGCTGGGGAATTTTGTAATGTGAAGGGGGTGCACCTCTCCACCCCCACCCCAATTGGAGGGGCGGCGCACCTCATGTAGCCTTCCCTGGGGGCAAATAAGGGTGGCTGTCCTGCACTCCTCCCTGGGGTCAGGTGTCCCTTCCTAGGAGCAGATATCTGCCCCCAGGGAGGGCTGCATGACATGGCCCCCACTCCATTGTGGGTGGGGGAAGGGATCACCACCCCTTTGAAAGGGGCCCCTAGGGGTCCCTTACGTCTATGGAAACAAGGCGAGTCACCACACACGAAAGATACACCAGACACGAGGTTGTATTCCCAAAGCTAGGGTTTATTGCAATGTAAAAGTCTCAGTTGGCCAACTCGGTCTCACGCCCCGCGACGTGTATCTTTAGACCTCGAGGGACGCAAGAGAGTGAATTACGTACATCAGTTATATATATACAAAATGCATATCAAAAATCAGCTATGACATGTTTAACACCCCCCTTTATTGGGTTTCTTTGAACTTGGTGTGATGATGGACATTTTCGACAACTATGACACCTTCAAACATCTATTCTAGTAACAATTTGCAATTTGTGAGTGCGGAGGCATCTTTCAGTTGTTGAACAGAACACAGCGCTTCTGTTCTTTGAAGCGAGCTACATATGGGGGGGGGAACTGCATTCCAGACCTTGCGATCTATGAGGTGCTATTAGTGTCCTGGGAGCCGACACGCTCTAACGGGGCTCAGCAAAGAGCGGGCCGTAAGAAGAGCATAATTCAAGCCTTCAGGTGCTTTATTCTAACATATTCTACCATATAACGAGACTGGCTGGCAGCTGCGAAATTATTAAATGCCCTGCAGCTCTACTTCAAGGCTACATTCGGGAGGGAGCCGGGCATTCTTCCTGGCGCTGCCTACTTTGTGTTTCAACGAACTCTCCTCGCGGCCCTTCGGCCTTGTCCTTTTATGTGCAGACAACAATGTTTTACAGTTGAGCAGTGTAAGCAGAAAATGTACTGCGAATCGTAAAGAACAGAAAGCAATGAGCAATGGTTAGAAAACAAAATGGCGATTCTTGTTACATCAAAATGGCCGTTCATTGGCAAACTCGGAAACCTGTATTCTGTCACATCGTGCATGAGACGGTTGGTCCACGGCCATCAATATACGTTTGCGATCACACAGTAGAGGTATCCATTTTTCTAGACTGACACCTTCCCATTAGAAAATCCCCCTTCGGTTTGGGGTGCCCCACAGCCTCCCCTAAAATGCGGTCTACCATTTTCACTTTTTTCCTTTGATAACCCAACTCCCGTTGGCTCAGATGGGCCCAATAGTGTGCCAATCTGGTCCCAGGGTGCCCAAACCTTGATGCCCCACCTACTGGGGGGCCTATCCCACAATTTTTGGTGGCCCTCTTCCCCCTCAACCCAAATGGATGGCTGGGGCACCTCATGCAGGCCTCTCTGGGCCTCCTACAAACGGCTGCATGAGGTACAACCCCCTCCATTTGGGGTGCCCCTCTACGCCAAGGCAAATTTGGTAAACAAAGAAACAAATTGAAAATAAATCCCTGGTGGCTAGTGGTCCCCCCAACCCCACCCAAATCTATGTTTTGTTTTATTTTATTTTTAATTTTTTATTCAATTTGCCCCCATCCCTGGGGGCAGATGATCATCCATCTGCCCTCAGGGTTATCCATATGTTTCCCCATGCTTTGGGGGCCAGGGGGGAGAGGGCTGCTTACTGTAAGCACCCCCATATCACCCCGCTTCTCAGACAGATCCCTGTTGTCTAGTGGGCATTGCTGGGCGTGGATCGAGCGTTCTGCGCCCGATCCGCGCCCAGCAATACGTTCACAAATGGTGTTGTTGGAAAAGGAAAAATCTCTTCTTTCCAACGACACCTCCCTCGATCCCCGGCCTGAAATACAGCCGGAGATCAAGGGGGAGAAAGGTGGAGACTCACCTTTCATTTTCACCGTGGCAGCCCAAAATGGCTGCCGCAGTGAAAATTACTTTCACTTTCATGCCGTCGTGCATTATGCATGCCGATGTGAAATCTAAGGTAATCCAGCCCCCTGGCAGTGAGGGGGGACCCCCTAGCCCGAGGGTTGGATTACTGTTTTGAGTGATCCCTGCTTTGCTCTGCTTTGATCTTGCAGCCTTTCTACTCCCTTTGAACTGCTATCCTGGAATAACCCCTCCTAGTGTGTTTGTCCTTGCTCAAAGTGTGCTCTCATGCTCTGCCTTTTGTCCCTGTGCCAGCCACCATCAAATCACTTTTCTATTGAACCGTGTGGGAGCACCCTTACAAACAACCCCCCACTACCAGGAAAGCGTGAGAAATAACTAGACACACGTTAGAAATATGATCACCTACGCCTTAAACAAAACAATTGAAGACAACGCGAGAAGTTGCGCACAAATGTACTGACCGTGCAACTTTGGGCACAGGCAGAGCTCGGCTAACAGGCCTGACCCTAATGTCATCACAGTAAATAACGCAGACTGTATGGAAAAATACAAAACAAACAATAAAGAACTTAACAGTTACACAACCAGGAAAACCCCTGGTTAGTGCACCTGCGGGACTCACTCGTCTCACCACCAACTAGACAGGTTCACCCCAGCTAGACAGGTTCACCCCAGCTAGACAGGTTCACCCCAGCTAGACAGATTCCACCCCAGATAGACAGGTTCCCCCCAACTAGACAGGGTCACCCCAGCTAGACAGGTTCACCCCAGCTAGACAGATCCACTCTAGCTAGACAGGTTCACCCCAGCTAGACAGGTTCACCCCAACTAGACAGGTTCACCCCAGCTAGACAGGTCCACTCCAGCTGGACAGGTTCACCCCAGCTAGACAGGTTCACTCTAGCTAGACAGGTTAACCCCAGCTAGTCAGGTCCACTCTAGCTAGACAGGTTCACCACAGCTTTGTAGCTGGCTCATATATGCTCGTTTGGAAATTAAAACCTTTGTGGCCAATACTGAAGCTCTGCACAATGCGCACTTTAGTTAACAGGCACACCACACCCCAATACAATAGGTTGCAACTGGCAATGCACCCAAATAATGCACTGGCGGGACCCAACGCTCCCACCACTATCTCAGATAGACTTGTCCTATCATAGGGAAGGCAAATCTAATCCGGTTTTCACCACAGCAAATATCCCTAGCGGGCCACCAGGAAAATTCCGATCCAGCCTTGAAAATAAACACCGTACCACAAACAGCAACCCCTTGACAGATAGTGAGAAACGGCATTCAAGGCCCAGTGGCACCTGTGACTCACTTTCGACATGGGCTATTTATGCCTGCTTGTCATGAGCTTGGACCAGATGTTAATCTGGCCCATTCACTCTGCAAAGCTGGGTCTATCTGCTAAAGGCATCTTCCCCCTCTGCTCTGATAGCAATAGTGTGGGCTCAGGCTACATTGCAGCTTCTGCACCACCTCTCAGATATAAACTGTAAACTCGGCACAGTCACACATACTTATTTCTCTCTTGCAAAGGTTTGGCCTCACTGTAAGTGTGACATGAAGTATGTCTTGTGACCGGTTTATAGCTGTGAAGGTCAACAATTAAGCCTCCAGTGGGCTATCTTTCAAGGGAACCTTGGGTTCACTGAAGCACCTTTCCGAATGAGCAAACTCTCTGAATGCAGGGGGCGGCTGTGTACTCGCTAGTTTGATGCAGTCCCTTTTCATCAAGCATAGGTGTTTCATGACAATAATGAGGCTTGCACAGTAGACTGCAATTACAATAGGTGCAAAGGTCTGGTGAGGCTTTTAAACTAGTTGGAACAGAAAAGCTGTGTTTTGTCACAGCCGGGGGTGGACGTCGCTGGGTAAGTGCAGCTGCACTGGGACTGAACATGCACATCGAGGAGTAGGATTGATTTGTCAAATTACATTTCTGTATTATTCTTCTCCAGCGGTGCTAAATTGCACAGGGGAGTATTGCACACAGTGGTGGTAAATTGGTCTAGGTGACACGTCATTGGTATTGCTTTTTATTATATTCGTTTAAATATGTCGTGGATGTTTGCTGGCATTGACTATGCATTAGACTGAACAGAAATAACGCAAGCCAAGACTGGGGGAGACATGCATGTGTAGTACCGATGTAAGAATGTATGATCCAGTTGTGATGATCTGTGAGATGCTAAAGCACTAATGTGGGGCACACCTCTGAAATGTATGATTTATTAAGCAATGCTATATTGCACACAATTTTCAGTTTCTAAAGCGAGTAAAATATGGTTTTTATGTGGTGCAGTGCATTGATTGAAAGGATGCCTTGGCACACGTTTCTTTTACAGTAGATTGATCAGGATCAGAGAGTGTGGTCATTTCATACATTGATGGCATATTTTATACTGGCTCTTCCTTTGATTCAAATGGAAATGGTCACCTACGGACAATAGCATTAGAACGCGGATGGACTTGTAAATCGCATGTGCATTCAACCTTCTTGGTATTTGGATTTAAATTCCAGTGGGACAGAAGCAGGGTTTCACCCTTCTGCATTTAACAGAGAGAGAACCATTAAATGGTGGGTTAGTAAAACCTGCCAGTTACTGTGATAACAAACAGTGAAAAAATAGTGAAGCAAGCACTACATCTCTAATCAACTTACATAGCACAACCCCTACCAATTCTTGTCCATGACGGAAAATTGGTTGTCCATGAAGGATAGGGGGAGAGGAAAGGAAGGTGCTGAAGTAGGGTATAGTGCTAGGAAACAGGTCCTTCATAAGGAAAGAAAGCTTTGAGAAAGGACTTAAATAGTGTTACAGTTGGAGTAGTATGGACAGCGAGAGGAAGAGCATTCCAGAGTAGGGGAGCGGAGAGAGGGAGCGGAAATGAGAGGGAGCACAGGGGGCTCGATTGGTGGCAAGGAGGTGAGCAAAGGTGATTGTAATGAGCGAGGAGGTGTGCAGGGAGGAAGATGAGCAGATATGCAGGGTGGGAGTCCATGGATAGTTCTGAAGATGATGAGAAGTTTCAACGTAGCCCTTTGTTTCATAGGTGGCCAGCCAATCTGGTGATGGGCATAGGTGCTAGAGGTAAAGCAAGAAAGGTTGAAAAGTGTGCAGGCTGTGAAGTTGAGAACTTTGTCCAAAGGTGTAAAAGCACCTTTGTGAAAGCCACAGAGGAGACTGGCACAGTAGTCAGATCTAGAAAGGACTAAGGAGGAAATTAGCTGTTATAGCAGTATTGAAAGGAAGAAGATGACAGATGTTTCTGATATTGAGGTGGTTTAGTCTGGCTATAGTGGTAGATTTATAGATGAGGGCGAGATGCTGTGTGGTGTGTCAAAGATGGCATTTCACATGTCGGGTATCCATAGAATTTGTAGCAATAGAGGCTTTGATGATTATATTAAGAGAATGAGTGTAATTTATGGTGACCCTGCCCCCTTGACTCAGATGGCAATTTCCTGTAATTGACAAATAGCCTGGGTGAGCCAAGTTATGCAATGCTGCCATTGAGTGCTCTGCTAACCAGGTCTCCGTAATGCAGATAATATCTAAATATAGATCTACTATCACCTGTACTAATGCAGATAATATCCAAATATAGATCTACTATCACCTATATTGCATTAAGTACTAATGTTCTGATATTGATACAGTGGTCATCTGCCCCCCCAACCCTACTGTAGGCAAATATATCTATGGAGGTACCCCCTTGATAGGCAAGTTGCATGCGATAGGCAGTCTTGAATCATTTCTGCCTGTATACATGAGTCCAAATCGCCTAAAGGCTACTGTTCTTCTGTCTGAAGAGCAGCTGAAACCCTTTGGGTCTGAGAGTCATTGGTAGAGGCCCACCATGAGCCTGGGTGCTTGAGGGGTGTAGCAAGCAAACCACATGGGCCAACAACAGCACTGGGGTGGGACCTGGTAGAGTGAGCAGATGTCATGGCCTGAGGAGGTGGCATCGCCCCTGCAAGAGTCGCAGATGTCTCCACCATGAAACAGGCCCATATATTCTTATTCACCATAATCATATATTTCTCCAGAACTCTTAATACTCTTTTGTGGTCGAGGCCATTCTCAAAAAAAGGGTCGTGCTGCTCTATAAGCACCCTACCACAAACAGCAACCCCTTAACAGAAAGTAAGAAACAACAAGGGAGAACATTTTACCGGAAATGGACAGTGTGCCATGACCTCACTCCGCCAGGCAGAACATGCAAAACAGCTTGCCGGGCACATGATAAATCCACACACTGAGTGAGGGCAAGCAGCCTTGCTTAATCTGTAGTGCAGTCCGGGAACATAGGCTGGAAAATGCGCCCGGGACCAGCATACTCGAACCCAAGAGGAGGAAAGTATTAAAACCGCCAACTATGTGATGTCAAGTACGATTTAAAACTCTTAATTACTCCAACAAATATCTACAACAGTGTAATGAATGTGCACATTTTAAAAGAATATGAATGAGGCTTTGTGCTGATGCAAGTCTTTTAAGACTGCCCGGCTCCTGATGATGCCACGTACTGAGCGACAGCAAGCGGCCTCAGAGGAACTATAATGCGGTCCAGAACACAGGTCGGCATATGCTCCTGGAACCAGCACACTCAAACCAGACAAACTATTAAAACCCCCACCTATGCAATGCAAGTAAGATTTAAAACTCTAAATAACTACAACAAACATCTACAACAGTGTAACAAACGCACACAATTTAAAAGAATGACATTCTATAAATAGTAACATTCTGTGTGCATACCATTGTGTATTAGCCCAATTGACCACATTGATCATATATCCTGGAGCAGGTTTAGCCCCAATCTATCATTTCACTGGTGCCTGAAATTTTATTTTACATGGTCTGATAAATATTTTTTTAATAATTTTGTATTTGTGCATATAGTTTATACAACTTTAACACAACACAATAAACATGTATCAATCAATAAAGTACATATCCGCTTACATTCCTATCGAATTGCTAAACGTTCATTGTATAAAACTAGGGGGATATATTCAAAAATTCCTCCTAATAAAACCAGACATAGCACTGCAATAAAAACACAGACAATATAAGGATATAGTGAGTTAAAGCAAACAACCTGTCATTAAACCACACATATTGAACCAATTTGAATACCAATAAAAGTAGACTATGCAGAGTTTACATACTCCCTCAAAAGACAGTGGATCGCTATTAAGCTAAAATAAGCAAAGGTTTGAAAACCCATTTAATAATGAACCCGAAAAAAAGTTTCCACTGAGGTTTTCATCAGAATGGACAAAACACCTTATACATTCTTTCCTAGATCTTATGTGGCACTAACATCAATCAAGAGATGTTAACGGTTTATCTGATTTTTTACCACTTTGCGCAACCTGCAAAATCTAATTTCTTGGGTAATATTTCTAATTGGGCTCCAACTCTTTATGGTACCAAGCAGGTTAAATCTAAATCTCATGAACATTTTTCTAAATGTTGGACTCTGAAAGATGTTCACATGGCAAGGAAGGGGGTCACAGAATTTATGAATTTTGCTATACACATAGTGCAGCTTCTATTTTGGATTTGACACCAGTTAAACAATTTTCTTTTCTTTTTGAGAGGAACCGGATTAGCTAACAACTGGTCTCTGGCTAAATGCTTTTTTCGATTAAGATGAAATCACATTCTTTTAGAAAAGCATTTAGGACACTGGACTTTCCTGACATCGCTAATATATTGAAATGAATTAATAGTGAAAAGGGAGGGGGATCTAAAAATGTTCTCAACAATTTTAGTTTTTGGCACAGAATATATGATTGCCACGACTCAATTTATAGTTCATACCTAATAAAAGGAAAAGGTAAAGACATGAGAAGGCCCAGTAATTGTTTCCAGACTTTTCCTTCAATGGTGCAGATTTTGTTCCCATCCAGTGCGGACAATTCAAACCCATACAGAATGGAAGACAGTATTAAACCCAAATAACATTTCTTTATTGGAATACTTAAAATAAACTTTATGCCTTCATTGATATAGTTGTGCCAATGTGATCTCTATCCTGGAGACAATACAGTATCATGTACTCCCAGCCGATACAAAATATCCAAGATAGATATTACTTTTGAATATTTCAAGCATAAACCCTAGACTGTCTAAGAGATGTTGGATTTAATCCTATTTTTGCCATGGATTTAAGTTGATTTAAAGATAGGTTGGTATTTTTTAAATAGTAATTTATACAATGCAGAGCTCTAGCTGGGCCAATTTGCATTTTATATAGCAGAATGAGATCATCTGTGAATAACAGTCCGGGAAAAGATGCTTGAACTCATTTTGGGGGGGAATATATTTTGACACGTTAAAAGGTCAATTACATCAGACAAGTAAAAATGTAATAAACTGGGCGAAGCATGCACCCTTGCCATAGACCAGTAAAAGCCATTACAGTGGACCCTATAGACCCCTCATTATTTAGTCTAATCTGATAGATACTATTTCTAGTTAGGACAAGGCCAATCAGAGCTCCAGCTACGATGCACCTGCAAATTTCATGATTACACATTTAAGTTCTTTCATGTCAAATGTATTTATTTCATTGGTGCACAATGTCAGCTGTTCCCAACCGTAGGGCAGATATTTTTATTTATTTATTGGGTATTTACAATGCATAAATGCAGCAAATCATTCAGACCGTGCAAGTGCTGTAACATGCAATGCAGGGGACACGGAGGAGGAAGGGATGTGTAGGAAGTGGAGGAAGGAGAATACTATGGAGGGAGGAGAATGGTACATTAAGTTCAAGTGAACGGGTTCAACCACAGCACAAGGCTGGAAATGAAGAATGGGTGCTCAGGTTCAGAAAGCATCACCTCATGGAGGAAGGAGCTACATCAAATAAGCAGGTCGAAGTAAATAAAAGCAACAAGGAGCAGTGGGCTACATCAAGTATCACCTCATGTTAAATGTAAAACAACAGACCAGGCTGCAAAAAGTCAATCCAGAGGAGGCAGATAGGTAAAATTCAGAAAAGAAAACAGCACAGGCTGTGAAAAGGCAATCTAGTGGGTGCAGGTAGATAAAATGCAAATCACAGCACTGGCTGCGAATAGTAAACCCAGTGGGTGCAGGAAGGTAAAATGCAAAACACAGGACATGCTAGGAAAAGTAAATCCAGCAGATGAAAGGCAGGTAAAGTGCAAAATACAGCAAAGGCTGCGAAAACTCAATCCAGTGGGTGCAGGTAGGTAAAATGCAAAACACAGCACAGGCTGGAAAATGCTAAGCTGGCGGTTACCGCTGAAGGTAGATACAAAAAGGAAAGTACAATAGGTAGCATAGGGCAGGGCTGAGAGTGTACATACAGCACAAAGCAGCTATGTTAAAACAGGAAGGTACAGTACGGGCTAAGGGGGTTGCAGACAAAACATGTCTAAAAACGGTTTGTTGCAGACAAGGGTTACAGGCCAAGCACAGCACGGGGGAGAGAAGAATTAAACCAGCCAGTGGTAACAGTTAATCAATTGTGATGGGGCAACATCGGAGTGTAAGCAAGACATAGATAGCTGATTCTTCTACATGGAGAGTGAATAACACGAGCGTGACAAAATGGGAACCAGCCAAAAAAGCATTTTGTTAGCTGTATCAACAGGTGGGCGGGGCAAGGCCGTTTTTTGATCAGGGAATGCAACTTTGTTGGGAAGGAAGTGGTACTATCCCATACCCCTAATCACAACAGAAAAAGGCCCCAGCACCAATGCCCATCCATCTCTACTAAACTGTCTGTGTCCCCTCAACCCCCAACCTGGCAGGCCAGAGCCCACCTGGCCTCTCAGTTTCCCCAATTCCTTTTATGCCAATAACTATCTAACCCCCTGTCCTTGCCCATTTCAGATCTCCCACCACAGCTTTAATCCTGTGCAGAAATATATTTACCCAATAGGAAGATATGTCTGTTCGTATCATGAGGCACCAGGGAAGGCAGGTAATAGATCAAGGCCCCGTGGGAGAAAACTTGGGTACGGGAACATCGGTATTAACGAAGCCCTGAATGTGGAGGTCGGCATGCCCAAAGATTATTCTCATTCTACATAAGACCCCCTTTCACATGATGCCTAGGTATCTGCCATTATCCATAAATTGTTGGTTCTTGTTTAGCTTAGATAGTTAGAATGTATCACCCTCTCGACCTGGACTTCACTGTCGAGATGAGCCCAGCTCACCCACGTGCACCAAGATCGACTGGGAAGCAGCAGCCAATTAGGGCCTGGCATCCCACATAGAGCAGGCCTATCTATATTTCCCCCACTTTTGCCTTACACTAAATTGTCACTGGTGATGCGTTTACCCCTTTTGACCCCAATGTGATAATCTTAGCCCCCGTACCTGCAATGAGATCCAGGGCCTCTCTGGAAAGGCCATGCCCACCTACATATGACCATTCCCCCAAAAAGCATCCGCAGAAGAAATGGTTCTTGTGGGTTCCGGCTTTGCTAATACCTCGCTGCTCGTTGGAGCCGGGTGTGGCCCCAGGGAGAGGCCAAGGTGTTGCGGATTAACCGCAAATGGAGGATTTTGGAAGAACAGAAGCACGTGACTATAAATTGCAAGGAGAAGCAAATACTGCAGTTTTCATGGATTTAGAGCAGTGTGGTTAAAGGGAACACACAGTGGCTAAATGTGAGTGCATTGGGTGGCTATGTGAAGAAGAGTGCTTTTTCTTTTTATATGGCCATTTATTTTTATTTTTCATATTGGAGAAATTAAGAGATTATAAAGGGGAGATACGGGAACCTACCTCGAAAGTGTCTAGAAGGTGGCAGCCACATTGCACTGTCTCGACCAGTCCAGAGAATCAGATACAGAAATAAAAATAGGAGCCCCATATAATTAGAGGGATCGGCAATACGTAGTGGTTAGTATTTTAACTTATTGTTTTTGCTTGTTATTTTCTGTGCTTTTTTTGTATATGCAGGGAGGAGGCCCAGGAGGGGCAGGAGTGATGTGAGTAGGGAGTGTGTGGGTGAGGGAATGTGATTGAAATATCTGTTCTGTTTTATGTGTTTTGTTATGTGGTAAAAAAAAAACTGTTCTATGTCTTAGTTGGAAATTACACCCCAGACAGAAGTGACTAGCCATGGGGATAGACACCCCGCTATCCCACATTTGTAAACACCCCCCCCGTACAGTAACTGTATAAGAAAGTACCACAGGCAAGATGGAGAAGGGAACAGATACCTTAACAATGACAGGAGGTGATGGGGAGACAAGGAGAAAGGGGAAGAGGAGCCCAAGGAAATGTATCTATTGCTCACGTGGCCGGCAGAAGGGTACTCAAATCCAACGTATGCACAAGCAACGTCCATTGCTAAACTGGCTAACCGTAGCGAGAGCCATAATTGGATCCCGACTCAATTACTGTAATGCCCTCCTCAACAGCACCCCCAATAAAAACATTGAAAAACTGTCATGATGCCTGCTCCCGGGGAGCCGGTTCAAGCCCTGCGTCCCTGAAAGCGGACATCCAGTCCCCAAGGAAGGACCCAGCAACCCCATATAGGGGCCCTTTGGACAGTGTCCTGGCGCCTATGGCTCCAGGCTCATAAAAGACATCAGTCCTGGCGCCATAGGTGCCAGGCTCATTATGGAAGTGCTTGGGTGCACTTACCTGATGCAGACCATGCTGCAGGATCCCGGCCTCCTAGAGGCCTGAAAGGAACTACTTTACCTGTGGGACTAATTTACCATCCGGGCGTGGTCAGGGAAGGATACATACATTGGAGGAATGATACATACCTGGAACTTCTTCCAAGGCTATTTAAACCCCACCCGAACAGCCACACGTGCTTCGCGTTGTTCTGCATCTAGCAGCTGGATGCTCACCATGTCTGCTCCTGCACCCTGACTTCTGCCACGCCTGCCAGCATCCTGGATCACCTGCAAAGGAAGAGAAGAAGAGAACAGAAGAAGGAAAAGTCCTTACCTGCTAAATCCGCATCCCGGAGACATCTCGCCGACAATCCTGAAAAGGAAGAATTTTATTTAAAAGCTCATCGCGTCGATCGCTGCAGCGCCGCATTCCACCTTTACTGGGCGCCTCCATGTTCAGCAGCGATCATCCGGATTCGCAGTCACGCCCCAGCGCCTAGGGAGAAAAAGACCAGAACAAAAGGTGAGAGAGAGAAGGGAATAAGGAAAGCTAAAGCTCCATGTTAAGACTTACCTGTTGATTCATTCCCTCTTCATTTCGGGTCCGCGCCGCATCCTGGCATTTCCGGACCCCGGCCCCTAAGGGGAAAAAGAGACATCAGCGTTAATGAGCGAATGAAAAGACATTACCAAAAAACGCTCATTAAAGACTTACCTGATTTCTACAAGGATTTCACCTCTCATCTCGGGTCGGTGCCTGTTCCCCGGCATTCCGTACCCCGGCCCCTATGGGGAAAAAGACACTAGCATTAGTACATTAATGCATGGACACAAGGGGAACCTCTTATCAAAAAACTTACCTGGAAGCCAAGCAAGTTTGGTTCTCACTAATCCGAAAATCCAGTGAAGTAACTGGATACCAACGCGCCCCTGCTTCAGAAGCAGGATGGAGAGCTCGTCCTTCCAGACCCTAAGGTGAGACGCTACGAGGAATCACAGAAGGGTTTCGAGGAGGGTGAGAGGGGAAATTGGGAGGCTGATTGCATTACCCCGCAGACAGTTAATCCCCTATTTTCGCCTACAGAAGGATACTTCTGCGAGCCAGACAAGCCAGATTTGGGGGCCCGGTCCAGTCCGTCTTCCGAACCCTGCGCATCACCTTAGAAGAGGTCACAGCAGTGCGAACCAGGCCAGCGCCTCCGTGGGAGTCAGGTGAGCGTTACAGAACGCGAAGCCTTCCTACAAATTCCCACCCAGGTGCTATGGAAAGTTCTGAGACTGATCAGTTGGCCCAATTACTGGGGGAATTACGGGTCGAAGTACATGCCGCTCGTCAAGAGACTAATGCCCTCAGGAGGGAATTAATAATATCAAAGGAAAGAACTGATGACCTGGCCAGACAGCTTTTGCAGTGTCAAGCTGGGCAAACTCCTCTACCCGGTTCCGGACGGAACCCCGCTCCTGTGGTTTCCAGTAACCCTGTGCAGATTAATCTACCTCGAAACATGCCGCTGGCCCCACCGGAACGCTTTGCTGGGGACCCCAAACGATTTGCCGTATTCATGAACCAGTGTCGTTTGCACTTCCTATGCAGACCTGGGGCCTTCCCTAATGATCAGACCAAGGTAGACTTTGTATTGTGATATCTAAGCGGCTGCGCTGCCGATTGGTCAGTTCCACTGGTTACTCAAGATGACCCGATTCTCCTTGATTTTCAAAGGTTTCAAGCAAGCATGGAAAGGTTATTTGCTCGACACTCTCAGGGGCAGGCTCTGGATGACGAACTTCTATCCCTGCGACAGGGCAATCAGGACCTCCTATCCTATGTTGCAACCTTTAATAGACTAATTGTGGAAACGGGATGGCCAGAGGATAAAAGAGTCACGTTGTTTTATTAAGGCCTACGCGGAGATCTTAAAGATGTCTTGGCCCAAGTTGTAAATCCGCCCCAAGAATGCACAGAGTATATAGACTTAGTGGTCCAATTGGATCACAGACTTCAAAACAGAAAAGCAGATCGGTCCAGGTTTGAGACCCGGGTGTTGGTCAAGACCCATGCTAATCCCAAGGGAGTTGATGTCTCTGAGCCTATGCAAATTGGAGGGGTTAAAGGACCCTTAACTCAAAAGGAACGTGAAAGGAGGCGGCAGTTAAAATTATGTCTTTATTGTGGGAATTCTGGGCACTTTCTACGAGATTGCCCGGCAAAACCACCCCGAAAGGCGGTATGAACCACTGATAAAAACCATGAAGACTCTGTTTCGGGAAACAACCCCGCCCCACAAGTGTAGGGGTCCGCTTGCCGAGCTTGAAAACGAACTCTCAGACCTCGCATTTCATTGTGCCAATGGTTCTCGTAGATCCAGAACAGCCTAAGCGGTTGCATGCAATAAAGGCATACATCGATAGTGGGGCTATTGGAAACTATGTGGATCGTGAATTGGTCTCTAGGATTAACCTCCCTCTCCGTCCTAAAACCAGCAAAGATGTCATCACCACAGTCGATGGAACTGAAATTGCCTCTGGACCGGTAACACATTCCACTACTGAGGTGACTCTTATTGGTCCCGACGGCCATCGGGAGGGTGTTGTGTTTGACATAATCAAGGCTCCACAGTTTCAGGTTATTCTTGGAATCCCTTGGTTAGAGACACATAATCCTCAAAGTGATTGGCGAGCTAAGAGAATAACCTTCCCGGATTGTACACAAACCTGCTACCCAGAAAACCTGAAGATTAATCTAGCATCTGTAACCTCTGCCTCCATGCAACTACCTCCGGAATACCAAGACTTTGTGGACTTCTTCCAAAAGGAACAGGCCAACACGTTACCTCCTCACAGATCGTACGATTGCCAAATCGATCTGGTGCCCGGTGCACAACCCCCTTGTAGCAGGATTTATGCCCTTACCAAACCTGAGAATCTGCATTTGAGACAATATTTGGATCAATACCTAGCTAATGGTTTTATTCGCCCATCAAAGTCCCCGGCATCCTCGGCTTTGTTCTTCGTGCCCAAAAAGGAAGGCGACCTTAGAACTTGTATCGATTACCGCGCATTGAACCAGATAATGGTTAAAAACCGTTATCCTCTGCCTCTGATCCCTGAACTCCTTGACCAGGTGAAGGACGCTTGCATATACACCAAGTTAGATCTCCGGGGGGCTTATCATCTCGTACGAGTTAAAGAAGGCGACGAATGGAAAACTGCCTTCCGTACTAAATACAGATTATTCGAGTACCAGGTGATGCCTTTCGGATTGTGTAACGCCCCGGCTGCCTTCCAATACTTCATGAATGATGTCCTTCGGGAACTCATCGATGTTTGTGTTGTCGTATATATCGATGACATTCTTTTGTACTTCTCTTCGGAATCTGATCACAGAAAACACGTCAGGGCAGTACTTGAAAAACTGCGCCAACACAAACTATTTGCTAAATTGTAGAAATGTGTTTTCCATACCACAGAAGTCGAGTTTCTAGGTTTCATCCTGACACCCAAAGGAGTCCGAATGGACTCAAGAAAAGTGGATGCCATCCTCAAGTGGCCATCACCAAGCTCTGTAAAAGGGGTTCAAAGCATGCTTGGCTTTGCCAATTTCTATCGCAGGTTTATCCTGGAATTTTCACGCGTGGTGCAACCCATTACTGCACTCTTGAGGAAAAATAAACGTTTTGAATGGTCTGAAGAAGCCGAGCAGGCCTTTCAGGATTTAAAAGCTAAGTTTACCTCCGCACCTATATTGAAACACCCGCGTCCAGATCCCCCTTATGTCGTCGAGACTGACGCATCCAGCCTAGCCATGGGAGCTGTCCTGTCCCAAAGAGATCCCGAAACCAACCAACTGCATCCCGTAGCATTTTGGTCCAGAAAATTCTCGGCACCCGAGGTTAATTATGCAATCACGGACAAAGAACTGTTAGCCATTAAGTCCGCTTTTAAAGCCTGGCGGCATTATCTGCTTGGCGCTCGACATACCATCACAGTGATCACTGATCACCGGAATTTACAGTATTTGAAAACCGCCAAGGCTCAGTCATCACGGCAGCTCCGATGGGCTTTGTTTTTCGCTGAATTTGATTTCGTGATTACCTATCGACCTGGCTGCAAGAATGGCAAAGCAGACGCCTTATCCCGAATTGGAATGGGAGAATCTGATACAAACTCAGAACCAGTACCAATAATTCCCGAACAGAGGATTCTAGGCATGACTTGGTTACAGACTCTTGAAGACATTCAAGCCAGAGTGAAACAACTCCTGGACCCTACAACCTTACAGGATTGGATACAAAAGGGATCAGACTTTACCATAGATAATGGTTTACCTTATTTCCAAGGACGCTTATTCCTGCCACATAAGGAATTACACGAACTAGTTATTTCCGGTTATCATGATGCATTAATAGAGGGACACCCCGGTATTGCCAAGACAGAGGAAAAGATGAAACGACAATTTTGGTGGCCCTCTTGGCGAAAAGATGTTAAATCTTTTGTGATGTCCTGTGGTGTTTGCGCCCAAAATAAAAGTCAAAAGAAAAGACCAGCCGGTCTCCTTCAACCTCTAGACATACTGCCAGCACCCTGGCACACCCTATCAATGGATTTTATTACGGACCTGCCTCCTTGTTCGGGGTACAATACTATTCTGGTAATTGTGGATTTGTTTTCCAAAATGGCCCACTTTATTCCTTTAAAAAGGTTTACCTTCAGCTTCTGTCCGAGCCAAAGAATTCCTCGAAAATATTGTTCAGCTACATGGATTCCCATCTATACTAATCTCTGACCGGGGAAGCCAATTCATTTCCCACTTCTGGCGCAAATGTTGTCAAATGGCGCAGATCGACGGAAGATTATTGACCAGTCACCACCCTCAGACCGATGGTCAGACCGAGAGGACAAATCAGACCCTTGAGCAATACTTACGGTGTATGTTACAGCAAGCTGAAAGCAACTGGAAAGACATTCTTTGGATAGCCGAATACGCATATAATAATTCGGTACACTCTGGAACTGGCCACAGTCCTTTTTATACTTTGTTTGGGCATCACCCTCGAACCTCAAACCTTGACTCACCTCAGAACCTCGGAATGCCTGCAGTAGAACATCTGCATTCTACAATTACCCAAGCCTTCAAAGAGGCAACTACGCATTTACAACAAGCCAAGAGAAAATACAAGGAGAATGCTGATCTACATCGGAGTGAAGCACCTCTGTATCAGATTGGGGATCAAGTGTGGTTAGCTACCAGGCATTTACCACTCAAAGGGCCTCAAACTTTTAACCCAAAATATCTGGGACCTTACTCTATTACGGCAATAATTAACCCAGTGGCTGTTAAACTTGATTTACCAGCTAGTATGCGAATTCACCCTGTTTTTCATGTGTCACTTCTGAAACCAGTGGTACCCGAAACCCGACTACTCAAACCTCCAGAACCTATTCTAATAGATGGGGAGCCCGAATTCGAAGTGAAGAACATTTTAGACTCAAAAATGTTTAGGTCAAAACTGTTCTACCTAATTGATTGGAAGGGGTACGGACCTCAGGAGAGGTCGTGGGAACCCAGCGACCATGTGCATGCACCTCGATTAGTCAGGAAATTCCACCGACTCTTCCCAGACAAACCAAAACCCCCGGAGGGAACAACCTTGGGAGGGGCCTTGGGGGGGAGTGCTGTCATGAAGCCCGCTCCCGGGGAGCCGGTTCAAGCCCTGCGTCCCCGAAAGCGGACATCCAGTCCCCAAGGAAGGACCCAGCAACCCCATATAGGGGCCCTTTGGACAGTGTCCTGGCGCCTATGGCGCCAGGCTCATAAAAGACATCAGTCCTGGCGCCATAGGTGCCAGGCTCATTATGGAAGTGCTTGGGTGCACTTACCTGATGCAGACCATGCTGCAGGATCCCCGCCTCCTTGAGGCCTGAAAGGAACTACTTTACCTGTGGGAATAATTTAACATCCGGGCGTGGTCGGGGAAGGATACATACATTGGAGGAAGGATACATACCTGGAACTTCTTCCAAGGCTATTTAAACCCCACCCGAACAGCCACACGTGCTTCGCGTTGTTCTGCATCTAGCAGCTGGATGCTCACCGTGTCTGCTCCTGCATCCTGACTTCTGCCACGCCTGCCAGCATCCTGGATCACCTGCAAAGGAAGAGAAGAAGAGAACAGAAGAAGGAAAAGTCCTTACCTGCTAAATCCGCATCCCGGAGACATCTCGCCGACAATCCTGAAAAGGAAGACTTTTATTTAAAAGCTCATCGCGTCGATCGCTGCAGCGCCTCATTCCACTCACCTTTACTGGGCGCCTCCATGTTCAGCAGCGATCATCCGGATTCGCAGTCACGCCCCAGCGCCTAGGGAGAAAAAGACCAGAACAAAAGGTGAGAGAGAGAAGGGAATAAGGAAAGCTAAATCTCCATGTTAAGACTTACCTGTTGATTCATTCCCTCTTCATTTCGGGTCCGCGCCGCATCCTGGCATTTCCGGACCCCGGCCCCTAAGGGGAAAAAGAGACATCAGCGTTAATGAGCGAATGAAAAGACATTACCAAAAAACGCTCATTAAAGACTTACCTGATTTCTACAAGGATTTCACCTCTCATCTCGGGTCGGTGCCTGTTCCCCGGCATTCCGTACCCCGGCCCCTATGGGGAAAAAGACACTAGCATTAGTACATTAATGCATGGACACAAGGGGAACCTCTTATCAAAAAACTTACCTGGAAGCCAAGCAAGTTTGGTTCTCACCAATCCGAAAATCCAGTGAAGTAACTGGATACCAACGCGCCCCTGCTTCAGAAGCATGATGGAGAGCTCGTCCTTCCAGACCCTAAGGTGAGATGCTACGAGGAATCACAGAAGGGTTTCGAGGAGGGTGAGAGGGGAAAGTGGGAGGCTGATTGCATTACCCCGCAGACAGGTAATCCCCTATTTTCGCCTACAGAAGGATACTTCTGCGAGCCAGACAAGCCAGATTTGGGGGCCCGGTCCAGTCTGTCTTCCGAACCCTGCGCATCACCTTAGAAGAGGTCACAGCAGTGCGAACCAGGCCAGCGCCTCCGTGGGAGTCAGGTGAGCGTTACAAAAACTCCAGGTTGTCCAAAACATCATGCTCTGGATGCCCATCAGCATCCCCAAAAGAGACCACATAACAGCTGCCAGGAAACAAGCCCACTATCATAGGAATGGTCATCTTCAAAACTTTGGCCCTCACACACAAATGCCTACACAACATAGCCCCCTGGTATCTTGAGCAAATAATCACTAGACCACACATGGCAGAACCTACTCGAACCCCTTAAACCAACCAAATTCCAGTGCCCAAGATCTTGAGGACACCCGCCGGAGGTGCCAGCTTCCCCTTCATTGCCACCTCCCATTGGAACTCGCTTACACCCCACCTCAGAGGAATAACATCCCATTTAGTCTTCCGTAAAGCTATCAAGACCAGGCTCTTCGTTTGAACCTGCCACCACCTACCTTGATGGGGTTAACACTGCTTGAAATCTACTAACTGTATCCTTACCTATTCATGTAACTAAATGAAAATAATGTATTGTCTCAACTTAACTGCTACACTGAATGTAACCAGTAGCAATGTATGTTCCATGCAACCAAGACACTTGCTTGTAACAGCGCCTCGATGCCTCTGGGCTCCAAGTGTGCTTTATACATTTAAAAAAAAAAAAAAATAAGCACAGCCCCACTGGTACCCTATGACCCATCAACCACCACCCCCACCCATACTGCAGTAAGTGCCAGGGATATTGATGTGGCATTGACTTCCACAGAGTTGGCTTGATTGCGAGCTGTGTCCGAAGCATCGAGAGGATCAGAGAGTGGGCCCGACCCCCAAGTGCCACCCCTCCCCCACCGGAAGATGAATAGAAATCAGAAGATATCCTATTCAGAATTGACAGTGGGCCCATCTGGGCAGTGTGGGTAGAACGGCAAGGGGAAACTGATAGTTTGGGATATGAGAACAGTAAGGGATGAAGTGTACTGGAGCGACTTCGATGAAGTGGAGACGGGTGCAGTGACAGGGGTACCACAAGTACAGTGGGCCACCCATAGAGTTGAAGATACATCAGAGGGAAGACTAAGAAATAGACTCGGGAGGATGGCCATAGCGAAAACAAAAGGGGCTGGAGTGAAAAGTGAGAAGGTGAAATCAAAATTACAGATGGCCCTTATCCACAAGGGAGCAAGGTGACCCCATTATGCCCCTTGGGCACAGATGGATAAACACAGCCTCCTCAAGTCCCTCCCCCCACTTATGGAGGGTGCGGGAAAATTGATCTATGCCTTTGAGGAACAACAGAGCAGTGGTATCCCTCGCCATAGGAGATATCAAAAGACTCCTAGTCTCCGCAGTAGGTGATCAAGCAGAATCAGTGTGGGTGAAATCAGGTTATCCGGGTGTGACTATAAATAATGATACCAATGACGGGCATCACTTAATAATGTTCAAGCACAAGTGTGGGATGCAGCGCGGAGGACCTTCCCCGATTCCCCAGACTTACACACCATGATGCAATGCACCATGGGAGATGAGGAAGATGCTGCACAGTTCATTCGCTGTGTTCAAGAGATGTTGCGCGCTGAGACGGGCACTGCATGGGACCAGTCCACACCTTCCTATCTTATTTCATTATAATGTGAAAGTAAGTACAGAAGGCACTTGACAAGATAGCGGCAATAGGAGCCAAAGGCTGGCCTGAGATTCAAAGCATCATAGTACATCATTGTAGGAGGATCAAAGAAAAAGAAAAGGAAACTATCCTTAGGAGGTTAGCAGAAAAAGCGAACCTTGTACAGATAAAACAAGTGAAGGCCGCAGCGGCGCCTCCCCCAGAACAAATGGGAGAAGAAGGGGGTGTCTCTGTAGCCACACAGGCAAGAATGGCAGATTTGTGGGCAGACAACGAGCAAGAACACTGGGGAGGAGAGCAACATGGGACCCAAGTGGCAAGGAAGACCTGCACAAGGTTGAGGTGGGTTCCAGGGACAGAGGGGGGGGGGGGTATTTGGAGCAGAGGGCCCCAGAGGAGAGAGCCAAGGACAATGTTGGTCCTGCGGGAGGTGTGGGCACTTTTTGCGAGAATGCTGCAGCAGACCAGGAGGAACCATCAAAACAACCAACCTTTTTACAACCAGCAGCCTTATGGGAATTGGACATTAAGATAGTAGGGATGGTAGTACGAGCACTCTTATTGTATTACGAAAGTTCCTATTGGGAAGGGTTTTTCTAAGTAATTTAAACATGACCATATCATTCACCGAAAGAGGGATTGTTTGCTCCACCCCAAGCATGTGCTCCCTCAGGGCAATGTTGTTGATACATACTGCGGCCAATGAAATAAAAGTGAGAGGCGTACCAATAAATCCCAATATGTTTGTGTATGGGATTAGGGTGTTGGTAAGAGCAGTGCCTGAACTTACAAGGAAGGAATGGAGGGTGCCCTCTGATTTTGTCTTTCACCCCATGGCGACCCAAGAATAGTAACTGATGCCATCCTGTCTTTAGATATGGAAGGGATGCAAGTGTCTGCTAAAAGAATTGTTGTAAGTGGAACTGACATTTATGGATGCGTGTGGCACACAGTGTTGTTAATTGACCCCAATATGCCATTGCGTGAATTGACTGATGAGGAATTGTTTGCTGACAACAGCAATGATGGCGAGATTGTGCTAGAGATCAATATTTCCTGTGAGATTATGGTGCAGTACAGAAGAGTACCAAGCACCCTCTTGGGTGTCATCTGCGGACCACTGCCCTTTTGCGACACAGACATGCCACAAGTACCGTCCCACCTGTGGACCACTTAAACCCCATGATTTGGGATTCCTAAGAGAAGTGACCCTTGTAAAGATAACACTCAAGCCAGGAGCAATGTTACTCAGAGTGAAACAATACCCCCTGTCTAGAGTAGCTGAGTAAGGGATTCAAGAGACATTGCTCCTAGAGCAAGAAATAATTGTCCTCTCAACCTCCCCATGCAATATGCCTGTGTACCCCATTAATAAAGCTACAGGGCGAGTTGGCATGTGATACAGGACCTCTGCCCCCTCAACGATATTGTACAAGAGTTCCCTATTGTCCTAAATCCAGGCACATTTTTTGTAGTATACCAAAACAGACCACCCACTTCACTGCCAAATGCCTTTTTCACGGTGCCCCTTGATCCTGAATCACAGTATCTCACAGCCTTTACCATGGGGTAGAGAAGGTATGAACACAGGCAGTTGCCCCAGGGGTATTGCAAAAGCCAGAGCATATTGAACAGGATATTGCACGAAGATCTCAGTAATATTCAAGTTCCAAGCACCATCATTCAATATGTAAATGATCTATTAGTCTGCAGTGAGAGCAAAGAAAGTTGCCGGAGAGACTCCATTGCCCTTTCCCAACTCCTTGCACAAAAAGTCTACAAGGTAGACAAGAAAAAACTGCAGTATTGTTTGTCAGAGGTCCTGTTCTTGGGCCAATTAATTTCAAAAGATGGCAAACGAATCATTCCTGACAGAGCGGCAAAAGTGCGCACCACTGCCAAACCAAAAACAGTCCAAAAAATGCAGATGTTTCTAGGACTCTGTAATTACTGAAGAGCATGGATTCTAGATTACGCATTGTACATAAGCCCCCTCTTCCACGGACTAAAAGAGGCACAGAAGGAAAAAACACATATCATCTGGACAGCAGACATACAAACAGCATTCAATGACCTAAAAGAGTTGATCTAGTACTAGCCACACCTGATTATGATCAGGAATTTGATCTCTTGTTACATTCCAATGGCACCCTCATAACAGCGGTACTAACACAGAAAGTTCAATGGGTCACAAACCACTCGCCTATTACAGTGGCACATTCGATTCAGTAATGCAAGGTCAATTAGCGAGCGAACAGGCTCTTGCAGCAGTCGCCTTTGCTATTGTAAAAGCTTGACAATTGTCATGGGGTGCTCTGTCACCCTGTACATTGAACACTCCCTGTATGCAATATTAGAAAGATCGAAGTCCACCCTCACTACACAAAGAGCATCAACATATGAAGTGTTACTGTCCAGCCCAAATGTCATTGTGGTAAGGTGTAAGACAATAATCCCTGCTACAATCCTTACAGAGCCATGCACTGTCCAAGACATGCAAGTACATGACTGTGCAACATACAAGGGAGAAGAAGATGACAATCCAAAGGCAAGAGAATATGCCCTAGAGGAGGGGAAGTGTTCTTCGTTGATGGGTCAGAGTCCATTGACCAAGAAACAGGTGAAAAACATATAGGGGCTGCAAAAGTACAGATGCTTGCCTTGCCTATGCACTAGTCCGCACAAGCAGCAGAGCTCACAGCACTGATTGAAGCACTCCATGCAGCAAGAGGGTGCTCTGTGACAATTTATTCAGATTCAACATACGTAACCACAATGGTACATGCTGGACTATCGAGATGGAGAAGAAGGGGATTGAGGAGAGCTGACGGGTCCCTGGCCCAATATGCAGAACTACTAAATAAGTTGATTGACGCCCTTGCAGAACCCTGTTTAGTAGCAGTAGTGAAGTGCCAAGCACAAACACAAAACAGAGATGAAATATATCTTTGGGAAATGCCACTGCAGAAGCAGCAGTATCTCCCAGTGCCTATGAGCACAGAATGTATTCTAGTGAGTAAAGCAGAAATTCCTGAAGCGGACGGATACAATGCACTGCCCATTGGGCAGGTGATAGAATAACAAAGGAGGGCACCCGCAACAGAGCAAGAATTATGGCTCAAACAAGGGTGCACCCAATTCCCCATTGATCTATCATGGAGACAGAACATAACAGGGTCAGCTGTTATGCCAATAGAGCTGCCATATGTAGCATTTGAACAACTACATTTCCCTTCACATAGTTCAAAACAACACATAGATGCCGATCTCCAGGAAGATATGTTCATTCCAAACCTCCAGGAGTATCTCAACAAGATGGTGGTCCAGTGCACAACATGCCAAGTTTTCAGCACAGAAATTACCTTAAGAACACTGCGTGGCACTCTGCCCCGCCCTGTGGGACCATTTAGGGAACTGTACATAGATTACGCAGACTTGAAAGAGAGATATAACGGTGCCACATATTTGAATGTGGTGGTGTGTTCCTACTCTAGATGGGTGGAAGCAGGACCCTGTGCCCACTCAGATGCAAAGTGCACTGCCAAGTTCCTAGTGAGAGAGGTATTCCCCCGATGGGGTGTATGTGAGGTAATACGATCAGATAGCGGGACCCATGTTTTCAATTAGCTATTTAAAGAAATCACATTGATGTTGGGAACAAAACACAAAATGTGTACAATTTACTACCTGCAAGTGAAAGAATGGTAGAGAAAATGAATGGACTCCGAAAAAGCAGATTATCCAAACTGTGTACCTCCCTCAATAGAAATTGGATATGTTGTCTGCCCCTCGTACTATTTCAGCTGCACGCACAGCCTAGCAAGGACCTCCACCTGTCCCCTTGTGAAATAGTGACTAGCAGACGCATGCAAATGCCACTGTCACCAGTAAGGAGATCCTCTGATGCCCATAGGGCAGCCACAGTACTCAGGGAAGAATTCAAAGAGTATCTGACACAACTCACCCAGACCATGAGATGCATATCAAAACACATTGCCCCTCCATTCACTGTGAATGGTGAAACAACCAGTGAGATGCCAACAGGAAACAGTGCAGCAACACCACTGATGTCAGCAGAATTAGTGTGTGTGCAGGGCTTTGTCAGAAAATTGAACTCTCCGAGATTCCATGACCCATATGAAGTAATTTACTGCACTCCACTTGCTGTAAAGGTGAAGGGACTGTGCTACTAGATCCTTTTTTCAGATATCAGAAAATCACAGGGTAAGCCCCAAACAGTCAGGTTGAAAGCCAACCAACTGCCAAAGTCCCTCAAGCACCTAAGAACAATGAGTGATGTGTTCACTATTGTCAGGAATATTGTTTGAAGAGAGACAAGTAAATGTTCAAATGTATAAAATGCTACAGCTCTCTCTCACTCGCTCTTTCTCTCTCTGTCTCTCTGTCAGATGTAATCTGTTCTTATTAAAAACAATCCCATGGTCATCTAGGAGTTTCATTTTTAGATCCCCATATATAACAATGTAGGGATCTTTATAACAGACATATATTTCATCCAACGTCTCCATTACATAGGTAATGGATAGGTCTTCCTCACACATATCCACACTCCAATACAAATTAAAGATCACCATTGTCATTTTATCCTCTGTTCCCTATTTCTCTCTTTCCGCCATCAGCAATTGAACAAAGAGGTTCGAGTTATATACCCCCACAACACAAACCAAACCCCCTTCATAGGTGAGTCAATAGGCCTGAGTATGGTTGTCCGGCCTTCCATTTTTTAGCATGGTTCAGATAGCAATCAAAGCATTCACAGCTTGGGTTTGATCTCATTCATGTCTCTTGAAGGCATAAGATAGCATAACACATCCCAAAGTCTTTGCTTTTAAACAGGTGGGCAAATCTGCATGAGTTCCAGGATTCTATTCTCAACATCAGACCAGATTCTTTCTGGCATTGATGGTCATGGTGTCGTAGTGCTGCTAAAGCTACCGCTAACCATGAACAATCTTGTTCTTGAATTTCATGAGCAGTTAGATCTTCTAAATTGAAAACTTGATGGGCGGAGGTCGTAGAGCGATCCAACCTACCTTTTGTTGGGAGATCATTTTGTGTTCCGTCTTACAGAGGGTTCTTTCCCATTTAAAGGCCAGCATCTACAGACATCCATGGCTCTGGCTCCCTTGTCACATGCTTTTCATATGCTTCCCTTCTGCAAGTCTTTGTCCAACATCCTCAGTGTAGTCAGACAGCTCAAATCCCAAGGGTAGGAGATCACCCGCTGACTCGAGAGGGTTACCTTTATCAAGGCGGATTGAATGTGTAACACCACCCAATCCAATCTCTTTTCATTTATGAACTGCACCACCCTAATGTCCTATGAGTTGATGCACCTCAATTTTGGGCTATGATGTAGAAGCCTTATGACATTCCTCCAATTCATGATCAGATTGTCATTTCATCATAGGACTCCCTCCAAGGTTATCAAATTTTCCCTCAGAAAGACTGACTTGGAGGCCTTTGGAACCATTTCTGGGCCCTCTGCACCATGGGTTGCACTATTTTGTTTATCCCTCGAGGGCTTGGATCTTTTCTTCTCTAAAGCATGTCTTTTTTGTTCCAGAGTCAGAAACAGAGCATTTGACCCGCTCTCTTCACCACCTTCTCTTGTCCACAACATGTTTTCTTTTCTTCTATTGATGCTAATCTTCATTTGGTGGAACTTTGATTGAAGTGATTTCAACCTTTTTTTCAAACATAGCAAAGGATTTAATCGGAATGATGTTAGACACCACTGAGATCACCTTTTTTTCCCAAGCTGTAGTCAGGGCTTGGCATGATACTCGGCTTTCATTTTCCACCTCCTTGCCCATCTTGTGGTCATCTTCCACCAGCTTAGTGTTAGCCAGATCATCGCTGACTAGGCCTTCAACTACTTCCAGGTCAGTAACCGTAATTGTCCCGGCCTTACTTATGGGTGCCTCCATCACCCCTTCTGGCTTTTTTGAAAGCATTTCATGTGGGGTTTGATACTTGTCTTGAAGTGTCCTTTTAGCCTCTGCTTGAGTGCACATTGATCAGCCATGAGTGACAGTTGGTCAATGGACTCCTTTAAGCTGGTCTTATTCTTCAATTCAATAATATGATGTGTCCTCATCAACAGGCTTTTATCTGACTTCTCACGTCTTGCTAGGTTGCACAGTCTGTTTTGCCACATAATTGATGTGTATGCCTCCTCATCCAAACGAGTATACACTTTAGCAGTGAAGCTTTCCAAATATAACAATTTTGGGTGCATCATTGCCAAGAGGGTTTCCTGATCTTTTAAAGTGTTGTTTAAAGATTCATAAAGTTTAGAGAATGGAGCCATCGGAATTGTTAGTGCTGGAATGATATTTTGTAACTGTGCAGCAGCCGCAAAAGACAGGTGAGCCTCATATTCTTGAGTCACCGTCCGAAAAACTGAATCATTTTCAAAGCCACTCCTAACTCAGTTGCGGTACCAAGACTGAAGGTGCAGTCTTATCACCTACCCTATATGCTTTCATTGTAGGGTTCCTCGAGGCACACACTATTCCGTCACCATTTTTCAGTGTTGCCCAGGGTGTTCACCTGGTCAAATGTATGCACCCCCCCCGAGAGCTTTACTCCTGACCTCAGGCATGTGCCAATACCCCGGCACAGGGTTACCCCCATCCTCCTCATCAAAGCATCTTCCTAGATATTCTTTAGTAGAGCAGATGGATTTGGCTTCGACCTTGGAGGGTTTTGCTTTGAGTTTCTCACCAAGTCTCTCTTCCTTCTGAGGGTCATTGGGTCTAGCACTCTGGGATTTCTTGTGAGAGTTTAGGTGCATTTAACTCTGCAATGTCCCACAACGGGCAAGCTGCCAAGGCGAGTGTTGTCCCTACAGACTTTCCACCAACCCTGACTGTCCCCCTGTGCACTGCTGGCATATTGAGGCAACACCACACTGTTGAGGCCCAACAGGGAGCTACTAATTATGAACAGCTGCTCCAAAGAGGTACATTCTGGGCCATAATCTGGCTCCTGGTCACTGCTTATGCCAGGAGTAGTCTTTGGGACTCTGTTTACTTGTGTCAGGGTTACACCCCCTGACGGTTCGCTTGTACCGAGGGTCACTCCTCCTCCTCCCCATCTCTACTGTCTCATGCAACTCACCCATATTGCTTTTATTAAGAGGGCTTAGTGCAATGTTACACTGAATTTTGAGTAGGTCATTTGTCTCTTACACCAGCATATCCACCCACCACCATGTCTCAATGAGCTTCCCAAATACTCAATTGAGACAAAGAGTGACTGGGATGTTGCATTTCTGACTCTTCGGGCTGTCGTGCCTTAAGGGGTCAAGAGGGGAATTCCAGGGACCCTCTCTTCAGTCCCCCCTCTAGTCGAATTGTCAACCACAATCCGCCAAACCTATTCACTGTTGCTTTTGGTAGCCATACCTTTGTTATTCCTCCAAGATGTCAATAGTAATTTGCATGGTCATCGATACTCCATGTCATGTAACTACAATCTCCTTCTGGGTTACACCATACCCATTTCGACCAGTATATCTTGTTGTCTACGGGATCATCAAATGTTATCATCTCAGTTGGTAAACAATGGGCATTCCATTATCTGTGTCCTTATATTTCTTTCTTCTAGTATCTTATCTTCTTCACCATTTGTATTTATATCTACTATTATTTTCATCTCTATTGTTTTCTCTGTCATCTTGCGGCATTGCGTGATGCAGATCTTAATCACACATAGTAATAATGTTAGTCTGTTTTCCATCCACGTTGGCATCCATGAGAATATATGTACGACAGACAGCTTTGATCCTTTCCTGTTCCATTGGCTTCCTCCTCCATTTTGGCATGCATTTTCAACAATCTGGTCACTGCTTCTGTTAGTGTACCATTTGCTTCATCGTTTACAGGCACAAATGTACAGCAAGAAGACCCGATTTTCACACAAACCCCTCCTTCCATTGCTGTACGAAGATCTAGAACATATCTGTTCTGGAGAGCCATCAACCTTACTGGTCAGAGCTCTACTTTTATTGCATAAAAGCCATTTCCAGTTGAGTTTATCTTTTGCATCAGCTCCCATCTTGTAATCTAGAGCCATTTTGCATTTGCATATGTCTGTACAGCTGTAACTAATGACGTAAAGAACACATCCGTCCTACTGAACAATCAAGGTTCAGGTGGTAAATCATCCAGAGATGTCGAGAGATGCGTCTGATGCTGATGAGAAGTAATTCTCCCTTTTCACTCTATTCACTTCTACTGACATCTTCTTTCTTCTTGTGTTGTCCATTTTAGGGAAATCTGCTCTTTTGATATCCTGTTGTACTACTAGTGCTTGTGTATAGATGTGTACCAATGAACATACTACTCCCCGGTTGGGTGGCAGCTTCTTGTACGCCTTGTATCCGCATGCCCAATAATGATCCATTAATAATGCTGTCCCATCCTTCATTGGTGGATGCTTTTCTTTGTACGTGCACTCTTTTTTTTCTCCAACCTTTACTACGCTATCATTCTGGAAACACAATGCTCCTTTCTTCAGTGGTATTATGGGCAAAGGTAGAGCTTCATTGTCCACCCAGGTCAGTCATTGTGTACTTGCATCCCATTCTTTCAGGCATTTATCATTGTTTGCTTGTACTGTGTTTACTGGAGCTTGTAGAAGCATGTGTGTTTTGCTGCCTACAACTCTCCATCCTGAAGCTGTGTACACTTGGCCATACACGAGCATCTGTGGTTCTGCCCTATTTCCTTGGGCCTCTTCTTAGGACATGGCAATTCTTTCAGTGTTATTTTTTTGTCTCTCCTTTATGTGGGCCATCAGTAATGTATTGAATACATGTGATCTTTTTTCCAGTGTTCATCAATCACGTCAAGTTTCTTAACTACCTTCATAGGGCTGTGTTGCCTTGGACATCCATCACAATGTTGCTGTTCTCCCTTAGAATATTCCTTGGATTGTAAACTTACACAGGTACATAAGGCATTGTGCTCTTGATGCTGGTATTTCAATTGCTACAAATGATCTGGTGGCACTCATGGCAGAGGGGATTAGTGAGCAGATATAGCAGCTCTCCCGTGTGGTTTGTTTATATACTTCAATCATGTACCTGAACCACATTTTATTAGACACATGAGCAGTAACAGTGAGATAAAGATCCACCCCCATGTCTGCATCAGAACTGCATTAACCTCACTTTACTGTATTTACATCGCTGATCTTTCAAACTGACATGGTTGTTCCACCTGCTGCAGTTAGAGTCATGTTAGTAGAGGTAGTATTAGTAGTAATATATGACATTCGCCAAAAGATGAGGGCAAAAATACTACATGAGAATTAGACACAGAACACAATAATTCATTTTTAATAATGCCCTCCATCACTTACACCTCTCTGAACTCCTGTGTAGTCTTGAAGAATTTTGTTGCCCTCCTGAAATGCGCTAAAAGAGCCGTTATTGTGTTAATATTTTATTAATTCATGCACCGCAAACTCAGTGTTGGGTCATTGCAAGAAGAAACGTTTCCCACACAACTTATTGCAAGGTCACAGAGTACTGAAAGTACGGATGAGTTACCTATCTCTAGGTGTGAATGTACTTGGGCCAAATAAGCTATGAAAACATGGAAAAACACATTAAGGTGGTGCCTTCTTGCGCTTTCTGTTCTCCTAACAAATTGGAGAAATTGGCCTTAGAAAGTTTCCGGATGAGGATCAAGGGGAAGCATTAAACAATGAAATGCTAACAATGCAATAATAACAGTCACAGTTTCGCAATGAATGCTGTCAGTGTGCGGAAAGAAGAATAATAAACAGACAGTTTAGTGCCCTCACTATGAATGTTTAGTAAGTCCTTTCCCTATCTCTCTTGCTTTGGAGCGAGTAATTATAGGTTGTCCTCTGTTGGATTGTGATAATTTGAGGCAATTGTTTTCATCTTCTGCTGGTGGATTGTTGGCCACTGCATGTTAGTGCTAGAAGAGGTCCCCTCTTTGCAGGGCTTGATGTCCCTCAGATAGTGCCAAGTCTTCTTCCCTTACAATTTTACTGCTTGATCAGTGACCTGCTCCACAGTGTAAGGTCCTGTAAAGCGGGGCTTAAACCACCACCTTGTGACGTCCCTCAGCAGAACTTGATCCCCCGGAGACAATTGTGGTGGGGTTAAACGGTCTTTATGAATTTCTATTCTTTTTCTCCTCTTGCCTCTCCCACTGTCCCTGCAGTTGACGAGAAATAAAAGAGACACTAGCCATCAAGGAATTAATGTATTTGTGCATTTCCCGACCCAATACATTAGAAATGTTTTCTGCAACTTTCAGTGCACTCGTGGGAGGAACCAGGGGAAGTCACATTTGCTGTCTTGGGGTTAAATGGTGGTCGGACGCTGGTTTATTGCACAACGCGAATTATGCTATTGGAAGAAAGTATAGCCAACTCTTATTAAGGGTCTTTGTAATTTTGGCAATGCCTTCTTTGAGCAGCCCATTGAGGCATTCACACATCTCATTTGCTCACAGGTGATAGGCACAAGAGAATTTATGTTGTATTCTTAACAAGGTTGTGATGTGTTGGAACATATATTCTCAAGGTACCATTGTCAGACCTCAGGACCTCACACATTCCCCATCCTGGGAATATTTCTTGAAACAGGAATTTCGCCGCTCTAAAGGCATCAGGATGGGAACAAGGACCAGCTCTGATCCATTGGGAAAATGGGCACGCAATCACTATCATGTAGCGCTAACCCTGGCTTACTTGGAGCATGTCAACATAGTCGAAATGCAGGTGCTGGAATGGACCAATTGAGCGAGGTATGGCTCCTCTCACTGCCTTTATTGTATGACCTGTTGTAAACTGTTTACACTCTAGACAATTGGTCATTAATTCATCCACGCGGTCTGCCAAATTGGGACAGAACCAATCCTCTCCACTATGAGCAGCAAGCATCTCCTTCCCTATATGGGTAGGATGGTGTAATTGTGTCAGAGCAGTGTGCAATAATGAGAATGGCATTACCACTTTTCCTGTGTTATTTTGCTGCCATATGGTGTCTGTCAGAGACACTGTACATGCCCTCTTAATCCATAACTCTTTTTCTTCCTTGGGTGCAGCTCCCTGCAATTCCATAATCTGTGTCACTGGTAATGTGTCATATCCTTTTTTAGTATCATTGTTTGTGCATAATTACGTGCTGGGGACAAAGCATCCATTTCTAAAAATGTCCCCCAAAATAGGCAGCATGTTTTTCTTCTGCGTCTGCTGCCTCGTTGCCCCCAGAGATGGAGTCCCCCCTCCTCGTGTGTGCTTGGCACTTCACCACTGCCATGCACAGTGGGTACTGGAGTGCCTCTATCATTCTGCCCAATACTAGGGCGTGCTGCACCAGTGGCCCATCAGCACGTCTGAAGCCCCTCCTCAGCCAATGTGACAACCCAGAATGCACTGTCACTTCCTTTCCTTCACTGTGCTCTTCTGGCAATATTAAAGCTACCAATTCTGCTGCTTGTGCTGATAAATTTGATGGTAGGCGTGCGCTTGTCACCACCTTCCTCTTTCCGTCCTCTCTCAATCTCACTACTGCTGTCCCGATATGACTTTCGCCAGTCATTTGGTCAATTGATGAAGACCTGTCAATGTAAAGCACATCTCCCCCCCTCAAGTATGTTCTCCTGTACTTTTCTAGTGTCGATGAATTCTTCTATGTTGGCTGTTCAGTCGTGCATCTCAAGTTGACAAGTCTGCATTCTCACTACCTTGAGAGCTGGGTTTGACAGTAATACCTTGTACCCTGAAGCTCTCTGTGTTGTCAATGTACTTTTGGGTCTTTCCAGTATTACGAAGAGAGCATGCTCCATAGAAAGAGTGGTGCTGCATCACATGGTAATACTCGCTGATTTGTCTACTGCGAATGCAGTGGCAGACAATGCTTGTTCGCATGTATAGTGTCCTCTCATTACTGAGTCTAATTTTCCACTGTAATATGGTAGAGGTTTGTGCCCCATTCTCATCTTATGGGTCAGCACTGTAGTCATAACCACTCCATTGGAGTGCGAGAATAAGAACATTTCACTGTGATAGTCTGGAATTCCTAATACTGGAGCTGTGCATATTGCTTCTTTTAGCTTGTGAAATGCCTCAGGCATCTCTGTTGTCCATTGTAATGTACCCTCCCCTCTTTGTGCTGCCTTTAGTGCACTCAAAAAGGGCCCAGTGTAAGTGCTGTAATCAAATACCATGGTCTGCAGTAATTACACAGTTATAGAAACTGTTGTATGTGTCTTAAGACTGTGGGCTTGGCTGTCTTGCTTATTGCTTCTGCCCTTTCAGGTATCACTTTTCACCCATCTTGTGATATGGACAGTCTAACATGCAACACTTCTTTCTGGTAATATTGTAATTTGGCTTTGTCTATCTTGTACCCTTTTTCTGCTAGTACAGTCAACATATGCATGGAGTCATCTCTACACTGTGTCTCTGTCATGCTGCAAATCAATATGTCATCTACATACTATACAACAATGCTTTCTAATTTTATATTTCCTAAATCCATTTGAAGGACCCTGTTGAATATGGAAGGTGATTCGCAGTACCCTTGAGGAAGTCTTGTATGTTTCTACTTCTTATTTCTATATAGAAATTAAGTTAAGACTTGTGAGTCTGAGTGTAATGGTATAGAGAAGAAAGCATTCTTCAAATCTATGACTGTGAAGTACGTAGCTTCCGTGGGAAAGCTGCATTAAATTGTCACTGGATTCAGAACTCTTGGAATTTCTCCTTCTATAATATAGTTCAGACAGCAACATTCCTGTATAAAACGCCATGACCCCCCTGTCACCATTTCAACAGAGTACACCACTGTGTTGCACTGCGATTCTGATGATAATAGAATGCCCTGCTTTACTAATGCTGCAATTGTCTAATAAATACCCTCATCTGCCTCCCTCGACAGGTATATTGCCTAGCTTGTGGGAAAACGGCTCCTGGCTTCAGCTTTATTTTTACTGGTCATATCCCTTTCAGAAACCCCACATAATAGGGAAATGTGGTACAAGAGATGCTGGGGACCTTTGCCAAGTCTTCCTCTAGAAATGTTGGTGGTGCTTTTAGCATCATCGGCATTCTCGGTGGTACCTCTCTGTAATGTATTTTCACCCAGTATGTGATTCTCATTTCAGACTCTACCTCGTGATCCGATTGGTTGTCTTTGACCAGTTCTTCCCCTGTAACAGTGGGAAGTCTATCCTTCTGCCACAGTGATCACTGATCGCCATGGTTGCCCTGTGTCATCTGTCCCATGTATTGCTATCCAGTTGTCCCCACTATTACTGCCTCTAATTCAAGTGGCACCATCGTCCATTCCTTCTCATCTAATGGTAATTCTGGCCTGAACAAGTATTCATTTGGAATGCACCACATTTTTCCCTGGGAGCCATACTATTATTATTTCAGTCCCATATTGAAATAGCTCCTCATCTGCTGGCATCCCCTCTGTACCTTGCATCCAGAATATGTTTGAATAATTTCTCTCACGTTTAGAAGGTGTATCCCAGGTATGGAACACACTATCCACTTGTCAGTGAATGAGATGGTCATGTTAGGTTTCCTCATGATGTCTCTCCCCATTATGTTAACTGGTGTCTGTCATGACTATAGTACATGTATAGCTAGGTTGTGCTCCCCTTTAGAAAGTGCAATATCATCTGTAAATGGAACCAATTTGTCACCCCAGGATTTGTCACCCCAGGGAATCCTTGAGCATTCATGGCATCGGCTGACATTCTATACTTCCCTTACCGAATCCAGGACCTAGTCCCTGTGTCTACAAGAAAGGAGAACGTTTTGTCACCTATCGTCACCCCTATGCATGGTTCTTCCACTGGGTTGGGCATAATCGATAGGATGGAACACAAATGGTCCATCTGTGGGGTGTCTTATTTAGGGTATAATGACATTCTGTTTCCTGCAAATGGTTTGCTTCCCACTACGATGAACCTCCTAGTTTCCTAATGGGAGTCATCCTGGAGTCAGTACGTGCCAGTGTCCTGTTGTTTGGCTGTGCCGTGTATGACGGCTGCATGTTATTTTGCATCTGCGGTATATGTGGTGTCTGTGAATATGGTTGCGTTGGCGCCTGCATTTGTCCTGCCAGTGTCATGGGCTGGTCTATCTGTGGTTATATGTTTGGTGACTGCCCTTGTTGCTGTGTCTGATCCTGAGCACGGAACTCATTTTGCTCCCCTGGATATGCTGGCTGGTATTGCATTCCCCCATTCTGTGGCATTCCCCCTTTGTTTCTACATACCCTAGAGATAGGTCCCTCTAACTGCACACCCAGCACTTGGGTGGTTCTCTTATTTGCCTCTGATACCCTGCAGAGAACCCTTTGGACCCTGCTGCATGTGCTGGCAATATCCTCAATACCCTCATGACAATTCCCCTTGGCTTTGTTGCATTTGATGTCCATACCTGTGTCCCATTGGTGGCCCCCTTCTTCCTCGAAACCCATCCGGTGCACCCCCACCACATGAACCCTCCTCCCATGAGTGGCAGTGCCTACTGTGTGTGGGGTGCCCATTGACCTCCCAGGCTTGTTAACACTGTCCCTTTCATTGTGTATTTAGACAGTTTCTTCTGCACTAATGTTGCCTCCTCCTGCTTTTTTTCTCATGATTTTACCTCGCACTCTCCTACATTAACCTGCAGTAATGGACTATTGTGAGTTGAATTTCAGACCTTGGTTTTGCCTCCATCCCCACCAACTTCTTCAGTTGCCTTTTCACCTGCTCTATTAACCTTTGGATGAGTATATGATAGAATAATGCCACTGTTTTGTCCCACAGTTCTCGCATTTTTAAGGCACCATAACTCTTGAATAGCATGAATATATTGTAGGGAGTCTTCATTTTCCTCCAGTCTGCGTGCCATAATTGCACTAATATCTGATGTGTTTGTTTACTGCAACTGTAGCATTTGCCATACGGCCGCTCGGCAGTTAGAAAATGGCGAACCATTGTTTGCCGTGTTCTGAGTAGTTACTTCTGGGTACCCTGCCTTTTTCCATACATCATCAGCAGCCTCACTGAGGGTCACCACTAGTAAAACCTTTTATGTCCCCCACTGCTAATTTTTGTCCTTCCGTCATTCTCTCCATTTCGTATATCAATTTCCCTGCACCCGTGGTCAACAAAGGAAGTCTATACCTCAAATGTTCCTTTTCGATGTGTTTCCAGGGTATGTATTGAGGTGGCCCCCTCCCTTCTAAAGTAAGGGGAACTGTGACAGCTTGGCCTCCCCATCCATTTTCCTGGTATCTTGGTGGCGGTGCATGCCATTGCCACTTCTCCCTTACTTCGTGCTGGAAGGTCTCTGAGTCTTTGTGCATATGGGGTTATGTTGTATATAATGCACAATCTAGCCATGGACTGACATGGACTCTCGTCCTTGTCACCCCACAATCCCCCTGTATCTCTGTCTGCTCCAAATGTGGAGCTTTGATCAGTGTATTTCCCTGTTGATCAATGAACCGACCACCCCGTTCTCTCGTCCTCACTCGCCACCAAGTCTTCTTCCGGCTCGGTGTCTTCCAAGTCACAGTCAGCCTCATCACTGAAGCTCAGTCTCCTCATTACCTTTGCTCCCTGTGGTTCACCTTCTAGGTCAATCAAGTTATCACAGTGCCCCCTCCTGGAGGAACCTGTGATGCTTTTGTCTGGCAGCATAGCTGCCCTATCATATTTCTTGGTATTGCTCTGCATGCATATCCCTTCCTTCACTGTTGTCAACAGTGGTCAATCCCAATCTTAGTCTTATGTCTTAGGCTTGCTGCTCCTCCTCCTTGCATTTGCGCTCTTATGCAAGCTACTCTATTTGCTGCATCCTCCTTTCCCTCTTTACTTAAATGTACCTTTCCTACTCATCTTCCTCCTTTCTTCTCGCTCTATTTATTCTCACCTCCCGCTGCTCCCTCTCTTTCTCTTCTGCCTTTAGCTTTCCCCTTTGCACCTTCTCATGTTCCTCCTGTTCCTATTTTCCTTTCTCTTCACCTATTCCATTATCTATGCCTACTCTTGTGCTTCCCTGCTCTCTTTATAACCAGCAACTTCCTTACTCACCTCTACTGTTCCTCCCGCTGTCTTCCCATCTAATTTCAGGAGGATCTTTCTTCCTACCCACTCGTTTCAATGCTATGTTATACAGCCCTTCCCTTGTGCTTGTCTGGGCCTCGCTGTGCACTCCTTTTAAACTTACTGCTGGTGTGACCCCTTCCTGCCCCTCCTCCTTGGCGTATGGCGGAGATGCAAATGTTAGCTTTGTGAACCCTTCTGTTGTTTTCCGTTCTCATATAGGGAGCAGTCCCTGTGCTCCTGCTGCAGCCCCTTCACTCTCATGGTCAGAAGGATGTGGGGAAGCGGGGGCCAAGGGAGTTTCGCCTCGGGTCTCCTTTTGGCTCAGCATCCATTGATGCCTCGCCACATCCCCCATCATCCTGAAACATTTTCCAGAACTCAACTATCACCATATGATTGCTCAACTTTTCCCCCTTATAAACATCTTGCAAATATGTGTTTAACGGTTGCTGCACATATTTGGAGAAGCGCCCGCCCTTTGGCCATGACGTAGACAGTTTATCTTCTGTGCTCCTCATCCATTCCACGCTATATTCACAAATCTTGTCCTTATATCGTGCAAGAGTGTAAGAGGATTCAATTCAACACTACAGCTAAGTCAACGCCTAGTCTATAATACTGAATGAAAACCCTTATTGATATATCTTTATGTCCAGTTCATGCGTTCTGGATGACTACCCCTATATAACACCCCTCTCTTGGAATCCTCCTGACCCCACTGAGCCAAGAAGTAGTTCTGTTTTGCAAGTTAAAAGGTTTAATTGATAATTTAAACAATATATATATATATCACGCTTTATAATAAATTAATAATTGAATATCACACTTAATCTGATATGATAAAGATTAACAACGGAGAATCTGGCACTAGCACACTTTTTTATAATCGCTAAGGAGTTGACATGAAATGGATAAGGTAGCACACTGGTAAATAGGGACAGAAGAATAATGTGATAGAGAATGCTTTATGGAGTTCAAATGGATGCAATGTTGAATGAAATGCAGTACAGAAAATCACTTGATAGGATTTCAGCAAAAGACAATGTAATCACTTTCTTGGACAATTCACCCCCCCTTTTATGCAATGCAGGGAAATGGAAGGAAGGCACACAATTCTCAGAAATGCAATTCAAATGTAATTCAGTTCACCCAGCAACTTATAGGTTCAGGGTGAGTGGTATCTAGTTAATATTAGTCCAGGCTCACACTTGCAGCGATCTAGGAGTAATTGGTAGGTTAAACGAATTTTTGGCAAATGAAATGCAAGCAGCAGCAGATTTTTACATGGTAGTAAATCCTTGCTTAACATTGTTTTGATGGGGCTCCTTACAGTAAGATGGTTATGTGGAACCCCACAAAAGGGTTGAATATTTAAAGTGGTCCAATGAGTCACGATTTCAGCAACTTTTTGACATCAGTAACAGTGGATTTTGTTAACAAAGACCTTTCTTTACACTGGTGGGTGGCAAGTTAGGTAACCATTTTGGTGTGCGCACAACTGCGCAGCTCTCCTGGATTCTGGGATGAAATGATGGGCGGCGACAGCGCATCCCCATCTTTACCCACTCCAATGATTTATTTTTGTTCTGGGGTAAAATGATGGGCAGCGACAGCTTAATCCCCACATTTACCCCGTCTAATGATTCCACATGGGTCAAAACCCTCCACAAACCCCCCCGCCCGGCTGCGCTTTGACTTGAGTCGAGGGGGAGTCGGTTGCAAGGGAGGTTTTGAACCCTGGCGCTGGTATGTCCACATTATCTTCTTCCAATTCTGTAGATGGCACAGTTCAGCATCTTCCTCTCCATCCGGTCAGATCGATCAGTTCTCCTCGCCGGTCCTGATGGGAAGATTGGGCGGTACCCCGGGCCCCTTGCGTCTCGGCTCCCGGTCTCCGGATCGTCCTCCTTGTCCCGTCTCCAGGTTTTCTTTCTCCTAGGACGACAAAGGAAGAGCGGCAATACCTATTCATAGACATTTTTCCACCACTGTTGAGATAGTGGGGCAGCATATGCATTTCATCATAACGAAACATTACATTCTTATTTTGAAAAAAAAAACAGTATAACTAAGAGACAGTTTCATGCAAATCACAATATTTTAGAGACTAGATGTGGTATGTTTTATGGTTGGAACTGAATTAGTCTGAGACAGTACCCGCTAGGATTCCAGAGGATTCCTCCAGTTGTTGCAGAGTGTGCCTGGGATGGCAACATTTCAACTGGTTTATGTGGACCCACTTGCCTTCCCCCGCTGCCAAAGGACCTTTGGGGATGTGGATTTTGTAGGCCACAGGGGAGATCTTGTCGATGATCTCAAAGGGTCCCTTCCATGTAGGCAAAATTTTCCGCTGTTTTGCCTGGTTTCTTTGGAAGTTGTATAGAAAGACCCGGTCCCCCACCTGATATTCCTTCCTGGAAGTTTTCAGGTCATAGTGGGTCTTCATACTCTCAGCTGATCTTTCTAGATTCCGCTGAGCATAAGCAAAAGCATGTTGAAGGTGTTTCCTTAAATTCTCCACATACTCATGAGTAGTGGAGGCATTTATCAGTGTCTGCTCTTGGGTCCTGTAGAGCAAATGCTGCGGAAGCACCATCTTGCGTCCAGTCATCAATTCAAATGGTGACATTTTGGTTGCAGATGAAGGGGTAGATCTGATGGCCATTAGGACCAGAGGTAATCGGATATCCCAACTTGGCCCAGAATCTGCCACAAACTTTTTTAAGATGCTCACAATTGTTCGGTTGTAGCGTTCCACTGCTCCAGAAGAAGCTGGCCTGTAAGCAATATGCAACTTCCTTTTGACCCCCAGTATCTCCCACATCCTTGTCATTACTTCACTGGTGAAGTGGCTACCCCTGTCTGACTCAATCCTTTGAGGTAGACCAAAACGGGAAAAGATGTGGTTAATCATCAGGGCAGCTGCTGTTTCTGCCTTGCAATTTGGGGCTGGGAGACATTCCACCAACTTGGTGAACAAGCATGTGACGGTCAACATGTACTTATTCCCCCTAGCAGAGCGAATCACAGGGCCGACAAAGTCGATTTGTAAATCTGACCATGGCAGTGTCATCCCCCTCTTTTGGAGAGGCGCACGCTGCGTGAGGGATGATGGCTGAAATTGTGCACACACAAGACACCCCTTCAAATATTGGTCGAGGTCCTGCCCCATGTGTGGCCAGTATGCGACCTCTCTTAAGATTTCCAATGTTGTGTGAAACCCCCTATGACCGGCGGTGGCCGCATCATGGGCGTGACTTAACATCAGGCTTCGGAATGAGGTAGGAACCACCCACTGATCGTGGCCAGCTTTGGATTTCCTTACCAGCAAACCGTCTTGGATTCGGAACATTTTTGGACATTTCATCAACACTCTTAGGTCCTCTTTCCCAATGTAATCGGTATCCGTCAGGGGAAAGTTCTCCGGGTCCTCAAGGTGTTGGTAGAACTTACCAATAATTGGATCCCCCTTCTGAGCTGTAATCAAATCAGCATCAGGGGTCTCCTTACTCCATTGTGCAATTGAAAGGTCGTTGTGAGCATTTGTCTGGGACCTAGTGATAGCAGTGACCTGGATTTCCCCCAACAGGGACTCAATCTCAATTAGATCCCCTTGGATGGCCCCGGTTTTGGCCAGCTGATCAGCTAAGTCATTTCCAGTTTTGTCTGGTCCCTCTACTTTGGAATGACCCTTGATCTTTTTCCAATAGATGGTCATCTCATTCGAGGTGACCAGATCATCAATGTTTTGGATCCACTTCCCATGTTTCAAGGGTTTGTTGTTAGCACATAACATGCCTCTGGTTTTCCAATTAACCAGGTGCTCCACGAACCCGTTCCGTACATAATCCGAATCTGTGATTATGACCAGTTCGTGGAGTTGATGCTGGACAGCAGTGAGGATGGCCTGATGCACAGCCATCAATTCTGCCACCTGACTACTTCGGGGACCAATTTTGTATCCAGCGGAGGGTTCTGGGGACTCATTCACCCATGCATTCCCTACGCCGGCCACCAGTTCTTTCTCCCCGTTGTTGTCAACATGGTAAGAGCATCCATCCACATACACAGTGGGCATTCCCTCACACTTGTCTTCTTCAAAGACTTTGTGTGGGGAATTAAGGTATGCCTCCGTGTTGTCCTTTATTTTTAGACTTTCGTCCTCGAGACAGTTTTCTCTGGCACAATCATGCAAGTCAGCCAGACCTTGCGCGAGGGGACTCTTCTTGTTTTGGCCATATCTGACCTCCACAGGAAAGCCTTGCATTGATAGAATCCAGGAAGTAATTCGGGAATTACTCACATTTCCGGCCCGGATTCTGTCACTTTGGAGATATTGCAGAGGCTGATGTGGAGTCTCCACTATGATGTGTTCCCCCTGGATAAACGGGCGGTAGTTCTTCAATGCCCACACCGTTGCCAGGAGTGCCTTCTCACAATCGTTGAATTTTTCCTCCACAGAGGATAAAGTTTTGCTCGCATAGGAGATTACTTTATTGACCTTGTCATGCTTTTGGTATAATACTGCCGTCAAGCACGTATTAGAGACCCTGTCTCCAGGAAGAACTCCTTGTTTCTGACAGGGTAAGCTAGGCAAGGCGCTTGTGAGAGGCTTCTTTTGAGTTGTCTTACTGCCTAGGCTTGTTTTGGACCCCATTCCCACTTGACCCCCCCTTCAGGAGATGAATCAGGGGTCTGGTGATCTCTGCGTAGCCCTCAATGAACTTTCTGCTGTAATTGGTCAGTCCAAGGAGGCTCCTTAGTTCCCGCAGAGTTGTGGGGTCTTTCAGTTTCTGAAGTGCTTCCACTTTCTTTTCCTGGGGACAGAGACCCTGAGGAGTAATCTCATGCCCCAAGAAATTAACACGGGTTCTACACCACTGTGCTTTCTGAAAGGAAAGTTTTGCTCCGGCGGCCCTCAACTGTGTCAGAACATAACGGATCTCCGCTATGTGTTCCTCCACAGATGAACTTTTGATGAGGACATCATCTACATAAGCCAGGTTACCCCTCGCACCCAGGTCGGGCATGGCCTTATGTAGGAAAATGTTGAACTCATTACCGGAGTTCAGATATCCGAAGGGAGTCCGGGTCCATGTATACTGCTGGCCCCCAAAGGTAAAAGCCAGCTTGTATTGGTCCTCCCTACTGACCGGCACGGTCCAGTATCCATTGGTCAGGTCTATTGCAGTGAATACCTGTGACCCCTGGATCTGGGCCAGCCCTTGGTCAATGTAGGGCAGAGGCCATCGGGAAGTATGGACCCGTTTGTTGAGCTCCCTAAGGTCAGCACAGAGTCTCCACTGGCCGTTCGGCTTCAATATTCCCAGCACCGGATTATTGAAGGTGCTGTGGACTGGACGGATTATTCCCCGGGACTCAAGGTTCTTAATTATTTCAGTAAGGGACTCCATTGATGCGAGAGGCAAGCGATATTGCTTCACAAACACAGGAGTCATGCCAGGGTCCGTGGGGATTGTTGTTGTGTGGATGTCAGTGCGACCACAGTCATATGAGTCTACCGCAAAGAGATCTTGGAAATCCAAGAAAACTTGTTTCAACTTTTGCTTTTGTTCCAAAGTCACACAGGCATCAGCTAGGTTGACTCTCTCTTCCACCATCTGCCTGAAGCCTGGAAAGACTTCTGGTTTGGCTATCTCAGCGGCCTCCTCCAGCTGGGTGGAGAAGTCCCAGGTCAGAGTGCTGATTTGGACTGGAGGCTTCAGGTGGGAAAGGCAACCCTCATGGACCTGGAAAATCACCTCATCCCTCCTGAAGTCACAAGTCACATCTTCCTTACCATAGGGGCAGGACGTGTACACCAGGAAGTTCCCCACATGCCGGGTAAAAATCCTGTCTGGTGTTGTATTGTCATCACTGTCACTGTCAAAACAGTCCTTGGGGATTAGTCCTAACAGTTCATTTACTAAGTCGATGGAAAAATGTCGGTCATCAACCGCCATTCCAATAATGGTGCCTGCGGCTAGAGTAATACTCTTTAAGTCGCTGTTATCCACCTCTATTAGAATGGTGTCATGTTCTATGTTGACTAATGGAGTTGGGTTTACCCCCAACCCTTGCTGTTGGAGAGAAGCGTTTAGATGTATGTAAGCATCAGGGTTTTGCAAATATTGTCCTCTTTTAGCTTTCACTTCCAGGGAGAATTGTCGGGTCCTTTCTGGGATGGTGACTTCCTCTTTGATCTGAATTTCAACTGCATAAGGTAGCAATTGAGCTGACCTAAATGCTTTTTCTGGATCATCAAAGCCCATGGGATTATCCGCTAATCGGGACCAAGCTTTGAAGCTTATTAGGTCCAAACTAATGGCAAAGCGATTGAGAATGTCACTGCCTAAGTAAAAGGCGGCAGGGACGTCTCGCACGACCCAACAATTGTGGACTATGCTCTTGTTGCCAATGGAGATTTTGAGCATACACCTGCTTGGCAGGAGATGTTTGGAATTAGGCGCTTCCAGGTCAATTTCCCATTTGTCTATCAGTTTGAATGTGGGAATGGCTGGATCTTTTGGGAGTTGGCGGAACATGGCTTCGCTGATGAAGCTCTTACCGTTGTTCACACACACTCGAGCGAGAACAGAGTCCTTCCCATCATTTAACTGAACAGGGATGAACAACTGCTCTCCAATTTGCTGAATATCAGCCAGGCTCTGAGCTGATTTCACATCTTTCTGGACTATAGGAGTGGGAGTTTCTGATTGTGGATTAGTATAGAATTTCAGAGTGTTTCCTTCCAGCGTGGAGTACCACTTTAGGCTGGAAGGAAGATTGATTTTCAGAAATAGAGAGGACCCTCCATCACCAGTCTGTTGTCCTACTGCTATTACTGTCACGTCTGGAATCTGGTTGTTCTGGAAGTGAAATTCTACTTGGTCAGATTTTTGTTCAACCATGTGGCAGGTGCCGTTTAAACTAACATGGTTGACACTCTGTTTTAATTTTATTGGTCGGCTAGTCTGGGTCCAGAGGACCTTGTTTACGCAATCTATTAGGGGTGACAACCTTCTCAGGAGGTCATTCCCTAGTAAACAAGGGGTGCCCTCTGGGGTCACAACTATGACCGGGTGTTTCAACTTGTGTCGCCCGATCTTAATGTCCAAGTCTGCAGTCCCCTCAACGGGAATTTCCTTCCCGTCAAAGTTCTGCAGTTGTCCAGGAAGAGAGGTGAGAGGAATTTGGTAATTCTCTCCCCTTCCTGCATTCAGTTCGTCAAAGGCCCTTCTGGACAGAAGGGTAGCTTGAGATCCAGTGTCCACCAGTGCCAAAATTGTACCCTGCCCCTGTACTTGTACCGGGGCATAGTATCTTCCCTCCTTCTCCTCAAGGGGGCACAGATAATGCACATTTTTGGACAGCTGGTGGGCTAACTTTCTGGTTTTGGACATCGCTGGAGAAGAGATTTGGGCAGAATTCTGTGGAGAGCCTTTGGAATCTGAAAGAAAAAGTTGGCAACTGGAGATCAGAGCCATTGTGGGTTCCCCTGGCTCCGGTTCCGGGCCGCCCCCCCCTTTTTGGAGGCAGTCACCAGGATGGGTTTGAACCAGGGGATTTTCTTGCTGTTGGTTCTGGGATGAGATGGTGGGCGGCGGTAGCTCAGTCTCCACATCTCCCCAGTCTGGATTTGCATCCCTAGGGACCCATTTTTCTTTGGGAGGAGTTCCCCCCTCTCTGAAGGAGAAGATCCTTTTCCCAGGATCCTCTGAGGATCCCTCTCCCTCAAATTGGAAGATCTGTACCTCCTCCTCAAACTGAGTCTGTTTGGGTCTTTTGTTTCTCCTACCCCCCCTCTGCTCCTTAGGAGGCAGACTTTCAGGGGCAAGAGATTTTGTTTCCGGTTCCTGGGTTTCCAGGGGCTGTTTACAAGTGAGGAAGGAAGCTTCCTCCCAGGCTTTACACCCCCCTTCCCTTTGTGCCTCCTCCCTGGGAACCGGTGAGTTATCGGGGTGCTGCCCCCGTTATTGTTCTGGGGCACCAGGTCCATAGTTGGGTGCGTTCTGTGCCGGCACGCCCATCTGGGGGTTCTGCTGAGCCCTCAGTATGTGACCCAGATCCCGCGCCATGTTTTGAACCTGGCGCTCTAACTGGGAAACCCGCTCAGGCTGATACGGGGCCCTGTTTTCTCCCCTGGGCTGATCCCGGGAAGGGTAGCTGTCCCTTCTCTGGTAATACCCCGGATTGGGAAGATTTGGGTACCCCTCCACCCTTGGCCTCCCCTCTCCCGGATTAGGTTGTCTGGGCTCAGGGAATTGGGGAAAGAAGGATGGATGATTTTGGGGTTGGAAATTGGGTGGATACCTGGGGAAAAAGTTCTGCCCTCCTGTGGGAAGTTGGGAGGGAAGTTCCCTGGGTTAGGTGCTTGGCTGGATCCCCCCCCTTGGGCCGGAGGAGTCCACACATAACCCAGGATGGGTCGATTTCCCTTGTAACGGGGACTTACATAATCAGGAGAGCGAGGGACCCCATTTGTGGAGCTGCCTCCCTGGCTCCCTGTCTGTGACTGGCCCGAGGAACTTCTGGACCTAGCATTATTAGGTGCAGGTAGGTTTTTAGGTCCCCCCCATCTCCAAATCCAAAATGGGGGTGACTTTTACCTCTGCCACCTTGGCAGCAGCAGGGGTGCTGTTGGCTTTGGGGTTTTTCTGGGCATTACTTTTGCTATCTACCGGTTTCTGCACCTCATAGATCCGGGTAGCCTGTTCAATGACCCAGTCTAAAGATCTTTTCTCATGAAAATCCCTCACGAGCTGGGTCATTATGTATTTGGGCAAGGCATGAAAAAATGTATTAATGAATTCTCTACTGTCTGTGCGCACCCTTCTGGTGGTCTGCGCAAAAGCACGCTTTAACTCCTGCACAAATTCTTGTGGGGCCTGATCCTCCCCACATTGTAAATTGTAGGCTGCCTTGCGAGCCTCTTGAGGATTTCTATGAACGAAAAAATGTTTCAAGATGGCCGCCTTATAGGTGGACCATCTTAAATGATTTTGGTCCTCCAGCCCCGCAAAGAAACTGGAGTATTCCGGGGAGAAGGTCCACTTTACATATTGAATACAGCTTTGGCTGTCCTTCAACTGGAAAGTCTCCATCATTTGCTCAAACAACTCTAAGTGCTCCCAAACAGAATACTTAGCGTTCTTATGGTAAGGCGTGATGACGCTCCTGATCGCCTTAATCTGCTTTAAGGGGTCCTTAAGCAAGGCCCTTTTTGCCTTATTGGCCTTTTTGGTTCGGGAAACCCTTGTCCATTCATCCTCTGACTCAGAGGCACTGCTCCCAGAGGTTCCTGTCTGCTCTTCCAGGTTTTCCCGGATCCTGCGAGCCTGTGTCCTGCGCAGTTCAGAGGAGTCTTCAGATTCCTCCTTGCTGCCAGGATTTGATGGGTACCCCCCCCACTGACCTAACTGGGCAGAGGTTTTCAGGATGCCCTTAATGGGCCTACTCTCCTGGGGTTCCCCATTAAATTGCACGGTGCTGGGGTGCCCATACCCGGATGCCCGCCCCTCCATACCTGGGTGGTACTGGCCTATGAGTCCCATACTTTTGTCTGGATAGTAATCTGCCATCCCTGTGGCCCTGTGCTCATGTGCGCCAGGGGACATGGGGGTGGCAGAGTCCAGGGACCGAGAGAGATAAAGGCCTCTGGTACTAGGGCTCCTGGGGTTATGCTCAGGAGTTTCTCTTTCCCAGCAAACCTCATCTCTATCCGCCCCTGCTCCCTGTTGCAATGCAAGAGCCTGCGCCTTCAGTTCCTCAGTTAAGGCCTTACTAGACTCTATCAGTCTCTCCTGCATCGCTACCTGTTGTTGGAGCCTATCATTGCGCTGGCAGAGAGCCTCATTCTCTCTCTGTGTTTCCTGATTGGTCCTGGAGCACTGGGCCAGTCTTTGCTGCAGGAGGGTTACCTCCTGAGCTGTGTCCCTATTGGCCTGCTCCTTTCTTGCTAGAGCATCCTCCACCCTCCTGGTGTGCTCTAACAAGTTCTGGTGTTCTTTTTGGAGGTCACCCAGTCCCTGGTGGGCCAGGTGATTTTCTTCCATTTTTCTTTTTAAATGGCAGACTTCCTGGCCTAAGGCGTCTCTTTCCTGACTAAGAGCCTGCATTTGTGCCGCCAGGTCGTCCCTCTGCCTTTGAAAGGCACCAGCTTTCTGGCGTTCTTCATCCAACTCTGCCTGGGTATCCAGGTCTTTCGAAATCAGCTTGTTGCTCTCTACCTTCACTCTATCTAGATGACTTTGCAGGGTGGCTACCTGCTCCGTGCATGCCCTGTTAAAGTCTAATTGTTGCTCCAGCTTTTTCTGGCTCTGCAGTAAGGAGTCCAAACTGTCTCGGTGCTCCTTCTGCAGGGCCAGAAATCTAGTATCCTGGTCAGCCTTTTCCTGTTGCAGTATATCCATGTCCTCTTTTATTTTAATGATATACTGCCTACTGTCATTTTCTGACTCCTGGCTCCTGAGCAGCCTCTGCTCAGAAGAGTCCAGCTCAGATTGGGCCTTCTGTAATGCCAGCAGTTGCCTACTCGCCAGATCTTGGCCTTCAGCACATTTGTCCTGCATGGCTCCCATATGTAAATATAAATATACCGCTACCCTGGCAATCTTGTTGTGCTCATCCTTGGCCTTAGAGGACATATATAGTTCACTCAGGGCCACATGTAAGGGACCCTGATCTCTATATATATCTGACCCTGTTTCAGTGACCTGTTGTGTGACTGCCTGCAACCATGCCTCCTGGCCCTGTTCGGTCCATTCACCTCTCACAAATAGCTTATGTAAGAGGTGCTCTCTGGCTATTTTCATGTCTACTAAGGTCGTCATTCTAGAGATTGGTCTCTGTCCTGACTTACAGAAGTTTGTATTTTATTTGTGCAAAACAGACCTTTTTCTTAGAGCGTTCCTTTGAGAAGTGCTTTACAGCGTAACACAGCGTGTGCTCCGACCGGATATGTGTATCTGGTCAGCTGGCACGCTGTATTAATCTGCACAAGTGATAGATCTAATCCAAACGTCCGGCACGAGCCCCCAATTTGTAAGAGGATTCAATTCAACACTACAGCTAAGTCAACGCCTAGTCTATAATACTGAATGAAAACCCTTATTGATATATCTTTATGTCCAGTTCATGCGTTCTGGATGACTATCCCTATATAACACCCCTCTCTTGGAATCCTCCTGACCCCACTGAGCCAAGAAGTAGTTCTGTTTTGCAAGTTAAAAGGTTTAATTGATAATTTAAACAATATATATATATATATATATCACGCTTTATAATAAATTAATAATTGAATATCACACTTAATCTGATATGATAAAGATTAACAACGGAGAATCTGGCACTAGCACACTTCTTTATAATCGCTAAGGAGTTGACATGAAATGGATAAGGTAGCACACTGGTAAATAGGGACAGAAGAATAATGTGATAGAGAATGCTTTATGGAGTTCAAATGGATGCAATGTTGAATGAAATGCAGTACAGAAAATCACTTGATAGGATTTCAGCAAAAGACAATGTAATCACTTTCTTGGACAATTCACCCCCCCTTTTATGCAATGCAGGGAAATGGAAGGAAGGCACACAATTCTCAGAAATGCAATTCAAATGTAATTCAGTTCACCCAGCAACTTAGACTACAGAAGTTGAAAACACAGGCAAAATGCTTTTATATGTGCTGGCAATGGAGTGAAAATATGTTAAAATGCTTTTAATTCCCTCTAGAGGTTCAGGGTGAGTGGTATCTAGTTAATATTAGTCCAGGCTCACACTTGCAGCGATCTAGGAGTAATTGGTAGCTTAAACGAATTTTTGGCAAATGAAATGCAAGCAGCAGCAGATTTTTACATGGTAGTAAATCCTTGCTTAACATTGTTTTGATGGGGCTCCTTACAGTAAGATGGTTATGTGGAACCCCACAAAAGGGTTGAATCTTTAAAGTGGTCCAATGAGTCACAATTTCAGCAACTTTTTGACATCAGTAACAGTGGATTTTGTTAACAAAGACCTTTCTTTACACTGGTGGGTGGCAAGTTAGGTAACCATTTTGGTGTGCGCACAACTGCGCAGCTCTCCTGGATTCTGGGATGAAATGATGGGCGGTGACAGCGCATCCCCATCTTTACCCACTCCAATGATTTATTTTTGTTCTGGGGTAAAATGATGGGGAGCGACAGCTTAATCCCCACATTTACCCCGTCTAATGATTCCACATGGGTCAAAACCCTCCACAAGAGCCTTATCCCCAACACCTTTACCACAATTCATTGCTTTTTAATACTTGACCTCTAGTTGAGGTTTTTGACACGTCTGTTGTTACTCAGACATAAACAATCAAATGATCTTGTTTTTCTTCAATTTTTGCATATATCAGCTCTTTTCTAACTATCACAAGCCTCTCTGGTCCCCAACCAAATTCTCAGGGGTGCTCCACGTACTACCCTTCTACATCTTTCTACCTCCTCAGGCACACCCACCAATCATGAGCATGTGCCTTGAATGCACCGCCATAGAGCAGCTTCCCCCGTCAATTTTGTATTGCCAAAAACAAATTCTACACCTCCTTGTGCTTACCTAGTCCTATGTACAGACCTTCTGTGTGACATCACCTCTTCAACAAGAAAGGAAATAATAGAAATCACTACCAGAGCTCAAAAAGATATTGTCCTATTACACAGATATTTTCAAAAACACAACATATACCCACGGCTGTCATCCTGAGTCCTTCTCACCCTTTACTCCTGAAATCCACCACACCCTTACAGCCTGTCTTTCTGCTAACAAATCTTGGATGGCCTCTCACTTCCTCTCTCAAAACACAGGGAAGACTGAGGTTCTATTCTTCAATGCTAGCACTCTTCCTCCTCATCCACCACCTCCTTGCATATCCTTTCCTCCCTCTAATCTCTCTATCTCTTCCAAAGCCCATAATCTTGGCCTCTACTTTGATTCCAATCTTACTTTTGCTCATCACATTTCTCTGACCTCTTGTTCTTTTCCTTTCACCTTCATAATATTTGTAAAGTTCGTCCTTTCCTCACTTTTCATGCCACTAAACTTCTAATTTCTTCTTTAATCTTTTCACGACGTTTCTACTGCTCCAACACTCTTTTTGGCCTCCCATGTTCTTGTCTTGCTCCTTTGAAATCAATCTATAATTCCTCTGTTCGTCTATGCTGTCTTCTCTCCTATTGTGATTCTATTTCCTCTTTGCTTGCTTCAATTGGCTGGTCACTCCCAACTTAAATTTCATTTTCTCTGTTTAGTCTTTAAATCTCTCCATCAGCTCACACCTGACTATCTTGCTGCACTCTTATCTTTCTACACTCTGTCTCGTTATCTCTGTTCATCCTCCTCTCTTTAGACTGAGCGTTCCTCTTCCTCCATGTGTTCAGTCGCGGTTCAGATCTTGTCAGGTCCTCGCTGCTTTACATTGGAATGCTCTCCCACTCTCTATCTGCTCTATAACTGACTATTCCTTTTTTCATCTGTCTTTAAAAACTCATCTTCTTCATTGCTCCTGATTGCCTGCTACCAGAAAGAATTGTAAAGAATTGATGTTTTGGTATTTATCTTTCATTATTTTGTACTGTACCCTGTTTAATGTGAAGCGCTTCAGATTAAAGCACTATATAAAATACAATAAAATACAAACAACAGGGAATACCAACATTTCACGTGCTCAATCTGTTCCTACAGCGCCACCTTGTAGATAAAAAAAGCCTTCACAAGACTTCACAGGGAAAACACCTTCGCAATTTAAGCTAGCTCCATTTGCTAAGCCCTATAATTGGGAATGCCATCATCAATGACCTGAGCCAAAATGGCCAATCCACAGCAAATCCAATGTTTACACCACTTCTGTCATTGTACCCTTAAGTCAATAGTCCAGGCTGACTGCCTGATCCTTTTACCTCAAAGTTTGAATGTTGCTTATCCACGAATAACATCTACCTCCGCTGCTTTCTCTACTATACTTCACAATACTCGACGATGCTTTAACAATACTCAACAATACTCAACAATACCCATCTCCACCCACCACCCAACATTTCTTTACCACCCCCTCAATTGCTAGGTAGCTGAGTCAATACTTACACTCCGTGATCCACTGATGCTGCTTGGCCACCGGCTCTCCCCAACACTGACACACCACCCTTTTGGTCTGCTGGGCTCCTCACGAACCACATTCAGGATATTTCCCGAGATGGCTCCTAATGGCCTCTACACGGGGTGCAATTTCTGTGTGGACTCACGCTTGGTGGGGTGCCTCACTGTCCTCCAGACATTGCAATGGAAGAGGCGGCTCTATGCCTAATGGGCATAGTGAACCATCCTCTGCCACCAATTCTTGTTTAGGTACACCAGAGAGGACCGGGGTCCACAACACGCATTCACCGTTCAGAGCACCAAGGGCCCAACAAACCCTTCCCTGGTATACAGAAGGAAGATGCAGCCAAGGGCAAGTTAGAACTGTCCTTTATATTCCATTACAGATAGGGAACATACATGAAAAACAGAATTATCTGGCAATCACAGCTCCAGAGCGCGTGTCAGGAACTTTTGTTAGGGCTCTCCCCCAAAATCCTAAGAGCATGCATGATTAGGTGGTTGGAGTGGTATTGCCTATAATTGGCACATACAGATATAAGTTAATTGGCCCTCTCATGTCAGATGGCTTGCCTGAACATTCCCCAGAAATATCTAGGGACGCATGATTACCATTGGCCTTTGCCCTTTGCCATCCACCCCTGGATATGTGTTCCCTGATTGGCTGAAGCTGGTCTCCCCAGGCCTGGAACCCAGCTCTGTTCTCAGCTCTTTGTGTACCTTCTCAAGGTGATGAAAAAGTCTATGGCCCTCATTACGAGGTTGGTGGTAGTCATGGCGCTATTTGCACCATGACTACTACCAATAACGGTACCGTGTTCAGTTTGGTGAGATGGGGACTTACTGGTCCAGTCCAACCTTGGCCGGACTGGTAAGTCCCCAAACCATTCCCCATTCCCATTTGAGCCCCCATAGGGCTTAATGGGAATGGGGAAGGCGCTAGTAATGGTACCGCAAATTGCGGTACCGTTATTGGCAGTTATTTCTCTTAACGGGTCCCGTCCATAACGCCTGGTCAGACCAGGCGTTAAAGGAGGGACCCGCTATGGGAACTCGTAGTAGGGCGGTAAGGGATTACCAGCACCGGTCTCCTTACTGGTGCCCGGTATCCCTTACCGCCCTACTCGTAATGAGGCCCAATGTATCCCCATTGTTGCCATCAGTATTACCACTTTTGCCTTAGAGAGTGCCTGCCGGGTTGCAATATTGTAAAACAACACATGAATTACTTTGTGTCTGCTTCGTGGAGAACTGCTCCTCGTCCCATCATGAGTAAATGGCCATTGTTCGGCTCAGCTTCACCATGTGGGTGAAGAGTGCAAAATTGAGATTTCTGGTTGGCAATTAGTGAGGATTTATTCTGCTATTTTACCGGTGGCTCCTTGTCCCTGGATCTTAGGAATGTCCTGTTCATCTCTGACCTTGGCTGTGAGCCCTGGGTTGGTGCTTCACACAGCTTAGTTCTGCTTTTCATCTTCTCTCGTTCTGAAGCCTGTGGCTTCATGTAATTATATTATAGTTATGCTATAATTGCTCTATGTCTATAGGGTGCTATTCTTCTTATAGTTTAGTAGTATTTTGGATTTTCCAGGTCCCATACACAATCCTGTAGTTCCATATGGTTAGTTGCAATAAGCATCTGCAAACTTACTCTGTATCTCTTGTTTCCTTGTGTTTCTGCGTTTGGCTAATGAGATGAAATAATAAAGGCTTTCGACAGTATGTATATGTATCTGTCCTCTTTGTACAGAACTGTGTAAGCATGTTCTTCATGTGTGGTGCACGTGTGTGGCCCTTTAACTTTGTGCAGGGATGCGAGTTTGCTTCATGGCTGACGTTACTATGTCATGGTGTCTCTAATGACGTCAGCACAGCTAGATACTTGTCATTAGTCGATCAGGTCCAGTGAGGCAACTCCATCCATGATCAATGAGGCACCTGTATCAAGGAAGACGTCAGCTGCTTAAGGTTTGAATGGCTGTCAGAGAGACTATCTGTTTGGATATGTGGATGTCACTGGCACTCCTGGGGGCTGGCCAAACAGTGACTGGAATCTTGCATTTCTGGCTCTTCGGGCTGTGATGCTTATGGTGGTCAAGAGGGACATTCAGGACTTTTGATTCTTCTTCATATGGATACGACCCAAGAGCACAACCTTTAATACACAGTTGTTTTTTTGGTAGATTTGTCCATTCTAAAGAGTTGTTACTAAGTGAAAACTTTTGACTAATGAACGGTTGAATACATTCTCTAACTTTTAGCACTGGTACAATGTTTATCTTCAGTCCATGTAGCACTGGGTGAACATTTGTTTGCTTCTTACATGTTGCATGAAAAGAAATAGTGTTATATATTAATATTGTTCAAAAGTGATGTGTTGTAATGTGTTATTTTGTATGTCTTGTATTGCTTCACTCTTTTTCCTTTCTGTCATATGTATAGGATTTTGTATAAAGAATGTGTAAAAGCTTTAATAAACTATATACAAAATACAAAAAGCTTGTACTTGCCTGGCTTGCTGCATTCCCTGAAAAATAAGTACTTCAATTCTGGGTCTGCGCTTCAAATTTAGCATGCTTCATTCTTTGAAATATACTTTGAACTACACTTACAACATTCGGCCATGCTAGGCAGTTTTACATGCATCCTTTTCTATCGAGCCAGCAAGCAAGATCTGTCAAGATAACCTTCCTCATTTTATTTATTCAAGGCCTCATTTGTATTAGCTATAAAATTATTTATTTATGCAACACTAACAATTAACACCCGGGGTGTGTACAGAGGCCAATGAGGTTGCTACAAACCTAGGCTGAATCTAACATTTTTAGCCTGGATTGGAGCATGGTGTTTGCTAAACAAACACACCTGTTATCTTCCAGGCCTCACGCCAGTGCCTCCCAACCACTCCCCTCCCGTTGTCACCTCCCGTCCTCTCCCTTCTCCCTGGCACCCAATTATCTGTAGGTATTCCAGCATCACCCGCCACACCTCACAAGCTCCCATGCCACCATGGTGACCAGGTTTGGAGAGTAATTGTTTGAAACAATGATCACAAGCTTGCTATTGTCCTTTTTGTCTAAGAAATACTTTTCCAGCATCTATATATATACATTTGGGGTGCTACTAGTAGTAATCACCCTCTCATTGTGGGCTTCATGGGCTCAGAATCGTTCCAGGGCCTGGCATTAAGGTCCACGCTTTCATAACTCACCAAGTTCCATTAACGTGCCTTGAAGCTCATGGGGGATTATTGATACGTTGAAAACCACAAGGTCAGTCATTATGGCAAACAGAGCTCTCAGGCACACAATTTCAGTTCAGTCATTGCACAAGGTTAGCATGGGAATTCCCAATAGAAGAGGTGTGGTAACTGCATAGCACAATCTGCTGCCATTTGCTGTCCTCAATTGCAGCATTCATAGCATGGAGAAAAAGACCTGGAATCATCATAAAACATACCCTAGCATTGGCTGGAGGCTTTATTGTCGCTACACTTATCATTGAACTTCAACCTAGGGCTCTCCAAATGTTTTCGACTAAAGCTCCCCGTAGGCCCAACCAGCATGGTCAATGTTGAAGGAACACAGCATTTGTAGTCAAAAACATTCCTAGCGATGCAGGTTGCAGGAACAATTCACCTTTTTTACTGCAACATTCGCTTTCGGTACAATCCATACACCAGGTACAGGGCTTGTCTCCCTTGCACCCCTAGTCTGCGTCCCAGGATCCCTTTTGGGATCTGCAACGTACGAAGTTGTGCATACAGCATTTCGATACGGATCAGGGTAAAATGTGTAGCCATCCATACTGTCTAAATTCGAGTAAATGTGCAGACCTATAACCTGCCTGCATGCACACACTTTGAACGGGTCTCTCCAGGTGAATTCTAGTGTTGTTTTGAATTTGTTATGGATTCCACCTGCCCACCTTCTGTCAGGTTCACTGGGGGTCATTACGACCCAGGTGGTAACCATGGCGCTAGTAGCGCCATGGTTGCCGCCGGTATTTTACCGATTGCGCCATGGTGAATGGTGGAATTACCGCCCCATTCCAAGGTTGGCGGGGCGGTAATTCCCCATTCACCATTGGCCCTTCCCCATTCCCATTTTTGCCCCCATAGGGCTCAATGGAAATGGGGAAGGCGGTAGTTACGGTACCGCAAATTGCGGTACCATAAATACCTCCAAGGTCCCTTTGCGGGTCCAATCCTTAACGGCTGGTAACAACCAGCCGTTAAGGTAGGGACCCTCAAAGGGACCTCGTAATTAGGCGGTAAGGGGTTAACAGCGCCGCCACCTTTTACGGCGCCGTTAACCCCTTACCGCCTGGGTCGTAATGAGGCCCTGTGCCCCCGTGTGGCCAGCAGACTCCTACCCGGAAGACTGTGACTGCCAGGTTGTATCATTATGAGACAGCTTTGCAGTGTTTGTGATTATGGGGAGCTGAGTTAGGGGGGCTCTAGGAAGGGATCATCTCCATTACCACTGCTGGAAAAAGAAACACGATGCTAGGTGATCGCCTGATGCATCTTACAGGCTAGGTGATCGCCTGATGCATCTTACAGACTGAAAGTACGCAGGGACTGTTGGGTGTCCTGACCCACGTTTAAGCTATCATGCCACAACATTTGGTGCTGTGGGCTTAGAAAATTCAAGATGGCGGAAAACCCACATGTGCGCCGAAATCCAGGAAAGCTGCGCAGTTTGTGCGCCCACCAAAATGGTTGCCTCACTTGCCACCCACCAGTGCGAGAATGAAAGGCCGGGTTGCCGTGAGGGAAATGGGTTGCCAAAGGAAAAACAGTAGCGCCGGTTAGCTTCAAAGCGCTTTAAAATCACCATTGGACTACCCGCACAGTAGTCTGAAACCATTGGGAATGGCAATGCTGATTGCCAAATGCAACCTAGAATTGTTGGGAATTCATTTTCTTAAATCCCAAAAATGGGTGCAGTACCAGTACTCACCACTATTCAAAAGCCGGCAGTTTAAAACCACCCTGTGTTTCTCTGAAGGCAGGCTCAAACTGTCTATTTTAAACATTGCAACACATCTAAAAACTCACTGGACACCAGCAGACATTTGGTAGAATGGAGTGTTGTGTGCCTACAAAATCTGGGAAATGAAGAGCCCAGAACAATGCTTATAACAAAACTGGCTGAGCTATGGAGTCAGCAGTTTAAGTTGCACTGGATTTAAAGACACTAAAATCGAAAATGTTTAGATTAAATGAGTGACCTATGTTTGGTGTCACATGCCTTTGTAACTGTTGAAATGTCATAGTTTTGCACTTAGAATCAGCATTCTAGCTGCATATGTGAAAATGTTTAGTTTTATTTGAATGCAGAAACTGGGGAACAAAAAGTGACATTTTATCTGAAACCTGGCTTAAGGAACTGAATTCTGCCTGGCAACTACCCCCATCAGGAGTGAAACTTGAGTCACAGCTGTGTTCCCAGGCCTAGCTGCCCTTTTGCTGCTCACACTAAGGATATGCCATCTATCTGATAATTGAATTACCTGTGCTCTGCAGGAAAGTGAACAAAGCCCTGTCCTGGCTCAGGCAAAGGTTTTATTGGCAGGAGTCGTAAATGGTCGTAAAAAGTGGCTTCCTCCTGAGGAAAGGGGAGGAGCACTGCCTGTGAGAGCAAGCTGGCTTGGCAGAACTGGAAAAACCAGAAATTCAATCTTGTGCTGAGGGTAAACCACACCCCTTTGGAGCCAGAACATAACTTTAAAAAGATGAATAACTCATAGAGCGGACATGTGAAAATTTTATAAATGATACCATAATTCTTGTGATTTTTCTGCCCACATTTTAAGAGGTTTTTCGACCCGGTGGCATGTTCAGGGGGGTTTTAGCGGAAAAGTGGATATTACTCTAAATGTATGCATGTTAAAAATCTGAAACTTCATCAGTTAATGTCCCTACTCCCTGCACACATGTATGTAAAGTTGGGTCAATGTCAGAAAGTGAAAAATCAGTTAAAAAGTCAATTATCTGCCATTTCTGAATGCAAGCTCTTAGAACCAGCAGATTTGGACAGAGACATGGCTAAATTCAGCCACACCATGTATATGTAATTTCAAACAACTGTGTAACTCTGAAATATGTCTTTTATTATCAAATATAGAATGTGTGCAATCTGACAGAGGAGTGTCCTATCTGCAAGCCATAAAATGACATCCCTCTGACTCACAGTTCATTCCCCAATCAAATGATAAATGGAAGTTTGACCAATTAGAAGCTGAGAGAGAGGTAGGGTCAGTGATGCTAGAACACACCCACATTCTAAACACATAAAAGCAGACAGACAGGACAGATAGGGACCTTCCAAATCCATCTGCAGCGGGACGCTCTGCCGGAAAAATCCATACTTTACCTCCATCAAACCACCAGAGAGCCAAACTAGAGACTTCAATCTATCCAGAACTAGAGACCCAGACCAGCAGAGAGAGCTGACCCAGATCACTGTGAAGTGCAGAGGCCAGACCAGACCAGACCAGAGTCCAGTTTAAAACCCTGACCAGATCCGTGACGAGGCCCATTTCACTCAAGAATATAGTGTGAGTACATAGTAAAACTGTGTAGAACCCATCTCTTAGTTAAAATAATATAATTCAATCCATTTTAACCTAAGTAGAACTGCAGCTTAGCAATTGTGTTATCCTGCCATCATTTTAAAGCTGAAAAAGTGTGCGTTTAAAATTTCAAATCTGAAAAACGACCTTTATTCAATCGTTCATATCTCCGCAACCGTTTGTGCTAGAGACTTGCAGTAACTTTCATTTTGAAGCTGAGATCCTAGGCTTTCCTAGGACCCCAAAACGATAGAGATAGTCCTTGTGGTTCCTCTGTAATAGCGCTCGGCGCATCCGCGAATTTTGCCGCGATTTGCAAATTTCTTCACATGTAAAAACTGCTGCTGCTTGCCTTCCATTTGCCAGAAATTCGTTTAACCTGCTAACTATCCCTGCATCATTGCTAGTGTGAGCCTGGACTAATATTAACTAGATACCACTCACCCTGAACCTCTGAAAGGGAATTAAAAGCAATTTAGCATATTTTTTAATTCATTGCCAGCACATATCAAAGCAATTTGGGCCTGTGTTTTCAAAACTCCTATCTGTTTTCTGTAAGCTTGCTGGGATTGAACTGAATCACATTTGATTGCATTTCTGAGAACTGTGTGCTTCCTTCCATTTCCTTGCATTGCATCAAGGGGGGGAGGGGATTGCCAGAGAAAAGTGATTACATTGTTTTGCTGAAATCATATCAAGTTGTTTTCTATACTGCATTTCATTCATTCAACCTTGCATTTCCTTGAACCTTATAAAGCATTCTCTACCACATTATGCTTTTGTTCCTATTTACCAGTGTGCTACCTTATCCATTTCATGTCAACTCATTAGTGATTATAAGAAGTGTGCTAGTGCCAGATTCTCCGTTGTTGATCTTTATCATATCAGATTAAGTGTGCTATTCAATTATTAATTTATTATAAAGTGTGATATATATATATTTTAAATTATCAAATAAACCTTTTAAACTTGCAAAACAGAACTACTTCTTGGCTCAGTGGGGTCAGGGGGATTCCAAGAGAGGGGTGTTATATAGGGGTAGTCATCCAGAACGCATGAACTGGACATAAGGATATATCAATAAGGGTTTTCCTTCAGTATTCTAGACTAGGCGTTAACTTAGCTGTAGTGCTGAATTGAATCCTCTTACAAATTGGGGGCTCGAGCCGAGACGTTGGGTTAGATTTACCACTTGTGCAGCTTAATACAGTGTGCTAACTGACGGGATACATACATCCGGTCGGATCACCACGCTGCATTACGCTGTGAAGCATTCCTCAAAAGGGACACTCCAAGAAAAGTTCTGTTCTGCAAAAATAAAATACAAACTTCTGTAAGTCAGGACAGAGACCAATCTCTAGAATGACGACCTTAGTAGACATGAAAATGGCCAGAGAGCACCTCTTGCATAAGCTATTTGTGAGAGGTGAATGGACCGAACAGGGCCAGGATACGTGGTTGCAGGCAATCACACAACAGGTCACTGAAACAGGGTCAGATACATATAGAGATCAGGGTCCATTACATGTGGCCCTGAGCGAACTATATATGGCTCCTAAAGCCAAAGAGGAACACAATAAGATTGCCAGGATAGCAGCATACCTGTGCCTATATATGGGAGACATGCAGGATAGATGTGCTGAAAGCCAAAATCTGGCAAATAGGCAACAGATGGTGTTAGAGAAGGTCCAATCTGACCTGGTCTCTTCTGAGCAGAGGCTGCAGAGGAGCCAGGAGTCAGAAAATGACAGCAGACTGTACATCACTAAAATAAAGGAGGATATGGATGTGCTGCAAAAGGAAAAGTCAGAACAGGATACCAGATGTCTGGCCTTGCAGAAGGAACACCAAGAAGGTTTGGACTCCCTACTGCAAAGCCAGAAAAAGCTGGAGCAACAGCTAGACTTCAATAGGGCATGTGCTGAGCAGGTAGTCACCCTGCAAAGCCACCTAGATAGAAAGAAGGCAGAGAGCAACAAACTAATTCTGAAAGACCTGGATACCCAGGCAGAGTTTGATGAGGAGCGCCAAAAGGCTGGTGCCCTTCAACGGCAAAGGGACGACCTGGCAGCACAGATGCAGGCTCTCAGTCAGGAAAGGGATACCTTAGGCCAGGAAGTCTGCCATTTAAAAAGAAAAATGGAAGAAAATCACCTGACCCACCAGGGACTGGGTGACCTCCAAAAAGAACACCAGAACTTGCTAGAGCACACCAGGAGGGTGGAAGAGGCTTTGGCAAGAAAGGAGCAGGCCAATAGGGACACAGCTCAGGAGGTAACCCTCCTGCAGCAAAGACTGGCCCAGTTCTCCAGGACCAACCAGGAAGCACAGAGGGAAAATGAGGCCCTCTGCCAGCACAATGAGAGGCTCCAGCAACAGGTAGCGATGCAGGAGAAACTGATAGAGTCGAGTAAGGCCTTAACAGAGGAACTGAAAGCACAAATGCAGGCTCTTGCATTGCAACAGGGAGCAGGGGCGGATAGAGATGAGGTTCGCTGGGAAATGGAAACTCCGGGGCATAACCTCAGGAGCCCTAGTACCAGAGGCCCTCATACCTCTCAGTCCCTGGACTCTGCCACCCCCATGTCCCCTGGCGCACATGAGCACAGGGCCGCAGGGATGGCAGATTACTATCCAGCTAAGAGTATGGGGCTCATAGGCCAGTACCACTCAGGAATGGAGGGGTGGGCATCCGGGTATGGGCACCCAAGTACAGTACAGTTCAATGGGGAACCCCAGGAGAGTAGGCCCATTAAGGGCATCCTGAAAACCTCTGCCCAGTTAGGTCAGTGGAGGGGGTACCCATCAAATCCTGGCAGCAAGGAGGAATCTGAAGACTCCTCTGAACTGCGCAGGACACAGGAGACCAGGTCCCCACATTCTGCCAGCCATTCCCAGGCTCGCAGAATCCGGGAAAACCTGGAAGAACAGACGGGAACCTCTGGGAGCAGTGCCTCTGAGTCCGAGGAAGAATGGACAAGGGTTACCCGAACCAAAAAGGCCAATAAGGCAAAAAGGGCCTTGCTTAAGGACCCCTTAAAGCAGATTAAGGCGATCAGGAGCGTCATCACGCCTTACCATAAGAACGCTAAGTATTCTGTTTGGGAGCACTTAGAGTTGTTTGAACAAATGATGGAGACTTTCCATTTGAAGGACAGCCAAAGCTGTATTCAATATGTAAAGTGGACCTTCTCCCCGGAATACTCCAGTTTCTTTGCGGGGCTGGAGGACCAAAATCATTTAAGATGGTCCACATATAAGGCGGCCATCCTGAAACATTTTTCTGTTCACAGAAATCCTCAAGAGGCTCGCAAGGCAGCCTACAATTTGCAATGTGGGGAGGATCAGGCCCCACAAGAATTTGTGCAGGAGTTAAAGCGTGCTTTTGCACAGACCACAAGAAGGGTGCGCACAGATAGTAGAGAGTTCATAAATACGTTTTTCCATGCCTTGCCCAAATACATCATGACCCAGCTCGTGAGGGATTTTCACGAGAAAAGATCCCTAGATTGGGTCATTGAACAGGCTACCCGGATCTATGAGGTGCAGAAACCGATAGATAGCAAAAGTAATGCCCAGAAAAACCCCAAAGCCAACACCACCCCTGCTGCTGCCAAGGTGGCAGAGGTAAAGGTCACCCCCGTTTTAGATTTGGAGATGGGGGGGCCTAAAAACCTACCTGCACCTAATAATGCTAGGCCCAGAAGGTCCTCGGGCCAGTCACAGGCAGGGAGCCAGGGAGGCAGCCCCACAAATGGGGTCCCTCGCTCTCCTGATTATGTAAGTCCCCGTTACAAGGGAAACAGACCCATCCTGGGTTATGTGTGGACTCCTCCAGCCCAAGGGGGGGGATCCAGCCAAGCACCTAACCCAGGGAACTTCCCTCCTAACTTCCCACCGGAGGGCAGAAACTCTCCAAATCCTGGGCAGAACTTTTTCCCCAGGTATTCACCCAACTTTCAGCCCCAAAACCATCCATCCTTCTTTCCCCAATTCCCTGAGCCCAGACCACTGAATCCGGGAGAGGGGAGGCCAAGGGTGGAGGGGTACCCAAATCTTCCCAACCCGGGGTATTACCAGAGGAGGGATAGCTACCATTCCCGGGATCAGCCCAGGGGAGAAAACAGGGCCCCGTATCAGCCTGAGCCGGTTTCCCAGTTAGAGCGCCAGGTTCAAAACATGGCGCGGGATATGGGTCATATACTGAGGGCGCAGCAGAACCCTCAGATCAGCATGCCGGCGCAGAACGCACCCAACTCTGGACCTGGTGCTCCAGAACAATGACGGGGGCAGCACCCCGATAACTCACCGGTTCCCAGGGAGGAGGCACAAGGGGAAGGGGGGTGTAAAGCCTTGGAGGAAGCTTCCTTCCTCACTTGTAAACAGCCCCTGGAAACCCAGGAACCGGAAACAAAATCTCTTGCCCCTGAAAGTCTGCCTCCTAAGGAGCAGAGGGGGGGTAGGAGAAACAAAAGACCCAAACAGACTCAGTTTGAGGAGGAGGTACAGATCTTCCAATTTGAGGGAGAGAGATCCTCAGAGGATCCTGAGAAAAGGATCTTCTCCTTCAGAGAGGGGGGAACTCCTCCCAAAGAAAAATGGGTCCCTAGGGATGCAAATCCAGACTGGGGAGATGTGGAGACTGAGCTACCGCCGCCCACCATCTCATCCCAGAACCAACAGCAAGAAAATCCCCGGGTTCAAACCCATACTGGGGACTGCCTCCAAAAAGGGGGGGGCGGCCCAGAACTGGAACCAGGGGAACCCACAATGGCTCTGATCTCCAGTTGCCAAATTTTTCTTTCAGATTCCCAAGACTCTCCACAGAATTCTGCCCAAATCTCTTTGCTAGCAATGTCCAAAACCAGAAAGTTAGCCCACCAGTTGTCCAAAAATGTACATTATCTGTGCCCCCTTGAGGAGAAGGAGGGAAGATATTATGCCCCGGTACAAGTACAGGGGCAGGGTACAATCTCGGCACTGGTGGACACTGGATCTCAAGCTACCCTTCTGTCCAGAAGGGCCTTTGATGAACTGAATGCAGGAAGGGGAGAGAATTAACAAATTCCTCTCACCTCTCTTCCTGGACAACTGCAGAACTTTGACGGGAAGGAAATTCCCGTCGAGGGGACGGCAGATTTGGACATTAAAATTGGGCGACATAAGTTGAAACACCCGGTCATAGTTGTGACCCCAGAGGGCACCCCTTGTTTACTAGGGAATGACCTCCTGAGAAGGTTGTCACCCCTAATAGATTGTGTAAACAAGGTCCTCTGGACCCAGACTAGCCGACCAATAAAATTAAAACAGAGTGTCAACCATGTTAGTTTAAACGGCACATGCCACATGGTTGAACAAAAATCTGACCAAGTAGAATTTCACTTCCAGAATAGCCAAATTCCAGATGTGACAGTAATAGCAGTAGGACAACAGTCTGGTGATGGGGGGTCCTCTCTGTTTCTGAAAATCAACCTTCCTTCCAGTCTAAAGTGGTATTCGACGCTGGAAGGAAACACTCTGAAATTCTACACCAATCCACAACCTGAAACTCCCACTCCTATAGTCCAGAAAGATGTGAAATCAGCTCAGAGCCTGGCTGATATTCAGCAAATTGGAGAGCAGTTGTTCATCCCTGTTCAGTTAAATGATGGGAAGGACTCTGTTCTCGCTCGAGTGTGTGTGAACAACGGTAAGAGCTTCATCAGCGAAGCCATGTTTCGCCAACTTCCAAAAGATCCAGCCATTCCCACCTTCAAACTGATAGACAAATGGGAAATGGACCTGGAAGCACCCAATTCAAAACATCTCCTGCCAAGCAGGTGTATGCTCAAAATCTCCATTGGCAACAAGAGCATAGTCCATAATTGTTGGGTCGTGCGAGACGTCACTGCCGCCTTTTACTTAGGCAGTGACATTCTCAATCGCTTTGCCATTAGTTTGGACCTAATAAACTTCAAAGCTTGGTCCCGATTAGCGGATAATCCCATGGGCTTTGATGATCCAGAAAAAGCATTTAGGTCAGCTCAATTGCTACCTTATGCAGTTGAAATTCAGGGTAAAGAGGAAGTCACCATCCCAGAAAGGACCCGACAATTCTCCCTGGAAGTGAAAGTTAAAAGGGGACAAGAGTTGAAAAACCCTGATGCTTACATACATCTAAATGCTTCTTTCCAACAGCAAGGGTTGGGGGTAAACCCAACTCCATTAGTCAACATAGAACATGACACCATTCTAATAGAGGTGGATAACAGCGACTTAAAGAGTATTACTCTAGCCGCAGGCACCATTATTGGAATGGCGGTTGATGACCGACATTTCTCCATTGATCTTGTAAATGAACTGTTAGGACCAATCCCCAAGGACTGTGTTGACAGTGACAGTGAGGACAATACAACACCAGACAGGATTTTCACCCGGCATGGGGGGAACTTCCTGGTGTACACTTCCTGCCCCTATGGTAAGGAAGATGTGACGTGTGACTTCAGGAGGGATGAGGTGATTTTCCAGGTTCATGAAGGCTGCCTTTCCCACCTGAAGCCTCCGGTCCAAATCAGCACTCTGACCAGGGACTTCTCCACCCAGCTGGAGGAGGCCGCGGAAATAGCCAAACCAGAAGTCTTTCCAGGCTTCAGGCAGATGGTGGAAGAGAGAGTCAACCTAGCTGATGCCTGTGTGACTCTGGAACAAAAGCAAAAGTTGAAACAAGTTTTCTTGGATTTCCAAGATCTCTTTGCGGTAGACTCATATGACTGTGGTCGCACTGACATCCACACAACAACAATCCCCACGGACCCTGGCATGACTCCTGTGTTTGTGAAGCAATATCGCTTGCCTCTCGCATCAATGGAGTCCCTTACTGAAATAATTAAGAACCTTGAGTCCCGGGGAATAATCCGTCCAGTCCACAGCACCTTCAATAATCCGGTGCTGGGAATATTGAAGCCAAACGGCCAGTGGAGACTCTGTGCCGACCTCAGGGAGCTCAACAAACGGGTCCATACTTCCCGATGGCCTCTGCCCTACATTGACCAAGGGCTGGCCCAGATCCAGGGGTCACAGGTATTCACTGCAATAGACCTGACCAATGGAAACTGGACTGTGCCTGTCAGTAGGGAGGACCAATACAAGCTGGCTTTTACCTTTGGGGGCCAGCAGTACACCTGGACCCGGACTCCCTTCGGATACCTCAACTCCGGCAATGAATTCAACATTTTTCTACACAAGGCCATGCCTGACTTGGGTGCAAGGGGTAACCTGGCTTATGTAGATGATGTCCTCATCAAAAGTTCATCTGTGGAGTAACACATAGCGGAGATCCGTTATGTTCTGACCCAGTTGAGGGCCGCCGGAGCAAAACTTTCCTTTCAGAAAGCACAGTGGTGTAGAACCCGTGTTAATTTCTTGGGGCATGAGATTACTCCTCAGGGTCTCTGTCCCCAGGAAAAGAAAGTGGAAGCACTTCAGAAACTGAAAGACCCCACAACTCTGCGGGAACTAAGGAGCCTCCTTGGACTGACTAATTACAGCAGAAAGTTCATTGAGGGCTACGCAGAGATCACCAGACCCCTGATTCATCTCCTGAAGGGGGGGGTCAAGTGGGAATGGGGTCCAGAACAAGCCGAGGCGGTAAAACAACTCAAAAGAAGCCCCTCACAAGCGCCTTGCCTAGCTTACCCTGTCAGAAACAAGGAGTTCTTCCTGGAGACGGGGTTCTCTGATACGTGCTTGACGGCAGTATTATACCAAAAGCATGACAAGGTCAATAAAGTAATCTCCTATGCGAGCAAAACTTTATCCTCTGTGGAGGAAAAATTCAACGATTGTGAGAAGGCACTCCTGGCAACGGTGTGGGCATTGAAGAATTACCGCCCGTTTATCCAGGGGGAACACATCATAGTGGAGACTCCACACCAGCCTCTGCAATATCTCCAAAGTGACAGAATCCGGGCCGGAAATGTGAGTAATTCCCGAATTACTTCCTGGATTCTGTCAATGCAAGGCTTTCCTGTGGAGGTCAGATATGGCCAAAACAAGAAGAGTCCCCTCGCGCAAGGTCTGGCTGACTTGCATGATTGTGCCAGAGAAAACTGTCTCGAGGACGAAAGTCTAAAAATCAAGGACAACATGGAGGCATACCTTAATTCCCCACACAAAGTCTTTGAAGAAGACAAGTGTGAGGGAATGCCCACTGTCTATGTGGATGGATGCTCTTACCATGTTGACAACGACGGGGAGAAAGAACTGGTGGCTGGCGTAGGGAATGCATGGGTGAATGAGTCCCCAGAACCCTCCGCTGGATACAAAATTGGTCCCCGAAGTAGTCAGGTGGCAGAATTGATGGCTGTGCATCAGGCCATCCTCACTGCTGTCCAGCATCAACTCCACGAACTGGTCATAATCACAGATTCGGATTATGTACGGAACGGGTTCGTGGAGCACCTGGTTAATTGGAAAACCAGAGGCATGTTATGTGCTAACAACAAACCCTTGAAACATGGGAAGTTGATCCAAAACATTGATGATCTGGTCACATCGAATGGGATGACCATCTACTGGAAAAAGATTAAGGGTCATTCCAAAGTAGAGGGACAAGACAAAACTGGAAATGACTTAGCTGATCAGCTGGCCAAAACCGGAGCCATCCAAGGGGATCCAATTGAGATTGAGTCCCTGTTGGGGGAAATCCAGGTCACTGCCATCACTAGGTCCCAGACAAATGCTCACAACGACCTTTCAATTGCACAATGGAGTAAGGAGACCCCTGATGCTGATTTGATTACCGCTCAGAAGGGGGATCCAATTATTGGTAAATTTTACCAGCACCTTGAGGACCCTGAGAACTTTCCCCTGACGGATACCGATTACATTGGGAAAGAGGACCTAAGAGTGTTGATGAAATGTCCAAAAATGTTCCGAATCCAAGACGGTTTGTTGGTAAGGAAATCCAAAGCTGGCCACGATCAGTGGGTGGTTCCTACCTCATTCCGCAGCCTGATGTTAAGTCACGCCCATGATGCGGCCACTGCCGGTCACAGGGGGTTTCACACAACATTGGAAATCTTAAGAGAGGTTGCATACTGGCCACACATGGGCCAGGACCTCAACCAATATTTGAAGGGTTGTCTTGTGTGTGCACAATTTCAGCCGACATCCCTCACACACCGGGCGCCTTTACAAAAGAGGGGGATGACCCTGCCATGGTCAGATTTACAAATCGACTTTGTAGGCCCTGTGATTCGCTCGGCTAGGGGGAATAAGTACATGTTGACTGTGACATGCTTGTTTACCAAGTGGGTGGAATGTCTCCCAGCCCCAAATTGCAAGGCGGAAACTGCAGCTGCCTTGATGATCAACCACATCTTTTCCCGTTTTGGTCTACCTCAAAGGATTGAGTCAGACAGAGGTAGCCACTTCACCAGTGAAGTAATGACAAAGATGTGGGAGATACTGGGGGTCAAAAGGAAGTTGCATATTGCTTATCGGCCAGCTTCTTCTGGGGCAGTAGAGAGATATAACCGAACCATTGTGAGCATATTAAAGAAGTTTGTGGCAGATTCTGGGCCAAGTTGGGATATCCGATTACCTCTGGTCCTAATGGCCATCAGATCTACCCCTTCATCTGCAACCAAAATGTCACCATTTGAGTTGATGACTGGACGCAAGATGGTGCTTCCTCAGCATTTGCTCTACAGGACCCAAGAGCAGACACTGATAAATGCCTCCACTACTCATGAGTATGTAGAGAATTTAAGGAAACACCTCCAACATGCTTTTGCTTATGCTCAGCGGAATCTAGAAAGATCAGCTGATAGCATGAAGACCCATTATGACCTGAAAACTTCCAGGAAGGAATATCAGGTGGGAGACCGGGTCTATCTATACAACTTCCAAAGGAACCAGGCCAAGCAGCGCAAATTTTTGCCTACATGGAAGGGACCCTTTGAGATCATCGACAAGATCTCCCCTGTGGCCTACAAAATCCACATCCCCAAAGGCCCTTTGGCAGCGGGGGAAGACAAATGGGTCCACATAAACCAGTTGAAATGTTGCCATCCCAGGCACACTCTGCAACAACTGGAGGAATCCTCTGGAATCCTAGCGGGTACTGTCTCGGACTAATTCTGTTCCAATCATAAAACATACCACATCTAGTCTCTAAAATATTGTGATTTGCATGAAACTGTCTCTTAGTTATACTGTTTTTTATCAAAATAATAATGTAATGTTTCGTCATGATGAAATGCATATGCTGTCCCACCATCTCAACAGTGGTGGAAAAACGTCTATGAGTAGGTATTGCCGCTCTTCCTTTGTCGTCCTAGGAGAAAGAAGACCTTGAGACTGGCCAAGGAGGACGATCCGGAGACCGGGAACGAAGATCCAATGGGCCCAGTGGACCGCCCAATACTCCCATCAGGACTGGCGAGGAGAACCGATCGATCAGTACCGGATGGAGGAAAAGATGCTGAACTGTGCCATCTACAGAAGAGGAAGAAGATTATGCGGACAGACCGGTGCGTGGGTCAAAACCCTTGGGCACGCGACTCCCCATCGACTCAAATTCAAAGTGCAGTCGCGTGGGGGGGCTTGTTGGGTGTCCTGACCCACGTTTAAGCTATCATGCCACAACATTTGGTGCTGTGGGCTTAGAAAATTCAAGATGGCGGAAAACCCACATGTGCGCCGAAATCCAGGAAAGCTGCGCAGTTTGTGCGCCCACCAAAATGGTTGCCTCACTTGCCACCCACCAGTGCGAGAATGAAAGGCCGGGTTGCCATGAGGGAAATGGGTTGCCAAAGAAAAAACAGTAGCGCCGGTTAGCTTCAAAGCGCTTTAAAATCACCATTGGACTACCCGCACAGTAGTCTGAAACCATTGGGAATGGCAATGCTGATTGCCAAATGCAACCTAGAATTGTTGGGAATTAATTTTCTTAAATCCCAAAAATGGGTGCAGTACCAGTACTCACCACTATTCAAAAGCCGGCAGTTTAAAACCACCCTGTGTTTCTCTGAAGGCAGGCTCAAACTGTCTATTTTAAACATTGCAACACATCTAAAAACTCACTGGACACCAGCAGACATTTGGTAGAATGGAGTGTTGTGTGCCTACAAAATCTGGGAAATGAAGAGCCCAGAACAATGCTTATAACAAAACTGGCTGAGCTATGGAGTCAGCAGTTTAAGTTGCACTGGATTTAAAGACACTAAAATCGAAAATGTTTAGATTAAATGAGTGACCTATGTTTGGTGTCACATGCCTTTGTAACTGTTGAAATGTCATAGTTTTGCACTTAGAATCAGCATTCTAGCTGCATATGTGAAAATGTTTAGTTTTATTTGAATGCAGAAACTGGGGAACAAAAAGTGACATTTTATCTGAAACCTGGCTTAAGGAACTGAATTCTGCCTGGCAACTACCCCCATCAGGAGTGAAACTTGAGTCACAGCTGTGTTCCCAGGCCTAGCTGCCCTTTTGCTGCTCACACTAAGGATATGCCATCTATCTGATAATTGAATTACCTGTGCTCTGCAGGAAAGTGAACAAAGCCCTGTCCTGGCTCAGGCAAAGGTTTTATTGGCAGGAGTCGTAAATGGTCGTAAAAAGTGGCTTCCTCCTGAGGAAAGGGGAGGAGCACTGCCTGTGAGAGCAAGCTGGCTTGGCAGAACTGGAAAAACCAGAAATTCAATCTTGTGCTGAGGGTAAACCACACCCCTTTGGAGCCAGAACATAACTTTAAAAAGATGAATAACTCATAGAGCGGACATGTGAACATTTTATAAATGATACCATAATTCTTGTGATTTTTCTGCCCACATTTTAAGAGGTTTTTCGACCCGGTGGCATGTTCAGGGGGGTTTTAGCGGAAAAGTGGATATTACTCTAAATGTATGCATGTTAAAAATCTGAAACTTCATCAGTTAATGTCCCCACCCCCTGCACACATGTATGTAAAGTTGGGTCAATGTCAGAAAGTGAAAAATCAGTTAAAAAGTCAATTATCTGCCATTTCTGAATGCAAGCTCTTAGAAACAGCAGATTTGGACAGAGACATGGCTAAATTCAGCCACACCATGTATATGTAATTTCAAACAACTGTGTAACTCTGAAATATGTCTTTTATTATCAAATATAGAATGTGTGCAATCTGACAGAGGAGTGTCCTATCTGCAAGCCATAAAATGACATCCCTCTGACTCACAGTTCATTCCCCAATCAAATGATAAATGGAAGTTTGACCAATTAGAAGCTGAGAGAGAGGTAGGGTCAGTGATGCTAGAACACACCCACATTCTAAACACATAAAAGCAGACAGACAGGACAGATAGGGACCTTCCAAATCCATCTGCAGCGGGACGCTCTGCCGGAAAAATCCATACTTTACCTCCATCAAACCACCAGAGAGCCAAACTAGAGACTTCAATCTATCCAGAACTAGAGACCCAGACCAGCAGAGAGAGCTGACCCAGATCACTGTGAAGTGCAGAGGCCAGACCAGACCAGACCAGAGTCCAGTTTAAAACCCTGACCAGATCCGTGACGAGGCCCATTTCACTCAAGAATATAGTGTGAGTACATAGTAAAACTGTGTAGAACCCATCTCTTAGTTAAAATAATATAATTCAATCCATTTTAACCTAAGTAGAACTGCAGCTTAGCAATTGTGTTATCCTGCCATCATTTTAAAGCTGAAAAAGTGTGCGTTTAAAATTTCAAATCTGAAAAACGACCTTTATTCAATCGTTCATATCTCCACAACCGTTTGTGCTAGAGACTTGCAGTAACTTTCATTTTGAAGCTGAGATCCTAGGCTTTCCTAGGACCCCAAAACGATAGAGATAGTCCTTGTGGTTCCTCTGTAATAGCGCTCGGCGCATCCGCGAATTTTGCCACGATTTGCAAATTTCTTCACATGTAAAAACTGCTGCTGCTTGCCTTCCATTTGCCAGAAATTCGTTTAACCTGCTAACTATCCCTGCATCATTGCTAGTGTGAGCCTGGACTAATATTAACTAGATACCACTCACCCTGAACCTCTGAAAGGGAATTAAAAGCAATTTAGCATATTTTTTAATTCATTGCCAGCACATATCAAAGCAATTTGGGCCTGTGTTTTCAAAACTCCTATCTGTTTTCTGTAAGCTTGCTGGGATTGAACTGAATCACATTTGATTGCATTTCTGAGAACTGTGTGCTTCCTCCCATTTCCTTGCATTGCATCAAGGGGGGGAGGGGATTGCCAGAGAAAAGTGATTACATTGTTTTGCTGAAATCATATCAAGTTGTTTTCTATACTGCATTTCATTCATTCAACCTTGCATTTCCTTGAACCTTATAAAGCATTCTCTACCACATTATACTTTTGTTCCTATTTACCAGTGTGCTACCTTATCCATTTCATGTCAACTCATTAGTGATTATAAGAAGTGTGCTAGTGCCAGATTCTCCGTTGTTGATCTTTATCATATCAGATTAAGTGTGCTATTCAATTATTAATTTATTATAAAGTGTGATATATATATATTTTAAATTATCAAATAAACCTTTTAAACTTGCAAAACAGAACTACTTCTTGGCTCAGTGGGGTCAGGGGGATTCCAAGAGAGGGGTGTTATATAGGGGTAGTCATCCAGAACGCATGAACTGGACATAAGGATATATCAATAAGGGTTTTCCTTCAGTATTCTAGACTAGGCGTTAACTTAGCTGTAGTGCTGAATTGAATCCTCTTACAGGACACTTGCCAAAAGTCAATCCGATGCACTAGCCAGGGGCTCATAAATGTGGGAGGAGCGCCGTGAGCTGAATCTTAGCACGCTCTGCTTTGATTCCCCGAACACGGTCTCAAAGGTTTTGTTCTTTCTGGCAGTCTGGACTGAACCACTTTGTAAGTCTTCCATGTTCATTCCATTTCTTTTTCATGGCATAGTATCCCGGGAATCAAACCCTCAAGAACATTGCAGGCGGCGGCAGACTGGGCTGGGGGGCAAAGGGGCATTTGCCCCCAGGGCTGGTATGGTTGTTGTTCACCTTGCTATGAATGCCCACACACTAAGCTATAGCATTGGGTCTCCGAGTCAGTCTAGTACTGCCTGAAAGTTTAGAAGTCACAACACTGCTGAGACAGTTTAGCAGGCACTGGTTGCAACAGGGGTAACTTGTAACTCTGCCTGGATGTAGTTTGCAGTGATGTGAGGGAGAGTTTAGCCCAGAAAATGACGCTGTCTTTTTTATAGTCTCTCGCTCTCCTGTGTTCTGTCCTTGAGCAATTTGTACATTCTAACAATGAATCCTCATTTTCATTTACAAATTGGGACTAATTTCACAACCTGGTCTTTCAAGTGACTGACAGAATCAGCGCAGCTGAGATACACAGCTTTACACATACACCTTGCAGTAAGTGGGCAGTGCAACAAGTGTGGCAGAGGCTGAACTGGGGATGGCCTGGCAACACTCAAAATGGAATTCAGTATTATATATTCACATATTCATTCAATCGCTATTATGACGGAATGGCATAACCCATCCTTGCAAATGGGCGGCCATGGGCACTTGGAACATAGACCCGGGGGACACCCCTTGATGCCACCTCATCCCTTGCATAAAAAAAATTGCCTAGATTGCTCCTGTTTTCAGCAAATGTAGTGCAATGTCCTTCTGTGTATGTTCTGCCATGTTATGTTTGTAAATGCATATGTATCCCCCTCCCTCCCTCTGAAATCTAAAAACGTTAATGACTAATGAATATGCTTTCATGCAGGGCGCTCTCATATCTTCATAGTTGCATTGTATATTGTTACCTCTGCATGCTCTAAGTGGATACAAGATGTAACATGGCCCTTTATACCTTGTATGATATGTTTTCAATAAAAAACTTTTAAACTTAAAAAAAAACTTGTAGTACAATAGTTATGCACAAGTACAACATATTTTAACCCTGTAGTGATTATAAGCAATTCAACATTTCCAGACAAAAAAGAGGCAGAGACCAGATCTTGATCAATCCTGTGTCCAATGCATTTTCTTGTTCTTCATCAAGGACATACACAGAGTGATAGAGATTCAAAGTGTGGTGACAATAAACCTTTAAAAACGGGATGATGAGACATTTGGAAGTAGGAAACGGTCCGCGTGTCAAACAATCACCAGCATCAGTGAAACCAAAATACAGCCTTACACTATCTGTGCTCTCTCTGCTTCTTCATTTTGTAAATTGACAGGACATGTTAATTTAGCATTCAGTACACAAGGTGGGATCCAGCTCTTTGCAAGTTTCTCCAAATAGTATGGGATTTACTTAAGAATATTAAATACATCACAGAGCTATGTCACCTGCAGATAACTTTAAAAGCATGGGAGAGAGACGTGTATGGCTGAGCGTGCACGCATGTGGGTGCGGAAACAAGTGTGTCAGTGTTTGCGTCTGTCCCACGCTATCTCCTGCTGAAGACAAACTGTTCTTTGATTTTGTATGGTTCGAAGTGGAACATTGTCACGAGTATGGCAGTCTGGGTGTTCAGCCAGGAGGCGCCCAGGAGGCTGCCACTGCAGGGAGGAGGGCCTGTAAAGGGCACTGTCTTGCAGACCCCTGGATGAGTCATGAGGTCGCCAGCAGTTTGGTGGATAATCACAAGCACGGACATTATTGAAGGGACATCCAAAGGAGATGCCCAGGGTGAGGCGGCGGTCCTGCCCCACCCTCGTTTTCAATGTTATCTAAGGAACTGAGATTTCAAGTGGCATTACATGGGTGAGATTGACTTTGCACTACCTGGAAACACATTGCATTTAAATGAAGATAACTTTCATGGTGATTCCGATGGTCAGTACTGGTTAATCCTGTGAGCAGCTTCTTAACAGACTTCTTCTTGAATGCATACGATGCATGTATTCCAAACCTATTTGCAAGAGGCATATTCCATCAGAAAAGGCATGTTTATCTATGAACTCAGGGTCCAATAAGTGATGTGATATGTGTCTATTAGGATTTATCGGCACTCAAGCACACACACAAAGAGAGCCTTTCTACTCTGCCCTCATATGCCTTTATTTGGAACCTATACAACCTGGTGCTTTTAAATTATAAACAAGCCAAAAAGCTACTTTAATGTTGAATAACCCACAAAATAAATACGTGCAGCCTGACAGTCTGCGGTGCCTTTTGAATGGAATATTCACCAATGGCTATTAAAAGCCTCGCTTGCTCAATGTTTCATAAGCCAAAGAGCACCAATCAAGGTTTCCTCTTTTAGCATGTCTATGAATGCATGTCTAAGTAATCACAGTGCTGCCATGCTCCTATGCAATGTCCAGTAGTAAACACTGCCCTGAAAATCGCTTGGTTTGAGGCTCCTGTCCCTTTTAGGTGCCCTCTGTTGGCGGCGGCCAGCAGGGCACATGGGCCTGCACCACGGGATAGTTATGTTTCCTTAAACATAACGTGCTTTAGTGGACACTTTATTTAAGCAAACATTAGCTGCTCAGTACATGGATCTGTCCTGTAAGTGAACACTCCATTTGCAAATAGGTTGCTGTGTCCCGCTTGTTGTGTTTGTGGGGCACAGCAACCTATTTGTCCCCGGAGCGTTCGCCCATAGCTAGTGTTTTCTAAGATACACTGCCAACCAAAGACCTGCCTTTTTCCTTGATTCGGTTGACAATTCTTTTAAGCAAACATAGATATCTCAGCGACCAAGGGCATATTACAGAATGCACGGTATTAGCACTCGGGCAACGTTTGCCCTATTTTTAAAAACAATGGGCCTCATTATGAGGAAGGCATAGGGTGTTAATGGGGTCGGTAGAGCTGTCGGCCCCGTTAACCCCCTACAGCCTCATTACGAGGTCTGCTCGCGGGACCTGCTAAGGACGGCTGGTTTTACCAGATGTCCTTAGCGGGTCCCGCGAGCGGTCCAGCATGCTAACAACGGGCCTGTCATTAACGGGCCCGTTGTTAGCATGGTCTGGTCCGGGTTCCTTGAATGCGGAAATACCAAGCCGTCCAATGTCAGAATGTTCTGGTATTTCCCCATTCAGGGAACCGGGACCCGGTACCTGGAATGGGGGTAGCCATGCCACAAAAAGCAGCATGTTTACCTCCTTCCTCGTAATGAGGCCCAATGAGACACATAAAAAAAACATTGCACCACGACAAGTGCAGTTTGGCATATAAAAAGCACCAGGGCTAAAATTGCCCTGGTGCTAAAAAGATGCATTTTTGATACATTTTTGCATTTGGGCAAAGTTTGCCCTGTTGAAAAAATGTAGTGCAAATGCCTCTTTTTTGCCCCAGGGAAATGTTTGCCCTGGTGCTTTTAATATGCCAAACTGCACTTGTCGAGGGGCAGTGGTTTTTTTGATGTGTCCCATTGTTTTTAAAAATAGGGCAAACTTTGCCCTAGTGCTAACACTATGCAAACTTTGCACTGGTGCAAAGTTTCTGGAATCTGGCCCCAGGGTCCCTGCACCCTGCTGGCCTCAGACAACAGGACATGCCTAAAAGGGAGCTGCGCCCAAGGTGCCAGCCGGAAAATGGCCAGTGCTGAAAGCACTGCGCCGGAATGTCCGGTTCCGTGAAATGTAACAGCATCTTAAAGCTACAACACATGATGTTTGAAAGAATCAGTATTTTAAGTGAGCCAAAGCTGAGCAGATTAAGAGACTTTGCCAACAATCCTTGTGGAACGCCCACATTCAGGGATGTATTTTCATCACAAAGCCAGATGGGAGAAGACAGCTATTTTTATTGTGACACATTCCATGGGCTGCGTTGAAAAGTGCCTCCATTTAAACATGATAAAGTGGATTAATACATCAACAGAGCATGCTGGTGTTGGTGAAGTGTGTGTGGATTTGCAGACGTTCTGCTTCCCACTAAATTGTAGAATGTTGTTTTCCCCTTATGTCCCATCACTTTGGAGTACAATATGATCAATGTGCCATTGTGGCTTGATAGCCTGGCGCCCCACCCCCATTAAACTCCACATGCCAGGCCTGTTAGTGTTAGCATGCAACATGCGTCTTTTCAAGTGTGCCATGCTGGACCATTAGAAGATAGAATCTGCTGCCAAAATGCAAACTGTGCAACCAGGGGAGATGCACTCAAATCCTGGCTTCTCAACTTCGCCAAATGATGTTATCCTGGTGGCCAAATCACTTCACCTCACCTTGTCAATGGAACTGTGAGTAGCTAGAGCTGATTTTCTTAAGTGTGCACTAGACATTTACACCTGGTATAACCAACTGTAGTGCTGTTCCATATATGGACAGGTTCAGAATGTTTAATCCAGGCGGAAACGGTGGTCCTGGGCTACAATTGCAGCTTGTCTACAATTACAAAGTTTTTTCATGTGGGCAAATGACATTATCTATCAGTGCACCTATATGGTAATATTGGGAGTAAATAATACAGTCATCATGAGATGAATTCTAACCCTTATAAGAACGAAGTGAAATATACAAACTAAAAAACAGGACCTTTCTAATGTATCTAATGTGTTGCGGTGGTTCAGCTTGCAGTGCTTAGTGTAGACCGTCCCCAGAAACGTATCCATTTAAACACTGATTTATGCTTTGAATTTAAAAACTCAAGACGAAGTCTAGAGAACAAGAACAACAAATGTGGGCCCGGGATATCGAAGGCCTTAGTACCCTGAACGGCAAAAACAGCCTCTCAAGAACTCTAAGCAACAAGCGCCCCAAGGACACGGAAGAAAACATGTAAAGAGTGATCCATGTAAACTGAAACTAGGTTCATGGAACACAAGAGGCTTCCAACATCTATTGACTCTGAGCGATTGTCAATCTGGGAGAATTTTACATACTGTGTCTCCAGAGACATTGCTGGTTGAAAAACCTCATTTGGATGGTTACGAGATCTTCGTCTCTCCTGCTCAAAAAGGCGTTAAAGGAAGATGTTCATCGGGGCTAAAAATAGCCCTACACTCTGGAAGTAAACTACAATTCTCAAAAACGCTATCTGAAATCTATTTGTACAAGCTCTACTTCTGCATTGGAATCATTCAGAAAAAATTGGAGAAACTAAAAGAGGAGACTCCTTGATATAAGTGAACACATATTGGAACCCCCAGGCAACGATTAATGAGAACTTTTGTGTTGATGATGAAAAAAATAATCGACAATTCATACATAGATTACCAAGTTTATCGGCCCGGAGCAGGTATAGCCCTGATCTTTCCTGAGTGGCTCACTCCTTGGCTACCTTCACCACTCTTCCCTCCTCCTCTGCCCCTCCTATGGCTACCTTCACAACTCTGCAGGGCATACCTCTGATTTGTACCCCTCCCCAGAAGGTCTTTAAGGCCGGCAACCTTCTTGATCTTGCCACTCTCAACTCTCGCTCTGCTGTCAGACACTCCTCTGATATCTGCCACCTCCTTCAAGAATTGTACCTTGATGTTCTCGGTCTTACGGAGGCATGGTTCACGGCCAGCTCTGTCATGGGCTTTGACACTCTCCTCCCTGATGGTTACAAGATCCTCTCCGCACCCAGATCCACCCGGCCCGGAGGGGGTGTAGCCCTCATCTTTCCAGACTGGTTTCCTGCCACTATCATTCCCACTCAGATTTACTCCTCTTTTGAATGCCTTGTCTGCAGGCTCTCAATCTCTCCAAGCCACTCTCTTACTGTTGCTACTCTCTACCGCCCCCCTGGGCAAATCTCCTCTTTTTTTCTGAGTGGGCTGACCTCTCCTCCTCGCTCCTGACCTCTACCACTCAACTCCTCCTCCTTGGTGACCTCAACATCCACTGCGATTCACCCTGTCCCTCATCTCTGCTCTTTCGTGACCTTTGCGATTCCCTCTCCCTCTCTAGCCTCCCCTCTGGCCCGACGCACTATGCAGGACACACACTTGATGTCCTGATCTCCTCTGGCCTCCCCCTCTTTATCCCTCTGACCACTCCTCTCTCCTGGAGTGACCACTGCCTTCTCTCCTCTCATCTCTCACTCTCTTCCCCCAAAGCCAAGCACACGCCTAGTTTTCTCACTGACTTTTCCCATAGTTTGGGCATGATATGCCCACAGGTAACCTCGAGCAGCTGCAATATTCTACCCTAACTATGTCTCGAACCTGTACTTTTGTATATATTCTGCACTTGTATAATGCTGTATATCCCAGTAATTACCTTGCATTTTTTTTTACTGTGCTATCTACTATTATTATATACTTTTGTAACTATGTATCTCTGTAATTACCTTGTATTTTGTATTGTACTAACAACTATTTGTGTATACCTTTTGTAACTTTGTACTTAAGGAAAGCGCCCAGATAGCTTTGGGTTTGGTGCGCTATACAAGCAAATAAAACAAACTCCAACACTGCCACCTACCTTCTTGAATATCCGATCTATGAAGCATGTGTCAGTTGAGGCTTTCGCTGCTACCTTCTCTCCCCCCTCTCCTCCTGTGGCTGACTCACATCCAGACACAATCCTGTCCCTTCTCTACTCTTCCATTTCTGATACTCTTGATGCTCTTCCCCATGTCATGAGGATCAGCTTGAAGTCCAAAGCCAAGTGTAATTACTGGTATGACTCTGTCCTAGCTACACTTAAATGTAAGTGTAGGGCGGCTGAGAGGAAATGGCGGGCTTCTTGTTCATCCTCTGACAGACTGGCCTGTCGCCTGCTCCAAAGGCAATACCGACTCTCTGTCCGCACCAAGAAGAGCGTCCAAATTGAAGCCTGTGTCTGTGCAGCATCTAACAACTCAGCTGAACTCTTCAAAATCTGCAAGGAACTTGCCAATCCTGCTGCAGTCTATACCCCTCCTCCTACCTCCCAAGCTCTCTGCAATGACCTTGCCTCTCACTTTATCTAAAAAACCCAGAACATCTTGTCCACCCTCTCCTCCCCTCCCCTTCCTGTTCCCCCTCGTTCTGCGCTTGCTAACCCCCTTTAACCTACCCCTCCTTCCTTCTCTTCCTTTCCTCTCTTCTCCCCTCATGAGGTTGCTAGACAGGTCCGATCTATGAAAGCCGCGTCAAAACAGGTTCATCCCTGTTCCCCTAAAACCATCAAGGACCACATTGACACCCTGGCTCAGGCCCTTGCTGATTTTTGCAACCATTCCTTTGCTTCAGGATCCTTCCCTTCCCCTCTGAAACACTCCCTTGTGCATCCTCTTCTCAACAAACCCACAGCTGATCCTTCCTGTCTGGCTAACTATCACCCAATCTCCATTACTCCCTTTCTGGGCAAACTCCTGGAAAGGCTGGCCATCTCTGAGCTTACAAACACTTGAAAAATGTCACCTCTAAATGATTGTGCAGCCCTAAGCGAATGGTAAATATCCTATTCAAATTGAATGTGTAACTGGACAACAAATACAGTGAAACAAAGAGTCTAAAGCAATAGATTCTTCAGTCAAAAAAAACGCTGTTGAAACAGATTTTATGAGTTGATGCAAAAACAAGACTGCCGACACGTGTTTTGACATCTCTGAGCTTAACCTTCATTCTGATTCTGTTGGCTGTCTCCATGAACACCAGTCTGGTTTCAGAGCAGCCAGAAGAACAGAAACTGCTCTCTTGAACATCCGTGAAGATCTGCTCTCCTACCTTGACTGTAACATTCCCTCTGTCCTCATCCTACTCGATCTCTCTCCTGCCTTCGACACAGTCAACCATACCATCCTGCTCAACCGTCTCCGCGAGAACCTGGGTATCACTGATCGGGCTCTGGCCTGGCTGACCTCTTTCCTCTCTGATCAACCCTTCCAGGTTCAACTGGGGTCCTTCCTATCCTCTATCTTCCTCTCTACCTGTGGTGTTCCCCAGGGGTCTAACCTTTCGCCCTGGCTTTTCAACCAATACCTGGCAACTCTGGCCCACTGCATTGCCACTCTATGCTCACATTTCCAGTGCTACGCTGATGACACTCGACTCATTTCCAGGCTGCCCTCGGCCTCCTCCTCTCCTTCCCGCATCGCTGATTGCCTAACTGCCATTCAAGATTGGTGTGCCACCAATGATCTTTGTCTGAATGCCAGCAAAACAGAGATCCTCCTCATCGGCAGCCCTTTTCCATCCTTTCCCCTCTCTCTTTGGCCGGCCTCGCTTGGCCCTCCTCCTTTCCCCACCTGTGAGGCTAAGAACCTCGGGGTCATCTTTGACTCCACACTTTCCTTCTCCGCCCACATCTCTGAGGTCTCTAAAAAGTCAAACTTCCTATTGCACCTCCTCGGAGGCACTTTTCCATTCCTCTCCTTCCCCCAGAAGCTCACTGTCTCCCAAGCTCTGGTTCTCACTAGGTTGGACTATTGTAACAGCCTCTTTCTAAATCTACCTGCCTCTACTCTTCACCCTCTGCAACTAATCCAGAACAGGACTGCAAGACTTTTCCTTGGCCTCAAGCCCTGGGATCGTATCTCTCCAGCTCTGAAATCTCTCCATTTGCTCCCAGTGGATGCAAAGATTAAATTTAAAACCCTCTTCATTGTCCACAAGGCTTTCTGGGGCCTGGGTCCAAAATACCTTCAGCTATCCCTCCGCAAATACCTCCCCTCTCGAGCTCCTCACTCCTCTACATCTAACTCCCTCAGGGCCAGTCGTTTCTCAAAGAAATGAGCCAGGGGAAGATCTCTGTCTTTGGCCGGGGCCTCCTCCTGAAACAGTCCCCATGCCACTCTAAAACTTGAGGAAAACCATCTCCGGTTCCGGAAGCACCTCAAGACCTTCCTCTTTGCACCTGCCTTTGCTCCCCCTCTCCCTTGCTGATCTGCTCTCTCTTGGCACTGTGCATCTGGCCACCCTGCGTCCCCTTGGCCCAGTTACCTGCTCACCCTGCCACCATTCTGCACTGCCTCCCGGCTATCCTTTGCACTGGGGACTGTATCTGTACCCATACAGTCCCCCACTCCCCATTTTCTTCTTTTTATGCACTTATCAGACTTACCCAGTTCTGCTGCCATAAACACAGCACTTGCCGCTGGCTGGCTGCACTATCCCCGTTTGTTGCTCCATTATATATTTTATTTGTATTTATTATTATTTATCTGTTTATCCTCTGCTCTGCACTTTCCACTCTCCCCCTTCCATAAACTTTTCCCCTTTCCCTTTCCCATGCACTTACACAATCTCAATGTCACTGAGCCGAGTAAAATCGTTGTTTTGTTCTCCCCTGTTCCCCTCCCTTGCCTTGTCGCGCTCTGAAACACTTGTGTACGAGCGCGACACAAATAAAATATATCATATCATATCTAAATACATAATAATCTGCGATGATCTAAGTGCAGTTTGTCTGAAAGGGGCAGAGATCGAAGAGCTGTAAGTAAATTATCGCCTGCAGTCGAAAAAGGAAGCCTTTGGTCTACACTAATGACTTCTAGAGACCTCCATGATCTGCATCAGTCATTAAACCACATTAGGGAACGAATCCTGACATGGAAAAGAGAAGAATCTCAAGCCACAATTGACCACATTTTCGTGTCTAGAGACCTCCTGTCCCTTATAACCACCTTTGAAGTCATAAGGACTAAGGAGAGCAATCACAACTTGTTCACATCCTCGTGGAAATCATCAAGAAGTTGGACTCCCAAAATGACAACTCATATAGAAGATTGTAGCCATGGAAGCCGCTTGAGATTAACCGCAGAAAACATCGAGACACTGATAAAGAAATATCGGCTGACACATTAGGGGAAACAGAGTCCGGAGGGTCCACAGTTGACTATAGACCACTGCTAACCACATGTTGCATAAAAAAAGAGTATCCCGAAGATCAGTTCAGGGCTGAACACCCATATATATGACAACATGATAGTTGAAAAACGGCAAGAAATGCAGAAGGCAAGGAGAATGGTGGTGAAAACAAATTGCCAGTTAAACATGCAAAAGGCAAAAACAAACAGCGAAGCAAAATAAGAGCTGGGTGTAGGGACACACAAGACTCCAAACAGATGCTGAGAGCAGTTTGTGGCCGCAAATCAAGAGGACTTTGGTCCTGTGTGAGAAGTAAAACAACTAATGACACCCTACAATACAACGTTGGGGAAAGTGCATGGGTAAATTATTTCTACCCATAGTAGAAAACAGCTCTCTGGAAAACAAGCCAATAACAACTTAGACGTTTCTGCACGACATTGAGTCTATTTTGTATAAGATCTTAAAGTTAAACACCTCAAAAGCCCCTGGCCCGGACGGTATAACCAATATAGATCTTAATGAACACCCAAAGGAATGGACAAACTTTATACATTTGGTGTTCAAAAGATGTGCGGAAACAAGAACTATCCCCAAATCGTGAAAGACATCCACAGTAGTTCCAATATTCAAAAAGGGTTGTAAAGAAAACCCAAGAAACAACTGGCCAATCGCCTTATTAGACGTGATCGGCAATGTTTATGGCTCACTAATCTTGGCTCACTTCCAATCATGGGCAATAACGGCACCCTGTGCGGACCCTTTTCAAGCAGGATTAGCAAAAAACATGGGAACAACTGCGAACATTAGTGCCTTAAAAGGTAAAATCATGGAAGGAAGGCCTAGGGTTTTTGTCGCATTCATCGGCCTGGTCCAATCTTTTGACCAGGTCAATCGCGAAACCCTATGGCAGAAGCTGGAAGCCTGGAAATGCCCGAAGTCCATTTTGGAGCCTATGCAAGCCCTCTACTCTATGATAGTGAGATTAAACCAACAAGGTGCCTTATCTATGTATATTCCGATGGCGAGAGGGGTAAAGCAGGGCTGCCCACTCACTTCAGCTCTGTTTTTTGCCTATCTGGGACACTTTAAGAACTCGGAACAGAAAATCAGGTTGTTTCTACCAACATTAGGAGACACTAAAATAACACATCTTCTATACGACGATGACATGAGTCTACAAGACCGGACGGGTGTCGGCCTGCAATGTCAACTAGATAACCTATCACTATACATAGAGAAAAACAACCTAGAAATAAAGAAAAAACAAAAGTGATGTCTTCTACTAAGAGAATAGAAACACTGAAATATTATCTAGATGGAAAGCAGATAGACAGAGTGAAGGAATTTAAATACTTGGAAGTAACGCTAAACAATAGCATAACAGAAGCAGCAATGTAAAGAACTCTCCTTGAAAAAACGAGGAAATTGTTGGCACACCTAGAGCAGTGGATAAGAAATTTGGTTGATTTTCTATCATACCGACAATACATTTCTACAAAGCAAAAGCTATCCCATCACTGTCCTACAGAGCAGAAACAATGCCATATATTCCATCAAAAATATGGCCAAAATTGGAGGGCATCTAATGGTGCCAATAGCCTCCATTCGGAAAGAACTTTCCCCACCGTCATTGTTGGCAACGATAGACGGAAATAGCTTGATGATGTATAGAAAGCTACTCCTTCCAACTCGACCAAAAATATGGGACATCATCAACAGAGAAATGAAGGGAGGATCCAGCACAATATTAAGAAAGTGGGCAACAAAAATCAAGAACTACTTAAAGAAATAGCCAGCACAGAAGAACTACTTGTACAAAATCGGAATAAGGTCAAAAAAAAGATAGAAGAATGTGACTGGATTAAGACCCTCGATTTAGGATCCACCAACAAATTGACAATTAATTTACCATTTAATATAAAAAGGGTAATTCAGCTTCCAGAATAAATGAAAAAATTCCAGAATAGACCCACCGAAGCACCTTCCTAAGGGCACGCTTAAACCTGCCGGCGAAAAATGAAATCATGGTGATAAGAGGTCTGTCTATTTCGAACAAGTGCCGATATTGTGAAGACACAGGCCAGATAGAGACAATATGACATGTTTTGCTATCCTGTCCTGGATCTAGTAATTTAAGGCATACTTTTGAGTCACCACTTTTCGGCCCTGAAAACACTGGACAAAGAAGAATGGTGGTCGTATCTGATGAGTGGTGAAAAGGTATCACTGGTAATCGCAGTGGTGATGTTCCTCTAGAAAACAATGACCTGTTGGATAGAAAGAGAAAAGGCAATGAACTGGAGGTTTTAGGATAAACATAAAAGGTCCCTCGTGAAAAGAATAGAAATATGTGGCTAGAGTGAATATGGAAACCTTACATAGTCTCATATGGTTCCAATGTGAATCACCTCTCCGAGCTGGAGTCACTGAGAATGAAGAAGAGGGATTGAAAAGAATTTGCAACCATTGGGAAGGGAAGAAAGTGGGGAAAGAATTTATGGGAAATGTATAATTAGAATCTTGTAAAAATTGTATTAAATTAAATCAAGTAACACAAAATAAAAATAAGTAGTGTGATTTGTAACATAAAAAGGTATTAAAAACAAATAGCACACAACAGAAAGGGGAACCCAAGAATGCATCCGCCTTTGCTGCCACTTGGTGTATGTGTATTCCTGACTACCCCACTGCATAGGTCCTTTATGTATCACAAACCCGGAAGTGAAAGGCTAGGACACACTGCAATATCATATACAGACCTGTTGGAAAGGCTGGCCTTTAAATAGGGGGTTACATGCCTGGAAAAATGTGGCCATCAGAGGTTCAGGGTGGCTGACTGGGTGGTGTGGTACATAAGTATAGTCACTCATGGGCTGCCTGGGACTAATCAAGGGAACCACCGATAAATGCTCCCAGCACCGGCAGGAAATAGTGGGTAGTGTATATTTTCTATTATCTTTTATCCACACATACAATTAGAATGGTGCTTGGGGCCGCTGCAGCTTGACCTTGGGCCTCGTCACCGTGTGCCTCTGATCTCAGGGCCTGCAAAGGAACAGGTAGGCTATCAGCGAGACACAGGTTTCCCTTTCCTATCGAGAAACAAGGAAAGGAGACACTCCACTTTATACCTTTTTTCTGTGCTGGAAAAACAAATTAAAGACTTGTGTGTTTATTTTTACCTTTTACTGTAACAAGGGCTGCCTGTGCGTTGCGTGACCTGTCATCTTCCCCAGGGGTCACAGACAGCCTTGTTAGAGCACTAGGGTACGAATTCCATCTAGTACCCTACCGCTTTCACCCCCAATTGCCAAGGACAATAGTTTACTGCTACTCCCATACGCACAACAACATCAGTGCCATGGTTGGGAGGCGACCAAGCGGTAAGGGAGGCAAAGGTGGCTGACCTTCAAAAGGTGGGCGTGGTGGGCGCGGTAGGGGACGTGGCCAGGATTTGCAGGGTGCTCCTAGACCCCCATGTGTGGAGGACCAATCAGGGCCACCAATGCCCCCCCCCCATGGTTGAGGGAAACGTGACTGACACCATCCCAGCTCAGCCCTTGTTGGCCCAGCCCATTGTGGCACCTGACCTGGCACAGGATGACTCCCAGGCTGACTTCCAGGTCAGCAAGTCTAGGCCACATGTGGTGGTGCAAGTTGGTGTCACCAAGCCACGTGGATCTGGGGCAGCTATGTCATCTGCTGCCCGAAGTAGGCAGGGTGGGGAGACTGCAGGGGCAGCTGCAGCTCCATCCACCCCAGCTCTGAGTCTCCCAGCCAGGACAGTGTCGGTCCAGGTCCATCAAACTAACGTTCCCCCTGCCAACATCACACTTCTGCCAATGCCTGCACCAAGGCCTATGGTCATTGTGTATTTGCACACTCCTACTACCCAGTACACCGGTGCTTCTGCCCCTACTGACCAGAGAGGCGTAAGCCACTCAGGCTCCGCTCCACCTTTGAAAAAGAGGAAGAAGGGTTCTCTAGCACAACAGGCTGAGACCCCAGACACGGCTACACACTCCGGCACGTCAAGGAAGCCTAGCTTTAATGACCCGGAACTTGATGCACTTGTGAGCTATGTGTCGGCACATAGCCACGAAATGTTGGTGACTGCAGGGTGCAAGACCACACCTGGTCAACGTAGGGCACACTGACGGACCATCGCGGACCGCATAAGTGCCCTTGGATTTGTGAGGCGCACAGCCGATGATTGCTACAAGCGGTGGAATGACCTGAAACGCAGAGCAAAGAACAAGCTGGCCTCAAATCATGCCGCTACTCTGGTGACTGGCGGTGGGTCTCCACAAGAGGACAACAAACTCACTGAACATGAGTCTGTTGCTGGGACCTTCGTCACAGAGGAACAGATCCAAGGTGTGAGAGAACTACCTGATTATGACGCATTGTCCGGTGAGTGCCCATGCATGCATGTGTGTGTAATCCATGTGTATGTTGTTTGGGTGACGGGTTCTGATTGAGTGCCAGGTGAGGGTGTGTACTCCTGAGTGTTATGGGTCACCCATTTGCTTCCTCCCATACATTCACGTGCTTTGGATTTGGGTATGACTGTATCCCTTCTGCCCACAGTTGCCAATTACGCCCATATTAGTACACTTTACCTTGAGCTGTCATCTTGCAACTACATTGGTCAGATTTTGTAAGTGTTCATTCAGGCTGATTGTTTCCACTCTCCCATTTTTAGTACGCATTATTCTGCCCTATTGCAACATATGTGATATGCTTCGGTCATTGTTTACAGCCCACACTGGGCCACTACATTCACCTGGTTATGTTAATGATTACACCATTCAGGCCTATGGAGTATTGGGCTGCAGACATTTTTTATTAGGGCCTGTTTGCATGTGGAAGATGACAGAGGCTTCCTGTAATGTTAAAGTGACCAACCATTGATCAGCCCACAATGACTGTGTTATTGGACACTGGATGTGTTTCAGTGTGTGGCACATGCATATTTTGCAACACTATTCAGCATCAATCTTCGCATCATGTCGATGTCACATGGATGTGTGACAGTACTCATTCACTGACATATTTCTGTAGTTTTGTAATTTACCGTGGCTATGCTACATGACATCTGTGTGGTGGCATGTGTCATGTATGTGTATTGGACATGCCACTCACAGCCTGATGTGTGATGCCAGTGCTACCCAACATGCTGCAAATGTGTTGTATTTCCATCTTGCTCTCCCCAGTGTCTACCTTTTTGACTCCACTTCCAACTCTTTGACAGTGCATGCATGGCAGGGTTATAGTCATGTGGGACATGTGTAAATCATGTACTGGATCTCTGGCTTGTCACGGTGTAACGCTCACCTGGCTCCCATGGAGGCGCTGGTCTGGTTTGGGTTGCTGTGGCCTCTTCAAGCGTGATGCGCAGAATTCGGACCACCGATTGAACAGGACCCCCAAATCTTCCTTGTCTGGCCCGTAGGAATATCCTTCTGCCTGCTGAATAATGTGCTTGCTCCCCCCTTTCCCCCTTCGTTCTCCTCTGACTTCCTCCAAAACCCCCGGTTTAAGATCACCTTATGGTTTGGAAGGATGAACTCTCCATCCTGCTTATGCTGCAGGGGCGCGCGTTCGTCCAGTTACTTCACTGGTTTTCAGAATGGCGCTGGCAAATCCACTTGACTTTACTGAGCGATACGCCGTAAGTATGAAGATGCAAAAGTTCAAGTGTGAGCCTCCTTTTATGTTGTCTTTATCTGTCCTTTATTTCAGGTGCAGAACAAAGGCGATGCGTTGAAGGATTAAATTGCCGGGGTAAAATCAGGTGAGTCAGTGATGAGGGCGACCCCTCTAAATGTCTTTATAATTCCCCAGTAATGTCTTTTGTTCTTTCCCCATAGGGGCCGGGGTGCGGTACCTGCCAGAGATGTGGCGCCGACCCGAGATGTGGAATGGCTCACCAAGAATAGCCGGTAAATAATAGGGCTGAAAATCCGGCTTTCCTCTAGTGTTCCCTTGCTCACCTTTTGTCTCTTCTTCTCTCCTTAGGTGCGGTGCAGAGATGTGGCAACCGGCACTGAGAGCCGCGATGGAGCCGGGCGGCGTCTCGGAAACAGGTGAGTGAAGTGCGGCGCTGCAGCGAGCAACGCGGTGCTTTTAAATGGAAGTCTTCCTTCAGGAATGCTGGCGTGAAGATTCCGGATGCAGGTAAGAAGGTTGAAATAGTTCTTGGTTTTCACCTTTCTCTTCTCTTATTCCCTTACAGGTGTTCCAGGTTCGAGGCGGGCGTGGTTGGAGTTCAGGTGCAGGAGCAGACACGGTGAGCATTCAGATGCTGGGATGCAGAACAACGCGAAGCACGTGTGGCTGTCCGGGTGTGGCTTAAATAGCCTTGGAAGAAGTTCCAGGTGAGTATTCTTCCACAGCCCCACCCAAGTAACAAAATAGTTCCTTCAGAAAAATAGTCCCTCCTAAGCCTCATTTGGCTTGGTTCTTCATGCAGCATGGTCTGCATCAGGTGAGTGTGCAGCATGGTCTGCTTCAGGTAAGTGCACCAAACACTTCCCTTTATGAGCCTGGCGCCTATGGCACCAGGACTGATGTCCAACATGAGCCTGGCGCCAACGGCGCCAGGACAGAGTCCAAAGAGCCCCTATAAAGGGCCGCTGGGCTTTTACCCGGGGGCGTGATGCCTGCTCCCGGGGGTGCTGGGCCTGGCCTGGTGCTCCGGGGTAGGCATCATGACACACGGCCTATGTGTGTGCTATGGTGCTCATGCGTGTTTCCATTTGTTGTCTTTCATGTTTTTGCAGGTGATGACGCACTTGGTGCTGTTGAGGTTGAGGAGATGGTGCAGACCCAGGAGGAATCTCAGGCACGACCGGGCACCAGTGGGGGACGTGGTGTGGTGGTGGGTGAAAACCTAATGTTACTGCAGACCATACTGTCCAGGGGTGCCTCTGGGTGCACCTCCCCAGACCTCTATTCAGGTGCTGAGTCGGATGATGAGACTTATGTGCCATCTCAGGTGAGTATTTCTGGCAGGTATTCTGTTCTGTCCAACCCACCTGCACCAGGGGTAGAACCCTCTATGGGGATGTCAGTGTTGGTAAATCCGCCTTTGGCGGTTACGGATGCAGGGTCACACTCCACAGCATCTGATCCTGTTCCTGGGCCAACAGATCAGAGGGCGAATGCAGTCCTGCAGCCTCAGGCAGTGCCAGCACAGCAAGGTGCAGATCGCCTTGCCCCAAACAGGTGTGGTGCCCGTCAACGCGGTGGCCATGCGCCACCAGGCAATACTGTATGGGAAAACTCCATGTCTGGTATGGCAACCCAGCAGGCAGCATCAGTAGAAATGATGGCTCAGGCAATGGAGAGGGTGGCCACTTCCATTATCCCCCCTGAAAGGCAGATGGTGCAACAACAGCAGGCAACAGACTCCATTTGCCAATCACACAGGGAAGACATGTTGGCGTACAACAGGGACAGACAGGCGGCACTGGAGACTCTGCGCGAATCCATATCAATAGAGTCCCAGGGCCACAGGGAAGCCCTGAGGGTAGAACTCCATAACCTCAGGCAGAGTCTGCTTGAACTTGAGGCTTCCCGAAATGTTAGGGCAGACCAGCAGCTGGAGCAGCTCACACGTTCGCTCTCAGCTGAGCTGCATGCACACCAGATCCGGGCATCACGTGAGGCCAAGCGTGCAGAAATGCAGGCAACCCGTGATGTGCTGCATGGGGAGCTCCACACTTTAATCCTCCAGAATCAGACCTTCCAGACCTGCATGCTTGCTGCCATGGAGGACCATACCAGGGCTTTTCGTGGGCTGCCTCCCATAGTGCCACCGCCTCCAGATGCAGCAGCAGAGGATGAGCAGAGCGACAGCAGTTCTCCCACAATGGCATAGCCGTGCAGGCCATGAGCCCAAGGAGGTATTTTTTCCCGCAACATCCACGCAGGTGGGTGTTGGTGTGCACCCTGTCCTCGAACCTCCTGGGTGGCCTCCCCCACATCCCCTGGCCCCACATGGCCATTTCTGATTTTTGATATTTTTTTTTTTTACAGTGTGCCTTGTGTGGCTCCCGTGGGCATCCACTGTATTCTGGCTAGGCACATGCAGGCTTGTCCTGAGTTTGGGTTAGATGCTTGGGTTTGTGAGACACACACCCCTCCTACTTCCCGTTTCCATGGGCTTGCAAAGGGTGTGACCAAGTGACAGTGAATTACACAGTGACGTTTGGCTCCCATGGCTCCCATGAGCTGTGTGGGCAGTCTGTAGTCAATACTGTGTAGACATCCCTAGATATTGTTGTTGTATTGTACACTGCATGGTGTATTGATATGTGTTTGTGCATCCATGTCTTCCTCCTAATCTGCAGGCCGTCTACTTTGCAGATGCAGTTCATGTTGTATGCAGTACACTGAGACATTTGCGTGGCAGCAACACTCTACAGTTGTAAGGAGTCGATGTGCTGGCGTATTCAGGTTATAAGACTACCACTACTTGAACTTAGTACTGTCATGTTTTTGCATTTTTCCATGGTGTGTTGCAACATTGTGTTGGTGGTAAGTATTTGGTAATGTGTGCTGTTAGTTATACATTACTGGGAGCATATTGTGTGTGGGCAGTTTCCATTAGGGACAGTGTACTTTGTGACACTTGTGTCAGGTCTTGTGCATTGCTTTGTTTGCTTTCACATTGCATGACATGCCATGGTGTGTTTGGTGGTGGAGCTGGCGAGGGGTTGGGTGACATGGCGCTGTTCTCAAGTTGTATTTAGCAAGGGGGTAATGAATTTCGCAGTATAGATGTATGTCTTTGGATGACACAGCATTGGTGGTGTTTGGGTAGGTAGGGATGCACACAATGTAACACTTCCAGGTGACCAATCTCAGGATGGTATGGTTGTGACAGTTGAGTGTCCCTTATGTCATCATCATTGAATGTCAGCTGGTATGTGCCAGGGCTGTGTGCACTCCACAGGGGTGTGATTTTATGTGAAGTAATTAGCCACCAGCTGCGTACGGGCTGCCTCATCACGTGCCCTTTCCCCTCCCATGCGCAGCGGGCGTGCTGGTGGTTGGGGATGTGGGGGCACCACCAAGTCCACCGGCAGGCCCCGCCGAGTTGCAAAGTTGTGCAGGACACATGCTGCCACTATGATCCTGCACACTACTGGGGGAGCATATAACAGCTGCCCACCAGAGCGGTCAAGGGAGCGAAAGTGTGACTTGAGCACTCCGAATGTGCGCTCAACTATGCCCCGGGTTGCAATATGAGCTGTGTTGTATCTTACCTCGGGTGGCGTGGTGGGGTTCCGAATTGGCGTCATCATCTGGGTGCTCAGAGGGTAGGCACTGTGCCCTGGGAAGGTGGTGATGGGTATCATTAGTGGGGTTGTGACATTACTCAGTATCTGATATGCATGCATGTGCAGTGGCATTTATACTCACCAAGCAGCCATGTATCGCCGTGCCGCCCAGCTTCTAGGTCCCGTTTTAGGGTTGACATTCTGTAAATGAAACTGTCGTGGGTGGACCCTGGATAGTTGGCATGTACTGAGGTGATGATTCCCTTGGCATCAGATACTACCTGCACGTTGATGGAATGCCAGTGCTTGTGGTTTCTATAGATGTGCTCAGATGCCCTGGGGGGACGTAGAGCCACATGGGTGCAGTCAATGGCACCTAGCACTTTGGGGAATTGTGCCACCCCATAGAAATCCTGGATGGCAGCCTGTCTTTCTGCAGGAGTTCTGGGCAGGTATATGTGCCTGCGGACTGATGGGCGTGCAGTCATGATGGTGTAGGCAGCGTGACTGCGTGGCCTGTGACACCCCCCCTCCCCACTATAGCACTTGTCCGCTGAAATGATCCAGTGGCCAAGAAGTGCAGTACATTGAGGACCTTCTCCAGGGGGCTGAGTGCTTGGGAGCACAGGGTGGGTGATGTGAGGTCATCCTCCCACTCACTCGCCAGGTCGAGTATTATGTGAGGTGGAAACCTGTACCTCCCATACACCTGGTCATCAGGCATCCCAAAAAAGGCTGGTTCTGGGTGTAAAAATTCTGGGCCTGACTATCCTCCTCCTCCTCCTGCGGTATCCCATGACCGACGCTGCTAGGAATGGTATATTCATCTTGGCGTCTGAGCTTGTTTGTTGTTTGCGCGCACTTTTATGCTGCCGGGTCCACGTACGCTTGCTTCCTGCTGGCGTACGTGTTTCCGGATTAGCGCGTCTTTTTTGACGCACGCATTAGCCCCGTTCGATTCCTTGAATACGTGTTGTAGACGCGTGTGTGGGCGTTCCGCGCATTTGCCTCCTGTACTTCACCCGTGACGCCCACATTTTCATGCGTTGTTCCCCATTCCGCGTGTTACGCCCCTGTACTGCCTTCTTTTGTTGTGTGCGCTGCGCTATGTGCGCTTTCACTGTGCGCCTAGCGCACGCTGTTTGGAGACGTGTGCGCCAGCGTGCGCCAAGCAGAATTTTAGCGCACATCCAGGGATTTACAAGCACACCGACTTCCATGAATTGCTGTGCGCAGGTTTTTCTGCGATTTTCGCACTTGCACTGCGATTTGCATGCTTTCGCACGCTTGCGCCAAAAATTTCAACGCACATTAATTCCATGAATCGGCCTCTTAATCTGTTTTCCCTCAGAAAACCAAGTATAGAAATCCTGCCATTTGTTAAGTTTACCCATACGAATGATAATTGTTTTAGAAGCATTTATCTTTAAATTGAGTTTAGATATACATTTCTCAAACTCTTTTATAAGGCGTTGCAATTCCACTTTGTTGTTATCCAGCAGGAGGAAATTGTCCGCATACGCGATCCGTGGTATGTGGACCCTACCAATTTGGGAGATACCAAACACTTGTTGTCAAAAGTAGCTTCATCTCCACTAACACACAAATTGAAAATAGTAGGTGCCAACATGCACCCTTGACAGAGACCATTCGTAATTTTGATCTATGATGACAACCTACCCTCAGAATCTAATCTGATTACCAATCATGTGTTCGTATACAGCGCAATCACAATTTCCAAAAGATGGTTCGGCATACCCAAAACTTTTAATTTGTTCCACAGAATGGACCTGTCGACCAAGTCGAAGGCCATACGTAGGTCCATTGATGCCACAAAAGTCGGACTTGCTCCCTTTGCCATGGCTTTGCTTTGTAGGCATCTAAGAATGAGACCTCCACAATCTGGGCCACCTTTTTTTAACCCTATTTGTTTACAGTTCAAAAATTGATTATTTAAGATCCACTTTTAAATATTGACCAACACCATAGAAGCAAAAATCTTGGATTCTGAGTCCGTAATGGCTTTTGGTCTATAGTTAGTGGGGGACAGACGCAAACCCTTTTTAAAGTTTGGCAAGACGATTGAGACCCTCCATGATTGTGGAATGGTCTTTGATAACAACACATTATTGAACAAAATGCATAAAACTCTTGCCCAATGCACAGGATTAGATTTAAAAAATGTGTTAGTAAGGTTATTCGGTCCTGGAGCATCAGAGTTCTTAGATTTAATTATTAGGTCTTTATCTAACTCAACCGAACATTTGATAGGCCAAACGAAGTCAGTCACATCAGGCTGCGAATCGGCCTAATCCCCCGCTCCATAAATACTCGAAAAATGGCCTAGCCACCCCTCAGCATTTTTTCCCCGTCCAGTTGTGTTGTCATACTATGATGGTTGATCACCCAATTCTTGTATGACTGTTTGATTTTTTGAATTTTCCCCATAGTATTTAGATCAAAGCACCCTTGTTTACGGATTCTCCGCAACTCTTTTTGTAAGCGAGCTTTTTGTACATGAACCTCATGATCCGAGCAGTGTTTGTGTACTTTAAGTGTGTCTCTTCTATCGGGCAACTGCCATTCCATCATCTGCATTTGCCTGTCAATAGTATGCTCAAAATTTTTCTCAGAAAACATATACATACGATGGCTCAGTGATGCCCCATCATACTCACGTATCATGGTTGCTGTGAACCTCTCACTTTTCTTATAGGACCACTTGATTCTATTCCGTTTAGGGTTGATCAAGAGACCCTTGTTGTACACATTTCTTTTCTCCCACTGGACCTTAGTTTCAATCTCCAAAATGATCATGCGATGGTCACTCACTGAAACCTCTTTAACCTCAAACTTCACAAGACCGTTGCTCAATTTTGCTGAGAGAAAAATAAAATCAATTATGGAAGAGCAATCCCTAGCCCTCCAAGTAAAGTGGTCATTGTGTACCAGTTCCAGACCCCATAGATCTCCAAAGTGTAACCATAGGGCACCCCTTAACTTTGCGTTATCACCCGTTGAAATGGAGGTATCCCTATTGAGATATAGATCATCCCCAACAGCCCTATCCACCAAACAATCAGAATTTAAATCTACAGCAATTATTATTTGACCCCCAAGGTTTTCGTCAAACCAGGAGCCAATTTCTGTTCCGAAACCAGTTAACTAATTTTCAAGCTGCAAATCAGAAAGCACATTTGTGTTTCAATAGACGTTCACTATCAACAAAGGATATGTGTCTGCACCTACTCCCACATTGAAGGTTGTCAATAAGAATGACTGCCTGTTGTTCCAACTCCCAGTTTTCTCGATAGACGGAGTATCTTTAAAGGCTGTGGTGAGCCCTCCCTTAGGCCGGCCCCTCAGACCCCTCACCGTACATATTTCCTCAACTGTGAAACCCTCCCAGCCCAACTTTGTAGTCGCCCAAGTTTCTTGAAGAAGAATCAAGTCAAACATTAGCAATTCATCCATAAGCTTCTCATTCTTCAAAAGATGATAGCAGCCTCTAGAGTTCCAACTGAGCAATTTCAGATTATGGCTGCATGCTAGAGAGGTTTTCCCAGCTGTTTTAAAGTGCTGATCGCATCCCGTATGGATAGAGCCAGCCATCTCCAGTCCTGTTTGGCCGACACGTCTTCGAGTCTGGAGCTGACTGGATCTATCCCTTACTCATGTGGAGGCCCATTGGATCTATATCGTCCAGCCCCTTTAACCTCCAAATGTGCTGGCTGAGTTTTGAATGGGAAGAGGTCAAAACCCCTTTGTTGTAATGTTTCAGACTCTTTCATGAGCAATGATCCGACCACGGGGGAGGGTATCACTAGCCTTACAAAATCCAGTCTATGCATATGCATTAAGTCGATCAAATGAATATCTGCTGAGGATATTAAACTCAGCTCAGGTATCATTGCAAAGAGGGAGAGAATGTAAGGCCTATTCAGAGATTGGTTCCCACTTTCCCTGAACAAAGAGCACAAAATCAAACCTGGCTAGTCGGGATAAACTGGTGTTCTCAACTCATGTACCCAGCTTCCCAATCCTGTTTCCCTCAATCCCCCCTCTTTCACAATACTTAAAGTATGGGAATCAGGATTTAAATCATTTGCGCTATCTCCTCTTTGTTCATCTTTGTTCTTTCTTATACCATCAATTCTCTCTTTCTCCTTTATTTGTTGATTTTCTAGCAGGATGCCCTGAACAACCTTTAGCAAATCTTCAACTTTGCTTTCGGTCTCTCTAGGAGCAGGATTTTCGTTCCCAATATAAGCATTAGTTACTGAGTCTAGTGGTCCCTTTGATTCACTACCATTTTCTGAGTCTATTACAGTGGTCTTATGTAAGTGATTTCAATCCGACACTCACTTAAGTGAAAGCCTAGCGTGTAATGAACAACTGAAATCCTCATTTATTGTTGTCTAAAAGTTATTTTATTCTGAACGATGTACCACTCATATCACACCCCTCTCCTGCAACCCCCCGTCACACTGAACCAGGAATTAGGCTGGTTTGCAAAGTTAAAATATTTATTTATCTAGTTACAAATTAATCACATGTTTTAATGGGTGTACAATAATCACAAATGGGGTGATGTAACACTAACAATCTCTTTAATCACAATGAGTAATAATGAGCAAAAACAATTCGGCACAGAAACAATACTTTTGTGTGTGTGTTCAAACCAAATAGCAGTCTGGTTACTATTTCCCCCTGCACGCCCCTCAATCCCCCCCAATAGGCAATGTAAAGAGATAGGAGGAGAGAACAGGTTTTCAGGAATGGCAGAATTCAAACAAAATATCAATTCCACTTTCCCCCCAGCAAACACAAGAGAAAAACGGAATTGACTGGCAAGCTGTCAAAATGGTTTTTAAAGTTATCTAGAGAATAAATTCTGTAAACCACTAAATATGGGTTAAATTGCTGAAATTGTTTAAATTCTTATGGAAGCCACTTTGGATCATTTCAGCGGACAAATACTAGCAATGATTTAATACTAAGAAGCAATGTGAAATCTTAAAATTGAGGTCGGAAGCAATCAAAAGCTGTTTTACACGTGTCAGAAATTCCCTAAAACAAAATTTGGGGCAAACTTCTCCGTGCGCGGTAATCACGATCATGGGAGAACTATATGGATTTGGAATGGGGTTTTAGGTTCTATTTAAAGCTGTGGATGTTAGCTACAAGCAGAATTTGAAATCTTTTTTCTAGCAACAAAAAAGAAAAGTTAGGGACGTTTTAGTGGAGGTCATTTTTTTTCTGAGATAGGCGCAAGAATGGGAAAACAGGAATTCACTTTTAAAAGACAAAAAGGATTTCTTATACTAGATTATGACTATAGAAAAAGAGAATGCCACACATGAATCTCCACAGTCCTGGCCAGGGACCCTTCATGTGGTGGATACTCACTTTCTTTCTGGGATTCAATTTATTTATTCACACCACTAAGAATTTATGATTTTGGAAAACAGATAAGAGAAACTTAGCGCAAGAACAGTTCTGACAATTCAAAAATACTCCTAACCCTACCGGTTCTGAAGACAAGAGAGGATGGGTTTAAGACAGGATTACTATGGACAGTACATATGCTAGTGTCACAGTCCTTTTCTATAGATACTCACTAGATATGTTTTTACACAGAACCGTCAGGATTCTGGTCCATCAAGATTTCTGGTCAGGGAAGGGAATCTGGTTCTGGGATAGACAGTTGGGCACACCGGACTAGACTGGGTCTGTTCACAGCACGGCACAGGACTGGATCGGGTCTGCAATGGCTCTGGTCACAGCTCGGCAGAGCTGGATTGGATCTTTTGGTTCTGATGATAATTCTTTTAGCAGGCAGCGGTACAGCACAGCCCGGCTGTTTGTTTGATGTTCCCCTTTGGTGGTGGGATTCTGGTTCTAGAATTTAAGGCCTAGTTGAGAATGGTTCAGCTATGCAATGGGCCTTTCTGTTTGCCAAGTTTCTGGAGTCTGGAGCAAGGAAGATGGATGGTTCTCTAGCAGCGTGCTCCGCCAGCAATCAGTTAGTGGGTGAATCTGTGTGTCCTTTTCAGTGCTGAGCTGTGTCTATTTATGCTTATGATAAAGGGGTGTGTGGGTGCTGGTTCATCCTAAGCACGGCCATTGTCCAGGGGTTGGTCAGGGTCTCCTCTCTTCCTTGATAGGAGGAGAAAAACTGTGTGTCACCATGATGATGTGGGTTTACGAGTCCACCGCTAGCCTCTTGAACACCAAATCTACTTTTGGTATAATACATATTTCCATGTGTGCAACCTCTATAACAATAATATATATATTATTACATATTTTGAGTAGCAGGTACTCCACAACACCCAGTCGCTGTAGGATCTTGTGTCTGCTTTCCACTGAATTCCGTCCTTTTTTTATCAGGAACACAATCTCCAGTTTATCAGAAAATGTGTACAAATGTGCACATTGAACATGGGCATAAGTGTATGAAGTTTTATTCTTCTATCAAAAATACATTTTGTGTAATATCACTTTTTCCGCTGTTTCTTCCTAGAACATGTCACAGAGTTCTGGCGCTTTTTAAAATGTGCAGCCAGAAATTAGATTCACAAATATGTTATTTTGGTATTTTTAGCAATTTTAAGTGGTAAGTTATATGTATAAACAAAATGTTCTTTGTGAATGTCCAGCCACCACTGGTTGTTTGTCTCCACCTTCTTCTGGCTCTCTGCAGTTCAGAAGCAGTCTCCTCCCATTTCCTCCTGGGCCCAGGCCATTTACAACCCTTTACACTTAGCATTCCTTTGAGCTGGAGGAAGTCCATTGTCTCCTTCTGGCTCCACAGCAATTGGCACCTCCCCGTGAGTTTCAGCTGGGGGGGAAGTGTCCTCCTTCTGGGAAGAAACATTCCTTTCAAGTTCTTGCAGCTCAGCCAGGCTTAATTTAAATGTTATTTCTGTTGCATGTTTCCTTTTCTTAAAACCAACTTGTAATTTCAAAACAGGCAGCTAGAACAATTATTTCAGATTCTAAACCATGGGATTAACAATTACAACATAGATTACTCTCAGTAACATGCCATTTACGTTGCAAACATTTGTTTTCAGCTTATACATATTTAAAGTTAATCAGGCAGGCTTCTGACGGCTGTCATACAGGCAGCTGAGGGTACTGTGCCCAGATTTTGACAGATTCCACAGTCAGGCAACTTTTGCTTGTGAATGTTTTTATGACAAATTCAGCTTTTCAGGACATTGTAAGGGCACAATGATTTCTTGAGCTCAGTAAATTGTAGCACCCAGCAAGAATATATGATGTTTGAGGGTGTTTTGTCCCAGCATTCTGGAGTTTCAGCAACCAAGAAAAAATGATTTAAATGCAAGATTTTGGATTTCTTTCAGCAAAGCACTGCTTTTCCCTCTGTGCTCCATTTTTACTTGTTGTGAAGCCCTGTGACATGTTTCAGAAGTGAGATCTCTGTTCCACCACTGACAACATGCATGGCAGATTTGGCAGCCATCTTTTTGTGTTGCAAAGTGCGATTTTCAGTGGTTTTGGTGTGCACCAGGGTTTTGCGGCCATTTTAGGATTTGTGGCACCATCAGAACACAGGGATGCCACATGGCAGAGCAAAAGTGGGTCAATACATCCCACAGAGCCTCCCCTGCTGACTTAATTTGACTGCCCATCATGGGGAAGTCGGGAGATTGGGATGTTCTTTCTTTGTTTTTGGTCCAGATGGAGAAAGTCGTCTGCTTCTCCCACCAGTGCTGAATAGACAGGTTCTCCTCGCTGGTTCTGGATGGGAGTATGGAGCGATACTCCGGGCCCCTTGGGTCTTTCCTCCCGGTCCCCGTGTGATCCTCCTTGGTACTTAGAATCCTTGGTTTTAGCGCTATGAAACAGAACAGCGAATGGTTACGGAATTTTCCCCACTACTATTCAGGTAGTGCGGCAGATGCATACATTGAATACTGTTTACAATACCCCTGTCTGGAATTCCCAATGATTTTGACAGGTGCAATGGTTTTAACAGTTGTATTTTCTAGGGATCCGGAATGTCCCCCTCTGAGTCTCCGGATGGTTCCTCTATTTGCCGCAGAGTATGCCTGGCATGGCAACACTTCAGCTGGTTGATGTGGACCCACTTGTCTTCCCCCTCTGCCAAACTGCCTTTGGGTATGCGGATTTTGTAGGCGACTGGTGAGATTCTGTCTACAATTTCAAAAGGACCCTGCCAGCTAGGAAGAAATTTGCGCTGTTTGGCCTGGTTCCCCCTAGAGGAGCGAATCACGGGCCCAATTAAATCGACTTGTAAATCTGTCCAAGGCAGTGTCATCCCCCTCTTTTTGGAGGGGAGCACGGTGTGTGAGTGATGTTGGCTGAACTTGTGCACACACAAGACACCCCTTCAAGTACTGGTCGAGGTCCTACCCCATGTGTGGCCAGTATGCAACCTCTCACAAGATTTCTAGTGTCGTATGAAACCCCCGATGACCGGCTGTGGCCGCATCATGGGTGTGACTTAGCATCAGGCTTCGGAATGAGGTAGGGACCACACACTGGTCATGGCCAGCGATGGATCTCCTTAACAACAAACCGTCTTGGATTCGGAACATTTTTGGACGTTTCATCAACACTCTGCGGTCCTCTTTCGCTATGTAATCGTTATCCGTCAGGGAAAGTTCTCAGGGTCCTCAATGTGTTGATAAAACTTACCAATTATTGGATCCCCTTTTTGAGCGGTAATCAAATCAGCATCTGGGGTCTCCTAACTCCATTGTGAAGTTGAGAGATCATTGTGAGCATTTGTCTGGAAACTAGTGATAGCAATGACCTGGATTTCCCCGAACAGGGACTCAATCTCAAGTAGATCCCCTTGGATGGCTCTGGTTTTGGCCAGTTAATCAGCTAGGTCATTCTCAGTTTTGTATGGTCCCTCTACTTTATAATGACCCTTAATCTTTTTCCAGTAGATGGTCATCCCATTCGAGGTGACAAGATCATCAATATTTTGGATTAATTTTCCATGTTTCAATGGATTATTATTAGCACATAGCATGCCTCTGGTTTTCCAGTTAACCAGGTGCTCCACGAACCCATTCCGTACATAATCCGAATCAGTGATTATGACCAGTTTGTGGAGTTGGTGTTGGACGGCAGTGAGGATTGCTTGATGCACAGCCATCAACTCTGCCACTTGACTACTTCGGGGACCCATCTTGTACCCTTCGGAGGGTTCTGGGGCATCATTCACCCGTGCATTCCCTACACTGACCACAAGTTCCATTTCCCTGTTGTTGTCAACATGGTAGGAGCATCCATCCACTTAGACAGTGGGCATTCCCTCACACTGGTCTTCCTCATAGACTTTGTGTGGGGAATTAAGGTATGCCTCCATGTTGTCTTTGATTTTAAGACTTTCGTCCTCAAAACAGTTTTCTCTGGCACAATCATGCAAGTCAGCCAGACCTTGTGCGAGGGGACTCTTCTTGTTTTGGCTATATCTGACTTCCACAGGAAAGCCTTGCATTGACAGAATCCAGGAAGTAATACGGGAATTACTCACATTTCCGGCCCGGATTCTGTCACTCTGAAGATATTGCAAAGGTTGGTGTGGAGTCTCCACTATGATGTGTTCCCCCTGTGTTCCCCCTGGATAAACGGACGGTAGTTCTTCAATGCCCACGCCGTTGCCAGGAGTGCCTTCTCACATCGTTGAATTTTTCTTCCACAAAGAATAAAGTTTTACTCGCATAGGAGATTGCTTTATTGACCTCGTCATGCTTTTGATATAATACTGCAGTCAAGCATGTATTTGAGAACTTTCTGCTGTAGTTAGTTAGTCCAAGGAGGCTCCTTAGTTCCCGCAGAGTTGTGGGGTCTTTTCATTTCTGGAGTGCTTCCACTTTCTTTTCCTGGGGACAGAGACCTTGAGGAGTTATCTCATGCCCCAAGAAATTGACACGGGTTCTACACCACTGTGCCTTTTGAAAGGAGAGTTGTGCACCGGCAGCCCTCAAATGTGTCAGAGCATAACAGATCTCCACTATGTGTTCATCCACAGTTGAGCTTTTGACTAGAACACTGTCTACATAGGCCAGGTTACCCCTTTCACCCAGGTCGGGCATGGCCTTATGTAGAAAAATGTTAAATTCATTGCCGGGGTTGATGTATCCAAAGGGAGCCTGAGTCCAAGTGTACTGCTGCACCCCGAAGGTAAAGGCCAGCTTGTATTGGTCCTCCCTACTGACAGGTTCAGTCCAGTACCCATTGGTTAGGTCTATTGCAATGAATACCTTTGACCCCTGGATCTGGGCCAGCCCATGGTCAATGTAGGGAAGAGGCCATCGGGAAGTATGGACCCGTTTGTTGAGCTCCCTTAGGTCAGCACAGAGTCGCCACTGGCCGTTTGGTTTCAAAATCCCCAGCACCGGATTATTGAAGGTGCTGTGGAATGGACGAATTATCCCACAGGACTCAAGGTTCTTAATTATTTCAGAAAGGGACTCCATTGATGCGAGAAGAAAGCGATATTGCTTCACAAGCACTGGAGTCATGCCAGGGTCCGTGGGAATTGTTGTTGTGTGGATGTCGGTGCAACCACAGTCATATGAGTCCACCGCAAAGAGATCTTGAAAATCTAAGAAAACTTGTTTCAATTTTTGCTTTTGCTCCAGAGTCTCACAGGCGTCAGCTAGGTTGATTCTCTCTTTAACCATCTGCCTGAAGCCTGGAAAGATTTGCAGTTTGGCTATCTCAGCGGCCTCCTCCAGCTGGGTGGAGAAGTCCCTGGTCAGAGTGCTGATTTGGACTAATGGCTTCACGTGGGGAAGGCCGTCCTCGTGGACTTGAAAGATCACATCATCCCTCCAGAAGTCACAAGTCACATCTTCCTTACCATAAGGGCAGGAAGAGTACACCAGGAAATTCCCCCCATGCTGGATGAAGATCCTGTCTGGTGTTGTGTCATCATCGCTATCACTGTCAAAACAGTCCTTGGGGATTGGTCCTAACAGTTCATGACCTAAATCTATGGAAAAATGTCGGTCATCAACCGCCATTTCAATGATGGTGCCTGCGCCCAGAGTGATACTCTTTAAGACGCTGTTATCCACCTCTATTGGAATGGAGTCATGCTCTATGTTGACTAGTGCTGTTGGGTTTACCCCCAACCCTTGCTGCTGGAAATGAGCATTGAGATGGACATAGGCGTCAGGGTTTTTCAGTTTATGTCCTTTTCTAATTTTTACTTCCAGTGAGAATTGTCGGGTCCGTTCTGGGATGGTGACTTCCTCTCCAATCTTAATTTCAACTGCATATGGCAGCAGTTGTGCTGACCGAAATGCTTTCTCTGGGTCATCAAAATCCATCGGATTACCCGCGTATCAGGACCAAGCTTTGAAGTTTATTAGGTCCAAACTAATGTCAAGGCGATTGAGAATGTCACTGCCTAAGTAAAACGCAACAGGGACACTTCACATGACCCAACAATTATGGACTATGCTCTTCTTCCCTATGGACAATTTGAGCATACACCTGCTAGGCAGGAGATGTTTGGAATTGGGTGTTTGCATGTCCATTTCCCATTTGTCTCAAAATTTGAATGTGGGAATGGCTGGATCTTTGGGGAGTTTGCGGATCATGGCCTCGCTGATGAAGCTCTTACTGTTGTTCACACACACTTGGGCAAGAACAGAGTCCTTCCCTTCATTTAACTGAATAGGGATGAACTGCTCTCCAATTGTCTGAATATCAGCCAAGCTTGGAGCTGATTTCTCATCTTTTTGGACTATAGGAATGGGATTTTCTGATTGTAAATGTGTATAGAGTTTCAGAGTGTTTCCTTCCAGTGTGGAATGCCACCTCAGACTGGAGGGAAGGTTGATTTTGAGAAATAGAGATGACTCACCATCACCAGTTTTATTGTACTACTGCAATTACTGTCACGCCTGGGATTTGATTATTCTGCAAGTGAAATTCTATTTGGTCAGGTTTTTGTTCAACCATGTGGCATGTGCTGTTTAAACTAACATGGCTGACACTATGTTTCAATTTTATTGGTCGGCTAGTGTGGGTCCAGAGGACCTTGTTTACACAATCTATGAGGGGAGGCAATCTATGCAGGATGTCATTCCCTAGTAAACAAGGTGTGCCCTCTGGAGTCACAACTATGACTGGGTGCTTTGCCTTGTGTCGCCCAATTTTAATGTCCAAATCCGCAGTCCCCTCGACAGGAATTTCCTTCCCGTCGAAGTTCTGAAGTTGTCCAGGAAGAAGGGTGAGAGGAATTTTGTCCTTATCCCCCTCCCTGAATTCAGTTGATCAAAGGCCCTTTTTAATAGAAGGGTAGCTTGGGATCCAATGTCCACCAGTGCCAGAATTGTACATTGCCCTTGTATTTGGACCGGGGCTTAAAAACTTCCCTCCTTTTCCTCAAGGGGGCAAAGATAATGTACATTTCTGGTCAACTGGTGGGTTAGTTTCTTTGCTTTGGATACTGACAAATATGTGATTTGGGCTGGACTCTGTTTGGGATCTTGGGAATCTTAAAAAAAAAAGGTGACAGCTAGATATGGGGGAAGTTTTGGGTTCCCCTGGTTCTGATTCTGGGATGCCCCCCCCCTTTTTGGAGGCAGTCACCAGGTCGGGTTTGAAACAGGATTTTCGGGATGGTCATTCTGGGTACTGATGATGGGTGGTTTTACCTCTATCCCCACATCTCCCCAGTCTGGATTTAGATCCTTTGGGACCCATTTTTCTTTGGGAGCAGTTCCCCCATCCCTGAAGGAGAAGGTCCTTTTCCCAGGATCCTCTGGGGACCCCTCTCCTTCAAACTGGAAGATTTGCACCTCCTCTTCAAAATGGGCGTTTTTAGGCTCTTTATTTCTCCTACCCGCCCTCTGCTCTTTGGGTTGCAGACTTTCGGGGGCAGGAGATTTTGGTTCTGGTTCCTGGGTTTCTAGGGGCTTTTCACAAGAGGGGAAGGAAGCTTCCTCCAAGGCTTTACACCCCCTTCCCCTTGTGCCTCGTCCCTGGGAACCAGTAGGTTGTTGGGGTTATTCCCCCATCATTGTTCTGGAGCACCAGACCCTGGATTTGAGGAATTCTGAGCTGCCATGCTCATCTGAGGGTCCTGTTAAGCCCTCAGCATGCGACCCAGATCCTGTGCCATGTTCTGGACCTGGCGCTCTAGTTGGGACACCCGCTCTGGCTGGTAGGGGGTCCTCAAGTCTCCCCTGGGTTGATCCCGGGAAGGGTAACTATCCCTTCTCCCAAATTACCCCAGGTTAGGAAAGTTTGCGTACCCCTACACCCTTGGCCTCCCCTCTCCCGGATTGGGCTGTCTGGGCCCAGGAAAGTGGGGAAAGAAGGATGGGTTGTTTTGGGGGTTGAAGTTTGGCGTGTACCTGGGAAAGAAATTTGGTCCGGTATTTGGGGGATTACTGCCCTCCTGGAGAAAGTGAGGACGGAAGTTACCTGGGTTTCCTGCTGTCCTTGGTCTGGAGGGGTCCACACATAACCCAGGATGGGTCTATTTCCCTTGTAGCATGGGCTGATGTAGTCAGGGGAGTTAGGGGTCCCATTTGTGGGGTTACCTCCCTGGCTCCCTGTTTGTGATTGGCTCGAGGGCCTTCTGGGTTTGGGGTTGTTTGGATTCCGTGTGGGAAGGTTTTTAGCCCCCCCACCTCCAGTAATAAAATGGGGGCGACCTTCACCTCTGCCACCTTAGCAGCAGCAGGGGTGTTTGTTGTTTTTGGGGGGACTTGTGCTACTATTTTTATTTTCCAATGGCTTCTGCACCTCAAAGATGCGCATTGCTTGTTCAATGACCCAATCTAGTGATCTTTTCTCGTGAAAGTCCCTCACTAGCTGGGTACTAATATAATTACGGAGAGCATGAAAGAAGGTGTTCACAAATTCTTTTTGTCAGTGCGCACCCTTCTAGTGGTCTGCGCAAAGGCACGTTTTAATTCCTGAAAAAATTCTTGTGGGGCCTGGTCTTCCCCACATTGTAAGTTGTAGGCTGCCTTGCGAGCCTCTTGAGGGTTCCTATGAATGGAAAAATGTTTCAGTATGGCCGCCCTATAGGTGGACCATCTGGAAAGATTCTGATCCTCCAGCTCCGCAAAGAAGATGGAGTATTCAGGAGAAAATGTCCACTTTACATACTGAATACAGCTTTGGCTGTCCCTCAGATGGAAAGTTTCCATCATCTGTTCAAATAACTCCAGGTGCTCAAAACCGAATATTTTGCATTCTTGTGGTAGGGCGTAATGACGCTCCTAATAGCTTTTATTTGTTTCAGGGGATCCTTGAGCAAGGCCATCTTGACTTTGTTCGTTTTTTTTAGTTCGGGTCACCCTGGTCCACTCATCCTTTGACTCAGAGGCACTACTACCAGAGGTGGCTGACTGGTCTTCTAAACTCTCCCAGATTCTGCGAGCTTGGGAATGGCTGGCAGAATGTGGGGGCCCAGTTTCTAGGGACCTGTGGCGCTCAGAAGAGTCTTCTGACTCTTCCTTGCCCCCCAGATTGGTTGAGTACCCCCCCACTGTCCTAGCTGTGAAGAGGTTTTTAATATGCTCTTGGTGGGCCTAGCCTCATGGAATTCCCCACCAAATGTTACCGCCTGATCTCTGGGTGAGTTATATTTCTGCTGATCCATTTCTCTGATTCTCCAGTCACTGGAGTCTCTCTGTTCAGAGAAAATGGCCCTAGGACTTGGGAACCGATACATAGATGCCCACCCATCCGTTTCTGGGAGGTGCTGACCTATTAGCCCCATATTCCTCATTGGGTTGAAGTCTACCATCCCCATGGCCCTTGGCTCATGTGATCCAGTGGACATGGGGTTGGCAGAGTCCATGGAATGGAATAGATTAAAGTCTCTGGTGGCAGGGTTCCTGGGATTATGCTCAGGGGTCTCCCTCTCCCATCTGACCTCATCTCTCTCAGCCCCTACTCCCCACTGGCATGCTGGAATCTGACCCTTTTGCTCTTCTATTAAGGCCTTACTGGTCTCTATTAGTTGTTTCTGCATGGCTATCTGTCTATGGAGCCTGTCATTTTTCTCACAGAGGGCCTCATTGTCTCTCTGTGCTTCCTGTCTGATTTGGGAGTATTGGGCCACCTTTTGCTGCAGGAGGCTAACCTCCTGGGTTATGTCCTTACTGGCCTGGTCATTCTTTGCAAGAGCATCTTCCACCCTCCTGGTGTGCTCTAACAGCTTTTCATATTCCATTTTGAGTTCACCCAGTCCCTGAAGGGCCAGGTGATTTTCTTCCACCTTGGTTTCTAAATAACTGACTTCCTGGACTAAGGTGTCCCTTTCCTGAATTAGAGTGCCCCTCTGTGCAGCCAGGTTGTACCTTTGTTTTTTGAAAGCACCAGCTTTCTGGTGCTCTTCATCAAATTCTGTTTGGGATTCAAGGTCTTTGAGAATTAATGTATTATTTTCCTCTTTAAGGATTCTAGGCAGTTTTGCAGGGTGACTATCTGCTCTGCACAGACTCTATTATAGTTCAATTGCTGCTCCAGCTTTTGTTGGCTCTATAGTAGAGAATCCAACCTTTATTGGAACTCTTTTTGCAGTGTCAGTAATTTGGTATCCTGCTCTACCTTCTCTCGCTGCAGGAGATCCAGATCTTCTTTTACATTTTATCAGGTACAGTCTGGTTTCACTCTCTGACTCTTGGCTCTTTTGTAGCCTTTGCTCTGCAGAGGCCAGATCAGTATGTGTCTTTTCAAGGGATTGTACTTGCCTTTTTGCCAGATCTAGGTTTTGTAACGCTCACCTGATTCCCGTAGAGGCACCGGTCTTGACTGGGCGTATACCGTATCTTCAAAGGTGATGTGTAACACACGGCTGGCTTTTTGGGCTGGACCTCTGTGCACTGTATGTCTGACTCGAAGGGTAAGATGTCTGCAGATAGAAAATATGGGATTAAGGAACTGGGTTATTGAATGTCTCTCTTCTTCCCTTTCTCTTCTCCTGTAGAACCCCAAAGGTTAACGCTCTCACCTTAGGTAAGTGAACGCCGTGCTCTCCATCTGCCTCGGGGCAGGGTGCTGTAACCAGTTTCTTCCGGAAGGTCTCCGGAGCGTGCGAAGAGTTGGTAAGCTTTTGTCTTTCAGATGCCGGAATGCAGTGTGAAGACCTCCGGAGCGCACGAAGAGTAGGTAAGCCGTTGTCTTTCAGATGGCGGAATGCAGCGCGAGGCGTTGGTGACAGCCGATGGACCAGGTAAGTGAAGAGCTGTCACTGAAGACCGTAATGCTAACCTGTTCTTTCTTGTCTTTATAGGTGTTGCTGAAGACTGGATTCAGGATGGTAAGCCTTTTTCCTTAGGCCCAGGATCAGATGCAGAAGACACGATGAGCGTTCTGCTGCAGAGGATGCAGAATAACGCAAAGCAAGATTCATCCATTGGGTGTGGTTTAAATAGCCTCATGTAGTGCTTAGGTGTCTCCTTCCACAGCCACGCCTAGGTAAGAAAAGAGTTCCTGCTTTCCAGAAGAGTTCTAGTGTTCTGAATCTAGGGAGTGGCTCCTGCCCCACCCAACAGGAAAAGTAGTTCCAAACAGAAGAGGATCAGAGGCTCAACTGGCAGGCAAGTAAGCAGCATGGTCTGCTGCAGGTAAGTCCACCCAAGCATTATGAGCCCGGCGCTTCCAGCGCTGGGACTGGGCATATTTATGAGCCTGGTGCCACTGGCGCCAGGACTGGGTCCAAAAGGTCCCAATTGGGACTGGTTGGCACTCGGAACCTGGGTTATGGATCTGCTTCCAAGGGAGTTGGGAAAACCATGACCTTTTGGAAGCAGAGATCATGACAGTACCCCCCCTCAAGGCCCCTCCCAAACCGGGCTTCTCCGGGGGTTTTGGCTTGTCAGGAAATGTTCGGTGAAATCTTTTGATTAGGCGAGGAGCGTGGACATATTCAGCAGGTTCCCAGGATCTCTCTTGGGGGCCGTAGCCTTTCCAGTCAATTAGGTAAAATAGTTTAGATTTGGAGATCTTGGAGTCCAGAATGCTTTTGACTTCAAACTCGAGTTCTCCATCAACTAGGATAGGTTTTGGAGATTTAGTTAGTCTGGTTTGAGGTTGCACGGGTTTTAATAGAGAGACGTGGAAGACCGGATGTATCTTCATGTGCGGGGGAAAGTCCAACTTGACCGCTACTGGATTTACTATGGTAGTGATGGAATAGGGACCAAGGTATCTTGGGTTGAATGTGCGTGGCCCTTTTAGAGGTAGATATTTGGTGGATAACCAGACTTGATCCCCTACTTGATATTGAGGGGCTTCCTTCCGATGTTGATCTGCTCCTTTCTTGTATTGTTCTTTAGCCCTTTGAAGGTGAGAAACAGCTTCCTTAAAGGCTTGGGTGATTGTAGAATGCAGGTAGTCTACTGCTGGTGTTTCAAGATCTTGGAGGGGATCCAACTCCGAGGTTCGAGGGTGCCTGCCGTACAAAAGAAAAAACAGGGTTTTCCCAGTTCCCGAATGGACAGAGTTATTGTAGGCATATTCGGCTATCCAAAGGATGTCTTTCCAAGTTTTTTCAGTTTGTTGCAGCATGCAGCGTAAATACTGTTCCAGAGTTTGATTGGTCCTCTCGGTTTGTCCGTCGGTCTGAGGGTGGTGACTGGTCGATAGTCTCACATCAATTTGAGCCGACCGACAGCAACTTCGCCAAAAATGAGAAATAAATTGACTACCTCGATCCGAAATTAGAATCGAAGGAAAACCGTGCAGTCGGACGATGTTTTCGAGAAATTCTCGGGCCAGAGTTGCTGCTGTTGGCAAGCCTTTGAGCGGAATGAAATGCGCCATCTTGGAGAATAAGTCCACAATTACTAGAATCGTATTGTATCCGGAGCATGGAGGTAGATCGGTGATGAAGTCCATAGAAAGCGTATGCCAAGGGCGAGGTGGGATGTCAATAGGGCGTAAGAGGCCTGCTGGTCTTTCCTTTTGACTCTTGTTTTGGGTGCATAGTCCACAGGACATTATAAAGTCTCTGATATCTTTTTTCCAAGACGGCCACCAGAAGTAGCGCTTGATCTTTTCTGAGGTCTTGGCCATACCGGGATGTCCTTCCATTAAAGAATCGTGATAACAAGAGATTACTTTTTTCTGTAAATCTGTGCTGGGTAGGTATAACCGTTCTTGGAAATACAATAAGTTGTCCTTTACTGCAAAGTCCTTTCCCTGCAGATGCCAATTCTGTATGTCTGCTGGAGTTACAAGTTGCCTGGCTTTATCCTTAACTTCCTCTATGGATTCTGTGGCGATTACACCCAGAATTCTTTGTTCGGGAATGATTGGTACAGGTTTAGGGTTGATGAAGTGTTCTTCCACTCCCATCCGAGAAAGGGCATCAGCTTTACCGTTCTTTGTACCAGGTCGATAGGTAATTATGAAGTCAAACTCGGCAAAGAATAATGCCCAACGGAGTTGTCTAGAGGATTGGGCTTTTGCGTTTTTCAAATATTGCAGGTTTCGGTGATCCGTAATCACAGTAACGGTGTGTCGGGCCCCCAGCAGATAATGCCACCAAGCCTTAAAGGCAGACTTGATAGCCAGAAGTTCCTTGTCAGTAATCGTGTAATTGATTTCAGGAGGCGAGAATTTGAGGGACCAAAATGCCACGGGATGCAACTGATTGGTTACCGGGTCCTTTTGTGATAGAACTGCCCCCATGGCAAGGCTTGAAGCATCAGTTTCCACGATGTAGGGGAGTTCGGGGCGAGGGTGTTTTAAGATTGGTGCAGAGATAAATTTAGTCTTCAAATCCTGGAAAGCTTGTTCCGCCTCGGTAGACCATTCAAAACGTTTGTTTTTCTTTAACAAGCCAGTGATGGGCTGGACTATTCGAGAGAATTCGGGGATAAACCTGCGGTAAAAGTTAGCGAAGCCTAACATGCTTTGCACACCTTTTACGGAGGATGGTGATGGCCATTTGAGAACTGCATCGACCTTCTTTGAATCCATACGCACTCTGCCAGGTGATAATATGAATCCCAAGAATTCAACTTCAGTCACGTTGAAAACACATTTTTCCAACTTAGCGAAAAGTTTGTGTTGACGCAATCTTTCGAGGACCATTTTCACGTGTTTCCGATGTTCAGATTCCGATGAAGAATAAACGAGGATGTCGTCAATGTAAACAACAACACACACATCTATGAGCTCTCTGAGGACATCGTTCATAAAATATTGAAAGGCGGCCGGGGCATTGCAAAGTCCGAAGGGCATGACCTGATATTCAAATAGCCCATACTTGGTGCGGAAGGCCGTCTTCCATTCATCGCCCTCTTTTACTCGTACCAAGTGGTAAGCTCCTCTAAGATCCAGCTTTGTATATATGCATGCTTTTCTGACTTGGTTCAGGAGTTCAGGGATCAAAGGTAACGGATATCTATTCTTAACGGTGATCTGGTTCAGGGAGCGATAATCTATACAAGTTCTAAGGTCTCCTTCCTTTTTTGGAACGAATAACAAAGCTGAAGAAGCAGGGGACTTGGAAGGACGAATAAACCCATTTGCCAGGTATTGATCCAGGTATTGTCGAAGGTGAAGGTTCTCAGGCTCGGTGAGGGCATAAATTCTACTACAAGGAGGAGTAGATCCAGGTATCAGGTCTATCTGGCAGTCATAAGACCTATGAGGAGGTAGAGAGTTAGCCTGATCCTTCCGGAAAACATCTTGGTATTCTAGGTATTCTGGAGGTAACTGGGGAGTCTCTGAAGAAATTGCTGCCAGTGCAACACCAGGTGGAGGGTGACAAGTAGAGACACATTCTGGAAACTGGACCGTTCTTGCTCGCCAATCGATCAGAGGATTGTGTTTCTCTAACCAAGGTATTCCTAGAATAATCTGAAACTGAGGGGCCTTGATCACATCGAACACGATCTTCTCATGGTGTCCATCTTGACTTACTAGCGTCACCTCTTGAGTGGTATGCGTTACTGGCCCGGAGGCTATCTCCGTACCATCCACCGTAGTAATGACGTCCTTTACAGCGTTGGGACAAAGAGTTAGATTCATCCTCAAAACCATTTCATGATCCACATAATTGCCGATGGCACCGCTGTCGACGTAAGCTTCAATTGCATGTAATCGATCCGGATTATCAGGGCTAATGAGGACCATAGGTATCACGAAATGCGAGGTCACGGAACTGGTTTTCACGCTCGGCAAGAGGACCTCTATTCTTGTCGGGCGAGGTCGTTTCCCTGCTCAGAGTTTGTAACTTTGGTAACTGCAGCTCCTAATGCCTTCTTGGCAGGTTTCACCGGACAGTCTCGAAGAAAGTGCCCTGAGTTTCCGCAATAGAGGCATAATTGCAACTGTTTTCTCCTTTCCCGCTCCTTTTGTGTTAGAGGACCTTTCAGACCCCCTATGTGCATGGGTTCCCCGGAGTCTACTCCTTTGGAAGGAGTTGGCGGTTTGGAAAATACTCGAGCATCAAACTTGGAACCATCGGCCTTCCTGTTCTGCAGTCTGTGATCTATTTGAACGACTAAGTCTATATAGTCCGAACAATCTTGTGGGGGATTCACTACTTGGGCTAACACATCTTTGAGCTCTCCACGTAGACCTCTATAAAACAGCGTAATCCTTTTGTCCTCAGGCCATTGAGTTTCCACTATCAGTCTGTTGAAAGACGCAATATAAGCCAAAAGGTCTTGATTACCTTGTCGCAACGAAAGAAGCTCATTGTCCAAGGCCTGCCCCTGTGAATGTCTTGCGAACAGTTTTTCCATACTGAGCTGAAAAGCTTGAAAATCATGGAGGACCGGATCATCTTGATTTACTAGAGGGATCGACCAGTCTGCCGCATTGCCACTAAGGTACGAAAGCACGAAAGCTACTTTAACTTGATCAGTTGGAAAGGCTGCTGGCCGGCATAAGAAATGCAACCGGCACTGATTGATAAATACTGCAAACCTCTTTGGGTCACCAGAAAATCGTTCGGGCGGAGCCAGAGGTACATTCCCAGGTAGGTTGATCTGCACTGGATTCATAGAGGATGTAGAAGGAAGATTTCCCCCAGATGCGGGTAACGGGGTCTGTCCGGCTTGTGACTGTAGCAATTGTCTAGCGAGATCATCTGTTCGCTCCTTGGAAATAATCAGTTCCCTTCTTAGAGGGTTTGTTTCCTGACGGGCTGCATGCACTTCTGCCCTTAGTTCCCCAAGTAACTGGGCTAGCTGGTCGGTATCCGAGGTTTCCATAGCGCCTGGACGGTAGTTTTGTGGTAGGCTTTGCGTTCTGTAACGCTCACCTGATTCCCGTAGAGGCGCCGGTCTTGACTGGGCATATACCCTATCTTCAAAGGTGATGTGTAACACACGGCTGGCTTTTTGGGCTGGACCTCTGTGCACTGTATGTCTGACTCGAAGGGTAAGATGTCTGCAGATAGAAAATATGGGATTAAGGAACTGGGTTATTGAATGTCTCTCTCTTCTTCCCTTTCTCTTCTCCTGTAGAACCCCAAAGGTTAACGCTCTCACCTTAGGTAAGTGAACGCCGTGCTCTCCATCTGCCTCGGGGCAGGGTGCTGTAACCAGTTTCTTCACTGGATAAGGGGAGCAGGCCTCTTGACTTCAGAGGACTGCTGTCCGTCGTTTACTGCACGAACGGTAAGTTTCGAGTAATTCTAATGTCTTTAAAGTCTTTAGTAATGATGTTTCTTGTTTTGCAGGGTTCCGGCGATGGCCGATGACGGGCTGAAGTGAGTTGAAGATGGAGCCCGTGTGATGAATAGAAGCGCCTGGAAGCACGTAAGTAAGCGCTTGTTGCCTGCTTCACGATGCGCTCTAACTGTCTTTTTATTTTGCAGGTACAAGTTCGGAGCGGCTGCAGGGTGCCGGAATACCCACTGGGTTAGATGTGGAAAGGAGTAATGGCACGTGAGTATTAAAGTTCCCCAATGTCTTTAAACGCACCTTGTTTTGTCTTTCAGATGCGGGATGCAGCGCCGAAGGTCTCCGGAGCGTGCGAAGAGTTGGTAAGCTTTTGTCTTTCAGATGCCGGAATGCAGTGTGAAGACCTCCGGAGCGCACGAAGAGTAGGTAAGCCTTTGTCTTTCAGATGCCGGAATGCAGCGCGAGGCGTTGGTGACAGCCGATGGACCAGGTAAGTGAAGAGCTGTCACTGAAGACCGTAATGCTAACCTGTTCTTTCTTGTCTTTATAGGTGTTGCTGAAGACTGGATTCAGGATGGTAAGCCTTTTTCCTTAGGCCCAGGATCAGATGCAGAAGACACGATGAGCGTTCTGCTGCAGAGGATGCAGAATAACGCAAAGCAAGATTCATCCATCGGGTGTGGTTTAAATAGCCTCCTGTAGTGCTTAGGTGTCTCCTTCCACAGCCACGCCTAGGTAAGAAAAGAGTTCCTGCTTTCCAGAAGAGTTCCAGTGTTCTGAATCTAGGGAGTGGCTCCTGCCCCACCCAACAGGAAAAGTAGTTCCAAACAGAAGAGGATCAGAGGCTCAACTGGCAGGCAAGTAAGCAGCATGGTCTGCTGCAGGTAAGTCCACCCAAGCATTATGAGCCCGGCGCTTCCAGCGCTGGGACTGGGCATATTTATGAGCCTGGTGCCACTGGCGCCAGGACTGGGTCCAAAAGGTCCCAATTGGGACTGGTTGGCACTCGGAACCTGGGTTATGGATCTGCTTCCAAGGGATTTGGGAAAACCCTGACGTTTTGGAAGCAGCGATCATGACAGGTTTTCAGCATATTTTTCCTGTATTTCTCCAATATGGAGGTACAGGTATGCCGCTATTTTGGCAATTTTACACTGCTCTTCTTTTACTCTTGGCGCCATATACATTTCACTAAGTGCCTGATGTAATGGACCTTGATCCTGCCATATATCTAATCCTGTGGCCTTGGCTTGTTCTTTGATTTCCTGCAGTCAAACATTCTGATCCTGCTCTGTCCAGTCACCCCTGACAAACAATTTGTGCAGTAGGTGTTCTTTTGCCATATTCATTTCCACTGGGGTCGCCATTCCGGAAATATTAATTTCCTTCTGACTTATATCAGGGTTATTTTTTACTGTTGCAAAACAGGCCCAACTCCTTTCAGTGTTTCTATTGAAGGGTGTTTTTACAGTGTAGCACAGTGTGGTAGCCCAACAAGGTGTATGTACCCTGTCAGTTAGCACGCTGTGTTAGACTGTCACAAGTGGTATGTCTAATTCAGGATCTCGTGATGAGCCCCTAATCTGTAAGTGATTTGAATCCGGCACTCACCTAAGTCAAAGCCTAGCGTGTAATGCACAACTGAAATCCTTATTTATTGTTGTCTAAAAGTTATTTTATTCTGAACGATGTACCACTCATATCACACCCCTCTCCTGTAACCCTCCCCCCGGTCACAGTGAACCGGCAATCAGGCTGGTTTGCAAAGTTAAAATATTTATTTATGTAGTTACAAATTAATCACACTATGTTTTAATGGGTGTACAATAATCATCAATGGGGTGATGTAGCACTAACAATCTCTTTAATCACAATGAGTAATAATGAGCAAAAACAATTCGGCACAGAAAGAATACTTTTGTGTGTGTGTTCAAACCAAATAGCAGTGTGGTTACTATTTCCCCCTGCACCCCCCTCAACTCCCCCCCAATAGGCAATGTAAAGAGATAGGAGGAGAGAACAGGTTTCAGGAATGGCAGAATTCAAACAAAATATCAATCCCACTTTCCCCCCAGCAAACACAAGAGAAAAACAGAATTGAATGGCAAGCTGTCAAAATGGTTTTTGAAGTTATCTAGAGAATGAATTGGGTAAAACACTAAATATGGGCTAAATTGCTGAAATTGTTTAAATTCTTATGGGAGCCGCTTTAGATAGTTACACACAAACACTAGCAATGATTTAATACTAAGAAGCAATGTGAAATATTAAAATCGAGGTCAGAAGCAATCAAAAGCTGTTTTACACGTGTCAGAAATTCCCTAAAACAAAATTTGTGGCAAACTTTTCCATGCGCGGTAATCATGATTATGGGAAAACTACATGGATTTGGAATACGGTTTTAGGTTCTATTTAAAGCTGTGGATGTTAGCTACAAGCAGAAGTTGAAATCTTGTTTCTAGCATAAAAAAAGTTATGGACGTTTTAGTGAAGGTCGTTTTTTTCTGAGATAGGCGCAAGAATGGGAAAACAGGAATGCACTTTTTTAAGACAAAAAGGATTTCTTATACTAGATTATGACTATAGAAAAAGAGAATGCCACACATGAATCTCCACAGTCCTGGCCAGGGACCCTTCACGTGGTGGATACTCACTTTCTTTCTGGGATTCAATTTATTTATTCAGAACACTAATGATTTATGATTTTAGAAAACAGATAAGAGAAACTTAGTGCAAGAACAGTTCTGACAATTCAAAAATACTCCTAAGCCTACCGGTTTTGAATACAAGAGAGGATGGGTTTAGGACAGGGATTACTATGGACAGTACATATGCTAGTGACACAGTCCTATTCTATAGATACTCACTAGATTTGTTTTTACACAGAACCGTCAGGATTCTGGTCCATCAAGATTTCTGGTCAGGGAAGGGAATCTGGTTCTGGGATAGACAGCTGGACACACCGGACTGGACTGGGTCTGTTCACAGCACGGCACAGGACTGGATCGGGTCTGCAATGGCTCTGCACCGCTCGGCACAGCTGGGTTGGATCTTTTGGTTCTGATGATAATTCTTTTAGCAGGCAGCAGTACAGCACAGCCCGGCTGTTTGTTTGATGTTCCCCTTTGGTGGTGGGATTCTGGCTCTAGAATTTAAGGCCTAGTTGAGAATGGTTCAGCTATGCAATGGGCCTTTCTGTTTGCCAAGTTTCTGGAGTCTGGAGCAAGGAAGATGGATGGTTCTCTAGCTGGGTGCTCCGCCAGCAAACGGTTAGTGGGTGAATCTGTGTGTCCTTTTCAGTGCTGAGCTGTGTCTTTTTATGCTTATGATAAAAGGGTGTGGGTGCTGGTTTATCCTAAGCATGCCCCTTTTCCAGGGATTGGTCAGGGTCTCCGCTCTTCCTTGATAGGAGGAGAAAAACAGTGTGTCACCATGATGAAGTAGGTTTACGAGGCCTAGAGTCCACCACTAGCCTCTTGAAAACCAAATCTACTTTTGGTTTAATACATATTTCCATGTGTGCAACCTCTACAACAATCATATATATAGATTGCATATTTTGAGTAGCAGGTACTCCACAAAACCCCGTTGCTGTAGGATCTTGTGTCTGCTTACCACTAAATTCCTCCCTTTTTATCAGGAACACAATGTCCAGTTCATCAGACAATTTGTACAAATGTGTGCATTGAACATGGGCATAAGTGTATGAAGTTTCATGCTTCTATCAAAAATACATTTTGTGTAATATCACTTTTTCAGCTGTTTCTTCCTAGAACATGTCACAGAGTTCCGGTGCCTTTTAAAATGTGCAGCCAGAATTTATATTCACAAATATGTTATTTTGGTATTTTTAAAAATTTTAAGTGGTAAGTTATATGTATTTAAACAAAATGTTCTTTGTGAATGTCCAGCCACAACTGGTTGTTTGTCTCCGCCTTCTTCTGGCTCTCTGCAGTTCAGAAGCAGTCTCCTCCCATTTCCTCCTGGGCCCAGGCCATTTACGACCCTTCACACTTGGCATTCCTTTGAGCTAGAGGAAGTACATTGTCTCCTTCTGGCTCCCCAGCAATTGGCACCTCCCCATAAGTTTCAGCTGGGGGGAAGTGTCCTCCTTCTGGGAAGAAACCTGCCTTTCAAGTTCCAAGCTTAAATTAAATGTTTTTCTGTTACATTTTTCCTTTGCTTAAAACCAACTTGTGATTTCAAAACAGGCAGCTAGAACACTTATTTCAGATTCTAAACCATGGGGTTAACAATTACAACATAGGTTACTCTCAATAACATGCAATTTACATTGCAAACATTTGCTTTCAGCTTATACATTTTTAAAGTTAATCAGGTAGGCTTCTGACAGCTGTTATACAGGTGGCTGAGGGTACTGCGTCCAGATTTTGACAAATTCCACAGGAAGGCAACTTTTGCTTGTGAATGTTTTTATGACAAATTCAACTTTTCGGGACATTGTAAGGGCACAATGATTTCTTGAACTCAGTGAATTGTAACACCGAGCAAGAATATTGGATGTTTGAGGGTGTTTTGTACCGGCATTCTGCAGTTTCAGCAACCAAGAAAAATGGATTTAAACACAAGATTTTGGATTTCTTTCAGCAAAGCACTGCTTTTCCCTCTGTGCTCCATTTTTACTTGTTGTGAAGCCCAGTGACATGTTTCAGGAATGAGATCTCTGTTCCACCACTGACAACATGCATTGCAGATTTGGTAGTCATCTTTTTGAGTTGCAAAGCACGATTTTCAGTGGTTTTGGCGCGCCCCAGGGTTTTGCAGCCATTTTAGGATTTCTGGCACCATCAGAACACAGGGATGCTGCATGGCAGAGCAAAAGTTTGTCAATACATCCCACACTTATTAGTAAAAGGATTGGTGTTACATATACCGTTGTCCTTATGGCATAAGCATGTGTTGACGGTCTGGCATTTGCCATACGCAGAACAAGATCTCACTTCCTGGGATAGACTATTAGTCTTCCACAACTTAATCACTCCATCCCCTCTAGCATTAGTGCCAGTGTTACTCAAACCTGCTTCAAGAGCCTTGTCTGTGATATTCACACGGTTTTTGAAAATATCAAAGATATCATTTAGGCCACATTCCAGATTATTCAGTTGTTTCCGCAGGGGATCTTTTTTCTTTTTCATAGCATCATACATCCCAACCTCCCCTTCTTGAGATTCACTCTAAATAGATTGTTCAAGACGGTGTATATCATCAGGGCTATTAGTTAAATCCACTCTCTCATTAGACGGTCTGGAGGGGGCAGCTCCATGAGCTTTCATATCCTTCTGTTAATTTTCAATCATATGTTTAAAATCTGCATCTCTCAAAACAAACATTTTCGAGATGTTTTATTTTTTGCTTCATTTTTTTTTCTTATTTTTGTCACCTGTTTTTTGGTTGCTTTATTATTCTTTTTGCTAACACAGACGACAGGAACATGGGCACCCTCTCCATTCGTCTCCGCCCTTGGATTGGGATTGGGTGTATTAGACACTGCCTCCTCTGGACAATTTGGAACAGGCAACAAATCCCTAATTTCAAGTTCGTTTGGCAGCAGTGGGTACTGGCCTGTGTCTTTAGCAAGTCCCCCCGCGGCAGTCAAAGGCCTCTCATTTATCCTTGACCATAGACCAAAGATGGTCTCCTGCATTGATGGTAGAAGTAAGTCAGATAGGCGGGTGGTTAACTTCTCAACATTCTTAGCAATCTTACTAAGGGCATCAGTGTTTTTGTAATTCTAACAGGATTGATCTATTGAAGATGCCCACCATGGTTGTTAACTCTCCGTTCCTTGAAGGCTCATCCCCCTTCCCCAATTGCGAGTCATAGACTGGATCTTCAGGTACGTTGTCAGAGATGAAAATCGACGGTGTATGTACGTACAGATCTTCCATACCTTTACCTTTGATCAGTTGGCAACCCTCTTTGGGCTGACCACCATTCAAGTCTTCCCCAAAAAGGGGTTGGGAAAGATCAACTTCACTGTCCGGGTTTTTCAATTCCATGGAGCAGTCCTGGGCACACTGCAGCAGTTCCTCCTCCTCAGCACACGGTAAAGGAAGAGGAGGTGCTGCCGCCCCCGCTGGGCTTGCTCTGAGTGTACTCACAGCATGGAAGAAATCAGCCCATGGTTCCTTTCTAATTGACGGCAGTTTGTTTAGCTTCATGACCTTTTTAGAGGAGTCCTGTTGTCCTGTTGTCCGTTGCACAAAGGAATTACAAGAGCACAGCAATCAAGCTTGCTGTACAGGTAAAGTATACAAACAAACAAGTAATAACCCTCTACACCTAAATATCGGGTCTCACCGTCCCTATGCCCGAGACACCTGAACATCCAAACAGCCATCTCACTTGCGGTCCTCACTTCGGGTGCGTGTGAGCCGCTGTGAAGTAACACGTCTGCACGTCTAGGGGGCGGGACTACAGTGGTGCCATAGCATAATGCGTGTACTCTGTAAAGAAAGAAGAAAAAACAAACAGAAAAGCTATCACGTTGCGTTTAGATCCCAAGAATAATCAGTCAATAGAAACTTTCTGCTAGCAGTTTGGGACTAGCTGAAAGACTAGTTCCATTAGCATAACGTCCATACAGGTTTCGCCTCTTTACTTATGAAGGCGCTTCCTCTTGCGCATGCAGCTCACCCAAAAACAAAATGACCAAAGTCCGCAAGTCCACAAGTTCGCACGGCGCAGAACGCAAAAGTTGATGGGATGCAGAGAAGTCCTTGTCACAACATTATCCCCAGCCAAACAGCCGTCTCATTTGCGGTTCTTACTGCGCGCGAGCCCCTGTGAAGTAACAGAATGTACGTCTACGGGGACGGGGCTAAAGTGGCGCCGTAGCATAATGCGTGTACTAGGATGTGAAATCCAGAATTAGAAGCCATTAGCAGCTCCTTGCCGCTGACAGGATCCCTCAGTTTTCTTCGTGCTGCTTGAGCGCGTGCGTCAAGCCCAATCACTCGCTGCTGCTGTAACCCACCGCTCTGCACCAAAAGGTTCTATATACAGAGCATTGGTAATTGCATAATACAAGAACCTCATCACAATGCTAATTACTCTTCATTTGACTCTTTTTCCCCACTTAAGGAGGCCTAAGCCCCACCCATCTGGTGCCTTCCTGGTTGCCGCTCCTGTTCCCTACTTAAGGAGCCCTCCAGCTTCTTTTCCTTTGCAGATGGGGAGCAGGTGCGGGTGGATCTAGGTTACCTGGCATAAGCCCCGCCCACCTAGTGCCTTCCTGGTTGCCACTCTTTTTCCCCCACTTAAGGAGGACTAAGCCCCGTCCACCTGGTGCCTTCCTGTTTGCCGGTCTTTTTCCCTACTTAAGGAGCCCTCAGACTTTTTTCCTTTGCAAATGGGGAGCAGGTGCAAGTTGATCTAGGTCACCTGGCCTAAACCCGGCCCACCTTCTTAGCCCTACCTCTTCCTTTCTGCTCTTAACTCTTAGATCAAAGACGTCTCTCGCCCGGGCATCCAAAGCGAAGGGCAGAAGATGAAAAGGCCAATTCCTGTTTGGACCTGTTCGGGCCAGGAGGACCCAGGGCCCTGAACCCCTCTCAGACAGCAAGTAATAATGCACCAACATGTGTTTACTCCCTCTGTCCCCACAGGCCATCCCCACCATCATCAGGCAACGGCAACATCAACCTCTCTGGTGCTAGGGTGAGGACAGGTGCTCCATGGCTGACCCCCCTCCTGGTTCCCTGTGATGTTATAGTGCCCCCCTCTAGCCCCTCTACCACCAACCCTTTTCTTGCCCCTCATTATGTCCCCCTGCTTGCTAGCTCTCTTCTTCCCTCTTCCCTTCTCCCTTATCCTTTCTGCCACCCCCCTACACCTCTTTAACTACAACAGTCGTCTAGATTCACTATTGTCTCACCATCACCAACCTGTTGCCAATGCTTGGATTTGACCTTATGGGCACATTGACTTGGTGTTTCACCTTCTCAACTCTCATGATGGACCTCCCTGTGATGTCCTACACAGGGTGGCCCTGAATCGTGCTGTGCCCTTCTTGATTCATTGCCTGCACTCTCTGTTCCCTGCAACATTATGTGTTTTACTGACCTCTGCAACTGTATTCACTCTCCACTCTGCTTCTCCGATCTTTTTCACTGTTTATTCTCTGTTCTCTCCTCCTTTTCCTTTGCCCTCCCTCCTTTCGCCCTCCCTTTCTTTTCTGTTCACTTATTCTATCAGAATTGTCCCTTGACCTAGTATGATAGCAACAATGTTTGTCTCCTCCCCCCTCCCAGCACTATCTGAAATGTCCTCAGGCCTAGTATGATAGTTGCCTGTTTTGTTCCTCTCCCTCTTCCTATTCCTTCTCCCTCTCCTCTTGTAAAATTCCGGCTCTACAAAAAATGTCGTCAGGCCTAGTACGGTAGTCGCCTGTCTGTTTCCCATTCCTTCCTATCTGTGTCTTTTCATTTGCTCTATCTGAAATGTCTCCAGGACAAGTACGATAGTTGATTTCACATTCTTGTTGTTCATGGCCTGTAAGAATGTCATTGTATTTTTCCCTTGTTCCCTCCCTTGCTGTGAAGCACTTTCAAACACATTGTTTATAGGCTCTATATAAATAAACATATCATATCATTATCATTATAATTGGATGGTGCAGAAAAGGTCATGTTTCTGGGGATGACCATCAACATTTGGGAGGCCTATATTAAGGAAAGTATTTTTGCCATATACGTACTGTAGTAGAACACATGTGGGAAGATTCAGAAGAAAGGTGAGACATTGAGAAAGAACGAGAGAGAGAGAGAGATAGACTGAGTGGACGATAGTGGGAAACAGATTGGCTGGGATTGGCACTGACTGTCGAGTGCAATGTGCACTGTACAGTAACCTATAGTGACATGACATACTGTAATGCACCTGTGCGCACAGGTAAACGTTGAATTACTGCAAGTGACAGAAGAAAGAGATGGAAAGAGAGAGAGAGAGGGCAAGGTACATGCTGTAGAGAGAGGCATGTGTAGTATGAACTGCAGTAACATACTCTACAGTTACAGACCATAATTAAAGAAGAATTAGTTAAACATGATTATAGACCCTCCTCAGTGAGCAACTTGCCACAGAACAGGATAGGTAAGCTATGTTCATCCTCAGTCGAGGGTCTCTGAAATTTTGGCCATTTTGGTAAATCTTTGGCTATGAAGTTATGAAGGGTAATCCAGATATTGACACCTTGATATATGTATCTAGAGTTACAAAGGTTCACCTCAATGATGATTGCCAACAAGACAGAAACATTTGTCTGGGGATGCTGTGGTACTTTAGTTCAGTGCCAATATTGCCTAGTATTCTGTCATTGGACTTTTCTTGTGGGAAGGAGAAGACAGATATGCAAATGGTTATTTCTACGCTGGTAAGGCACGGGAGCCTAAAGTGTGAATGTAGACACTCCTGAGAGGGAACCTTCCCACAGAACAGTCTATATAAGCTGTGTGTGACCTCAGTACAGGGGCTGCCGAATTTTTTCTTAATGAAGGCAGAATGTACTGTACGATTTGCAATGCCTCAGAGTAGGATAGGGGAGTGAACTTGTACTGTACCAGAATTGATAGTGGACAGGTTAGGGATGGATACTGGGGACATTGATAAGGAAGTAAAGTTTGGCCCTCCATAATAAAAGCAGAAGTTATAAATTAAACAATACACAATTATATCTGGACACTTCATAGACATGTTTTAAAGATTAGGTGCACATGGTTGCAGTCAGGATGGAAGGCGTGTGCAGTGTTTGAGAAATAGAAGTATTCCAGAAACTTGAGAAAAATTGCACAATAGATACCCACTTGTTGAAAGGGGGTTACACACTATTGTCTGCTTTGACCATTGTGTTCACCACTACTAATATTGTACAAGGGGGGTTGGGCAAGCATTCAGGGAAATGAGAAAGCAACATGCATTACTCTTCTTCACAGTCCCACCCGATTAACCCGCTGAGTGCCGACACGCATGGAGGCTCAAAGTGCTGGGAGGAAAATAATTGATTTTCATGTGGGCACCTCAGAATTGGGGTGGGGGATTGTAACAGAGAGTTGTACAGATCTCTCAAATTAGAACATTTATTTACGGATTGTGGTCAAAAGAAAACGGCTCAGTGAGGTGCATCAGGGCCGTCATTTGGGGATTGCCAAGGGTAGCATCTGTATGATGTAAATGCAGCTAAATGTTCCACAGTTTTTTTTTACCTAGAATCTAGATCTCGTTAGCTGGAGAAATAACACAGATGCAGGAAAAATCATGAGGTCAACAGTTTGAAAGTCCATTAGTGAAGAATGCCCTAATGGTAGGGTTCAGTGGCGGGGCTGTCTGTGCAGCTCAAACACAGTACTGTAGCATCAGGAAGGGTATAGAGGCTAGCTAGCTGGGAATGGGTACGAGCAGCCTGCAGTACTCAGCATGAACCCAAATCTCATCAGTGTTTCTTAATGTCTGCTTTGCGCCTCTAGTGAGCCACTGGGCCTGGGATGAGATGGGTCTGCCCCAGTGGCTTCTGCCACCAATCCTGCCTGGGCACTGTGTGACCTGACCCAGATATGCCAGACCTGCAAAAGAGGCACACTGTAGATAGACACAACGTGAGATAATGCATGCACATGAAGCTGCCCTCTGCCTTTAAAATAAACCATTTGTTGCTGCTTCCAAAAAAAAATATATACTTGGTAGGATAGCTCAGGGGCTGTACACTTGCTTTGGGAATAAGAGGATGCAGTGCAAGATGGGTTCAGGTCCTGTTCCAGTGTGTAGAAGCTGGAGGAGGCTGGCAGTAAGCAATATATAAAGGACCAATGAAAATAATGAGGCCCATATTATGGAGGGGTGCAGATGGTGTACTAGTGACTTACAGATGTTGGGAGAGAGTGTTTGAGACGTAATGTGTTGCAGGAGAGTTTGAATGAATTGAATGCTCATTTAAGATGTTTGAGGAGGGTTTTCTTGAGGTTGATGTTGGAAAATGCTGAAGACTTAAGTTGCTGGAGGTTGACACTGTGTAAACATGAAGGTGTTGGAGCATTACATTGGAGTTGTAAGGTTTTGGAGGACGGGAGTAGGTGACAGACATTTAAAGCTGTTGACAGAGTGCCCTTAGCAACTCTCGGTGGATGGTGGGGTTCCCATGATGAAAATGGTTTGCGAATATTCAGGCTCTGTTTGACTGGCAGGAGTGAATTGCAGTGCAATGGATCAAAGTGCCCTATTGACAAGAAAATACCTGTGTGAATTGTCCAGTTAGGAAGTGGTACAGCCTCTGATTGACTTCTGGTGGGACTTGTGTTGGTGAGTTGTTGTTTCCAGTCTGTGGCCAGACACTTGGCAGGCACTAGAAGTTTGCACTTTGGGCCTCTTCGAGATGCTCTGTCTGTTTACAGTTTAGCCCGAGTGATATAGAATAGTCAGGATGTTGTGTTGGACTTCTGCTTACATTATATGGGCCTATACACACTGATATGAACACTACATATGGGGTTCCATTTTTGTATGAAATGTATATCATATTACAGTGATATTGTAACCATCTTTTTCTTAGTGTACTGATTAACAATGCTATGTGATGCCACTTCCTGTTTTGTCAAGGGGTGAAAGGTTGTGTGCCTTCACTTCCTGAGATGTCACTTGGGGTGGGCAAATTACATCACTTCCTGTGATGTCATCAGAGGTCAACGGTCATGTGATGTCACTTCCGCTCCCCTTTGCATTTTGGTGAAATGACGTCCCTGAGGTGCATATGCATATACATGTCCTAGAGGAAATCAAAGAGGTAATGAACGTCATGGGATGTGCACAGAGTGGGGACATGATAAGGCTATGGGCCTCATTACGAAGAGGGTGGTAAGGGGTTAACGGCGCCGGTAAAGGTGCCGGAGCCATTAACCCCGTACCGCCCTATTACGAGGTACCCTAGCGGGACCCGCTCTGGACGTCTGGTTTTACCTATGGGGCTCAAATGGGAATGGGGATTAATTTTTACTGGGTCCAAGAAAAGGGCAATTACTGGGTCTGCCTAGGTCGGCATGACCTGGTAATTCCCCATTTCATGGAACCGATAAAAATGATTTTCCGGCAGCAGCCGGAATGGCACGGCTACAGCCAGGGTCGTAATGAGGCCCTATCTATCTAGATCTATTAGTTGATTTCTGGGTGTAGTGTATTCTTACTTTTAGGTCAACGATGGGGCCTGGCATGGAACTAAAATGGAACAATGCAACTGACCAATTAAGAAAGGATAAAATTCGGCTGTTTTGTAAGCAAGAAAAGGTCATTATTGTGTTTTCTCTTAGCCAGTGAAACATATACTGTCTGTTACATGGTTCCCGTGTTGAAGGGCTGAGGAGTAAAATTAGGTGATTGATTATTCAAGTATTGTGTTCACTAAAGATGTATTCTGTAGTCAGAGGACATTTGCATATCCATCTGTGTCTGTTGTATTCCTGTTTCTGGCAGAAGCGACTGTATGGTAAAAAACACTATAACCAGAATTATTCAATCCATTTGTGGTGCAGCCAGGATTTTCTGGCAGGGCAGACACGACTTTTGATACAAGTGGACTTGGTGCATGTGTCTGTGAAACCAAAGATGATCTGTTTTATTTATCAGGGGGTTTTCTTTAGCATGTTCATCTGGAGAAGGACAATCTTTTAAACATTGAAGGCTAGGTATACTTTAACTTATTGGCTGAAAGACGCAATTCAACCAACTACTACAATTCATTGACTCAAGATAAAAAGTGAAGGGAGCCCAATACAGATCTCTGTGTTTTACACATAACAATAGAAAATGTGTGATGAGTGAACATGCTTTTTGATAAGGGCATGCAGATTGTTGTTGTGTGCCTTGACAAAAGATTAGAATGGCTACTAAAAAGCAAACTAATTATCACCAACAATGATAATAATGTCTATATACTGCCACCAGAAACTGAATGATATGTAACAAGCATACCAACTGTCGTCGTCATAGATGCCATTGGTAGCAGAAATGTGGAGGGCTGCCCTCTGACAGGTACACTTAGAAGTAATTGTCATAGGCAAATGAGTATACGTCATTTCATCAAAGTGAATAGCAACTGCATAACATGAAACAGATGATGTTGACTTAATTTAACATATCTAAAGTGTGATGGCTGGAAAGTTTTGAATGCATCATAACGATGAGCATAACTCTGTGTGCATGATTTCTCCTCTGCCACAGAACACTTCAATGCATGCAAAGTAACTGCATAATATGAGCATTTTGAAGCCGCAAATGCAGATTAAAGTATATCCACTTTTCTCAACTAACATCACTACTTCATGCACACGCCTGTTCCCTAAAAATATGCTAAACAGGGTTCTTAAGGTCCTGGAATTTTGAGAGCATATCATTTTGTATTTCAGTATGTATTGTAAATGTATGACAGCCTGTCATGGAATGCAATCTCATGTGAGAATAAAAGCCAGAACTGGTTTATTACTTCAAACCTGTCATGAGATCTCTTTTTCAAACAAAATGTGATCGGTAGCAATTTATTAATTTATCTTCACCACTGGCATTTCTCTAGGTAACCTCCCACACCACCGATTTTAGCCCAGCTGTGCCATTGTAGAGGTGAACTTGCCATATGCAATCAGTCGTATTCCTACCATGAATTGGGCAATCCAGTCCGACCTTCTAGGCCACGCCCCCGTTGCACATAAACGAAGCAACCTATGATCTCTGCATTCTGCCATATGATTGTACTGCTTTCAGATTTAGACAGCCCAGGCGAGCCTGTGTGATGGCTACCTGCGTGTAAACCTTGTTTGACACCTGCATGTATCTTTACTATGTTACTATGCACAATGTGCATAACATTTCTAAATATGCAAATAAAAGTATTAAAAGCTATTTGAAAAGAGGGCACTTAAAGTCTTCTGATCAGGTCCAAGCACGGAATATTCACAGTTATTAATAGGCGTTATTTGCAATTGTGTCTAGCAGCCGGGTCTTGTAGCAGAGGCTTTCGGTGCTTTTCATTAGAACAGAGTGCACCATGCGCAAAAGGGCTCTTAAGATGGATGTACAGCTTCTGAGCACACTTGTAAATTGCAGAATTAACAGCTAACGGCCTGCAGACAGAGAAGGGAAGTACTGTTCAACAAGATTTGTGTTTATTCCTGTGCCCATTTCAATCCATGGAAGACCACTAATAGGTGAAAATTGTTTATTTTATCTAATGGAAGAACCTGGTATGCAGCTATAGTCCTAGGGCTAATCGGGCACTTTGAATTGCTTCCCCCCCCTGGACTGTCTGCTTCCCCCTTTGACAGTGCGTCTTGTCCATTTACATGTGTTAGTGTGTTTACTAGGGGTGTACTGAACTTCGGCTTCGAATAAGTATTCGGCCGAATTATGGCTGAAAAAAAGCTATTCGGCTCTGGCCGACTAATTTCTTGCTATTCGGCTCTTGCTGAATACTTTGACATTCTCATTTGAATACAATGCAACATGAACTGAGAAAGGCAAATATAGACTTCAGTTTGCAAAACTGAATAGAATTAGATGACACAAACTGCTATCACACAGCTGAAAAATATCTTATATTGTGTTCTACTCGTTAGGACATGTTTTGTTAAAGATTCTTAGACATAAAAGGTGCTCATCTTGTATACTTAGCCTGCAATAATACAGGAATATCTTTAATTTTGGCCAGTGCTTATATACAATGTGCACTTTTTTCAGTTGGAAAAAACTTACTGAAAGAAATGTGCATAGATATTTTCAGTTCCTGTCATGTCACTTCCCATTGTGTACGTCATAGTCCCCCCTTTTCTTTTTTTAAGGACTTAAATCCTGAGTTTAATCTTACCTGATATTTTATCAGGAATTATAAGTTGCATATGTTTGTGTATTGGCGAGAAAGAGTGGCTAGGACAAGTGAAATGTGAGCAGCATTTGTTTGGGTGGGGTGAATAGTTGTGAGATGGAGTTCACACATTTCAGATTTCCTCTTGACTTGTGCCCTGTATGAGCCGACATGAACCATTTTATACATTTCTATGTGAGCTGCTAAGAAGTTTCGAAACTCGACCGCATCGACTTTGCAAATGGATAGGGAATGCAATGCGTCTGATTCACAAAGGCAGTCCTTTCGCATTTGTGAAGCCTCCTACTTTAACTGGCACTGAATATGCAACAATCTTCTGTACATTTGGTCCCTTCATTTTGGTTAAATCTGCTTTATTTCTGGTTTTTATACTTTAAAGATGCTACCTTAATTACAATGAAGAGAAATAAAAGTATAGAATGCATTTAAAATGGTGCTTTATTTTTTCTTAATAAGTGTGTTTTTTGAAGTTTGGAGCATAATTTATTAAATAAAGCAACTATTCGGCTTCATATTCGACTTTGGCCGAATAGTTGACAAACTATTCGGTATTCGGCCGAATACTAAATATGCTATTCAGTACAGCCCTAGTGTTTACTTCACTTGTTAACAGCAGTAATGTCTCCCTCCACACTCATCCCCTCCACTGCATGGCATTTGGCAGGCTGTGTCTGGCTAAGTGAGGGTGGGATGTTTCTACCTCACTATGATCCATGATCAGCTTATCGAATGAGAAAGTCTGGAAGCCCTGGTTATCTCATTGTGTGTGGTATTCGTTGATGCTGCTGTACAGCATGGCGAATGCATGCAGTGGTTGTGTGGCATGGATGGAAAAGGGGATTTAGGATTTTAAGGAAAGCTAGCAAAGGTTGGCGAAAACTTCTGCTCAAGATCGTTCACTCAGTCTGGCACAGTTCATAATGGAGTCTCATGAACGCTCTGAATTATAACATCATGCATCACAACTATGGAGTGGCTGTATCAACAGTGGTTGACTTCTATGCCTAACTGAGCTACAACTCTAGTCAGTGTCTGCTCCTCAGTTTTCCCTGGTGCATTATTCTAAAACTAAAACACTAGGATCAGTATTCAACACTAACATGTAGTAATCTAGAATACTGTCATCACATCTGTAAAGACTGGAGGGGGCATCTGTACTTCTGCCCTCTATAAGGTAGGGCAAGGGCACGGAACACCGCAGCAAGGTTCTCAATTTGGTAGCAATGGACGCACAGCCAGGCTTAGGCATTCAGGAGGTGATGAAGGCAAGTTCTTAAGTACAGTGTTTCCCCAAAGCCCACACAAAGGAATGTCCACACACTATGATAGGTGATAACACAGCTTCTTTATGTAAAATAAGGGTTCAGGAATATATACACAGATAAATAATAACACTTTTTACTGGGAATACTTATACAAAAAATGTCAAATAGATGCACTCTATGTGGCACCACACATTACTTAAATCCAGTAATAACTGCACTACCTTCAGACAAGTTTAAATAGGCAGGTGGATTCTTAAGTGAGGTGTAACAGCATAGAATGGGGAAGAAAGGCAGGTTAGTTGTGAACAGTGGCAGAATACTTTCTTTAGCTTAGGCAGAATACTTTCTTTAGCTTAGATAGATCATTCTGAGTGAGGATCTCCCCACCTGGGCAACCTGTAATGGAAAAGTTAGGGAGTAGCGTATGTTGTCTTGTACAGCCCAGTCCAATAAGGATCAATAACCTTGTGCTTTCTTTAAAAGGTTCTACCACCCCAAAGTACATGAGAGGCCACAGGAGAACAGGATCTGAGACGACTCCTGGACAACTAGAAGATGCTCTTCCTCATCACTGTACCTTTGGTGCCTTGGCAGGCAAAGTGGCAGAGTTTCTAGGCTTTGCTCGATGATTCCCCCCGAGGATGGCCCACTGGGATGCGGAGTCCAAGAATAACAAGGAATGAATGTCTTTCTGAAGGGCAGCAGTTTCACTCTTCACGGTGCTCTCCTTTGGTCGACGATTTTTCCAAATGTAGAAGTCCGGTGAAGATGAAACTTTCCATGGGCTCCTTAAAGGCTTAGCAGATGAAAGTAAGACCCCTCGAACCTTTTGAAGACTTCTGGCGTTGATGAGTGCTTTGGTCACTTTTGGTGTCGGATTTTGGAATATCATGGTTTTGCGACCTTCGGTTCTTCAGTGTTGCAGTCACAGTACGGACACCTGGATGGCTTCTGGTGACCTGGACTCAACCACTGGTGTGTACCTGGTGTGTAAGCCTGGACCCACAGGATTTTTTTGTTAACTTCTGGTGGCATGAAACCCACTGGTGGACCTTCCACTGCACTAAACGACTCTGGGCTCTCTCCGGCAGGAAGAAGTCATCAATGGTGATGTCAAGGATGTCCTTTCAAAGGTTCTTAGGCAGTTTGGAACTTTTGCAGCCACTGGTGTCCAGCAGCACTATTCCAATGTACCCCCTCGTCTAGGCGGTAGACAGCAACGGCTTTCAGCAGTCACAAAACACACCTCGGACCTTGGGTGACACCAATGTACTTCTCTTGATTGAAATGTCCGGCACTCTTCTTCTGGACTTTGAAGACTCCTTCTCCAGGTGGAAGGCTCACAGACCTGGCTTCCAGGATACTTCGATGAAGAGCAGCAGGTTACATAATGGTTCCTTGTAGCTTGGGGAGAGGTCACCTGTGCAGGTCCTCTCTGGAATCAGTCCTTGGTGGACATGACAGCTTTCAGATTACAGCAATTATGTATTACCGTTATATGTTTTTATCAGAACAGTGTTTAAAGTCACCTTTCAATGTCTGAGTTATTTGAGTCTGCAAGATTTCCATTCACTGTTCAAGACCAGCTTCTTTAGAAGCATCAATGATGAGCTTAAACCAGCTAACACGAATAATGCTATCAGAATCCTGGTACCACTCCTTTACCCTCAACAATCCTGGAATAGTCCCAGAAGTAATTGAATGTTTTTTTGTCTCAAAGACTGTCGCTTGGAAGAATGTGCTTCTTGAACTGGTGGGTTTAGGCACCAAGTAAGATCCAAAACAGGTCTAAGTGGAGTGAAAAACTAGGGGTCAGCTCGAGGGAAATCCCCCATGCCCAAGAAACAGATGAGTCCAGAAATGTGACAAATTATTGCTTTTATTAGTAGATTTCAAAAGCAGGGATAGGCACACAGATTTCTGCAGCTTCCAATACACTTTCAACTTGTTACAGGTTGGGAACAGAGTTTTATTCCATGATGACATCACAACCAAAAGTTCCATTCCTGGACCTCAGATGAGATGGAATTGGGTGAACAGCATGGGCAGACATACACATATCAGGTAGCTCCATCTATAACCACCCACAAGAGGCCAGCATGAGCTTTCTCAGCTTGGGAAAATTACCAGCACATGAGCACAATGATGGGAGGAGAGAATGGCCTCAGGGTACCGTCTGTTTCCCAATAAGGTTACCAGCTCTCCGACTCTTCTGTACCTGAGCAAGGACATTCCTTCCTGCAATGTTATGCTGTGTGCCATTTTTCCATCTTCTGTCTTTAGTCTGATGGGAACAGCAGTGTCTGCCTGCCTTGGATGAATGAGCCTTGTTCCCCAGGTTCAGATCACGTGTATAGGGACCATAGATTTGAGTTATATGAAGAATTTCAGCTCCCAGCTCTTGCCGGTGTTTTTATGTTTTCTGTTGACTCGAAACACTGTCTCTCAGCATCCTAGGCAGGGTTGGACACAATAACTTCACTGCCAGCTCTGTCTGTCTTTTTCAGGGAAATCAGTGATCAGTGTGTTTGGAGCCTTTCCAATGCCTTCCATTCATTTCAAAGAAAGCTGTGGCTTCCATCTTCATTTTCATGGCTGCTCCTGTTTGTTGCTTTTAGGCATCAACAAGCAGTTTGTGTGTGTTATTTTGCAACTAGCTAATGCCTCTATTTGTCTGTGTTCAGCTACGTCACCTCTTCATGATAACTTTGGTGATGTCATACAGTTATGGTCTGGAGGGCTGCTTCCGTGGGTGGCATTTGCCATCCTGGTGGCATGCTAGGGTGCAGGGATTGAGGCCCCCACAACAATCCACCCTCTGGTCCACATACTGAAAGCCCCTCCCCACTGATGGGTGTCTTGTGGTTCCACACCTTTGCCACCCCCCTCATGTCGCTTGAGCTCCTTCTGGGTTGGTTCGTGTTCCAGGTCATCTCCTCCTCTTCACCCTGCTCAGCTTCAGTGAACTCTTCTTCCTCCGATGTGCATCCAGTTTGGGTATTCCATCAATTTCTGCATTTTTTTGGGGGTGCCATAAAGGCTTGTGTGTTCAATGCACCAGAGTACATTCTTCTCCTCCGTTTAGGTGGCATCTGCATGTGACCTTCAGGCCCAATTGCGGTCTGCAAATATTGTTGCACCTTTTCTCGTGCCATGTACCCCTGAGATGTGTCTGCAGCCTCCAATCTTTATTGAACCTGCATCCTGGCAATGTAGTGGTGTTATTCCTGAGGACATTCTGGACAGAGGCCCGCCTTGTTTTCTACCCATGTGAGCTGCTTGAAGTTCCTTGACACTCCTTGATGCTTTCATCCTTCTCTCTCTCTCTGCACCATCTCCACTGGACCTGCCAGGAGCACTTGTGCTATGCATCCCTGCAGCCCTTCGACCCATTCTTCTCTTGCAAACTCCTGTCCATATACTGGTAGCTGGTATCTCTTGCAGCATTGAGGCAGGCCTCCTATCTCTCTTTTCTGCTCTTGATGCACTGCAATTCCCCTTGTGTTACAATTCCTTTGTCTGGGCCTTTCAGTATGTATTGTAGCAGGTCATCTGCATTCAAACAATCCTCTATCATTATCCATGTTTTAATATAACTGTCCTCATGGGGCTTTATCTTCCGTGTCATTCATCATAGTGTAGCCTGCTTCCTCTGGAACCGCCAGAGAAGTCTTGGTTTCTCCTGGCCTGGGAAGTGGAAGAACACAGCCCTCCCCTGAAGCCTCCCTCCCAAAATGGGTCATGTGCTGGTACCATATATATCGTTAGAGGTGTATGCCATATTGGTCATACAAGCACTGATGTTTTTAAAATTGATAATGACGCTCCATTGGAGCTGCTTCATTTCTTTATGACACTATTAAGGCGTCAGATCATTATGGCAAAATTCAGGGGACATGATGATCGATCAGGTGCATAATGCAGGCATAATATTGTTCCTTCTTACTCCTAGGTGGGGACAGAAGTAGAGACAGCAGAATAAAAAACAATCATAGACACAATGTTTTCCAGCATTGTAGTTCCACAGGTTGAAAGTGTGTGCGACACAATTTCCTAGTTACTCATTTTTATTTGGTTGTTTCACTAATGCACATGTGTGACCCTTGCCGCCACAAGCAATGGATGTCACTTGGGTGATGCTCCAGTAATTCTGGCGAGACCCATCAGTCCATTTGTAATGTTTTTTTGTTTTTTTTTAAGTTGCCACCCCAAATGTATTTTGTTCTCTATCCCAAAGTTCTTTCTATTGTCCCTGTCCTCCTTTGTAATTTGCTTGGACACCATGTATATTGTGAGTTGCTCCATGTCCAGGAACCTTGAATACAAGGGCTAGGCAGTAGGACAGTCAATGTATTGGGAGAACATTAGTTATAGGGGACATAGGGGGAGCACACAATCAAAGGGTGTTTCTTATGTCTCAGCTTGTGACATCTGGGCATTAGGCTGGCTCCCATAGGCCCTCCTGGCGATAGGCCTTCTTTCTCTGCTGGTTGGCTCGGGTGCATGGGTCATTCACTGCACATTCCACTGGTATTTGGTTAAATGTCCCTTTAGCCTCTTATTTCCCTATTTCTTTCACCTACTTCACATCAAACATGCCTACTACCGAATCCACTTTTACCCTTAATGTCATTCATTATGTCAGTGCTCTCCTAGTTTCTCTGAAGCATTATCTGTCCCATTTTTCCTTAAGTGCATGAGAGAGACAAATAACACAATTAAAACAATAGTCCTTTTCAAGTCCTTGCCACTTCTGTTCTTCTTCTAGGTATATCCTTAAGCTCGGTTAATTCATCCTGTAGAGGCCAAATGTGGACAAAAGGTCATACTACAGTTATGGGCAGAATGTTACTCCCTTTTTAATGAGCTCTCTCTACTCCTGTGTGTGGTGCCTTGGCCAGCACATGTGATGAGTAGCTGGCATTCTCTGTGCCTATGTGATTGTGATTGCTTTCATGCGATGTCCAAGATGCTTCCTTTTTTCCACTAGCGCTGAACTTGACCCTTTCTGTTGCTGTCTTTGTTGGCCGGCCTACATGAGTTGGCTTTCTCTTGGCATTTTTCCCCTTGTCCATCTTCTTTGTGCTGAGGTGTTCCTGCAAAACATAGCTGCCACCTCCCTAACAGTTCTTGACACTGAAACAGACGGACAGTGGGAAAGGAGCATGCAGTGAGGCGCAGACAAGCACTAAGGAAGGGATAGGCGGCATGGCCACGAACAAATGGTTAGGGGGACAGATCTTCCTGAAATTGGAAGGGAAGACAATGGGAGAAGCAGCGGGGGGCGACCAAAGAGATGGTGGGCCTTAAGCGGAGCAGCAAAGCAAGGAACTGGGCAGAGATAATGGAAGTAATGGAAGAAGTAAGAAGGAAGAGCGCCCACGCAAGGAGGAGCGCGTGACCAGAGACATATGGACAAAGTGGGGAATGGGTATGGGAGACCATAAATGGGAGGAAGTGGGCAAACTGAGCCAGACAGCACTGTCACGCAGGACAGGACTGCCACTTTATTGGGCAGAATAGACATGAGGTCTTTCAAGGAGAGGGACAGTGAGGACCTGATTGACTTCGCAGGGAAGCCCAGTATAGACAAGGCGTCAAGGAGACTGAGCTTCGTTGAGACTTTTTGCACCAATATGGACACCAACTCAGCAGAGATGCAAGGGGAAGTGAGGACAAGTTAAGCAGGTTACCCAAGCATAAGTCAACGGGGAAATGCGTAGGCAGAGTGTGACCTGGGAGGTAGGTAAAGGACACATGGTGATCTAAGGGAGACAAGGATGATCAATCACAGCAGTCGAGGGATGCCTTATGCAGTGTAGATGACCTGGTCCCATATGTGCAGTGGCTTAGGGATCTTCCTGGGTGACCGAAGGAGGAACCAGCCAAGGCATGCACTGACATTAAAGATGCCGACAGACATGATAAACAGACCAGGGTGGCACGAAGGCCAAATGGGAAGATCAGTATCACACAGTTGCCCCGACTGGAAAAGAGAGGGGGGCGACCTCAATATATACCATGGAAGCACATAGAGAAAGAAAACATGAGTTTCAGGCTACCCTGCTTAACAGTTGGTGCAGGGAAATGGATGTATGAAATAAAAAGAATGACAGCGGGACAGAAATTAGCCGTGGGGGACATAAAGGTGCTACTAGCGTAAATACTCAGGGAGGCCGCTGATGATGTATGGAGAGGAGTGGAGTACCCAGGAGTAACCACCCAGGACACGGTGCTCAATGGTTAACCAGTTGTAAACTGCCGACCAGCCGTATGGCAAGCTCTAAGGACTCAATATCCAGACACATAAGACATTAATGCTATCATGGTACACAAAATGGGGGAAGACAAAGACCCCTTACACTACATTCAGATGATTCAAGATCTTTGGCGCCTTGATACATGAGAACAATGGGATAAAACAGTAGCATTATTTTATCACATATTATGCCATGGGCTGGCCAAGCAGGTGCAAAAGCAACTCAAGAAATTGGAGGGGATGGAGGCAAAGCCTTGGTCAGAAATACAGCTCACGACACTACACTATTGTAGGCTATTATAAAAGAATGCAAGGAAAAAGCAAGAGGAAAAGTGGCACGATGAAGCAAAGTTAGAATAGAGGAAGCTATCTAAATGCACCATGGAATGGGCCGTACTGAGTAGCATGGAATGACAAGGGACTCCACAGTTGCAGCACGCACTGCCACCCATGGCAGGAGGATTCATGGGGTAGTGGATTGCACAGCGTGGGTTTCAACCAAGAGGGGGGCAACCTACAGGATGGGGGTATTGGCCACAGATACATCACAACTAAGGGGAATTTCCAGTTTTTTTTCTTTTTCTCGAGGATATGGGTAGCAGATACTGCAGGGCCCAGGGGGATTTTCTGGGGGTTTCCAAGCACAGGGGAGAGAGTCACTGCAATGTTGGGAGTGCGGACAGATAGGACATTGTGAGTGTGCAGGAGCAGGGGAATGCAACAGAAAGGTGGGAGGCGTAATACCAGCCAAAGGGAACAGGGGGAGTACTACACACAGGACCAGGCACCACATCAAGGACAGGCATCGAACATATACCCACAGACACACCAGCCCATGGAACAGGCACCACAAATGCAAGCGCCTATGCAACAGTATTCACAGGCACCCCAGATGCAGGGTAGCCACAGCACGCATACACAGCACAGCAGATACCACAGATACAGAACAGCACACAATCAAACAACGGGACCATGGCACACACAGACTCCATGACAGTGACCCATTAGGAAGCTGGGGGGGTCACTGTGGTGGGGGGCAACCCAATTCTGGGAAACAGGATGCCCTTATACCCTCAATAGGACTACCCACAGGCGGACTTGATGTGTTCCATCCTATCGATTACACCCAACCCTGCAGAGTAGCCATGCATAGGGGTGTTGATAGGTGACAAAACGTTTTCCTTTCTTGTGGACACAGGGGTGACTAAATCCTGCATCCGGGAGGGGAAATATAGTTTGTCAGGTGATGCCATGAATGCTCAAGGATTCTCTGGGGTGACAGAAGTGGTTCCTTTTACAGATGATATTACACTTTCCATAGGGGAGCATGATCTATCCTTTCCCCTACTTTACTCCCGCCAGACATATGGCATCCTGGGCAGAGACATCATCAACAGACTCAACATAACCATTTGATTCAACAACAAGGGGATAGTGTGCTCCACACTGGGGATACACCTTCTAACAATTAGGGAAATCATTCAAGCCTATTGTGGACAAAGGGTACAGAGGGAGATACCAGTGGACAAGGAGCTGTTCCAATATGGGACTGAGATTGTAATAGCATGGCTTCCAGAGATTCAGGGGAAGATGTGGTGCCTTCCAAATGAATACTTATTCAGGCCAGCAATACCATTAGATGAAGTGGAAGGCATGATAGTGCCACTAGAATTAGAGGCAGTAATCATGGGAAATGATTGGATAGAAGTGCATGGGACAACTGACACAGTTACCATGGTGAGCAGTGATCACCATAGCAGAGGATACAAGCTGACCATTGTCACAGACAAAGAACTATTCAAAGACAATGGATCAGATCATGAGATGGTATTCGAAATGAGCATCACATATTGGGTGAAGATGCATTACAGAGAGGTGCCACAGAGAATGGCGATGGCACTGAAAGCGCTGTTGACTTTTCTGGCAAAAACATTTTATGGACCACCAGTGCCTATGATGTGGGTCTTCTGAAGGGGGTAGGAACAATGAAAAAGCTGAAACCAGGAGCGGTTTTACCATGAGTCTGATTAGAGAGATACAGCAGTGTTTGGGACTATGTAATTATTGCAGGACATCGGTATTTTACTACAGCACATGCACCAGACCCTTATTAACTGCACTAAACAAAGCACAGAAAGTGGAGAAAATAATAGGATGGACAACATAAATTACTGAAGCATTCAACGAGCTGAGAGAAGCAATATGCACAGCTCCAGTGTTAGGGATCCCAGACAATCAAAAGGAATTCTTCCTGTTCTCGAATGGCACTGGAGTGGTGAGGACAGCAGTACTGACAAAGAAGACTAGCGCGTGGCACAAGCCACTAGCATATTACAGCAGGAAACTAGATCCAAAAATGAGAGGACGCTATCCATGCGAATGAGCATTGGCTGCAGCCGCATTTGCAGTGAAAAAATCAGCGAGTATTACCATGGGATGCAGCACCACTCTTTATATGGAGCAAGCTCTCTTTGCAATACTGGAGAGGCCAAAGAGCAAATTGACAACACTGAGCACCTTGGGTATGAGGTGTTACTATTCAAATCAGGTCTCAACGTAGTGAGATGCAGACTTGTCAACCCAGCGACATCTATCACCGATGTTCTAGAGGAGGGTGACTAGGCACATGAATGCACTGTGAACCTAGAAGAATTCAGTGAATCTCGCAAAGTACAGGAGGACGCACTTGAGGGGGGAGACATGCTTTATATTGACGGGTCGTCAACAATTGACCAGACGGATAGGGAAATACATACTGGGACAGCAGTAGTGAGCTTGCAAGGAGACGGGACCAGTGAGGTACTGACACGCGCAACTGCCATCACACTACTCATCACAAGCAGCAGAATTGGTGGCCTTAATATTGGCATTGGAGTGTAGCAGTGGCAAGGAAGTGATGATTTATTCTGATGCAGTGCATTCTAGGCTGTTTTGTTGGATGAGGAGGGGCTCCAGACGTGCTGATTGATCACTGGTGCAGTGCACACTCTAAATGGGCAAATTGGTAGACATCATACATCACCCAGAGCGACTAGCAATAGTGAAATGCCAAGCACACACAAAAGAGGAAGAGCCAATCTCAAGAGGAAACAAAGCAGCAGGGACAGAAGCAAAATGTGCTGCATATTTTAGAGACTTTCTAGAAATTGAGGCTTTGTCACATGCATGTGATTATGCGAGAACCATGATACTCAGAGGGGGACAACATATTACTAGCGACACAAATTATGGAGCTGCATGGAGCTGCACCCAGGGAGGAGAAGGACCTGTTGCTTAGGAGAGGATGTACAGTATCTCCAACAGATGTCCTATGGCGACGAAACAACACAGGGAAAGCGGTTATGCCACTCGCATTATTGGACACAGCACTGGCACAATTACATTATCCAACACATGCAGGGAAGGAGGTTCTTGCTGCCCATATTGGAGAAAAATAGTTCTGTCCTAACTTGAGAGAAAATGTGGCTGAATTCATGAATAACTGTTTAACGTGCAAGCAGTTTACTGCAGGGCATACATTGAGAGTTGTGAGAGGAGCCAAACCTCGCCCAGTTGGTCCATTCCAACAAGTCCACATCGAATATGTCGACATGATCCAAGTCTGCCAAGGGTACATGATAGTGGTTGTTTGTCTATTTTCCCATTGGATCGAGGCTGGTCCTTGCTCTCATCCTGATGCCCTTAAAGCAGAGAAATTCATGTTCTGGGAGGTATTCCCACACTGGGGCATGTGTGGGGTCCAGCTTTCTGACGATGGCCCTAACTTTGCCAGTGAGATGTTTTAGCATATCACAATGTTGCTGAGCATTGAACACACATTTTCCTGTGCTCATCACTGTGATGCTGGAAATGCATTGGAGGGACAAGGCCTCCATGTCCTCATCCTGTACTCCCTTATCATGTGTGTTCTGTGTTGTTTTCTGCACAGGAGTCCATGTGGGACTCCTGGCAGTGCAGTTCTTCCTGTTTTTAGTTGTGGTCAACAGAGACCCTTAAGATACCCTTCTGACACCCACAGGTGGGGGTGCAACCCTGTACCCCCAGTGTATGTTTTTGGGCACCTATGTGTGGCCCACAGAGCAAGGTATGGGCTGGTGTCAGCTCCATGCTGAATTTGACACGTGCTCTGAGAATACTCCATTTTGGAATACCCAGGTCCTGCCATAGGAATCACTAGATTCCTGATAGGAGACAAGATGGCCCCTGTGGCCTCTTTGTTTTTATTACCTGTTACATTGTTTTCCCAAAGAATTGGCAAGCCCTGACTCTGTCCCTTCTCCTGACTGGCTTTTGGGTGGAAGAATCATACATGGTATTATGAGGAAGTCCAGGCCAGACTGGATGGAGCCTGCCCAGTGACTGTATGTTGTGGGTACCCCCTTGGGCGGGACCTGTGTGAATGGAGTGTGTCACCAATATGCACTTCATGTTATGGGTGTCTGGTATCTGTGTGTGTGACACACAGAATGAGACAGCCCTACCTGATACTGACATGAATGCAGTGTGGTGTGCTGAAAGGCTGGGTGCTTGCCCCAATCCACATTCCTTGTTATGGGTGTCTGGGTGGATGTGAATGGCCAGAATGCTATGTGAGCCTGATTGGCTCCCTGCCTGCATGAATGCCCTTCTAACTGATTGGCTGAATGAGCTTGGCTCAGCAGCAGTGTGAATGTACATCTGGGGACCTCACTTACTAACATTGTTCAGAAACTGAAGTTGAAACTGGAAGCTGCTCATCCTTGAAGCCCAGCTGGAAGAAGAAGGTTTGATGCTGAACTCCGTCGATGAAATCCGAAAGCTGTCGTGTCTGCCAGGGACTGATCCAAGAGAGGACCTGTTTAGGAGACCTCTACCCCAAGCTACGAGGGAACATCGTGCAGAAGCTGATCTTCATCAAGGCACCCTGGAAGTCAGTCCCAAAAGGCTGTCGACCGGAGACGGGGTCCGCCGAGAAGCACTGAAGTAAAGCACCAGGACATCGAAGCCATCGATGTCCATCAGCATCGACCGGGGTTTGTGGGAATTTCCATGACCGCTAGAAGCCTGTTGAGTCGTGTTGCCCAGAAGCGCGGACAGCTTGGCACTGTGCTGCTCGACAACTGCAGCCTAAACGCTCTACCATTGCCTAAGAAAATTTAAACCAAGGGTTCCCTTGTCATCACTGTCAACTACTTTCCCTTGCCACAGAAAGTCAACGTCGCCGACGACCAACGGAATCTGCTGGTTGGTTAGCCGCCAACTGAAATCCGCAAAGATGCCGACGAGTGAGGATCCAACCGTGGTCAAGGCCCAATTGTTGACGCCACCGCTGACACCCAACACCCGAGGCCGGGCCTATGCTTGTCACCAAGTTCTCTTTGAGGCACCAAACTCTGTCATTGAGGTGCACCGCATGGCTCGTCTATTCAGGACGTCCACAATCGATTATCGGGGAGCACCGCAGAATTGGAACCTGCTGTCCCCACGACGGTGTTCACAATTTCTTTGTGGAATCTCGACAACTGTGGCTCCTGCTTTAAAGGGAATCCACTCATGAGGAATCCATCAACGAGCCGTTGAAGAAAGCTCTGCTAACTCAGGTATATTGTGATAGTGGAACATTTTTGACCAGGAAACAAGAATATTTTAACATAAATGGACTGGGCTTGTTAATACACTTTGTTACAGGTTTTCTAGGTGGGGGGACCTCACACAGAATTAATTGTGCCTTAGTCACAAGAGAACCATTCTTCCCTTGTTTAATGTAACTTGTCTTCCTTGCTATGTCTTATGCTGATAAACATTACTGTTTGATTTGTATGCCATTAGAACTGTCAGCAGTTGCAGTATTTTAGACATTGTATATATTTGCCATACTAGATTTTCCAAAGTACAAAGTATGTTATTAATTGTGTACATATATTGAGCCTTATTTTTATATAAAGAACTGTTTTATCACATAACACAGTGTGTGGACATTGCGTTGTGTGGGGCTTGGGGTCTACACTGTACTTAAGAACCAGCCTGCATCACCTCCTGAGAGCTTAAGCCTTGATTGCTTGTCCTTCGCTACCCTACAGAGAATCTTGGCTGGGGTGTTCTGTGCTTCTACTCTGCCATATAGGGGACAGGAGTACAGATACCCCCTCCAGTCTTAACAGTCACCCACAAGCAAACATGGTGTGTGAATGCCTCACTGGCCTGCTTAAAGAAGCCATAGCCAAGACTAAACATATTCTCAATAATAATTGGTGCATTGCTTGCCTTTAGCCCTGTTCGCATTGCACAACAAACCCAGTTCGACCACAATTTAACACCATACGAGTTGGTAACAGAATGATGCATGCAACTTCCCTTGGCTCCTCCCACTATGGCAGTGAAGGACACAGAAAGTGCAGCAAATGTATTGGGTTGGGAAATGTATGAATATGTGACTTCCTTGCTTGCTATTGCCTCTTTCTCTCTCGCTAGATACAACAACACCAGGAGGACTTGAAGTCGGCAAGGAATGTGAAAGCATCAAAGCTTGGAGGACTTACTTAAGCAGCCACCTGTATACCCAGAAGACACAGATTTGCGGGTTCCTATACCGTAGAGAACGTGGCTAAACAAGCAATTAAACTAGTTGGAAATAGTGTTTGGAATAATCTGGGGGACATCAAGCCATATAAAGCTGTGGCCTCACCTGGCAATGATATTGACAGGGCCAATGATCCTCAACAAGAAGGGCAAAGAGACAATTTGGAATCAGCACTACCCAGCCAAGGACACCCGATGGTTACTCGCTCACAGGAAGCCGAATTAGGGCAAGAACTTCCTACACTTCCAGAGAGAGGGTATACTGTCTGTTTGATCATTTTCTCTCTGCAAACATTCATCGTGAACGTGCAACTGTCTTATTGCATTTCTTCCATGCTGCCCACTGATTCACATCCTGATAACTTCCAAAGCAAATTTGTTCAGTTCATTAGAAGGTCCAACAGATTCAATCTACATCCTGCTAATGTGTATTATCACGTTTTCATAGCATATTTGACCCAAGCTTACCCACCACTCAAACAAGGAAACCCATCTTTCATTACAGTACTCAGAGATCCTAGAATTAGAACTGTGTGGGAACACTTATTAAATGTTGCCATGACAGATTATATGATCAACCGGGCATGAATTACTACAACACTAACCCATTAACGCACAGTTTTTGTGCATTTCAGGTGGGCAACTGAATTCTTCAAGCTGCACAAGATTCCAAGCAGCACAGGTAAATGGAAGAGATTATTAAAACATGCTCATCCTGTCTTGTATCTTATTTCCAAGTGGAGTTTTTGCATTTCTCTTTTGGTGAAAATCTGTTGTATGTAATGAAACCGCTGTATCCTCTCCTAACATTACCCCAACTCCAGCAGGTGGAACGACCATGTCAGGTGGACAGGGGAGCACTGTAAGATTGGTAAGGAGAGGTAAGTGCAGTGCTGACACAGACATGGGAGGGATGGACCTATATCTCACTGACACTGCTCGAGTGTGTAACAATTTATGGTACAAAAACAAACCAAAGTAGGTAAAGAAATCACTGGGGAGAGCTGCTATGTCTGCTCACTAATCCCATATGCCATAAGTGCCTCCAGAACTTTATAGCAACTGAAATACCAGCAGTAAGAGCACAATGCCTCATGTACCTATCATTGGTTACAACCCGAGGAAGAGTCCAAGGGAGAACCGCAATATTGAGATGGATATCTCAAACAACATTCCCCTATGAAGACAGCTACATAAAGACTCTTGACATGATGAACAATTCTGGCAGTTAGACCAAGCTATACAACACATAACTGATGCCCCACAGAAAGGAGAGATAAAAACAATAACACTGAAGAAATGACCAGGCCGAAAGAGGGGGGGTCAAGGAAATAGGAGTAGAACCAGGATGTTGGGAAAGACCACAGATGCTTGTTTATGGCCAAGTTTACACAGCAGAAGGATGGAAAGTAGGAGTAGTAGGAAGAAAAGCACACACCCTAGTATAAGCACCAGTGAACACAGTGCAAGGAGAAAATGAGAAGTGCCTGAAGGAATGGGATGCGAGCACTAAGTTGCTTACCTGGGTAGACCAATGCCCATAATACCACTGAAGAAACCAGCATTGTGTTACCAGAATGAAGGTGCAGTAAAGGTTTGAGATAACACAGAGTGTAGGTACACAGAAAAGCACCCAGCAATGAAGGTACGCACAGCAGTATTAATGGATAACTATTGGGCATGTGGATCCAAGGCATAGAAGAAGCTGCCATCCAACTGGAGAGGAGTTTGCTTGTTGGTACACATCAATATTGCAGCAATGGTGGTGCCACAGAAAGATGCGAAGATAGACTACTTCCCTAAAATGGGTACCAACACAAGAAAAAAAAGGTCTGTGGGAGTAGACAAAAAAGGGAAGAAAGAAACAGTCTGTGGAAGTGAGTAAAGATAGACAACTATTTCTCATCAGAATCAGAAGCATCACTAGATAATGCACCACCTGAACATCGGTTATTCAGGAGGACAGAGACGTTTTTCGTGTCAGTGGTTCCAGCTGTACAGACACATACAAATGCATAATGGCTGCAGCAAACCAGATGGGAATTGAAGCAGACAACAAACTCTACAGTGAATGGCTTCAATGCAATAAAAGAAAAGCTCCGATCAGTAAGGGTGATGGCACTCCAAAACAGATATGTTCTAGACCTTCTCACAGCAATGGAAGGAGGAGTATGTGCCAAGGTGAAGAGTTCCTGTTGTACATTCATGCCTGCCAATGATGGAGAGAATGGCAACTGACAGAAGCTTATCGAAGATGCATGCCAAGATGGAGGAAAAAGCCAAAGGAAACAGAAAAGACCAAATCTGGTTGGTGTACCTATGGTCCTGGATGCCATCATGGCTGGCAAATGGTCTGAAAGTATTACTAGGAACACTAATATTAGTTTTAGTGGGAATGTGTGTGATGAAGATCTGCATTACACAATGCTGCAAAACTACTGAGAAGACTATATGATGAAGGTGATGGTGGATGTGAAAATGGGAGAAGAAAAAGACAAGAAAGTCGTAGAACGAAATAGCCTGAGAGACAGGATAAAGAGGTGTCCAATGTTCCTGACTGAGATGATAAAACCCATATGACAATGACCGATACTGGGGGAATGTTGGTGTGGTGCAACCCAGAAGGAGAATGTACCTATATGACCTGAAATTTCAATGATCATGCACATTTCTATGGACATCTTGAAGGAGTAACAAAGATATGGCTACCAAAAGCGAGTGTGACAAAGTATGGAGGATTGATCGACAAGTTGACCAGAGGGGGGACTGAATTTAGGGTCCCAGGAATGACCGCTAATCACCCCTATGAACATGACGGCCCAAAGAGTCAAGAACACACAAAGTCACTCATTATTAGGACACCCTGCAGGAGCACTTCTGACTGACATGTATGCAGAGAGATATTCTCTGAGACAGCCATTCCAACCTTATCCAGTGAATGTCTTTATGGATACAGGTGCCTCAACAGTGATCATGGATCCAAATGCCATAACAAAGGTGGTCATAATGGACAGTGTTGACTAAACTGTAGAGAAACCACTGTGCTGATGTCATTAGTGATACCACAACATAGCTGCATTAGTTATGAAGTACACTCACAACCATGAACACCTTACACAAACACACACTCGTATACACAAAGAATATGCTTACACAGATCTGTAGATAGAGGACAGATACATACTGTTGAAGCTTTTATTATGTTCTCATTAGGCAAGTGCAGCAATGCAAAACACAAGGCAACAAAGAGATCCAGAGCAAGCTTGCAGATACTTTATCACAATTAACCCTATGGAACTACAGGAGTATAAAAGGAGCCTGGTAGGACCAAGTATGACTAACTTATAGGAAACACAGCACAATATAAGTGTGTAGAAATGATATTATCAATCTAATGAAAATCACACGCTGCAGGACACAAGATGAGGAAAGCAGAACCAGGCTGCACAAATTGGGAAGGCCAGAGCTCGCAGGCAAGGTCAAAGATAAACAAGCTGTTAGGGAGAATTCTCCAAAATGGCTAATTTACCTTACCTACTGAGTCACTCAGCACCTTTGATGGATTTCTAGGATTTATTCTTTTCACCTGGTAAGAGTGTGAGTCTTTTTTTCCCACTCTTCCATGTGTTTTGCTGTGTGTGTTTAACATTTTTGTGTTCATAGACTGTGGAGCTTCACCTACTCCACAGGCATCATCTTTTTACTATGTGTTACACAGCACCTTCAGTGCAGTGACACAGGGTTGTCTTTTAGACTTGCCAACTAAGACTCCATTTTCTGGGACTGACTACTGCCTCCCAGAACATGTAAAGTTGCCATTGACTTTATTACTCTTTTTAAATCCACAGACCCAGTACAAATCATCTTACATGGAGTACTGGAAAGGGTTAATACTTATCCCTTTTTGTCAGTTTCTCTTGGGGCATTGTTTGCTCCCTTTTCATCAAGACTTGGCTGGTGGCAGTGGTAACTACCCCATAACAAAGGTGGTCATCCCTTCCATGTCAATAGGTTTTCCAAAGGTAGCCAGGATTTCTAATTTTCCAACAGTTCCACAGTACTGTGGTAACATTTGCCCAGTCATTCATACACCTACACAAAGAAACTGCAAGCGAGAGGAAATCCTGATCGCACTGTCTCCTCAGAGCAAGCTCGCATGCAGAAGAGGCATTCCAGGCACCAGGTAGGAGTGAGGAAAGAAGATGCAGTAGACAAGGGAGTAGCCGAAATGAGAATAATGTTCCATATGGTAGAAGGGGGTGAGAGTAAAGTAAGAAGTGTGAAGCACACACACATCTCCTGAAGACTGTGAGTGACTGTATTTTGGAAAACAGCCAGGAGGAAATCCAGTCAAACTGAGAAAATCCAAAGACTTGTGAAAACTGATGGTTGAGAACTGATTATGAACTGAGACTTGATCCCTGAGTGTTTGAGCAATTCAGTTGACATTCTCTGTTAATGATCTCTAGCAAACATTATCCTGTACCTCTTATTCTGTTTAACTTGATCTTGTTCTATTCATTTTAAATGGTAAATAGAGAGTCCTACTTTAAAGGTGGGTTTAAGCCCCGTGTTGATCGGACTGATACTGATTGGCTGCATGAAGGGCTAAGACTGGTCAGCTGTGATTTAAATTATTAAGGGCAAGCAAAATAATGTTAAGTACTGTGCCAAGAAAACACATGAGGCCAAAAATAATTTGCCTTAAAACAGAATAAGAACATATTTGCTTGATTTATTTCTTACTAGAAAAACAGAAAGGTTGTCAGCTAGAGATTGTAACTCATAGTTTGGACCCTAATACCAATTGAGTGCCACACCCGATTACAGTATCATACATACAGGCACTTTATTGCAAAAAATATCCTCTAGGGAGAAAAGGAAAACCTCCAGAAAAGGATTGACATGTTGCCTCACCGAGTGACCGAATAAAATGTGATCACCTCTACATTGATGTGGGCAAAGTTTATCTGTCATGTACCTGGGAAGCCTTGTGCAACCGTGAGAAGCAGTGATTGGCAATTGTGTGATAGACATTCCATTCAGATGAAGAAATGTATGACTATTTACCTGTCAAAATCATTGATATTTTTGGAAGGGATACTACACTGCTCCAAAAAGCCTACTTAAATTTAGGCAATGGCCACTGAGGGTACTACGAAAGTACAGTGCTGTTCTTTGTCGGGGCTTTACAGTACTTGCAAGAAAAATTTGCAAAAAAGCCACTATCTTAATATAATAAAGCTGATCTCGACACTTATGGCATTCTTGTCATTGCAATTCCTTATGGGGGCAAGCCTCCTACCATGCTGCCATCCCTCACGTCCCACCCACTACCCTAAAAATCAATAAAATAAGTGCCCTTAGTCTATCCCTCCTAAATAATGCGGACAAATGGCAAATTAGGACATGCAACGGCTGCAAAAACGTGGGCGGGTACCATTACACCTGGGCTATCATTGGAGCAACAACCGCTCCAACACTATTCAGCACACCACAAAAACATAACTAGAGAAAATACTGTATCAATCAAGCCATATCTACTGCAGTTTCATCCTCACACAAATGACTTACTGCGAGCACATGTCAAGTAGAAGTACAGATGTTTCTACTTCATCTACCCCAGATTCAACCTACACCTGTTCAAAGGAGGGTTGCTTCAAAAGACCTTCAACAGAAGTATCCAAGGACCTTGCATTCTGTGTCAAACTCTGGCATTGCTTTCCCTCCACTGGTGTATTGTTGCACTCCATGCCACCTGCAAACCAATCTGAAGATTTTGCATTTTCAGGGGACACCATTTCTAACCTTCTGACACTTGAGTGAAGTGAGTTACAAAAAACATCTGTCCAATGGGTGTCCATGAAGATGGGGTATACAAATAATTGCCCAGCTACTTTGCTCATATTCTTTCCTACAATTTCATGCAGGCAGGGTGTAGCCTGTGTTGGGGAAGGGACTGATCTATGTTTAGGAATGCTTAATGGCCAGAGACAGTACCTGGAATGTGACAGCAGTTTGCTTAGTGACGTGTCAAGTGTATCTGGACTAAATAATAAGACTTGGGGTGTACACAACATACCTGTAAATGAAAAATGAAATGTTTGATTGGCATGAACGAATAAGCACATGTTGTCCAGACGGATGCACAATTGTGTTATACCGCAATAAGCCATGTATAGATGCTCGTCCGAGAAAATCACAAACTGCAGCCTGATTGCATTTGCAGTATGTTTGCGCGTACACTGCCACCCTCGAGTTCCAACCCATAAAGGGACCATCGGCAGTCGTTGATCAGATACAGCATTGCAGGCCTTCTCATCTGATGTCAGTGCTCTGATCATTCATCACAGGCAAAGACCCAGCAGAGGCATTCCTTTTTTTTTATTGATACAACTGATGTTAAATCAACTTTTCAATATTATTAACAACATTGCAATTACATGATAAAATGAAATTAGAAAAATCTAAGTACATAACTGTTGGTTTTAAAACTTGAATATTATCAAAATGAAGAATTATGAGAAGATACTAAAACACAGAATTAGAGAAAATTAATGAAAAGAAAATAATGTAAAACAGTTATACAATTAACAGTGTTCATTCAGCTCTGTTTACAATTGCATGTGAGACCTGCTCATGACAATGTTATTTTCGCATCATCTAAGCTGCATGTAAAATCAAGTTTAAAAAACTGCAAAAAAATCACAATTGAGTTGCCAATGACTTGAGTTTGGGAGTGAAACATTATTTTCCATAGTTCATCAGAATTTAAGATTTCATGTGATGAGAAATGACTTTGAAGTATCTTATTCATGGTTCTATTAATTCAACACATTCAACAAACAAATGTCTAAGCGTTTCACTCTGATTTTGACAGAATCGACATTTTTCCTCCATATGAAAACTCATTTTATGTTTATATTTGACTTCATTCGTGTACCAGAGATTAAACTGAAACCGCATATAGGCAGATCTATATGCAGGACTCGGGGATCTCACTATGTAGGCAGCCAAGTCACCACATTTCTTATTATTAAATGGATTTCTTTGAAAGTCTTCATCCATCCTGCATTGTGCTCTAGTTCTATTCCAATCTGTCTGCCACAGTTTCATTTTTGGTTTAGTCGGATTCGTGATCAAAAATCAATTGAAATATCAAACTCTTGCAAAATAAGCTGAATTTTAGTTCTCCATTGCATGATGAAGCTGTGATTGGATTCTTCAACATACGTGGATATAATAGATAATACATTAATTGAATTTCTTGTTAGTATACATTTACGATATAGGACACATAACTTCCAGGTATATATACCGTATAAAGACAATAAACCCAATTAATATCTCAATATTGGCATAGGTAACAAGGTAGGTAGCATTAGGACAGTCTTTCAAGATTTGCCCTCAATTTTCTGCCAATATTCATTCGATCTATAAGCCTTAGATTCTGCGCCATACATATCAGTCGGTATTGTCTATTGCCTGTATTAGGTGAGTGTAGGTATAATTGAGAACTTACCATACTTCCAGTTAATTATTTTGGCTTGGAAGATTGCAGAGGCGATTTTTCCTTTTAGCTTTTGCAAATATGGCTTATCAGAAGGATGATAATTTATGTTTAGCCCAAGATAAGAATATTCGGTTACTATAGGAAGCAGTTATTTTTCTAAGTACCAATTGTAAGGTTTTTTTTCCCCTCCTATTTATTTCACCCAACCAAATAGTTTCAGTTTTCTTGGTGTTAAGAGTCAAGTGGTTTACCATTGCATATTGATCAAGTGTGTTGAGTAATGTTTGCATACCTCGTGCAGTTTTCGACATCAAGACTAAATCATCTGCTTATAGCAACAACTTCATTTTTACATTGCTTTCCCATCTTATGAGAGTCAGTTGTTAGGTTGAAAAAAACATTGACCAATGTCGGCAATAAAGAAAGTGAAGAGGGCTGAAGAAAAGGTGAACCCCTGCTAGGTGCGTTTCAATTGGAGTAGGGAGTAGGCCTGCAGTGAATAACCGAATTTGTATAGTGGTTTGCCTGTGAAACTGATACAAGTATTTAAGAATATGAGCAGGACAGTTGGCATTCAGTAGCTTTTTGAGTAGTAATTCTCTCAGCACTGAATCAAAAGCTATACTGAAGTCAACAAAGGCAATGTACAAGTCCTGCTTCTTGTACTGTTTGTTTGCCTTGATCACATTAATAATCAACAAGTTTACACTCATACCTAATCCCAGGATAAATCCCATTTGAAAAGGATTTTGTAATTTGCGTTTGTCTAACCATTGATTAAAATGTCTCAACAAAAGGCCTGCAAACATTTTTCCCATTGAGTCTAGAAGTGCAATTGGTCTATACGAGGCCGGTTTGCCTCTGTCACCTTTTTAAAGACCGGCATTAAGAACGATATCTTCCAGGAGTTGGGAATTATTACTGTTTACAGTATTAGATCAGATGTAGAATACCAGCCCAAGCCTCAGGGTGTTGTTTGAAGGTGGCATTTGTTATCCCGTCAGGTCCGGGAGCCCTAGACAGGCTCATATTAGATATATAACACAATATGTCATCTCTTTCAATAAAAAAGTGATTCAAAACCACCAAATTGTCATGGTCCAGGTCACATTCAACAAAAGGTGATTGGTAGATTTCTGGACAATATTCTATTCATTGTTGTTCCGAAAAAGTGTTTATTTAAATCTACAATTGAGTTTTATTAGTGGCGTCATTTAGTAGAGACGATACACCAGCAGAAAGATTTGGTTAAACATTGCTCACCATCCTTCTGCATCTGTAAAGATCTTCTTGCTCGTAACCAGTTCTTGTAGGAGCATTTTAGATGTTTAGTCTCTATTCGTCTTCACAAAGGAGAGACATCTGTAATTCTTCTAATGTTCTACCTATGTCAAATCATTCTCAATTTCATCTCTGGATCGAATGCATGAAAATGCTTTTAAATGGTTTGTGTGTCGGTTACTTTAGTTTTCGTGAATCTTTGCATCACTGTTATATAAACGCTTCCAACCTCATTACTATGACAAAGGTTTTTCTTCAAAGTCATTTGAAAGTTTGCTAGACTCACTTCAGACCACTTAATTCTAGACCGACCATTATTTATGAGAAATTTGCGCTGATTTTTTATCATATGTAAGCCACCAAGGGGGCTAGGCCAGGACCATATAAGACACAGTTGTTTATGATCACTATGATCATTATATAGGACTTCAAGCGTACTAACATTGGTCATGAAAGAAGAGTCACTATAAATATAGTCAATTAAGGCTTTCTGAAGGCCCCTTTGCCAGGTGCATTTCAAAGGAATGTCACCTGGCAATGTACCATTTAAAATTAAGAGATTTCGCCCCATCATGAGATTATTCCATCTCCGTTTAATGGTCTCCTCAGGTCCACTTCCCTTTATTGAACAATGGAGATTCAAATCTCCAACAATCAATGTATGTGTAGAGTTGCCTTCCTGGCTTATAACGTCTAAAGAAGCTTCAATTTGAAGACTAGTTCTCAGTACATAGATCAGCACGATCCCAGTAGATATTACGCATCGCAATTGTTATGGTATGCCAAGTGATTTTGACAAGTTGAACGTAAGGACTCAAGGATAAGCATTGTTAAAGTTTCAGACTTCTGGATTTTTTAGTGGCCACCATTAGTCCGGCCATTGGTCTTCCCCTTTCGGCAGTCTTCGCTGGAACCATGGATAGAGCGAAGTTGTCCCACACGGGGCGAAGGTAAGCCAGGACTCCTGAACTACAGTTATATCAAAATTCTGTAAATTATTTGTGCTTGAATTCAATAAATGACGATGGCCTCTAGTATTCCAAGAAACTAGACAAAATGTTTCCACTTTTATGCATTGTTACGTTTGTGGAAGGCAGTTGTTTTGACCACAATTCAAGACTGTTCACTGATGACCAGTATAATCTTTCCTTGAATTGCCAACGATAGTTGATTTTGTTTGTTCGTTTATTTGATTGTATCTAGAAAACTCTGTTGAAGTTGGAGTGTCTTTAAGTAATAGGAACCATAGTTCATATAATGACTCTCTTGACTTCCAAAAAGTATTGAGCACTCCAGATCTAATTGTTAAGTGGGCAATAGTCAAGTCATTGTCATTAATGAATTCAACAGCCGGCTGATTCATGGAATAAAAGTGTGCCGAAAAGGGGAGCGCAAGCGGGAAAATCGCAGCGCAAACGTGAAAATCTTAGTGCACGCTTGCAAAAGCCACGCACATCAATTCATGGAATTTAGTGCGCGTGTAAATCCTGGGATGTGCGCTAAAATCGTGGTTGGTGCACGCGGGCACACACGTCATTAAACGGCGTGCGCTACGCACACGGGGAAAGCGCACATAGCACAGCGCACACAACAAAAGTGGGCGTAACACAGGGCGTAACACGCGGATTGGGGAACAACACGCAAAAATGTGGGTGTTACGGGGGAAGTACAGAAGGTAAATGCTCGCAATGCCCACACGTGCGCCAACAACACGTATTCATGGAATTGAAGGGGGAAAAAGCCTTCGCCAAAAAAGACACGCTAATCCGGAAACACGTACGCCAGCAGGAAGCAGGCGTAAGCGGCCCCGCACAGCATAAAAGTGCACGCAAACAACAAACAAGCTCAGACGCTACGATGAATATACTGTTCCTCGCAGCAGTGGTCATGGGACACCACAGGAAGAGGAGGATAGCCAGGCCCCGCATTTTTTTACACAGGACGAGCCTTTTTGGGATACCTGATGACCAGGTGTATGGGAGATACAGGTTTCCAAAACACATAATCCTAGAACTGGTCAGGGAGTGGGAGGATGAACTCACATCACCCACCCTGTGCTCCCAAGCACTGAGCCCCTTGGAAAATGTGCTCAATGTACTGCACTTCTTGGCTACTGGGTCATTTCAGCGGACAAGTGCCATAGTGGGGGGTGTGTCACAGGCCACACAGTCACGCTGCCTACACCAGGTGTTGGCCATCATGACTACATGCCCCTCAGTGCATAGGCACATATACATGCCCAGAACACCTGCAGAAAGGCAGGCCATGGTCCAGGACTTTTATGGGGTGGCACACTTCCCCAAAGTGCTAGGTGCCATTGATTGCACCCATGTGGCTCTACGTCCTCCCAGGGCCACTGAGCACATAGATCGAAACCGCAAGCACTGGCATTCAATCAACGTGCAGGTTGTATGTGATGGCAAGGGAAAAATCACTTCAGTATATGCCGACTATCCAAGGTCAAGCCATGATAGTTTAATTTTCAGAATGTCACCCCTAAACCGGGACCTGGAAGTTGGGCGGCATGGAGACACATGGCTAATTGGTGAGTATAAATGCCTCTGCACATGCATGCATATCAGAAACTGAGAAATGGGAAAACCCCACTAACGAGAACCATTATCACCTCCCCAGGGTACAGTGCCTACCCTCTGAGCACCTACATGAGGACGCCAATTCGGAACCCCACCACAACACCCGAGGTAAGATACAACACAGCCTATATTGCAACCCGGGGCATTGTGGAGCGCACATTCGGTGTGCTCAAGGCACGCTTTCGCTCCCTTGACCGCTCTGGTGGGCAGCTGCTATAAGTGCCCCCAGTAGTGTGCAGGATCATAGTGGCAGCATGTGTCCTGCACAACGTTGCAACACACCAGCACGTGCCGGTGGACATGGTGGCGCCCCCACTTCCCCAGCCACATGCACGGCCCCTGCACGTGCGAGGTGAAAGGGCACTTGGTGAGGCAGCCCGTACCCAGCTGGTGGCAAATTACTTCACCTAAAATCACACCCCTGCGGAGTGCACACAGCCCTGGCACATACCAGCTGACAATCAATGATGATGGCAAAAGGGACAGTCAACTGTCACAACCATACCAGCCTAAGATTGTTCACCTAGAAGTGTTACATTGTGTGCATCCCTACCTACTCAAAGACAGCCAATGCAGTATCACAAAAAGACACACATTCATGCAGCAGGAAACATTACCCCCTTGCAAAATACCACATAAAAATAGTGCTGTGTCACCCAACCCCTCCCAATCTCAGCTACCCAACACACCATGGCATGGCATGCAATGTGAAAGCAACTAAAAGAATGCACAATACATGACACAAGTGTCACAAAGTGCAATGTTCCTAATGTAAACAGTCCACAGACAATATGCTCTCAGCAATCAATAAGAAACACCACACATGAACAAATACTTACCAGCAACACAAAACATCAGTACAAGAAGAAAGTGTGGCAATATAAGACAGGAAAAAATTAAAGTAGTGCAAGTCTCACAACCTGACCAAGGCAGCACATGGACCCCTTCCAACTGCAGAGTGTCGCTGTCAGGCAAATGTGTCAGTGTACTGCATACAACATGAACTACAACTGCAAAGGAGACGGCCTTCTGAAGACATGAAGAACCTACACGTATATAAGGAGAAAGACATGGATGCACAAGCACATATAAATACACCATGCATTGTAGAATCCAACAACAATCACCACTAGGAATGTACACACAGTTTTCATTACAGACTTCCCACACAACTCATGGGAGCCCAATATTACTGTGTAAATTACTGTCACTTGGTCACACCCTTTGCAAGCCCACGGAAAGGGGAAGCAGGAGGTGTGTGTGTGTCAGGAAACCAAGCATATAACCCAAAGGCAGGACAAGCCTGCATGTGCCCAGCTGGAATACACAGTGGATGCCCACCGGAGCCACACAAAGCAACACACTGTAAAAAAAAAAAATCAAAAATGGCCATGTGTGGACCGGGGGGGGGGCACCCAGGAGGCACGAGGTACACGGTGCATCCCAACACCCACATGCGTGGATGTTGGAAAAAAAAAATACCACCATGGGCTCATGGCCTGCATGGCTGCGCTACAGTGGGAGAACTGCCGTCGCTCTCTTCACCCTCTGCTGCTACATCAGGAGGTGGCCGTGATATGGGAGGCAGCCCACGCAAAGCCCTGGTATGGTCCTCCATGGCAGCAAGCATGCAGGTCTGGAAGGTTTGGTTCTGCAGGATGATGGTACGGAGATCCCCATGAAGCACCTCACGGGTTGCCTGCATTTCTGCCTCGCATGGCCTCGCGTGATGCCCGGATCTCTGCACGGGTTGCCTGGAGCTCAGCTGAGAGGGAACGTGTGAGCTGCTCCAGCTGCTGTTCTGACCTAAAATTCCAGGAAGCCTCAAGTTCACCCAGAGTATCTCTGAGGAACCCGTGTTCTAACCTCAGGGCTTCCCTGTGGGCCTGTGACTCTACAGATATGGCTTTGGGCAGAGCCTCCAGTCCAGCCCGTCGGTCCCTGTTGGATGCCAACATGTCCTCCCTGTGTGAGTGGCAAATGGAGTCTGTTGCCTGCTGCTGGAGCTCCACCTGCTTTTCAGGGGGGAGGATGGAAGTGGCCACCCTATCCATTGCCTGAGCCATCATTTCACACGATGCTCCCTGTTGTGCTACAATACTGTAGATGGAGTTCTCCCACACTGTATTGCCTGGTGACGCACGGCCACCGCGTTGACGGGCACCACACCTGTTTGGGACAGGCGATCTTCACCTTGCTGTGCTGGCACTGCCTGAGGCTGCAGGACTGCATTCCTCCTTTGATCTGCTGGCCCAGGAACACAAGCAAATATTGTGGAGTGTGACCCTGCATCCATAACCGCCACAGGCAGACTTTCCAACACTGACATCCAAATAGAGGGGTCTACCCTCGGTGCAGGTGGGTTGGATAGAACAGCATCCCTGCCAGAAACACTCACACATATGTCTCACTGCCCGATTCAGCACCTGATTCATAGAGGTCTCCGGAGGTGTACCAAGAGACACCGTGGACAGTATGGTCTGAGGAGGATTGGGGTTTCACCCACCACCCCACATCCTCCACTGGGCTGTGGCTGAAATCCCTCCTGGGTGTGCACCATCCCCTCCTCCTCAACAGCATCAAGTGCCTCATCACCTGCAAAAACATGAAAGACAACAAATGGAAACAGGCATGAGCACCATAGCACACACATAGGCCTGACGAGACAGAGATCCAGTACATCAATTACACATGTCCCACATGAATATAACTGGCATGCATGTACTGTCAATGAGTTGGAAGGGGAGGCAAAAAGCACACGCTGAGGACTCCAAGATGGAAAAGCAACACATGTGCAGCATGCTGGATCGCAGTGGCAGCATACATTAGCCTTTGAGTGGCATGTCCAATACACATACATGACACATGCCATCACACAGATGTCACGTAGCATTGCCATAGTACATTTGACAACTACAGCCATATGGTAGTGAATGAGTACTGTCACCCATCCATGTGAGATGGAGATGATGAGATGAAACATGCAAAATAGTGTGACAAAATATGCATGTGCCACACACTGCAACACATCCAGTGTTCAATTACACAGTGATGGCAGGCAGATGGATACATCATTAGTTGGTCACTTCAACATGACAGAACACAAGAGTCATGTTCTACATTCAAACAGGGCTCAAAAATGATTGTGTGCAGGCCATTACTCAATCAGCCTGAATGGTCAAATAATTCCATAACAAGGTAATAAATGTGGGGCATTGTGGGGTGTAATCTATGATATAAGCATGTTACATATGTGGCAGTAGGGTAGAAAAATGTGTCGTAAAAATGGCAAGGATTGAAACAATCAGGCTGAATGAACAGGAAAATATTTTGAACAATGTTGTTGCAGGATGACAGTTGATGGGCAACCGCAGTAATCTGGTGCAAATTGGCTACTGTGGTCAGGAGGGATACTGTCATACTCAAAACCAAGGCCCGGGAATGTTTTGGAGGAACAACATGGGTGACCCATACCAGTCATGACTACACACCCTCACCTGGCACTCAATCAGAACACATCACCCAAGCAACATACACATGGATTACACACACATGCATGGGCACTCACCGGACAATGCTTCAAGATCTGGTAGGTCTCCCACACCTCGGATCTGTTCCTCTGTGATGAAGGTTCCAGCAACAGACCCATGTTCAGTGAGTTGGTCGTCCTCTGGTGGAGACCCACCGCCAGTCACCAGAGTAGAGGCATGATTGGAAGCCAGCTTGTTCTTTGCTCTGCGTTTCAGGTCATTCCACTGTTTGTAGCAGTCATCAGCTGTGCGCCTCACAAATCCAAGGGCAGTAATGTGGTCTGCGATGGTATGCAGTGGGCCCTACATTGAGCAGGCATAGTCTTGCACCCTGCAGTCACCACCATTTTGCAGCTATGTGCCAACACATAGACCACAAGTGCATCTAGTTCGGCATCATTGAAGCTAGGCTTCCTTGACGTGCCGGAGTGTGTAGCTGTGTCTGGGGTCCCAGCCTGTAGTGCAAGAGCACCCTTCTTCTTCTTGGAAGGTGGTGCGGATCCTAAGTGGCTTACGCCGCTCTGGTTGGTAGGGGCAGACGCGCAGGTCGGCTGGGTACTGTAAGTGTGCGAAGGCACAATGACCAAAGGTCTCGGTGCAGGCATTGGCTGCAGGGTGATGTTGGCAGGACCAACGTCGGTGTGATGGACTTGGACTGACACTGTCCCGGCTGGGAGACTCAGAGCTGGGGTGGATTGAGCTGCAGCTGCCCCTGCAGCCTCCTCACCTTGGCTACTTGGGGCAGCAGATGAAATTGCTGCCCCAGATCCACGTGGCCTGGTGACAGCAACTTTCACCGCCACACGTGGCTTAGACTTGGTGACCTGGAAGTCAGCCTGGGAGTCATCCTGTGCCGGTTCAGTTGACAATATGGGCGGGTTAAAGAAGGGCTGAGCTGGGATGGTGTCAGCTACATTTCCCACAACCATTGGGGGGTGCATAGGTGGCCCAGATTGGTCCTCCACACACTGGCCTCTTGGGGCACCCTGCACATCCTAGCCATGTCCCCTACCGTGCCCACCTTTTGGAGGTCGGCCTCCTTTCCCTCCCTTACTGCTTGGTCGCCTCCCAACCATGGCACTGATGTTGTTGTGCGTATGGGAGTTGTAGTAAACAATTGTCTTGGGCAATTGGGGTGAAAGGGCTAGGGTACTAGATGGAATTCACACCCTAGTGCTCTAGCAAGGCTGTCTGTGACCCCTGGGGGAAGATGACGGGTCACGCAACGCACAGGCACCCCAAAAACAAAAGTAAACGTGCACGTAACCCCTGGTAGACCGCGTGCGTGGACAAATGAACCCACACTATGCTGTGGGACCCAGAAACACAAAAATAAGGGTGGGTGGTCATAATTTCGAAAAAAAATGTCGACAGACAAAAATGTCGACAAAAAAATGTCGAAAAAATGACATTTTGACATTTTTTTTTCGATATTTTGACTTTCGACATTTTTGTTGTCGAAATTATCACTGTAAACCAAAAATAAGCGTACGCATGTTACACGCAGCCTAAAATGACCTCTGAAGGGGTACGCGACACACGGGGGCAACCACAGTTGGTAAATACGTGCGCGACTCACCTTCTCCCTGGAAAAAGAATGTGAAAAAGACACACGTGTGCGCATTGGCAACACCCCCGCCAAATGAAGAAATGAACGCAGTCTGAGGAAACAGGGAGTACGAACTGGAACCGTTGTGAACTAATCGCGTGGGAACCGCCAAGAAGTATAAGAATCACCTGCTCGCTCTCCACAAAAAGCATGTACAAGAAAATGGCATCCTACAGGTACCTTTTAAGCCAGCCCACACGTACAACGTAACTTAGGCACCTACGCCCAAAGGGCCTTTCCTCGAATCACATGCAGTGACACCCGGACGTGCAGTTTTTTCACGTGTACAATAAACATGCACCCGTGTTGTGGGAAACGCCCATGCGTGTAACGTCACAGGTGCGCTTATGTGCTAAGGGCCTTTCCTCGAATTACACGCTAACATGCAGTTTTTTAACATGCCAAATCACTCCGTATCAAGCTGGCCACGCAACAACACACGGAAGACCACGCTCCTGCCCAGAAGGCCAAATTACTGCCCCCCCAGGGCCCCGAGCATGCTCCCACCTGCCGTCTGCTGCTGCCTGCCTGCCTGCTGGACACGTGCCCTGCTATTTGGTGCCTGCACGTCAGCCATCTGCAGGGGTCCAGTTGCTGTGACCACACCTGCTGGAACAGAAGACTCCCGACTGGAGTACCATCTTGCTCCACAGCCCAGCCCCAGGACCCAGTTGCCCACCCACACCTGCCTTGGGGGTTGCCATGTCGGACACAACCTCATCTGGCACCACTGGCAACCCCCCAGCTAGAGAGGCAGAGGGCTACCAGCTTTAGTGCTGCAGTAGTTGCTATCCTGGTGGAGCAAGTCCTGGGGCATTATGATGCCCTCAATGGAAGTTCACGTGCCGACAATGAAGGACAGAAGAGGATCTGGACGGACATCGTGGCTGCCATCAACGTGGAGGAGGTGGCAGCCTGCGACTTGCAACACGTCTGGAAGTGCTGGGAGGACTTCAGGTCCAGGACCCTCAGCAAGGCCTGGCGTCTCCAGAAGGCAAAGCATGCAAAGGGGCGCCGGGTCCGCCTTAACAACATGCAGATGAGGGTCCTGGAACGCACACACCCAGCGCTCCACCTCCAGGTCCTTGGGAGGCAGACCCGTCCGGAGTAGAGCGGTAAGTGTGCATGCGTACTGATTGGATGCTGTGCATGTTGAGGTGTGGCAGGTGTGTGTAGGTTGCACATATGTCTTGGAAGGCCCATGTATGGATGTGTATGTACAGGGACTTGAGCCTGCCGCATGAGAGTCCAGTCATGTGTGAGGCAAATCAATGGTGTATGTGTACAAAAGCATTATGGCCAAATGCATGTTGGGGTGCACACATGTTTACATATCTGTGTATGTACCATGGCATGGTTGGGGTGTGAAACATGGATGTGGGTTCCACCTTCATGTATGTGCATGGTGTACATGTGTGTGTGAGGGTATTTGACATGTGTGCCACTGTGATACACCATGGATGCATGTGACACTGACATGTAGGAGGATGATTGGCAGATGTGAGATGGATGCCGAAGATTTCACTGCAACAGGTGGGGTAGATGTACAGATGCATGTACGTCTGGTGGCGTGTGTGCATGTGTTTGCCAATCACTGTGTTGCATGTGACATCAGGCTAACCTTCGGATGGTTATGGTGTTGTATGTGTATGGATGGTGCTGGCTGCTGCAACATTCCTGTTCATTTGCACGTGTATGTCTCTAGAAATGATATGTGTGTTGGGGAGTGTGATGCCATATGTGAAGTTTGAGACTGCCACTCATCTGCAACTGTCATGTGTGTATCAGACCATTGTACAGTTCCCTGATGCCTGTGTTCTCTCTCTCACTGTCTGCAACGTCAACTGATGCAGAAAGCGGAGACGGTGCTGCGGAGCACACAGGCAGGGATCCCACCGCCAGCCGGAGAGGCAAGGCCCAGCTCCCCTCCCAGGTTGCCATCTCGTCAGGGAGTGAGGAGTCTGGTGCCGCCTCCGCGGCCGCTGCTGCCGGGGGTAGGTCCAAGAGGCAGAGGTCAGAGGTGGACTCCTCGGCAGCAGAAGGGGCAGCTCAGACCCCACAGGGGCCTATGGAGGAAGATGGTAGAGTCATCCAGGCTGGTGGGGGGTTTGGTTGAGGAGGAGGCCGAGGAAGTCACACACATGGGGCCTGGAGGGGGGATTTCACTGGCGCCAGTGGTGCAGTCCAGGGGCAGGGACAGGAGGCAGCACAGGACACTGTGGAGGTGCCTGTGTGTAATCCTGTTCCCGATCCTGTGACTGCATCATCCGGCACCAGCACAGATGCCTTCGTCCAGACCCGTTTTCAGGGAGGGGATAGCCCCACAACAACTGGCCCTGAAGACGTGGCAATCCGGGACCGGCTTGAGCCTGTCCTGGGTGGGGTGGCTTTGCGTGTTCGTGACATTCGGAACGACGTGCAGGGTTCTCGCAAGGACAGCGCACGTCATTTGAAATGTCTCGAAGACCGCGTCAACCTTCTGGGTGGGGTCACCAGTGCTGGGTTCCTCTGTGTGCTGTAGCTTCTGCCGAACCCCTCCTCAACTGAACTCCCTATGCGCTGGTCGTCCTCCGTGCCATCTTCCTGCCCAAGTGTCACCCGGGCAGCCTGTGGAGCTGTCCCTGACCCAGCGGCCAGGCTGGTGGAGGACACATCCCTGCCACAGTCGGGAGTCAGAGGTCCAGCAGGGGTGGCCACCCCAACAACTGGACCCCAGCAGGAGGATGACATGCAGGCAACAACGGGCAGGGCTCATGCACGGCAGCAGCAGGCTGAAGGTGGGAGCGATGATGTCTCGGGCCAACAACATCAGAGGGGCAGGCACCGGCCGTAGTGCAGGAGGACTCTGGATTGGGAGTGTCTTCTGTGTTGCATTGTTTATGCCAGCAGATAGATGCGGAGTGGCGGCGGGCGGAAGAGGCACGGCTCACAATGGTCAGGGCAGAGAACTCCATGCGGAGGGCACTGAGGCGGGCTGAGTGCCTCGAGGCAATTCACAGGGAGTTGGAGTTGGACATGGCATTGTCCCTGCGAAACCTCGGGGCCATGGAAGAGGCCCGTCTCCAGAACATAGACAAGGAGTTCGATGATGCCCTGGCCCGGGAAATCGAAAAGTGAGCCGTCGGACTAGCACGCAGCCATTGTATATAGTTTGTAGTGTTAGGCTTCATTTTCGTTTTGCTTTATTTTGGGGTGATTGGACTATGCCCCACACTTTTGTATATAGTTATTTCCTAGGTAGTTTTTTTGATAGGTTTCATTTCTTTTGTTGGGCTCATGGACCCTGGATGAAATGGTTGTACATAGTTGAACAGTGGATTTATGAGAGTAATTTATTTTTTTACTCACCATGGATCAATGGATTTTACTATTTGCATTTCCTTTGGATTTGCTTTGGTGGACCAGGAGTTTGGGCTAATTTTCTTTTGGATTACTTTGGATTGATTCTTCATATTTTTTTAATTCTGTTTTGGACATGCATTTCATTTCATGTTTGAAATATTTTTCATGCTTTTATTTCATTCATTTATTTCATAATACATTTTGATTTATTACTTCCATGTGTGGTATTCGCTCATTGGGTTACTGCATGTGAAAATGTGGATTTACACAATCACTGGGCCCAGTGTGTGTGTGTGAGGGACATGTATTGATGTACATAGTTGACTTTTGTTTTGTGTCTTGCCATTTCAGTGTGGGGTGGATTGAGGACTTGATTGCCTCTCAAGACTGGGGTGGCGTGCTGTGGGATTTTGGTGGACATGAGGCCCATGATTGTGCATCTTTATGACGTGTTGGGGGGACATGAATCTGGGCTTGGTGGCAGCTGCCCCTCAATGCTGGGTGGTTGGGGTGCAGGGGGACATGAGTCGGGCCCTAACCGTCAATGCTGGGTGGGTGGGGTGCAGGGGGACATGAGTCGGGGCCTGCTGGCAGGTGCCCGTCAATGCTGGGTGGGTGGGGGTACAAGGGGACATGAGTTGGGCCCTAACCGTCAATGCTGGGAGGGTGGGGGTGCAGGGGGACATGAGTCGGGGCCTGCTGGCAGGTGCCCATCAATGCTGGGTGGGTGGGGGTGCAGGGGCACATGAGTCGGGGCCTGCTGGCAGGTGCCCGTCAATGCTTGGTGGGTGGGGGTGCAGGGGGACATGAGTCGGGGCCTGCTGACATGTGCCTATCAATGCTGGGTGGGTGGGAGTGCAGGGGGACATCGGTCAGGCCCTAACTGTCAATGCTGGGTGGGTGGGGGTGCAGGGGGTTCATGAGTCAGGGCCTGCTGGCAGATGCCCGTCAATGCTGGGTGGGTCGGGGTGCAGGGGGACATGAGTCAGGGCCTGCTGGCAGGTGCCCGTCAATGCTGGGTGGGTGGGGGTGCAGGGGGACATGAATTAGGCCCTAACCGTCAATGCTGGGTGGGTGGGGGTGCAGGGGGACATGTGTCGGGGCCTGCTGGCAGGTGCCCATCAATGCTGAGTGGGTGGTTGGGGGTGCAGGGGGACATGAGTCGAGGCCTGCTGACAGGTGCCTGTCAATGCTGGGTGGGTGGGGGTGCAGAGGGACATGAGTCGGGCCCTAACCATCAATGCTGGGTGGGTGGGGGTGCAGGGGGACATGAGTCGGGGCCTGCTGACTGGTGCCCGTCAATGCTGGGTGGGTAGGGGTGCAGGGGGACATGAGTCGGGCCCTAACAGTCAATGCTGGGTGGGTGGGGGTGCAAGGGGACATGAGTCGGGGCCTGCTGGCAGGTGCCCGTCCATGCTAGTTGGGTGGGGGTGCAGGGGGACATGTGTTGGGCCCTAACCGTCAATGCTGGGTGGGTGGAAGTGCAGGGGGACATGAGTTGGTGATCACTAGTGCAAGGTAATATATGGGCGGGCTGGGGGGCATGCCCATGGTGGATGGGCTGCCTGTGGGACATGACCAGGGGTGCAGGGTAGTCCCCTGTGGTGTGGGCTGCCTGCAGGGGTTGGGGAGGGGGTAGAGGGCACACCTGTGAGGACCCACACTGCCAATTAATGTGTGAAACTCCCCACGCACCCCAATGAATTCACATACCCCGCTCTGCAAGCGAAATCGCGTGTGAAACTCCCTGCGCACCCTTGAAATACACGTACCCCGCTCGCCCAAGGCCTATCGTGTGTGAAACTCCCTGCGCACCCCACTGGATACACGTACCCCGCTCTGCAAGTGGAATCGCGTGTGAAACTCCCCGCGCACCCCTGAAATACACGTACTCCGCTCGCCCAAGGCCTATCGCATATGAAACTCCCCACGCACACCTCACGATACACGTACCCCGCTCAGACAGCAAAATCATGTGTGAATGTACCCGCGAACCCCTCAGAATACACGTACCCCACTCTGCAAGCGAAATTGCGTGTGAACTTTCCACGCACCCCAGAAATACACGTGCCCCGCTTGCCCAAGGCCGATCATATGTGAGACTCCCCGCGCACCCCACTGGATACACGTACCCTGCTCTGCAAGCGAAATTGCGTGTGAAACTCCCTGCACACCCCTGAAATACACATACCCCACTCGCCCAAGGCCTATCGTGTGTGAGACTCCCCACGCACACCACTGGATACACGTACCCCGCTCTACAAGCGGAATCGCATGTGAAACTCCCCGAGCACCCCTGAAATACACCTACCCCGCTCGCCTAAGGCATATAGCATGTGAAACTTCCCGCGCACCCCTCAGAATACACATACCTCACTCAGACAGCTGTAAGTACCCACGCACCCCTCAGAATACACGTACCCTGCTCTGCAAGTGGGGTCGCATGTGAAAGTACCTGTGCACCCCTGAAATACACGTACCCCGCTCGCCCAAGGCCTATCGCGTGTGATACTTCCCGCGCCCCCCAGAAATACTCGTTTCCTGCTCGCACGATTGCAGTGTAGCGGCCCTGTTAGCTGATCCAGGCTGCATTGGGTATTTCAACGGTTTTTCCTTGTGCAAGGGGCGTTCTTGGGGGTGTAACTGGCACTGCGGGATGTTCTCTGCGCCAGCACTCAAAATGGCTTGGCAATTCCATGAATACGCGGTGCGCCATAATGCTGTTTAGCGCACATGGCTGGTGCACGCTGGCACACGCTCCCTCTCTGCGCTGCTTGCGTGCGCTGCCTCTGCGCTGAAATCTATGAATTACCCCGTTAATTTCAATTGACGCCACATCTTCTAGACTAGGTATATCTGTAAATATGTTCAGTATATTGGATCTGTTCAGGTCATATTGAGGATATGGAGGGTCTCTGCATCATTTTAACAGGCAATGGTTATTGCTGTATTGTGAAAATGTATTCGCCTGCATGGACTGTGCAGACTTCAGTGGCTGATTGGGTAACAATGAGTTATTTTGAATCTACATCAATTCCACAGCTTTAGTGATGGGGGAAAGAGGTTACGTCACTTCTTTGTATGTAGCAAGGTCTGGCTCATTAGACTACACAAATTTGGATTGTATGTGGACCTCAAAGGTATTTTTTGTACCGTTGTTTCATTGAGGGAGATATAATTCGCCAACGATTTTCGAATTTCTTCCCGCATTATTTTGATCGTTGGAAAATTTTGATCGTTGGAAAATTTTTATTATCTCGAAGCTGTGATCGTAATTCAGAACCAACTTCACCAATTCCAGAACTCGTTGGGCCACGTATAATTGGATTACATGAAGCCACCAACTGTATGTTTTTAGTCAAAATGTAATTATTGGAGATGTAGCTAGCCAAGGATTTCCAAATTTCCTCACGCATTAATTCAAGCATTGGAATTTTTTGGGAAGTTGAAATAGATGGTAATTTCAATGGTTGCTCAGGCAATATTATCTTCTTTGCATCTCTAGACTGAAGACGAGATCTAGGACCATTCTTTGTCATTTCAGAGCTCGCCATTAACAAGGTAGGATTAGACATCTTATCTAACGTTAGAATCGGATGTACCTTTTTTGTCGGCAGTTGTTCATTTGTTTGTGCGACCTTCACAGTGTTGCGTTTCTGGTTTTCAACAGCAACCTCTACCAAGTCATCCAACGGTTGATAGCTCAAACTCGGCTTCTCTCCCAGTACTTCAACTGCCTTCTTTATGTCTCCCCCAGTCATTACTTTATCCGTAATCCTTTTTGGTGTGTTCATTTGGGATTTAGGAATGGTCAAATTAGTGATAAAGTGCTGTGAACGAACTTGCATTTTTTCCAATGGTTGAGTCTTGTTTTTTTTGGCTGTGTCACTTTTGCCACTCTTTTTTTCCTAGCTAGACCCGAAAGGATTTTCAACAAAGTTATGGATCTGCATGGTTTGTGTGGCACCGTCACCTCGGGAGCCTCAATAATTCGCGAGGCCTCAGAGTTTGTGACTTGCGATTTGTTAGATTTCGCGGTTTCTTCATCAAGCAGCACGCTTGTTGAATTAATTACTGGAGGGAGCACAATATCGAAATGTTCAGGTAATTCTATTTCTTCAGTATATTTTTCTGTTTGAGTTCCAGATGATATATATTTTATCTCTCGATTGAGTGCTTCAGACCGAGAATTTTTAATATGGCTATGTATGTTTTTATTTTGTTCCACAATATGAGTTGTTAGATTGGTTTGATTCATAATTTTAAGGTCCAACATCTCATACAATCTTGCTATGGTCATCAATGCAGTGTTCATAGCAGTGAGTGTGTCATTGGTGTTTGACTCCTTAACTAAACCATTTTCGACACGGATTCGGTAAACTAGACGGAAGCAAACTAGCACGTCTAGGAGTTGGATGCACGTAAGCAAGAAACAGTGGGGATGAATGGCAAGTAGAGTTCCCAAACGTAACTGGGGTTCTAGAGAGATTTTGCTCATTTATATTTAAGTTAACTTCAGGTAATACTGGATGAAAAAAAGTTTAAAAAATAGAAACAGTCGTCATACTTTCACCTTTTTTCAGTTGCATCTCCCTCTTTCGATAGAACCGGAATTGCGTTCTCTATTCGTGGAATAATTTCTATGTGTATAGGGTGAGTTTTACACAAATTAACAATAGAATCGTTCGCAGTTGAATTCAAGTTTGTAATAACAGGATTGATTATTGGGAACGCAGCATCGATAGCAGAATCAGTTATAAACATCAAATCCAATCTGTTAGCAGCAGTAGCGGGTCTAGTTGCTTTTACAATCATATCTCTGAATTGGCGTTTAAGCTTATGGGAAGTCATTATTGTCTGCGTTTCTTCGACAATTGTGGGAGTAGAAGAAATAACAACTGTTGGGTGATAAAATGTGCGTATATCAGCGCCCATCAGTAAATCTGTGACTGTGTTTATTGTGACTTAATAGCTACGGTAGCCATAGATTTTCTCCAGGAATTCTGAAAGTGTAGAGGAACAGCTTCTTTGCTATGTGTCATCTGAGGCATACCAAATTTAAGGGAGTATACGCCAGATGCCATTGTGCTCAAGGAAGAAAAGAGAGCAGAGTAAGGAGATGAATGAATCAAGAGAAGACAGACATTACCTCAATCAAATCAATTGTGCAGGAATAACACAGGACAGCGTGCCAGAAAAGCAGCTATAAGCAGCACACTCTGAGCACGATCCGGGCACTTTCCGTGCAATTCCAGGTGCGGGTGTGCAGATGCGCGTGCACGCTATCTTTATAGTCACAGTCTATACAGGGGGTGCAGCCTCGTGAGTTAAAGGTAAAGATGCACTCAGTAGCCAGCCAGATCTACAAAAATGAATAAATGATTAATAATTTTACAAAACTATTCAGCAAAGTCTGTTGTGGTTTAGCATGTTAGGAGCGCATACCACATTGAAGTTGGAACAAGGTCCACAAGGATTTCCAATCACGGGAATTCAAGCAGCTAAGCAGCACACTCCGAGCATGATCAGACACTTTCTTATCACTTCCCAGGTGTGCAGAGGCATTCATTAAAAACATTGATTGAATGGCAGGGCAGCCTGATAGGAGAAGACATGCTTGCCCCATTGTACAGCTGCATTAAAGAGTGGAGATCTGGAGGACGCATATCAGGTCCTTAATGTAATGGACAATAGAGAAAGAGACACTGAGAGACTCTACCCTAACTACAGAGGATATGACCTCAATGTCCATTGATGCCACTTAAAAGATTTAAGATTATTTCCCCCAGGGACTACGGTAAATATGATGTTCAGAATAAAGTTTACATTGGACAAGTGTTTAGGGAAGAAGACCTAAGTGACAGTGGAAGAACAGCTGGTCCTGGAGCAATTCCTCAGCTCCCTACCTTCTCATACACACGGACCAGTCAGATAATTCGACTGACCAGATGCAGAGTCGGTAGTACAGAAAGCAATCAGGTTTTACTGAGCCAAGCAGAGGAGACTAATGGAATAAGAAAAGCCCCTTTTAAAAGATTCGGACAACATCTGACGCAAAGAGGAACTATTCCAAATAGTCTGGATGAAGGAAATGACAGTGCCACAACACCACCTAGAAGAACAGTGGAGAAGACCTCCCTGCATTTCTTCACCTATTGAACAGGAGGACATCTGGAATGGCACTGTCACTCTACCCTGCCCTGAACCCATAGACACCAGCTATTATGTCCCAGGAGAATGAGATATGGATCGGGGAATTTATTGGAATGACCAGGAAGGCATGTCCCCAGTAGAGGAGAATAACCAGGACATGGTGCGCCAAGGGGAGCATCCCCACACCTATTACATGGAGGAGGGGAGAGTGGAGGCTCCCTGGGATACACTAGGATAGTGCCAGTGAAGGCAAGACACACATTCTATCCACATCGCCCATAGATTGTCCCCACCAGCTTCGCATCTGGGGGTAACCGTGGAGCTTGCTCATCAGAACCACTGAACTACAAAGACACTTTTGGAACAACAAATCCATTAGCATGAAGATAGGCCGCCCACCCGCAAGAACATGTGGTGGCAGTGAGACCTTTGCAATAGACTGTGTGGTGTGCTGGAGTGGGTCCCAGAGAGAATGTTTGAAAGAAAAAATCATTTCTGTGTGAGATCAGGAATTATTGACTTGTACTATCCACTTGGGCCCACACGTGGCAAATATGTGAAGAGGCAGTTTTGTTTTTATATTTTTGACCAGACATGGGGGTGCAGGAGATACTTGAGACCAACAAGGAGGGTCCATAATGACTATCCAACGAGTGGGCCAGGAACCTGACTTTCAGTCTTATGTCTTGGGCGTTGAGACCAGTGGCTATTTAAGATGTGAGAGGGCACAGTGCAATGAGAGTATGTACAGGGAGTGGGATGATCTGGGGAAGATGTGGAGAGCGAGGAAGCCAGTGGTATTCTGCAGTTTAATTTGTTTACATCATTTTACGTGTACCCATATAATGTATCCTCTCCCCTCCCTTTCAATTTATAGTATATAATAAAGAATACTTTTTAATCTCTACATCCTTTTTTGGGTTGTGCTTCCCACAGGCCACTCTGCCCTTTCCCCGGATTCCAGACCCTTCACATATGAGACAGTTGCCTGCAATTGGTGACACATCAATGTGGTGGCAGTAGGACCAGACAGAACTCATTTTAAGCATCTTGATGCAAGGAAAAGAAATCCATGAAATCACGTTTCAAGGTCGTAGGATGCACCGCTTCCAAGATATGTTCACTGCAACGCACTGCACCACACCAGCTGAGGCGGCATGGCTCATTTGCAGTGTCTCAACGCGAAGAAAATACTCATTGAAAGCTACATTTCAAGGCCCTCGGATGCACCAGTCACAAGATATTTGCACTGCGACACACCCCAATGCAATGCACTGTGCCGGATGAGGCAAAAGATGGGAATAGTGCACAGAAGTAGAGATCACTTCACAAGTTGTTTGTGAGTGCTTGGAAACAGAAAAAAAGAGAAATGAGTTCCAAATTTTGAAAAATGTGTCTGTCTACATAACCTGTGCGTAGTACAGGTTTATTTGGCTACACATAACCTAGACTACGAAGACATTAATGCATTGAGGCCTGGCTGCTGTTATAAGGTGATACGGTCCCCTGATGAAATTCAGTGGTGCCATGCTGGGCGTTCCAAAATCCTCTGAGTCACATCCACAGCACCCCCTTCTTCCAACCGAACACTGTCATAAAGCTCACCTGGCAGTAACAACTGCCCCTGAGCAAAGCCTATTCTTAATTAGCCAGAAAACGATGTGGAAAAGGAAGAAGGTGACTACAACTCCCACAATTCCCCAATGGGTCAGGGTCCAAACCTAGATTACATCCGGAAAGGGTGACTGAGGATTTTGAAGGGAGACCACCAGGGAATACGCCCCCAGGCCACCACTGGTTTGTCTACAGTATAGGAGCATGAGGACTGCATCTCCCATAATTCCCTCTCTGTGTTACAGTAAAACCTGTGACAAACTGTGAAATTAGAATCACTGCTACAGGGACAGGTGAGCTGGGGGAGACCAGACCAACCCACAGAGATTGTCTTAAAACAGCAGGGAAGACAGGACAGAAGAACCCACACCCTCTTTCCATAAAAGGACAATTACACACTGTTTCACCAATCTGCACCAAAATTTGCCTAGTTACCTGTTAGGACACTCCGGACATCACTGGCTACATGACATTTGGAAACTTCACTCCTTTTCCCGTATTTCAGCCTCTTCACATATGAGACGGTTTCCTGAAATGAGCAGAACATCAATGTGGATATAGAAGGACCAGACAAAGCTCATTTTAAGTGTCTCGACACGAGGAACAAAACTCAAAGGTCCCTGTGGGAATTGGAAAACCCTGTTTTAAGGCTCTAGCATGCACCATTTCCGAGATATAGGCACCACAACGCACTGCAGCGCACCAGGGTTAGGCTACAGGTGGGGAGAACCCCGCACAGAAGGTCCCAGTATGCCTCAGCACACCAGCTCTCGCTTCATCTCCACATTGGCTCTGATGTATGTCAGCCAGCCACACAAACCCATTCTCAGTGCAGTTCACTTCATAGTGCAAAGTACATCAAGCAGTAAACAGCGACCTACAGGATCATTGATTTTCAGCAATTGATGAGAGCGTTATCATGTCTGTCTACAGAACCTTGCAGAGTATGGGTACATTTTTCTAGTTTTAGTATAAAATACAGATAAAAGTAGCATAAATGAATGGCTTATGAGCTGCAGTGTGATGTCAAGGCTTTTAACAATACATTTTAAAAAAACATGAGGTTGGGGAATAATACACACGTGTTTCTTATCTCTGTGTTTCCTAGAGCAGGAACTAGAGTCAGGGGCATATTTAATTGGCAGATGGGAGGGTCAGCTGAAAGGATCTATCTCTAAGGTGGCACATTTGAGGGTGGAATGGATAGAGCTGGTTCTAGAGCAAAAGAAATGCTTCCTTTATTGTTTTGTTAATTTTGAAATGGGCACTTGCCTGGATTTCCTCGCACTGTTCAGAGTAATCTTTTTCCATCTGCTGGAACATGAACAGCTCACACCCTACATATCTTACTATGACATTATCCAAAGGTTCCATCCTTTGACCACTATTCTTTACGCTCAACACCGCATGTGGAGGGTACAGGAATGAATCTCACTATTACAAGTCCACAAAAGCATCTACTTTCAAACATTCACTGTGCATTAGGTTTTACAAATACTAGAACTTCTCTACATTTCTTTTGCTTTTCCATCAGTCTATCTTGCGGATTACTTTGGGGGTAGTGTTTCATAAGATTCAAGTGTATGCATTATTCTATTTGAACAATCTCAGCACTTGTTTTTCTCCAGTATCAGGACAAGTATGGTACCAGGGAGGATCTGCCTAACAGACGTTTGTTGATGGACAGTTGAATATGTAATTCATAGCAGCTGTGCCTCCCTCACTGCAGTATCGCATAGGTGGGAAACGTTAATCACTAAGGTGACCATACCAGCCTTATCACATGCAGGCAAAGGAAGAAATGGACCCAATGTAACTAAAGATTGTGAGAATAAGGCAAACTCACTGTTAACTGATACACGCGCATGCAATAGACATGAAGCAAATATGCACTCAACACGTAGAAACACGAACAATATGTCACATATGCATTTATGCACAAAGAATATCGCTTTCAACCATACAGACATAAAGAGCATAACATAAGAAATGTATACACTGAATGCAACATGAACAACACACATATTTAGTTCACTAACATAGAAACGCGATAGTACTGAGCAGCCATCTTTTTCAAAATGGAAGCCGAAGCACGCATTAAAATGAATGAAAGGCCCAAAGGCTTCATGAAACTCAAACTGCTGAAATCACTGAAATACACATCCGTTCAGGGCACCCAGTAGCTGTGTGGACCCATCCAATATTATTGAGAAATTAAGGAGGTATTGGATGGCTTGGAGAGAACACAAGAAACAAATTCCCATGGCATAAGACATATTTTTCTAAAATTAATTAAAGAAAAATCAGCCTTTGAACGCCACGTGCAGAATAATTATAAGCTAAAAACCTCACAAAGAACAGATTGACTAAGTCTTTTGTGGTCAGGCAAGTAACTCACATTAGCTAAAAATCTCAGTAAATGCATAGTGAAATAACTCAAAACATGGTTCGCTCACATGTGACCCATAATTCAAGAATACATTAGCCCCAGACACAGATAGGCACCTGCCTCGACTCCCCACATATTCTCAGAAATGAAGCACCTTGCAAAGTGTACTAAATGGTGGCCGCTCTGGTTCATAGCCTAGGAATAAGGGATAGTATATTTTTTAATTGAAATGAAAACAGTTCCTAGGCCTCTCTCTCCCAACTCCTCTCTGGCTCATGTGCTGAAGACCTGTTAATTGCCCATGTTTGGTCGTAAAGTGCGAACCAATGAGAAACCTCAATGCTCGGCCACCCAGTGCGTGTTATGCCAACCAATAGCTTATTGTAGAGATTACATGTATTCACTATAATCAATTGAGAGGTGGTCTCAGGAAGAACCATCAACTATGTAATGACCAATTAGAAGACTAACCCCTATGTCATACACACATAGTCAATTCCCTTAACCAATCCCTTCACCCCGTGGTTTTTTTTGTAACTGAGATTGTAGTATGATGTCAGTGATGATGAAATCCTGCCTTATCATCCTGATGAAAACATGAAATCGGGTCAGGTGCATGGACATTTTTTAACAGGTTCCCAGGTTCTCTCCTCAGGACCGTATCCCTTCCAGTCAATCAGGTATTGCAGACGACGCCTGAAATAACAAGAGTCAAGGACGGCATGAACTTCGTATTCATTAGCAGAACCTTAAGCAAGGGGAAGAGGTGGCACAACAATATGAGAAGAAGGAGGGCATAGTTTCAGGAGGGATGTGTGGAAGGGAGGATGTATGCGCCAAGCAACAGGCACTGCCAAGCATAATGAGACTCAGGTGATGACCTTGATTACGCTGTAAGAGCCCACAAAATGAGGAAACAATTTACAGTAACCTGAGATATGGAGAAACCGTGTAGACAACTAGACTTTGGCGCCAGTCTCATAAAGTGCAGTCAGGCAACCATGACTGTCCGCGGAGCGGCAAATGGCAGCCTGAGCTTCCTGAAGATGTGTAAGTGTTTGTTCATGAATTGTTCTGATGTCCATAACACAGGAGTCTGCAGCAGGAGTAGAAGAGGATGGTACATTCAGTATCAGCAATGTACAGGGATGCTGACCATACAGGGAATAGAAAGGAGAAAAGCCTGTGGAGGAATGAGGCGCATTGTTGTAGGTAAACTCTGCCGTGCATTGCACATGAAACCAGGTCTGCTGATGGTAATACAGATGAAGTAGGTACTGCTCTAAAGTCTGGTTTACACGTTCCGTTTGTCCATTGGTTTTGGGATGGTAAGACAAGGAAAAACATGCATCTATGCCCAGAAGTGCGGTAAGCGCCCTCTAGAAACTTGAAGTAAATTGGGAAATCTGATCCGAGACGAGAATAGAGGGGAGACCAAAAAGGCAGAAATAATGATGAAAAAATAGATAGGTCAGCACAAGAGCAGAAGGGGTACCAGTGCAAGGAATGAAGTGGGCATTTTAGTAAAGGAATCTACTCAAACCCAGATTGCATAATACTTATGGACTTTGGGGAGAACTGTTATAAAATCCATCTAAACCGTATACCAAGGATTATGGGGAATCGGTTGGAGTAGACCTGGTGGTTCCTCTCTGATTTTTACACTGGGCACAGATGGAGCCACCAACACCAGGAGTGAAGGAGAGACAAAGTCTTTTTTTGACCAGGATGCCTGTTGATCATTGCATAATGAGACCATTCTAGAGCCTGGCACTTCCTGTGGCAGTTCAGGAGAAACAGATGATCTTGGACAAAAAGTAAACCCTCATGATATTTTGTGTTCCATTCCTGCAGGGTGGCTGGATGTTGAGAGACCCAGTTGCAGACCTGTAATCAGACTAGGTGGTGTACAGAAACAAAAAAAATGTGCCTTGGCCAGGATGGTATCAGACAATACAGGAAGTGAATCACCCCCGGAAGATGGGAAAACGCATCCGCCTTGCCATGGGCTGAACCAGGACGGTGTTTAATGCAGAAGTCAAAGGCGGCAGAAAACAAATGCCAGCAAACCTTCTGGCTGTATACTGCACTTAATAGTGGCCAGGTCTTCGATATTACGGTGATCTGAATACACCATCACAGGCCATTTAGCACTGAACAACTTTTTCTCCTTGACTGTATAATGCATTTAATATGAAGAGAACTTGCGTGAGTGAGAATCCACCGGATGTAAAGGACCAGAGTTCAGACATGCCTGAGACAGGACAGCGCCTAAAGCAAAAGAAGCGGCGTCTGCCTCTACCCCAAAGGGAAAGTCCACATTGGGGTGTTGTAATATCAGGGTGGTAGTGAAAGTCATTTTTAACGTGTCAAAGTCTTCCTGTTGAGGTGTTGACCAGGCATAAGGTACCTTAGGACTAGTATGTTTAGTCAGCGGAGGGATAACTTCAGAAAAAAACAGAAATGAAGAGCCGGTAAAAGTTGGAGAAGCTCATGAAGGATTGCAAAGTCTTAACCAACGTGGGAATGTGCCAGTCTAGTATGATCTGAATCTTGGTGGTACTCATTGAAAACCGATGGGCTGAAATATGGAAATCAAGGAAATCTATTTCATTCACATGAAATGCACATTTTTCTACTTTGGCAAATAAGGAGTTGCATCTAAGATGTGAAAGAACAAATTTAACATGCTTCACATGAGACGGATACAAAGTGAGAAGATCAATATGCCATCCAGATATACAATAACATAGGAGTTTATGATGTCATTCATGAATCTTTGGAACGTACCCTGCATCACCATATATTCATACAGAATGTACAGAGTGCGAAAGGCGGTTTTCCATTTTTCACCTTCCCTCATACAAATCAAACTGTACGCCACTCGAAGATCTAGTTTGGTGAAGATGGTTGCCTGCTTTAACTGCTCAAGTAACATGGAAATCAAAGGAACGGGATACCTGTTCTTGATGGTAATTTGGTTAAGCCGTCTGTAATCAACACACAGGAAGAGATCGCCTTCCCTCTTGGGAACAAAGAAGATCTGGCTAGCAGCAGGGGAACACAAAGTTATGATATGTCCGATACAGAGAGCAGAAGTGATACATTCCTTCAAAGCCTGATCTTCTGTAGGTGTCAGAGAATAAATACGCCTGCAAGGAATTTCAGCCCCCGGAACCATGTCTATCAGACAATTGTAGGGGCAATGAAGGGTTAGAATCTCAGCTCTGCTTTTGTCAAAGACATTAGTGAAGGTCTCATATTCTCTTGGGACACGGGACATGATGGTTCCTAGTAAGTGAGTGGCTGAAACCAAAGCCTGACAAGAAGAGCAAAATGATGAAGGAGCTGAGAGGCAGTTATTCCAGCAATATGAATAGACAGAGTCAATAGAGCCCTGTGTCCAATCAACTAAAGGGTTATGCTCTTTAAACCATGGTATCCCTAATATGATGCCGAACTTGGGAGTAGTTATGAGATCAAAGGACAGCATTAGGTATGTGTGTCTTGGATCATGACAATGAGAGGTACAGTCTAGTGTCTGATGGGACCGGATATCAGGAGTGAGCCATCCACGTCCTGTACAGGTTTGGGTCTTGCTTTATCCTGCAGAGGGTAGATTCAGGGATGTGGCCAAGGTGATATCAAAGTAATTGCCAGTGGCCCCCGAATCTAACACCATAAGGACAAGGTGCTTAGTTAGATCAAGCATGGAAAGAGTAGCATTGCTCACTAATGGAGCGGTAGACATTGGTATTTGCATGGATGAGGGAGCGTTTGTTCTGGGCTCATCTGTGCCCCTTTAATTAGGGATGAGAATTCTTAAAAAACTGTGTTTTCTTGGGTCGTTTAGGGCATTCTTTAACAAAATGCCCTGGTTGTCCACAGTAAAAGCAGACGTTCATTTAACAGCATTGTTCCTGTTCAGTAGGAGTCAATTGACCAAAACCACCTCTATTTACATGGATCCCAATGGAGAGTCTATGGGCACCGGGGATGTTGTGGGCCTGGAGAATGTAAAAATGGGTGTCTTTAAGGTTTCTGATTTCCGTTCTGCACTTTGGGCATCCACCTGTAGGGCCAAATTTACTAGATCAAGGTACTGGGTGGGTAAAGCAGGCACCACAGCCAGAGCATCTTTCATGGTGTCATTGAGACCTCTAGAGAACACTAAGGCCTATTTATCCTTGGGCCAGGTGGTTTCTGCTGCTAATTGTTTGAACCGAGTGATATAGTCCAACACACTAGACTTTCTTTGTATTAGACGAAGAAGTTTGAGGTCACGTGCCTGGGCCTTGCAACGAGTACCAACGACTCTGGACATTTCCGCAACCAGGAGGTCGAAATGATAGAGTATGGGACTATTAACTTCCAAAAGAGGTTTAGCCCATGAGGCTGCCATCCCACTTAAATGGGACAAGGTAAACACAGCTTTGGTAGTGGCATCAAGAAAATCTTGGGGCCTACAAAGAAAGGGAAGCTTGCACTGATTCAGGAAAGCACAAAACTTCTGGGGATCACTGTGGAACTTTTCAGGTGGTGCTAAGAGAAACAGGATGGGTGCATAGACCGGAGCCTGTTGAGCTTCAAGGGGAGGAATGCCAGGCAGAGATTGTTGTACTACAGGGTCCCCAAACTCATCATCTGCAGGAACAGGGAGACACTCACACTGTACGGAGTCCAATAGTTGCTATATAGCTGCATTGGCGGCTGTTATGTCCAGTCCACCCAGAGCAACGTAATGGCTGCGTCCATAGCCCAGGTGGGAGTGAGGTGCTTCTAAATCTGTCAAGAAGTGATTCCCAAAGTGAACTATACCTCTGTCCTGTCAAAACAGAAATGGGGGAGGGAATTGTTTAAATATTGGGTAATTGTGGTTAAGTAAAGGATTGATGAAGGTGGATAGCCTGAGGCAAGGTTGCAGCATACTAAGTAATACACCTCGTGACAAGGTATTAATGGTAACAAGATATCCTTGAACAAGGTCGTGGAAGATTGCATAGTACACATCGTTTTGAGGTAATATTGATGGCAGATTACCTCACCAGGAGCTGGGAAGATGACCGTATTGTATATGAAGTGTATTTATTTGTGTAGTGATAGCTGGCAGCAGCAATAGTTTGTAATATGGTTTAGTTTTCTGAAAAGTACATTTCTGTGTATATTGGTGCATATCATGAAGGATGTGAAGTTGTGGAACGGAGCATGGGCGATGTTTGTGGGGCTTGCCCCGGTAACGTAGAAGGTGTGTTGGGGGAGACATGGAAGCGTTGAGAGTAAAGGGAAATGTGGGAGGTGGAGTGAAGGTGGGTGAATAGGGGGATGTTTGAATTCAAATAGAGGTTTGGTAAGTATTGGTAGGCTAAACTGTGACAAACTATCATGGGAAGACACTCCCCTTGTTCATATATGTAAAGCGTTACCCCGGTACAAGTGGGTGAAAGGCACTGCGGGCAAGATGTTTATGCCTTGGCCACAGGAAGGCACTCTTTCGAGATCAGTACTGCAACACATGACAACATATGTGCATGCCACAAACAAAGGGAAGAAGTTAGAAAAACAATTGGCCATTCTAGAACTGCGGAAGATGTATGGGGGTGAGACAGAGGAGCCAACCGCGAAAGAGTGGATGCTTAATCAACATGAAGGGTAGGGCTCAGAGCCCTCAGCTCCCCCTCGTCCTCCTGAGAGCACTGATCCATCTCCCGAAACACAGGGACTATACCCATTACAAGAATTAAAACCAGAAGCAGGATACACTAACCCCACATTTGCGCCATCTGCCTACAGCAGCGGGGATGTTATAAATGGAATAAAAATAAAGTCCAGTGTCTGCATGCAATGAATTTGATGAATGTTGTGAATTACAGACAAAACTGGCAGAGGCTGAGGAGGAGATCCAGAGACAGAGAGTTTAGAAGGGCAATATGGAAGAGACAGTGATTGCCCCAAACAAATGGGTTGAATGACTGTAAAGACTGGAGGGTTGTATCTGTACTTCTGACCCTATATGGTAGGATAAAGGTACAGAACACCCATACCAAGGCTCTCAATTTGGTAGCAATGCACAAGCAGCCTGGCTTAAGCTCTTAGCAGGTGATGCAGGCTGGTTCTTAAGTACAGTATTTTTCCAAAGCCCCCACAAACGAATGTCCACACACTATGTTAGTTGATAACACAGCTTCTTTATATAAAATAAGGTTCAGTAATGTATATTCATTTAAATAATAACACTTTGTACTTTGCAATACATATTCAAAGAATGCCAAACATATATACTATATGTGTTACCACCCAATACTTGCATTCAGTAATACATGCACTAACTGCAGGCAGTTTTAAATATGCAGGTCAATTCTTAAGTGAGGTGTAACAGCATAGATTAGGGAAGAAAGGCATAATAGTTATGAACATGACAGAATGCTTACTTTGGACTAGTTAGACAGTTCTGTGTGAGGATCCCCCAACCTGGGCAACCTGTGATGGAAACTATAGGGAGTAACGTATCTTGTCTTTTACAGCCCAGTCCAATAATGTTCCATAACCTTGTACCTTCTTTTAGAAGGTTCTACCACCCCAAAGTACCTGGGAGGCCACAGGAGAAGAGGATCCAAAGCGATTCTGGGACACCTGGACAACTCCTGAGGCTAGAAGATGCTCTTCCTTGTCACAGTACTTTTGGTGCCTTGGTAGGCAAAGCGGCAGAGTTTCTCGGGTTCACTTAATAATTCCCTCCGAGTATGGACCCCCTTGGAAGAAGGAGCCACTGGGATGCTGAGTCCTAGAAGAACAATTGAACCAAAGTCTTTCTGAAGTGCAGCTTTTTTGAACTTCACAGTGCTCTCCTTTGCTCGATGATTTCTATCATTGTAAAAGTCCTGGGAAGAGAAACTTGCTGTGGGCCCCTTAAATACTTGGCAGATGAGAGAAAGACCCCTGGGGCCCTTCGAAGACTTCTGGCAGTGACAGGTGCATAGGTCACTTTTGGTGTTGGGTTTCAGATTTAAACGGTTGTCCAACTTTTGGTTGTTCGCGCTGCAGCCGCAGCACGGATGTTTCGATGGCTGTGGTTAACCTAAACTTGACCACTGGAGTGGACCTGGAACCCTCACCAAGTTTGGACCCTTAGGACATCTTCGTTAGCTTCTGGTGTCATGAAGCCCACTGGCGGAGCTTCCTCTGCATTCAGTGACTCTGGGCTCTCTCAAGCAGGAAAATATGGTCTTTGATGATGGCAAGGATTTCCCTTGAAATATTCTTAAGCAGTTGGGAAGTTTCACAGCTCTCGACGGCCAGCAGCACTATTCTATGGTATCGCTCTTCTTGGCAGTAGACAGCAACAGCTCCCAGTGGTCACAAAACACACCCCAAGAACCTGGGTGACACCAATGCACTTCTTCAACTGAAGATTTCTGGGCCTCCTCTTCAGGACTCACAAAGACCCCTTCTCTGAACGGCAGGCACACAGGACTGGCTTCCAGAGCACTTTGGATGAAGAATAGCACTTTGTACAATGGTCCCTCATAGCTCAGGGAGAGGACTCCTTTGCAGGTCCTGTTACGCTCACCTGGCTCCCACAGGGGCATTGATCGGACCTGGACAGCTGCTGTTTACACCCACGTGACGCGTAGTGCAGAGATGACAGACTGGACTGGCCCACCTAATCTCGTCTGCTTGACCCGAAGAAGTATTCTCCTGAAAGTGGACAAAGGGAATTAGCCACCCTGTGGATTTGAGTGATAACTCTACCCCCCACTGTTCTCCCCTCTAATCACGTCTGATGACTCTTTTTATATTCTCACCTTAGGTTTTTAAAGGATGAGCACTCCATCCTGCGTAGAATGCAGGGGTGCGTAGATAACCAGTTACTTCGCTGGTTTGAAGGAATTGGAGAGTTCCAGAACAATATTGACTCTGAGGTTCCTGGCAAGGATCCGTAAGTATATAGTTCGTAAGAGTTCAAAATGTCTGACTTTCACTCTTGTCCGATTCCTTGCAGCTTGCAGCTTGACCCTGGAGAAGATTGCCTCATGCGGCTGGTAAAGTTCAGGTAAGAGTCTGTATTATCCAACACTGTCCGGTAAATGACACCTGTATGTAATCTGTTGCTTTCTCCCTTATTACAGGTGCAGAGTGAGAAATTATGGCGTTTTGAGGAATAATACCTCAGGCGGTAAAATCAGGTAAGTCTATTATGGTGAAAGAGATTCCCTTGGTTTGTTCTTTCGGCTCACCTGGCTGTCCTTTTATTCCCCTTAGGTGCCGGAGTTCGGCGAAGATGAATGGAGGCTGCGCCGGCCTGGGGAGATGAAGAATGCCGCCAGTGGTAAAATCAGGTAAGTCTATTGTGGTGACTAATAATGCCTTATTATTCTCTCGGCTCATCTTGCTGTTCTTTATTCCCCTTAGGTGCCGGAGTTTGGCGAAGAAAGGATGAAGACAGAGGTGGATCGTGGAGGTGCTGTGAAGACTGGTGAGTATTGCGCGGGGCTGCAGCAGGCGATGCGACGCGCACAAATAACGTCTTTCTTCCTATTCGAAGGCGCGATGGATCCAGAATCAGGTGAGGAAATTAGTATTGTTTGTGTTCTAACCTTTTTCCTTCTTTCTGCCTTTTTTCTAGGAGCTCCAGACTCGAGGCGGGCGTGGCAGAAGACTGGATGCTGGCTTGCAGGCACGGTGAGCGTTACGCTGCAGGATGCAGAATAACACGAAGCGTGAGCTTCTCTTCGGGCGCGGTTTAAATAGCCTTAAAAGTAGTCCCAGGTATGAAGTTCCCAAGAGCACACCCGAGTAAGAAAATAGTCCCTGAAATAAAGTAGCCCCCCTTCAGACTTCACATTGGCTTGAATGTTGAGCAGCATGGTCTGCATGAGGTAAGTGAAAGCAAATGAGCCTGGTGCCTATGGCGCCAGGACTGACCCCTTCTATGAGCCTGGCGCCTACGGCACCAGGACTGTACCCAGATAGCCCCTATCCGGGGCTGCTGGGTTTTTCCCAAGTATCTGGATGCCTGCTCCCGGGACAGATTGACCTGGTCCGGATGCCCGGGGGTAGGAATCATGACAGCTCCTCTCTGGATCAGTCCTTGGAAGAACACAACAGATTTTGCATTACACAACGAAAATGCAATAGCAGACTTCCCCTCCAGCTGGGCTTCAAGGAACAGCTTCTTCTTGCTTAAGCTTTGTCTCCAGATTCTGAACAAATTATTGAGTCAGAGGTCCCCTGTTATACACATTGGATCCCATTCACTCAGGCTGAGCCAGGCTCAGTCAACCAATCATTCATCAGTACATTCATTCAGACAGCCAATCAGGCTCACAGGCATTCAAGCCATTCACTCCACCTAGACACCCATAACAAAGAATGTGGATTGGGTTTAGCACCCAGCCTTTCAGCACCCTTTATTGCATTCATGTCAGTTTCAGTCATGGCTGTGTCATGTATTGTGTCACACACAGAAACCAAACACCCATAACACAGAATGTGAGTTCACTTCAGACTCCATTCACATAGTTCCCACCCTAGGGTGTACCCACAACACACAGCTGCTGGGAAGGCTCCAGTCCATCTGAAAGGAGGCAGCCCCAGAGCCATATATGTTATTTCTACCTAACAGCCAGTCAGGAGGAAGAAGCAGAGTGGGCTTCCCAGGACTTTGAGAAACAAGGTAAAGGGCAATGGAAACCTAAGAGGTCACAGTGGCCATCTTGCCTTACTGCAGGAATCCATTGATTCCTATGGCAAGGCCTGGGGGTCTCAAAATGGAGGACACTCAGAGCCACTGCCAAGTCAGCATGTAGCTTCCACCAACCCATACCCTGCTCTGTGGTCTACACATAAGTGCCCAAAAACACACATAAGGGGTACAAGGGTGTACCCCCACCCATGGGTGCCATAAGGGTATCCCATGGGTGTTGTTTACCAAAATGAAAACATGAAGAGCTGCCTGACAGAGCTCCATGCTGTACCTCAGTGGCAGAAAATACACACAGAGAAATGGTAGAACAGGGACTTGGAGGCAACATGCAACATTATTGGACAGGCTCATAAACGTACTTCAACTCACATCGGCTATCACCGTGGTGCAGTGAGCAGCCCACACTAATGGTACAGATTTAGATTCTCGTGGGAATGAGCTGTCGAATTAGAAGCAAAAAGAGCAGCATATTTTCCTGAAATATCTGAAATTGATAAGTACATACATGCACGAAACATGGTAATAAAGGAAGGTTTTAATACAATACCCATATCCCAAATTACTGATTGGCACAGAAGAAGAGCACCACTAGAAGAACAGGAATTGTGGAAATGAAGGGGGTGCTCATTGTCCACACAGATTTTATGTGGTGGCAGGACAGCACCAAGAAACCAGTAATGCCTTTGGCTTAAACTAGCATTAGATCAACTACATCACCCAGCGCACACAACACAAAAGTGTCTTGCAGTTTTGATCTTGGAAGACTGTTTCTTACCGAACTTGGCAGAGCATGTTGGCAGATTTATTGTGAACTGTCTAAATTTTCAGCAATTTACTGCTGGGCACATGCCACGAATAGCGATAGGAGCAATTCCCTGTCCTAATGGAACCTTCCAGCAATTGCATATAGACTATGTAGATATTCTCCAAGTTTGTAACGGCTACAGGTATATGCTATTAGTTGTATGTTCTTTTCCCAATGGTTTGAAGCAGAACCATGCACACATCCTCATGCCATGTGTGCTGTGAAATTAATCATCAGCATTACTAAGTGGTACTGACATGTATTGAATTCTTAATACATACAACTACCAGCATTTTCGTCAGCTTCTGATGAGTCCGTCATTAGTTCATGGTGAAAGTCTAAAATGTGCATACACATGCCTATTTCAATCTTGCATTTGTTGTAAAAACCCTTACACATTGAAGAGAATGTGAAAACTTGCAACTTGTTAATTCCTGAAGCCTTAAAGGAAATTGTGTGTTCAGGTCCATGTGAGAGAAGGGTCTAGACCCTACCTGTAGAATAAACAAGTTTCAGATGCAGGTTCTATGCCACTTCAGTTGTGCATCATCCCCATGCCTTCTAAGAGCAGGACCAGCAGCATGTTCCCTATAACTGCAGAAGTGTTACAGCTCTGGTCTCCAGGCACGGAAGTGGTACAAACCAACCACCCCCTCCACGGTCTGGGCACCTGCAAGGCAAAGCTTACACAGGCCTCCCAGACCCTGGCGGGGAAAGAGAGTTAGGGAACCGTTGGTCGGACAGGAACTGGTTTTTAGGGTAACTGGAAAGAGGGTCAGGAGAGGGGAGGTGGACAGGCAGGGGGAACATAGGATAAATACAATGATAACAATTAAGCACACTCATTCAGCAATCACATTGTCTACCTGCACATAATACAACCCGGTTCAAAAGCGAACCAAAGAGAGTCTTATCTCTGGGGTGAGTACTGTCCTCCTGCCTGCGCACTCTCAGGTCCGGTATCCGGAGCAGTTCACTGCTGCAAAGAGAGCATGAGTTATTATCTTGTGGGTGTTTCCTCACACACATGACACTATACATGCAGCGAATTAGTGACAACTCCCCATGCAAACCCACTTGTCTCAGGCTTTGTTCGCATTAGTTTGCACGCCCCCCGTGATGGGTCAGACTGCCGCACGTGGCTCTGTGACAAATGTTGAATCATGTGTTAATAGGCACACATGGTAAAATGGGTTCTTGACGTGCTGCCAGCCGCACGTGGCGAGGCGCGACTTTAGTACAGTCTCGGTGTTCCAGTTGCGGTGTAGCACACGTGGCTAATTACTCATGCAAATGACATACACTGCTCTAGGAGTTGCTGCGCCCCTGGGTGCCCCCTTGCGTGGTATTTAGTTGTGGCTAGGAACGCTACTGCGTGAAACACTCTCTGGAGCAGTGGGGACTTGAGAGTATGGGCGACGCCCCCTGCATGAGCCCTTGATCGCGTGGTAGGCTTCCTGCTTGTTCGCTCCTCAACGCGACTTTGCTGCGGCGTGCGCATTGTTCTCAATGCTTGTCTAGGCTCCCCTGCACTGGAACTACTTATCTTAGGCGTGCAAGGGGCCTGGAGGAAGGTTGTCTGGGGTGTGGCGCCTCGTGCTGCTCCCCTTGCTCGGAGCTCCGGGAAACAAGTCTGCTTCAGTCAGACGTCTGAGCACAAGCCCCTTGCGCGCATGTACCCTACCCAGCGTGGGTGGAGATTTGTAGTCCTTGTCCCAGTGTCCACTGGAAAAGGTAGTCTGCAGGCTCCTTTTCCTGCATAAAAGGCACAAAAGCATTTTATAAGGCCGGATTCTTTTTTGTGTGTGTTTCTTTTTGGTGTTGGTTACTAGGCCATGTCTGAGGTCCATACCTGGACCCTTTCCATACAATCCCAGAGATTCATAATGTAGCCTTGTGCCTGTATTAGTCACAACAGGCTTGGCAGAGCAACACAGCTGCATTGAATTCAATAACAGCATCCATAATTCCACACTGTCAAAAGGCCACCTTACCCAGTTATTCATAGCTGACATTTTGGAAGTATGAAAGCAACCACAAACGTTTTTTTGCGTTTCACAACCCTGAGGACTGGTGTTCGGGAGCTTCAATGACTTTCCAAGAGTCAGGCAGGAGTGCAGGAGCACCAAACTATTTAAAGTTATGTGACGCTCTCTTGCAATCAGTACTAGGGTGCAGATCAGTCTTTGAGTGGGAGGCCTTCCAGGATCATTCATGAGCAAATATCTCGTTTAAATTGACTTAGGTTTGTAAGATCTAAAAAAGGATAATACATTGAAGCTTATCAAATGCTTCAAAAGATTAACACATTAAAAAGGCTCAGACTGGATAAGTAAATGAAAAGGATTTAAAAGGAAACCACGCAGCAGAAGGTACTGTGATACTGTGTATACTTTGGCTCGCTTGTTGCAGAGCGATTCAATCAGCACCTGCAAAGCAGAGCTCTCAGCGGCATGGCCTGTGACGCTGCTCTCCCCAGGCTACCTCTGCATGAAACCTGTTATTGACCAGTGCAACTGCCCATCTCAGAATGTACCCAGTGCACACGCCTCCACGCACACACTGTGAAAATGGGAAGAGTGACATTACCACACTTCCAAGTCTACTTATATTCATGTTATTAAACCAATAAACAAATTTAATTAAAAAAAATATATTTAGTGCAGTTTATTTATTTGCATTTGTATCGTGCAACTTGCAGCCCGGAGTCATCGAGGCACTGTTGCAACATTATGTAGGAAGTTTGAAGTACAGGTTCATGCGCCCTTGGGCTTCTTAGTTAGTTACAAATTCCAAGACATAAAAAATTATCAGCGTTGCAGGCATAGAGAGAGTAACAGTATGGCAATTATAGCTCAGAGGGGTTGTCCTAGGTATTTAGCTTTCAGTTAAAGAGCTTAGTTTTGATGGCTTTGCGGAATACTTAGTGGGAATCGATTTGTCTTAGGTGAGAAGGGAGTGCGTTCCAGTGAGTGGCGGCCAGTGTAGGAAAGCTGGAGCCGGCTGCTCTGGCTTTTCAAGTTTTTCGCGTGAGAATCGTGTTGGAATAGCCTTCTCTGAGAGGCCTCATGGCAGTGTGCCTCGTGATTCTCTGGGATCGGTATGGGGTGCAAGCTCATGGAGGCATTTGTGGGCGAGGGCAAGGGTTCTAAAGTTCATATACGATCAGTAGACATGTTTAGCTGATTCCTATACGCCATTAATACAGTACACCACAACAACTAAAACTGTGCTTTCTTTGAAGTGAGATTTATTTAAGTCTATTAAATAACATATATGCGCCCTGATGCCTGCAGGCTCTGGCGCAATATAAACAAATAAACATAAACATAAACATAACATAGCAACTGTAACCATCCACCACTACTCTCCTAGGAGTAACCATTTTCCAAGATCAGCAACATTTTAATAAACTCAACTTTCTCAGCCAGATACCATTTCATATCAAGGTCAGGATGTCCCTTCACCAGACAATAACTGACTCATGTACAGAGGGAAGAGACGCCAGATGGGTGACCTTTGATGAACGATAAACTAAACTATCTATAGGCCTACAGCATTTCAGCGGACTGGTCCTCTCACGGATCAAACTGGAAAAACAAAACTAGCATTCTTATGCAAATGTTCTGCTTATTACAGTTTGTATTATAAAATGTGCCAGGTTAGGTAAGACTGACGCAAACCTGCCCCCTCCGTCGACCCCCCCCCCCCCGCGCTCCCTGCTGTGTCTCTCGGTTTAGGAATGACAGGCCGAAATGTATTACCCCCAAACATCAACCAAGCTGAAGGAAAATTAAAAAGCATTTCAGAAGCTGCATTTTATCGCAGTTGGCTGGGAGGAACGACATACGCAGTTGCTAATTTCCAACCTACCGGTGCAAGATGTGAGTTCACACCAACAGTGTGGGTGGGCTCTGTAACACAGACATTTGAATGTCAGCTACCTTTGATAGCGCAGCTGGCAGCGTGAATTCCATTTACTCATTAATTATATGTCTGGTCAGTTCTTCTGACTCATTGTCAAGGTGTAAACGAAGCATTCACGCTTAGGCTAAAGACATTTTTCACGTCGGAAAAAGTAATATGTTCTAGTCATTATTTATACTAAAGACAGAACATGAATTCTAACTAGATAACGTGGTCTTTCACTTTAGTAGAGTATTGCGCGCACCACACTGAGGAAGAACCAGGAGGCACAGGACCCCACCACTACTGAGGCAGTGCTGCCCACAGCCTGAGAGAGGCCAGGGTTGAAATACCCTGCAGCAAAAAGAACCGCTCCCCACTTTCCTTCGTTATCATCTCGAGCAGATTCGAAATCTGCCTCACACCCCACATTTCGTGGGATGCTGCAGTGTGCATCTCCACAGCAAAACCCTGCAAATTCTGCTAAAAAAAAGCAGGATTCTCGCCGCCATCAGCCTCGAGGAGGCTTTTCCATTTCCAAGATGGCCGATCGCTATCACTCGCCGAGCCACACCAGCCTGCTGATGCTCTAGGGCCGCTCCGATTGGCCCACCATCCCCTCATCAGCCAATCCAACTCGCCGGCAGGCGAACGCCGGCCCCACCCTAAGGCCACACACCCTGGCTTCCTGTCGGGAGCCAAAGGAGCCTGGGGCCAGGAACTCTGTCTGTTGCCGAACCATGGTACAGGCCACCTGCGCCTCGAGACGTGTCAGGGTAAGTGCCCATATCACGACCAGCTGATCCTGTAATCCAGTCATCACTTGCATACAACTTTAAACTTTACTGAACTTGCGCAGGCATTTTACATGTGACATGCTACGCCGCCGCACCTATTGCATCTATGTGTATTCATCTCCTCTGTTCACGTTGTAATTTACATGCGCCGCATCCTGTTTTGCCTTTAAGCACTTCTGCATGTTAGCTTATGTGCATATGTGCTTATGCCTCAGTTAGCTGCCACATATATATGGTCCCTTTTAGCTACCTGATTGAGTGACATTACTGCACTGTTACTCGACCCATACTGTATCACGGATCGTTCAAGTCTCTTGTCCCTGGACTTAGAGCACTCGGTGTGTGCTAGGGTCACACTACGGTGTAGTGCCGATTACGCACTTGCTCAGGCAATGCCATACATCCCAACATAGGTACCCATACCATCCGTGTGCCTGGAATGCTCTATGCCGTGCATGCTCCTCTGCAGCACCTGCCCGACCAACAAGTGCACTGTTAGGCATTGTGCTACTCCTTGTGGTCTTCTCTGCATTTTTACACATTGTTTAACCTCTTAGTCACCTTGCCAAGATTGTATATTCCTCCTTGTTCATCTCAGCCTCAGTATGCACTCCTTAACATTACCATTTATTATGCTCAGCCTCAGTATGCACTGCTTTCATTTTCAGTCACTATGCCAAGTCTGAAAATTCCATGCTGGTCAATTTAGCATTAGGATGTACTGCTAGGCATTCACTGTTATTATGCCCTATCTGAATGTCTGAATATCCCTCGCTGATCACTTTAGCATTTGTATGTACCTGATAGGCATTTTTAGTCACTGTGCCACTTATGACGTTGGACTTTAAGGATCATTATTAGTTAGGTATCTGCATCTACCTTGCACTTTGTCACCGCTTGTAGTAACTACCTGACACTCGCTGCCCTGATTTGCCCAAGTCATCATATGCCTAATACAGACCCTCATCCAGGACCAATTTGTCTTACCTTACTACGCTAAGCGGACTGTCATCTACTGTGTCACCCGCCCTCCACAAGTTCTCCACAGCACATTGTGCGACACTATTATTAATTATGCATTGTACCCGGATTACTTAACTGCAATGCCCATTACCAGACACCATCACCCTTAAGCCTGTCTATTAGGCACTCGCTTTACATCGTCCTCTACTTACTGTACACCATTCTGGCCTCAACCACACCACAATCCGTTCCCACTATGGCTATTCACATTAAACCAGCTACCACAACTACCACAATTCTGCCTTGCTCACCCCCATTCTGCAACACGATAGGGACCAACCCATATCTAAATGAGCCAGCCCTGTGGCTACAACACTTTACCACCAAACCTATCCCTAACCAACCATGCCATATGCGCATCAGGAATGCTAGGCTCTGCTCTCGCATTCATTACCTCTCAAGCACACCTACTACACCACGGAACTGCATCACCTCTTACGGCTACCCCTCTCGCATGCCCGACACTGTTAGGCCCAAACCAACCGCAGATAAACCCTCACCGCCACGTTTACTTAGGTGCCTATCCCCAAGTCCACGGAGCAAACCCTGTGCCACTCCAGTCCGGAACCAAAGATTAGCAACCAGATGTCACCATTGGTCCTACCACCTGAACACAGACAGCAAAGTTAATTCTGCCAACTCTACTAAAAATAAGACCTCTACCCTAGACACCCCATTATCGGTAGAGGCCTCCCCAGCCAACATCCCTAACTCCCAAGCTAAACTCAAAGGGGCGCTCATTAACGCCCGCTCTGTCCCTGCTCATGTGTTAGACATTGCTGACTTCATTGTGACTCAAAACCTTGACTTTCTGGCAATCACAGAAACCTGGTTACATGCGGCATCAGGTCCTGCCCTGACCCTCGCCATTCCCGATAGCTATTCCATCATTAGGTGCAACAGGGACACCAATCAAACTAAGGGGGGTGGATTAGCATTCACATTCAAGAGTTCTCTTAATCTAAGAGTTGTCAACAGCCAACAGTTGCCCGCTGCGGAACTACTCTCGATTAAACTCCCAATCTCACCTAATCACACCACCTCAGTGCACCTCATCTACCGGCCACCCGGTCCCACTTCCACATTCGTAGAAGATATCTCATCCATTCTAGCATCTAGCACTAAGCCTAAATCCCAAATCATTATACTTGGAGATCTCGATTTAGGCTACCTGGATACAAACGACACCAAAGTCTGTGACCTAGCCAGTGTCCTATCAGACTTTGGCCTCACCCAGCATGTCAATGTACCTACACATATCAAGGGACGCACATTGGACTGGGTATCAGACATAAATTGCGCATTAAAATTAATTTCAGTGTCATCATGTGCATGGTCTGACCATCATAAAATTACATTCTCCATCAACCTCTGCCCACCCATTGACAAACCATATACTGCGCCACCCACCTTCACTCGTAACAAGAAGGACATCACAACTGAGAAACTACTTCCACTCATCCTCCCATTATTAAACTCGGTTTCCTCCACCTGCGCTGACCCTACCGTCCTTGTGGACACCTACAATCGAGCTATGTTAAAAGCCCTGGATTCCATTGCCCCACTTAAACAGCGCAAAGAAAAAACGCATAACCACCTTAACTCTTGGTTCACCCCATACCTACGAGAACTTCGTAAAGATAAACACAAAGCTGAGTCTCTCTGGAGAAGCTCACCTATGCCAGTAAATAAAATTAACCTCTTATCCATCACCCTTTCGTACAAAGAAGCCATACTAGCGGCCAAAAAAGAAGTCTATAACAACAGGATCATACAAGCTCAATCCAACACTAAGGAACTCTTTAAAATCCTCAAGGAATTAGAGTCGCCAGTTGCCCCCATTGACACCTGTACCCCCGACACCGAATGGTGCGCCAACATACAAAAAGCACTACTAAACAAAATCACTACTCTCCAAGCTAAAATCAACACCAAAAAAAAAACATCTCCTTGATTCAGCAGGTAATATCCAATCCTACAACATCCCACCCCCTAATCAATCCTTCACACCTTTTAGTTTCTCACCTCTCCCCATCAGGGAAGTGGAAAATATCATCACAAAGTTAAAACCATCCAATTGTCAAGGCGACGCCTGTCCTGCACCAGTCGTAAAGGAACCAGCAAAAACAAAGAGGTGATGGCTGGAAGGTTTAGAATTAATCTTAACCACTGGCAACGCTCTGGGCAACCCTCCAGACCACCGTTCTTCGCCTGCCAAGCCATTACAGAAGGGAAAGACCATCTGCAAATCAGGCTTGGCCCCACCCCAAAAGGGGCAGTCCAGCCCGAACTGCTAGGCCACATCCCCTCTGCACGAGACCACAAGCATCCCCAAACATGTTTCGCCCTTGTTGGGGCTCATCAGTGAGGAGTAGCTTGGGTCTCTAGGCCCAGCAGGCACGGGACCCACGTCTGGGCATACCCGTCCCACTCGGGGTGACATAGCAAAAACAAAGAGGTGATGGCTGGAAGGTTTAGAATTAATCTTAACCACTGGCAACGCTCTGGGCAACCCTCCAGACCACCGTTCTTCGCCTGCCAAGCCATTACAGAAGGGAAAGACCATATGCAAATCAGGCTTGGCCCCACCCCAAAAGGGGCAGTCCAGCCCGAACTGCTAGGCCACATCCCCTCTGCACGAGACCACAAGCATCCCCAAACATGTTTCGCCCTTGTTGGGGCTCATCAGTGAGGAGTAGCTTGGGTCTCTAGGCCCAGCAGGCACGGGACCCACGTCTGGGCATACCCGTCCCACTCGGGGTGACATAGCAAAAACAAAGAGGTGATGGCTGGAAGGTTTAGAATTAATCTTAACCACTGGCAACGCTCTGGGCAACCCTCCAGACCACCGTTCTTCGCCTGCCAAGCCATTACAGAAGGGAAAGACCATATGCAAATCAGGCTTGGCCCCACCCCAAAAGGGGCAGTCCAGCCCGAACTGCTAGGCCACATCCCCTCTGCACGAGACCACAAGCATCCCCAAACATGTTTCGCCCTTGTTGGGGCTCATCAGTGAGGAGTAGCTTGGGTCTCTAGGCCCAGCAGGCACGGGACCCACGTCTGGGCATACCCGTCCCACTCGGGGTGACATAGCAAAAACAAAGAGGTGATGGCTGGAAGGTTTAGAATTAATCTTAACCACTGGCAACGCTCTGGGCAACCCTCCAGACCACCGTTCTTCGCCTGCCAAGCCATTACAGAAGGGAAAGACCATATGCAAATCAGGCTTGGCCCCACCCCAAAAGGGGCAGTCCAGCCCGAACTGCTAGGCCACATCCCCTCTGCACGAGACCACAAGCATCCCCAAACATGTTTCGCCCTTGTTGGGGCTCATCAGTGAGGAGTAGCTTGGGTCTCTAGGCCCAGCAGGCACGGGACCCACGTCTGGGCATACCCGTCCCAGGAACCAGCGCCTTACCTCACGCCCTTCATCCCCTCCTTCATCAACTCCTCCTTTAAATCTGGCATAGTACTGAATAACCTCAAGGATGCTTGGGTAATCCCCTTAATCAAAAAACCTAATTTAGACCCTAGCAATCCCACTAACTACAGGCCTATCACCATGGTGCCTTACCTCCTTAAAATCCTGGACCGTGCTGCTTATCTTCAAAATGCAAGATTATCTCGATAACAACAACCTATTAGGACTTAGGCAATCTGGTTTCCGCCCGAGACACGGTACAGAGACAGCTCTAATAGATCTAAAAATGCAAATTGAGGATCTAAAAGACAAGGGCAAACAAGCGCTCCTACTCCTTCTTGATCTGTCCGCTGCTTTCGATTTGGTGGACCACCAAATCCTTTGCCAGCACCTCAAAACTGCCGCCCATTTTTCCGATGCAGCTACCTCCTGGATCAGCTCGTTCCTTGCTAACAGATCCATGGGAGTCTTCTCACCTCTTGCTGCTGCTGAACCAGCTCACGTCCCCTGCAGAGTCCCAGAAGGCTTGTGTGTATCACCTACGCTCTATAACGTATTTACTAAACCACTCTTTGATATTCTTGACCATCTTGGTGTTACCTACACAAATTATGCGGATGACACCCAGATACTCATCCCTATCACTGGTGATTAGGTAACCGACATCAAAGCTCTCAATGCAGTCTATACCGTCATTCAGGCGTGGATGGCCCACCACGGTCTCTGCCTAAACAATGAGAAAACTGAGTTAATCATCCTAGGCTCTCAGTCCAAACTCTCAAAACTTGACAGTAAATATGAGGCTTTCAACATTGATGGTAAAATTATCAAGGTCACCAATGTCACTAAAACCCTCAGAATTTACCTAGACTCCACCCTCTCTATCATCAGACAAACCAACTCAGTAGTCTCAGCATCTGCGTATACGTGTAAACTAATCACTGCTTGCCGTAACCTTCTTAACAATGGACAACTGCCTGATCCTCGCCAGAACCCTCATCTTATCTAAAATTGACTACTGTAACGCCCTTTACCTCGGAACGAGCCAAAGAAACATTGATAAACTTTAGGTAACCCAGAATAACGCCATCAGGGCTGCTCTTAACATACCCAAGCGCGCCCACATCTCATCCACCAGACGCAACATACATTGGCTCCCCATTTCACGGCGTATTGCCCTTAAAACTCTTGTTCTAAGCCACAAAGCACAGAACAATGCTGCACCGGCCTACCTGTCAGCGCGCTTCACCCAACACACAGCCTCCAGACCCTTAAGATCTGCACAAGCACACACACTCATCATTCCCAGTTTCAAGCTTCAACTGCCAGAGTTTCGAACATCCCAGTCCTTGCAGCGAAGCTCTGGAACTCCCTACCCAACGATCTCAGTAATGTCCCTTCCCTCCAATCCTTCAAAAACAGAACAAAACAATGGCTCTTTGAGCAAGACGATGCTCCGGCCACCCTTTTGTAACACCTGCTGCATGCTGCTCCCACTCGATTACCTTGTACACACTGAGCTGACTGACTACCCTTGTAAATGCATGTATTTGTTCTATGTATTTATAATTTGTAATTTGTAATCTGTAACTGCCTTCTGTAACACTTGACTGTAACCAACTTTCTAAACATGCGCCCTGATGCCCGTGGTCAGGCTGCGCAATATAAATAAACAAATACAAATACAAATACACTCGGGTATTTTTTTTTAAAACCTTTATTTTTTGCTGTCAAACACAATCCAACTCACAAGCAGTCAGTGCTTTCACCTGCAAACCTTAATGTATACAGTAATATAAAAATACAATTAAAACTAAAGTGCATACCGAGCTTAACATTGTAAAGTCTTATGGTGGCTTATTTTGTTGTTAACATTCCATGATCACACCATTGCATGAGTGCTATTTCCAACCTAAAGCAATGGCCCTTTGCTCTTAGTTGTAGGTGGAAAATAAAATGCATGTGTCTAATTTAAAATCGTAATTAATCCCGATCAAAAGATAAGGTAGATGCTTTCAAAACGTATAGAGTCACATCTCAGGCTCGCATCATCATGACATTAAGGGGGATCAAATATCTGGAAGAGGCAACTTAATGGTAATCAAGTAGAAGATATAAAACAACCCTGACAATGCTACTTTAAATGAGGCTGGGATATAAAGTTACCTCAGAATTAGGAAGTGGCATCATTCGGACACTTCTGTATTCTAATTATTCATAGAATATTTTTCTGAATCTGGTATTAGAAAAAAAAACGATTTATTGAGAGCTTTGCAAGTGTAAGAAAAGAAAGATGGGAGAGACCAGCCCAAAGCAGGTTGATTACATTGCAATCCAATGTAAACACTTCTTGATATAATTGGCAGTCAGCATTTACTAATTTTGCATGGTGGAGTGCAAAAGGGAGGCATACGTGCATTTTCGCTAACATTTTAGAATTCCCTTTTGCACTCCGGGTCGAGCCAGGCAAGCCCGCTGCAGGCAAGTGTCCACTTTTCCACACCTAAGGCTTATGAGTCTTGCAGCACAGATTACCCGACATTGTCTGCCATCCAAAACGTCATTGACCCAAAAGCATTGCTGTTGCTGAACAGCATTGCATCGTTGTACCCAGCACTGCTGCTCTGCTCTTTGACTCAACACAACAAGAAGTCACAAGCCCCAGTCTTCCAGTTTGATTCTGAAAAGCCTGTGTCAACACTGTTGAGCCCCAAATGCTAGAACATTGTATTGTGAAGAGGCTCTGTTCTCTGGTCGACTTTTGGGACTGCAGTGGCTTTTAAGCACCTCTTCTCTACCTTTCCACAATACTTACTTGAACATTGACATAATGCCAATTAAGTGTCTGAACACCCCTGTTTATCTTTCCAGAGTGCTATTCTTCAACAGTCTACATGTTCTGTGTTCCTTTACAGGGGTGGGTTTTTGCTAGTGTTTTATGCAGTTGTCTAATATTATTGCTATATTAAAAGTCTATAGCCCTCATTATAAGTTTGCTGATCTGATAACAAGGGTGTCCGTAAACTCACTGCTACTCTTGTTTCTGGACGGGCAAACTACTTGTCTGCCTGCCGTGGCCGCTGTGCCCGACAGGTCTGACTTTGCTGGGCGCAGCGGCCACGCTAGGCAGACCATTCACAGAAGTGCTGGCACCGTTAAAAATTGTGCCAGCGCTTCAGAGTCCCAACTCCCATGGCGTCCTCTATGGGAATGGGGACTTACACTTTAGTGGTGCCTGACTTCCTGGTCCGCCGGACTTGCAATCTCCCAGTGGCACTGGGAAGTCAGGCGTCGGTAAAATTTTACGAGTCCAGCGGCAACCCTAAGCTACCTCACAAGGCGATCAAGGTATACCTTTCGGGCTGTGCCTGTTTCGCCTTTATGATTGTGTTCACTACTGATGTAGTAGTATCGGATTTGCCATCTCTCACCCCGGTACTTTTGCAAATCAGAAGAGGGGTTTGTCACAATGTGTGTGAGAGTTGCATAGTCAGGTGCATGTTTGCTAGAGCAACCACGGCCAATTCTGAGAGCAAAACAATCAGTGAAAAAAGATAATTTAGGGTGGGGCACCCCTCTTTATTTACTAATACCGCTATTAAAAAAGAGGACATTAAACTCTCTGACTCGTTGTTCGTGAACCCTTTCTCTCTCTGTCTCCTAGTCTCTTTCTTACTATATGTTTCTAGCAAAAACAAATATTGAAAAAAGGAAATTATTTAGCTGTACTAACATAGTTGTAAACTTAAAAGGTATATTTCTAATGATCACTTCCAATGTGCATTGTAACAAGAATACGCATGCTACATATGTTTTATTGTCCTAATGAGCAAACCACAAAACATATTCAAAACCTAGAATAGCCATATACATTATCATCTAATAGAAAATTATCATTCCAAGGTCGACTCTATGGTACATCCCTGTTGTACCATTTTGAAACTGTAAAAGGACATACAGCACCAGTGAGGCTTAAAGTCTGCTTTGCCTAACATTAAAGAGCATTTTGGTAACATAAAACTGGCCGGAGATATTTGACAAATGTGTCTCTTATAAAATAGTTGTATATTTGAATCACTAATGGCTCATTTCTTTTTTCATAATAGTGACCCTAACTTTAAAGGCTTGTAGCATATGTACTTATTTGGACAGCCTCAGGATTAAGATGTGAGGATAAAATGGCTGCACCTACAGTCACTCCATTAGGGTCATACGGCCATCTTGGGATAATGTTTGATAGAATAATATATTATGTCCTCATGAAACAAATAAATGATAAGATATGGAAAATATGTAGTACAGAAGTTAAGTTTGAAATACAAACAAAAACAGGTACACCTCAAGATACTCATTCTTTTTCCATGTGTTAAATAATAGTTGGGGTTTGAAAAAGCCTCCTGCCATGCCCCCGACTCAACTACCACCCCTCACCAGCCACATTTACTTTTCGGCCCACTATAGGCAGCATGCGAAGTACATTCGTCTCTCTGGTAAATGTTGCAGCCCTGCACTACTGCAACTCTCATACAAACCCTCGATACTATGTGGCCTATACTACCATGGCTGCCTTTTACTTGGCTTCACCCTCTACCTCCTCTTTCAACTTGACATAATATACATCTTTTCCATACAGACCTCCTTCCCTATTCTTCTCCAAATTCCACGTGCTGCCTCCATGCTCGATAGCTTTCCAAGAAAGGTCCCTCTTTCAACTTATGCTGCTTGTTTTCAAATCCCTGACTGAGTTTTCTTCCACCAATTTAGCTAACTTTATCCCCTGCTGCTCTCCTTCCCACACTCTCTGGTCTAGTACACTCCCTAAACTATGAATTACCTGACCACCCTGCACTTCCACTCCTACTCTCCCCTCACACCACCGGAAACCTTCTTCTTAAACTTGAAAACACTAAAAATACTAAAAATACTATCCACTCCATCAAATCTGAACTAAAGCTCCTCCTCTTTAACCAAGAGGGATCAAAATCTACTTGCCACCAAATTTCCCGCGTTTCCACCTCTAGACAACTCTGCAACTTGCTCCACCAGACATCCTGTACATATTTACTTTCTTCAGACTAATGCAAAATGCCTGTCCTGTCCCGTGCCCTGTGCCATGTATTCCCCAGCATCCACCAGTCAGTTAATAACTAAACTACTTCTCCCACGTATCTACGGAACCAGACTAAGCTTTACTGTTCTTTCCTTTTTGTAGGTGTTTCTGATTGAAGCACTGTGTACCCTCAATAAATAGACACAAATACAAAATAAATAATCATTCTGGATACTCATTATTTTTTCTTTAATAAATGATTCAGAGTAACATTATTCAAATGTACTGATTTTGCCTCGAGAGCTAGCCCTGGAGATCCTGCTTTAAATATTGGTTTATCTACTTCACATTGTAATCCAAGCTGTTCCCTTCACCTTGCAACATACCTATTGCCCTTTTACTTGCTGTTTTTAGACTTTTAAACTCATTAAATATACACACAAAACTCTCCGGAGAGAGGAACACTCAGGCATATGAGTCTGCTTAGAACACCAGGGCAACTCTAAGGCAAGTCCATGCACATGTGCTTACAACTTTCTCATACAGCAGCTGAGTGCCATGTTACAGAACAAGTACACTGATTAATAGGACTGTCTTATTGTATATTGGTACCCGGCGAGGGTCAATGAGCTTGTAACAAGCAAGCTCATTGGCCCTAGCCGGGTCATTACCAGCCCGACAAAGGCTTTTTCTCGGGCTGGTGGCATCCGTGTCGTGGCCGCCATGCAAAGGGAAAAGGGACCATGTGTAGTCCCTTCTCCCCCTTCCATGGCAGCCATCTTTTTTGTTTACTTTTTTCAATGGCCGCCATGGAACGGGAGAAGGCACTATGTGCAGTCTGTTCTGCCCAATCCCTGGTGGCCATTTATTTTTATTTTGTTCTCATTTGAGAAATGGTTTCAATGCCATTTCCCAACTGGAGACAAACATGCTATTAGTACCCTGGTATGACGTGCTGGTGAACTAATAGCAAAAGAACCCTCCGAGGGGGGCATTAGCAGTCAGGTAATACTCCCCCTCCTCGAGTTCTATTGCTCAGTAGTGTGCAGCAGTGCACCCAGGAGCAAGCGCCTCCTCTGTGTTGAGGGTGCAAAGTCCCCCCAGACACTGAGGTGGGCATGATAGTTGGTGTAAAACTCGGTTTGGTGGTAGCCCGGTCAGGGTTGACAACTCCCCCCATCAAAGGTAAGGGGTGTGCAACCCAAGCCGAACAGCTAGAAAATGCAATCGAGACACAGCGCAAACTTGACACAGGTGGTGCGGTCTGAACATCACAAGGGATGGCCAGATTTCATAGAACCTTGCTTCTTTCCTCCTTAGCACCACCTAACTAATGCAACGCACTCAGTGGATAGTAGATATTTTTTCACCTCCCTCAGTTGTTGGGTTACACAGTGAAAATGCTGTTATACAATTCCTAGCATTAATTCCCTCATTTAGGGGGACATACAAATAAGGGAACACACCTCATTCAATGTGTGGGTGCATTGAATCATTTTGTTCTAAAGAAGGAACCTTTTAGGCGAGGGCTGTGCAACATGTTTCAGTCTATGTCTCCCATGATCCCTACTTGTCTTTGCTGAGTATGACTGATGGGAGTTGTAGTCAAAACATCTGGCGAGCCGGATGTTGCAGAACATCATCTAGGCTCTTATTTAAAACCATGTAGCACTACAAATAGTGCTGTTTAGTAGTTGTAACTTCAGTTTTGAGAACAGCTTGTTTAGGAGAGGGGGTCCTTCAATCAAGTATAGGGACCCCCAAATTCAGTGCTGAGATTGAGAGGAGAGGACCCATCCATAAAGGTGTGAAGAGGATTTTTTTTTCTTCTGATAGGTAACAGATTTCAATTGCAGTTCTTAACCAATAACGTGTTGCAGATTTAATGAATATGCAGAGAGTGATAGGGTTGGACATATTCTGCATAGCAAGTGAGTGTCGTTGTGTCTTGTGGGGTGCTGTGTCAGTACGCTTCAGTTAATACGTCCACACTCTATTGGAATGTGGGAATAGTGGCATTTCTTAATTCTAAAGCTGAATTAATGAAAAAGAGAAACCTGCTAAGAGTCTGGCGCTGGGCTATTGTTCTCTGTAATTGGAATAAAAACCATCTACAGCCTTTTCTGCACCTCGCCATGGACGGATTCTCTTGTATTTAAACTCTTAAGAGGCTTAGATTTACCCAAATTGAATTCCGAGCACAGTTTCCACACACAGGGCATTGTGATTAGCCTTGAAAAGCTTCAGAGCATCTGTCATTTTTGCAGTTTGATTTTCGTGTTTTCTCAGAAAAATGTAATGAAAAGGCCCGGCTTCCAATCAGGAAAGCGTTCTGCTTATCTACGGGGGCGATTCAGATTGGTAGTTCAGCTTGGGATTCATGGCCATAGGCAGGTGGTGGGTGGACGTGCACTGCAGTGTGTGCACAGGGCGGGGTGTCTCCTAGGAGTCTTTTGGTGGCACTGCCTTTGAAGTCTGTGGAAGAAATATCACGTTTGTACACCACAAAGGTGATGTGCAGACACACATGTTAGAAAGTTTGTGATTTTTCTTTACATTCAATTTACAGATTTGTAATTAGTTAAAATGCCAAAAATGTCATTGCGAGGCGGCCTCAGCAGGTGTTGCAGGTGCAGGAACCAACAGCACATCATAGTGGTGTGTAATGCATACATTGGGTGTAGAATACCCAGTTGTGTTTTTATTTTTTTATTTTTTCCTGTGTTTATAGCATACATGATACCTTTGCACAATCCATTCTATATAAAATCATACAAACGTTTCATTTGATGTGTTACAATCAAAAAGAATAGTTCATACAATATCCAAATCATCCATACAATCTTAAAACCATCACAACATACACGTTCTCCTATTGTTCCACTAAAATAGCCTCTTGCCAATGGTCATATGCCTAAGCCCAAAATGATATCTTCACCACTAACAATAACGTGTTGTAAATCATTCAAAAACATTTCCAAAAATGTTACTAAGGCTAAAATAAGCGATACTTGTGGAGTTATCATCAGTCTCTTCCAAAAGCCCAGAGCAACAACTGAATGCACATAAGGTCATAGGAAGGTTATTCGATATGGAGCTGTAGCTGTGCATACCATAACCACATGCTGTAGAGTCTCCACGCAGTCCGAACTGCACAATCTACAACTCCTCAAGTCTTTGGGTATTCCTAAGCGAGGACCAATTATTTCTAAAGTTGCTAGACAATTTAGTCTGAATTTAAGAAAACAGGTGCAGACCTCCGGGGGAACCTTCTTCAAATAAAGTCTAAGATCTTTCGTTGGTGCATAAAAGAGCACATCATTGCAATATATCTTTAGTCTTTCTAGATCTTCCATATTCCTTATCACATCCCAGTGTATGTTTTTTCTTTTAATAATTGCATGCAAATCAGAATTTCCCATCTCTGTAGCTTCCATAAAACCAATACAGCGCTTCTTAAAATTCTGTAAAACGACATTGACCCCGCCCTCTAACATTTCTCCCAAATATGCCCATAGGTTAAGTTTTACCATGATAGCAACCTTCTTGTGAACAGACACATATCTCTTCAGGTAATAGACCCACCAAGATAGTAGGCCGAATTCCAAACATCTAATACATAGTTCTGGGCAGGTCCAATACCTCTTTCAGTATTCTCCCCGCCAAGATATCTAAATACTTTCTGTTGGAAACGTTTATCAACTCGATTTATATAGCAACATTGTGGTTACATTAAGAGGATAGAACTCAATCAAAGGAATCAAGAAGAATGCACCAAGACTTCTTTTTATGACCTTCATCAGAGCTGTGCAAGATCGAACCTTCGACTCCATGAACGATTTTTGGGCTTTCAATGTGTCTGTCACAGAGAACGAAAAGCCCAAATACATGAATGTCTTAACTTCAGCCAAACCAGTATCTTTTAAGGACCATTTGTATTGTTTCCTTCTTTTGTTTTTATTAATCGTGGCTACAGAGGATTTTGCAGGACCCCATTCATCGCATGCTTCTGTCCTGCAGGTATAAAGTCTAATAAGATCAGGTATATCTGCCTAGGCGATGGAGTTAGTTCTTAAGCCTGCACATTTGGGGGCGTAACCGCCTCAACTTTTACTAACTTCCCAAATGTCTCCCATATAAATGTTAAACAGTGTAGAGGCAGTTACACACCGTAGTCTCACGCCTTTCCCAGTTATATGTGATAGTGGTTTATGACTTTTCAGAACAAGTATTTGGCAAAGTCAATAGATCTGGCATCGCAAAATTGTCCTGTAAAGGATGAACAAAAGTGCCCTCCTCATTTGTAAGAATCATTTGCTTTGCCATTTCCTGTTGTGATGGCCAGACTATTTAACCAACTATTCAGTGGGGACAATAGACATTAGTAGCAATAATAACAATCACAACAAATTATGATTTAGTACTGTACAGAAGGGGAAGAAACAACATAGAAAGAAAAACTCTTAAAAGAAATATGAAGAACCTCTAAACCCAATAAAACAGTTCCACTCACCTTTACATAATGGCTGTCACTACAAGAGAGTTTTCACCATGATCCATTTGTCCTGTATCCCAAAGAATCTAATTAACACCGGGTCTCCATTAATATGTATCTTCTAAGTACATGAGCAAAAAACTGTAACAAAGATCTCATTCGTAGATTCTGCAAGCAAAAGGACTAAACATTAAAACATCTTGTTTGTTTCGCAAAGCCATCCGTGATCAGAGATCTATACATTTGGCTTCTATTCTTGGAAAGCATCCATCACTGAATGGTGAAGACTGGTGGGTGATGATGTTTACTGGAGAAGATAGAAAACTAATCTATGCCCTGACTGTTTTTTGGGAGATCTAAGATTGTTATTGGCAACCACAAACAGTGGAGTTGAGTGAATAAGACTTACTTCAGGCAGCCACTCATAAATGCCAAGAACAAACACACAAAAGTCTAAATGTTGATAAATTCGATGTAAGGTGGGACTTTTAAATCATGGAGTTATTGAATTTTGTTTTAAGTTGCAACATATACATATTGGATTTGTTCCATCATATTCTTGTTTTGGTTTTTCTTCTTCTTTTTCTTCTGTATAAACCGTATAAAAAATAAAAAAAAATATGTATCTTCATGAACTCTGTAGAGAACTAAAGCACTCCCTGTCAGTCCTAAAAAAGGCAGCCAGGCAAGAAATGTCCAGCAAGAGGCAGCTCCGTGTTGACAGCTAAGATGAGGAATGATTCCTACTGCGACATTTGTTGTTATGTCTCCCCTCCTCTGAGTGGCCTTAGTAGGGTAAGTTATGTGGTGGTTTGTCATTGTCCGGAAGAGGAGTTTTCTCAACATTCCATTGTGATTCAAGTTGAAAGAACAAGACCCAGGAACCACTCCTTCAATACATCCTTACAATGATGAAATTGGATTGTACTTCTGACCTTTTCATATTCATTGTGTCTTCATTTGGGTAGGCATATGCAAGGCGGCAGGCGAAGCCACCCCACACCAAGGCCCAACACTAGGGCTGGAGCCTTATCCTGTGTGGCCTTGGAGAAGTGAACAACTCTGTGTACCCCCAAGCCATGTTTCATCATGCATCAGTTGAGATTCTGTGGCCCCACAGGTAAGCCCTGCAGGGCTGGAAATTATACTGCCTGTACCTGAAGTATTTAAAAAAAATCTGAAATTCAAAACTGGTCTATTCCTGAATGGCCATGCGAAATTGATGTATCCGCTCTTTTGAATCAACCAGAAATGTTCCCAAAACCTAAAAACGTTCAAGAGCTGCCTTTCTTTGCAACACTTGATAATTCAGATGGCATCGCCTCCAAAATGGCTGCTGCGACTGTGCAGCACTGTTGTATGCAGGCCTGGTCCCCTCATGGCCTGCCTCCGTACCTGCATGATTGTCTTCACTTGGGCAGGCCTATGGATGCCACCAGGCAAAGCTGGCCCCCCACCGTGGCCCAACACTAAGGCTGGAGCCTTATCCTATCCAGAACAGTCTGGGCATCAGGGCCACACTACACCCAGCCGTTTCACTGTGCCACATGGATTTATGTCCCTTCCTGCATGCCTGCCAGGAGGGAAGCCCACTATGCATTTCTGTGCACATGAGAATGTGTTTCCCATTTCACCAACCAGAATGTACATGCACAATATCCCTGCTCAACCCCAACCATTACTACCACCCCTGTTCATTCCACTCCAGTATACCACATACCACCTTCACCATTCCTTCCTCTGGCACCCTTTTACAGTAAACATACCAGACACACTCCTATATCCTCTCTCACTTACTATACCAATCGGCACAAGTCATGTCCACTGACCCGAACATCTTACCCACTATCTTCTACACGTTTGCATTACACCCAAGCCTCACCAGAAAGTCCTGACTCAGTCAGCCAAGAGCCACTCCACCCTTTACAGATCCTGTCTACTGGATCTCCCCATTCCAAAGGGCTGCCCCCCAATCCCACATCCTTCCTACCACCAGCACTGCCATACTCATCTCTAATCTCCCCTCCCTCTCAGCATCCCACCTCAAACACCAGCACTAGCGTTTTGTGTATGAGGGATGCAAACACTGTGTCCTTATGCCCCGATTCTTTCCGCCAACCATGTACTCGGCCTGATCAGGTCCTGCCTGCCTGCACTCATAGCATTACAACACTGCACCCCAGGCCCACACTCCCCCTGAAGAATCTCTCCAGACCCTCACCCCACATCTCATCTTTTCTAGGGTCCAAAAACCTTCAAGCTACCCTCCCAACTCGGCAGGGGACCCTCTGTGCCCAAACACATTGACAGCACTGCCTCATACCCGCTACTGGGCCAACACAGATTACAGATGTTACACTACAGAACACACCAACTACCCAATAACCTACAGTGGATCACATATCCCTAAGCTGCCAAGCTATGATAAGATATGATGTGATATGGCATTCATAATGTGCCAATACACAAGTGTTGCAAGGCGCAACGAGCAAGGGAGGGGAAACAGAGGGAAGACAGAGACAAAGATCCTACTAGGCCAGGTGACATTGAGATCGCGCAAGTGCAGGGGAGGCGGGAAGGGGCGAAGGGGAAAAGTGCTGGGGTAAAGGGGAGGGGGCAGTGCAGTACATAGGATAACAGTAAAATAAATAAAAACAATAAATAAAAGTGCAGCAAGCTGGTGGCAAGTGCAAGGGTAAGTGTAGGCATCAGGTATCAAGTGCTAGAAGGGGCTGTAGGCATACAGAAACAGTCCCAAGTGCAAGTGTTGCCAGGGGGTAATACAGGTGTGCAACTGGCAGGGAGGGACCTGAGCACGAGATCAGAGGGTAGCCAGGTAACCAGTGCAATATCAGATTTAGCCAGGAGATCAGCAGGGGAGAGAAGGAGAGAAAGCAGAAGCAAAGAGGAAGGTCTTGAGGTGCTGTTCCAGAGGGAGGCCCCAGCAGAAGAAAGAGATCTAGCACCACTCACTGCTTAGAGAAGCGACTAACCCTGAGGAATTTGGAGGTGGACGAGTGAAGAGCTTGAGAAGGAAGATGTTTAGGAAGGGAGAGTTGAAGGTATTGAGGTCCCAGACCCCAGAAGGCCTTGTGGACAATGCAGAGGGTTTTGAACTTAATCCTCGCAGCCACTTGCAGCCAGTGCATATATTTCAGTCCTGGAGAGATACTATCCCTGTGTTTGAGGCCAAGGACAATCCTGCAGTCCTGTTTTGGATGAGTTGCAGAGGGCAGAGAGTAGAGACAGGCAGATTTAGAAAGAGGCTGCTGCAGTAGTCTAGAGAGAAACCAGAGCTCTGGAGACAGTGAGGTTCTGGGGGAAGCTGAGGCAATGCAGGCTCTCTAGTCGAACCACTAACCCACCCCTTCTCCAATGCCCACAACCACTATCCTCCTCCTACCAGCCCACTACCCACTACGTTTCCCACCCAGAGAACCCCACTCACCTATGCCCTTTTCAGTGTTCACTCCCTGGGTGCCCATGCCATAGATATCCATGACCTCATTACAGAGCAACACATTGATCTTCTTGCAAAGTGTGAATCATGACTTCATAGTGCATTGGGCCCTCTACTCAGCGTGGTCATCCCACCCAACTACTTCACCTATAGGGCTGACCGTAACAACGCCATTGGTGGTGGAGTCACCCTCATCGCCAAGTCTGAAGTCCACATACACACCCTCCCCGTACTACCCTTCAGGGATATGAAACATTCCTCATTAAACTCAAGATCAACCACCAAGACTTCCTTAAACTACCGTCAACCAAACACCTCAATACCACTGATACTGATATCCCCTTCCTTATCACACCTTTTCTCAAACCCAGTACCAAATGCATAATACAAGGTGACTTCAACCTATGTTTTAACGATCCTACCGACCCCAAAGCCACCTCCTTGCTCCAAGTATTCCACAACATGATCCTCACCCAACTTGTTACTGCCCCCACACACAACAAAGGGCGTAAACTCAATTGGATCTTATCTACCAATGCCTCCATCGACATTTCATGCATCAGCCCAGTGCCCTGGTCTGACCACCACCTGGTAGACATTAAGCTACACCACACAAATCCCACCAAGAGCTTATCCCTAGTGCCAGCATAAATCTTGGCTACAAGCACCAGGAAATTCTCCCATGATACTCTCAAACCCACCTTATTTGCCCTCCTTGACATTCCTCCCTATGAGTGCAAGAACCCCTCTGCACTCACAACCCACTACCACCAGTGTCTACTCTCTATGCTAAGTCAGCATGCCTTGCTCAAAAATAAGACTGAAACCCTTCAAGGCCTCGAACGTCTGGTTCGCAGACAAACTTGTTACCCTTCGCAGAAAGAAACAAGCCATTGAACACTTGCACAAGAAACAATCCTCCCCATCCACTGCCACCCTCTTTGCCACTACCTTTAAGGCCTACAAAACTGAAATTTTTGCCACCAAAGCCACCTTCTCTGATACTAGAATCACTAACGCCAGAACCAATTCCAAGGAAAGTCTTCGCAATCTTGAGAGAGTTCAAAAATCCAAAGTAGACAAGGAATGATTTACTACCATCCAAACCACCCTCTCTACCTAAATTAATTTGTTATGCAGTAAAAATACTTCCAAGAAAGCTTTACCAGCTACCAAAGCCCCCTGCAGACCCTCTCCATCCCATCCAGCCAGCACAACCCAAACGTTTACCCCTGCTTTTCTTTCCTCCCAGTCACCCTGGTCCTAGACACCATCCAGTCCCTCAAACCCTCCAAATACAAGGGAGACACATGCCTGGCACACATTATTATGCTTACAGGGCCCAGTCTGACCCCTATAGTTACCAACTTTGTTAATGCCTCCTTTGAGGCCTGTGAAGTACCACCCATCATGGGTATCACCTACACCAACTACACAGATGAAACCCAGAGGCTCCTACCACTTACTGGGGATTATGAGTTTATAGTATCGTTCAGGTTTGGATGGCCAACCATGGCCTGTGTCTAAATGATGACAAAACAGAGCCCATCATCCTGGGTACCGCAGCTCGCATCACCAAACTCAACCCCAATTACTCAGCATTCATTATTGATGGGAATACTACGAAGGTCGCACTTTGACTCAACCCTATCTTTTACCAAACAGGTAAACTCATTGGCCTCTTCTACGGCTTACACTTGTAAATTAATATGAGCCAGAAAACAATTCCTGTCAGTTGACAGCTGTTTGATCTTATCCAGAGCCCTCATCCTATCAAAACTTGATTATTGTAATGCCCTCTACATGGGGGCAAACACACAAACCATCAACAGAATACAAGTGCTCCAAAACCATGCTCTTATGGCTGCCCTAAGCATTCTTAGAAGAGTACACATATCCAAAATAAGAAGGAAACATAAATGGTTATCCACCCAAGAAAATAATTATCTCAAATTGGTTTCCCCATCCACAAATGCTTAAACAAAAAAGCCCCTTGTTACCTAACAGAACAATTCATCAGAAAAACCTCTATCAGACCATCAAGAATAGCCAACCCTAGCTGCTTTCAAGTGCCAAGGTTCAAATTGTCCACCATTGGAGGGTCCAGCTTCCCAGTTAGGGCAGCACAACTGTGGAACTCCTTACCACACACACTCAGATCTGACCAAACGTTTATCAAGTTCAGAAAGAATACAATCAAATGGTTCATAGAGAAAGATAAGTAACTTGCATCCTCCTACTGCATTAATTTAGCCCTGCTTGCATGTAATGTATTCTTGATATAGTTATGCTAATATGCAAATGTTTGTTAATTATGACATGTTGTCTACATATGCATATCGTTTATACCTGTTCTGATCATCTACCTATAACGCCGAGGACATTGTTTTTACTGCTGTTCTGTAATCTCTGTAACTAAGCTGTGCGTACTCTTTTCACCTGCACCCTGATACCTCCGGGACCGGCGCGCATAATAAATAAATAAACAAAAAAACAAACAAACAGTATCAAGGCAGCATGAGTCACCCCGCTCCTAAAAAACCTTCACTGGATCCTGCTATACCCACTAACTACAGACCGGTTACTACAGTGCCCTTCTTGCTCAAAAATATTGACCGCATTGCCTACCTTCAATCCCAACAATTCCTGCAACAACACTCCCTCCTTAGGCTCCAGACAGTCAGGTTTCTGACCTAAACACAGTACCAAAACGGCCCTGCTACACCTGAAAATGCAGCTGCACATTATATGTGACACATGAAACCTTGCCATCTTGAACTGCATAGACTTGTCAGCTGCCTTTGACTTGGTTGACCACAACCTCCTGTGACAAAATCTTTCCTCTATCTCTCATTTGTCGATAGGGGCAGTCCTTCCTTTGTGATCCCACTTCTAGAATCTTCATTGACTACCATTCCGTGGATCCAACCCCATTCCCTCAAGCATGCTAAAAGCCTTGAAGTCCATCTTATTGCCAAATTTTCTATGATCAGACACATTAATGCACTTACCTCTTCAACAGCCTATACTGCCAAGCTCATATATCTTAGCAGACAGTCCTCACAAGTGCCTCATTCTCTCAAGAGACATCGTCTTGAGCACACTGGACTACTGCAATGTCCTCTTCAAAGGCACATCCACCACTAACCTGGCCAAGTTACAACTTCTTCAAAATAAAGCCCTGCGTGTGGCCATGTTCCTCTGCAAAACCGACCACATCTCTACTACGTGTCAAGAGGTTCACTGGCTACCAATAAAAGCATGTATTGACTTCAAAACACTTACTATATGCATTTCGAACAAAGCCCCACAATACTTGAACAATTGTATTAGAAAAAAACATTATGGTCGCTCCCTCCCCTCCTCAGATCACCACCCCCTGGCAATCTCTTACTACAAACCTGCCAGAGCAGGCGGTATTAGCTTCCCCACCACAGTCCCAACTCTTTGGAACACTCTTCCTGCACATATCAGGAATTAACCGTCTTACCCAGCCTTCAAGAGACTGCTGAAAACATGGCTGTTCAATAAATATGACTAACGTTGCATCTGCAACTATGTACTATGGGAGGATCCTACCACCTCCTTCACACAGCCTGGACTAAGTTTGCTCCTTACCCTACTCTGTACAAACACTGCGATACCCGTGGGTCTGGGCCTTACACAAATGTAAAATAAAATAAATGTCTGCCCTTCCTGTTCCTATTCCTCTGCTCCACCATTTTCTTTCCATCCACCAATCCGATGACCTAAGGGCGGTATTTGCTGTCTGTAGCCTATGAAAGGGCTTTCCCTCCTCCATGCATAGCTAGGAACCCTGGGCCAATATCTCCACTTTGCAACTCTCTGGTTCGTGCTCCCTAATGACATGGGGCAGTCTTCGAAAAAGCACGATGGAGGAGGCTGCCATGTGTGCAATGGTTTCCCAACCCATTGCTTCCACAGTGCTATTTTTGCTCTTTCCACCTCCATGCCTGCCCAAACACTCATATTACCACGGAAGTGTTGCAAGAGCCAGAGACTGATCCAATGAACAATCGAGACCTGACTATCTTACACATCACGTGCCACCCCACAATACCAGTCGGTGTGAACGTGCTGCTTACATTAGCGCACAACCCTGGGAGCGAATGAGGAAAACATCTCTGACAATCCCAAACTCGTCCAGAGGATGGGAGAAAAGTAGCACCCTATCACATTTAGAACTAGGGTTATTCAAAAGGCTCAGACAAACATGGGGAAAGTGGCTTTCACACCACATTTTCTGGCTTGACATATGCTGAGCATTGCAGTGTCACTGCGGGCATGCAGCAGTTCATGTAAGTACAGTAACAATGTTATTACTGTCAGGAAAATATACAGAAACAATGCACACACACAATACCGCTGCCTGCCCGAGGCAGTACTGTATATCCGTGTAAATACATCTTTCTGAACAGTGAGTAAACAAAGAAACCATAAGAAATAATCACTACCATTTTGCAGCACACAAAACAGATAAGGGCCAGCTCCCGATTTGACATGGGTGCCATTAATACTATCATAGATGAAATATAGTATTACGTGGAGCCCATTTGTACAATGGACGACTCAAATCTCAACTGTCCTGCATCTTTGGAACATGCCAGTTCTTAGTCAGGTCAGGATCACATAACAGCTGTTAGAAAGTGAACGTTGTCACCAGTGTGGGCTTCCCTATTGTTGTTGATGGGTATCCATGTAGTGCTCATGCCACAAAGGCAATTGCACAGGTGTGGCATAGGAGGCTCATCTAGTAAAACCATCATAATTCAGACCCTGTTTCATGTTGACCTGTGCATCCTCCGGTCTCCCTTCTGTGCAGTACTGTTTCTTTTACCCCCTTCCTGTACAGAGCACCACTTCCTCTGAACTAGGTCTGTGCTTTAGAAATCCTTAACTTAAAATCATGCATGCATGACCACAGCTCCTTAGATCCAACCATTGAGCTAGGCATTAGCAGCCTGGAACAGATAATGTTCAATGAGGGGTATTTTGGTTTGTTCCTGATTGCAGCACTTGATCAAGGTTTCTGACCACCGACCCCAACATGGTCCATGCAAGTACAAAGGGTACTGTTCATTGGCAAACAATACTTTTGGAATTATTTGCAATCGCTATTAAATGAAGGGGAAACATGAACATGTTCCAGTGATTTGTGTACACAGAGCACACCCTAGAAAACACCCACACTGGGGGTCATTTTGATGTGGACCGATGGGGAAGCAGTTCTTAACTTACTGGCAGCAACCCTTTCTCCGCCAGTGAATTTTTAGGGACCATGCAATTGTGCCCATTTTCTGCATGTCGCTGCGGGGCAGTACACCAGCCTGAACGGTTCTGTGCAGAAAATGCAGATGTATCTCCACCTGTAGTTTTAATGCAGGCGCAAAGACAGGAAACTGAATGGAATTTCACTTGGTTTCATTCCCTTGCAAACATCTGGTGGAATTCTTTGAGAATCATGGAATTGCTGTTTGCAGGAACCCGCCATTGGAGCTGGAGTTTACGCTTTTTTCATGAGGTGTGTATATTCTGCATGATTTTCTGTGCAGAATAAACAACTATTCATGAAAACACTTAAGTGCACATGTAAGTTCTCTCTGTAAGATTTATGGGCTCCATCAAAATTCCTCTGAAGTTAGCCACGTCATTTTTGCGAATTGCAAATGTGGGTGATGTTGGTGATGGCACGGTACTCATAAGCAAGTTGCAAGTCCACTAAGCCACCTTGAGGATCAATGGTTGCGGTATGACCACACACTCAAGAATTTGGGGAGCACACGTTAAAATGTAAGTCCTTTGTAAATCAACATGGGTGCACACTAGGCACATTTCACATCAGACTTAAGTCACCAATGGCAACCTTGGTTCCGCTGCCGAGTTCCAAAACCTGCTTCTGCCTAGAGTAGCAGTAAAACAAATGCTGCTTAGGGGGTTTACACACAGACTATGCTATTCTGTGGAATGTCGCCTCTCAAGACTGAGAGGATGAGGCTGACCTGCAGTATAGCATCGACAAGGAGTTTTGGGTTGTCATGTTTTGATACATGAGACATAGCATTGTGATGTAGGGTAATTTGCCCATGCCACTACAGGAAAAGAAGAGTAATGTTGATGGGGATGATGCCAGCAGAAAGGTATGATGACACAATGGAACACATGAGTAGATACTAGATACAATTGCATGTGCCATTTCTTTGTGTTAATAGAGTGAATGAGAAAAAAAAAGATGTTTCTTTGTCACATTTTGCAAGATTGTTTCCCACATTAACACCAACAATCATTTTAACATGGACTCTATAACATCCCAACACCTCAACACCAGAAATTGGCTAAACGCGGTCACATCACATTGTAGCCACATGGTAAATACCTACAATCTGTGTCATGCTAGTTGTACTTCCCAAGAGGAGGTGATTCTGGTGTCGCATGAGCCTTGCTGGAGATAGCAGCTGGCAGAAATGAAAAGGGAAGGAGTAGAGGGCAGACAGAGGGTGGTGCCATGCCCGAAACAGCACATGGCATGAGCAAGTGACAGACTCCTGGGCGACAGGTTACAATAGTACTACCTTATGAAATACTTTTCTCCATGTTGGATCAGGGCCTCCTTTGTCCCCTTGGTTAACTTACTGGGTTCAGCTCCTAACAGCTGGGATTTCCATAGTAAGGCTTTTTCTTCCAACGAGGAACTTGTTCTAGGTATACGACCGGCTGCTTTGTTTCATAACTCTTAAAGTTCCTGTCCTTGACAGTTGTAATATCAGCCAACACACAATGTAGTTTGGGACAACTTGACCCCCATTGTCATTTTGGTATTTGGGTGAAGTAATAATAATAATCAGAACGTTCTCTCTTTATTATGACCTCTTCATTGATATGTAATCTAGGTTTGGGGTGTCTTTTTTAATGACTTTTTTTCTAAAAGTACCTTTGAATGTTGAGTTCTTGTAGCTGTGGGGTTACGGCGCACTGCTCATGAGGAGATGTTAACTGACTGCAGACTGCTTGTTACCTCCTGTGCCCACTTGCAAGGTGTATACACCCTGCACCTTTTCACGTGGGATCATGTTGCTCTCATCTGTCAACAGCTGGGGAAGAGGAGATGAGTGGAGCAAAGGGAGGTTGAGTTTGAAATGATTAATACCTTCGTATAAGGCGGTGGTGTGGAGGGTGTCATCAAGAAGCATACAGTAGATTCTTTTTTGTTCCATGTAGCACACAAAGACAATATGCCCCATGCATTCATTGCGTAGTGTAAAAACAGGTGGCGATAAATATGAATAAATAAAAGACAAGTAACTCAACACACAATAGCTGGTGTTATTTCTGGTGTTTATTTTTGTCATGATGTACTCCCACCTGGGGATGCAGCTCTGTTCCGACGTGGCACCTTAAAGTGGAATGTGGTGGCACAATCCAGAAGGGAATGTTGTGTTGTGAACAGGAGGCAGTTGATGGAGACCAAGGCAGCAGCTAGCAGTGCTGGGGGTTTTGCTGTATGGACTTTCTTAATACAACCATTGATGTGACCTGCTGATGGTGTGTGTGGACAGCATCATTTCACCTTTCCACACCCAACATATCTGAGTAAGTAAAAAAACATGGAAAGAAGAATGGGATAAAAAAAATCAAAATGATTCATAAATTATGAGTACATTCCACAGGTGTAGAATGAATGATTTACGGAATGTATTTAAAATAAATGTACCAAGAGTGGGCTAGACTGAATCTCAGCACCCACTAGATTGTGGCATTACCCAGTTGATAGGGCATTCAACCAGTTGATGAGGCTCTAACCATGTAAGAACGCTGGTAACCAGTCTATCACTGGTGAACCAGGTGGTCTTTCAACCCAACAGCCGCCAATGCTACAGAGGGCTAAGGTCATTGGTACCCTTATGTGCATGAAAAGACAACTACATCACAATCTTCTCCACTCCTGTTCAAAGACCTTAATAAATGGAACGTCCTGCCTAATGACACTGCGTCTCCACTCAAGCCTTTCCTGAGATCATCCACTCACACTTTATATGCTACTGCTCCTGAGATGCCCTGGAAAAATCGAATCGGACAGGGACGCCTTTAAGAAAGGGTTTGATAAGCAGCTAGCCGATCTCAAACGGGAAAACAGGACTCCTAACGCCCCTGCAAAAATATCAGTGCATAAGCACAACAAAGCAGGATGTCTCATTCATGCACGAGGCTGCCAAAGAACAATTTTGGAAAAAAAGAAAAACAAAAAAGTAATTTATAGCAGAATACAGATGTCCACAAACAAATCAGCTGAAATTGATTCAGATTTAGAGCAAACGTTATCAAGAAATAGGAATTCCCAACCATCCACAAAATTGACATATTAGCTATTATGACACTTTAAACACACAGAGGATCGTTTTGGATTCACCAAGATATTACAGGGACCGCTTACTTACAGATCCGTGTCTAAGCAGTTCTCTCTATTCAACTTTAATGGTTAGCTTGGTCAGGTGGGTTTTTCAATGTGTTGTATTACAGCCAACATTTAATAATGAGTTATTAAGTTGATCAGAACCGCATGTCAGTACACATGAGGATTCATTTATCATGGGTACAGGGTGTTGTAAGAGAGTTTCCCACAAGATAGGGACTGTCTTTTGTACAAGGTAGGAGTGTTTATCACTATACGGGGTCTTATATATTGTATAGGCAACCAGTATTAGAGCATAATAGGGTGCGGTATAGGGTTGTATTTTGATGTTTGCATTTAAAAGGTAAAAGTTTAGGTGTTTAGACTTAATTGCACTTTAAAATTAAAAAAAAAAACAGAAAATGAAATAAATGGTGTGTTTTTAAGAGATAAGTGCTATGCACTTAGTTTTAAGATTACATGAATATGTTCATGAATTGTCAATTTAATAAAGTATCATACTTGCATATACTATCTAAAGGCATAATTGTCTGGTTTGTTAAGGTAGTCAGAAGTTGTGTGTTTTTCATCCCAAAAAAAGGGGCGACAGCATGGAGGCCACGAGATTCTCTAGTTCTGAAGCTGTCATAAGCCTTGCTACGGGGATGAATCTCGGGGCCATCTAAAGTTTCCCGGAGTCTTTTTTGTGTTATTAGCTTGGTCAGGTGTAAATAATTCATAGAAAACCAGGCAGTCCTGGTTTCCATGCATATTTACACCTACACATGAAATTAAACATACCTGCCACCCACCATGCCCATGCATGCCGGGAGGCATTGGCATGGATTACTAATGAAGCAGAATGATTTTTGAATTCGCTAAAAAAAAGTAAGGTTTCCACAGGTCATCAAAATCAGATGCAGGCGGAGATATGTTATGATATGATAGGTTATTTATAAAGCGCTTAATACCCAGAGGTTTTGGGGATCGAACCTGTGTTGCTCCGTGTCCTCTTGCTTCCAAGGCAAGCACGTTGCATCTGAGCAAGTCTCCCAAGACAATGGTAACATATTTACTGCACAGACGGAATTCATGGGATTGGCAGAATTACTCATTGTAATCCATGTCCCCACTTTGTATCACCCATCCAGCAATGGGACATGGTGAATTAAAACCATGCATACAATGTTTAAGCATATAATGTATGCTGTGTGAGCACCCCCACACCACAGCAAAAAGGAGCACCAACAAGTCCAACATTAAACAAAACATGCTAACATATAATATTGTCATTCATCAAACAGATAAATTGATGAACCCCACCCCCTCGTTCTCAGAATTCCCCCCAATACATTGGAAAAAGTAATCAAAGCAGTACTCAATGGGAACACCTTCAAGACTCAAGGAAAGTCTGCTTTGTGAACTGAGTGAAAGAACACATACACATATTCACCCGTGCTACTTTACAAACCACTCAAATCCATTTTGGAGACAGAATTGCTCCCAATAACCTCAAAAGGCTACTGTTATCCTCCTACCGCAAATGTTAATGCTGGCATCAATTAGGTGGATTATTGCAGACTGTTGTTGTAGTTTAACATTGGCATAAAGAAATGTGTTGGAATGTAGAATGTGGAATGAAGCTGGAGAAGCTTGGAATGTGGTGGCTTGTAGAGGGGCAGTTAATATTGGACATTAAAGGAAGTAAGACATATATTACAGGCTGGCGTTATTATTAAAGTTACAGGGCCATAGGGCCACAACATTTGGCGACAAGGAGGAGTAACGCGTGGAGAACCTGAAGATAACGACGGCCTAGAAACGAGGTGGGAAAGACAGCCTGAGGAGGTGGCTGCGAGAGGAGAAGAGCACCAAAACAGAAGTAAACCAGAAAAACAGAAAAAATACCCGAGGGGGTCATAACACAAACAAGGCACAAGGAGAAACCAAAACGAAAGTAATATAGAGCACAGCATAAAGGCTGCTGAAGACGGGGCAAGATTTGATAATAACGGTAAACTGCGCAGCAAAGCTATTATCTCTATATAATCTGAATGGTGAAACTTGAATGATAAATGTAAGCCAAAATATGAACTAGGATACTGTGCAAGAAAGGCATTTTTAAAAGCTTGAAATGGTGCAATTTACGAGAGCGTGAGGCAGAGCACTCTGGATAAGGAAGCCGTTGTGTATTGTAAAAGCTAAAGAAAAGGACCTAACAATGTGAGACAACGTGCAGCCATATTCTATGTAATTGAAAGCAGAAAGTTGGCATAGCAATGCATCATGTCAGAAGCAAACAAGACGGCACATATGAACGAGAGTGTTACGAGAAATGTGAAACAAAGATTGAAAGTTATTATACTACAGAAGTAATAATATATGAGAGACAAGAATGCAAAACACAAATCAGCGAATCGCGCTGCTGCCTGGGAAATGAAAGGAAGGATAAAAAGTATCACAATGAAATAGCACACTAGCATCTGTAATACAACTCGGCACAAATAAGCAATATGATATTTCATGGAATACACAACTTAGCACAAATAAGAAGTGATAATAGATTATTCAATAAAGAATAGCAAAGTTACGACCAACACACAATTGAGCAAAGCTGAGTAAATAAAAATTGGACTACTACAGTTGCACAGCAAAATCAGCAAAACTCTGTAACTGATCTCGATAAATACTCTAGTGTATAGCTTCATCAAATGTGCTATACAGCAGATCAAGCTCAAACAGTGAAAAGTCCACAATCAAAAATAAAAGAAAATGTCATCTGACAATGCAAGCAGAGATATAAATCTAAACCCATCTCAGGGCATGCCTGTAATGTCCATGTCCACAAATCCAGTCAGCTATCTACGTCGCCCGAATCCATTCATCATTGAGCCACTTGATGACCAGGGACAAGGCTGGCAAGAATGGGTGGATGAGTTTGAGGAGTTTCTGAGTGCGGTAGGAAATCAGGATGCCCCAAATAAATTGGATATTTTCATAAACTTAGTAGCAAAAGAAATGAAGAGTGTCATCAAGGCCATACCACCAGAAGAGAAGATAACATACCAGCTTCTAGTGACAGTTATTAGTGGGCGATTGATAGTTCCTCCTAACAGACACTATGAACGCTATACATTTAATCATTGCATACAAGCTCTGCATGAAACTATAGCTCAATTTGTGTTACGGCTACAAATGAAAGCAACATATTGTGAATTTTCAAATTTTAGTGACAATGAGGCATAAGATTGAGAGTCATTGAGGGCTGCATATCATCACAATTCAGGAAGCATCTTTTGAAGAAACCTCTTCCCTTAAAGGAGGTATTAGAACTCGCGAGATTGTATGAGAGAGTTGACACTCAGGCAGCAAAAATGGAGAATCCAAAGAGACTAGACACCATTGTTGCTATAGGACCAAACATGCAAGGGCAAAGGAGATATTCTGGCACACCATCTGGCCTGCCAACTTGCCAAGATGGGTGGAATAATAGTCACAAAAGTCCTTTGGAAAGACAATTCTATCGTTGCAGATTTGAATTCCCACATAGGGGCAAATGCCTGGCTCTAGGTCAAATGTGTCTGAGATGTGGTTAGGAGAATCATTTTCAAATGATGTGCGGAGAGAGGATGCCGCTAATGTCTACATACAGATCTAATAGGCAAACATGGCCAAGCAGAAGGTATGAAATGCAAAAGATTTCCAACTCAAGAACATTTCCAGAGAAAGACTTTGCAAGGCCTAATATGGTTGTCAGAGGAAATCATCAAGCCCAACAACCAGGATTCAGATCCATGGACAATTTACAGATAGAACCAACAGAACAAGCTAGTCAAGAACAAGATCAGACTCTGCAATTATATCAAGTTCAAAATCAGGTGGAAATGCAATGTGGCGGTCCCTCTGAGAATCCATCAATCAAAGAAGAGCACTTGAAAATGGATCAGTATCAAGAATATGACCAATATAGCAAGGAATATGTGAGACTGATCTATGATACATTGGATGATATAGTGGCCATAAAGGTTACAGTATGTCTATGTGGGCAGCACATACCTTTTTTAGTCGATACAGATGCCACAGTTAATGTAATGAGTGAAAAAGCATAAGAAGGAATAGCAAGCATATACCCTTTACGACCATCGAGAGCTCACATTTCTTTATGGGGAGCAACACAACCATTGGTCACTAAAGGACAATTTTAATGTGATTTAATTCATGAGGGCCTTTGTGTACCAGTCAACATACATGTCATAAGTAGTCCAGCAGTGGGTAGGTGCCTCATTAGTTGTAAGACTGCCACTGAATTACAACTCATTGATGTCAAATATAATCAGTCCAAGATGATACAAGGACTTCCTCCTCGACACCATGATCTACAAACCTCATCAGGAAAGAGATTAGATGTGTAGAAATTAAAGGAGACATTTCCAAAATTAGTCCAAGGTGTTGGAAAACTGAAAGACAGTGTTATACATTTACATATTGATCCTTCGATCCGTCCTGTTCCTCAACATCACAGATGGATAGGCTTTCATCTTCAGGCAAAGGTATCTCAGGAATTGCAACAACTGATTGATAATGAGATCATTGAAAGGGTTGCTGGTCCTACACCTTTGCTGTTCCCTTTAGTGGTGGTACCCAAGGCAGATGGTTGTCTTTGTCTGTGTGTGGACATGAGAATTCCCAATACTGCGATATAAAGGCGAGGCATCCGGGACCCAATATCGAGGATATAATAATTCAACTAAATCAGGCCATCAGATTTTCAAAGTTAGACTTGAATCAAGGGTACCATCAATTGATCCTGAATCCAGGCCTATTACCACTTTGCCACACATGAAGGGTTGTTTCAATATAAGCGTCTGAGTTTCAGCATTTCTTCTGCTGCTGAAAAATTCCAATAGACGATTAGGAGACTCATAGCACCAGTAAAGAATGCATTTAATTACAGTGGCGATATACTGATATATGGCATTACTCAAAGTCAGAATGATGAGGACTTGAAACAAGTATGTAGAATTCTGCTCGACAATGGTCTGACTTTAAATGGCCCGAAGTGTGATGTGAAAGCGCATAGCATACTTGTTTTGGTCACATATTTTCAGAGCAGGGAATCAAAGCAGACCCTGATAAAGTTAATGCCATTTTAGGACTGGAGGCTCCAAAGGATGTGGCAGAATTGAGATTTATTTTTGGGAATGACAGATTATTGTGCTCAACATCTTCCCAACTATGTAACATTGACTGATTCACTCAGGCAGTTGTTAAAGAAAGATGTGGTGTTTGTATGGAATGACGATTGCAAGGAGGCTTTTGAATTGATAAAGAAACAACTGACCAGTGATCGACAGCTTGCCTATTTCAATCCTAGTTAGGAAACTGAAATCACAGTGGATGAGAGTCTAGTCAGTCTGGGTGCCATATTAGTTCAGACAGAGCTGGAAAAGGGCTGATGAGGCACATTGAGGCATATGCTAGTAGGGCTCTGAGTACCATTGAGCAAGCATATTCACAAGCCGAGCAGGAGAGCCTGGCTCCTGTATGGGCATGTGAAAAGTTCAACCATTTTGTCATGGGCAGGCCATTTACTCACATAACAGATCATCAATTTTTGCTGTCACTCTTTGGAAATCCTAGAGTTAAAATGCCTCCATGCATAGAGAGGTGGTGCATACGTCTGCAAGAATATTATTATAACATCATTTATAAGCCAGGAAAGGAAGTCAATCTGGTGAATTATGTGTCTCGGCATCCTAGAGGGGTACCTGAAGTCAAAATGTAAAAAGAGGCGAAGGAGTACTTATCATACCTGTCCCTCAATGCTTTGTCACCGGCTATTACGAAGAAGGTGTTTGTGAAGGAGAGCAAATCTGATCCCGTGATTCAAGCGGCTGTTTGACTTACTAGAGCTGGTAGTTGGAGATGCATGGACACAGAACAAATCAGAAAGGAAGGGGTGGATAGAAGAGATCTCCAGAGGTCGGCAAGAGTGAGTAGTGAACTGACTGTAACTGACCAAGGGGTGTTGCTTAGAGGGAATTGGCTGGTAGCCCCAAACAGTCTATAAAAGGTCCTTGTGATTTTGGCACATGAGGGTCACCGTGGGATTGCAAATACGAAAAAGATACTGAGAAATCAGGTATGGTTCCCATACATGGACATAATTGTTGAAAACACTTTGCAACACTGTTTTTCTTGTCAGGTAACTTTGTCTAGCAATAATCCAGGCCCACTTCAGGTAGTGCCATTGCCAGATGATCTGTGGAATAGAGTGGCTATTGATTTCTATGGACCATTAGAAGAAGGAGGCCATGTGTTGGTTGCAATGGACGAATACTTACAATTCCCTTTGGTCAAGCATGTGGCATCTACAGCTTTTCATCATGTGGTGGTCGTCTTGGATGAGCTGTTTAGTGAGTGGGGTGTCCCTAATGTGGTAAAGACTGATAATGAGCCACCTTTTCAGGGACAGGAGTTTGGAACGTTTTCAAGCCCCAAAAAATCACCCCATTGTGGCCACAGACTAATGGCATGGTTGAAAGGTTTGTGGATACAATAAAACAGACGCGGCAGAGGGCTGTTGCAGATCACATGTCAATGCAATAGGCAATATTACAGATGTTGCGGAGTTATCGCAACAAGCCTCATGAAATGACAGTATATTCACCTGTAAAATTGATGAGACAACACAAGCCCAGGACCAGGGTTACATGCCTTGAGGACTATACCCCTATAGAGGATGATGAGATCTGGGAAAGTGATAGTGTGAAAAGGAGCAGAGGCAAGGAGTGGACAGATCGTAAGAGGAAAGCAAAAGAACATCATCTAACAGTTGGAGAGACTGTGTTGGTCCAGCAGAGACAGCGTAGGAAGTTGGACTCAAGGTATAGGCTGATGCCCCTAGTGGTCAAGAAGGTAAAGTACCTATGATTACGGCTGTGGGGGATAACTGTGAGATAACTAGGAATGTTTCATTCTTTAGAAGGATGTTCCATAGTGACTCTAATGAAGAAGGTCTTAATTTGGAGATGGATGAAGAAGGAGAGCTTTCCCTTTCTGATGAAGGTTCTGTGAGTTCTGACAACATTCCTGTGAGCCCTGGAACTCCTGTGCCAGTGGGTTGTCCAAATTCTGAATCTCTGTAAATGGCCGTGCATGGCCAGCCTTATAGAGTTATTCGCAAACCGGCCGGCCTGATTGAGCAAATGTAGATATGAATTTTATAAACATGTGGATATGAATTTAGAGGATAAGTAAGAGAGGGTTGTTGTAGTGTAACATTGGCATAAAGAAATGTGTTGGAATGTGGAATGTGGAATGAAGCTGGAGAAGATTGGATTGTGGTGGCTTGGAGAAGGGCAGTTAATATAGGACATTAAAGGTAGTAAGACATATATTACAGTCTAGCGTTATTATTAAAGCTAGGGTGCCATAGGGCCACAACACAGACCAATAGCCAACTTTCCTATTAAAGTCAACATCATGGAGCAGATTGTGACTGAACCTTTAGAAAAATGCAGTGAATCTAACACGTATCAATGACAAGAAATCTTCTTTGAAAGTAGGCAACGGCACATAATCACCAACATTAGTCCTTAGAGAAGTGATTCATGAATCCCTCGGGGCCAACCAACCTGATGTCGGTATCTTGCAATATTTCTCACTAGCATGCGACATGGTTAGTCAAATCACATTGCTATTTCACCTCAACCGAACCATGGATATCAAAGGCACAGTCCTCACATTAATAGAAGCCTTTCTCAAAGACAGGTAATCGAAAGTAAAGATTGGCCATTTCCTGTCTGACCCCACACTTCTAAGGCAAAGTTATCCAATGCTCATAATGACCTTCCTTGTTATTTAAAGTCTACCTGAGCTCAATGGCAACATGAGGAGGTGGCGAGCTTCCCAACGATAGCAGTCAAACACTGGAGCTCTCTCCCTACTGAACTAAGAGCTGAGAGCTCCTACTGGACATTCCGCAAAACTCTAAAAACATGGCTTTTCACCTAACTGATATGCACCCACTCTGGCCTTCTGGCCTCTGAAAACCGTTTGCTGTCCTTAATCTTCTAATCATGCTGTTCTATCCTTTAATGTGAAATGTGCTATTTTGTTCGCTAGGATTGCATCATGTAACTGGACGTGCAACAGCGCCCTGGTGCCTCAGGGTTTGGGCACTTTACAAATGCAAAAAAAATAAAATAAATTAATGTATCCCAGAAATCAAGCTATATGCTGATGACATACAGGTGAGGTTCAGTATGGACAAGGAAGGCATCAAACAGCTTACCTTATCACAGTGCCATGGTTTTATTCATTGATGAATGACAGCCAGCAGCCTGTACTCTAACGGCTCCAAAACAGAAACTGTATTATGTGGCCATTCCATCTCTTTGACTCTCCCTTTGTTATTACTGGCCTTGCTGAGCCTTATGCTATCTCAAGTTAATACATTCTTGAATCTCTCTCTTGGCAAATACCAAATGTCACATCAGAAATGTAAAGAATGTTACCTCGAATAGTGGCACAACATGGAATCCATTCAGGCCCTGGTTCGTGAAAAACTAGATTATAGAAACTCTATGTATAGCTCACACTCTACAATGCACTCTACACTCTACAATGCACATTTTCTAATACCAGGCTGCAGAAATTACCCTCACATTGGGCACATTTGACCATATTTCCAAAGACCTTCAATCACTACACTGGCTGCTGTTAAAACAGCAAAGTGACTTCAGAACACACCCTGAAAATGTAAGGGGGCCTCATGTCTAAACTGCCTACGGCTCCACAAACTTTCAGAGACCACCGTTAAACATATTAACAAAGACTCAAGAAATCTACATTCTTGAACACAATATCTCAACATGCCAAGAGTCATCAAAGATTCACCTACAAAGCCCTTGAATGGAAAATCGTAAAAAAGCGTAAAAAAGGCTGACAAAAATCACCTCCAGAAAACAAGGCTTTCCCTGAGGAGTCCTCAATAGCAGAAGCCTACTTGGCCTTTACATGAGGCCTAATATTTCTGATTCGACTTACCGCCACTTTTACTGCATCGCTGAAGTGTGACCTGCAAATCCTCCTCTTCGAGGTCAAAAATCGACAGATTTAACAAGCAAAATTACCAGTTTTGGAAATATTCTAAGGATCCCCATGGAGGAATATGGACTAGAAAAATATGAAGGCACACCCCCACACCATGACTCATAAGTCCGTGTAATGGTTTTTGATTGTAAATCAAACAATTTACCATTGATTTACAGCCAAACTCGTAACATGGCCCTATGTGTTCTCCCTCTCACCACACAATATATAGAATGTCCTGTCTGCTGAAAACAATGTATAAACTATGCCTAGGTCATTTATAGTTTGTCTTCTATCTGGTGCCTGGGAAGTAACTTTTCCTGTCTGCTATGAATGTTTTATCACCTGTTTTTTCACTCTTTTGCCTCTCTTTTTCTCTAGCCTGAAATTCCTTCTCACATTTTTTCCATACACCATCCATCTACCAAGCCATCTAATACTGCAGCTCAGAAGCAATATTGTGTCTGGACAGAGTGCTTACAACTCCCACGGAAAAAGAAAATATTGATCAATAAATTGATGCATCCCATTGACCTACCTAGCATCATAATAATGAATGTATGGCATATAAAAACATTGCTGCACTTAAACTTCTTGCAAAGATCAATTGCATCTTTAGTGAAACAGTCAGATCTGGAGGGGACTTCAATTTTTATCATAAAGAGGCTTGAGAAATAGATCTACACTATAACTTGTTACTTTCCCAATAATCAATTCATTGTTATGATGAATAAATAAACTAACTTCTCCAGCACATTCAACAAATTCAGTTTTGTTCCTTTGAAGGTTACCATTGGCTGGCCTTCATAATGAACAAATCTGTCCCAAAACGTTTGGTTTATTCTATATAGAGCTTCACCTCTTCTGCCAAAATAAGTTACAGTAAAGCTAACGCTTGCCAATGTGTTGATCATGTAAAGCCAACAAGGGTTCCTCCTCTCACATGGCCTTTAGCTGCTCACTGGTTTTAAGTTTGCAGCTGAGGTCTTGGAAATTGTACGGGTTTATTTAATTTCACTGGCCTTCTATCATTGCCAAACAATGTGTGGTCCTCTTAGCACCTTGTTCCAGTGGCATGTTGGCACTCATAAGCTTCTTTGTTATGTATAGCCTACAAAAGCAATGTTAATTTGTTATTTATTTATTGTGTTATGGTTACAGAAAACCCTTACATAGCATAAAAAGAATAACAGAACATCAACATTACATCAAAACCAATAATTTTTAAAATCAGATCGAATTTGCTAAGAGCAAAGATCAATAAATACATCAGTACAATTATTCCTAACATAAAACATATAATAAAATAACGATTACTAACCATTCTTTTCTGATGTAAACAATGTATAGATAGATTTGATTACATCTATGTTCAAAGAAAGTTGAACCCCCGCTAAGCATCTGAATCCAAAAGACTTAAAAAGAAAGAAAATAAGCATTGTGAACAAACTTACCTGAAAAGGCAAATCTCTACATACACATATGAATAGTGTAGTAGTAGGTGTTCCAAACATTCCACTGACTATGGATGTTTGTATGACTTGTAGAGGGCATGCTTTAAGTCCTTTCTTTGACCAACAACTTCATTTGTAAGACAGAGAATAAATCTAAAACATAAGAATGTTTTCCTAAAATTAAACCAAGTAAATGTAATCAGATACTGAGGATGAGCACCCCATTATATTTCCATGCCTGCAATGATATGAAATAATTCATATTTTTGTGTAAACAGGTGAGTGTTCACCCATTCAAAACCAGCATAAGATGTTCTATACTCTTTGAGGATTTGTTTTCAATGAGTGGTTCATCCACTCCTAGGTCAGAGAGAATTATTATACTGTTTTAACAAAGTATAATAAGACTACTTTGTACTCATTATAATATTTTTCAGATCGTTATACAATGAGTTTGAGACTGGAGACCTAATTCATATCTAATTATAAAAGTGGATACGCACTGGTACAAACATACATTTTTCTCCATACAGTTTCTTCTAACTTGGTAAGAAATTGCCGGTCAGTAAGAATCTCCACTCCATAAAGTAAATTATGAATCAATCACCTTCTGTTAATAGAAGGTCAATTAAGGAAGTAAAGGGAACTGCCCATATATATTATTTTTTTTCATTTGAGCTGAAAAAGAAGATATCATTAATCTTAATCTTTCCATTAAACTAGAGAAATGTGGCATCTTCAATATGGGAAAATCAAATGCATACGATTATTTAATATTTCAGATTTTTCCTGGTTAATAGAAGATTCAAACAGGTAGGGCTCCTTCTTTTTGTAAAACACATCACTGTAATTTCAGGGATATTAATATTAACTCATGATTAGTCTTATAAAGAAGCAAGACATTAAGAGAGCGCAGAGGACCAATCAGTGAATCATTAGGTTATCATCATAAGCCAACCAGTGTAGTTTCAAGTTGGAAAGGCAAGGGAGAATTAAGTTAAAAGTTGATAAATATTCACACAAATTGAATGCATAAAGATTAAATAATGTTGGGTCTAGCACACAGCGTTGTCTCAGACCTCGAGAGATAGGTATTTTAGAGGTCAGCGATTTTCTACAGTGTGGCTTTAGAAGGATATTGTTATACATTACGACAAAATTCAAATCCTTGAACTGAAAATGAACACTAGAACAGCTTTATGATTGGTACATTTTCCCAATGTACCCAAGATAGCTGATAAAACAAGTTTTGTTTTTAGACCTTTGCCTCTCTAATGAAAAGCATTTTAGTTCTGAGTGGAGTGCTGCCAATAAGCTGTTAATTGTGAAAGGAGGATACACTAATCTAAAACTAGGTATGGTCCCCCAGGAAGTCTTCTTTGATAGTAATGAGGTCAAAGCACTGGGTATTCTGGACCCTATAATGGAGGACCGCAGACCGATAGTAGGGGGTTACAATGCATAAAATACTTTTAGAACAGGGGTTGAGGGCAATGAATGGTATGGGTTTGCCCAATTTTCAAGGCAAGAAAACATTTACTTGCCCAAAAGGAAGGACACACATTGATTAGATTATCTTTGATATACCACATTGAAGTCTAATAGCTAATTATGAAGTGATCAATAATAAATAGCAATCATTCATCCTTCCATCTATATATGAAAATACTATGGTTAAGGATGGGTCCTGTAAGTGGACGATAACATTGTCAAAGCTGCTGTTATAGCAAAAAGAAATATAAAATCAAGCATGTGTTAGGATAAATCTGTTGTATATTTAGAAAAATGCCTACCCGAAATGTTACACAGGAAGAGGTTCTAAGAAATAATTCCATGCTAATAAAACAACTCAATGCTTCATTCTCGATGACCTGACCCCCAAAAAGGTATCAAAATAGTCTGAGTTGACTGGATAAGGAATTCAAACAAGTGAGGCGTACTTTGGTGATTCTGGCACTGATATTTAACGTTTACTTATTAAGGAGGCATTATGAGACCTGATTAAGGCATTGCAAAAATAGGTTTATTGAATCAGACTGGGATAGCTGACTACACCGCAGCAGATACTAACTCTAGAGTTTTCTTGGTCTCAGAACTTTTAAGAGCTACACAATGGGATGTATGTTTTATCGATAGTTTTAGAACTAAACGTGGTCCCATGTTAGGAGATGAAAGTTCCTACAGCGAACACGCCACTTTCATCTCTGCTCAGAGAAGTACAGATTGCTATTTATTATTGAAATTGGGAAAGAGCTGAGGTCGTGAGTTCCTGACTTTGGAATATTTTGGGTCTCACAGTTCTTTATTTTGTTATTGTAAATCTGGTTTACAAAAACCTGGAACACAGCAACTAACACAAATTATTCATATAATGTATCAGATATATGTACAAACACATACAACAGTGAGGTATGGGCTCCAGTACTGATTTAGGTTTGTATTGATAAGTGCTCTGTAGGTCACAGGTTCGAATCCTGGAATGGCCCACTCAACCTTTCATCATTCCAATGTTAATAAATGAATAGTGACTTCAATTGGGTGATGATTGAATGTAAATGTGTTCAATGTTCAAAGTTTTGATGCAAGTGCTATATGAATAACAAATCATTCTCATTAATATAATAATGGCTAATGGTGCATACCCAAATACCTGGAAGCAGGTGATAATTTACCCTATTTTCAAAAGAAGATACTGAGCCAGATTAGTTAAACACTTCCCGGCATGCCAATTCCTTTAAAATCTTTGGCACGGTGATTCAGGAGAGATTACAAACTTGGGTAAATAACAATACCATTTTGTTCTCCACACAATTAGAATTTAGAGGAAATGTCATTGTCAACACTAAATTCACATTTGATTGCTGCAAATTTAATATTTGTTAAAGAGGAAAACCTATATGCACAATGTATGAATCTAGACTGACGCATACCAAGCACAGATTTATATACACGTCTACCACTAATATATTAGGAATCTGATAGACTATTTTCTTTAGTGCGCACCACCAAGAATAGGATAATTTCTCAGGCTTTTCTTGTTTGTACTATGTTTTCCTGTTGGAGTGCTGCACCAGCTCACTGTAGAATTGAAAGATATTACATACACCATGGCCCAATACATGCAGAACGGAGACGAAGACAGAGCAGCCACCAAAGACATAAACTATGAGAAAATGAACAATATTTTAGGTGAATACCAAGATGACATTAAACTTCGTAAGTTTAGGAAGTTTTACAGAGATGAAAAAGATTATATTAATGACAGAGTGTGCACTTTTCAGTCCACATATGGAGACCAACTGGCAATCAAAACTCCCACTACATCACCGATCACATTGTACATTGACTCCGAACCTGAACCAGGGACCATTAGCTCAGATGATCAGGATCAAGTCCCACTTCAGAGGCCGCCAGACACACTAGAAGAGGCTATATGCCAGAAATTAAGAGGTACAGAAAGGGCAACATCCCAAGTTACATCCCAAACTACAAGCAAGTACGCTTCCAAAACCCTTTCCCTTTAGGCCCAAATACATCAACAAACCCTATCACCTCAGAGGAAGAAGAGGAAGAGGATTGAAGAGGAGAGGGAACAGGAAATACAAACAACAGATTCACGAGATCCAGTCTCAAGCAACTGAAACCAAAGCCAATCCTCAAAACGTAGTCATTAACTTATCAGACAAACACCTTTCCCAAACTCAAATTGATGTGCTCAACTATGGCCTCTCGTTTGCCCCTATTATTTACTCTGCCTTGACAGAGGTGCAAATTGACCTATATAAAATTACTAGAAAATGTAAACTTAAGAAATACTTCCATAACAAGCCTGATTTGTACAAACCTCATATTTCCCTACCTCCAATTAGTACCAGGAGTATCCAAGAAATTGAAAATATTCACCTTTTGTCTAACCTTACAGGAGATTATAATCAACCTCTATTTGAGATCCAAAGAGACCTTGGCATCCATCAACACAATATGGATATTCAAGAATTGAAGAACAGATCCAAATTGACCCCACCTAATATTGGAGACAACGCAATAGAAACCTTTTACAGGGCAATTACCAAAGAAATCCATCAATACATGGATGGCCAACATAGGGGATTCACTAGTAAAAAGCATAACTTGACTAAGTCTGAACATTTAGCACTCAAGAGCCTGGCTGCAGATGATACATTGGTGATCAAAGAAGCCGACAAAGGTGGTAATATTGTGATTCTCAATATACCTTAGATTAAACCAGGAACATGAATTAAATGTATTTTTATGATAAGGCTCTTTACAAACATCACACTGTTAGGGTAGTTGGTTGCTGCTGTGACATCCCAATTGGTTGATAGCTCTATTGATCCTCAATCTATGACATAACTATAATCAGAACATAGTGCAATATTGCAATTTAACATAAACATGTTTCTGTTGCTTATTATTTGTGCAAAACCCATGCAATGTCAACATATTGGCCTAAGCTCAAGGATCTAAATAACCCTCACGGGTTGGTTTACATAATTAAATATGCGTTAGTGTGTATATTCAAGACGCATCATTGTGATATTATCCTAATCATTTTGAGGCCCCAAGTTTGTCAAACTGAGTATCAATAGTCTAACCACTATTTGTGACATTAACCAATCGCCTAAGTTTGGCGCCAGCATTATTATCAACAATTAAACAATGTTACTTCATTACCATTACGTATCAATAACAATGACTTCGGTCTACCTCTTACACTGCTTGCTTGCAGTGAAGCACTGTAGCTGCAGAGCCTTCCAAAGACACCTGACAACCTCAGAGATTGCTAGTCACATGACCGTAGGGATTACATACTTGTAGACCAATGAACAGGACGTTTCTGACAACGCCCCACATTCTACAAAGCTCCGCTTAGACCCACGGCAGAGTCTTCAACAATTTGGAGCCTTGTACGCATTCAAGCAGGAATTTTGCGCGCACTTAGTGTCTTCATTTCCATCAGGACTTTCATAGAATTCGGTGCTGTTTTTATACAGTTATGCTCTGTAGTTACATAGCCAACGAAAGTTGCATGGCAACCCTAGAGACTCCAAGTCACATGACCAGTGGGTTGGTACACTTTGCAGGCCAATTAACAGGCCAGTATTGACAACACCCACTTTCTACAAAGCTCCGCTCAGACACACGGTGAAGTCTCCAACAATTCGCAGCTCCGTATGCATTCAAGCGGGAAATTTGGTAAGCCTGCGTTCACATAGCGATTTTATGCTTATCAGTGTTTTCTCTATTTTCTTCCGTACGAATCAATCTGAAATGGATAGATTTCTGTATATAATGCTGTTACAACATGGGCACACATTATTCACTTGTCACGTGGCTTCGCATTACCTTTTATGTACACGTACCTTATTTTGGGGTATTATTTTACAGTTACTGAATCTGACAATGAGTCATCAAATTGAACCACCTGATTCAGACCACTCTGATTTATGAACAACGCATCTCATAGTGAGCAACTAATCTGGAACGGCGGGTAAGACCGCTAATATGTCTCTGAGTTTAACAAACATGCTCTTAATGTTAACATTACATTTTTTATCACGAGCATCTATATTGCGTGCATTTGTACATTCTGGAGCCCCTCTGGACTGAAACATTTAGTACCCACTTCTTTATATCTTAGATGGAATCCTTCTTTCTGCAAACCCAGTTGTAACAAGCAGTTCATAAAACTAATGAGACAGCAGATGCAGGAATATTGTCCAATACTTTCTTGGAGTAATAACAGGTAACCCTTTTGAACTCACCAATTGGGATATGTTTCAGGGCACCAACTGTCGTAGACATGATGAATCTATAAAACACAGAGGACAACCGACTGATAATATTGTTTGCTTGTTTTCTCTCCCCTCTTTTTTCTTCTGTTTCTCTCCTCTCTGATGTTGTTTGCACCAATTTACTTTTGAATGATATTGAATTTTAAATGTTTAAAACAAAACTAATGTTTGATTTAATCTTGTTATTTATTTGGATTAGATAGTGCAATGCATGTTACACAGGCTTAACTTTAGCCATATTTACTTTACGCCCTGAAGACGGCCCAGTTTAGGGTTGAAACACGTGTTAGCGTTTATGTGCTCAGGCGTTTTTGTGCTCACGCTAGGCATTTTTGTGCTCACGCTAGGCGTTTTCTGTTTTTCTTTGTTTATACAACATTAAAAGTCCTCTTATCCTAAGGAGCTACATGTCAATTTGGTTTATTCTGGAAACGTATTATTGAAATACCTACCTGTCAATTTTAAAACCACTCTTAGTCAGACTCAAGTTGGTAGTGCAGACAAGTGAGGTGATGCTCGTTTTCTTATAAAATATAGGCTGTGTACATACAAGTCTAAGGTCAAATCTGTGGCTCTGTATGGTATGGGGATTTGGGGAATATACCAGATAGACAAGTTAGAGGATATCCAAAATTAATTTTACAAGAGGAGCCTTAGATTACTCGGATTCAGCTCCAATTTCTGCAACTCACTCTAAAATTGGCATGCCATATATGGCAGATAAAATATAGCTAGATCCTCTAGGGGTTTTGTTAGGAACCACTATAAATAACAAGGCATATTAACTAATAACCCTGAATCAAGCCTTCTTATGTTCATCATAGCTCCTCAATGCACGTGGGCTGTAGTGCGCTCTACAAATGCAAAAATAAAAAAAATAAAATAATGAACTCTTTGGGAATTTAGCAAACTCACATAGATCTCACCAATTCCATGTCTGAAATATGTGCAATCTCAGTTAGCTAGAGTGCATATCTCAGTTCATAGAGTGCTATCAAGTATTATAACAAAATTGATGCAGCGTAATATAGCGGAAGTTATTTTAGCAGACATTAAACATCAGTGAGAAGAGATAACATTGATTAAATCTCTTAATCATCTGATTCTGCCGCAGCCCTATCTAGATAGAAGCCTATATTTAAAAGACAGATGCACGATTAATATGTCCAACTATTAATGTCTGGGAAAACAGATTTTCTATATCAGCGACAAACAAAACTATGATGCACTGCCCATATCATTAATTGTATATGCTATTTCTGTAATAAATAGGAGGCACCTAGGAAAAAACCTCATGTTGCCGCTATTGAAAAGAAAATTGAGACATTGGCGGCCTGACTTTATTTGTCTACTATGGGCAAATTCATCAGATGTGTCTTTAGCACAATTGTTGAGGAGATTGGACCATATATGGATGAAAAGTCAACTGGAGGGAGCTGAAATTATATTAAGGACAGCATGGTGTTTTGAAATTTAGTAGAGATAATACTATCTTATATTTATTTTAATAAAATGTTGTGTATTAGACATGTGCTGATATTGGTTTTAAAGTGCCACTTAAGAGATACACATTGCTTTGAAATGATGAATTGTATGTAATGATGACTCTGTACATACCTTCTGCTATTTTTATTATCTGTAGATTCCTATGAAAATGACTTATGGAATAACTGATTCTGAAGTATGCACTGATTGGCTTGACTTGGTTTGCAGTGATAACACTGAAAAACAAAAATGTCAACCCCATTCTGATGAACTGTCATACAACATAGACTGGTTCATTTCCTCTAACAAACCACACTGCTACAGCACCACCGGGTAGTATTTTGGAAGTTCACACCACTGACCAATGCATTGTGGATATGAAATTTGGATCCATATTTGCTCCAGGAAATTGTCTTTGTCTTGTAGGGGCTGTTATTTTATGCATACCGTTATCACAGCAAGAGAAACAGCTCTCAAGGATGCAGGCAACCGCATATGTATTTAAACCTCATTAAGGATCATCTTTGTGGTTTAATCTTACATCTTCATGATTGGCGTATTGGTATATGTTTGTGAAACAGCATTTAAGAAAAAGCACATTTTCTACAGTGAAAATGCACGTTTTCCAGCTAATTTCATACCCAGTGGCTCTAAGCTTGAGGTGAACTTCCAGGTATGGTTACTGGGCAATGCTTTTCCGTGTTGGTTGCACTTGTTAGTTTGTTAGCAAATATGGCCTATCTTACTCTAACATGTCACATAGAAGGTTTTCCTTCATGCATTTTGAAGACTACCTTCAGCAATGATGGTGCGTGATGGTGCTTGATATACATTCTCTGTGGCAAGGAAAAGTGGTAAAACAGTGATAAAAGGAATGAAGGGGGAGGAAAACGAAGAGGAGAGGGGAAGAGGCGCAAGGGGTGAATACCTTAAGATGGAAAAACATATTTTGTGAAATACAAATTAATATTTTGCTAATTTCTCACAGTCACAAAAGTAGGCTATTTGCATTTCTGACATACATGAATGTTACTGAACATTTTTATGTAAGCACTTATAAATCTGCTCCCAAAGTATGTATGAATTACTTGTCTATAGTGCATACCTAACTGGGAATCAATAGAGCCTTCTGCAATGAATTGGATGGCAAACCTGACCTCGGAAAACGAAGCTACACCCGAGATGAAATACTATTATTTTGTTTGCATTTTTTGTTTAGACTCAAATTGGGATTGACAAAGTGATATTCCGAAACTTTAGCTACACAAGTACTGTTCAGCCCAATGATTTGTTCTTAATATTATGTTAGGACAGGAACGATTCTGTCCCCTTCCTGCTATCATTATTCTATGGTCTTCTTTACTCTTGCTAATTACTCTACTTCCTTCTCTGCAAGCTTCCCCTTCTCTTCCACACCACCACCTGGATTTAAACTTACATTTTCTGTGATTAATGAACATGAATGTATAGGTGTGTGTTTTCTCTTTCTTGTTACCTATGATAACAATATAGCTTTTTGTTTTCTGTATTGATTTACACTATTGCTGCTGGTTGCCTATACTGTATGTCTGGGTGGATAGCTCCAGGTAACAGTCATTTTAAACTTTTGCTTGTGCAACCAAATACAGAACTAATTGATTTTACATAGACTTTGTCTGGTTGGTTTTTTTTGTTTTTTTTTGGTTTTCCCTCTGCTTTGTCAAAAGGACTAGTTGTGACGTACATCAATGCATTTATTGCAATAATGGTGGGTTGGCAAGGAGAGATTACAAAATAATACCATCCCATCTGCTTTAAAACCCATGGCACAGCAATACTCCCTTTTCCATGATTTACGATTGGCCTCATAGCAATCCGAGGCTCGGCTCAGGCTTTGCCGTGCTTTTTTCTTTCCTACTCACATGCATAGGCTAGAAGAGTCTGTTGTTGCCCTTTATTCCTGCTGCAAGCAGATTGGCTGCTGTGGAGCTAAGGCTCCCCATTGCACATACTGCTCTGGATCCACATGGTACAGCTTTCTCCAGCTGTTTTGTTTTGTTATTTTATTACTGTGCTATAGTCACCTCCTTGCTGGCCGCCTCCGACTTGCACCAGTCATTAATTTTAACAACTCTTTTATCATTTTAATTTGTATCGGCACCAACATTTACTGTCCTTGTGGGCAGAGGGTGCCTGGCCTCACATCAACCTGTGGCTCAGCTCGGGCTTTGCCATGCTTTTTTATTTCCTACTCGCATGCACAGTCTAGAAGAGCCTGTTGTTGCCCTCTATTCCTGCTGCAAGTGGATTGGCTAAGGTAATTTCAATGTGCTTATTTAGGGACACTCCCCACCGACAGCGCAGCGGCCGTGCGCAGTGGGAAAGGGCCCCTCTACGCTGGAGATGTGCCAAAGTCCAGCCCGTCTGTGCCTGTCCGGGCTAAGGGCAGGCAGGACAGAACGCTTAATGGCAGACCGATGAGACAGACTATACTGGAGGTAGCACCTTCTGGAACCAAATTTTCCCCGGGATGGAGATCGCTGTCTGTACTTCATCCGCCCCATCCTACAAGATATGATGTGCCTCACTGCAAAGCTGCTCAACACTAGATCCCTGTCAGCACACGCTGCCTCTGTTAAAGTCCTTTCGGATAAATGGGCACCAGATTTTCAATGCCTGACTGAGACCTGGCTAAATGAGTCATCTGCTCCTGTACTGGTCCAGGCTCTGCCCTGTGACTATACAATTATACATCTTGATCAAATCTCACCTCACCTCACCTAGAGGGTGTTGGGGCAATGATTGTTTAATCTAAATTAGCCGTTTCCCAGATTCCACTGTCCCATACTGTTGCCATGGAAGCACTATTGCCACTTTTTAATTTTTTTCAGGCCCCCGGGGTCACATGTCGACTTTCTTGATCCTATTTTGGATCTGGTAGCAGAGCTTCAGATGAAGTTTTCTCACCTAGTTGTTCTTGTTGATTTTAACCTGAAATTTAATGGCCCTCAGGTACCTATTTTGTATCCATTTTTTGACGGCCTCCTTGACTTGCGCTTCCAACAATTTGTGATGGAATCTATCCATAAATTGGAGAACACGCTTGACCTTGTGTTGGCCGATAAATCTGAATTATCCATCTTTCCTGCAGCACCTGTTCTGTGGTCTGATCATTATCTTGTGGCTTTCTCTATGAAATCCCCACGCCCTCCGCCCAGATTTCTGTGCAGTAACTTAAGGCACTGATCTCCTAAGTGAGTGTGAAATGTAGTCTATCCCATGATTTAGATCTCTCTCTTCTGTCTCACTCATTGGAAGAGGCAGCAGACACAGTTGCCCCCCCTTAGGTGGATCCAAATACGGAGGCTACCATCTGATCCTTGGTGTTCCGATCAGCTCCAAATAGCCCGCCTTGAGCTCAGGCAGGCGGAGCGAAAATGGTGCTGTGCATACAGTTCCAGTCTTTGAGCTCTCTATAGGCAATGTGCCAGTGGCTACTATGCTGCCTTTCTGTCAGCTAAGAAGGCCTTTCTGGAACAGAAAATTGACAAAGCCCTTAGCCTAGGGAACTATTTTCAGTGGTCAGATCATTGTCCTCCATCTGTAATCCCATCACAAAAGCTTTGTGACTCGCTGTCCAAGGTCTTCATCACTAAAATTGACACTATTTGCACTAACATCTCTCTGCCCACCCAGGCTACTGCCCCCGTCAGTTCTGATCCAGTTGGTGCCATGGCAGTATGCCTCCCCAAATGGTAATTTGTTCTCAGAGACACTGATCAGTGTATTGATCAACTAAAGTCAGCAGCCCCTAATGATCTGGTGCCACTACTCGTGATGAAACATATGTCCACTGATCTTCTGGGCAAGATCATGGAGGCTATCAATGTGTCCTGCCAGTCAGGCTACATCCCAAAGGATTTGAAACAAGCTACTGTCATTCCACTCCTTAAGAAGCCCTCTCTGGATCCCTCACTTCCCTCTAATTTCCATGCTATTTCACTGCTGCCCTTTTTGTGAAGCTTTTAGAGGCCTTGATCTCTTCACTTCTCTCATCTTTTTTGGAGACCTCTGGGTTCTTTGACCCATTCCGGGTCAGGATTCCAGCCGGGCCGGGGCTCAGAGAGTGTCCTGGTGTTGGTCCAGGATGATATGGCATGGCTGGTCGACGGTGGTGGGGGGTACCTGATTCTGCATGATCTGTCAGAGGCATTTGACACCATTGACCACCCACCCTGCTGGCCCGTCTTGCCCAGGCCTGCATCGTGGGCCAAGTCCTTGCCTGGTTCACCTTATTTCTGGCTGAGAGAGGCCAAATACTTTCACTTCCCCCTTTCTTGTCACTCCCTTGCTCTCTTTTCTGTGGGGTTCCTCAGGGCTCCGCCTTGTCCTCTACACTTTTTAACATCCATATTCAGCCACTTGTGTGTCTCATTCGCTCCTTCTGCTTTAGATGCTACTCTTATGCTGATCACACTCCGATCCTGAGCTGGTTAGATCTTGAGCAGGCTGAGATGTCGGCATGCCTCTTGCAGTGCTTTTCTGCCGTGGGGGATTGGATGAACTATAACTGGCTGAAACTCAATGGGGACAAGACAGAGGTTCTGGTGGTTGGTGCCCCCTCTGATCCCTCACTTTGGGTGTCTTCTTTAGGCTATCAGTTCTCAGGCCCCTCCCCATTCCAGTCATGATTGTAAATAATCTTGGGGTTATGGTCTCCTCTACTCTCTCTATGGATCACCAGGTTTCGGCCGTGTGCAAGGCGGGGCACTTCTACCTGTAGATCTTGCGGAAAGTGCTCCCACTAAAACTCCTTAAACTCAGGCCACCAGTCGTAGCTGTCCTGGTCCTCAGGTGCTTGGACTATTGTAACACACTTTATCTCGCCCAGCCTAAAGGTCTAGTCCAGCGGCTTCAGCACCTACAAAATATTGCTGGTTGAGTTGCCACTGGATCCCCATATGGAGTTTATATTACTCCAGCCCTGCGTGCATTACATTGGCTATCAGTAGCCCAACGTATTACATTTAAATCAGTCTGTCTGGTTTACCATGCCCACCAGTGTCAGTGGGCTGAATACCTCTGTGACAAATGCGTCCACTACCTCCCTAATCAGGTTCTCCATTACAGGTCTGCTGGTTTGTTATGTGTGCCTTCTTTCTGCCACATGAGAGTGGGCGGTCACGCTTCTTCTCTGGCGGTGGCGCAATTGTGGAACACCCTACCACCTACACATAGAAAACTTGATAACCCTTTGCAATTCAGGCGATCCTGAAGACCCTTCTTTTTTAAGTTACAGTGTTCAGCTAGCTTTGTGCTTCCCAGCGCCAAGATACCTTCGGTGACTGTGCACTCTATAAGCTTTGTTAACATAACATAACAGAACATAACATAACAATATCAAGGGAAGGGGGCACAGATTTGTGGGCAAATAGTGGGGTTATGTCAGGTTGCAGTGATCGATGGCTGATGAGATATCTGTGAAGATTGGATTCTTTGCTTCTTTCCTGAATTGCAGTAATGAGGGCGACCGTCTTATGTGCACTGGAATTCTGTCCCACCACATAAGTGCACTTCATGAGAAGGCTGGTTTTCTGTGGTATGGTGGCCTCTGGAGATGGCGAGCTTTTCAGCCAGAAATAAGGGGCCTTTGGTAGTCTTGGCACCGTGTGTGACTACATTGAATAAAGGGATTATACCACAATGCACTATTTTTCATTGTTTATTGATTTTTATTGATGTTTTATTTAAATCGCGCTCATACACGTGTGTTTCAGAGCTTGACGAGGCAAGGGAGGGGAAGAAGAGAGTACAAAAACAATGATCTTACAAGGCCAGTTACATTTAGAATGTGCAAGTGCACGATAGAGGGAAAAAGGGAAAGTGCATGGAGGGGGGCAGCGGTGGAAAGTGCAGAACAAAGGAATACAGATAAATAAATAGATAAATAAATAAATAAATAAATAGAAAAAAAGTAATATACAGTAGTGCAGCCAGCAAATGGCAAGTGCTAGGTATAAGGCAACAGACGGGGTGTGTCTGATAAGTGCAGAAATGGGGGCGGGGGACTGTATGGTTACAGACATAGACCCCAGTGCAAGAGATCGCCAGGAGGCAGAGCGGGTGGGTGGCAGGGTGAGCAGGTACCTGGCACGAAAGTCAGAGGGTAAGCCAGGTGAACGGTGCCGAGACAGAGCAGATTAGCAGGGCAGAGGAGGAACGAAGGCAGAAGCAAAGAGGAAGGTCTTCAGGTGCTTCTGGAACCAGAGTGGCAGGGACGCTGTTCCAGAGGGAGGCCCCAGCCGAAGACAGGGATCTACCCCCAGCTTGTTGCTTTGAAAAACGACTGACCCTGGGGGAGTTAGAGGTAGAGGAGCGAAGAGCTTTGGAGGGAAGGTATTTACGTAGGGACAGCTGAAGGTATTTTGGGCCCAGGTCCCAGAAATCCTTGTGGACAATGCAGAGGGTTTGGAATTTAATCCTGGCAGAATTTAATTCAATTGGACCTTTTTGATAAACATACGTTCACAAAGCAGATTAATTCTGCAAATATCATTTTAATCTTGGGGATATCCCAGCCACCATCTGCGACACTTGTAAATGTCCAACTTCTTCAGGCGAAGATTCACTTCACTGAAGTAAATCTTGTCTTTGTTTTTCTGATTTTTATTCTTTGGTTCGGGTCTTAATTATGTTGATATTGGAAGGCAGAAATGTAATTCTCTCTGGCCATCCCGTGCTTGCACTGGCTCCAGTATAATCAGTGTTTCATTCTGCTGCACGTTTGGTGACAGTAGAAGTATGTATTACCACACATACCTCCCTCCTGCCACTGTCTTCAAGTCTAGTCAATTCCAATAAAAATCCCTTTCCGGCTTTTTTTTATTGCCAACCAACTGCTGTCTTCCGGAATATAACACCCCGACCTTTACCTACAAGTCTCCTATTTTCTCCTGTTATTCCAGACAGGGTCCTGCAGGGTCTGCTGCATTGCAGGATGGGCGGACTCGGGGGTTGTGACAATGGACCTTCACCTCTCTACGGGTACTGCCTGCAGATGCATGAGTATTGATGGTTTCGTCATTGTCACTGAAGTTGGGATCCCAGCCAATGATCAGCATGACCCGGGATGCACAGCACCCTTATAGGCACGAATGCAGTCTCATGATCCTCTCTTCCATGCCTTCTTATGCCAGTGAGCTCATGTGCAAGTTGTGTGCTGACATTTAGAGTGGCATACATTGTAACAGTGCCACACTTGTGCTGCTCAGAGTTAAGGGATTGCCTCATAAGAGAAGGGCTCTGGCAAAAATGACCATGTCGATTCCGAGCACTTTTACTTTTATTCTACCTCCCAATCTAATTCTCCACCAAGACAAGGAACACACAATGCAAGGTAGCATTCTCCCTTTGGTGTTCATTTCAGATGCATGATTATGGAAAGTGTGTGGGAGGACCTGCATGTTAACAAGCATAAGAAAGATGAAACCAACCAGACGATAGGCCTTCCCTTTTCTAATCCGGCTCATCCTCCACAATCCCAGTTTCCTCATCTGACAATGAGTCAGTCTGAAGCCCTAGAGGTGACTACCTGGATAAACAATGCCTGACAAAGAGTCTCCTCCACATGTTGAAATGGTTGGCTCTTCATAGTCTCAATTTTTAGCAATTTATAAAGTCAACCAAGAAGAGTCGCCACCTGATATTAACTGAATTGGAAATCCAGTCGGCACCTGTGATCCAGATTTGTGGTGAAGTTATATCCTTGCTAAGGGATGACTCATCCCTCCCAACATGTCAGCAAATTGGCTCTCTGCTGGGTAGATTAATCTATCACCATTCAATGGCTCCTGAAGAAGCATTTGTAAGGTACCCAAATGGCCACAAAGGGGGTGCAGTATTAAATAAGAGCATTGCTGGGGCTGACCTGCCGCTAATGACCAACACATATACTTCCTAAATGTTTTATTCCATTCTGGATGACGATTCTGCAGCTCTTTACACCGGGATGAAGTAGGGGTCCATGGTGTGCAACATTGCTGGTGAAGATTCACCACAAATTGAAGCTGCTATCAGGCTAAGCATTAGATGTGATTCAGGCTGCAACTATGATGATGAGCACTGCAGCAGAGACATATCCATGTGATCAATGCATCGTAGTTGTTTGTGGAAATAGTGATCTTCTTCAAGAGTACAGCGCTGCCCAGGAACCAATGAGATGCCAAGGTTCAAAATGAATTCCAAGAAAACAGACATTCTGAGACTCTGAATAAGAAGACCATGCTCCAGTCTAACAGCTTCAGGTCTCCTACTACTTTGGCAACTGCAAAAGGCTTTCATTCTAACAAATGGTGAGGCGTTACAGAAGGAAACCTGCTTATGCTTCTGTCATCTAAAAAGTGAGGTCATCACCTACATTGCAGAGACCCTGACTGGGTCGGGTCATCCAAGTCTTGTATGTAAAGCAAAGCCTAACAAGGGTTCTCCTGTTTGTGCCCTATTGGGACAGGAGGATGAAGTGGCCCATTGCTGGTCGAGCTGGCAGATTACCCTCCCTTCCCAGTGACACCAATTAACAATGGGAAGCTTTGCTCTTGACAAAAAGGCAGGATCTCTCCTGAGATGTAGCCCTTACCATCCAGGTTTCGCATAGACCCTCCATTCTGAAATCCTACACTAGGCATTGTGGTTTCTTAGACTTGTGGTGCAGTAGAAACAATCTGCTGCCATTGGAATGTGGTGCACTATGCACTACTCAATTGCTTCAAGCCGGGTTCTAGGTCTCCCAAGCAATCTTGCAGAGATACCAAGAGTGGCGAATTTTGAAACGGTGAGAGAAGCTTGTCCCCAAATAACATTGACATGGAAGAAGTGAATAGCAGAGAATAACCTAAAAGTCCTGTCTGTGTGAGACGGCAACACAGGGCAAATGAGTAAAGTGAGCTTCAGGAGGTTTTGTGTAGGAGTGACTTGAAGCCTGAATGAAGACACGTGTTATGTTAGTTGCCATTTCATGATTCTGGGAGCACACACACGCTGACACCCCAGGACCACCAAGTATGCACAGAGGCACCAAGAAAGGTAAATGAATGGAAGGGTTTACATGAATTGTGGGGTCCAACACTCTAACGAAAGCAATGGTGCTACCAAATCAATAGCACTAATGAAGAAGTTCCTTTATGTTGTAGTTCTAACACTCCAAGAAGTGAAGTGGGGCTGGCAAAGCTAGGGAACAAGCGTAGACATTGTTTTTTTCACAGAGTTGTAGCTTCAAGTGTTCACTGAGCACAGCCTCCTTGACAAATCAATGGGAACAAGAAAGAGTTGATGCAATCACTCAAAAAGAGAACTGAACCAGTGATGGAATTCTTCAAGAGAGTTGTTTTTCTTGTCCTCCAAAGAGGGCAGTGCTGCTGACAAAACAAGGGCACAAGCTAAAAAGTTGTTCCATGAAAGTTGGGATTACAGTATTCGAAAGAATGAAGTGGTGCTGACAAACCAAAGGAACCAAAGAAGAATGAATGTACACACAAGGACACTAGTAAAGAGAATTCAACTTGTGGAGGAATGCTTTATGGAGTTATGATTTCAACATTCCATGGAAAAAAGTGGTGCTGGAAAACTAGAGGAACCAAGGACACAGATGCACTAAAACCATCAAATAATCTAGGATATATATGTTGCCCCTGTCAAATCAATAGTAGACTCACTGACTCACTGAGAATGTCAAGGGTGCTTACACATTGACATGGATCAAAATGTCCAACATTAGGCAATTCAAGTTAATCAGGTGTGTGTCCGCTAACACAGTCACGAGCATCAATTTGTAAAGCTAAAAAAGCCAATGGTACTAGGTAAAGAAAAGGTGACAATCAAGTGAATCTGATGCAGAAGCAATAAGAACATTAAACACAACTGAGAAGAGTTGCATTGTGGACATTTTAGTACAGACACGTCAATAACCAAGTAGGATGGCATGGCAGACAGAAATGTGTATGTAACACACAGGGCGTTCGTGAGATGTGTGGAATAAATCCTTTCTCACTCAGAACAAGGGCAGTGGTATGACCGTGCAGTTCTTGAAGGAGGACTGTGCTCTAGGAATCGAAATACAGGCACTTCAGTCACACAAGGCTGTCATCCCGGGGAGCTATACAATCTTGCAATTGTTTTGGCATGTAGAGTAAGAGGCACAGTCACAGGTCTGACAGCTTGCAAGCTGTTGAAATACGGAGACCTTAATTTCAAATTCCTTGAGTTTAAAAATACCCCAAAACATGAAGTGCAAAGAAGTGTAGACCCAGACGTAGACCCCTTTCTCACTGTGCTCAGGGAGGCACAGCTCCACCTCACTGATGAGGCCCAACAAGGCTGAAACATGTTATGTTATGTTATGTTATGTTATGTTACTTGGCATTTACATAGCGCTCTATATATCATTGGTATGACCTCAAAGTGCTGGTAGGTTGAACGCCCTCGGGAAACGCAGTTCAGGTCAGCAGAGATAGATGGTGTCATAGGGTGCGTGGGTGCACTGGTTATGTGTGCAGCTGGTGTAATTGTCAGATGGTAGCTGCTTCATAGCATTAGGTGTGGTGTTGAAGATTATAGTTGAATGTGTTTGCAGTCTGGTGGTTGGGCAACCAGACTGGCTTTGGCTGCGTTAGGCCTGAAGGACGTTTATGTGAGCAGCTAGGCCGGAGTGTCATGGGATAGCTGCGTTTTATTAGGGTGATGAGGTGTTTATGGGGTAGTGTTCGTATGTGAACAGCTAGGCCACATTAATCAGGGGTATATCTGTGTTCTAGTTGTGTGATGGTGTAAAGAAGAGAGTAGGCATAGTGGTGTGATAAGAGTGATGGTTCATCTTTAAAATGCCCGAGACCAGGAACATGAACAGGATGGCAGGGAATACATCAACACACATGGAAACACAGTGACAGAGGGTTGATCTTATGGTGACAGGTGGGGGCATATGGATATATAATGGTTGTAGGTGAACGGGTCGACTGCAATTGATTTGAATGCAATAGTTTTGAGTCAAAAGGACAGGAAAAAAAAGGTTGAATGTTTTTTTTTATTTGGGGGGTCCCCCCAAACCCTGCTTTTTGGTGTAAAAACTACATTTTTTCCTAAACAGAAGCCAAAAAATAAAAATACATTGTAAAAAAGGCATTCAACCTTTTTTTCAGTCCTTTTGACTCGAACCTATTGTAATCAGAATCAATGTATTCGACCTTTTGACTGGACACCATATATAACAGCGTGTTGGACAAGAAAGCAGAGTAGGGCAGTGACACATGGGCACGGTGGGCTGCGTGATACATTGGGATACATATCGATATCATGGAAACAGGATGGCAGGGAGCGCAGCGCAGCGACACATGGACACACAGTGACCGGGGGCTGGGATTATAGTGATAGAGCCGGACATAGGGATGAACGACAACCACATGGGAACAGGAAAGCAGGGTACTGTAGTAAAATATATAGCGCTTTATAATATATATAGCGTTTCACTAAATGTGATGGCATTTTTTTTGTTGTTGCCAGCAGTATTGTGGCACACGCATATAGTCATTTTTATGTTGCCAATATAACATGTGAATATGTTGCTGGTGGCATGCAAGGTACAGCATTCATAACATAGCAAAAGCCAATGTGGAACTGCAGAGAGTAAAGTGCACCATTATTCTTTTTTTTATTTTTTTCTTCTCTTGAATACCTCATACATAGAAGACTACATTATTTATATAACTGACTAACTCTAATTAACATTTAGTAAACACTAACTCTAACTTCCTTAACATTATAATGTAGTCCCATGTTCAAAATTAGGTGAAAATACATATTTTGGAATTCGTTTTTTAAATGTGCACTGGCATTTTTTATTCTTTTCTATTTCTGCGTAAGTGCAGAAAGCAGAGAGGAAGGCAACAGGAAACCAAAGAGATACAGTTATTATGCTCTGAAGCTCTTATTGTTTGGAACATGAGGGTGGTAACAGAACACATTTTGTGCTAATATGATTGGAAGAAAGTGTCTGCAGATATGCCACGTCAAATGTGGGATGGCTCTGAGTTTTTCTAATGGGAAAACCTATAGAGAGAGGGCAGTTTGGGTTTATTGGGCTCTGAAGACACAAGTGCCTGGTGTCACTGAGCGCTGGCTTTAGAATTTCTCGCCGTGCATTCCACCACCCAAAATTACAGGAGCAGTTCGCTGACTGGGCCTATCTTTCTGAGATGAGCAAAGCAAGGTCGTGTGTGAGAACTTCAAACAAATACTTCTGGTAAGCAGATTAGTTTAAGTGAGGTCACTGTGTACGGTCGTATGGATGACTGAATTAGAATCTCGTGTAGGCAGGATAGCAAAGAAAATCCCCTGCAATTTACTTCGTCATGTTTAGAATGTTAAAAAAGTAATTCATGTTTTTAAAAGGCTTGCTTGTTCTGTTTCTTTTTCTTGTATTACAGATGATGGTGTAATGTTTCTGGTAAGAATTGATAATTGTGAATTGTATTTGCATATAATATAATCAGAATATAAAAACAAGTTGTTTAGTGTCATTTTTGCATTTGGGACTTTGTATGAGGACACAGGGGAGATTCATTCTCTTTGGTAATACATTTGTCAACTTGCCCATGCAGATAGAATAACAACCCAGAATAAGCAGTGATAAACTGGTGTGTGTGGGTGTGCCCTCCTTGCATGTTGTTGGAGGGAATCTCATATAATATATAGATTGCTGGAGGTCCATGAGTCAGCAATGCCTATGGGTGCATAGATTGCTGGTGTAGATAAGCCAGTGATACCGGTCACAAACTGTAGGTGGTGCTCTATATAAAATTATTGGGTTCCATTGTATGCATAGGTCCAAGGCTCTCTATATATCACTGAGAGGTATTCTAATAGAAATGAAGGTTTTGTTTTATGATGGGGTCATAATATAGGGAAGAAAACTATGCTCACCACTAAATACAGCAAACAACATACCACCACACAATATCGCAAATAATATATATTACTAGATTCTCCAATATAATATAACAAGGTATGGTCACTAGAATAATACAAGGCCAAACCAAATCTAAATGCAAGGATAATTTACCACAAAACTACTGCTCATATTTTGTCAGTAAGAAAAATACTGCCAAATCCCAAATCTACACAAAATAGTGCAATATCTGGAGGCAAAGCTATATGCCCATGGGACATGGTCATCAAATAATGCCACAGAATGGCATGACTGCATCTATGGTGAAGTACAGAAAGGACCATTAGACAGCATTTTTGCAGAAGGCAGCATAATTCAAGTCTGTCTTTTGAGACTACTAAATGCAGCTGATAAACATGCAGAGAAAGATTGTCTGATACGGCTATGTGCCAAGACATGGTTTATACTAAATAGGTCCCTGCGAATGCAAGAAAACGATACCAAGCTGATTAGCAGGTTAAGAGCTGATCTGCATGGAGCAAGTGAAAAAGAGGAAAAAATAAGAGCAGAATTGGAGGTATGTCAAAAGGACATGCAGTCAAAATATAGAGATCTCGACACTCTATTGTCTCAAAGCAAGAAACAGTTTGAGGATAGTGAGCAAGAATCAAAACACTTGAAAGCGTTGGTAGACCATATTAGACAAGATAAAGATGAAGTTGTTTTGGAAATGCAGATGTTGGAAAAAAAACTTTGAGAAAGAAAGCGATCTCCAAAATGCTGAACAGGAAATGGTTAAAATGTTTCAAGAAAGAGACAAGAGAAAGAAAGTATTCAATGAATGCCAAATACAAATGGGCGATATGCAAGAGGTGATTAATATGATGAGTGATGAAAACAATTATTTGCTTAAGGAGGCAGATAGGCTCCTTAAAAAGTGCAAGGATTTGGAACAGCAAATATGCATTTCCAGGTCCCAGGATAGACGACATGGCACCACATTCAATGGAGTTGAGGTGAATTCTATTTCTACACAAAGAACTAGTACCCCAGTGGCTGGGCCGGTGACTGAACTTGCTTGCAATGCTCTTGGGGGATTTGATACACCCATTGGGGGCCGCCACCAATCCTATACACCTGAAACCAGGGTTGAATCACAAAATAGTGCAATTCCATGCATAACAATGAGTAGCCCCATAAAAATAATGAAATCAATAAAGGCTATGACCAAACCATTTAAATAAGGAGGGGAGTGCTGTATAGAGGGTCACCTAGAGGTGGTGCACAATATGTTTAAAGCTCTCCAGATACCTAAGGAACAATACAGGCAATACTTTCACTTAACTCTGGATGCTCCCAGAGCCAGTATCATTAGAGGTTTAAATAAACAGCAGAACATGACATGGGCAGAGTTTGAAAAAGAAATTAGATGTCATTTTTCTCCTTTCCAATCATTACAAGAGGCAAAAAAGGTTACATACACTATTACGGCTGGGCCTAATACATCCCCTCGCCAATTTTTGCAAGATTTAAAAAGAGCTTTTTCTCGATTTGATGTATCTTTTGACACCAATTCCAAAGAGTTTAAAACTGCCTACTTTTTTGGGCTACAGAAAAACATCATATCACAGTTAGTCCGTGAATTTGACCGTGACAAGTCCCTTGAATGATTTTACATCAAAGTACAAAACTATATGAAGTACTCTATTGTCAGGGTAGAGAAAGTGATAAAATGAAAGACACTGGACCAAAATCTAAATCACCCTCAGTATCAGTAATGGAGATCAAGTCAGCCAAAATGTCCATTGTGTCTGCTCAAAGTCCAGGTAAAAATAATTTCACACCTGAACAAGGGGGTAATCAACAGAGGTTGTCACTCCCTTGTCAAGTGACTCCAATCAAGCAATCCCACTAAGTCAGTGCCTCGTCTGGGACCACCAAGGGAAGCCCTTATTTATATATTTTTATGACAAGTTATACTCTGGGTGATAAACCCTATATAACGCCCCTCTCTTTGAATCCCACTGACCTCACTGAGCCAAGAAGTAGGTGTGTTTTGCAATTTAAAAGATTTATTGGAAAAATTAAACAATATATATATTACACTTTTATGAATAAACTAATAATTGATAGCACACTTCTGAATATAATGTTGATCAACAATAGATAATCTGACACTAGCACACTTCTTTACAATCAATGAGGAGTTAGTATAGGAAGAATAAGGTAGCAGAAAATACTTTTATGGTTTCAAGGAAAAGCAATGAGGGAAAAATGCAGCACAGAAATAAACTTGATATGATTTCAACAAAAGATAATATGATCACTTTTTCTTTGTCAATCCCCCCCCCCCTATGCAAGATAAGGAGATGGAAGGGGAGCACACAATTCTCAGGAATACAAAATGCAATACAAATTTCCAGTTCCCCCCAGCGAGCTTAGAGGAAAACAGGTATGCTTTTAAAGCAGGCAAGATCCTTTTAAATGTGGTGGCAATGAAGTGAAAAATATGCTGAAAATGCTTTTAATTCCCTATAGAGGTTCAGGGTGAGTGAGAGATACTTTAAATCAGTTCAGGTCAGCACTACCAAAAATTCAGGGATGGTTATCAGATTGAAAACAAATTTTAGCAGTTCAAGAAAAAGCGTCTATCTTTGACAGGAGCTAATTTTTCAATTTGCGGCAATTTTTCCGAATGCGTCGAGCGCCATTACGGAATAACTATAAGGAATAGAAAGTCAGTTTTAGGCTTGTTGGAAAGCTTAGAATCTTAGATTTAATATGAAAGTTAAACCACGTTCCCAGCACCTACGATTAAAAAAGATACGGACGATTTTATGAAGGTAGTTTTTCAGAAATGAAATAATGATTCAAAATGGCAAAATTTCACTTTTACAGGTTTAAAATCGGAGAATGAACATACAATTCCTATGATGCAGTTCTGGACAGGTTCTAATGTTTTGAATCAGATTATTTCAAGCTAAGAGATTGGCTTTGCACAGTTCTGGCTGAGTACTCACACTATGAATTTGAAATAGGCCATCAGGGTCTGGTCTGCAGGTTGGACTGGACTCTGGGCGGGTGGTTCTGAAGTCACAGCTCTCTGGGTCTGCTCTGCTCTGCACTTCACAGCGGTCTGGTCTGTGGTTCTGCTGGTCTGGATCAAATGGATTCTGGATCAGGCACTGCTTGCTGGGTCTGCGACCGGTTCTGGCAAAAGTTCTTGGCAAAGAATCCAACAGCTCGCCCGGCTGTAGAATATTTTGGTTGGATTGCTGGATTCTGAAGGCCTGCTGAGAAGCGTTCTCAGCTTGTGGGTTAAGCCTTTGCTTTAAGTTCTGTAGTCTATCTGGAGTCTAATTCTGGATGTTCCTTCTAGATGTTGTGTGGTCTGGCAAAATGCTCCGCAAGAAAATGGAAAAATGAATCCCTTGCCTGTCCAAGCAGTCTCTTTGTATGTGTTTTGAAAGTCGGTGGGTCGGCTCATTCTGCATGCCCAACCCTCTCATGATTTGATAGGTCAAGGATTCTCTGTGACCTGATTTGAGAAGGAATAGTGTGTCAGAGTGAGTCAGAGTCATACAGTCTATTGAAGAAACGCCCCTTTGCTTTTACTTAGAAAATGAATTTTTCATAACTAACAGGTTTCCCAGATACACACGTCATTGAAATTAAATACACATTTCACAGATTAATTTAATCGCCCAACTCTGATCCCCCTCAGAGCCTGGTTTCACAAATGGCAACATTTTGTGCTTTTTAGTGACTTTCGCCATATTGGTTTTTCCTCAAACTTTACACAGACCTGCACCCCTTCCCTGAGCATATTACTGGAAATTACTATGTCTCTATCCTAAACACAGTGTCTTCAATATTAATAAATAGCGGGGTTCGGTCCCAGAACACCGTACAAAGTGGAATTTGGGCTCAAATCGTGAGGGCATTTTTCATTTTCAGGATCCCCACATTGTACATTTCTGTGAGCTTAATACAAGATTTTAGAAGCATTTAACTTAAACATATATTTGCTGCAAAATGAATCCACAGTCCTGTCTGGCCCGCCCCTAGGAACTGGGGGAGTCAGGGATCACATGTCTCTCCTTTCAGGCAGAGCTCTGTTTACAGTCCACACCCAAAATCAGCATACGCCATTCAATTGAAAGGGTCTATTGTGTTGGGTCCAGCAGGCTGCAGGGAAGTCCCCTCCCTCTCAAACAACAGGGCCATGTGATATCCTGCCTCCTGGTGTGGGTCTCTGGGGTGTTAAGAGTTCTCAGGAAAGGCATGTCTTTTGAACTTTTAATTACATAAGACCCCCTTCTGTTCACTGCAAAGTTCTGCAAGACAGCTCTCCTGTCAGGATTTATAGAGCGCCAGCGCCAATCAGTGTCCAATGCCGGTACTGCACCTATTTTACAAAAGGAAAGGATTAAAGGATTTTACTTGATAGTATATGATCCTTGCTTGACATGGCATTGATGTGGATCTGTAGTAGAGTACAGTAAAACACTCAACCATAGTTGGATTTTTGTTTGGCCGTTCCGGGCCCATGATTTTAGCAATTTTTGACATTAATAAAAACAGGTTTTGAACAGAACCATCTTTCTTTGCACTGGTGGGTGGCAGGTCAGGGGACCATTTTGGTGTGCGCAAAATTGCACGGTTCTCCTGGATTCTGGCGCAAATGTGGGCTTTTCCACCATCTTGGATTTCCACAGCACCAAATGTTGCAGCATAATAGTCGAAACGTGGGTCAGGACACCCAACAAGCCCCCCCGCCCGACTGCGCTTTGATTTCGAGTCGAGGGGGAGTCGGGTGAAAAGGATGTTTTGATCCACGCGCTGGGATGTGCGCATCATCTTCTTCCGATTCCTCAGATGACAAAGTTCAACATCTTTTCCTCCATCAGGGTGGATCGATCAGTTCACCTCGCCGGTCCTGATGGGAGTTTTGGGCGGTACCCCGGGCCCCTCGGATCTTTGCTCCCGGTCCCCGGGTCGTCTTCCGTGGTCAGTCTCCAGGTTTTCTTTCTCCTAGGATGACAAAGCAAAGCGTCAATACCTATTCGTAGACATTTCTCCCCCACTATTGATATAGTGGGGGGGCATATAAAATGTATAAATCAATAGACATTTACATTCTTATTTTACAAAAAAAAACAAGATATAATTCGAAGACATTTTCATTCAAGAATCATAATATTTTAGAGACTATATGTGGGATATTTTAGGGTTGGAACTGAATTACTCTGGAGCAGAGGACTCCTCCAGTTGCTGCAGAGTGTGCCTGGGATGGCAACACTTTAACTGATTTATATGGACCCACTTGTCTTCCCCTGTCATTCGCCGTCCTGTTTGGCGTTTGTATCCGCGTTGGCGGTTACGCGCTGGAAGGGCGTGCGGAGGTTCCACTACGTGATTTCTCTGTTACTCGCCCTACGGTCTAGTGGTTTTCCAACATGGCGTCGCTGGTAGTATTTCTTTCCTCCTCTCCCAGCGATCGCGGCGTTGCAACCCCCTTCATTGCGCTAGCTCGCTGCTTTGGGTTTACACGCTAGTTTTCCAGCCTTGACCTCCTCGGTCACTTTCTGTACTTTCGGTCCGCCCTCTCCGGACTATCTCTCTCTCGCTTCCTTCCCTCTGCTCTACGGTGCGCTGTTCTCCACGCCCGCCTCCTCTGCCTTACCTTTCGGCTGCGCTGCCATTCAGCCGCCCTGGTTCCTGTTTCTCCGGAGTTGTGTTCTCTGCTGGTACCCTTTCCGGCGGCTATCTTTCTCTCCGGGACCTTCTTTGCTTCGGATGTCCGGCTTTGCCTGCTCCCATCAGCTAACTGCCTCAAGAACTCCGCTACAACTGCTTGCTCCAGATCCTCTCGAACCGCTGCATTCCTCGGAGGGTTTTTTCGGCCTGAACAGGCTTTTTCCCTTCGTACTGTCTCGCCTCGGGAAGGGGGCCCCAGGTTTGCTACACTTTAGCACTCACTGTGGCTTCCTCTCGAGACAGATACTTTCAACATAAAAAGGAGAAGGACTATCTCTCTCACAGGCAACTGCAACCGGAGGACTTTGAATCAGGTGAGGAGAGTGGGGAGGAACGGGAGTCACCGGAATCGGCCAAATCGGACAGATTGCAACGCCAAAAGATGTCGGCAGAAGAGCAGATGCAAGAATTATGGAAGGCCATTCAGGGAATCTCCCAAGAGTTACAAACTGTTAAGGCAGAGAATGTGGTCTTGAAACAGATGATTACTGCCCGCGAACCACAATCCCCAGAACTTCCTGTCATGGCTCTTTCGGCAGGGAAGTTCGATGGAACTCCTAAAAAGGTCAAAGAGTTTTTGGAGGCCTGCTTAGTATATTTTACTTTCAGGCCCCGGCTGTTTGCCACCGACCAGACAAAGATCGGGTTCATGGTTTCGAACATGACCGGCAATGCACTGGCATGGGTCACTCCGCTGGTTACCGGGGCTAATCCCATCTTACACGATTTTGCTGGTTTTCAGAACCTGTTGAAGCAGACCTTTGAGAGACCCGAACTGACTTTCACCGCCTGCGAGGACCTGTTGGATATCCGACAAGGGTCATCGGATGTTCTATCGTACATATCAGAATTCAAGAGATTGGCTTCGGGTGCTGGGTGGTCTGAACAGGCACAATTTGCCATATTTCGGCGAGGCCTTAAGGAGGAAATTAAGGACGAACTCGCCAGGGCTTCCAGGCCATCATCTTTTTCGGATCTGCTTTCCGCAGCTTTACAAATTGAATACAGACTGCAGGAACGAAGGTCAGAACGTCGAAAACAACGAACAACCGTTCATTTTTCCGATTCCACCGTCTCCTCCTCTCCTTCCCATACTACAGACGAACCCATGCAGATTGGAGCAACTAGAGGACCTCTTACCGCGACTGAAAGGAGAAGAAGGAAGGAGAAAGGTCTATGTGCCTATTGTGGATCGGATCAACATCTCCTCAAGGAATGTACTGAACTTCCTCAGAAACGTCAGGGAAACGGTTTCCCTCGGCGCCAGTAGGGACCTGGTTCCGAGGGGCTTCCGTTTCATCCACCAGTCCCTATGTCTCTCTCTCTATTTCGGCTCCATACATTCCTGAGGACTCCAGGCTTATGGTTCTACCTGTTATAATAAAGGTCAACGGCAGAACGGTTGAGTGTCTCGCACTCCTGGACTGCGGAGCCGCCGGAAACTTTGTCGATGTCATCTGGACCAAAAGGATGGGTCTCCGTACCTTACCTCGCAAAGAAGATCAAAAGGTAGAAGGGGTCGACGGTTCTCCTCTCTCTTCAGGACCTATTACTCATACCACCGAGGATCTATCAGTTACCATATTTCAACATTCTGAAACAATCCGGTTTGACATTATTCGAGCTGCCCATTTTCCGGTTATTCTTGGCATCACATGGCTCAGAAAACATAACCCTCATGTCAATTGGGCGGACAATCAACTACAATTTACTTCCTCCTTCTGCAAGCTCAACTGTTTTTCTGACGACGCAATTCCTCAGACTGTTACAGGGTCTACCACACAACTGGCTGGGGTTCATGCTTTACCTCTGTACTGTTCCCCTTACTCAGAGGTTTTCGTAGAAAGAAAGCCAGCGACCTTACCTCCCCATAGGCCAGAAGATTGTAACATCGACCTAGAACCCAATGCTTTGGTTCCATTTTGTAGGATGTTCTCTTTAACTCAAGCGGAAAGAAAGGTTCTTAAAGATTATCTTGATGCCAATGTTCAGAATGGGCTCATTCAACATTCCAAGTCTCCTGCCGGAGCTTCTTTGTTCTTTATCAAGAAGAGAGACTCAACTGAATTGCGCCCGTGTATCGATTACCGAGGCCTCAACAAGGTGACTATCCGGGATCGGTATCCTATGCCCTTAATACATGAGATCATTGAAGCTGTTCAAGGTGCACGTTGGTTCACCAAATTAGACCTCAGAAATGCCTACCATTTGTTACGCATCGCCAAAGGAGATGAATGGAAGACCGCTTTTCGCACTCCTTTCGGTCTATTTGAATACCGAGTAATGCCCTTTGGTCTGGTGAATGCTCCTGCGGTATTTCAACGGTTTATGGATCGGATGTTTTCAGACTTATTGTCTGTCTCCATGATCATATATCTGGACGACATCCTTATATATTCCAGCACCCTAGAGGACCACAAAACCCATGTCCAAAAGGTTTTGGAAAGACTTAAAAACAACCAACTTCTTGTCAAACCAGAGAAGTGTGTTTTTGCTGCTACTTCAGTGCCCTATCTAGGGTATCATCTTTCTGAAAGAGGCATCGCCATGGATCCCAGCAAAGTGTCTGCTATTCTGGACTGGCCTTCTCCGGCTTCGATCAAAGAGGTCCAAAGGTTTCTTGGGCTCTCTAATTTCTATCGCTCATTCATCCCAAACTTCTCTAAAGCAGTTCTCCCTATTACTTCTTTACTCAAGAAGGTCAACAATCCCTTTAGCTGGACTTCCGAAGCAGAACAGAGTTTTCACAATCTCAAGAATCTTTTTTGCACTGCTCCCATTTTGCGCCATCCTGACCAGAATAGACAGTTCATCGTCGAAACGGACGCCTCGGCCTTGGCCATTGGAGCTGTTCTGCTACAAGTGTTCGAGGAACGAGAACACCCCATTTGTTACCTTTCCAAGACGTTGTCTCCCAGCCAACTGAACTACTCCGTACTTGAAAAAGAATTGCTGGCTATCAAACACGCATGTGAGACCTGGCGACATCTATTGATGGGAGCAAGGCAGACCGTTATCATCAGAACGGACCATAAGAATCTCAAGGTCCTTCAGAATATGGAGTGTGTCAACTCCAGGCAGGCTCGCTGGGCATATTTCTTTGCCCAATATGATTTGCGAATTACCTACTTCCCTGGTGCCAACAATACTCTTGCGGATGCTCTCTCTCGGAAGGGTCCCATATGTGAGGAGAAAAGACATACCCCAGAGCCGATGTTCCACAGGAATAGGATCTTAACGGTTGCTAATACCTTTTTGGAAGAGGTTCGAGCTGGTGTTGCTTCGGATGGTACCGTTCCGCTACTCAGAGGAGAGACTTCCTACACCAACAAAGAGGGTTTGCTATTCCTCGACCATCGTCTATACATACCTTCCGGTCCACTACGTCTGAAGATCATAAATTGGTGTCATGATTCACTCACTGCAGGTCATCGTGGGAAGCTAAGTACCACAGAAACTATCACTCGTTCTTTTTTTTGGCCGGAACTCAAAAAGGATGTGGAGGAATACATACTCAGTTGCCCGGTTTGTGCCATGACTAAGTCCATTACCGGCAAGCCCTTGGGTCTTCTCACCCAACCTGAGGTACCCTCTCGCCCTTGGGGTTTGCTTTCTACGGATTTCATTGTAGAACTTCCTGTTTCTAACTCCTGCTCCTGTATTATGGTTACAGTTGACACCTTGACCAAACTGGCTCATTTTTCCCCATTGCCTGGTCTTCCTACTGCTACCGAGATGGCTGAGGTTTTTGCCCAGGATATCTTCCGTCTTCATGGTCTCCCTGACAAGATCATCTCGGATCGTGGCAGCCAATTCGTTTCGAAGTTTTGGAAGGCTCTTTGTTCCCGCCTTGGTATGGAACGTGCTCTGTCGTCTGGCTTCCACCCTCAGACCAACGGTCAAACTGAGCGCCTTAACGCCACATTGGAACAGTACCTTAGATGCTACAGCAATCGTCTTCAGGACAATTGGGTTTCTTTGCTTCCTACGGCAGAGTTTACTTATAATAACTCATTTCATACAGCCATTGGACTCTCTCCTTTCTTTTGCACCTATGGTGTACACCCAAGATCTCTTCTTCCCTACATTCCGTCACCCACCAATTCCCCGACGGCTGAAGAAGTACTGCAGTCTATTTCTGATGCACACGTCACTGCCAGAAGGTGTTTGGAGAAGAGTCGTCAATACAACAAAACCCAAGCGGACAAACATCGTAGGCCTTGCCCTGAATGGAAGGAAGGGGACAAGGTCTGGTTGTCCACCAGGTTCTTGCCGCGATGGGTTCACCCTTCTAAGCTCTCTCCTCGCTTTTTGGGTCCTTTTCCCATTCTTTCTAAAATAAATCCTGTTGCCTTTCGGCTGAAACTACCTCCTTACCTCCGCCGCATTCATCCTGTCTTCCATGCTTCTCTTCTCAAACCTTTCATCCCGGACGTCCACCAGAGAGCTGTTCCCGACCAGCCTTTTCCTCAGGTGGATTCCTCTGGGGAATATGAGGTCTCTGCTTTACGTGACTCCCGTCACTACCGTGGTAGGTTGGAGTATTTGGTGTCTTGGAAGGGTTACCCTAGGTCGGAGGACTCGTGGGAACCGGTTTCCAACATTCATGCCCCTCGGTTGTTGGCTCAGTTTCATGCCCGCTTCCCCTTTAAGCCGGGGGTCCTACGCTCTAGGAGGGGGCATACTGTCATTCGCCGTCCTGTTTGGCGTTGGTATCCGCGTTGGCGGTTACGCGCTGGAAGGGCGTGCGGAGGTTCCACTACGTGATTTCTCTGTTACTCGCCCTACGGTCTAGTGGTTTTCCAACATGGCGTCGCTGGTAGTATTTCTTTCCTCCTCTCCCAGCGATCGCGGCGTTGCAACCCCCTTCATTGCGCTAGCTCGCTGCTTTGGGTTTACACGCTAGTTTTCCAGCCTTGACCTCCTCGGTCACTTTCTGTACTTTCGGTCCGCCCTCTCCGGACTATCTCTCTCTCGCTTCCTTCCCTCTGCTCTACGGTGCGCTGTTCTCCACGCCCGCCTCCTCTGCCTTACCTTTCGGCTGCGCTGCCATTCAGCCGCCCTGGTTCCTGTTTCTCCAGAGTTGTGTTCTCTGCTGGTACCCTTTCCGGCGGCTATCTTTCTCTCCGGGACCTTCTTTGCTTCGGATGTCCGGCTTTGCCTGCTCCCATCAGCTAACTGCCTCAAGAACTCCGCTACAACTGCTTGCTCCAGATCCTCTCGAACCGCTGCACTCCTCGGAGGGTTTTTTCGGCCTGAACAGGCTTTTTCCCTTCGTACTGTCTCGCCTCGGGAAGGGGGCCCCAGGTTTGCTACACTTTAGCACTCACTGTGGCTTCCTCTCGAGACAGATACTTTCAACATAAAAAGGAGAAGGACTATCTCTCTCACAGGCAACTGCAACCGGAGGACTTTGAATCAGGTGAGGAGAGTGGGGAGGAACGGGAGTCACCGGAATCGGCCAAATCGGAACTTCCCCTTCTGCCAAACTACCTTTGGGGATGCAGATCTTGTAGGCAACTGGGGAGATCTTGTCTATAATTTCAAAAGGTCCCTTTCATGTAGGCAACAATTTTCGCTGTTTGGCCTGGTTTCTTTGGAAATTGTATAGATAGACCCGGTCTCCCACATTATATACTTTCCTGGAAGTTTTCAAATAGTAATGGGTCTTCATGCTATCAGCTGATCTTTCTAGATTTCGCTGAGCATAGGCAAAAGCATGTTGGAGGTGTTTCCTTAAATTCTCCACATACTCATGAGTTGTGGAGGCATTTATCAACGTTTGCTCTTGGGTTCTGTAGAGCAAATGCTGGGGAAGCACCATCTTGCGTCCAGTCATCAGCTCAAATGGTGACATTTTAGTTGCAGATGAAGGGGTAGATCTGATGGCCATTAGGATCAGAGGTAATCCGATATCCCAACTTGGCCCAGAATCTGCCACAAACTTTTTTAATATGCTCACTATGGTTCTGTTGTATCTCTCTACTGCACCAGAAGAGGCTGGCCGGTAAGCAATATGTAGCTTCCTTTTAACCCCCAGTATCTCCCACATCTTAGTCATTACTTCGCTGGTAAAATGGCTACCTCTGTCTGACTCAATCTTTTGGGGTAGACCAAAACGTGAAAAGATGTGGTTGATCATCAGGGCAGCTGCTGTTTCTGCCTTGCAGTTTGGGGCCGGGAGACATTCCACCCACTTGGTAAACAAGCATGTGACCGTCAACATGTACTTGTTTCCCCTAGAGGAGTGAATCACGGGGCCTATGAAGTCGATTTGCAAATCTGACCATGGCAGTGTCAACCCCTCTTTTGGAGAGGCGCCCGGTGTGTGAGCGATGTTGGCTGAAATTGTGCACACACAAGACACCCCTTCAAGTATTGGTCGAGGTCCTACCCCATGTGTGGCCAGTATGCAACCTCTCTTAAGATCTCAAGTGTTGTATGAAACCCCCTATGACAGACAGTGGCCGCATCATGGGCATGACTTAACATCAGGCTTCGGAATGAGGTAGGGACCACCCACTGATCATGGCCAGCTTGGGATTTCCTTACGAACAAACCGTCTTGGATTCAGAACATTTTTGGAAATTTCATCAACACTCTACTTTCCTCTTTCCCAATGTAATCGGTATCCGTCAGGGGAAAGTTCTCAGGGTCCTCAATGTGTTGGTAAAACTTACCAATGATTGGATCCCCTTTCAGAGCTGTAATTAAATCAGCATCTGGGGTCTCCTTACTCCATTGTGCAGTTGACAGATCATTGTGAACATTTGTCTGGGAGCTAGTGATAGCAGTGACCTGGACTTCCCCCAACAGGGACTCAATCTCTATTAGATCCCCTTGGATGGCCCCAGTTTTGGACAGCTGATCAGCTAAGTCATTTCCAGTTTTGTCTGGTCCTTCTACTTTGGAATGACCCTTGATCTTCTTCCAGTAGATGGTCATCCCATTCGAGGTGACCAGATCATCAATGTTTTGAATTAACTTCCCATGTTTCAAGGGTTTGTTATTAGCACATAACATGCCTCTGGTTTTCCAATTAACCAGGTGCTCCAAGAACCCGTTCCGGACATAATCCGAATCTGTGATTATGACCAGTTCGTGGAATTGATGTTGGACAGCAGTGAGGATAGCTTGATGCACAGCCATCAATTCTGCCACCTGACTACTTCGGGGACCAATTTTGTACCCAGCGAAGGGTTCTGGGGACTCATTCACCCATGCATTCCCTACGCCGGCCACCAGTTCTTTCTCCCCATTGTTGCCAACATGGTAAGAGCATCCATCCACATAGACAGTGGGCATTCCCTCACACTTGTCTTCTTCAAAGACTTTGTGTGGGGAATTAAGGTATGCCTCCATGTTGTCCTTCATTTTTAGACTTTCGTCCTCGAGATAGTTTTCTCTGGCACAATCATGCAAGTCAGCCAGACCTTGCGCGAGGGGACTCTTCTTGTTTTGGCCATATCTGACCTCCACAGGGAAGCCTTGCATTGACAGGATCCAGGAAGTGATTCGGGAATTACTCACATTTCCGGCCCGGATTCAGTCACTTTGGAGATATTGCAGAGGCTGGTGTGGAGTCTCCACTATGATGTGTTCCCCCTGGATGAACGCGCAGTAATTCTTCAACACCCAGACCGTTGCCAGGGGTGCCTTCTCACAATCGTTGAATTTTTCCTCCACAGAGGATAAAGTTTTGCTTGCATAGGAGATTACTTTAATGACCTTGTCATGCTTTTGGTAAAATACTGCCGTCAAGCATGTATTAGAGAACCCTGTCTCCAGGAAAAACTCCTTGTTTCTGACAGGGTAACCTAGGCAGGGCGCTTGTGAGAGACTTCTTTTGAGCTGTCTTACTGCGTTGGATTGTTCTGGACCCCATTCCCACTTTACCCCCCCCTTTAAGAGATGAATCAGGGGTCTGGTGATCTCTGCGTAGCCCTCTATGAACTTTGTGCTGTAATTAGTCAGTCCAAGGAGGCTCCTTAGTTCCCGCAGAGTTGTGGGGTCTTTCAGTTTCTGAAGTGCTTCCACTTTATTTTCTTGGGGACAGAGACCCTGAGGAGTAATCTCATGCCCCAAGAAATTAACACGGGTTCTACACCACTGTGCTTTCTGAAAGGAAAGTTTTCCTCCGGTGGCCATCAACTGTGTCAGAACATAACGGATCTCCACTATATGTTCCTCCACAGATGAACTTTTGATGAGGACATCATCTACATAAGCCAGGTTACCCCTCGCACCCAGGTCGGGCATGGCTTTATGTAGGAAAATGGTGAATTCATTGCCGGAGTTGAGGTATCCGAAGGGAGTTCGGGTCCATGTGTACTGCTGGCCCCCAAAGGTAAAAGCCAGTTTGTATTGGTCCTCCCTACTGACAGGCACGGTCCAGTATCCATTGGTCAGGTCTATTGCAGTGAATACCTGTGACCCCTGAATCTGGGCCAGCCCTTGGTCAATTTAGGGCAGAGGCCATCGGGAAGTATGGACCCGTTTGTTGAGCTCCCTAATGTCGGCGCAGAGTCTCCACTGGCCGTTTGGCTTCAATAGTCCCAGCACTGGATTACTGAAGGTGCTGTGGACTGGAAGGATTATTCCCCGGGACTCAAAGTTCTTAATTATTTCAGTGAGGGACTCCATGGATGAGAGGGGCAAACGATATTGCTTCACAAACACTGGATTCATGCCAGGGTCTGTGGGAATTGTTGTTGTGTGGATGTCGGTGCGACCACAGTCATATGAGTCTACCGCAAAGAGATCTTGGAAATCCAAGAAAACTTGTTTCAACTTTTGCTTCTGTTCAAGAGTCACGCAGGCATCAGCTAGGTTGACTCTCTTTTCCACCATCTGCCTGAAGCCTGGAAAGACTTCTGGTTTTGCTATCTCAGCGGCCTCCTCCAGCTGGGTGGAGAAGTCCCTGGTCAGAGTGCTGATTTTGACTGGAGGCTTCAGGTGGGAAAGGCAGCCCTCATGGACCTGGAAAATCACCTCATCCCTTCTGAAGTCACAAGTCACATCTTCCTTACCATAAGGGCAGGAAGTGTACACCAGGAGGTTCCCCCCATGCCGGGTAAAGATCCGCCATTCCAATAATGGTGCCTGCGGCTAGAGTAATACTCTTTAAGGCGCTGTTATCCACCTCTATTGGAATGGTGTCCTGTTCTATATTGACTAATGGTGTTGGGTTTACCCCCAACCCTTGCTGTTGGAGAGAAGCATTTAGATGAATATAAGCATCAGGGTTTTTCAATTTATGTCCTCTTTAAACTTTCACTCCCAGGGAGAATTGTCAGGTCCTTTCTGGGATGGTGACTTCCTCTTTAATCTGAATTTCAACTGCATAAGGTAGCAATTGAGCTGACCTAAATGCTTTTTCTGGATCATCAAAGCCCATGGTATTATCCGCTAATCAGGACCAAGCTTTGAAGTTTATTAGGTCCAAACTAATGGCAAAGCGATTGAGAATGTCACTGCCTAAGTAAAAGGCGGCAGTGACGTCTCGCACGACCCAACAATTATGGACTATGCTCTTGTTGCCAATGGAGATTTTGAGCATGCACCTGCATGGCAGCAGATGTTTGGAATTGGGTGCTTCCAGGTCCATTTCCCATTTGTCTATCAGTTTGAATGTGGGAATGGCTTGATCTTTTTGGAGTTGGCGGAACATGGCTTCGCTGATGAAGCTCTTACCGTTGTTCACACACACTCGGGCGAGAACAGAGTCCCTCCCATCCTTTAACTGAACAGGGATGGACAACTGATCTCCAATTTGCTGAATATCAGCCAGGCTCTGAGCTGATTTCTCATCTTTCTGGACTATAGGAGTGGGAATGTCGGATTGTGGATTGGTAAATCATTTCAGAGTGTTTCCTTCCAGTGTGGAATACCACCTTAAACTTGAAGGAAGGTTGATTTTCAGAAATAGAGAGGACCCCCATCATCAATCTGTTGTCCTACTGCTATTACTGTCACGTCTGGAATCTGGTTGTTCTGGAAGTGAAATTCTACTTCGTCAGATTTTTGTTCAACCGTGTGGTAGGTGCTGTTTAAACTAACATGGTTGACGCTCGGTTTTAATTTTATTGGTCGGCTAGTCTGAGTCCAGAGGACCTTGTTTACGCAATCTATTAGGGGTGACAACCTTCTCAGGAGGTCATTCCCTAGTAAACAAGGGGTGCCCTCTGGAGTCTCTACTATGACCGGGTGTTTCACCTTGTGTCTCCCAATTTTAATGTCCAAATCTGCAGTCCCCTCCATGGGAATTTCCTTCCCGTCAAAGTTCTGCAGTTGTCCAGGAAGAGAGGTGAGAGGAATCTGGTATTTCTCCTCCTTCCTGAATTTATTTCATCAAAGGCCTTTTTGGACAGAAGGGTAGCTTGGGATCCAGTGTCCACCAGTGCCAAAATTGTACCCTGCCCCTGTACTTGTACCGGGGCATGGTATCTTCCCTCCTTCTCCTCAAGGGGTCACAGATAATGCACATTTTGGGACAACTGGTGGGCTAATTTTCTGGTTTTGGACATTGAGAGAGAAGAGATTGGGCAAAATACTGTGCAGAGTCTCGGGAATCTGAAAGAAAAAGTTGGCAACTGGATATGGTTTTGGGTTCCCCTGGTTCCGGTTCTGGGCCGCCCTCCCCTTTTTGGAGGCAGTCACCAGGATCGATTTGGACCAGGGGTTTTTGGTATTGTTGGTTCTGGGATAGGATGATGGGCGGCGACAGCTCGATCCCCACATCTACCCAGTCTATTGATTCGGTTTTAGGTTCCCCTGGTTCCGGTTCTGGGCCACCCCCCCCCCGTTTTGGAGGCAGTCACCAGGATGGGTTTAAACCATTGGTTTTTGGTATTGTTGGTTCTGGGATAGAATGATGGGCGGCGACAGCTCAATCCCCACATCTACCCAGTCTGGATTGGAATCCCTTTGGACCCATTTTTCCTTGGGAGGATTCCCCCATCTCTGAAGGAGAAGATCCTTTCCTCAGGATCCTCTTGGGATCCCTCTCCCTCAAATTGGAAGATCTGTACCTCCTCCACAAAGTAGGCCTGCTTGGGTACTTTGTTTCTCCTACCCCCGTCTGCTCCTTGGGAGGAAGATTTTCAGGGGCAGGAGATTTTGTTTCCGGTTCCTGGGTTTCCAGGGGCTGTTTACAAGTGGGGAAGGAAGCTTCCTTCAAGTCTTTACACCCCCCTTCCCCTTGTGCCTCCTCCCTGGGAACCGGTGGGTTATCGGGGTGCTGCCCCCATCATTGTTATGGAGCACCAGGCCCAGAGTTTGGGGCATTCTGCGGTGGCATGCTCATCTGAGGGTTCTGTTGAGCCCTCAGTATGTGACCCAGATCCCGTGCCAAAATTTGGACCTGGCGCTCTAACTGTGAAACCCGCTCAGGCTGATACAGGGTTCTATTTTCTCCCCTGGGCTTATCCCGGGAAGGGTAGCTATCCCTTCTCTGGTAGTATCTCTGGTAGATTTGGGTACCCCTCCACCCTTGGCCTCCCCTCTCCCGGATTAGATTGTCTGGGCTCAGGGAAGTGGGGAAAGAAGGATGGATGATTTTGGGGCTGGAAGTTGGGTGGTTTCCTGGGGAACAAGTTCTGCCCAGGATTTGGGGAATTTCTGCCCTCCTGTGGGAAGTTAGGAGGGAGGTTCCCTGGGTCAGGTGCTTGGTTGGATCCCCCCTCTTGAGCCGGAGGAGTCCACACATAACCCAGGATTGGACTGTTTCCCTTATAGCGAGGACTTACATAGTCAGGGGAGCGAGGGACCCCATTTGTGGGGCTACCTCCTTGACTCCCTGTCTGTGACTGGCCCGAGGGCCTTCTGGGCTTAGAATTATTCGGTGCCGGCAGGTTTTTAGGTCCCCCCATCTCCAAATCTAAAACGGGGGCAACCTTTAGCTCTGCCACCTTGGCAGCAGCAGGGGTGCTGTTGGTTTTGGGGTTTTTGGGCTGATTCTTATTTTCCACCAGTTTCTGCACCCCATAGATGCGGGTGGCTTGCTCAATGACCCAGTCTAAAGATCTTTTCTTGTGAAAATCTCTCACGAGCTGGGTCATTATGTATTTGGGTAAGGCATGGAAAAACTTATTAACAAATTCTTTACTGTCCGTGCGTACCCTTTTTGTAGTCTGCGCAAAAGCACACTTTAATTCCTGCACAAATTCTTGTGGGGCCTGATCCTCCCCACATTGCAAATTGTAGGCTGCCTTGCGAGCCTCTTGGGGATTTCAGTGAACAGAAAAATGTTTCAAGATGGCCGCCCTGTAGGTGGACCATCTTGACTGATTTTGGTCCTCCAGCCCCGCAAAGAAACTGGAGTATTCTGGGGAGAATGTCCATTTTACATACTGAATGCAGCTACTGCTGTCTTTCAAATGGAAAGTCTCCATCATTTGCTCATAAAGCTCCAAGTGTTCCCAAACAGAATACTTGGCGTTCTTGTGATAAGGGGTGATGACACTCCTTATTGCCTTGATCTGCTTTAAGGGGTCCTTAAGCAAGGCCCTTTTTGCCTTATTGGCCTTTTTGGTTCGAATAACCCTGGTCCACTCATCCCCTGACTCAGAGGCACTGCTCCCAGAGGTGCCCGTCTGATCTTCCAGGTTTTCCCGGATTCTGCGAGCCTGGGAATGGCTGGCAGAATGTGGGGACCTAGTCTCCTGTGTCCTGGGCCGCTCAGAGGAGTCTTCAGATCCCTCCTTGCTGCCTGGATTTAATGGGTACCCCCCCACTGACCTAACTGGGCAGAGGTTTTCAGGATGCCCTTAGTGGGCCTACTCTCCTGGGGTTCCCCACTAAATTGCACTGTACTTAGGTGCCCATATCCAGATGTCCGCCCATCCATTCCTGGGTGGTACTGGCCTATGAGCCCCATACTTTTGGCTTGATAGTAATCTGCCATCTCTGTGGCCCTGTGCTCATGTGCGCCAGGGGACATGGGGGTGGCAGAGTCGAAGGACTGGGAGAGATGAAGGCCTCTGGTACTCTGGTGCTCAGATGTTTCCCTTTCCCAGCGAACTGCATCTCTGTCAGCCCCTGCTCCCTGTTGCAATGCAAGAGCCTGCGCTTTCAGTTCCTCAGTTAAGGCCTTACTAGACTCTATCAGTCTCTCCTGCATGGCTACCTGTTGCTGGAGCCTATCATTGTTCTGACAGAGAGCCTCATTTTCTCTCTGTGCCTCCTGGTTGGTCTTGGAATACTGGGCCAGTCTTTGCTGCAGGCGGGCTACCTCCTGAGTCCCATCCCTACTGGCCTGTTCCTTTCTTACCAGAGCATCTTCCACCCTACTGGTGTGCTTTAACAAGTTCTGATGCTCTTTTTGAAGGTCACCCAGTCCCTGGAGGGCCAAGTGATTTTCTACAATTTTTTCTTTTAAGTGGCAGACTTCCTGGCCTAAGGTTTCCCTTTCCTGACTAAGAGCCTGCATCTGTGCCGCCAGGTCGTCCCTCTGCCTTTGAAAGGCACCAGCTTTCTGGCGTTCTTGATCAAACTCTGCCTGGGTATCCAGGTCTTTCAAAATCAATTTATTGCTTTCCTCTTTCTCTCTGTCTAGTCGGATTTGCAGGGTGGCTACCTGCTCTGTGCATGCCATGTTAAAGTCTAGTTGTTGCTCCAGCTTTTTCTGGCTCTGCAGTAGGGAGTCCAAAACTTCTTGGAACTCCTTCTGCAAGGCCAGAAATCTGGTATCCTGGTCAGCCTTTTCCTGTTCAAGGATATCCATATCCTCCTTTATTTTAATAATATACTGCCTACTATCATTTTCGGACTCCTGTGTCCTCTGCAGCCTCTGCTCAGAAGAGACCAGGTCAGATTGGGCCTTCTCTAATGCCATCAGTTACCTATTTGCCAGATCTTGGCATTCAGCACATTTGTCCTGTATGGCTCTCATATATAAATATAAATATGCCGCTACCCTGGCAATCTTGTTGTGTTGTGCTCATCCTTGGCCTTAGGGCCATATATAGGTCACTCAGGACCACATGTAATGGACCCTGATCTCTCCATATGTCTGCCCCTGTTTCAGTGATCTGGGGTGTGATTGCCTGCAACCAGACCCCCTGGTCCTGATGAGCCCACTCACCTCTCACAAATAGCTTATGTAAGAGGTCTTCTCTGGCTATTTTGATATCTACCAAGGTCGTCATTCTTGAAATTGATTTCCTTCCTGACTTACCGAAGTTTGTATTTTATTTTGCAAAACAGACCGTTTCCTTAAAGCATTCCTTTGAGGGGTGTTTTTACAGTGTAACACGGCATGGTGATCCAAAAGAATGTATATATCCTGTCAGTTAGCACATTGTATTACTCTGCACAAGTGATAGGTCTAATCCAGAATCCCAGACGAGCCCCCAATCTGTCAAGTGACTCCAATCAAGCAATCCCACTAAGTCAGTGCCTCGTCTGGGACGCCCAAGGGAAGCCCTTATTTATATATTTGTATGACAAGTTATACTCTGGATGATAAACCCTTATATAACGCCCCCTCTTTGAATCCCCCTGACCTCACTGAGCCAAGAAGTAGGTGTGTTTTGCAATTTAAAAGATTTATTGGAAAAATTAAACAATATATATATCACACTTTTATGAATAAACTAATAATTGATAGCACACTTATGAATATAATGTTGATCAACAATAGATAATCGGACACTAGCACACTTCTTTGCAATCAATTAGGAGTTAGTATAGGAAGAATAAGGTAGCAGAAAATACTTTTATGGTTTCAAGGAAAAGCAATGAGGGAAAAATGCAGCACAGAAATAAACTTGATATGATTTCAACAAAAGATAATATGATCACTTTTTCTTTGACAATTCCCTCCCCCTATGCAAGATAAGGAGATGGAAGGGGAGCACACAATTCTCAGGAATACAAAATGCAATACAAATTTCCAGTTCCCCCAGCCAGCTTAGAGGAAAACCGGTATGATTTTAAAGCAGGCAAGATCCTTTTAAATGTGGTGGCAATGAAGTAAAAAATATGCTGAAAATGCTTTTAATTCCCTCTAGAGGTTCAGGGTGAGTGAGAGATACTTTAAATCAGTTCAGGTCAGCCCTACCAATGATTCAGGGATGGTTATCAGATTGAAAACGAATTTTAGCAGTTCAAGCAAAAGTGGCTATCTTTGACAGGAGCTAATTTTTCAATTTGCGGCAATTTGTCCAAATGCGTCAAGCGCGATTACGGAATAACTATAAGGAATAGATGGTTTTAGGCTTGTTGGAAAGCTTAGAATCTTAGCTGTAAAATGAAAGTTAAACCACGTTCCTAGCACAACGATTCCAAAGATACGGACGATTTTATGAAGGTAGTTTTTCATAAATGAAATAATGATTCAAAATGGCAAAATTACACTTTTACAGGTTTAAAATCGGAGAATGAAGACACGATTCCTATGATGCAGTTCTGGACAGGTTCAAATGTTTTGAATCAGATTATTTTAAGCTAAGAGATTGGTTTTGCACAGTTCTGGCTGAGTACTCACACTATGAATTCGAAATAAACCGTCAGGGTCTGGTCAGCAGGCTGGACTGGACTCCGGGCCAGTGGTTCTGAAGTCACAGCTCTCTGGGTCGGGTCAGCTCTGCTCTGCACTTCACAGCGGTCTGGTCTGTGGTTCTGCTGGTCTGGATCAAGTGGATTCTGGATACAGCACTGCTTTCTAGGTCTGCAACCGGTTCTGGCAAAAGTTCTTGGCAAAGAATCCAACAGCTCACCCGGCTGTAGAATAGTTTGGTTGGATTGCTGGATTCTGAAGGCCTGCTGAGAAGAGTTCTCAGCTTGTGGGTTAGGCCTTTGCTTTAAGTTCTGTAGTCTATTTGGAGTCTAAGTTCTGGATGTTCCTTCTAGATGTTGTGTGGTCTGGCAAAATGCTCCACAAGAAAATGGAAAAATGAATCCCTTGCCTGTCCAAGCAGTCTCTTTTTATGTGTTTTGAAAGTGGGTGCGTCGGCTCATTCTGCATGCCCAAACCTCTCATGATTTGATAGGTCAAGATTCTATGTGACTTGATTTGAGAAGGGATAGTGTGTCAGAGTGAGTCAGAGTCTTACAGTCTATTGAAGAAATGCCCCTTTGCTTTTACTTAGAAAATTGATTTTTCATAACTAACAGGTTTCCCAGATACACACGTCATTGAAATTACATACACATTTCACAGATTAATTTAAGATACACTCTCGCCCAACTCTGATCCCCCTCAGAGCCTGGGTTCACAAATGGCATCATTTTGTGCTTTTTAGTGACTTTCGCCATATTGGTTTTTCCTCAAAATGTTCACAGACCAGCACCCCTTCCCTGAGCATATTACTGGAAATGACTATGTCTGTATCCTAAACACAGTTTCTGCAATATTAATAAATAGCGGGGTTCGGTCCCAGAACACCGTACAAAGTGGAATTTGGGTTCAAATCGTGAGGGCATTTTTCATTTTCGGGATCCCCAAATTGTACATTTCTGTGAGCTTAATACAAGATTTTAGAAGCATTTAACTTAAACATATATTTGCTGCAATATGAATCCACAGTCCTATCTGGCCCGCCCCTAGGAACTGGGGGAGTCAGGGATCAACTGTCTCTCCTTTCAGGCAGAGCTCTGTTTACAGTCCACACCCAAAATCAGCATACTCCATTCAATTGAAAGGGTCTATTGTGTTGGGTGCAGCAGGCTGCAGGGAAGTCCCCTCCCTCTCAATCAACAGGGCCATGTGATATCCTGCCTCCTGGTGTGGGTCTCTGGGGTGTTAAGAGTTCTCAGGAAAGGCATGTCTTTTGAACTTTTAATTACATAAGACCCCCTTCTGTTCACTGCGCAGTTCTGCAAGACAGCTCTCCTGTCAGGATTTATAGAGCGCCAGCGCCGGTCAGTGTCCAATGCCGGTACTGCACCTATTTTTGACAGCTGTCTTGAATTAATACATTTCAAAGGAAAGGATTTTACTTGATAGTATATGATCCTTGCTTGACATGGCATTGATGTGGATCTGTAGTAGAGTAAAGTAAAACACTCAACCATAGATGGATTTTTGTTTGGTGGTTAATAAAAACGGGTTTTGAACAGACCATCTTTCTTTGCACTGGTGGGTGGCAGGTCACGGGACCATTTTGGTGTGCGCAAAACTGCACGGTTCTCCTGGATTCTGGCGCAAATGTGGGCTTTTCCACCATCTTGGATTTCCTAAACCCACAGCACCAAATGTTGCAGCATAATAGTCCAAACGTGGGTCAGGACACCCAACACCCTGCACCGATGTTTCAATTACATGATCCTAGTAATAGGGAGAGCTACATTAGCCCTAGGAACTGGCAGGATATCGGCCTGATATGTCAGCTATGAACAATAATCAGAGAAAAAGGCCCTCATTACGATACTGGCGCTAAACCATGGCGCTATTAGCACCATGGTTGGTGCCGGTATAGTAACAAGTCCGCCAATGTTCAATGGGGCATTATCACCCCATTCCAAGGTTGGCGGGGCGGTAATTGCCCCTTGAACATAGGCCCTTCCCCATTCGCCTTTTTTGCCCCATAGGGCTCAATGGGACTGGGGAAGGCGCTAAGTACGGTACTGCAAATTGTGGTACCGTAGTTAGCACCAAGGTCCCTTTGCGGGTCCCTACTTTAACGGCTGGTCTAGACCAGCCGTTCAGGTTGGGTCCCGCAAAGGGACCTCCTGGTAAGGCGCTAAGTGTTTAACGGCGGCGCATCCTTTTACGGTGCTGTTAAACACTTAGCGCCAGGGTCCTAATGAGGGCCAAAGTCAGGATCAAAGAAATAATGGTCCCTATAAGACATTGGGGACACAAAGCAGATTTGATCCTAATACCATGATATATGGTAATCAGGATAGACCCCGATATGTGGATCGATTTACTGAAAATGGGAATCAGCATAAGGGACAATACTCACAAAATGAGAGACAGGACATGAGGCAGAGTATGAATTATGCCCCACATCAATGCAATGTATCACCACCACCAGGGGACTACAACCAAAGGACGGGTGCACCCGCTCCCCTGCACATATGAATCAAGAATTCAGAAGCAATCCCAATGGAAATCATTCCGCTGAAAGATATCAGAATAGATTCAACCGGGGGAAAACAACCAGTATCGATCTAGGTCACAGGGAGAAGATTCTAGAGAGATGGAAAGATTCCAGTGACTCGAAGCCCAAGTGAAAATGTTGGCTGAGCAAATAGGAAAGCTCTTTACGGCACAAAAACAGTCATCAAAGGAGGGGGCAGAAGGCCATAGCAATGACCGGGTGGTTTCCGCTAATAAGTAAATATTAATAATACCTGCAATGCTAAAAAAATCAGATTGCCCTGATTTGGTTTTGCATAATGATTCTGAGATGCTTAATGATTTAAGAAGGAAAATACCGACAAATGAACATGGGACAGAAAGTGCAAATGCATCTAAAAAAGAAGTTCGGTTTCACCTACAGTTAAATCAAACGTTGGAGATTTGTACAAATGAAAAAGGAAAACCTGAAATTCCAAAAGAACAAAGGGACGGATTTAAGAAAGTGAACTCAAGCATGGGCTATACAAGTGAACAAGGAGCAAGTGGGGATGATAGAACACTTTCCCTGGACAATCAAAACACTAACCAAACACAGGCAGAAAAAATAAATACTCAAAAGGAGGGTGCAGATAAATCACCTGAAGAGTTCTTTGAGCCATAGATTTTTGAAGAAGTTAAAACGATTGGTACGATACCAAATAACCACAAATGCACAGAATTAGAAAATGGCAAATTATCAAGTGATGTTTTTACACATCTTCAGTTGGAGGATTGTAGTGTGAACTCTGATGATCCCCGGATGGAAGGGTGAACAGTGGCCACACTCCAAAAGACCTCTGAATATGGGGAAATGGATAAAGTCTCTCACACAGAAATGGACAGAAAGGAGGGAAAATGTATTTACATTTACCAATGTGCTTAGCTAAAAGTGAAAAAGGTCTGAGAAAGGTGAGTTCTAAAATCAGTAAGATATCACACTTTTTGTGTCTATTAGAGGAAGTTGAAGACAGGTATTATGCTCCCATCACTGTGGAAGAGAAATGCAATACATTTGCGATGATTGACACTGGTGCACAGGCCTCAATTATGTCCAAAGAATTGATAAAAAGTATTAATGAAGGGAGATCTCCACAGAATCAGATCACAGTGAGGCAGAGTGAAGGCCCAGTACATAATTTTAACGATGAGGAGGTACCTATTGTGGGTGTCACTGAGGTTGACATAAAAATAGGAAAACATAAAATGAAACAGGAAATATGGATCACATCCATTTGTGAAATTCCATTCCAGATTGCTTGAAAAGATTGTCTCCTCTCATAGATGGGGTGAATGGAATACTGTGGTCCTTAACCAAAGAAACCATTGAGACCTAAGAAAATAAAATCACAAAACAGCAGTATAAATGAATGCCACACCGTTGCCAACAAATGATGTAGTGAAGGTATACCTCCAGAATAGCTGTGTACCTAGCGTTACTGTTATTTTGATGTGTCAGGATAAAATGCAAAGTGAAAAAGAAAAACAATCTGTGCAGATTTATTTAGATCTTAGGAAGAAATGGCAAACTGAAATAGATGAGCACACATTGCGCTTCAATTTAATAGAGAAGAAATGCAAACATAATACTATTTCTAAACCAGACACAGAAAAAACATTACCATTCTTGCTGAAATACACATGGAAGATGAGCAACCATGAGTTCCACATTGGTATAAATGACCATTCTAAGGTGAAAAAAGCTACCTTAGCGCTTGAACAAGAAAGGAGGTTTATTAATGAGAGATTACTGTGAAAAATAATGGAGAGGGAGGAGATCCCAAAATTTAGGATTAAAAACCAATATGTCTCTGGTTTGGATAATCCAGAGTTTGAAAAACGAATTGCAGGAAGATGCATGCTAAAGATTAACATTGGACAGAAAACCATATACCATAATGTGTGGATAGTGAGTGGAACACAAAATGATTTTTACATGGGCAATGATATCATGCACAGAATGTGTATGGTGTTAGATTTCCTTAATCAAAAAATATGGTCCCGGCTAGGTGGGCCTGCACCTGAATTTGAAGACAAAAGAAAGGCTTATCATTGCGCACAACTGGTCCCATATGCAATTCAATTACAGGTGAGGAAGGATACTACTATTCCTGCATTCACCAAGCAGGTTGTAATAACGCTAAAGTGCAAGAATGGACAGCAAATGAAAGATTCTGATGCACTTGTGTGCTCAAATGAGTCCATGAAGCAACAGGGCCTTGATTATGAATACACCCCATTGATAGATGTTGGAGAAGGATCTGTCAAAATTATGGGGAATAATAAAGGACATCAGGATATTCATTTAGAGGAAAATTCTTCATTAGGAATGGACATACAAAAATCCCATTATACTGCAGATTTCAATAACATGGTAATTGGAAATATTCCTGAGAGATATGTAGATGCACAATATCTGGATTCTCAGCCCAAAGGGATCTTTAAAATTCAATCTGTGTACCCTTATGATTCAAATGAGACAGTGTGCTATCACCAAGAGAATTCTATAGTATTTGACTTAAATGAAAATGAAATCGAAAATCAGCACATTCAAATGGAACCTGATAAGCCAAAATATTTAAAAGTAGCAGTTTTACAGAGAGACACAGCCACACAGTTGGAAGAAAGCACAGAGATTCCTACACTGGAGGATTTCCCAGAATTCTCAAAAATGGTAGAGGAGCAGATTTTATTAGCAGATGCATGTGATAGCGACAAGGATAAAAATGAATTGAGGAAAATATTTATGGAATTTAAAGATGTTTTTGCTAAAGTTGCTAAAGATCCATATGATTGCGGCCTAACTAATTTACATTTTGCCATATTACCGGAGGGGTGTGTTAGAAATCCAGTATTTGTGCGTCAATATAGATTACCACTGGCATGTTTAGAGTCATTGGCAGAAATAATTAAAAACTTGGAGTCTCTGGGAATTATCAGGCCCATTCATAGTACATCCAACACTCCTATTTTGGGTGTGTTAAAGCCAAATGGTCAATGGCGTCTGTGTGCAGACTTGAGAGAGTTAAATAAAAGAGTTGCAGTGTCCAGATGGCCACTGCCATTCATTGATCAAGGCCTTGCTCAGGTGCATGGCTCAAAGGTGTTTACTACATTAGATCTCACATCTGGATATTGGTGTGTGCCACTGGCAGAGGATATTCAGAATTTGTTTTCATTTTCATTTGATAAAACGCAATACACATGGGCTAGAACACTATTTGGGTATGTCAATAGTGGGTGTGAATTTGGCATATTTTTGAGAAAGGCTATGCCTGATTCAGCGGAAAGAGGAACTATAGTTTATGTGGATGATGTCCTGATTAAAAACGAAAACTTAAAAAGCCTTTTTGATGAAATTAGACATGTTCTTAGCCAATTGCAAAAGACATGTGCCAAAGTATCTTTACAGAAAGCACAATGGCGCAAGAAAAAGGGGAAATTTCTAGGCCATGAAGTGACTGAACAACCCAAAAAAAGAAAAAGGTGGAGGCCATACAGAAATTAAAAGACCCTAGAAATGTGAAAGGTTTAAAAAGTTTATTAGGAATGACGGGATATAACAGGAAATGTATTGAAAATTTTGCTGAAATTACTCAACCCTTAACTAAACTATTGAAGTTGAATACTCCCTGGAAATGGGAAAAGGAGCAAGCAGAGGCAGTTGCTAAATTAAATAATGTCTCATAAAGGCACCATGTTTAGCATACCCCATAAAAAACAGGGATTTCTTTATAGAGATAGGTTTCAATGAACATTGTATGTCAGCAATGTTATCTCAAAAATATGATTTGAATCACAAAACTATTCCTTATGCAAGTAAGGCATTTTCTCAAGTTGAAATTAAATTCAGTGAATGCGAAAAGGCCCTTTTGACCACTGTGTGGGCGTTACAGCATTTCCGCCCCATTGTTCAGGGAGAAAAGGTAATCATTGAGACACATCTTCAACCATTACAGTTTTTAGAGAGTAAAAGGATTAGGTCAGGCAACCTAGCACAGTCCAGAATTACTTCATGGACATTGGCATTGCAAGGCTTTCCTGTAGAAGTGAGGTATGGCCAAAATAAAAAGATCCCAGTTGCTCAAGGATTGGCAGATTTACATGACTGTGCAGCTGAACCTGTATCAAACGATATATGGTATATATGGAAGTAGAGGTGGAATCTAGCTTGCAGGAGTTTGAACAATCATCACACAAAGCTTTTGATGAAAAGACATGCAAGGATTTGCCAACTGTATATGTTGACGGTTGTGCCTTTCACATTGAAAATGACAGTAATAAAAAATTGGTATCAGGAATAGGAAATATCTGGTTGAAATGTGAAGACATTCCTAGTATAGGGATGAGAATTGGGGCTAGGAGTAGTCAGGTAGCGGAATTGGTGGCCATTTATAAAGCAATTACTATTGCAGTTGATAATAAATTCAGTGAAGTTGTCCTGGTGACTGATTCTGATTATGCACGAAATAGCTTTGCCTGGCTGGAAAACAAGAGGCATGCTTACATATAATAAAAGGCCACTCAAACATGGAAAAATGATACAGGCCATAGACAAATTAGTGTCAGAGAATGATTTAACAAAATACTGGATGAAGATTCGTGGACATTTGAAAACTCCAGGAGAAGATAAGGAGGGAAATGACAAAGGAGATCATCTAGCCAAAATTGGGGCTGTGATGGGAGAATTGCTCCTTATTGAACACTTAATTGGTGAAATACAGATTGATGCAGTTACACACTCTATGGCTCCAAAAGAGGCAGAACAACCAGTAGTGCAATGGAGTTATACTACACCAGGTCAAGACCTGATTAAGGCACAAATAGATGATCCAGTTTTGGGAATCTATTATAATCATTTGATAGACCCTGAACAAAATCCTTTAACTGAAAATGATTGTACGGGAAAAGAAGAGTTGAGGGCGCTATTAAAAAATAAAAAACAAATCAGACTACAGGATGGACTCATGATTAGAGAATCCATAACAGGTCAAATACAGTGGGTGGTACCCCTTTCATTCAGAGGGCTAATGCTAAACCATGCACATGATGCCATAACTGCAGGACACAGAGCTTCACAAAAAACATTAGAGATACTGAAAGATTATGCTTACTGGCCACATATGTCCCAAGATGTGGAATTATATATTAGGGGATGTCTAGTATGTGCCCAATTTAAACCCACTTCACCAATGCATAAATCCCCACTGATGAAAAGAGGCTTAACCCTTCCATGGTCAGATTTGCAAATAGACTATGTAGGGCATGTAAAAAGGTCAAGCAGGGGGAACCGTTATATTTTGAGCGTGGTTAGTTTGATGTCAAAATTGATAGAGTGTATTCCTGCACCAGATTGTAGTGTGCAAACCGCAGCTACATTACTGGCAAATCATATATTTTCAAGATTTTGGTTACCACAAAGAATAGAATCAAATAGAGGAAGTCATTTTACAAGCGCTTTAATGAGTGAGGTGTGGCAGATACTGGGCGTGAAAAGAAAACTGCATATTGCATACAGACCCACCTCTTCTGGGAATATTGATCATTGCAACAGGTCTGTTGTCGAGATATTAAAGAAGTTTGTAGCAGAGGCAGGTTCCAGCTGGGATTTACGTTTGCCCCTGGTTTTGATGGCAACCAGATCAACTCCTGCCAACGCAACAGGTATCAGTCCTCATGAGGTGTTAACAGGAAGGAAAATGGTACTACCACAACATTTATTATACAGGACACATGAACAGACACTTGTGGGCGCATCTACAGTTCACAAATATGTGGAAGAACTGAGGAAGCATTTACAACATGCATTTGCTTTTGTGCAGCGGAATTTAGAAAAGGCTGCTGACAGTGCAAAATCATATTATGATAGAAAGACATCCGTGAAAGAGTATAATGTAGGGGATCAGGTATATAAATTTCATTTTGGAAAAGGTAAACAGAAAAATTCAAAATTTCTGGCGGCCTGGCAAGGGCCTTTTCAAATTGTAGATAAGGTGTCTCCAGTGGTGTACAAAATATTGAAGGCAGAGGGTGAAACGGTAACAGAGCTGTTTGTTCATGTTAATCAAATTAAGCCCTGTCATCCCAAACATGAAGTCAGGAGACTTGAGCAAAGTAGAAACAGCTTAAGTCTCCTGGAGACATGGCAGGGAAGACACGGTGGTGACTGTGTTCATAGTACCCCACATCCTAAAATAATTATACATAGTTATAGTATTATTAGAAATAAAAATAGATGAAAATGCCATATATGGCAAACATTGACAAAAGGGGGCTGAAACAGATGGTATTATTTTAATACAAGGTTGAAATATATTTAATGTATAATGATGTGTTGTGTATATGTTTGTAGTCTCTCTAACATGTACTTAGTTTCAGAAACCAGAAGAAAAAGGGCAAAATATTTTGGACTACATTTTATTTTTGGTAAAAAGGGTGGAATTGGTATTGTGCTATGTACTTAATCTGTCTCTTTTCTATTTGATTTAGAACGACTAACCTATATTTTGAGGTTGGATGTCACAGGACCGGAGGACACCAGAGATCATGGAGTCATGGAGTCCACGGGATGAAGATCAAGCAATGCCTCGGACCGAAATATGGAGGTGAAGACAAAGTAACCGGGATGCCAAAGGAGATTACTTCACTGGAAAACCATCCAAGAGTGCCAGAATGAAAGAATTGCACTGAATGAACCATTTTCGCCTTCGATCCTTGGCACCTCTGGAGCCCTCGTTTTTGCTTTAGAAGACCTCCTGTCTGCTTTCCAAAGAACTTCAGCAAATGCAGCACCTCTCAATGGGTAAGCGCTCCATTTTTGGTGTGTTTTGCACCTGAAGCGGCGCGCTCTGCATTTTGTGTTTTTAATTGGACAAATACCTTGCTGGTAAAGCACTAACTACCTGGAGAGCCCTCGCCTGGCTCATTTCTTTGAAAAACCCTGGTTTCCACTCTATTTTTGCCTCTCCCTCATTGGGGCCCATTGCTTCTTTCCTGCCTCCAAGATGGCTGCTCATTTTCCCTTTGCCTAAGATCCACTGGGCCTGCACTGGTGTCCCCCTCCCATTGGTTGCAGAGGTTGCCATAGACCAATAGCAGCAACCGGGAGGCGCAAGCCTGCCCAGTGCACCCAGGCTCACAGGAGGCCCTGCATTCATTTCTCCTTCAATCCTCTGCACCACTGGAGCCCTCGTTTTTGCTTTAGAAGACCTCCTGCTGCTTTACAAAGAACTCCAGCAAATGCAGCACCTCTTAATGGGTAAGCGCTCCATTTTTGGTGTGTTTTGCACCTGATTCGGCGCGCTCAGCATTTTGTGCTTTAAATTTGAAAAATACCTTGCTGGCAAAGCACTAACTACCTGGAGAGCCCTCGCCTGGCTCACTTCTTCGAAAAACCCAGGTTTCCACTATATTTTTGCCTCTCCCTCATTGGGGCCCATTGTTTCTTTCCTGCCTCCAAGATGGCTGCTCATTTTCCCTTTGCCTAAGCTCCACTGGGCCTGCACTGGTCTCCTCCTCCCATTGGTTGCAGAGGTTGCCATAGACCAGTAGCAGCAACCCGGAGGCGGGAGCCGGCCCAGTACACCAAGGCCCACACAAAGGCTCCTGTCAGCTTCCCTGTCTGCTTTACAGGCTGCAACATGATATTTCTGCCACAACCAAACCCTCCCTGAGGCTGCTATCCCTGGAATATTGGACTACCATGACTCTTACAACACATTCTGCTGTGGTTAGTCCCACCGTTCGGACTTCCTTTGTACTACCTACTCTGCTGGTACTCCTTCAGCTCTCCTTGTTATGTTCTCTAATTGTAGTCGTGTCTGTACTCACCCTGACCATCTGACTCCCTCTTGTCTCCTTAACTACAGGACCTTCATCTATCCTTAAAGTCAAACTTGGGTGTAATTCTGCATTTAACTTGAAAGTCAAACTTGGGTGTATTTTGCATTTAACTTGAAAGTCAAACTTGGGTGTATTTTGCATTTAACTTGAAAGTCAAACTTGGGTGTAATTCTGCATTTAACTTGAAAGTCAAACTTGGGTGTAATTCTGAATTTAACTTTGCCCATTGATTGTAATCCTGCTAGCCCAGTGACTATTCCATACCGCTGCATCTGCTTTCTCCTCCCCCTGCCTCCTCTCTTCATACTCATGGCGTTGTCTGTTTCTCCCATCTTTTCCAACTGCTTCTCTATCAACTATCCTTCCCTTCTCACTAAGTCTAGAAAGAAGAAGTTTAAAAAGGATATCTTGGCCTCCAACCCTGGTCTCCCTATTGCTGATATCTATACCAGCGCCTCTTCCAGACAGACTCTCACCGACATCCTCTTTGTTGTTCCTTCCCCTGATCTATAGACCCCCCATATGATCTCTGTGCTCTGTCCTGTCTCCTCTTCTCCCATAAATGGTGGCACTCGCTGGGAAATCCTCATGGCTTCTTTTGACTCCTCCAGAGTCATCCTTAACGTCTACCTAAATGGCACTGTCATAGCCCAAGGTCCCCAGGCAAATCTCCACCTTTTCGATAGGCGTTTCCCTTGCCTCATCAACTTCCTTTCTTCTCCGGCTGTCCCCTCCTCTCATTCCTTGGCTACCTTGCCCACTCTTTCCTCCTCTGGCCATCTTCTGGCTACCTCCACAACTCCGCAGGGCGTACCTCTGATTTGTACCCCTCCCCGGAAGGTCTTTAAGGCCATCAACCTTCTTCATCTTGCCACTCTCAACTCTCGCTCTGCTGTCAAACACTCCTCTGACATCTGCCACCTCCTTGAAGAACTTGACCTTGACATTCTTGGTCTTACAGAGACATGGTTCACGGCCAGCTCTGTCACGAGATTTGACACTCTCCTCCCTGATGGCTACAAGATCCTCTCCGCACCCAGATCCACTCACCCTGGAGGGGGTGTAGCCTTGATCTTTCCTGAGTGGATTCCTGCCACTATAATTCCCACTCAGATCTACTCCTCTTTCGAATGCCTCGTCTGCAGGCTCTCAATCTCTCCTAGCCACTCTCTTACTGTTGCCACTGTCTACCGGCCCCCTGGTCAAATCACCTCTTTTCTCTCTGAGTGGGCTGACCTCTCCTCCTCTCTCGTGGCCTCAACCACTCGACTCCACCTCCTTGGTGACCTCAACATTCACCTTGATTCTCCTTGTCCCTTAACATTGCTCTTTTGCGACCTCTGTGATTCCCTCTCCCTTTCTATCCTCCCATCTGGCCCAACGCACTCTGCAGGGCACACACTTGATGTCTTGATCTCCTCTAGCCTCCCCCTATCTATCCCTCTCTCCACTCCCCTCTCCTGGAGTGACCACTACCTCCTCTCCTCTCATCTCTCTCTCTCTTCCCCCCAAGCCAAGCCTAGCCCAACACTGCCACCTACCTTCCTGGACATCCGCCCCATGACGCGTGTGTCAGTCGAAGCTTTTGCTTCCACCTTCTCCCCACCCCCTCTTCCTCTGGCTGACTCACACCCTGACACAGCCCTGTCTTGTCTCTATTCTTCTATTTCTGATACTCTTGATGTTCTTGCCCCTGTCATGAGGATCCGCCTGAAGTCCAAAGCCAAGTGCAATTCCTGGTATGACTCCGACCTAGCTACACTTAAACATAGGTGTAGGGCGGCTGAGAGAAAATGGATTGATTCCTGCTCATCCTCTGACAAACTGGCCTGTCACCTTCTCCAAAGGCAATACCGTCTCTCTGTCCGTACCAAGAAGAGAGTCCACATTCAAGCCTGTGTCTCTGCGGCATCTAACAGCTCGGCCGAACTCTTTAAAATTTGTAAGGAGCTGGCCAACCCTGCTGCAGTCTCTACCCCTCCCCTTGCCTCTCAGGCTCTTTGCAATGCCCTGGCCTCACACTTTATCTCAAAAACCCAGGACATCCTGTCCACACTGTCCTCCACCCCCTCTCCTCTCCCCTATCCGTCGCTACTCACTGACCCTCCTCCAACCACCCCCCCACCCTCCTTCTCTTCCTTTCCTCTCTTCTCCCCTGATGAGGTCGCCAGACAAGTCCGATCTATAAAAGCCTCGTCAACACAGTTTCATCCCTGCTCCTCTAAAACTCTCAAGGACCACATTGATACCCTCGCTCTGGCCCTTGCCGACTTCTGCAACCACTCCTTTGCCTCAGGATCCTTCCCCTCCCCTCTTAAGCACTCCCTTGTGCATCCTCTCCTCAAGAAACCCACAGCGGATCCCTCTTGTCCGGCCAACTATCGCCCAATTTCCATTACCCCCTTCTTAGGCAAACTCCTTGAAAAGCTGGCCATCTCTCAGCTAAAACTTCATTCTGATTCTGTTGGCTGTCTCCATGACCATCGGTCTGGCTTCAGATCTGGAAGAAGCACGGAAACTGCTCTCCTGAACATCCGTGAAGATCTGCTTTCCAACCTTGACTCTAGCATTCCCTCTGTTCTCATCCTACTTGATCTCTCCTCTGCCTTCGACACGGTCAACCATACCATCCTGCTCAACCGTCTCCGGGATAACTTGGGCATCACCAATCAGGCTCTGGCCTGGCTGACCTATTTCCTCTCTGACCGACCCTCCCAGGTCCAACTTGGGTCCTTCCTATCATCTGTCTTCCTCTCCACCTGTGGTGTTCCCCAGGGGTCTAACCTCTCACCCTGGATTTTCAACCAATACCTGGCAACTCTCGCCCGCTGTATTGCCATTTTCTGCTCAAACTTCCAGTGCTATGCAGACGACAGTCAACTCATTTTCAGGCTGCCCTCGGCCACCTCCTCCACCTCTCTCATCACTGATTGCCTAACTGCCATCCAAGATTGGTGTTCCGCCAACGATCTTTGTCTTAATGCCAGCAAGACAGAGATCCTCCTCATTGGCACACCATCACCTTACTTTCCCCTCACTCTCTGGCCAGCCTCCCTTGGCACTCCTCCTATCCCCACCTACGAGGCAAAGAACCTTTGTGTCACCTTTCATTCCACACTCTCCTTCTCTGCCCACATTGCTGATGTATCAAAAAAATCAAACCTCCTACTGCACCTCCTCAGAGGTATTCTTCCTTTCCTCTCATTCCCCCAGAAGCTCACTGTCTCCCAAGCTCTGGTTCTCTCTAAACTGGACTATGGCAACAGCCTCTTTCTTAATCTACCTGCCTCTACTCTCCGCCCTTTACAACTTATCCAGAACAGGACTGCGAGACTTGTCCTTGTCCTCAAGCCCTGGGATCGTATCTCTCCAGGTCTGAAATCTCTCCATTCGCTCCCTGTGGATGCAAGGATTAAATTCAAAACCCTCTGCATTGTCCACAAGGCTTTCTGGGGCCTGGGTCTACCTTCAGCTATCCCTCCGCAAATACCTCCCATCTCAAGCACTCCGCTCCTCTACCTCTAACTCCCTCAGTGCCAGTAATTACTCAAAGAAACGAGCTGGGGTAGATCTCTGTCTTTGGCTGGGGCCTCCCTCTGCAACAGCCTCCCTGCCACTCTAAAACCTGAGGAGAACCATCTCCGGTTCTGGAAGCACCTCGAAACCTTCCTCTTTGCTTCTGCCTTCTCCTCCCCTCTCCCCTATTGTTTCTGCTCTCCCTTGGCACCATGCACTTGGCCACCCTCTGTCCTCTGGGCCCAGGTACCTGCTCATCTTGCCACCCTCACGCACTGCCTCCGGGCCACCCCCTGCACTGGGGTCTGTATCTGTACCCATACAGCCCTCCCCTTTTCTTACTGCACTTTCAGACCTACACGGCCTGCTGCCATAAACCCAGCACTTGCCACTTGCTGGCTCCACTCCCATTGTTTGTTGCCTTTTTATTTATTATTTTATTATTATTTTTGTTTTTTTTCCTTCTCGCTCCGCACTCTCCTTTTGTTCCCCCTCCCATGCAATTGAACAAAGACATTTGAACACATGGACACTTCAGTTGGAAAGAAACATATATAATGTTTTATAAGAATGTATGGACCAATTTGAGATGAATTTTGCTTTTATGGTGACTGAGTTCATTTTATGGAGTTGCTATGATGAAAAGAAAAAGAGGAGCACAATTTCGGTTTCCTCCAATTGTGGATTTGGGTACTGCCAAATTGTCAGAAAAGGAGGGGTATGTAGGAATATATATATATATATATATATATATATATATATATATATATATATATATATATATATATATATATATAGCGCTTTATAATATATATAGCGCTTCACTAAATGTGATGCCATTTTTTTGTGTTGTTGCCAGCAGTAATGTGGCACACACATATAGTCATTTATATGTTGCCAATACCTCATACTTAGATGACTACATTATTTTTATAACTAACTAACTTTAATTAACATTTACTAAATACTAACTCTAACTTCCTTAACATTATAATGTAGTCCCATGTTTAAAATGAGGTGAAAATACATATTTTTATTTTTAAATGTGTACTGGCATTTTTTTTCTTTTCTCTTTCTGTGTAAGTGCAGAAAGCAGAGAGGAAGGCAACGGAAAACCAAAGAGATACAGTTATTATGCTCTGAAGCTCTCATTGTTTGGAACATAAGGGTGGTAACAGAACACATTTTCTGCTAATATGATTGGAGGAAAGTGTCTGCAGATATGCCACGTCAAATGTGGGATGGCCTTGAGTTTTTCTAATGGTAAAAACTTACAGAGAGAGGGCAGTTTGGGTTTATTGGGTTCTGAAGACAGAAGTGCCTGGTGTCACTGAGCGGTGGCTTGAGAATTTCTCGCAGCGCAATCCAGGCAACAAGATTACAGGAGCAATTCGCTGACTGGGCCTCTCTTTCTGAGGCGAGCAATGCAAAGTTGTGTGGGAGAACTTCAAACAAATACTTCTGGTAAGAAGATATGTTTAAGTGATGTCACTGTGTACGGTCGTATGGATGACTGAATTAGAATGTCGTATAGGCAGGATAGCAAAGAAAATCCCCTGCATTTTACTTCGTCATGTTAAAAAGTAACTTATGTTTTTAAAAGGCTTGTTTGTTCTATTATTGTTTTTTGTATTACAGAAGATGGTGTAATGTTCATTGTAAGAATTGATAATTGTGAATTGTATTTGCATATAATATAATCAGAATATAAAAACAAATTGTTTAGTGTCATTTTTTTTATTTGTTCTAGTTGTCTTTTACAACTTTTCAAATATTCAAACACATACAATTTTACAAAAAATAAAATAATAATACATTCTTACAATTTATATACATATCACATCACCCATCACATTTCGTAACTCAGTTACAAATCAATCACTTTAATTCATTCAACTACAATAATTATACAGAGGGCCAACTTAACCATACCTTGCCTCTTACAGCTGGTCAATTACCCCATTACCTTCATAAAACCATACCTTACTCCTTTTGCGCCTCTAGGACAGGGAGCACAATTTGCAAAAACTGAACTGTAGCCAACTGAATTCTTGGGCGAGTACTAGAGAACAATGAATGCCACCTTACATTACTCTCTGTGTACTAAAATGTTTGGTAAATATCTAGCTCGTACATTACAAAGGGCTTCACATTCCACTAGGGGTGCTACAGAGTCTCACTTTGTTCTAACACAGTACAGTATCTATAATAATTCTGTTCTTTTAATAACTTTCGCCTATTATGGAGAACGTCTCTCGTATACCATAGGTTTAATCTGAATCTTAAGTACCCCATTCTCACCTTAGGGAGGGGCTTTTCAGCAAATACCCTGACATCAGCCCATATTTTTTAACCCCAAATAAAAAAATATCAAAGTCTTTGTATTGAGAGCATCTTCACATGTTCTCCGCCCAATCAGCTAATTATATTTTCAACTTTAGTCGGACAGGATTCAATAGTAATAGCTCAACCATAATGTCGGCATTAGCCAATTTGGTGAACACATGCTTTCTCCATTTAATAGCAAAGATGTTCGATGATTTCAACAGACAATGACCTATCACCTTCAATATGTTGTTACATTCTCGTTCCAGTATGTGTCATTTTTGCATTTGGGACTTTATATGAGGACACAGGGGAGATTCATTCTCCTTGGTAATATATTTGTCAATTTGCCCATGCAGATAGAATAACAACCCAGAATAAGCAGTGATAAACGGGTGTGTGTGGGTCTGCCCTCCTTGCATGTTGTTGCAGGGAATCTAATATAATATATAGATTGCTGGAGGTCCATGAGTCAGCAATGCATACGGGCGCATAGATCGCTGGTGTAGATAAGCCAGTGATACCGGCCACAAACTGTAGGTGGCGCTATATATAAAATTGTTGGGTTCCATTGTATGCATAGATCCAAGGCTCTCTATATATCACTGAGAGGTATTCTAATAGAAAGGAAGGTTTTGTTTTATGATGGGGTCATAATATAGGGAAGAAAACTATGCTCACCACTAAATACCGCAAACAACATACCACCACAAAATACCGCAAATAATATATGTTACTAGATTCTCCAATATAATATAACAAGGTATGGTCACTAGAATGATATGAGGCCAAACCCAATCTAAATGCTAGGATAATTTACCACCAAACTACCGCTCATATTTTGGGGGTAAGAAAAATACCACCAAACCCCAAATCTACACAGAATATCCTACAGTACACAAAGACACGTGTGTGGGGGCACACAGGGGCTAGAGGGTAGGGCAATTTCATCCATTCCATCCATTCATTCCATCCATCCATTCCATCACTGCATCCATATAATTATTATATGTCTTCATCAATTCATTCCAGCAACCATCCATTCCATTGATCGATGCATAAATCCATTTCTTCCTTTTCTTCTTCTGTTCATTCAATATATCCATTCAGTCAGTGCATCCATCCATTTCTTCCATTTCTTCATCCACTCATTCCAACCATAATTTCCATCCATCAGATGCCTTCCATCACTTTCATCAATTCCATCTCTTCCATTCTATCCATCCCGTCTATCCATTCCATCCATTCCGTCCATTCTGTCCATTCCATCCATCAATTCCATATACATATGCATATACATATACAGACATACATTTCAATCATTCCATCAATTTCATCAATCAATTCCATAAACATACATTCCATTAATTCTGCATGCATCCATGCCCTACATTCAATCCATTTATTCCACATGCGTCCATCCATTCCATCCGTCCATTCCTTCCATCCATCCTTTCCATCCAGCAGTCTTATCCATTCCCTCCATCCATTCCATCTTATCCATTTCGTCCATTTCGTCCAATTCTTGCATTATTTGCATTCCATCCATTCCATCTATCCATCAATCCATCCATCCATTCCATTCCACCCACCTCATTCCATTCCATTCCATCCATCCATTCATTCCATCAATCCATCCATTCCATCCATCCTTCCATCCATTCCATCTATCCATTCCATTCCATTCCATCCATCAATCCCATCCATCAATTTCATCCATTCTGTCCATTTCATCCATTCCGTCTTTTTTATCCATTCTATCCATCCATTTCATCCATCTATTCCATCCATTATATCCATCCATTTCATCCATCTATTCCATCCATTCTGCCTACTCCATCCGTTACATCCATCCATCGATTCCATATGCTTATATTCCATCCACCCAATTTGTCCAATTCATCCATTCCATCCGTCCCATATGCTTATATTCCATCCGTTCCATTGATTCCATATGCTTATATTCCATCCGTTCAATCCGCTCCAATGATTCCATATGCTTATGCACCGTCCGGTCCGTCCCATCCGTCAATTCCATCCATCCATTCTGTCCATCCATACCGTCCATCCATCCATTCTGTCCATCCATTCCATCTAAATCATCCATTCCATCCATTCTAGCTATAAATTCCATAAACATATATTACAACCATTCCATCCATTGCATTAATCAATTCCCTAAACATACTTTCCAATCATTCCACATGCGTCCATCCATTCCATCCATTCCCTCTATCCCTTCCATCCATCCGTCTTTCCATCCATTCCATCCATCCATCCATCCCATTCCGTCTATTCCAGTTCCAGCCTGCACCCAAGACTAGACTGCAGTTGTTGGCATTCAACTGAGAAAGTAGTGTCCTGTGCTGAGCTGCTGCCCACCTCCAACTGGGAGCTACTCCAAATCCAAAGCCCACGAACCAAAGGCTAGCGAGGGAGAAGATCTACCACACTGCTGCTAGTCCTGCGAATGGTAGCCCTCCAGCCCTGTTATGGTTAGAAGGAAGGATGCTGCAGGTGACCTTGGCAGGAACCTTGCCAGCTGCAGGGTCCACAGACCGGAGGAGAAAGAAAGGACCTCCTGATCGCTGTGGACCCGGTAAGTTCCTAACATACGCTTTGGGAAGTGTGGAAAATGAACTAATAATTGTAGGCACTTTGTAAAAAGGTGAACATTAGTTATCAGTTGGTTTTTGCATGCTTAAAGTTTGCTTGCCTTGCAGAAAAACCCTTTACTCTTATAGCAGGCTCCAGGAATCGAAAATAGCCAGGTGGCAGTAAGCTAAGATCCAGGCTCAGTGTTCACATTTAGCCAGGAGATTCAATGCCTGTCATGGAACAATGTAGCACCAAATGTATAAAGGTTGTTTGTTCTCATAATAACTTCAGAGGCAAGGACAAAGCATGTGCTTGTCATCTGAGCTCCACTTAAGCGTATTATGAATAAACTATGAATATGAACACTTCAACCTCTTCTGTGCTGGTGTCTCATTCTGTTGGTTATGGGCACTGGGGGGTATTATGAGAAGTATTTCCCAAAGAAGGATTTGCAGTAGAGCTCCAATCCCGCTTGCCTCACACCTTCTAAGATAACATCTGGCTGAACTTGTCACAAGTACCTTAACCCGGACAGTATTGTGTCTGGGGTTGCTGTTGGTACTCTTGTTGGTACTCTTGTTGCCATTTCATGAAGCTCCTCCAGCCTAGTTAGTTAAGCAGTTCAGGTCCAACTATGTTTACTCACAATAAAGTGAGTGTAGCCTGGCACTGCAATGTAGCGTCCAGAAGCGCACAAGCAGGGACGTCATTTCACCAAGCTGACAATGGAGTTACCAGCATGCCAATATCCATTGCAAAGGGAGGGGCTGGTGCGGAAGATGTTAGTGAGTGTTTGGGAATGCTATCATGGAAGATGCTGTCAATATTTCAATTAATGCAGTCTAGACCACAGTCACAGCAGAAGGGCAGGGTGGCCAATGGGCAGATGTGTGTTGGATTCACAACTGTGGATTTAATGGTTAAGGTGCAGAACAGAAGACAGTGTGAGATGCACAAGTACTGCCAGTTGGGGGAGTTAGGGTTGATGACTTTAGTCATTGCTACTCAGGTTCGTGGTTTATGAAAAAAGGATGTCCAAGGAAGTGGAACATGCCAGCGCCAATTTTTTTTTTATTTTTATTTCTTTGCATTTAATTGTTTTACAATTTTTACAAAATCTTTCTGTTGGCGAGTGTTTTTCGGACGTTTCCATTGTGAGTCCATGATTTGGTGAAATTAAAATTCTCCCCTCTCTGTGTTTATTTCTTTAAAATCCTTGTTTTTTTTGTTTTTCTTTATTTACTCTCGGCTTAGTTTTTCTTCCAGTTTTAGACCTTCGAAGAATTTGGCTGTTGCTACTGTCAATGTTGTGGATTCTCCGCTCATTAGCATATTCCACCAATCTTCGTCACTGGTGGTAAGATGTTTCATTTTGTGTGATCGTAAGTAGGTCGTTCTGAGACTGTTTGTACCCAGACAGTGAAGAAGTAAGTGTCGCACTGTTTCGATTTCTAGGGTGTCACAGTACCGACAGTTTTTATCTTGAACCTGTTTTCTGAGGTATAAAATTTCTTTCGTCTTTAGAATGTTCAGACGTGCTCTCAGGAAGATTATACGCAGAGGTTTTTCCGGGAATTGTTTTAAGTAATTCCTTGTCTCGTCTATCCTTTGTATGTTGATTGTATGATGACTCTGTGATGTGTGCTTCTCTGCTTTTTCCAAGGTCTCGATCCAATCATGGATTTTTAATTTTTTCTTGATTTTCTCTGGGGTGCGTTCTATCTCCCATTCCGAACATCCAATTTTTTCTGACTGATCTAGTAGGTTTTTGTACCATTTTGTCATCATGTTGTTTTTTTGGTTCGTCATTTCTTGGTAGATGATGTCCAGAATAGTAGGCCATGGAGTTCTTAGAATTTTTCCCAGGAACAAGAGACCGTTTCTGACTACTACTGATTCCAGTGATTGAAGACATAGTTCTCTTCGGATTACTGCTGTTGGGGTTGAATTGGGTAGTCGTAAGACTTTGCGCGAAAAAGCGCCTTCCAATTTTGTCCACAGTTTAGGAGGAAGATGTGGCATTGCTTCAGCCCCATAAGTTAGTGCTGGAGTGACTTTGGCTTTGAAGAATTTTAGTACTGGGAGGATGGTGAATTTTCCAAATTTCCTTTCCAAGAGTGTTGCTTGTGCAGCCAATGTTTTCATCTTTAGGATAAGGTGTTCTTGCATCGATAGTTCTATTTGGCTGCGAGATATTTTCACTCCTAAGTATGTGAAGGTTTTCACTGTCTCCAGCTTCTCTGAGTTAGCAAACCATTGTGATCTTTTAGTTGGCCTAGATGATTTTTCCAAGATCATAATTTTAGTATTTGCAGTGTTCAGATCTAAGTCGTTCTTCTTGAAATAGCTTACAAGACTGTCTAGTTGACGCTGCAGTCCGATTGGTGTTTGATCCAGCAGAAGGATATCGTCCGCCTAGAGCAGTCTTGTCACTTTCGACTCTCCTATTTTTGGAGGAAAGGAGCGTGTGTCAATTTCTGCATCCACTATGTCAGCCATGTACGCCTTATAGAGGGCCGGAGCTAGAGGGCATCCTTGTTTGACTCCTCTTGCTGTTTGTATACTTTCTGATAGTAGCCCAGCTTCGTTCAGGCGAACTCTGATTGAGGTGTTACTATACAGTGCTTTGATAGGGTTGAGGAGTGAAGCTGGGCACCTTTGTTTTTCCAGTTTGATCCATAGTTGTATCCTGTTTACACGGTCGAAGGCTTGTACCAGGTTGATCGAAGCTATGAAAATTGTTGGGTAGCCCTCGAAGACTCTGGCCTTTAGAATACTGATCATCATAATGTTGACCGTGGTGCCTAGATTTTTTTCAAAGCCTGTTTGCAGTGGATCTGCTGTCTTTGCAATTTTCTGCCAGTCTTGGAGTTTCTCTAGCACCAGGGATCCGAAGAGTTTGCCCAGCACGTCCAGTAGGGCGATAGGTCTGTAATTTCCTGGGTCATCCTTCAGCCCCTTTTTGTAAATTGGAACGATGTTAGCTGTTTGCCATGTAGCCGGGATAGATTGTGTTGTCTTACATCTTTTAAAGATTTCGGCTATTAACGGGGCCCAAGTTTCCACCTCTTGTTTGAGGTGTAAGTTTGTGATCCCATCCGGACCTGGTGCACGGGAGTTATTTAATTCACTGATTTTCTTTCGAATCTCTTCCTCCGTACATGCCATCCTTTTACTTTTTGCGGGTTTTGGTGATCTTTTTTCCGATGTCTCTGGTTCTTCAAATAAGTTTGTGAAGTGTTTTAGCCATCTGTCTTCAGGGACATTGTTAGTACTTGTTTTTGCTGGACCTGATAGTAGAGTCCAAAAGTCGTTCGAGTTCCTTTTGCAGACTGCTCTAAGCATGGTCTCTGCATCTTCTTGGTACAATTTTCTTCGGATTGTTTGAAGCCACAATTTGTACTTTCTTTTGTGTTTGTTTGCAGAGCATCTTCACGTTTAAATCAGCCAGAAACTCAGGGGCGTTAGACAAAATGGGGTTATGGGGTTCTGTATTTTTATCATTGCAGGTGCCATTAGCATTTAGTCACTTATTATCAGAGGCCCCCATATCGCTTCAGCGACTTTCTGCCCCTACATTTGAAGACTGTGTTTTAACTGCACAGAGCTTACCTATCTGTTCAGACAACATTTTTACTTGGGCTTCAAGGCATTGAAATCTGTCAATTTCTCTAGAATCTTCTCTTTGTGGCCTAGACCGGTATTGGTTATTTCCACCATGGTTACATGTGTTCTGGTATCTCTCAGGAGATTGATTTCTATTTGGATTGTTTCTGAACTCTTGATTCATGGAGGATGGGGAATGAGTTGTGCCCATTCTTTGGTTGTGATCCATTGGTGGTGGTGATTGATTATAGTGGCGTGGGGTTTAGTTCACATTTAAACGTGAAGATGCCCGCAAATGAGAATGAGGCAGGGATTGCAACCAAAACTAAAAAAAGAGGTTTGGTTTAACCTAGCGTTGAATCAGACTATGGAAGTCTGTGCAAATAGAAAAGAGTAAGGAGAATATTAACATGAAGTTGTCTTTCATTTTGTGGGTACTATCCCCTATGCTGGTTTCCATTTTCAATGAATCTATCCACATATGGTTGTCTGTCCTGGTTGCCATACACCATAGTATTGGGATCAAATCTGCTCTGTGCCCCGATGTCTGGTAGGGACTATTATTTCTTTGATCCTGATTTTGTCTCTGATTGTTATTTACACCTGACATATGGGGCCGGTAGCACACTCTAGGTCTACCTCCCATGTACCTAGGGCTAATGTAACTCTCCCTATTACTTGGATCATGTGACTGAAACATCAGCGCCTGTGATGGCGGCCTCTGTGGGGGGCCCCTCTGTTCGGATGCCATATTATTTCTGCCTGGAGTTTGAGCTGACTCAAGTGACATTTTAGCAGATCTTATCTCCATTACTGTTGCTGAGGAGTCTTTAGATTTTAATCTGGTTTCTTTTATTTTATCTCCCTCTCCACTCTGGCAATAGAGCACTTCATATAGTTTAGAACCTTGATCCATAATCCATTCAAGGGTTTTCTCATGATCAAACTCACAAATTAACTGTGATATAATATATTTTTGTAAACCATAGAAATAAGCAATCTTAAATTCAGCAGAGCTGGGACTAAAGGATACATCAAAACAAGAGAATGCTCTTTTCAACTCTTAGAGAAATTGTCTAGGTGACACATTTGGCCGAGCTGTCATTGTATATGCAGCTTTCTTTGCATCCTGCAGTGATTGATATGGAGACAAATGGTGCCTAACCTCCTTTTCAAATGTTTTCCTGTTCATTTCAAACCTCTGATAATGCTTGCTGTGGCCGCATCCAGAGTTAAGTGAAAGTATTCTCTGTATTGTTCCTTGGGTATTTTTAGGGCCTTTAATGTATCGTGCTTTGCTTCCAGATGATTCTCTATACAGCAATCACCCCGCTTTTTGAATGGCTTTATTAGGGCCTTTATTGATTTCATTCTTTTAATAGGGCTATATTTGGAGTTGCATTATTCTGTTGTTCATTCCTCTTTTCAGGTGGGTGGGGTTGGTGGCAACCACTAGTGGGTGAGTCAAATCCCCCAACTGCGTTATAACCATGCCCAGTAACCTGTATTATCGAGACATGGACACTCTGCCAGACGGTCCATCAACTTGCTGTGTTTGAGTTCACAACACGGCGCTTGCATTGAAACACACGCACAGTGGCAACGGGGAAGGGAAGGCAATTCGAGGACGTGCAGCCACAGATGCCACTTCCCCAGACTACAGCATCAGATACTTGATTTGGCTACATGCTGCATTTGGTGTACTACACTTTGGAAACATACAGCCAGTCGGCACTACAGTGCTACCTCGTTTGGCTTGGGGTTGAGATACCAACATTTGGCCCTATTCACAATCCTATTGCAGGGGCTTATTTCTTGCATATCTGACCTTCGGTCCTGAGGAAGGCGTTTTCTGTTTTAGTTCCATACGCCGAAACGTATCTGACCACGCCTGGTTGACATTTTCAGCACCAAGGGGTGGCCCTTGTGCCTATATCTGGAAGGCCAGGACGCATACATAGACCCCAGCAGAATTGTAAGAAACAATGGGCTAGTGCTTATACATGGATTCATTTACACTAGCAATCTACCTCCAATCTCCACAAAGAATAACAATTGAACACCTCTCTGGCACAGTTGGAGATTATATATGGTTTGGACTTTCATAATTTGAAGTTGAGTGTAAACTAAGCCATTTAACAACACCCCCCAATGGAGGAGTGTAATTGAACTCTTGTGATACTTAGTGAAATTGTTATGCATTGGGAAGTCTTTTTCTCTTCCCTTATTTATTCATTATTACTTTTGCTTTTTCTGATTTTAAAGATTTTCCTGTTTTGTTTGTTGACATCCAATTGTTATATTGATTTATGATTTATGAGTTATTCAAATGTTGGTAGATTTCTGTGATATGCAATATGCTTGAAGTTGAGCCTACTTTAAAATAATATTGTTAATTGCCCTGTAAGGTGCTGTTGAGGCTCATGTACAAAAGACTATTTTATGTTTTATATTAAATGAAGAAAAGTATTTTTGAAGTCTCTAGTTAGAATTTATGTTCAGCTGAGTGAAAAAACTGAATGATATGTTCTTGTTAATGGCATCGAGTGTGCCACCATTTACCTACAAAATGTTATTTTGAACACATAAAAAAATTCTGGACACCACCTGGAATTACGAATTAGCCCACCCAGAAAGTAGTGATCCTTTACTTTGGCATTTTCCTTGGTTTAATATCATTTGGTTGTTCATTTACTTGCTTTTTTGTGCAGTGAAAATGAGGTGTGTATAGGTAATTTAGATACCGTATCATCTAAAGACTGTAACCTGTGGGGACATTTTTTGTTGGCTCCATTAACCTGTATAGCCATAGGGACATTATTCCCTCTCATAGAAACGGGGATGACCTCAATTCCATTGAATGTGGTGTCTTGTTGTTTTTCTTGAGATTTAAAATGCCATAGTTGCTGTTCCAAATCTCTGTACTTTTTATGGAGCCGGTCTGCTTCCTGACATAGGTAAGTATTATCATCACCCATTTTATTAATCACATCCTGCATCTGACTCATTTTCATTTGGCATTTATCAAATTCTTTGTCCCATTTGTCCCTCTCTTGGAACATTTTAGCTATTTCTTGGTTAATAGCTTGAAGCTCACCATCTTTCTCTATGTTGTCTCTCTGGAGAGTTTGCATCTCTAATATAACCTCCTCTTCGTCTTGTCTGATATCACTTACCAATCCTTTCAGATGTTTTAATTCTTGTTCACAGTCCTCAAAATGCTTCCTCCTCTGAGACAATTGGGTGTCGAATTCATTATATTTTGACTTTTTTCTTTTTGACATAACTTGAGTTCTGATCTTAACTTTTTCTCCTGTTCATTATCCCCATCTAATTAGATTTTTAGTCTGTTAATCAAATCAGCATCATTTTCCTGCATTTGCAGAGATCTATTCAAAATGAACCAGATCTTGACTTAGAGGCTTATCAAGCAGTCTCTCTCTCTCAGAATTGTTGTCAGCAGCTCTAAATAATCTCAGAAGACATACCTGAATTATACTGCCCTCTTCAAAAATGCTGTCCAGCGGTTCTTTCTGCACTTCCCCACTACTACGGTTGCACCATTGTATAGAATTGTCTGACGATCATACCCATGTGCATATAATTTTGTCTCTATATATTTTACCAGCTCAGGAAAGGTGGCTTCAATTTGTGACATAATGGAATTCAATTTACAGTGCTATATTAATCTTGCAAAGAGAGTTCCCTTCAATGCACAAATGGCAGTGTGAGACACACTTGCCACGCCCAGTAGCTGTTTTACAGTCTGTTCCCACAGGGCCAATGCACCATATCATGTTGGAGATTTTGTCTTTGGGGCTAATTTTGGCCTCACCATTGGTGATAGTTCAGTATTACCCTATTTTGGTAATAGTTCAGAACTATTTTATTCTGGTGGTAATTTAGTGTTAGCTTACTTTGGTGGTAATTTTTAGTGGCACCTTATTTTTTGCAGTATAGTGGTAATTTTAGTGGTGAGCATACCTTCCATCATACAGCCCTATGATAAAACACACCTTCCCTCTTTATAATTATGGCCCACCTTCGTCTAATGATAAATAACCTTTGGACTTGGTACACTTTTAGGGAACCCAGTAAGATTATACAGATTGCCACTTACTGCATGTTGCTCATGTTACTGATTTATTTACATCAGTAACCTGTGTGCCTTGGAGAGCACCGCTTTCTCTTCAGAATGCAGATAAAGCCCATTCAAACACACACAACCTTTTATCTTGAATATGTATATTCATCCTTGTTCCCTAACTTTACCTTTGGCGGTAACAAAAGTGGTAAATGTTTACCACCATGCTGTAAACATCAAAACCTCCCAACCACTCCTTCCCATTGAAACAGTAATCATTAGAGGCATAAAATGAAACCAGAAAATGCACCAGCTTTGCTTTTGTTATGATATTTGTTCTTATTATACACAATCAAGGGAAAAATGTTACATCTCATAATATTACAGTTACATATATTCTTCCCAACAGCAATCACAAGTTCGACCCTCTAAAATATAAATAGAGAGAAGAAACCAAGCACAGAGCAACATGGAAGAGTCTGCAAACATGTGTGCAATTTTTTTTTTTCTTTTAGACAAGTGCAGACAGAAAGCAACACAAATAAAGCATTTTGTTTTATAACCCAGCACCCTAAGCTAATTGATCACATGTCACCCATCCCATGTACTCCTCAATTAACCTAACTTACAATTATCTTTGAAGTCTGCTTCTATGGTCCGCCTGTGTCTCTTCTTGCCGGAGCTTATCTGTGCGACCTCACACAGCCCACGGACACAGCCTTTGGAATCCCAGTCACTCTGAGGCCAGGACGACACTCCCTGTGCACTGTCTTCAAGCTGTCTTCAAGCTTCAGCCCCCGGAGCACACCATCTCACAGTGCGCAGATAGGAACCAAATCTCAGACTGACTGCCAATCCCCTGATCTCAGCTGTCTATGGGCCTCATTTACACGGTAGGTGGTAACCATGGCGCTATTAGCGCCATGGTTGCCGCCGGTATTTTACCGTGTCCGCCTTGGTGGATGGCGGAATTACCGCCCTACTCCAAGGTGAGCAGGGGCAGTAATTTCCCATTCATCGAGGCACTTCCCCATTCCCATATTTGCCCCCATAGGGCTCAATGGGAATGGGGAAGGCGCTAATTACGGTACCGCAAATTGTTGTACCGTAATTAGCACCAAGGTCCCTTTGCGGGCCCGTTCCTTAACGGCTGGTAAAACCAGCTGTTAAGGTCGGGTCCCGCAAAGCAACCTCGTAGTAAGGCGGTAAGGGTTTACCGGTACCGGTGCCCTTACCGGTACTGGTAAACCCTTACCACCTACCGTGTAATGAAGCCCTATATCTTCTTTGCCCGTCCATCAAAATCTGCTCGGCCTCCCCAGACGTGGTCCTAACACCCCCAGATTTCTACCAATCACATTACAAGAGCCTTCAAGTAACAGCTCATTTCCTGCCAGAACAATGGAAAGTTTCTTACTTTTCATATCTTCTCTTCTCCATAGAAGAACACTTAAACAAATGAATTTCATCTGTGTTTACCAACTGCATTAAAATGTTAATTTGGGACAATTAGTTGGTTACTGGGCTTTTGGTTAGTGTATTATGTTATATAGGTTATTTCCACAATGTAGTTTGTCACAGATAGAAATACTTAATTTGTAAATATGCACATTGAAACCCTGTCTTTTTCTACATTCTGTTTTTTTATTTAAAACCACATGTGGCATTTTACCTGCTTCATGTAACTTCCCATCTCTTTCCTACCTTCAGGTTAGCCCCATTACCCTGCTGAACTGCACCCCTAATTTGCACCCACTTTAAAATTACTGCATGTTTCATTCAGTGTTTCTTAAAGTGAACTTTCATTTTTCTGGTTTGTTACTGAAAACATCTTGCTGAGTGCTTTTAAAATGAGTATCACATTTTACTGGCTGCTACTAAAGACATACTGGCCCTCATTACGACCCTGGCGGAATTCGGAAAACGATGGCGGAAATGCAATACCGCCATCGAATAGCGCTCGGTGCGACTATGACCCGTCACCGCAAAGTACGAAGCCATTAGCGACACCGTAGTGAACGCCAACGCTAACTGCACCAAGCACGCGCGCGCGCGCCATGCCAAACCGTAAACACCACCATGGCGCAAGGGTACGCTAATTCCGACCCTAGCGGACATGTACCTAACGCCATCAAGCATGGCGTAATGTACCATTCCGCCATGGTGAGAAGTACGGCATCGCGAATCAACCGTAAACGGCCCCACTGAGTGCCTGTACACCGCTCCCTGCCCACAAAGTACAACTCCCCGTAGGTGCAATGAAGTCACAATGCAACCATTGAAATGTACTAGTCACCCATGCATGCCAACGAACAAATGAAACACAAGAGGGGCCAATGGGAGCTGCAGGGCACAGATGGCACGAATACAGAAGCCATCCCAATGGACATGACCACAGTCCCCCACCAAGAAACGCACGCAAACACAGGCACCTGTGACCAGCAATATTCCGAAAATCACATCATTCCACCAGTCCACCTGGCTGACCGGCATCTGTTACACAAAACCCAATCCCCCGCCCCTGAGCATGACAACATCCAAACAGTCATATTGGCAGCCCCCATCCCTGACCTCACGGGCTTCGTAGGCAAACGCGCCCAGTACAGTACCACGCAACTAAACTCCGAAGCTGGAACCCAATGCAGATCTCCTCACAATACATCGCTCCCCAAATAGGAATATGCCACATCACTTGCAAAGAAGAACGCTACACGAGCCAAATCAGAATAGAAATTTAATGCACAACAAAATCACCAAGCCCATACAGCCATCAGGCCATGAACTCCAAAACACATTTCACCATTGTGGGCTGCATCCGCAAGAAATGACCAGCCACTACTTGTGTGACGCCCTGTTCCATCATGGTACACAGAGCCACATTCACGTACGAAAAGGCAACATGGAAGCGCACAGAACCGCAGGGCCGTCCCAATGGGGAGGTACTAGTCCAGCTGAAAGGCCGAAATGTTGCTCCGAGCCACTAGTACTGCATAAGGGCATGTGGCCCATTGCCGATCGTCCCATAAGATCGTAATGCTGCTCCACTGATTAACACGAAGCAGCAGGTGTCGGGAGTAAAAGCCATCTGCAGGAGTGGCATACAGATGGCAGTGGCAAAAGGGGAGGAGATACCTGTCAACCAAAAGAAAAGAAAAAGAACAGAATGGCCATCAGAACTACATCCGAACAACTCACTTCAATGATCACACTGAATCCACAGCCATATGCATGCTAGCCCACTCCAAAGGATCATCACCACCCCAAAACCACTAGCGACTCATAACCATCTATATCGAGGTGTAAACACCATCACAAACGAGTGTACCTGTGCATGCGTCTGTGAAAACAGAATCCATCTGATGGGATTGTTAACGTGCATGGACACAAGTGTCTGAAGGCGCGTCGAGAAAGGGAGGGCTCAACAAGGCCAGATAGACGATGGTCCCACTATGGCAGCCCTGCATCACATAGCGCAGGGGAGGCGGATAGATTCCAAGAAGCCCTGAACATGGCAAACTTTGTATCAAATCATCTGCCCATGCATCCATTCATCATTCCCTCATCCCGGTATAAAAACGCCAGAACATTTACTCACATAACATTAGAAATATCCATTGAGTCTGTGCGTTATGCAGCCTGCAAAATCCACAGTGCCCCAGCCCGTAATTCCAGTGTTGTGAAGTAACATGTATTTGGGAACGTCCGGCCTCATCGCCCACGTCGCTATTGCGCATCCCAAACTATTCATATCAATCATTGCTTCCTCGCCATGGCCCCTGTCTCAAGGACATTGAACAATAGAACGTTATATTTGCAGTCAGACCTGTGGGCATCTCCTCGCCGCGAGCTGAAAACCGAAAGCGCCGCCCTTCGAATTCCTCATTTGCAACATCACGTCGAAAAGGCATCTGTGGCCGTTTGAAATCACAAATTAATCCATCTAGTGCGGCTGTGTGTGAAAATGGCAACTGCCTTCACCCACAAATGGGACGCCCCGCCCGTCGGTGCAACTCGGTACAGTGATGCATGAGGGCCCACCGTTACTCGAGTACTACGTTCCACTGACCCTTCACAAGTCTGTTCGCGACGGCAAAGATTGTATGTGAAACAATGGGACCATAGCCGAATGTACATTTCAACAAATGTTACACGGCCATCGGGTACAAATACATGATTGCAATAGCAAGATGCCATTACCGAATTGCAGCGTTGTGTGCGGAACGTGCTCGGCCAAAGGGGAGAGCAGCTTGCACAGGTGGAATGAATCACCACAGGTGGAGGCCATACAGCCTGAAAACACATAAATTGCACACCCAGTCTCCTCCCACAACCACACCCACTCCGAAATGCTACCGGCAGGACTCGCGATGTTGGCCCTAGGGGACCTGATAGCACTGCAAGTACTCCAACTCCAAGAAGAAGACGAACACCAACTACAACCGGCCGCACGGAGGAGACGCAGGAGGAGGAGGAGGGCAAGGCAGGGCCAGCAAGGGCCGCCAGCACAGCCACTACCACCACGCAGGCAGGCCGCAATCCCACGCCTCCGAGCACATCCGTTCAACCTCACTGATGAGCAGATCCACACCCTCTACCGTTTGGACCGGGACACCATAGCCGCCATTGTGGACATGACACAGGCTGACCTTGTCAGCATGATAGATAGCCCAACCGCCATCCCACCCCTACTGAAGGTGGTGTCTGTACTCCACTTCCTGGCCGCAGGCACCTACCAGCACACAGTCGGACAGTTGCATGGCATTTCTCAGCCACTGTTCTCACGGACACTATTGCAAGTGCTCGATGCCCTCCTGCAGCACGCAGACGACTACATCTCCCTACCACGCTCGGAGCAGGAAATTACAAACACGAAAGTGGGATTCCATGCACTTGGCAGCATACCGGGTTGCATTGGTGCCATCGACTGCACACATGTTGAATTGGTCGTACCACATGCCATGGAGGCCCAGTACCGCAACCGAAAACAATTTCATTCCCTGAATGTACAAATGGTGTGTGACTCCAACAGGATCATTACACATTGTTGTGCCCGATTCCCTGGATCAATCCATGATTCTATGGTCTTGAGGAACTCTACAATACCACGCTACATGGAGCGACACGCAGGGAACAGATCCTGGCTACTCGGTGAGTCTCATTACATGCATGATAATGTGGGGTATGTGATTCGGCAATGACCTGGCAGGAAGGGTGGGGGGGGGTGGTGTGCGTACGTAGCAATGGCATTCCACATAATCCGTTTATCGTCCACATACAGGTGATGCTGGATATCCACTGAAGAGATGGCTCCTCACACCAGTCCGGAACCCACGGGACCAGCATGAGGAGGACTACAACCATGCCCACTCACGTACCCGTGTAGTCATTGAACAGGCATTCGGCCTACTGAAGACTCGTTTCCGCTGCCTCAGCAGGTCTGGCGGGGCACTCCTGTACCGCCATGAGAAGGTTGCAAAGATGGTGATGGCATGTGTCATGCTCCACAACATGTGCGTACGTAGAAATGTGCCCATGCCCCCTGACGCAGAACTGCAAGCACCTGATGATGGTCATGATGAGGGTGGGGATGTGGCAGCACCTCAAGGAGTCTGCGAGGCACCGGAGGGCCGTGACATTCGTCAGCATCTCATTGATGCATGCTTCTAGCACTCACGCCTGGTGGCTGATACATGGACACGGTACTCGTGGCACTGTGTGTGTCTGGTACATGCACAATATGGACTGTACGCCTATGATGGCCTAGTACACAATGATCATTGTCCACACATCACATTGGTTGATCGTGCACTGTTTATGGCATATGTGATATCATATTGAACACCCTATCGACCCGCCACCCAAGTGAGCCCAACACACCCCCTCCACCCTCCTACCTCCCCCCCGAACACCAGTGTCCAAAGATGCTCATTGTCAGTGGGCTGTCGCTATTGCAAGCCCCCTCTGCGGGTATCAGGGGCACCCCTGCCTGTGGAGCGCAGGTTCCTCCCAGATCTACGTTGGGGGCTGCCCTGGACGGAACTTGCAACGGATGATGTCTCTGCCTGCTCACGTCCATGCATGTCCCTAAGGGTTTGTGAGAGCTCAGTGAGCACACGGCGCACTGCGGCAAGTTCGGCACATACGTCTGTGGACGTCGCATGCAGTTCCCCCCTCAGGCTCTCGGTGCTTCTCTCCATTTGGACTCTCAGGCTCTCGGTGCCACTCTCCATTTGGACTCTCAGGCTCTTGGTGCTAGTCTCCATTTGGACTCTCAGGCTCTCGGTGCTACTCTCCATTTGTGCCCTTAGTGTCTCTGTACTTCTCACCATTTCTGCCCTAAGTGTCTCAGTTGATGTTTCTATGTCTGCCTTAGTGCCCCCACATTCATCGGCATGGTCCTTGAGGAGCGTGGCCAGTTGCTGCTGTTGCACGATTAACTGGTCGAGGGACTGTTGCCTCTGCTGGGCCATGGCCATTTGCGGGGGTGTCACAGAGGGGCTGTTGACCTCATGTTGCCTTGCCACAGGGCTTGTGGGGGATGGCCAGTCGTCGTCTTGTGGGTGCCCCTGCGTGGTATCCTCATGTTGTACGGGATGGGACAGACAGGGGGATTGGGACAGGTCATGGATGGATCTGACTTCGACATCCCCGTCTTCTGTGTCGGAGCATGCTGCCATCAATGGGGTGTCACCTATGGTGCTGCTGCCACCAGAGGCAGTGCCTTCTGTGGCATCCGTTGGGGGGACCTGTGGTGGTGGTGTTGTGGGCATGCTGGCTGCTGGGGTGCCTGTTGATGTTCCCTCCTCTGTGCTGCCACCTGATTTGTGCTGCTGCCGTGTCTTGATGCGTGCAGCTGAGGTGGAGGGTCTTTGGCCGTTGGTCTTGGCCCTCTTTGCAGGTGTGCTGGTAGGGGTGTCCTGATGCTCGTCGTTTGGATCGGACCCTGTGGTGGAGTAAAGGAGGGCGAGGGTTATTAATGGGTCTGTGGGTATTGGAATGGCATTGTATCACATGCATTGGGGTGGTACCTGAGGGTGATTTGGGTCGGGGCCTTGGAGGTGCTTTCATTTGTGTGTGGAGTGAGGGTGCAGTTGTTTGGCAGCCTGCAGTTAGGGTGTGCCTGCTGCACGTGTAGTGGGTGTTTTAGGGGTTTTTAATTATTTATGTATTTGATGTGAGTTTTAAAGTGCGCTATCAGGCCGATGTGTGTGGACGTTCTCCTAGACATGTGTTTCTGTTGCACTATGTGGACACATGGTACTTCACATGATTGGACATTGTGGATTTAGCATTGTTTTATTTGGCCCACCTACCTGAATCTTCGGATGTCTGCACTCCTTTCTCCATCCCTCCGACTCCCTCTATGCTCTCCATTCCGATGGTGGAGGCACAGATTTCTTCCCAGGGGGTCAACTTGATGGGTGATTCAGGACCTCCCCCGGTGGCTGTGGCAATGTTGCGGTTGGCAGAGAGTATGCTGCGGACGCGTATCCGCAGGTCGTCCCATCGCTTTCGGCATTGCTGTGGGGTGCGGGGTGCGGTCCCCACCACACTTACCCGCTGTGCCACCAGAGCCCATATGGCCTTCTTGTTTGCAAGTGCCGTCCTGGTCATTTGTGTGCAGAAGACGACGGCAGCATTCTCCTGGAAGGTCTCTGTTAGCATGGTGAGTTCCTCACGGGAGAAGTGGACCTGCCGCTTGCGGTCGCACGCTTTCTTCGCTACTTTTCCCATTTTTCTTGGTTTCGCTAGGGTGGATGACGGGTTGGGGTGTGTCTCAGGGTAGTGTTTTTATTGGTTGTGTGGTTTTAGTGGTTTTATAGGTGTACGGCGGGATGTTTCCCGTTCCGGGCCCATGTTTTTACTTCCGTTTCCGTATATTTACGGTCACAGTACTTTCCGGTAGGCGCACACTGCGGTGTCCGCTGTGATGGGTGGCGGTATTGCACCTAGGGCGCCGTACGGCGGCGGTGTGGGCCGTTTTGGGGTCATTTCCGCCATCGCGGACTTTGCACTTCCGCCATGCCGTGGTGCTCGTGCCCGATAGGTCGGAATGGGCCGCACTTTGCTCCTTCGTGCAATGGCGGAAACGCTATTTACGCTGTGGCGGTCCGGTCAGTCACTTTCCGCCAGGGTCGTAATGAGGGCCATTGCCCTTCACACACGTTCTGTATTGGCTGCTTTAAAAAAAAAAACTGCCAGTGAAACACCCATTTTGCTTCCCTTGGAAACACAGCTACCTGTACACATGTGTTATTATTTGCATGAATATTTCCCTACAGAACCTTCCTTGGCCTTGATAGGATATTTATATTGTTTGCTTTCGTTATACACCTGCAGTCCCAACACCATTCAAGACATGATCATCATCAGTTTCCTTGTCATGGGCCACTTGGTGTCAGACTTCTTTCCTCCCTTTTAGTGATTTTTACCCTCACCAGATCAGTTATTGACAGATCGTTTTAATAAAAATTAAATGTGCAATAATTGTATCACATTGGAACCCCTCTCCTTTGTTAATGCAGAAGCATGAATTGGCACTTTCTGCTTAGCACAGTTTATAGCAACAGGAAACTGGAGAACGATTTGGAAAAAAAAAGATGAAACTCCTACAGAATTAGGAAGTCTTTTATATTGATTAATATGAAAAATCCTAAGCATCAAACCGTAAGCCAGATGATCAGAACAAGCCTGACAAAATAACCCATGCGTGATGCCCCTTTAGCAGGAAATCCATATCTAGGACAGGATGGCTATCAGCAGTGCCAAATCCCCCCACTGCCCCCAACCGTACAAAGGAATCACTATGGATTACCTCTCCAAACCCCCACACACCCCATGCTGTCTCCATCACCCTCAGTCCACATCTCTCTCATGGACTGCTTCAACTCCCAGATTCACAACATCAGACAAGCCCTGCACCCAAATGACCGCCTTCAAACTTCAAACGCAGGGTACGCATTGTGCCACATTGACTGTGACACCCTAATCGCCCTTGCAACCAAAACAAAACCAGCCCAATTCTTGGATGTTAAATTTAACTGCATCTCCAACTGAACCAGGCACTGGTTTTCCATTATTATCTCCTGCCTCTCACAATCCCTTTCAAATGTGGCTTCTGTCCCGGCCACAGCACAGATACTCCAATTGTTCACATCCTTGACAACCTCTTCAACATCACAGACAATGTATACATATCCCTTCTTCTCCTCCTCACTCTCTCCATGCCTTTCAAATCAATTAACTACACCATCCCCCTAAGCAGCTTGTGTGACAGGATGAACCTCTCAGGCCCTGTTCTCAGCTGGCTCACCACCTTCCCCACAGACATAACACACTTCATCTCTATGCTCCCTGTAGATCAAACTCCATGTCAGTCAATGAAGGGTACCATAAGGCTTTTCTCCATTTCCCTCCAATTCAACCTATATGTTTAATCCCTTGGACAAACTATCACCATACACTTCCACCAATACACAGAAAATACACTGTTCAATATCAGGATCTCCTCCACCTTCCACATCAGTGAAGACCCTAGGCGTCTACTTGGACTCCACACTATCCATGTCCAGACAGGTCAGCGCCATCACCTCCGCCTCAGAACACACTATTAAACTTATAAATGCAGTCAAACCATACTTATCCAAGCCCAACTGCCTCTCAATTGCCAGAGCCACTATTGGAGCAAAACTGGACTATTGTAATGCGCTCCTAGCAGGCCCTTCCAAACACAATCAAAACAGACTGAAAATCACGCAGAACAATGCGCTCAGAGCAGCATTAAGCCTTCCCATAAGAGAACACATCACAGGCTAGACAGGCATCCCACTGGCTCCCTGTCAAAGAACACATCAGCTTCAAAATCCTCACCCTCACCCACAAATGCCTATCATTCTCAGCTCCGGCATATCTGGAACAAACTTTATCCAAAACCACTTACTCCAGACCCACCAGAATGCATTATACCAACCTTCTGCACACTCCCCACATCAACAGATCCAAAGTGGGAGGACTAGGTTTCCCATACACAGCCACTAAACTTTGGAACGCCCCACCCACAGACAGCAGAACAGAAAACTCTTTTTATTTTCCGCAAAACACTGAAAACCCTCCTTCATCTGACCCCTTGTATGCCTGCTACCGGTCTGTATATGATTGCAAATGTTTTTATCATGTCTAACTAAGTAAAATGTCTGTAACCTGCGCCACGATGCCTCCGGGCTACTGCGCTCTCAACAAATGCACATAAATAAAATAAACAAGCTCACCCTCCCCTTACCTGTTGTCACAGCTGATCCCGCAGCCTTGCCTGCTCTGCTGTTTCTTCAATGCAGATCAGATGGAAGCATACTCTGGAACATCACAGAGTGTATTTCCAGGATGTTGGTTTACTGCACCCGTTCCCACGGAGGGCCCTACCAGAGGCTAGGTAGACAAATAGGAGCGTGCTAGATTCAACCACAGAGGGCATTGGAGTTGAAGGGGACTCTAAACTAAACACAACCATACCTATACAGTACAACAAACATACACTTCACTACACCTCAACAACAAAACAAACCACACATAGCCTTGCACAACAGCACATGAATTCCGATCGATATATCACTGCTATGCTCAGAACGGGGCAAACCAAACTGAAGCTGTCAACAGCACATCGCAGCTCTTGCGCTTCCGCCGCTCAGTCCTACTAACTCACCCCTCTTGCTTTTCAGATCTACCAGAGCACCAGGGGACCACTCGGGTGGTGATAGTGCGCAGTATAGATATCCTATAACATAACAAATGCAGGGGCATGTGCACATCAATGTACGTGCGGCCACGGCCGCTAAAGTCGGCACCAGGCAATAGGGCTCGTGAAACGTTCCACAAGTCCACTGCTCAACAAGACAATCGTCTTGAATATTCCTCTAATACTTGGATATATGCATGTTTCAAAACATCAATCACAATGAGGTAAGCAAAGATTTATATTTTTATAGCCTACTACACTTCTGATGAAGATCTCAGGCAAGGTTATTCCTGGGTCTGGAGGGGACTATAATGCATGGAGCGGACTAGAGCGCATGGAAGTGCGCGACATACATGAATTGTTTGGAATGCATGTAACGTTTGAAAGAGCATGTAAACCATCTTATCACATCACCATGCTTACTCTCCTCTTTACTTCACCATTCAACTAGAACACAGAGATACTATGACACCATTCGGTATAGCTGTTCTCATACCAGCATCTGCCTCATACTCCACATCACTCTAACTAATCACTGCTGGTTTCACACCCCCCAGCCAGGCATTCTCCTCAGGCCTAACGCAGCCAGAACCAGTCTGGATAAAACCTGCTAGAACGAACACATACCCCTGATCTTTCAACCACCACACCTACTGCTATGAAGCAGCTATTACACAAATGCCACACCAGCGCACACATATCTGGTGCTCACAAGCACCTTTGACTCTCTCTACTCTCTCCGCTGACTTGAACTTTGGTTCCCGAGGGCGTTCAACCTACCAGCGCCTTCAGACCATACCAATGGTGCATAAGGCGCTATATAAATGCAAAGTAACATAACATAACATAACACCTCAGAACTCGACACCCTCAAAAACGGTCACTCCAACATTGCCATATGGATGGCCACTTACTTCCTAAAACTGAACCCAACAAAAACATAAAACCTCCTGATTTTACCCCAGATATAAACCAGACCTCACCCAGTGGATGGAAGAACGAACCACAAATCACCTTTATGTATCCATCCAACAATAAGAAAAATCTAAGTTTCACAAGCAGTCCTCACTTTACATACACAAACTACATAGCTGTGGTCCCCAAGGCAGGCAACCTTCACCAATATCCTCTACTCAAAATAAAACACATCATTCCCTCAGTCGACATCCGCACCACAGTTCAACCACTACTCCTCTCTAAATTGCACTATGGAAATGCAAACCTCCGTGGACTCCCCCAACAACACTCTTGCCCCCTCCAAGCAATACAGAAGACAACAGCAAGGCTCATTATATGTTATGTCCATTATGTGTTATGCCCTAATGCTCACATATCACACAGGCTCCCTCCCAACTCCAATGGTTCCCCGTCTCCCAGAGAATTACCTTCAACTGGGTCTCTATATTATTTACAAAACCATCGACCTAAAAACACCCTTCCTACCTCCCAACTCAAACCCATCATCCACCATCATACACACAAACCTCAGACAAGTCCTCCAACATGTCCTGTACCTCACTGCAAATTGACTAGCACACAAAAACAGGCTTTCACTCATTGGGGCCCCAGAGCATGGAATGCTCTCCATCCCCACATCTGCACCATTCCTTCCCTGACTACCTTTCACAAAATCCTCAAAACCTACCTCTTCCCTCCAATGAATCAAGCCAAAACGATACCTCCATTTTATTTTTGTATATCTTGATTTTCCTATCCTTCTCTGAAACCTCCTTTCACCTCCTCCCATTAAACTTTGTAATGCACCATAGCTCATTCCACCCTGATGACTAGAATAATATTGATATAATTTGACATGAAATGTGAGGCGGGCATGTAATAGGTTGCTGACAAGCTGCATTTGTCTATCGGGGGTCTGTCATGTGCACGAATGCTGATGGTGGGTTCCTGCTCTTCTCAGGATTTGTGACACGTTAGTACAGGATCACACCACTGCTACCAGATTGCCACAATTGAATGTGCCACCTTTGAGATCCTGATTTGGAAATGTCTTTTTGATACCAACACCTGCCTTAAGATCATAGCGATGAGCAGGCTGTCTGGCACCTCTACCCAATTGCTGATATCGAATCACCCTCCAGATAGAAATTGTCCAGCCATCCTCATTCTTCTTGACATTTCTTCTGCTTTTGACACTGTGAACCATAGTGCTCTGCTGTGCTATGTTGAAAACTCTTTAAGCATCAAAGACAAAACCCTCAGGTGGAGCTCATCCTACTTGTGGAGGAACAGTATCAAAATGTCACCTCTAAAATTGGGACTATTTCTTTACCACGCCTTTACGCAGTAATGAAATGACATCCCCCACTACGCTGACTAATGGGAGCGGGGGTACCGGAGGATGCAGGGCACAGTGATATTTGTGATCACTGTGCCGCACCACAAAGGGTGTCAGCAATTTAATTGTCGACATTATGGGCGGTACAGTGATCACATAGATTCCTTGTGGACATAGGGGTACAGGTCAGGCTCTTGTTTCAGCCCATTATTTTTCCTCTTTAACACCTAGATGTCTCATCTTGCGCATCTCATCTCAGAGCTTATCAGCATAGGCATACCCCCATAATTCAGAGCATTACCCGTGTCAGAAGCGGCGGTAGCTCTAGGCTGTCCGTGCGGCTTGACACCTAGTAAGGTGCTTTCCTCTAACCCCTCATGTCTGCTCTATGCTCTGTGCTGTCGGCGTCTTCCATTAGCCTTACGGCGGCAAAGCCTGGGAGCACCGCAACTCCATGGACCTATCCCCTCGCTTCCCCCCGTGTACCCCCTTCATTCCATGCATACCGGTATACTAGCAGTCCTGAGGTTTGTCTGGGAGAAATGTGGAACACCTCTGTTGCGGTGTCCGCTGGGACACGATGTGGGCTGCGTGGCATGGCGCATTTTGGTGCGGTAAGAGTCCCTCAATTTGTTGTCACTGGGGTGACAGTCCTCCACGCGGGAGGGTAGCCTTTGGTCCGGTTCTGCTCCTAAACCAATTGACTATGATGGTTATGCTTCTGGCTGACTATTAATATGAGTACTAGGATGGTTGCATATAAGAAGACTGAGGTTAATTCTAACACAAAGTCGGCTATGGGGGTCCTAGCAGACTGTATGGCCCCATATCCAGTGATCAACAGGAATCGTGTATCAGAGGTCTTAACTCTTAGTGAGCGCAGGAGACTGAGTGCAAAGTAAACAGAGTAAACTCCCTGGTATAAAAATGTCTTTATCTGAAGACCCGGTTTCCCCCCATAAAGTATGTAGCTCAACTCAGGTTCGGGATAGCCCCTTTGTGAAGTCCAGCCCCATAGCCCAAATACCCCCGGCTAGCTCACAAAAAACTGGCCCCATGGACCACATAGTGCCAGTACTGACCTTAGATGCTCCACTCTCGGTAATGCCTGCGATACCTACAACCCCACTTCCCCCCTAACCGCCAAAGGAGGGTTATGGCTAATTTAGCTCAATCTTAATCCACTGCTTCACCCCTGCAGCCTCAGTTTATGGCCAACATTGCCAAAGAATTGCTCTTAAGTACTGATCCATTTGACCTTGGCTTGTTGGCTGATGCTTTGAATGATTGGACATCTAGTATACGCCCACCTAAAGTGAACACTGCCTCCCAGACTTACTTGCCTATTATGTCAGGCGTACTGCCACAGGCATCTAGAGTGAATATTGCCTGCCAAGCCCTTATCCAAAGGGAAACAATAGACCAAGCTACTCAAACTGACTCCTGTAGTAGGGAGTCTTTGGTGCTCACTAGGGCAGTCTCGGTGTGTAAAGTAAAGGCTTTCAACCCCAACATAGTTAGACTACAGGAAACCTCTCCATCGTCATTGCTACTTGAATCAAACCTTGCCCAAAAAGAGTTTAAACAACCTACAACTTTGAACACTAAATTGAAGAGGGCACTCTCATGGAATTTACAACTAAATAAATGAAAAATGCCACTAATTAAGGATACGAACACACATGACTTTGTAATGGATCAGAGACATTTCATCATAAACAACATTCGGAAAACCAAAGGAAAAGAGACTAAAGAAGCCTTGCACAACAAGGTTCTTTCCTGGTTGTGTCAGAGAACAGGTCCAGGGGTGGTCAGACGTCCTGACTTAATGATCATTCGTAGGATAGATCAGAGCGATTGGTGTTCGCAACCTAATAGTCACTGCATCATAGTGGGCTGTGGGATAAGCACCCTACCTATCTTTCTTAGACATTGTAAATATCTTCCCAAAGGTACCTCAAACTGCAACTTGATTCTTTAAATGTTACATTCTTTCCAGGGAATTCTCCCTTGTGCTCTCTCCTTTCATCTCTAATGTGTTGATGATTAATGTCTGATAGCTGATTCGGGGGAGATATTGCTGTCCCCTCCACAGTTGATTATTTTGTTCTCCATGCTTCAACCTATTCCTCATTACATGCACTTTTATGTGTTTATGTTTGTTTGTTTTGTCTGCACCATCATGCCCATGCATCTATTGTGCACATTATAAATGTAATAAAGTAAAGTAAAGATTTCTCTTACGCCTTGCTGCTTTATGAATATGATACTGAAACATCCTTCAGTAACTGACTACACCTCCACTCCTAACCACGTTGCAGCATACATTTTTCATGTTGAAGTTTGGATGTTTAAAAACAACTTGTGTCTCAATGACACTAAGAGTGAAATCCTCTATTTAGATCAACCTTTCCTCCCTTCTTGCATTTAAATTTTCCCTGCAACACTTCTATGGCACTACTCGCATTTTGGGACCTTCTGCCAGAGATATAGGGATCATCTTTTTAAGGTCACTTTATTTTCTCCAAAGATCTCTGATCTATTGAGGAAGTCTAATTTCCATCTTCATCTTGTGAAATTCTCTCGTGAGATGGAAGCGAACAGAGCATTGGTCTTCTCTAGGGTGTGTTGGGTATTTTATGTAGATTTGGGGCCTGGCAGTATTTTCTTACCGCCGAAAAATAATTTAGCAACAATCACTCCTTGTATTCAGATTGGGCCATGTACAACAATAATACAGTGGACATGCATTATTTAAGCACACAGACATGCGTGGTTGGTATTTGTGATTGGTGGTATTTTGGTGAGCATAATTCCTTTGTTTTATGTGTGGCCCCAATATCCAGAACCCCTTATTTTTGTTTAGATTGTTCGTGTAATCACTAGAGAGACCTCAGGCTTGCATTTCAGGAACACCACATTTTCATTTTTAGTGTGCCACAATGGGCAATTTCTCTCTGTCTTATCTACGGCAGCGAGCTATCATGTGGTATTTTTCACTATCTTATATACGGTAGTGAACTATGTCCCGGGCCTCCCTTTCTGCCGACTCATAGACCTCCGGCAGACTACAACACACACAGTTAGTTATAATTGCTCATACCGAATTACATTGTGCACACAGCTGCAGCCAAATCTTATGTTTAGCTACCTTGAAAATGACAATTGCACTGTCTAAACATCTCCCCACATCATCAGCACTGTATTGGTAAATATAAAACACACCACCCGTCTGCTTTCAGATATTTTTGTGTATTATAAAAGTTGCATTTAAACACGATCTCACTCTTTACAGAAATAAATTAAATAGCACAGTAACAGCATTATCTGTGATACACTGAAAAGAGAGTGGCGGAGACAATAACTCAATTTGCAACATTAAACACGTGAGTAAAGCACAGGTATCTCCTTTCCTACACTGACTGAATATTCTCGTACACACTCAGCCCCCACACCTCAGCGAGATGTGGGATGTTTTTACCCATGCATCCGAGCCCTACCTCAAAAACTGTGCAGTACTGGCATTGAAAACATCATGATGGCCAGAGCTTCCCAGAAAATGCCCAGGGAAATGCATGAAGAATAGGCTGCCACCCATTTTTGCCGATGTTATGGGCACAGAAGGGCACTGCCTAAAACCACCATTGGACTACCCACACAGTAGCCTGAAACCATTGGGAATGGCAATGCTGATTGCCAAAAGCAACCTAGAATTGTGGGGAATTCATTTTCTTAAATCCCAAAAATGGGTGCATTACCAGTACTCACCACTATCAGAAAGCCGGCGTTTTAAAACAACACCAGACTTTTTTGTGTAAAACTGAATAAATGAACCCAAAGCAGGCCAAAGAAAGACTTACTGAGAGGTGGATACAATGTAAAGTTATATTCTGAAGTGACTTGAAGGTTTATAACAAGACTGGCTGAGCTGTGGATTTCAGCAGTTTAAGTAAATTTGGACTGAAAGACACTAAAAATCTAAATGTTTAAAATAAATGAGTGACCTACTTTTGAGTGTCCCATAGGTTGCAATTGTTTAAATGTCATAGTTTTAAACTTAGAATCAGCATTCTAGCTGCATATGTAAAAATGGTTAGTTTTATTTGAATGCAGAAAACTGGGTAACTAAAAGTGACATTAGCTGGGGCCTGGCTTAAGGAACTGAATTCTGCCCACCAGCTACCCCCGACAGGAGATGAGACTTGCACAACAGCTGTGTTCCCAGGCCTAGCTGCCTTTTGCTGTTCCCACCAAAAGGGATATGACACTTCTCTGATTGAATTACCTGGGCTCTGCAGGAAATTGAACAAAGCCCTGTCCTGACTCAGGCAAATGTTTTATTGGTGGGAGTCGTAAATGTGGCTTCCTCCTGGAAGGAAAGGGGAGGAGCACTGCATGTGAGAGCAAGCTGGCTTGGCAGAACTGGAAAAACCAGAAATTCAACCTTGTGCTGGGGGGAAACCACACCCCTTTGGGGCCAGAACATAACTCTAAAAAGATGGATCATTCATAGAGCGGACTTGTGAAAATTTTATAAATGATACCATAATTCTTGTGATTTTTCTGCCCACATTTTCAGAGGTTTTTAGAACCGGTGGTATGATCGGGGGGCAAGCTAGCAGTTAAGAGGGTATTACTTAAAATGTATGCATGTTAAAAATCTGACACTTCATCAATTAATGTCCATACTCCTTGCGCACATGTGTGTAAATTTGGGTTAATGTCCGATATTGCAAAACCAGTTAAAAAGTGCAAATGTTGCCATTTCTCAATGCAAGCGCTCAGGAAGAGCAGATTTGGACAGGGTATACCTCCTCTGATATGTGATGGGTGCATGTAATTTTAAACAAATGTGTACCTGTGAAAATATGTCTTTTGGGTCAAAATATAGATTGTGTGTAATTTGACAGGGGTGGGTTCTCTGTATCATAAACAGACCTCATCATGATGACACTTCATTTCATTCCCCCAATCACGGAGAAGAGGATGAAGTGGCCACTGACAAGTGGAGAGGGGTAGGGTCTAGAAAGCTAGCCTCTCCACCCACTTTCAAAACACATAAAAGCAGACAGTCAGGACAGATAGGGACATTCAATTCCATTTGCTGCAACGCGCTCTGCCGGACCACACAACATCCAGAAGATACTAGATTCAACACTTAGACTTTAAAACTCCAAAGAACTTGATTCAGAACTCAAAGCAAGGGCCTAAACCCACAAACTGAGAATTCTGCTCAGTGGGCCTCAGCATCCAGCAAACCTAACAGCGATAGCAGCATCCAGGAGCCGTGCAGATCAGCGCTGGGTCCAGAGAAAGCTGTGCAGAAAGATCCAGAAGCAGTGCTGTACCCAGAGAAAGCAGAGCAGTATCCAGAACCAGAGGCAGAGCAGAGCTGACCCAGACCGCTGTTCGCAGAACTAGAGAGCTGACCCAGATGCTGTGCGCAGAGACCGTCCGTGACGAGTGAAGAAAACCTGACCAGATCCGTGGCGAGGCCCATTCTATTTCTAAATATATTGTGAGTACCTAGCAGAACTGTGCAGAACCAATCTCTTAGTTAAAATAATATAATTCAATCTATTTTAATCTAACCAGAACTGTCTCCTAACTGTCACCTGTCATTTGGAAAGCTGTCACCTGTCATTTTCTAGTTGCAAGCTGTAACTTGTCACTTTGAACTTTTAAAATTTCAAATCTGAAAAACGACCTTTACCATATCGCTCATATCTCCGTGACCGTTTGTCTTAGAGACTTGCAGTAACTCTGAAAGCTGGGAATCTTGGCTTTTCAACGAACCTAGAACCGCATTCCTATTCCCTATACTTTTGCCACAATCGCGAAAAACGCACTCGCTAATTTTACCACGATTTGTAAATTTCTCCACGTGTGAAAACAGCAGCTTCCTTGCTTTCATTTGCCAAAAATTCGTTTAACCTGCCAATCATTCCTAGAACATTGCTAAAGTAAGCCTGAACTAATTTAAACCAACTAATCCTCAACCTGAACCTCCTGAAGGGAATTAAAAGCATTTTCAGCATATTTCTCACTGCATTGTCACCATATTAAAAGCATTTTGAGCCTGTGTAAAACTCATATCTATTCTCCTCTAAGCTTGCTGGGAAACTGGAACTCTGTATTACATTGTGATTGTATACCTGAACTGTGTGCTCTTCCTTCCATCTCCTTACATTGTATGGGGGGGTGAATTGCCACAAAGGGAAAGTGATTACCTTGTCTTTTGTGAAACCATATCAGTTTATCTTCTAAACTGCATTTCATTCATTCAACCTTGCATTTCCTTGAACCCTATAAAGCATTCTCTACCACATTATTCTTCTGTCCCTATTTACCAGTGTGCTACCTTATCCATTTCATGTCAACTCCTTAGTGATTATAAAGAAGTGGGCTAGTGCCAGATTCTCCGTTGTTAATCTTTATCATATCAGATTAAGTGTGATATTCAATTATTAATTTATTATATAGTGTGATATATATATATATTGTTTAAATTCTCAAATAAACCTTTTAACTTGCAAAACAGAACTACTTCTTGGCTCAGTGGGGTCAGGGGGATTCCAAGAGAGGGGTGTTATATAGGGGTAGTCATCCAGAACGCATAAACTGGACATAAAGATATATTAATAAGGGTTTCCATTCAGTATCCCAGACTAGGCATTGACTTAGCTGTAGTGTTGAATTGAATCCTCTTACAAATTGGGGGCTCGTAGCCGGGGATTCCGGATTAGATCTATCACTTGTGCAGATTAATACAGTGTGCCAGCTGACCAGATACACATATCCGGTCGGATCACCACGCTGTGTTACGCTGTAAAGCACTCCGCAAAGGAACGCTCTAAGGAAAAGGTCTGTTTTGCAAAAATAAAATACAAACTTCTGTAAGTCAGGAAGGAACTCAAATTCCAGAATGACGACCTTGGTAGATATGAAAATAGCCAGAGAGCACTTCTTACATAAGCTATTTGTGAGAGGTGGGTGGACTCATCAGGACCAGACGGTCTGGTTGCAAGCAATCGCACCCCAGATCACGGAAACAGGGTCAGATATATGGAGAGACCAGGGTCCCTTACATGTGGCCCTGAGTGAACTATATATGTCCTCTAAGGCCAAGGATGAGCACAACAAGATTGCCAGGGTAGCGGCATATTTATATTTACATATGGGAGCCATGCAGGACAAATGTGCTGAAGGCCAAGATCTGGCGAGTAGGCAACTGCTGGCATTACAGAAGGCCCAATCTGATCTGGACTCTTCTGAGCAGAGGCTGCAGAGGAGCCAGGAGTCAGAAAATGATAGTAGGCAGTATATCATTAAAATAAAAGAGGACATGGATATACTGCAACAGGAAAAGGCTGACCAGGATACTAGATTTCTGGCCCTGCAGAAGGAGCACCAAGACAGTTGGACTCCTTACTGCAGAGCCAGAAAAATCTGGAGCAACAATTAGACTTTAACAGGGCATGCACGGAGCAGGTAGCCACCCTGCAAAGTCATCTAGATAGAGTGAAGGCAGAGAGCAACAAACTGATTTTGAAAGACCTGGATACCCAGGCAGAGTTTGATGAAGAACGCCAGAAAGCTGGTGCCTTTCAAAGGCAGAGGGACGACCTGGCGGCACAAATGCAGACTCTTAGTCAGGAAAGAGAAGCCTTAGGCCAGGAAGTCTGCCATTTAAAAAGAAAAACAGAAGAAAATCACTTGGCCCACCAGGGGCTGGGTGACCTCCAAAAAGAACACCAGAACTTGTTAGAACACACCAGGAGGGTGGAGGATGCTCTGGCAAGAAAGGAGCAGGCCAATAGGGACACAGCTCAGGAGGTAACCCTCCTGCAGCAAAGACTGGCCCAGTGCTCCAGGACCAATCAGGAGGCACAGAGAGAGAATGAGGCTCTCTGCCAGCACAATGATAGACTCCAACAACAGGTAGCGATGCAGGAGAGACTGATAGAGTCTAGTAAGGCCTTAACTGAGGAACTGAAGGCGCAGGCTCTTGCATTGCAACAGGGAGCAGGGGCGGATAGAGATGAGGTTCGCTGGGAAAGAGAAACTCCTGAGCATAACCCCAGGAGCCCTAGTACCAGAGGCCTTTATCTCTCTCAGTCCCTGGACTCTGCCACCCCCATGTCCCCTGGCGCACATGAGCACAGGGCCACAGGAATGGCAGATTACTATCCAGCGAGAAGCATGGGGCTCATAGGCCAGTACCACCCAGGAATGGAGGGGCGGGCATCCGGGTATGGGCACCCAAGCACAGTGCAATTTGATGGGGAACCCCAGGAGAGTAGGCCCATTAAGGGCATCCTGAAAACCTCTGCCCAGTTAGGTCAGTGGGGGGGTACCCATCAAATACTGGCAGCAAGGAGGGATCTGAAGACTCCTCTGAGCGGTACAGGACACAGGAGACCAGGTCCCCACATTCTGCCAGCCATTCCCAGGCTCGCAGAATCCGGGAAAACCTGGAAGAACAGACGGGAACCTCTGGGAGCAGTGCCTCTGAGTCAGAAGATGAATGGACCAGGGTTACCCGGACCAAAAGGGCCAATAAGACAAAAAGGGCCTTGCTTAAGGACCCCTTAAAGCAGATTAAGGCAATCAGGAGCGTCATAACGCCTTATCATAAGAACGCCAAGTATTCTGTTTGGGAGCACTTAGAGTTGTTTGAGCAAATGATGGAGACTTTCCATTTGAAGGACAGCCAAAGCTGTATTCAATATGTAAAGTGGACCTTCTCCCCGGAATACTCCAGTTTCTTTGCGGGGCTGGAGGACCAAAATCATTTAAGATGGTCCACCTATAAGGCGGCCATCTTGAAACATTTTTCTACTCATAGAAATCCTCAAGAGGCTCGCAAGGCAGCCTACAATTTACAACAATGTGGGGAGGATCAGGCCCCACAAGAATTTGTGCAGGAGTTAAAGCGTGCTTTTGCACAGACCACAAGAACGGTGCGCACGGATAGCAGAGAATTTATTAATACGTTTTTCCATGCCTTGCCCAAATACATAATGACCCAGCTCGTGAGGGATTTTCACGAGAAAAGATCTTTAGACTGGGCCATTGAACAGGCGACCCGGATCTATGAGGTGCAGAAGCCAATAGAAAATAAAAATCATGCGCCCAAAAACCCCAAAGCCAACAACAATCCTGCTGCTGCCAAGGTGGCAGAGGTAAAGGTCACCCCCGTTTTAGATTTGGAGATGGGGGGGCCTAAAAACCTACCTGCACCTAATAATGCTAGGCCCAGAAGGTCCTCGGGCCAGTCACAGACAGGGAGCCAGTGAGGCAGCCCCACAAATGGGGTCCCTCGCTCTCCTGATTATGTAAGCCCCCGTTACAAGGGAAACAGACCCATCCTGGGTTATGTGTGGACTCCTCCAGCCCAAGGGGGGGGATCCAGCCAAGCACCTAACCCAGAGAACTTCCCTCCCAACTTCTCACAGGAGGGCAGAAACTCACCAAACCCTGGGCAGAACTTCTTCCCCAGGTATCCACCCAACTTCCAGCCCCAAAATCCTCCACCCTTCTTTCCCCAATTCCCTGAGCCCAGACAACCGAATCCGGGAGAGGGGAGGCCAAGGGTGGAGGGGTATCCAAATCTTCCCAACCAGGGGTACTACCAAAGAAGGGATAGCTACCCTTCCCGGGATCAGCCCAGGGGAGAAAACAGGGCCCCGTATCAGCCTGAGCGGGTTTCCCAGTTAGAGCGCCAGGTTCAAAACATGGCGCGGGATCTGGGTCACATACTGAGGGCTCAGCAGAACCCTCAGATCGGCATGCCGGCGCAGAACGCACCCAACTCTGGACCAGGTGCTCCAGAACAATGACGGGGGCAGCACCCCGATAACTCACCGGTTCCCAGGGAGGAGGCACAAAGGGAAGGGGGGTGTAAAGCCTTGGAGGAAGCTTCCTTCCTCACTTGTAAACAGCCCCTGGAAACCCAGAACCGGAAACAAAATCTCTTGCCCCTGAAAGTCTGCCTCCTTAGGAGCAGAGGGGGGGTAGGAGAAACAAAAGACCCAAACAGACTCAGTTTGAGGAGGAGGTACAGATCTTCCAATTTGAGGGAGAGGGATCCTCAGAGGATCCTGGGAAAAGGATCTTCTCCTCAGAGAGGGGGGAACTCCTCCCAAAGAAAAATGGGTCCCTAGGGATGCAAATCCAGACTGGGGAGATGTGGAGACTGAGCTACCGCCGCCCACCATCTCATCCCAGAACCAACAGCAAGAAAATCCCCTGGTTCAAACCCATCCTGGTGACTGCCTCCAAAAAGGGGGGGGGCGGCCCGGAACCGGAGCCAGGGGAACCCACAATGGCTCTGATCTCCAGTTGCCAATTTTTTCTTTCAGATTCCCAAGGCTCTCCACAGAATTCTGCCCAAATCTCTTCGCTAGCGATGTCCAAAACCAGAAAGTTAGCCCACCAGTTGTCCAAAAATGTGCATTATCTGTGCCCCCTTGAGGAGAAGGAGGGAAGATACTATGCCCCGGTACAAGTACAGGGGCAGGGTACAATTTTGGCACTGGTGGACAGTGGATCCCAAGCTACCCTTCTGTCCAAAAGGGCCTTTGATGAACTAAATGCAGGAAGGGGGGAGAATTACCGAATTCCTCTCACCTCTCTTCCTGGACAACTGCAGAACTTTGACGGGAAGGAAATTCCCGTTGAGGGGACTGCAGACTTGGACATTAAAATTGGGCGACACAAGGTGAAACACCCGGACATAGTAGTGACTCCAGAGGGCACCCCTTGTTTACTAGGGAATGACCTCCTGAGAAGGTTGTCACCCCTAATAGATTGTGTAAACAAGGTCCTCTGGACCCAGACTAGCCGACCCATAAAATTAAAACAGCTTGTCAACCATGTTAGTTTAAACGGCACATGCCACATGGTTGAACAGAAATCTGACCAAGTAGAATTTCACTTCCAGAATAGCCAAATTCCAGACGTGACAGTAATAGCAGTAGGACAACAGACTGGTGATGGAGGGTCCTCTCTATTTCTGAAAATCAACCTTCCTTCCAGTCTAAAGTGGTTTTCCACGCTGGAAGGAAACACTCTGAAATTCTATACTAATCCACAATCAGAAACTCCCACTCCTATAGTCCAGAAAGATGTGAAAGCAGCTCAGAGCCTGGCTGATATTCAGCAAATTGGAGAGCAGTTGTTCATCCCTGTTCAGTTAAATGACGGGAAGGACTCTGTTCTCGCCCGAGTGTGTGTGAGCAACGGTAAGAGCTTCATCAGCGAAGCCATGTTCTGCCAACTCCCAAAAGATCCAGCCATTCCCACATTCAAACTGATAGACAAATGGGAAATGAACCTGGAAGCGCCTAATTCCAAACATCTCCTGCCAAGCAGGTGTATGCTCAAAATCTCCATTGGCAACAAGAGCATAGTCCACAATTGTTGGGTCGTGCGAGACGTCACTGCCGCTTTTTACTTAGGCAGTGACATTCTCAATCGCTTTGCCATTAGTTTGGACCTAATAAACTTCAAAGCTTGGTCCCGATTAGCGGATAATCCCATGGGCTTTGATGATCCAGAAAAAGCATTTAGGTCAGCTCAATTGCTACCTTATGCAGTTGAAATTCAGATCAAAGAGGAAGTCACCATCCCAGAAAGGACCCGACAATTCTCCCTGGAAGTGAAAGCTAAAAGAGGACAATATTTGCAAAACCCTGATGCTTACATACATCTAAATGCTTCTCTCCAACAGCAAGGGTTGGGGGTAAACCCAACTCCATTAGTCAACATAGAACATGACACCATTCTAATAGAGGTGGATAACAGCGACTTAAAGAGTATTACTCTAGCCACAGGCACCATTATTGGAATGGCGGTTGATGTAGACATTTTTCCATCGATTTAGGAAATGAACTGTTAGGACCAATCCCCAAGGACTGTTTTGACAGTGACAGTGAGGACAATACAACACCAGACAGGATTTGTACCCGACATGGGGGGAACTTCCTGGTGTACACTTCCTGCCCCTATGGTAAGGAAGATGTGACTTGTGACTTCAGGAGGGAGCTCAACAAACGGGTCCATACTTCCCGATGGCTTCTGCCCTACTTTGACCAAGGGCTGGCCCAGATCCAGGGGTCACAGGTATTCACTGCAATAGACCTGACCAATGGATACTGGACCGTGCCTGTCAGTAGGGAGGACCAATACAAACTGGCTTTTACCTTTGGGGGCCAGCAGTACACATGGACCCGGACTCCCTTTGGATACCTCAACTCCGGCAATGAATTCAACATTTTCCTACACAAGGCCATGCCCGACCTGGGTGCAAGGGGTAACCTGGCTTATGTATATGATGTCCTCATCAAAAGTTCATCTGTGGAGGAACAAATAGCGGAGATCCGTTATGTTCTGACCCAGTTGAGGGCCGCCGGAGCAAAACTTTCCTTTCAGAAAGCACAGTGGTGTAGAACCCGTGTTAATTTCTTGGGGCATGAGATTACTCCTCAGGGTCTCTGTCCCCAGGAAAAGAAAGTGGAAGCACTTCAGAAACTGAAAGACCCCGCAACTCTGCGGGAACTAAGGAGCCTCCTTGGACTGACTAATTACAGCAGAAAGTTCATTGAGGGCTACGCAGAGATCACCAGACCCCTGATTCATCTCCTGAAGGGGGGGTCAAGTGGGAATGGGGTCCAGAACAAGCCGAGGCAGTAAAACAACTCAAAAGAAGCCTCTCAAAAGTGCCTTGCCTAGCTTACCCTGTCAGAAACAAGGAGTTCTTCCTGGAGACGGGGTTCTCTAATACGTGCTTGACGGCAGTATTATACCAAAAGCATGACAAGGTCAATAAAGTAATCTCCTATGCGAGCAAAACTTTATCCTCTGTGGAGGAAAAATTCAACGATTGTGAGAAGGCACTCCTGGCAACGGTGTGGGCATTGAAGAATTACCGCCCGTTTATCCAGGGGGAACACATCATAGTGGAGACTCCACACCAGCCTCTGCAATATCTCCAAAGTGACAGAATCCGGGCCGGAAATGTGAGTAATTCCCGAATTACTTCCTGGATTCTGTTAATGCAAGGCTTTCCTGTGGAGGTCAGATATGTCCAAAACAAGAAGAGTCCTCTCGCGCAAGGTCTGGCTGACTTGCATGATTGTGCCAGAGAAAACTGTCTCGAGGACGAAAGTCTAAAAATAAAGGACAACATGGAGGCATACCTTAATTCCCCCCACAAAGTCTTTGAAGAAGACAAGTGTGAGGGAATGCCCACTGTATATGTGGATGGATGCTCTTACCATGTTCACAACGACGGGGAGAAAGAACTGGTGGCCGGCATAGGGAATGCATGGGTGAATGAGTCCCTAGAACCCTCCGCTGGATACAAAATTGGTCCCCGAAGTAGTCAGGTGGAAGAATTGATGGCTGTGCATCAGGCCATCCTCACTGCTGTCCAGCATCAACTCCACGAACTGGTCATAATCACAGATTCGGATTATGTACGGAACGGGTTCGTGGAGCACCTGGTTAATTGGAAAACAGAGGCATGTTATGTTCTAACAACAAACCCCTGAAACATGGGAAGCTAATCCAAAACATTCATGATCTGGTCACATCGAATGGGATGACCATCTACTGGAAAAAGATCAAGGGTCATTACAAAGTAGAGGGACCAGACAAAACTGGAAATGACTTAGCTGATCAGCTGGCCAAAACCGGGGCCATCCAAGGGGATCTAATAGAAATAGAGTCCCTGTTGGGAGAAATCCAGGTCACTGCTATCACTAAGTCCCAGACAAATGCTCACAATGATCTGTCAACTGCCCAATGGAGCAAGGAGACCCCTGATGTTGATTTGATTACCGCTCAGAAGGGGGATCCAATTATTGATAAGTTTTACCAACACCTTGAGGACCCTGAGAACTTTCCCCTGACGGATACCGATTATATTGGGAAAGAGGACCTAAGAGTGTTGATGAAATGTCCAAAAATGTTCCGAATCCAAGACGGTTTGCTGGTAAGGAAATCCAAAGCTGGCCACGATCAGTGGGTGGTTCCTACCTCATTCCGAAGCCTGATGTTAAGTCACGGCCATGATGCGGCCACCGCCGGTCATAGGGGGTTTCACACAACACTGGAAATCTTAAGAGAGGTTGCATACTGGCCACACATGGGGCAGGACCTTGACCAATACTTGAAGGGGTGTCTTGTGTGTGCGCAATTTCAGCCGACGTCCCTCACACACCGCGCGCCTCTCCAAAAGCGGGGGATGACACTGCCATGGTCAGATTTGCACATCGACTTTGTAGGCCCTATGATTCGCTCGTCTAGAGGAAACAAGTACATGTTGACCGTTACATGCTTGTTTACCAAGTGGGTGGAAGGTCTCCCAGCCCCAAGCCCCCCAGCCCCAAATTGCAAGGCAGAAACTGCAGCTGCCCTGATGATTAACCACATCTTTTCCCGTTTCGGTCTACCTCAAAGGATTGAGTCAGACAGGGGTAGCCACTTCACCAGTGAAGTAATGACAAAGATGTGGGAGATACTGGGGGTCAAAAGGAAGTTGCATATTGCTTACCGGCCAGCTTCTTCTGGGGCAGTAGAGAGATATATCAGAACCATAGAAGTTTGTGGCAGCTTCTGGGCCAAGTTGGGATATCCGATTACCTCTGGTCCTAATGGCCATCAGATCTACCCCTTCATCTGCAACCAAAATGTCACCATTTGAGTTGATGACTGGGCGCAAGATGGTGCTTCCTCAGCATTTGCTCTACAGGACCCAAGAGCAGACACTAATAAATGCCTCCACAACTCATGAGTATGTGGAGAATTTAAGGAAACACCTTCAACATGCTTTTGCTTATGCTCAGCGGAATCTAGAAAGATCAGCTGATAGCATGAAGACCCACTATGACCTGAAGACTTCCAGGAATGAATATCAGGTGGGGGACCGGGTCTATCTATACAATTTCCAAAGGAACCAGGCCAAACAGCGAAAATGTTTGCCTACATGGAAGGGACCCTTTGAGATTATAGACAAGATCTCCCCTGTGGCCTACAAGATCCGCATCCCCAAAGGCGGTTTGGCAGAGGGGGAAGACAAGTGGGTCCACATTAACCAGTTGAAGTGTTGCCATCCCAGGCACACTCTGCAACAACTGGAGGAATCCTCTGGAATCCTAGAGGGTGCTGTCTCAGATTAATTCAGTTCTAACTTAAAATATCCTACATATCGCCTATCAAATTCTGAGTTTCTCAATGTTGGTGTTTTGGTTTTTGAATGCAAAAAGAAATGTGCATGTTCATATGTTTTGACTATAAATTTATATGCCACCCCACTATATCAATGGTGGGGGAGAAATGTCCATGAATAGGTATTGCCGCTCTTCCTTTGTCGTCCTAGGAGAAAGAAAACCTGGAGACGGGCCAAGCAGGACGATCCGGAGACCGGGAGCAGAGACGCAAGGGGCCCAGTGTACCGCCCAATACTCCCATCAGGACCGGCGAGGAGAACCGATCGATCCGACCGGATGGAGGAAAAGATGCTGAACTGTGCCATCTATTGGAAGAAGATGAGGAAACATCCCAGGTCTTGCGAGTTCCATCAGTGAAACAGAATGGCCATCGCAAGAGGGGGGCTTGTGGGATGTTTTTACCCATGCATCCAAGCCCTACCTCAAAAACTGTGCAGTACTGGCATTGAAAACATCATGATGGCCAGAGCTTCCCAGAAAATGCCCAGGGAAATGCATGAAGAATAGGCTGCCACCCATTTTTGCCGATGTTATGGGCACAGAAGGGCACTGCCTAAAACCACCATTGCACTACCCACACAGTAGCCTGAAACCATTGGGAATGGCAATGCTGATTGCCAAAAGCAACCTAGAATTGTGGGGAATTCATTTTCTTAAATCCCAAAAATGGGTGCATTACCAGTACTCACCACTATCAGAAAGCCGGCGTTTTTAAAACAACACCAGACTTTTTTGTGTAAAACTGAATAAATGAACCCAACGCAGGCCAAAGAAAGACTTACTGAGAGGTGGATACAATGTAAAGTTATATTCTGAAGTGACTTGAAGGTTTATAACAAGACTGGCTGAGCTGTGGATTTCAGCAGTTTAAGTAAATTTGGACTGAAAGACACTAAAAATCTAAATGTTTAAAATAAATGAGTGACCTACTTTTGAGTGTCCCATAGGTTGCAATTGTTTAAATGTCATAGTTTTAAACTTAGAATCAGCATTCTAGCTGCATATGTAAAAATGGTTAGTTTTATTTGAATGCAGAAAACTGGGTAACTAAAAGTGACATTAGCTGGGGGCTGGCTTAAGGAACTGAATTCTGCCCACCAGCTACCCCCGACAGGAGATGAGACTTGCACAACAGCTGTGTTCCCAGGCCTAGCTGCCTTTTGCTGTTCCCACCAAAAGGGATATGACACTTCTCTGATTGAATTACCTGGGCTCTGCAGGAAATTGAACAAAGCCCTGTCCTGACTCAGGCAAATGTTTTATTGGTGGGAGTCGTAAATGTGGCTTCCTCCTGGAAGGAAGGGGAGGAGCACTGCATGAGAGAGGCTTGGCAGAACTGGAAAAAACAGAAATTCAACCTTGTGCTGCGGGGAAACCACACCCCTTTGGGGCCAGAACATAACTCTAAAAAGATGGATCATTCATCGAGCGGACGTGTGAAAATTTTATAAATGATACCATAATTCTTGTGATTTTTCTGCCCACATTTGAAGAGGTTTTTAGAACCGGTGGTATGATCTGGGGGCAAGCTAGCAGTTAAGAGGGTATTACTTAAAATGTATGCATGTTAAAAATCTGACACTTCATCAATTAATGTCCATACTCCTTGCGCACATGTGTGTAAATTTGGGTTAATGTCCGATATTGCAAAACCAGTTAAAAAATGCAAATGTTGCCATTTCTCAATGCAAGCTCTCAGGAAGAGCAGATTTGGACAGGGTATACCTCCTGTGATATGTGATGGGTGCATGTAATTTTAAACAAATGTGTACCTGTGCAAATATGTCTTTTGGGTCAAAATATAGATTGTGTGTAATTTGACAGGGGTGGGTTCTCTGTATCATAAACAGACCTCATCATGATGACACTTCATTTCATTCCCCCAATCAAGGGGAAGAGGATGAAGTGGCCAATGACAAGTGGAGAGGGGTAGGGTCTAGAAAGCTAGCCTCTCCATCCACTTTCAAAACACATAAAAGCAGACAGTCAGGAAAGATAGGGACATTCAATTCCATTTGCTGCAACGCGCTCTGCCGGACCACACAACATCCAGATGATACTAGATTCAACACTTAGACTTTAAAACTCCAAAGAACTTGATTCAGAACTCAAAGCAAGGGCCTAAACCCACAAACTGAGAACTCTTCTCAGTGGGCCTCAGCATCCAGCAAACCTAACAGCGATAGCAGCATCCAGGAGCCATGCAGATCAGCGCTGGGTCCAGAGAAAGCTGTGCAGAAAGATCCAGAAGCAGTGCTGTACCCAGAGAAAGCAGAGCAGTATCCAGAACCAGAGGCAGAGCAGAGCTGACCCAGACCGCTGTTCGCAGAACTAGAGAGCTGACCCAGACGCTGTGTGCAGAGACCATCCGTGGCGAGTGAAGAAAACCTGACCAGATCCGTGGCGAGGCCCATTCTATTTCTAAATATATTGTGAGTACCTAGCAGAACTGTGCAGAACCAATCTCTTAGTTAAAATAATATAATTCAATCTATTTTAATCTAACCAGAACTGTCTCCTGTCACCTGTCATTTGCAAAGCTGTTACCTGTCATTTTCTAGTTGCAAGCTGTAACTTGTCACTTTGAACTTTTAAAATTTCAAATCTGAAAAACGACCTTTACCATATCGCTCATATCTCAGTGACCGTTTGTCTTAGAGACTTGCAGTAACTTTCCTCTGAAGGCTGGGAATCTTGGCTTGTCAACGAACCTAGAACCGCATTCCTATTCCCTATACTTTTGCCGCTATCGCGAAAAACGCACTTGCAAATTTTACCGCGATTTGCAAATTTCCCCACGTGTGAAAACAGCAGCTTCCTTGCTTTCATTTGCCAAAAATTCGTTTAACCTGCCAATCATTCCTAGAACATTGCTAAAGTAAGCCTGAACTAATTTAAACCAACTAATCCTCAACCTGAACCTCCTGAAGGGAATTAAAAGCATTTTCAGCATATTTCTCACTGCATTGTCACCATATTAAAAGCATTTTGAGCCTGTGTAAAACTCATATCTATTCTCCTCTAAGCTTGCTGGGAAACTGGAACTCTGTATTACATTGTGATTGTATACCTGAACTGTGTGCTCTTCCTTTCATCTCCTTACATTGCATAGGGGGGGGTGAATTGCCACAAAGGGAAAGTGATTACCTTGTCTTTTGTGAAACCATATCAGTTTATCTTCTATGCTGCATTTCATTCATTCAACCTTGCATTTCCTTGAACCCTGTAAAGCATTCTCTACCACATTATTCTCCTGTCCCTATTTACCAGTGTGCTACCTTATCCATTTCATGTCAACTCCTTAGTGATTATAAAGAAGTGGGCTAGTGCCAGATTCTCTGTTGTTAATCTTTATCATATCAGATTAAGTGTGATATTCAATTATTAATTTATTATAAAGTGTGATATATATATATATATTGTTTAAATTCTCAAATAAACCTTTTAACTCGCAAAACAGAACTACTTCTTGGCTCAGTGGGGTCAGGGGGATTCCAAGAGAGGGGTGTTATATAGGGGTAGTCATCCAGAACGCATGAACTGGACATAAAGATATATCAATAAGGGTTTCCATTCAGTATCCCAGACTAGACATTGACTTAGCTGTAGTGTTGAATTGAATCCTCTTACAGAGATAATTAACAGGCTTATTCAGCATGTAACTTCTTTGGCTGTTCGCCTTCTGGAGGGGTTCACCCAGCAAGGACAAGCATCTGCTGTCACTCGAACTGGGACTTGTTGACTGGAAAAGCCAGTCTCTGCAACCAAGTTGAATCTGCTTTAGGAATCAGGCATCCCCAGCTGTCAACCCCGTCCTTCTTCGAGCTGTGTCAAGATGTCTCTGCCTTTCTTCCCCCAGATTCTGCAGCAAAGCACTAGTCACAGCCTCTAACATGATGCTTGATGTGACGTGCTCCAATCAGAATCAATCATGTTCTATCCTCCTACTTTTAACAATGGTTCTTCTTGTACAGTTGCAACTGTAACAAGCTGATTTCCTGCTTATTCAAAGTCTTTGCTTCCTGCAGTTACTGTGGACAGAGCACAGAAAGGCAAAGAAAAAATAAAAAAACTTGAATGTGTGTTTAAAACTGGTTTTCAGAGTCTGCCTCTTTTTGCAGTGAAGACACATTCTTTTATTAATGAGTTATAATTATTAGTCTTGTTACTGAGATTAGTTTGTTAATTACCAAATGTGTCTCTTGCAACATAGGCACTTCAGGTGAGAAATGGTGTGCATTTTGAAGGTACATATGTGTGCTTTTAACTGTGAAAAATATATTTGCATTTTATATGTAAAAATCGTTTTTGACTGAATAATCTGCCCTTACTTATATGTCCATGTTACACTGGCAACACATAGCTTGAAACAACTGCATCATAGCAATGCACCAAACCCATGCAGTGGCGCCGCATAAAAATGCTCAATAACACATGTCTTGCTGTACCACATTATATCAATGCACCAAACCCATGCAGTGGCGCTGCACTTCAAAAAAAGAAAAAACACATGCTATACATTGATCCTGTGCAGTGGTGCTGTACTCTGTGTGCTCCCAAAACACACTAAACACTCCTACAGGTGCACTATTGTAATGACCTTTACCCTGGCCTCACCCAGTCCCTAGTCCTTCTGCTACAAGTCATCCAAAACAAAGCAGCTTGGATTCTCCTCAGGCCCGGTGTCCACACCACCCCCACCACGAAGTCCCTCCACTCACTCCCAATTGATAATTAGATGAAATGCTGCTCTACCAGACCCTTAGGTTCAGCTTCTCTCAGGTCTCTAATTGTCTTGCTGTCTAAGAGGAAAAGGTTATGGACAGGCTGGAGATTGTCCTTGGAACACTCTATCATCTTCCCTCCGAGATTAAACAATAGCTACTCCACTTCAGAAAATGACTCATTATGGAGAATTTTGAACTGCAGGATTGGGGTTTGCACCCCTCCTTCCTGACATGTCTGTGGCTCGCTCGCCGGCCAGCTTTAAATCAAGCGGATCTACTAGGGGTTGGGCTAAGCACCTTGCTCTTTGCCAGCACCATTGGGACCCTCCACTTCCATATCATGTTCCCTCACTGTGGCTTGCAGAGTATTGATGTTGAGATTCTGACAATGTACTCTCCTGGGCATGCCAACTCACATGTTCTGTCCTTTGGTATCTGTGCCTATGCTCTTCTATGGTTCCCTTTTGGATGTCTGTGTGTTCCTGCATGTACTCCTATTTGCACTCATCCCTGCACTGATTGTAGTCTGGCTTTATTTTGTGCTTTGTCCATGGTCGCTGTATCCATGCCCTCTGATACCCTTATGTCCATGTAATCCCATAGACAAGGTGTGACCTTGATGTTTGTTTACATTTTCAATTCCTAAAGAAAGCAGCGTTTTTTATTTTTTTTATTTTTGTATTGATTTAACACAACCATACAGTGAGTCTTAACTTCTACAAATCAATTTCACTCCAACATCTTAACGTTGGGGGCAGGAAAGGAGCATACGATAATATTGACATTTATTGACATTTCCACTGTGCCCTCCTTCCCCTGTTTCAAAGAGCATACGGTGTAGTGCCTGCATAAGGTGTTAAACAAATGGATTCCATGGATTCCTATGGAATCCACCTTTTTTTAGAACCTAATAAAAGCAAATGGATGTCATAGGGAACAATAGTAAATGGTCCCTGCAAAGCGCAATTTGCAAGTAATATTTATATTTTTTCAAAGTGGAGAGAGTACAATTGAAATTAAGCCGATTTCAGCAGGTTATACTTTTGACTTTTGAGCTCTATGTTGTAAATGTTTAATATTGCATGCAGGGGGCCCAAAAGCACGTACGTGCTGACGTTGATGGCCCACTGGGTGCAATTAAATATTTGTGTTATTTTTGTGCTTGTATGCCTTCATTTTGCGTTACACCCATTATTCAATGACCCACTAAATATATTGTGCTGTGGGTCCACGGCAGGCAAATTTAAAGATTCACCAATTGGAGTGAAAATGTGAAGGGTGGTAACAGGCGAACTCACTGTACTCCTGGCTTTCATTGTCCGTTTTGTGAATAAATGAATCCCACTTACTAGTTATGGTTTACAAGCATCCTTTATTGATAAATTGCTATGGAATCTGCCTGCTTTTTCGCAGGTACTAAATCCAGGCGGATTCCATAGGAATCCATTTGTTTTGCTTGAAGATCTCATACAGGTGTAAAGTGAAGTGCATTGACAAGACGGAGGAGCAGCTCGGAGAAGCTCTTAAGTCTGCTCTGTGCTGCTCCTCCGCATTGCTGCTGTAGGACTATGGAGCAGAGTGGGAAATGGTTGCATACAAGCATCATGCCTCAGGCTTTCATTTCCCACCCTGTCCCAGTTAACAAATGGGAACACTATGGAAAACACTGGACTCTTCCATGAGGTGTCAAGAGAATCACAATAGGGAAAGATGCAAAGACATAGCCATCTTCGTGACGCCAAGAGGAACTCAACGTACAAGCAGATAGCTTTTCTCCGCCTGTACGTCGGTTTTAGGCCAGTTTTTTAGGGGCATCAAAATTAGGGAAAAGAAATGGCATCTGGCACGCTTTGGCATCGTTCCTGGATGGGTTGAAAGTGTGCACTTAAGCAGTGTAAAGACGAAAGATGTGGTTTATTAAACGAAGAAAGAAAGAAAGAAAGAAAGAAAGAAAGAAAGAAAGAAAGAAAGAAAGAAAGAAAGAAAGAAAGAAAGAAAGAAAGAAAGAAAGAAAGAAAGAAAGAAAGAAAGAAAGAAAGAAAGAAAGACAAAATTACCCAATGCATATGCGTTCCCTTTAAATACTAGTGGTTTCATCTGAAGCACAACAGAGATTGACTCAGCCCACTATCTTAATCAGAAGAAAACATTTGAAATATGATCGTGTCTCTGCTATGTAACTGTTTACATGCATAGGCCGAGTTTGTGTTCTGTCTATGCCAGAAACTGCCAGAAACTAATTTTCCTATGAAAACGAAAGTCACTTTTTTAACAGCTCCTTAACTATCAACTATTTCTCAGTGTTTCTCATCAGGGAAACCACGTTCTGCCATTTAACTGCACTTTCTATCACCGTGGGCGTCACAGGAGTCCTCACAGTAAACGGTTTGCCATCCAGATACATTCTAAGTGCTACTACCAGAATCATTCTAAGAGTAATCATTACAAATAAAAACTCTCCCAGATGGCAAAGTCATATACAGCAGCTTCACTTAAATGTGCTCTCTGTTTCTTGTCCTTAAGCCAGAAATGTGATTACCAATTGAAATTGGAGCGTCCTGCTGGACGGCGTGATCGCTTTCCAGGGCCCTGACTGCGACCGGCCTGCTGTTATTCCAGGGCTGCTCGTAATAATCGGCTGGCGCCCTAGAGAACGCTGACCCAGTTCAGCGCCGAATAATTAGCCTTTCAGGCACTTCTGTGTTCTCATTACAATTTAATAAATGTGCAAGGTGACATTTATTAACTTAGGACAGAACATTAGCATACATGAAGTTCGCTGGTTTTTAAAAGTCCTTTTTAGAAACTTCAGATATACAATGCATGTATTAAATTTGTTTTTCCAGACTCGTGGATTTGTAGCCAAGGGCATTAGAAGTTCAATTGCATGTAAAACAAATGTGCAAATATTTCAGGCTGCTTCATAGCCCGGATTTGCAGACCTCCGACATGTTAAGTTCGAAACGCCCACCCTTCTCTCCGTTGCCAGAATAATTGCTTCAAGTCACATTGCAGTCCATTATGAACATGTGTCGCCACTATTCATATTGTAGAAGGGGTGGGTCAAAAGGCTCAATTTTATTCCAAGGAATTGTTTTTACATTTTTGGCAAAATCGGCCACTTTTTGCCCATGGACTTAAATCAGACATTTTGGGCGGTTTCTTTCCGTGAAATGTCTACTTTTTCTATTTTTGCTTAAGGCGATGAAGTATTTCAGTATATCAGGCCGTCTCTTACTTGGACAAAATGTCGAACTAACTACTTTTTAAATGCATACTTTTTTGTGATTCACAAACAAGGTAAATATTATGTTTCCATGTAAGTCTGTTTTTCTGTTGCATAATGAAAGTTTGGAATGCATAACATGCACTACTGTAAGGAGTCATGTCTTTATTACAGTACAAGTCAAATGATTACATTCTTTAAGGATATAGCTTAGCAATGCAGACTTAATGGTGTGTGAAGGGAACAGGCAAAGAGTGGGAATGAGTATGAGGATGTACACACACAAGAGTAAATGCCTCACAAAATGTGATGAGTCTCAAATCAACAGTAGGTTATTTGCTCCTGAGGTCCAACTTGGCATAGGTATGGAATGCTACTTGGTATGGAATGATACTTTCTCCCCTCTGTCCACCTGCTTGCATGTATGATGAGTGCCTGAGCGGAGCGGTGATGTCATGAATGGAGTGTGTGGGCATGATTGTGTGGAATGCTGTGTGGTGAGTGTTCTACCCAGGGACAGTTTCGATGATGTAGCCTGGGTGGTTGGAGCCAGTGGGCTTCGCTCTGATCCTGTATTTTATGAAACCCTTGATGTAACGTGATTAAAGCAACTAATGAACATTCCTGGCATCCAGTGTATCCTTTACCTGCAGACCCCACTTAGGGTCACAACCTAATTGGCGATGGGGTGGTCTTCAAGAACCCTGGATAAAAGGTACCTGTGTGTTTGGGGCCAGAGGGAGTGAAGAGAAAGAAAAAGGGAGACTGACTAAGCATAAAAGAGACTGCTGAGGGGGGTGCAGCGCAGGATCAAGAGACACTGAAAAAAGGGGAGGGAGCCCACTGCCCCCCATGATGAGTCCCACCATCCAGAGGCGAGGAGGGTGCTTTCTGTGACTCCCAGAGGGAGGCATAGTGAGAAGGATATGGTACCCTGGGAGAAACAGAGTGGAGCAGAGAGAAGCTCCTATTGTTGTGAGAGATAGAGAGAGAGAGAGAGAGAGAGAGAGAGAGAGAGAGAGAGAGAGAGAGAGAGAGGCTCAATGGACCCTGTCCTAGTAGAGACTGGCGGCAGAGCCTGTAATGGAGTCAAGCACTTTGGGGATGCCAGTGCCTATAGAAGCGCCAAGGAGTTTGTTTTGTAAATTGTTTGCCAGTCTAGGAGTGCTAAGGTGCTTTAAGGCCATGAGTGACCTTTAAAAAAACCTCCAGAGAGTTTGATGATGGCCTCGGCTGCTCTGTTGATTAAGAGCGTCACAATTGTGGAGTGTGAAACAAAAGAAATGCAAGGACAAAACCGTTTGAGTTTCGTGAACCATGGGGGGAGCTGGCCATGGTGATGGTTGGTGGCTGGAGCTCTTGCTTACCTCAGGACTGGTGCCCTAATGGTGACGTCATCTGGTGAGCAGGGGGAGCTGGTGATAGGATGGAATGCGAAGAGCGAGCGAGGCTTACGTGACTGTTGTTACAGTTCTGTGATGACCGGTAGAGGAAGGAACTGAGGGACGCTCATTCTCATTACTGTGACCAGGAACAGGAACCTGGTTTTCTTCTGAGAAATCGAGTGCCAGCGTAACTGTAACTGTCCGACACCAGAAAGGCTGTAGGCAGGAGTGCGTGCAGGAGGGTGCTGTGCTACACTCACCGCAGGAAGGGGAACGCAAATACTTCGACGCTAATAGTTGATGAGGACATCAACCGCCGTTCATATGCTGAGGCTGCTGCATCGTTGTAAAGTACTTGACTGCCTGATGTGTTTTTTACAGAGTGCGCTCCTGCGTTTCTGGGAAGCAGGTCTGGCGCTGGAGGAAAGTACTCTATCGCGGCATACATCATCTGAGTACTGGCGCTGCAGAGTGAAGGAGGGAGTGTTCAAGGCTTCCCCTCCAAATGAAGCACTGGTATTGGGCATCATCAGGCCATCTAAGTAATTTCAGACGTCCTGGGGAGAATTACGTACTTGGTTTGGAATTCCTGCGGTTGTAGTGGCCCTGGTGTGAATGAGGTGTGAGTGAGCTGCTTGTTGTCTGGTAAGTGTGTGTGGTCTATGGGTCCTGATGTCTGATTAAGATCGCCCCGGCGTGATTGTTTGACGGTTAGTTAGTGCTTGCTTTGTTGGGGCAGGACCTGCTCTATCCCGATTTAGGGAGTTTGCGCGTGGGTGTGGCAGCCCCACGATTTGCCCATGGCAGGGGTTGAATAAAAGGAGTTAAGAGTTCTTTGAGATTTCATGGTTGTGATTGGTGTGGTTGCCCATGGTGGGGCCGGTTGTGCTTGTAGGTGGCAGCTGTGAGGTTCCCTAGTGGTGATGGGAACGGAAGGTGATCAGTGTTACTTGTTTGGCTGTGAGAGTAGTTGAGGCGGCTGGGTCAAGTCATCTATTGGTTTATCATGTTTGGAGACACTCTCCTGGGTGTCTGGAACTGGATGGTGGTGTGTGCGTTTGTTGTGTTTCGTCTTGTGAGTGTTTGTGCATTTGTAGGAGGAGAGGTGTTAGGGTTGTCATGCTTTGAAGGAAGGGAGGTATTAAGGGTGATACTTTCTCCCCTCTGTCCACCTGCTTGCATGTATGATGAGCGCCTGAGTGGTGATGTCATGAATGGAGTGTGTGGGCATGATTGTGTGGAATGCTGTGTGGTGAGTGTTCTACCCAGGGACAGTTTCGATGATGTAGCCTGGGTGGTGGGAGCCAGTGTGCTCGCTCTGATCCTGCATCTTATGAATCTCCTGATGTAACCTGATTAAAGCAACTAATGAACATTCCTGGCATCCAGTGTATCCTTTAACTGCAGACCCCACTTAGGGTCACAACAGTGTTGTTAAGGTCCAGATCCAACACTGCCAAGGGGGTGCACGTACCAATTGTGCAAGTAATGTGGTGATGTCAAGGATGAAGTGGTGGGCGACGTCGGGGGAGAGTACATTATTGAACGTGGCACGGCTTGTATAAAATAACATAAAGGCAGACGCGGTACGAGAAGTCCCAGGGAGGAATTCAAGGGAGGGTGGGTGCTTCAGGGGCAGTACGTGGTAGTTGTATAGAGCGAGCACAGGGTGGTGTGCAAGATGTCATAGGGGGGCTTATGGTATAGGGGTTTTCTTTGAGCAATATGTGAACAGTAGAGAAGCCATTTTGGTTCTAAGCCCAGGGTAAGAAAGCATCTCTCGCAGACAGCTCATAATAAAACAGTTACATGCCCTTGTGTGACAAGCAGAATATATTTACCGAACATTCAGCAGAAATAGTGTGCTAAAATGTTGCACAGCTGAAGGTTCCCAGGAGAACGCAGCCACAGAAAATGTATTCTAAGAGATACTTTCGAGGCCAATGAGCTAGGCACCTGAATGGTCGAGGAAAATTGTCAGAGAAATAGAAATTAAATACAGTCAATTAAACTCCAACCACAGTGTGTTATAGTTTGTTTAGACCACACTTAGCAGCAAGGCATAAGAAGGAAGCTTGGTGGCCAGATAATTGGGGTTGGGGCTGTTGGGCACAGGACGGGAAGCCAATCAGCAGAAGGAGGTTTCAGTGTCCCTTGAGTACATTATTGTACCGTGTCCTCACTGATGTCCATGGGGGACACAATTAGTTCGGCTCCGTGTGTATGGCTTCCCCCTTGCCATCTCAAACTATTTTGTATAGTGGAAATTGGCAACCAAAGGCAAACAAATGTTTTTTCACTCCAGAAAATCCACGTATTTTAGGGCATGTATGGAAAGGTTTTAATATAACTGTGGCAAAAATTTGTATCACCCAATTAGAATCATTCAACAAATATATGGATATTTGGGGCTGGCGTAGTCCCACCAATCTGCTCTTGTGACCTCTCTTAAAATGTTGTATGGTTATTTGGATAATCAGGAATAAAAAGTTTAGTCGGAGTGGGTGATGTTGACAGCTCATTTAATTTAGTTCAGTTCCACGGGGCTGTCTGAACCATGCTTCCCATTTGTTTTTGGGTCCAATACATTTGCGGAGAGTGCTGTGAGTGTTAGGTGTTTTGCCAGGACACTGACACTATCCTTTTTGTCTTGGAGACAAAATCGCTTGGAAATTGTTGGAAAGTTTTTCTACACTTTCCATTGAGGAGAACCATCTCCTGTTTCAGAAGCACCTCAAGACATTCCTCATTGCTTCTGCTTTCTCTCTTCCACTCCGCTACCGAACTACTGGTTGAAACCGAAACTCCACTGGTCACCTGGCTACCCTGTGATCTCGGGCCCAGGTCCCCTCCCTGCCAGTTGCACACCTTCACTGCCCCCCTGGCAACCCTTGCACTCGGTGGCTGTTCTGTATCCCTACAGTCCCCTACCAGCACTTAACACTTGATGTCTGTACTTACCCTTGCACTTGCCACCAGCTGGTCACACTTTTTATTTATTGGTTCTTGTTTATTTTTACTGTTGATCCCATGTAATGCACGGCCCCCTCCACTTCCCACTCGCACTTTTCCCCTCACTACTCCCCTGCACTTGCACAATCACAATGTCAACTGTCCTAGTAAGATTGTTGTCTCTGTCTTCCCGTTGTTCCCCCTCCCTTGCCTCATTGGACCTTGAAACACGTGTTTATAAGCTTGTTATGAATGCCGTATTATATCATTTTCAACAGGCTGCACACTATAAATAAGATCTCTTCACTCAAGTGGAGCGAGCACAGAGTGCTGTGAGGGTTAGGTGTTTTGCCAGGACTCTGACACTATCATTATGGTCTTGAAGACAAAATCACCTGGAATTTTCGGGAAAGTCTTTCCACACTTTCCATTTTTGATGAGCTGCATGTTGGAAATAAGATCTCTTCACTCAAGTGGAGCGAGCGGAGAGTGCTGTGAGTGTTAGGTGTTCAGTGGATGGGGAATGAAGGAAGACAATCATCTGGAAGCACCATTGTGGCCCACCGACACTTTGCCGCTGCTCGCTGCTTGCCGCTTTTTCCTTGCTTTCACTGGAGCTGTGCGTTATAGGGAATTACTGGGCTTATGAGGAAAAAAGCTCAGCTGAGCCCCTCTAGTTGGAGAATTTCGTCAATACTTGAAATTGGAATGCTTTAAACTTGCACACACGCTAAAATATACCTAAAATCCAAGCTAAGCGAAAGGCTGAGAGTGTAGTAACTTTGAATCTTGCATGGTTGTGCTGATTACATTGCTGATATAAGTGTGTAAACGAAACTGATCAGATCTCGGGCAAATAAACTGAGAGTGACTGTGGGGGAAATACCTGTGAACAGTGTGCACTAATGGTAAAGGTGTACATATGAGTCTGAACTGAACTCGGTATATACACCTGATCTATTAAACTCAATAGTCTCTCAGAAGCAATGATATAAGAAATTCACGTTGGGCTCACCAAGTGGGTAACTGCATGCTGAGAGCCTTTGAACTTGCATTTGGACAGGCATAACTCTGTGACCTTTCTTATAAGTTTTTTGTTCATTACAATCATTGTGTGAATCACCAAGTGTGGACTACCAAGCAAGTGACTGCGGGCCGAGAGCCTTTGAACTTGCATTTCTGTGAAGAGAGGCATAATTCTGTGACCTGATTATAAGTTTATGGTGCATTACAAATATTGTGTGACCTATCAAGTGGACTAGCAAGCAAGTGACTGCGGGCCGAGAGCCTTTGAACTTGCATTGACTGGATTATCACAAGCTGGCTAACCGAAGCAATATCTGTAAACAAGTGACTGTGGGTGAAACACCTCTGAACTCACTTTTGTGAGTGGTCTGCTCTAAGGGTATAGGTTTACAAAACGAGACTCAAGAAAGAGGTCGGTGTGTCGGCTAAAAATGTACTCACAAAGGATGTTGATGGGGTGCAGAAATGCCATCTCAATCCATAGGCCATCCAGATAAAATGGAGCATCAAGAAGTAGCAACCAAGGCCTTGCCCATTCAGGGGGTAGTAGAGATCTTGAAAAAGAAAAAGAGGAGATTGGGCGATGGGAGGCATTATTTAATAAAAACAATGAAAGGGAACGCGTCCAGTGTTCAATTGGCAAAGGTTCTTTTAAATTTGAGAAAAAATTGACACAGATCCATAGGAGAATTAGGAAGGATGTCAGACAGGGAAGATGAAAGTCCTTATGATCCACGCAAGCAAACACGACATAAGGAAATAGCGGGAGAGATCAAGAGATATTAATGGAACTTTTCAATATAAAAGATCCCCTACCCAAGGTGTCGGTTAAAAAGAACATAAAGAATGTTGGGAAAAATAATAACCTGGCTGAAAAATCGGATAAGAGGGGATGAAGATAGAACTGGAATTATTTAAGCTATATCTGGAACTCAAACATTAATGTGGACATAATATTGAATCGTAGCAATGTATTGAAAATGCTACAGGTCCACTCGGAATTAGAAAGAATTTCCTCAGAAGACATCAAGTTTGTGAGCTTCCCGTACGAAAAAAGGACAGACCTTGTAGAGATTCATTTGAAATTTGAGCTTGTGAGAAAAATAATATTGGAAGAAATAGAAGCCCTATTACATCTGGGGTACATGGTCTATCAAGAAAGAAAGGATTTTAAAGATTACCTAAAAAAGAGAGAACATAGCTTGGAATTAAAAGGACAAGAGGGCCAATGTAATAGGAATAAAGAAGTAGGGGAACCATCACACAATGAACTACTAAAATTTACACTGCAAAATCTGTCAATACAAGAGATGCAGGGAAGCTGGACGGGTGTATTATAATCTCTAAAAAGTGATTTGATGAAGGAACTGTTATGCGAAGAAGAACTCTGACAGAAGAGCCCCTTAGGATAGTTGTTTGAAACACGAGAAAACACAGTAGCTTTTTGAAACTTGAAAAGCAGAATAAGTTGTTCTCGAAGGCGAAAATAATTATTCTATAAGAGACATGGTTGACAAATCAAATTTGGATTGATGGATATCAAATTATGCAGCAATTGCCAGCAAAATCTGGTGCGGGTAGACCATAAGCATGCTTGTTGTGTGGTTTTAGAAGTTCCAAATTTGAATCTATTAATACCATCATGAAGGCTTTCCCTGGGATCCTGGTGAGCACAGTACATTTAAAAAAAATGGATCAAAATAATCACCTGAAGATTCTGATAATTAATGTATACTGGAATGAGAGGCAGGTGGGGTTAAATGAGTTCATACATCTTCTAGAAGAGTGCTTGATGGACTGGAAGATCAGCGGGGAATGGCATGTAATAATGACAGGTGACTTTAATACGAAACACATAGGCAAAGATGAGGTGGAAACTAGGAACAGCCGTGTACACCGCTTGAAATGGACTCAGCTTTTAGAAAACTGGGATTTGTTACTAGCAAACAGGAATGTGAGAGGCAATTTAACAAAAAGGGCAACTTGGAAAAGAGGTAGTCAAACATCTAATTATGTCTAATTAATAATATCCGATTAATTCATAAGCATTGAAATAAGTTCGAGATCATTACCACACAACTAAGTGATCATAATATAAAGGAAGCCACATTTGATCTATACGCCAAACCCCAACCTAGGGAGCAACTCCAGGGGTTGGTGGTAACCAGCGGTGGTAATTGATTTAAAGAATTCTGCCACAATGGGGTGAATCTAACAAAGAAACTAGAGGCCCTTGTTAACAACAGACAGGAAGAATTTGTGTTTCAAATGTGTACGAGCAAATCTTTCAATTACTTCATATGGGGAGGTGAAAAGCAAAAAATGCCTTCAAAAAAGAACATTACACATGCCCATGTATTTACCTCAGTGACAAGGAATAGAAAGAAAAAGCATAGGGCAGACCAAGCATTACTGCAGTGGCAGTCACTTGACAGTGAGGTCTACGGTAAAAAGAAAAGGGATATAGTAAGAAGCTACCAATACTGGACGCGAAAGCAGAAACATCTAACGTTTCAGCATGACAGTGAAAGCATGCTGCCAGCACCTATGCAACGTAACACCTGCAGTGTCTGGTCCATATTTAACACAGATACTATAGGCCAAACTATACTACAAAGTAATCCAGTAGGGGAATGTTAATGGCAGCTGCATTGAGCTAATATGTGCAATATCTTATCAAGATCATGTTGGAGGTAAATTAATTATTGTCCTTGGAGCATTGACGATGAACAGATAGAGGTTAGGCAGCTGATTATAAAATCTTCAAACTCTAATGCAGTCAGACCCAATGGACTTACAAATATCATACTTAAGTCAAATGCAGCACTCTGATCTTTGGTTTTTACACGCCTGTACAGGGACATTCTCAGATCAGGTGACACACCCAATTCCTGGAAGGAATCCATAATTGTTCCAATATTTAAGAAGGGCTGATCCTAACAACTATCGGCCGATTGCCCTCTTGGACTGTGACAGACAAATCTTCTCAGCACTTGTTAGGCAGAATTATATGCAGTACCCTTTGGGAACACCACACACAATTAAGACTACAAGGGACAGTACAAATTCACCTTTGGTACAAGCCTGTACTGCACAGTAAAGTGGTAGTGATGGCTGAGCAGCCAGATTTATCTCAAGAGTAAGTGAGTACTATCAATAGTTAAACAAAGGACAGCAATTACTATGATTCAAACAAACACTGACTCAAGCTTTCTGAGTAAAGAAATATACATTTATTTACACATCAGTTGTATAACATCTCACTAAAGTAAAGCAGTTGAAAACTCACACTCTTAATACACCACACCACTCCCAATAGATTCTGGACAAGTTAAACTCCAAATGAAGTATGAGCGAAATGGCACTCCAGTAATTTAAAAAGAGAGGGAAAGACAAAGTTAGGTAAAAATTGAGCAGCACCAACAGGTAAGTAAGCAGGGCAATCTAGAAAGAGGAACTACAGTGATGGAATCAAATCAGAAAGGCTTAGGACCTAAGTCAATTGGACAAAAGTCTTTTGCTCAAGATCACACAGTTCAGGCTAGTTCGCGGTTAAATCGTTGCCAAGAGTTCGAGGCAAAGTTGGTCGGCAGAAAAGTTAGTTTAAAGAGTAGAGAAGGACAAGCCCGCAGATTGGCGAAAGGTTTCACACACCTTCAATGCGGCTGGAGGAAACGAACAACCGGATTTGCACAGTACCTTTAAATGGAGGAGAAGCTGTAGTTGAGGCGGATGTTTCCTAGCAGTTCCTGCAGTCTCACGGTTCCTGAAGTGACTGTCGGACTGACATGAAGTAGGAAGACTGGAGGGTCCTGCACTGCCCAGGGAAGAAACCAGCAGCAGAGCAAAGAAGCAAATCAAAGGTGCGCTCCTTAAAACCCAAGCAGGGTCCGACCTTCCTGGCTATCCGGTTCACTGTAGCTCTGTACAGCAAATTCGACCAGAGGAGGGAGTCCTGGCTTGCAGTTTGGGTGAACTGGTAGGTCACACCAGCTCAGGGGAAGAAGATTCCTGGTAGATCTTCTCTGTCGTTGGAGCTTGAAGATTCGGACCTGCAGCAGGGCTTCACTGGGCAGTTCAGTCGTTGTAAGGGTCCTCTTCTGTCAGCTCCTCGTCAGTTCTTTCGTTCCAGTGGCGACTCTCCCTTTCCAGTCCCAGAGACCTGCTTTTTATGCAGTTTTGCCCCATTCACACAGCCTGGCTGTCAATCACACAGCAGGATGGCTGTTCCGCCGGGACAGTCACCTAGCCAATCAAACAGGAGTGTGATGTGGGTTACCAAGGGAACCCATGGCAGGGGTCCTAAAACCCCTCCCTCACAACCTGCCTACCCAGACTTTCAGGCACCTAAGGAGGGCTTCTGTGGAGAAGCCAGCAAAAAGACAGTGAACAAAGGAACCAAACCTGGTTTGGTGCGTGGAGTAAAACACGAGAAAGACATTTTCAAAAAGAAATGGCCAATAAACCAGCCGGAACTGAATAAAAACCTATATGGTCTAGCGGGTTTAAGTTCGAGGCTACCAAGATAGCCTAAAACAATACCAAGCTTATTTAAGATAACCGTGGTAGGAAAAATAGGGTAGTTACCACTGCCACCAGCCAAGTCTTGATGAAAAGGGAGCGAAACAATGCTCCAAGAGAAACAGACAAAAAGGGATAAGTATTAACCCTTTCCAGTACTCTATGGAAGATAGGGTGTACTGGGTCTGTGGATTTTAAGTTAATGGCAATTTGACATGTTCTGGGAGACAGTAGTCAGTCCCAGAAAATGGAGTCTGAGTTGGGAAGTCTAAAAGAGAACCCTGTGTCACTGCACTGAACGTGCTGTGTAACACAATAAAAAGATGAAGCCTCTGGTGTAGGTGAGGCTCCACAGTCTATGAACACACAAAAATGTTAAACACACACAGCAAAACACATGTAAGAGTGGGAAAAGGGTTCATACTCTTACCAGGTGAAAGAATTAAATCATAGAAATCCAGTAAAGCTGCTGAGGGACTCAGTAGGTAAGGGAAATTAGCCATTCTTGAGAATTCTCCCTAAAAGCACTTGTACTAGAAAAGCTGGCACTAAGGATCAAAGAAAATAATATTCTACCCAGGAACCAATGTGGCTTTAAAAGGGGCAATAAACAACAGTTAATGGGCTTATTCTGTCCAACATAAAAGATGGAGCTGGGCGTGAGGTGTAGGGGCTGCCAATCAAAGTCTATGTGGTCCTAATAGACTTATCCAAGGCTTAAGATCTTGTAAATCAAGACTTGCTTTGGGGAAAGTTAAGACAATGAGGCACCCCAGAATCCTCGTTGTCTATCCTGGAGTATATAAACAAGGGCACGTCTGTGAGGGTGTGAATAGATGCTGGTGGATCCCTTCCAAGCAGGTTTCCCCCATCAAAAGGACTCTGCCAGGGATGTGTATCTGCCCCATGCTTATACAGTCTATACCTGGGGGATCTAAATGATAAATTAGGAAAGGCAACCTTGATTAGACCTAAGGTGGGTGGACTCCCCATTAGATGGCTCATCCATAGGACTACAGAGGTCACTAGTAGCACAAGGTGAATAAGCAAAGACCAATATCTCGGGAGGGTAGCTTAAGGGGCAACGCGCTCGTCTTGGAAGCAAAATGAAATGGAGCAACACAGGTTCGATCCCTGTGCCCGTGTTTAGAAACCTCTGGGTATTAGCGTGTTATAAATAACCAAGTACACAATTTCATACGTGTGTCCCGAGGAGAGTCCAGTCCCCTTGTGATTTTTGTACTGAGAGGAGCTGCAGATACGAGCTACAGAGACTTTTGCTGTGTAAACACTATTCGGAACACTGCAGCTTTAATTGGAAAGCCCTCCTTAATAAGCTGAGTCCTGAGGAGAGTCCAGTCTGCTCCAGTCTGCTCCTGGATGTGAAGGAGGTGTGGACGCTTCGGGGTGAAATTCTTGCTGTAGTGATTACAGTGATTACAGTGCCGCTGGTAATGATGCCTGTTGACTTGAAAAAACCTGAGACTGCAGGTCCAGTAACAAGACCCAAAACTCTTCAAAAGTGGTGCTGCATCGACACAGAGCAGCACCAAGACGGCCTGAGAAAGGTGAGTGTTGTGCATGACACGGCAGAGGCAGGTGAGAACATTCTTGTGACTTTATCCGTACAATCGTTATCCGCGCTGTCTGCAGCACGTCTGGTACACAGAAGTCCTGTACATATGACAGATTTGTCCTTTACCGACCAGGCCGGTCATGTAAAAGAGACCGTTCTGTGCCCCGATCATTTGGAGACAAGGAAGGTTCTAACTCAAACAGAGGCCGTAGAGCCTGCTTCGTCTCACTAACGTTTTGATATCACTTGACATTGAATTCTTGGAATTGTGCCTTCCTAACATGCCTATGGCGCAGTCCGACACTGGAAATAGTCTTATGAGACAGAATGAACATGAAATCAATCACTGTGAAGGAGATTCTAGAGACGCACACTCAGACTGATGTTCTGCTCTAGATTTATCTCCGAGTCCAAAAACATTACACCACGAGCTATCATGAAGTCGATGTGCATAGACCCAAAGCGAGGACACGTCTCTGTTACTATGCAAAGTTACAAAATCACCAACATTTCTAATGACTTAAACACTAATTTGGCATCACCCGCTGCCAGGAGTCATGTTGGTTGTCTCATGATCAAAGAGCGCCATTTGAACACAGCTCGCTCTGCAAAAGATGGCATGCAATCAGTAAAGCCAATGGAGAATGCATTCTATCAGAGTGACAGAAATAATTACGTGGTCACTAAGGGTCTCACACAAGAATGCCCGCTTAGCTACGACCCAGCAGCGTGCAAATCCCGCCTAACGTAACGGCTGAAAAACGACTTTTTGAAATCAAGAGAAAGGCTTAATGAAAGTAGTATACCAAGCCCTGACTCAACCCAGCGGAAATCCCTGGAAACAAATGTGGGTACACTGGTGGTGCAAAACAGAAGGTCGCTGAACAGCGTAGACATTTTAAGACCTGACAAGTACGCCACAGGCCAGGACTCAAACAGACGCTATGGCCACTACTCAAAAGAAGAAATAACAGCATGGATGTGGCCTCAAACAAAACATCCTCAAGTGGCATCGACCAGCAGACAGGTCGTGCCTCATTAGAAAAATCTGCAAAATGGTGTGTATCGACTTCGAAACAAACCAATGGCAAAGTTGAAATGGCAAATAGAAGCAACGTATCTGTCGCCGCCGGAATCCAAATCCACAACAATGTGTTAGCGGCCACAACGATTGCCCTAAACCCACTTGTGAAGTTATATAAGTCCATAAATGAGTCGCTGAGAGAGCAAGGTTCAATATTTGCCACTCTAAATACCAAGTTGACATCACTGGAAATGATTAAAACTCAAGTGCAGCAAAGGAGGGATGGGGAAGCAGAATCTTCCCAAAGGTGGCAATCACGGTTATGTGATTTAGCCAGAAATGAGCTAGCCGACAAATCAGACCTTATGAATACCATTTTTGATTGTGTAAAATGCCTGCGACAGAGTACCTCGCAACCCTCTATGCACTCCGCCTTCCATGTTTGCTACAGGTCATGCAAGGTTCCAGCTGGCACGCACAGTGATCCCGTGGAGAATTGGTCATCTGGCGGTAATTTCTTGCTGTCGTCAGTATCAGAGCAAAAAGCAAAAGCCATTAAAGCCCCTAAAACCATCTCATCAGAAAAAGTGTGAAAATTGCCATCGGCCCAACCATTCTTGCCGACTATTAATGAAAAAAGTTCATTAGAGATAACATCGGTCTTTCCACCGAGTGTGCGCAGCCCTGGCCAAACCCAGCAATTGTCAAACGAGAGAAGGTTAAGTGCAGCACTTAATCTGGAAGGCCAGCAATCCACAAACTTGTGAGTCGCTGTGCACTCCCATGAAAAGGTGCCAGCCCAAGTAGGAAGTTCACCAATTAAAATTCCACCTTTTAAACCCACGTTTGGAATCTTTTCTGGCCTCCAGAAGGAATTGCCTCTGAATTCAGAGAAATTAACATCCTCAACATCAAGTAAAAATGCTGCTAAACCCAGAAAGGAGAAAGTACCTTTCGGGCCAATAGGCGAGATCCAATAACACAAAAAAGATTTATTATAAATCTGTCGACACCTCCACAAACAGCCTTATTTGAACGTCCCAAAAGGACTTCTGTCCAGGCTGAAGAGAAAGTGGCCTTACCAAACAACAGAGTAGAAAAGAAGTGGGCCATTCAAACAAACACTCAAGAGTCGAATTTGAAGAACAATCAAACACACCTACAGCAAAATCCATTGATTTGTGTGACTTGTCGACGTACAGATATCTAATAGAGATGACAGCCCCGAGCAAGAAGTGCTTAGTACCAATGGTTTGTCAGTATTTATTCCAGTAACCAGGAGCAACAGTGGGTTCAACCTTTCGGGCACGTCTGCGACTGACTTTTGGAAAATACGACAAAAAGAAATCTTCTCAGATGAGTTGTCAACTACAAAAAGAAGAAAAGTCACTACTAGAATGTCGGTTCCTGTGCTTGATGGAACACTTTTGAAATTAAACCCCAAACTCACTGCAGCCCAACTTCAAAAACAGGGAGCAAAGAAAGACATTCCAATTCGCCTGCAAAGATCAACTGAACAGGCGGAATACCATGAAATTATTACACTTCATTCCATCACTGAGAACCATCATGTCAGAAGACATAGCAATAATGGAATATGCAGCAGAAAACCGCTCAGATTGGGTGATTTTGCATGTCAATTCAAAGCGAGTTGAAAAAAACACTACGAGACGCCAATAACGAACTCCTGCGCTACGGGTTCGAAATTTCTTCCTTTATGGAGCCTAAAAGCAGGAATAGTAACAGCACACGAAACACAAGTTCCTTTCTGACATATAACGAATGGAGAAGAGATCCTCAAGCAGGTTATTCGACCCATTCAAGTTCAAGCAACTCCAGACTCCTGCAATCAAATAGATGTGAGCTAAACAATGTAAAAGTTGAAGACAGATTCTCTCTTATCTCTTGGAAAACTCGAGGATTTCATCACTATTGCAGGAGGCGCATCTAATGAAAGACGACTACTTCTTGATTTGCCTGCAAGAAACTTGACTTAGGCCGACTTGCGATGGATTCACAGTCTTGCTCAACCCTGCTAAGAAAAACAAAACAGGTCAACCTTTTCCAGGGTTGGTGACAATGATAAAAAACAACATCCATTGGAAAGTCACTAAAACAGACAATCCGAATCTCTTCGTCCAAGAGACTCTGTTGGATGGATTTGAGCCTATTCCTGACACATTTGTCCAACTGTTAATTGTACATGTCTACTGGAATTCGGCAGTGATTTCAGCAGGAACCTTCATAGCCTCAATCACTTCACTAACTGACAATTGCATGTTGATGTACAAGGACCCAACACTTATTATTTGTGGTGATTTGAATTACTTGTGGTTTGATGTGAATAAGCAAGTGAGATCTGCAAACCCGATCTTCCACGAAAGAAGATTAGAATGTGGAAAACTATGGGAGACTCATCTAACTATGAAATGCTGAATGGCAATACAAGGGGAGATATTTCAGCTGCCCCCACTTGGCATAGAAACAACAGCCACAGAACGTTACACTATATTTGGGCATCAAAAAACCTCAGATTAAAAACCGACCAGTTGAATATAGTCAAGGTGCCAAACCGCGACCACAACGCTGTAATATTAACTTGGTAAATGACCTTCGACGTCATAAATGACCAGGTTACCAGCAAGCTTCTGATTATTCAAGGTCTAAACAGACTAAAAATGAACATACACAACAGTAAGATTTCAACCTTAACACACCATCTATCCAAGACTCAAACAGGTGGCAGATGCCAAGTGAACTATGTTCCATTGTTAGCACAGTTTACATCTAAGAAAAATGGGTTTAAAGTGGCATTTGCACATACCAATCATCCCTTTAATCTCAAAGTGCATGAGAAGAAGAAACTGAAAAATGACATAAATAATCTCAAAAAAAGTCATAACAACGCTAAATCTTGAAGCTATTAAAAAAAGACAGCAACAATATCGAAACTGGTTGAAACAGTTTAACCAGATGCGGAAACAAGAGGGAGCAGAAGAGATTCTGATGTTAATATGTAAACACAAAAAAGAGATATCTGGACAATTATAAATGAGGGTTCACTAAATCAAAATGCCATGATGACTAGTGGAGTAAGTGCAGATGCTTGGATAAGTCATTTCTCTCTGGTGATCAAATGCCCGGAGAATGAAATTGCCTGTACCAAGATGGACACCCCACCACCATGGAATGTTGCTGAATCACAGGAAGATATTCAAGCTGCAATCTCCAAACTAAATAATTCACAGGCATCCAGCCCCGATGGCCTCACAAATATAATGTTAAAAGCGAATAAGGCCCAGTGGGTATCCTTCATGGAAACCTTGTTCTTCAAAATCGCAACAAAAAAACAAATTCTGTCTTCGTGGCAAACAGCAGTCGTAATACCAATATACAAAGAAGGCAATCGGGACGATCCATCCAACTATCACCCGATTGCCTTGCTTGACGTTATCGGGAAAGTCTTTTCTGCTTTTCTTTAAAAAAAAATAGCGAATTGGGCAAATGCTTGTAACATTGTAGACTGTTGACAAACAGGCTTTACAAAAGGCGTGGGGACTGAGCTCAACCTAATCTTGCTTAACCTGCTGAAATTGGACTCCATAAAAGGGGGGCAAGAAGCTATTCCTGGCCTTTGTAGACCTCCACCAGGCTTTCGACTGTATAAACTGAGAAATGCTCTGGAGAAAGCTACAGCAGTGGAGTTGTCCGGTGGAGTTCTTACAGCCTCTAATAATGCTACATTCGAACACTTCAATCAGAGTTCGATTGAAAGCAGAAGGCGATCTGACTGAACAGATTCATACACAAAGAGATGTAAAGCAAGGCTGCCTGTTGGCAGCCTTGATTTTTAAACTTTACATCTCTGATTTACCTGCATCCCTGCGGATTATTGACTCATTTCCACCTCAAATCAACAGGAACCACTCAGCTGCATGACATACGCAGATGACCTTGTGCTCACAGAGACAACCCAGATTGGTCTGCAAAGACTCCTGACTAAGCTCCATGAGTACCTGCAATCAAACAACCTCACCATCAATATAAACAAATCTAAAACTTTGACCTTTGGCACACAACATGGAAAAAGAGGATTGCACTTTAAATGGTACGTTGCCAATGAATCACTCAAGAAGGTATATTCGATGTCTGGGCATAGTATTCAATAGATCCATTTGTGAATGTGAATAGATCCAGGATCTAAAAACACGTAAGCGAACATTGTCGCTTCAAGGAACCAAGTTAAACAGAACATACAGCAAATTCTCTCTAAAACCCATTTTGATGAGAATCCCCCAAAATGTTTCAATAGTGGCAATTTGCTACGTGCTTGTCCTGGAATCACTCTATTGTTCAGTTCCCTGGAAATCCATAGGCGCCTTTAGGAAAATGAGTGCAAGTCAAATAGCACTACCCTATCAGATCCTAGCCCTAAACACAGAGAATCATTTTCCAAGGTCATTGAAGACGTGGTCAGACAAAATTGAAGCAATATTGAACATCGCCAACATTAAGATGGAAACAGTTATGTCAAATCCTTATGCAACAAAAAAAAATTAAAGCATTTGGTTTGGATCCAGACAACTGAGAAAATATCCAATTTAAAATCGGCTATTCTTTTTGGCGTTGTCACCCCTGGAATTAACCAAACACCGAAATATCTCATAAAATGTCCTCGGAATCAGTTCATGAGGTTGCGGTTAAATTTATGTCCAACTAAAGACATGCCTTTTCTAAACCACAAGTCTACGGTAGACAACAAATGTTGATTCTGTCGAACCGTGGTCGAATCATCTAAACATTTGATCAATGGTTTTTTTTTAGCCTTATCAGGACAAGAAATATCTTTTTGAGTACATTTGTCCCCCTGAATGGAAATATGGATGACTGGTGGCTTCTGCTGCTTGCAGGCCAAAATGTGAAGCTATCATGTGCAGTAGTCGACTTCATGGACACGACATTAGCTGATGAATAATTGAAAAACCAGCAGCTTAGTAACCTTGCTCAAATATTCAATGGACTTGGTGAGGGGGCTGGAAACATCTTTTGGCAGGTTACTTGGTATCACTCTTAGTGTTCAAAGATGTGACTTAATGAATGAAATGTAACAAAAGTTTTTATTTAAACTATTGTTTAATAAGAAAATAAAAAAATGACAATGGCCCTCATTACGACCCTTGCGGAAATTGACTGACCGGACCGCAACAGCGTAAATAGCGTTTCCGCCATAGCACGAAGGAGCAAAGTGCGGCCAATCACGACCCATCGGGCACGAGCATTACGCCATGGCGGAATCCGAAAGGCTGCGATGGCGGAAATGACCCCAAAACGGCCCTTACCGCCGCCGTACGCTGCACCAGGTGCAATACCGCCACCCATCTTAGCGGTCACCGTAATGAGCGGTCACCGTAACGAGCGTGCACCGCAAATTACGGCCACCGTAAATATACGGAAACGGAAGTAAAAGCATGTGGCCGGAACGGGAAACAGCACGCCGCACAACTATAAAATCCGAATCCCAACACAACCATAAAAAATCCGACCCTGACACACATCCCAACCCGTTCGCAACCCCAGTTAAAAAAATAAATATGGGAAAGGTAGCCAAGAAAGCGTGTGACCGCAAGCGGCAGGTACACTTCTCCCGAGAGGAACTGACCGTGCTCACCGAGACCCTACAGGAAAATTCCGCCGTCGTCTTCTCCAGTCAAATGACCAGGACGGCCCTTGCCAACAAGAAGGCCATATGGGTCCTGGTGGCACAGCGCGTAAGTGCGGTGGGGACAACACCCCGCACGCCACAGCAATGTCGCAAGCGGTGGGACGACCTGCGGATCCGTGTACGCAGCATACTCTCTGCGAACAGGAACATCGCCACAGCTACCGGGGGGGGTTCAGAGTCGCCCATCAAGTTGACCCCCTGGGAGGAAATCTGCGCCTCCACCATAGGAATGGAGAGCATAGAGGGAGTCGGAGGGATGGAGAAAGGAGTGCCGACATCCGGAGAATCAGGTAGGTTGGCCAAGAGAAACAATGCGAAATCCACAAACCACGAACATGTGCAGTACCATGTGACCCCATAGTGCAATACATACTTAGCCCTGACAGCGCCCTCTAAAAGTCAGAATGAACAAACAAATCAATTAAGAAGCCATAAACAACCCCTACATGTGCAGCATGCACCCCCTAACTGCAGGCAGCCAAATGAATGCATCCTCAATCCACACGAAAATGAGACCACCTCCAAGGCCCAGTCCCAAATCAGCCTCATGTACCACCCCAATGCATTTGATACGTTGCCATTCCAAATCCGACAGACCCATAACTAACGCTCGCCCCTCTTTACTCCACCACAGGGTCCGATACCAACGACGAGCTGCAGGACACCCCTACCAGCACGCCTGCAAAGAGGGCCAGGACCAACGTCCCAAGAGCCTCCACCTCAGGTGCAAGGATCAAGACACGGCAGCAGCAGGAATCAAGTGGCAGCACACTGGAGGGGACTGCAACAGGCACCCCAGCAGCCAGCAAGTCCACAACCCCAGCACCACAGGTCCCCCCAAAGAACGTATCTGATGGCACTGCCTCTGGTGGTAGCAGCACCATAGGTGACACAGCTGTCATGCCAGCATGCTCCGACACGGAAAACAGTGCTGGCGACGTAGGTACCATCCATGACCTTTCCCAATCCCCCTGCATGTTCCATCCCCTACACCATGACGAAACCACGCAGGGGCACCCTGAAGACGACGACTGGCCAACCCCCACAAGTCCTGTGCCAAGGCAACATGTGTTGAGCAGCCCCCCTGTCACACCACCGCAAATGTCCATGGCCCAGCAGAGGCAACAGTCCCTCGACCTGCTGATCGAGCAACAGCAGGAAGCGTCCACGCTACTCAAGGACCATGCAAATGAATGCGGGGGTTCCAGGGCAGCCATGGAAACATCCACCGAGACACTCAGGGCACAAATAGAGAAAAGTAGTGAGAGCCTCAGGGGAGAAATGGAGAGAAGCACCGAGAGCCTGAGAGCACAAATGGAGAAAAGCACCGAGAGCCTGAGAGCACAAATGGAGAAAAGCACCGAGAGCCTGAGGGGGGAACTGCATGCGACGTCCAAAGACGTCTGTGCTGAACTTGCTGCTGTGCGCCGTGTGCTCTCGGAGCTCTCACAAACCCTCAGAGACATGCATGGACGCGAGCAGGCAGAGACCTCATCCGTGGCAAGTTCCGTCCAGGGCAGCCCCCAACGCAGATCTGGCAGGAACCTGCGCTCCACGGGCAGGGGTGCCCCTGATACCCGTAGAGGGGGCTTGCAATAGCGTCTACCCACGGACAGCATGCATATTTGGACACTGGTGTTGGGGGGGGAGGTAGTAGGGTGGAGGGGGTGTGTTGGGCTTCACTGGGTGGCGGGTCCATAGGGTGTATAAATCAAATCACATCAACAATACAGCACCTCATTATCATCCAATGACATGTGTGGACATTGATATTTGCGTACGAGGCCTTCATAGGCGTACAGTCCACAATGTGCCTGTACTACACACACACAGTGCCACAGGTCCCCTTTCCGTGTAATAGGCACCATGCGTGGTTGCTAGAAGCATGCATCTATGATGCTCTGTCGGATTGCACGTGCATCCTGTGCCTCATGGACTCCTTGAGGTGCCTCCACATCCCCACCCTCATCATCATCATCATCTTCAGGTGCATGCAGTACAGCGTCAGGGGGCATGGGCACATTCCTACGTATGCACATGTTGTGCAGCATGACACATGCCATGACCATCTTAGAAACCTTCACATGGCTGTACATGAGTGCCCCGCCAGACCTGCTGAGGCTGCGGAAACGAGCCTTCAGTAGGCCGAATGCCTGTTCAATGACCACACGGGTACGTGAGTGGGCATGGTTGTAGTCCTCCTCATGCTCGTTCTGTGGGTTCCGGATTGGTGTAAGGAGCCATCTCTTCAGTGGATACCCGGCATCACCTGTATGAGACGAATAAAGGGTGTCAGAGGAATGATAGTGCTAAGTAGCCCCCCCCCCCCCTGCAAGGTCATTGACGCATCAAATGGGCCACGATGTCATGCATGGAATGAGACTCACCGAGTAGCCAGGATCTGTGCCCTGCGTGTCGCTCCATGTAGCGTGGTATTCTTGTGTTCCTCAGGACCATAGAATCATGGGTAGATCCTGGAAATCTGGCACAACAATGCGTAAATATCTTGTTGGAGTCACACACCATTTGCACATTGATTGAATGAAATTGTTTCCGGTTGCGGTACTGGACCTCCATGGCATGTGGGACAACCAATTCAACATGGGTGCAGTCGATGGCACCAATGCAACCCGGGATGCCGCCAAGTGCATGGAATCCCACTTTAGCGTTGGTAATCTCCTGGTACGTGCGTGGTAGTGTGATGTGGTCGTCGGCGTGCTTCAGGAGGGCATCGTGCACTTGGAAGAGTGTCCGTGAGAACAGTGGCTGTGAAATGCCATGCAACTGTCCCACTGTGTGCTGGTAGGTGCCTGTGGCCAGGAAGTGGAGTGCAGACACCACCTTCAGTAGGGGTGGGATGGCGGTTGGGCTATCTATCATGCTCACGAGGTCAGCATGTGTCATGTCCACAATGGCGATTATGGTGTCCCGGTCCAAACGGTAGAGGGTGTGGATCTGCTCAGCAGTGAGGTTGAACGGATCGGCTCGGAGGCGTGGGATTGCGGGCCGCCTGCGTGGTGGTAGTGGCAGTGCTTGTGGGCCTTGCTGACCCTGCCTTGCCCTCCTCCTCCTCCTCCTCCTCCGTCTCCCCTGTGCGCCCGGTTGTTGTACCTGTTGTTGTTCGTCGTCTTCTTGTAGTTGTAGCACTTGCAGTGCTATCTGGTACCCCAGGCCCAACATCGCTAGTCCTGCCGGTAGCATTTTGGAGTGGGAGTGGTTGTGGGAGGGGTTTGGGTCTGCAATATATGTGCTGTCGGCCTGTATGGCCTCCACCTGTGCTGATTGAATGAATCTGTGGCAGATGCAATCCCTTCTGGTCGAGCACGGCCCGCACGTAAGGCTGCATTTGGCCGCATGGCATCTTGGGATTGGAATCATGTATCAAATCCCGATTGCAGTGTGATGTACTTTGACTGATTTTCATGCTATGCTCCCATTGTTACACATGCTATGATTGCAGCCGCTTACATACCTGTGAAGAGTCAGTGGTATGTAGGGCTCGATCGATGGCCGACCCTCATGCAGCACAGTAACGTACTTCACCGACGGGCGTGGCGTACCATTTGTGATTGCAGCCAGTTAGCATCATGACACACAGCCGCACTACATTGATGTAATTGTGAATGCAAGCGTTCACAGAAGCCTTTTCGACGTAATGTTGCAAGTGAGGAATTCGAAGGCCAGCATTTTGGGTTTTGAAGTAGCGGCGAGGATACGCCCACAGGTCTGGCTGGAAATGTAACGTTCTATTGTAGAATGTCCTTGGGACATGGCCCATAACGAGCAGGCAATGAATGATATGAATTGAAGGGGATGCGCAATAGCGTAGTGGACGATGAGGCAGGACGTTCCCAAATCCATCTTGCTTCACAACACTACAGATCCGGCCAGGGGCACAGTGGTTTTTGCGGACTGCATTACGCACAGACGCGATGGAAGTTTCACATATTATGTGAGTGAATATTCATGCGTTTTCATTGCGGGATGAGGGAATGATGTGTGGATGCATGGACTGATGAATCCGTTTAGGGTCTGCCATGTACATGGGTTTTTTGGTTCACTCCCCTTGCCCTGCGTTATGTGATGCAAGGCTGCCATAGTGGGACATACGTCTCTCTGCCCTTGTCGGATCCTCCCTGTCTCGACGCGCCTTCATACACTTGTGTCTAGGCACGTTACTAATCCCATGTCATGGGTTCTATCTTGACGGACGCATGCACAGTAACCGACGTTGCCAATGGTGTATTTAGCTCGATTGGTTTCGTTGTGATTCGATACTGGATTAGGGGTGTGTATATTCCTTTGGAGTGGGCTAGCATGCATATGGGTGTGGATTTGGTGTGGTGAATGAAGATTGTAATGCATCATGAGTCCCGTAATGCAATCGGTTGATTTGTGTTTCTTTTGGGTGACAGGTATCTCCTGCCCTATTGCAGATGCCATCTCTACGCCACTCCTCCAGATGGTTTTTACTCTCGACTCCTGCAGCTTCGGGTGAATCAGTGGAGCACCATTTCGATCATATGGGACGATCGCCAATGGGCCACATGCCCTTACGCTGTACTGGTGGCTAGGTGCAACATTTCGGCCTTTCAGCTCGACTAGTGCCTGCCTCATGGGACGGACCTGCGGTTCTTGCCGCTTCCATGTTGCCTTTTGGAACGTTGATGTAAGCCCTGTGTGCCATGATGGTACAGGGCGTCACACAAGTGGAAGCCGGTCAATTATTGCAGATGCAGCCCTCGGTGATGATGGTTGTTTTGGTGGGATTTTGCAAATTGATGTGGGGCCTTTCTCATTTGGATGTGCATTTAAATTGTATTCCGATATTTGTCGTGTTGCGTTGTTCTTTGCAGGTGATGTGGCGATTTTCGCTTTGTGGCGGTATGTATTGCGTGTTGATCTGCTTTGTGTTCCGCCTTCTGAGTTGAGTTGTGTGGTACAGTACTGGCCGCGTTTGCCTACGTAGCACAGTATGGTCACGGATAGAGGCTGCCATTGTGTCTGTTTACATGATGTGCTGTTCAGGGGCGGGGGATTGGCTTTTGGCCGACTGGTGCCTGTCAGCCAGGTCGATTGGTGGAATGATGGGTTGTTCAGAATGTGGCTGGTCACAGGTGACTGTGTTTGCGTGCGTTTGTTGGAGGGGGACTGGGGTCATGTCCATTGGAATAGCTTCTGTATTGATGCCATCTGTGCCCTGCAGCTCCCATCGGCCCCTCTTGGGATGAGCCTGGCTGCTCAGTCACTCTGCCGACTTGTGTGGTACATGCTTCTGCTGATGGTTGGTTTGTTTACTGGCATGTGTACAGGGCTGGTGCAATCCCCCTCAGGATGCTGTTGTGGATGTTGCCTTGCGCTGGTGGCAAGCGATGGGGGACTACTGTTGTTTTGTGTCATGTGTTCTTGATTTTCATTTTGATGTGTTGTACCTTCACATGCCTGTGCTGCGTCAGTACGGCTATGGTGACATGCCGTACATGGATGCCCACTCACGGGGCGCTTTGAGCCCCTGCATGCTTTTCTACGTTGGCATGCATGGGTGAATCGTGGATTTCACTGGTTGCATAGTGTGAGTACATTGCGCCTGCCAGGAGTTGTGCAATGAGGCCAGGGAGTGGAGTACAGGCACTCAGTGGGCCATTTACGGTTGGTTCGCGTTGCCGTATTTCTCGCCATGGCGGAATGGTACTTTACGACGTGCTTGATGGCGTTCAGTACATGTCCGCTAGGGTCAGAATTCGCGTACCGTTGCGCCATGGCGGTGATTCCGGTTTTGCAAGGCGCGCGTGCGCGTACTTGGTGCAGTTAGCGTTGCCGTTCACTGCGGTGTCGCTAATGGCATCGTACTTTACGGTGACGGGTCATGATCGCAACGAGCGGAGTTCGATGGCGGTATTGCATTTCCGCCATCATTTTTCCATTTCCGCAAGGGTCGTAATGAGGCCCAATGATTTGATTATTGATCAGAAAAAAATGCACATTATTATGTTTGGAAACACCAAAAAGAAATTCAGAAGGTATAACTGGTCTATCAATGAAATAAGTATTGCGAATAAGGAGAGCGTGATTTACTTGGTACTTAATTTATATAGGCTCTGAAGTAGATCACTAGCCATTTATAACATTGAAAAGAAAGTAGACCAATTGGCCTCTCAAATGAGGAGACTAAAAGAAAATTATGTGAATTTACAATCATACCTCTGATTCTTTTCTATGTTGCAAAGGTTATACCAAAGATAATGTAGGGTATGGAAATAGAGTTGGCTGCATATAATATTCCATGGGAGAGACTGGAGGGCAGACTATGGAAAAGGGCTTTGGGCCTGCCTTCCTCTCTCCAAATGGCTTCATTATGCTTCAAACTGGGCCTTCAATCGTTAGAATATTGGTTTAATTGGCAGATTCTATCCTTGCTTAGAAATATCTTGTCGCCCACAAGAAATTCCCTATATGTGAATCTCTTAAACTGCCTGATGTCAAGAACCTTACCATACAACAGGATGTCATCTGTGGCACTTGGACGCAATAGACAAAGATTACTCAGACTTAACAGGTAACTCAATGAGTGAAAAGAGGGTGTTGAAGGAAAACGATTGCATTAGTACCATCTCACGCTCAAGAGGATATAATTGCACTCTACCTTTTCAGTAATTGACAAATCCCTTGGCCATTTACCAAGTTATACTCAACAACTCCTGTGTCCTGTTACAAGAATAAACATTTTAAGATTTAGACTGAAGCTCTTACCAACGGTGGAAATTACACAAGTACGAAGAAAGCAAAAGGACGAGGGAGATGATATCTGACCTCGGTGTGATTCTACAGGAAAATCCGAAACCCTCCGGCACCTATTGGTGGAATTCCCAATGTTAGCACCAATGAGAACAAAACATCTGGGTTGATTTGTTTGCATGTCAAATCATTTTATAAATTTTGATGATCTGTGGATCCGCATGTCTGTGGGGTCAAAAATCTTTTTAACATGTGCAATTGTACAAATGTTGGATGGACTAAGTTTGCTTGAAAAAACAGACTTGATTTGAACTCTTGCATATTTTAGAGCTGAAATACTTTTATATGGATAGGCGTTGTGTTATGATATGAATATTTTTGTATATGTGTGTGGGATCAAATTTTGACCAAATTCACAATACAAAAAGAAAAAAAGATTTGCGTTACGTCTTGCTTGGTGTATGCTCCTTTTTGGATTAGTTCTTTTGTTCCTGTGATTATCTCTACCAGAAGTCCACTGACACATTGTGGAGATCCCAGCGAAACAGTCAGTTCCCTTGGTGAGCTGAGGATTTTCTTGATGAACTCCTGAGAGTGTGGGTCAGAGGGGCCGAGACCAGTTCCAAGTGTACTAACGAGGAGGCCCAGCAAATGCTGAGTTCGCAAAGATCTGTCTGTTCCTGAGCACCACCCATACTCAGGTGGATGTGCAACAGTGGGGTAAGCCTCAGCGCTGAGAGGACTCAAGGACCTCTAAAGCATGTGAGTGTACCCTTGCATGTGCATGTGCGCATGCGACTGGGATTTTTATGGTGTATAGGATGCAATCCTACAGAGGGAGGACGATTGGCTGTAGTAGTTGTAGATATTAGTTCCAACCCACTGATAGGCAAAGGATGTCTGGCGGGCACATCTGTAGTAGAACAGAGGAGTGTGAGATGGAGGCATGCTTCCATTAGATGGGAGTAGTGCATAGTTCAGTCGATTGTATAGTTGCATAATTTTTTATGGAGATTGAGAGAAGGTAAGCACTGATTTATTGGTTTCGTGTGCACGCATTAGGTTGGAAATATTGTGGCATAATGTAATGGCCGAGGGGGAAGGGCTGGCTCAAGAGTATTGTTGTAAATAGTAATGTTTAGTGGATTGCTGAAGTGGCTTAGTGGCCGAAGTAGGAGGTGGCCCTCTTAGTTGCATATTAACAAGAGTAGTCAGTAGTTAGAATTATGTGGGCCTATCGAGAGGGCCATTGACTGTGATAACGAATAAGTGGGTGGGTCTGTGGAGAGGGCCAGTGTCGTTGACGAGAACATTTGGGCAGTCATGTGGAGAAGGCTATTGAATGTTGTGTTGGTGTGACTAATGTGAATAGAAGGTGTGGAAGAGTGAGGGAAGTGGGATGTTGAGTGGGGAATGTATGGGTATGATTTGTTTAAACATTTGGGACTTGTGTAATTAACAAATTGTGATTGGATTTTTATAAAATTGGGATGGCGGCTAAATTGCACAAAAATAAGGGCAGGGAACTGTCAACTGTGGTAAGTAAGTGGAGTGAACTATCGGATGGAGGGTGGTGTTTAGTGGGATAATTGAGACACCCCTGGACCACTTATGTAATACATTGCCCCAGTATCACAATACAATATTAAAATACCACTTTCAGTGGGTGCAGGACACTGCTTGACAGTGCTTTGAAGAGTAGGCTGAACATTTTAGGCCTTTGGAAGCTCTATGAAGTGAGAAAAGAGGAACCCCCAAAGGGGTCGGTAATTTAGTGACACCTCAGTATCACCCAATGCACCAGCCCCTCCCTATGAGCTGTACACAATGCGGAAGCCTGCAGCAGGGTGCACACACCAAGATGGGTGTCCCCAAGTATGGACAAGGCAGAAACAGTGAAGAGAAGGTCAGAGGCTAAATTCACTACTACTACTGGGAGAACATCCACCAGCACAAAAAGTACATAGCGGACATAGTAAAGAGTGTGCAGGAGCAGCAAAAAACTGTGTTAAAAGCTGCTGAAAGCGTGATAGAGAAGGAGGTCCAGAAAAAGGAGAAGGAGCAAGGGGCGGCAGGAACACCAGGTAAATGGACATCTGGGAAAATGATGTTGAAATCAGATAAAGAGACACTGGAAGAGGAGGAGGAAAGCACTGTGGGGTCAGAAGAGGGCCCTGAGGACGCCAATGAGGACAAAGGAGCATCGTTGGGCAAGGGAAAGATATGGGACGATGAGCAATGAGATGAAGACAGAGAAAAGGAAAGGGAAGAGAGGAGAGGATTGAGGAAAAACAGAGAGGGAGACAGAAAGGGCAACCGATTGTGGGAGCAGTAGGGACAGGGCCCAGACCTTCCAAAACAGCATAGGAAGGATGGCGGTAGCTAGCACTGCAAAAAGCGGGGCTGCTCCTGTGCCACGAACACAGTTGCCATGGTTACAGAAAGTCAGGGAGGAGCGCAGTATTTACCATGCACAGAGCATGGACAGAGATAATTTAATGCCTAGATTGCCATCCATCGCAGCTGGAGCAAGCAATTGTATACATACTCTCAGGAATGAGACAGCAGGGGTTACCCTGGCAATTGGCAACATAAACAGAGTGTTTTCAGCCATATTGTGAGAAAGGGGGGACAAAATATGGGAGCAGGCAGGCTATAACAGAGTAAAATTGAGCAGTTTCATACACAATGGTGTGCCCTTTATAATCTGCTGCACACACCTTCACAAAGTATTATGGACTATGTACCCAGAAACATCATGGGGGCCATTTCTGCACACAAAATCAAGCCAGGCAAGGACCGCACAGAATACATACAACAGATACAGGAGATGTGCACATCAGACGGACAATCATGGGATGTAAACATACAAATATGTCATTGCATACTTGCCCGAGGACTCCCTTCATATGTGCAGACATCCTTAGAAAAGGTGGTTAGGATTGAGGTGAAGGGATGGACAGAAATACAGACCACCATAGTACATGTTTGTAAGAGGAAACAAGAAAGAGAGAAGGACAGGGCACGCAATGCAATTAAGACAGAGGCAAAACTGGTGCAAAAGAAATTAGCAAAGATATCCATGGATGGGGCTGTGCGTACCAACATTGTCCCAGGACAGGCCAAAGTTGCCCCTGTTCAGCAAAGCGGGTTCCCCGCCGGAGGCATGCCACAGGGAGGAGTTTATCCACAGAAAAAGGGTTTCCAGCAGCATGGAGGTTGCCCGCAACAGGGAGTGTATCAGCAAAGGGGGGGTATTACCCACAGACAGGATATTACCAACAGGATAGAGAATACTCACAGAGAAGGACGGGATTTGGATATGGTGGAACGGGACCCAGATTTGGAGTACCATGTTTTATATGTGGGTAGAGGGGACACTTTGCACAATTGTGTAAATAGGGACAACAGCAACCGTATGGCTAACAGAGTACAGGGATATGTGCAACCCATGCTGTCGCAGGGGCATTCCATATAAACACAGATGCAGCCACCTCAAGCACAAATGCCACCCCAGTAGCCCTTCACACAGACAAGGTAGCCTGTAGGGCCCACAGTTGCCCTGACCCCACAGGTAAACACACAGCAGATGACAGTACCCGTGAATGCCATACAGGCTCAAACACAATTATACACACAATGAAAAAACACATTGTTAACCCAGAATACAGTGCCTCATTAAACAAGAGTGACAGTTCTTGGAGGTAACAGATTCTCATTTCCAGGACAAAGCCCAAATGCCCCATAGGCCAGCTCACAGGGAATACATGTGTTCCCAATCCTTTCAGTAACGAAAACCTAGATGAGGAACCAGAGGTAGCAGGGAAGATTGGACAAAATGATTTCTTCATTTTAGTCGACACTGTAGCCACAAAATCCTATATTAAGGAGGGTGTCCTCCCCTGTCAGACAAAGTAATGTATGTACAGGGATTCTCTGGGGCCATTGAAGATTAACCACGCACAATAGGTACACAGCAGATTGTAGCATCTGTATTATAGTCAAAAGACACCCCCATCAACATATTAGGAAGAGATATAATGAGCAAATTAAATATGACAATTTCATTTTCAGAAAAGGGCATAGTATGCTCGACACCCGGTATCTTTTATGAGCGGGTCGAAGCCATCATACAAGAATTTTACACAAACAGCACTTTACACGGGTCACCACGCCGACCCCAAGTTATTCCTTTAAACAGTATTGCTAGGGTGGGTACCCAGAATGAAAGATAAGATATCCCGCCTCGCCACAGAATCTTTGTTCAGAGCAGCAGTACACAAAGAAATGGTGCCCAGAACAACACTCACCAAACATTTAGAAGCAGCACTTGCACAGAAGGACATGGTAATTTTGTGTTTGACAGATGAAGATGATACAGAGTGCCAAACGGTCCCCTGTATTGACTCGAGATTAAGACTAACAGACGTGACTCATGAACAGCTGTTCTTAGAGGACAAAGAGGAGGGGGAAATGGTATTTCAGATATGCATCCCATTTCAAATAGACATAGAGGAGAGACAGGATGCAGTTAGTGAGCAAGGCATCAACTCACTTGCAGGAAGATTTGAAAAAGGTACCAGAGTTACTATGGACTAGTGGCCCCCATGATGTAGTGTTGTTGAAGGGAGTAGGGACAGTCCAAATAAAAATGAAGGAAGGGGCACTGTTGCCCCGGGTTAAACAGTAGGCATTATCACATGAAGCAGACAATGATATATATGACACACTCCTCACACTATGGCGACAGGGCATAAAAAACACATCAGAATCCCCATGTAACAGAGCCATTTACCATGCCAAGAAATCAAAGGTGGGGCATGGAGATTTATTCAGGATCTCCGGCCCTTGAGCAATGTAGTGGAAGCAGAATTTACACGTGTGCCAAACCCAGCCACAATATTAGTTATTGATTTAAAGAATGCATTTTTTTCCATCACATTGCATCCTCGCGGGGGGAGGTTCCAACATACTCGTTTACCACAAGGGTATTGCGAGTTCCCTAGTGTATTCAATAGGGTGATTCAGATAGACCTAAGCAGCTTGCAAATGCAAAGCACAGTCATCCAGTACGTGGACGAACTCCTGGTATGCAGCACAATGGAAACCAATGCAGGAAAGATTCAGTTACACTGCTGACATTGCTAGCAAAGAAGGGGTACAAGGAAGACAAGGAGAAATTGCTGTACTGACAAAATGAAGTAGTGTTCCTAGGACAAATAATATCAGTAGATGGCAGGAAGATAACTCCAGAGAGAGCAGAAGCAATACACAGCATGCCACAGCCACGCACTGTCAAGCAGATGCAACAGTTCTTAGGTCTGTGTAATTATTGTAAGGCCTGAGTCTTCAATTACTCCACATTAACAAAGTCCTTCCTTCATGGATTAAAAGCAGTGCTGAAGACCAAAGGCCCCATTAAATGCACATCAACATTGAATGAGTCATTTGCCGAATGGAAGGAAGTGCTAGCACTCGCACCAGGTTTTGTAACCCCAAATTATAAACGGAAATTATATTTGTTGTCACATTCTGATGGCACAGTGATGACGGCTGTCCTCACTCAAAACATGCCACAGGGGCACAAACCCCTGGCCCTCCTACAGTGCTTTATTAGACCCAGTAATGCAAAGCCACTTCCTATATGAACAGGCACTCACTGCAGTGGCATTTGCCACCAAGAAATCATCAACAATAACGATGGGATATTAGAAAAGTCAAAGTCTACATTGATAACTCCGAGAGCCTTGGGATACGAGGTAATTTTATCCAATCCAGCAAATGAGGACGTGAGGTGTTGGGATATCAATACAGCAACATTTATAGCACAACTGGTGGAGGTAGGGGAGTATGTGCACAACTGTGCCTCCTACATGAACAGGACAGGTGGTTACCCCCAGGTATACACAAAGAGCCCATGCAAGGAGACGGAAGGCTCTTTCATTGATGCGTCATGAACAATAGATTTTAGTACTGGATGTTGACACACGGGTATGGCAGTAGTTTGTTATCACGAAGGAGGATTTCAGGTATGGGTTTAGATGAGGTTCCCACTACACTATTCCATACAGGCAGCTGAATTTACAGCCCTGATAAAGTCTGTTAACAATACAATATGTGTTTATTAGTTTGGTTGACATTTCAACCTTACAACATAAAAAAATATGTGCAGATTATTTAGATAGAATACAAGATCCGATTAATACATATAAAAGTGGGAAAACACAGATTTCTAAAATATTTAAACATGATAATGAGCAGGTAGATAATCAATATGTATTGAAAGTTAATAAATCAAGTTCAGTTTCAACACATATTTTATCACAGCTAGGTTTAGTGAGACAGAATGCCCATTAATAATCATGTTCCACATACATTCAGGTGTTAAAAGTGCAAATACAGAGAAGAAGCTCTAACAAATGTCTTTCCTTTGGGCTCCTAAATGTGGACAGTAAACTATTAAATGATTTAATGTTTCTATTTGATTGACATTCTCACAACATCTGTAACAGGATTGAACTCGAGGGGCATTTGCACGGGTAGCTACAACTTCATTTTTCTGCCAGAGGTTGAATTTGAATCGCATATAATTACTGCAGTAGGTGGGATCAGGAAATGTCTGTAAGTAAATTGGAATCTGATTGAGTTATTTGATCTTTAATATTTCTGAAATACCAATTCTTGAATAAAGTATACTGTGTTCACTCCTCCCAAGTAATACACCAATCGTTGCCCCATAATTTCCTTGTGGCCTTCAGCGGTGTAGGAAAGGAGGTTTTTCATCATTGTCAGCTGTAAGCATTAAATTGAGGCAATGATTCTTCCATGTACTTAAGGAATTATCGTTCTTATCTTCTAGTGACAATGCCAGAGCTGGTAATAGATTAATGACTGATGAGTTGTTCACAAAACATTTCCGATATACATAATAGTGTGCCAAGATACAATAATTTTCAAGGACAGTAGGCCTAGCTCATATCGAATCATTTCTATAGGCAGCGATCGAGATAAACAAAGGACTTTCTTCCAAAGAAGTCCTTCTAGAAGGTCCCATTTTGGAGTGTTCAGTAAGTTTGGCGTGAGCCGCATAGACAATAATGGGAACAACCTTTTGTTTGTAGAATGTTATGACAGGCATATAAGAGAATCTTCCATATTTACGCTGAATAATAGGTGCTTGAGAAGCCAAGGATTCCATTTTATGTCTCAATTCAGCTTTGTATGGGGTATCTACTCTACTCAAGTTGATATTCTGGCCCAAGTATCTGTATTCTTGAACCACACTTTTAGTATCTATGGTCCATTTATACCGATTCAAACGTGCAGATGTATGTGTGGTCATAATAAGGATATCAGATTTTTCTGTATTAATGGAAAGAGAATTAGCAAGAGCATAATGTTCTAGGGCTCGTAATTTTCTCTGTAATACTACTGGAGTTTTATCTAGTAGCACAAGATTGTCAGCATAAAGTAACCAATATATAGGAGCATTTCCTACTTTATGGGGGGAGAAGAAACAGAATTTAAATGCATACCAATATCTCTAATAACAAAAATTGAAAAGAACAGATGCTAAAATACAGCCTTGCTTAAGGCCCCGAAAAGTAGGGATTGATTGGGATAGAAGCCCTTCATGACTGAATTTGTCACGGATAGAGGTATCTGAGTGGAATTGGATTAGTAAGTTAAGAAGGTAGATGGGACACGCCTCCTTTAGCAATTTAGATGAAAGCAATTCTCTGGGAATTGAGTCGAGAGCTTATTTAAAGTCTATAAAAGCAAGGTATATTGGTTGGCCTAAGTGAAAGACATGTTTTATTTATAGCTGTCAAGATTAGGAGATTCACTGCTGTCCCTCAATTAGGCACAAATCTAGATTGGTGGACATCTAGTAGTGAGGTAGCTGAAAGCCATTTTAAAATGTCTCTTAAGACCAGACGTGCAAAACATTTCCCCGGAATGTCCAAGAGGGCTTGGGTCGGTAATTGAATGGTAATGACCGGTTGCCTTTCTTAAATATTGGGATAATTATAGATTGTTTCCAGGAACGTGGAATAGTACCAGAGTTAAGAACTTGTTGAAAAATTGAGAAAATAATAGATGTCCACATTTCTGGCTACATTTTTAATATTCTATTAGAAAGACCATCAGGGCCAGGAGCTCTGGAAGTGCTTAATTTCTTGATTTCTAAAATGATGTCTTCAAGTGTAAAAGCGAGGCAGTGAAGATCAACTGGGAAGAAGTCAGGTATAGAGGGTGTATCAGGAGGTTTTGCAGAAATTGTGGAAAAGTGAAGATACCCAGTATGTTCATTATTTGCATTAATAATCAATGGAAATGAAGTATCAGTTGTACCAAGCTTCATAAGCGACCAAATCTCGACACTAGATTTTGAAGCTAGAGCCCAGAGCATTGCTTCCGCATCTTGTTGGATTTTATTATGGCTAAGCAATTTAGACCAGTTTTTGTACTTTTTTAAAGGTTTTTAACTTAAGGTCTTTATCTGGTAGATTTGATCTGATAATTTGCCTACAAACTCTCCTGGACTGAGTCTTCATGTCTTGGATCTTATAATCATATGAGTGTTTAGGGATAAAAAGAGGACAGTGTTTTGTCTGTGATCTTTCCGCAAAGAAATCGAGGACTTCGGTATAAAGCGCAACAGAGGGAGGGATAGAGAATTTTTGTGAAAGAGTTAAGCAACCATAAAAATGATGGAGCTTGCTTTCAGTCCAGATAATTCTATTTCGACCTTGTTAGACTTGTATGGTAGGATTATAATAATCACAAACGAATGGCGTTGATTGAAGTATAGTTAGGACTAAGAGATTAGGATCACTCTTACACATGGAAAGGATTTTAAATGACTCCATACAGGAGATGGAATGTTTCACGACAAAGACGTAATCTATCGTGGCCATAAGAGAATCCCAATGCCAAGTGTATCATGAGAGAATATCACCAGGTAAATTTCCATTTATTATTGTGAAGACTCTGTCATTCATCAGGGACATTCAAAGTTGGGCTCTCGGAGAAAGATGTGAATATCTAGTGTTGAAACATTTGATGTTTAGATCACCAGCTGTTAAGGCGGTATCAGTTGTGGCATCTGACATTGCCAGATCTAACATGAGACGTACAGATGATTAGAAACTATCATCAGATATAGCAGAAGAGTTCCAATACAAATTAAGGATTGTTGTAGTTTTAGTTTGAGGTCTATAGATAGTCAAGGGGCAAAGTTTAGTTAGTTGTATGAAAGGATGAGGAGAAGCCCAGGGAGTTAGGATATAGCCAAGGTCTAATTTAACAGCCGTAAGGAGTCCAGCTGATAGGCATCCTTTTGAATGTTATATTGCCAGAACCCAGCAAACCTCTTGCCCAGGCCAAGTAGGAGTTGTAGTTATCAGGGTTTCTGTAGGAGATTTAGATCAAAGGTGGTAAGGAGATTTGTTTCAGTTTGGGATAAAAGATGTTTAAATCCTCAGGTGTTCCAGACTAGCTTGGTGATCTCTTTGGGAACATGACATTAATGGGTGGAAGTAATTGAATTATTCTTAATTTCCTTTGCAAGCAAAGTCCAAGAAGAGTCTCTGGATGTTTGGAGTGGTTGTCGACAAGTAACATCTCATACAAGAGTACCTTGGGCTCCATGACAAGTATTAGATAATGGTTCAGGTGGTGAAATTAAAGTTATCTTTAAGATAAATGTTCAGAGGGGGATTTTGTGTTACAATTACAGAGATATGTCTAACTAGCTGTAGTTAGGCTAAAGCCAAGGTGTCGAGAAGGAATTATTAGTCCAACTTTATCTAATTTGAGATGATCAATGAATTGACTATATTTGATATCCTCAGTTTGAATGCTTTTTAAACTCAGAATTCTTTTGAATAGGGTAGGAACTGTAGTTCTATTGGGATATGGATCATATCTCTCCCTAACTTTCATTAGCAAGTGTAACCAATCTGAGTGTCTTAGGTTTTCTGATCATAGAGATGCAGCCTTAGGATGATCATTAATTGTAATAGCTCTAGAAGCTGAGTTGGCTAGATTCTCTAGAATGACAGTCCAAAGAGGTAGCTGCTCGATTTGGAAGATCCCATGGTTGCGATGAAGACGTGTCATGGTTTATAGATCTAGACTGAATGTTAGGGCTTTTAGAAGATACCATGAGACACTGCCTCCTTTCTTCCATGGTAATAAAAACGTCATTAGATTCAAGAGCCCTACTGATCTCAACAGCTGGAACAGTCTTATTTCATAAGGGCACATTTTCATAGACAGATAAGTGGCAATCTGGAGGTGAACATGGGGGAAGGAAGTGGTGGAATAGGTGGACAAGACCATTAAGTCGAAATCCTCAAATGGTGGATCTGGGGTATTGTTTAGTTCATTTTTATCCAATAGAATAGGTGAGGGAACAATATTTTTCTGACAAAGAGAAGGTTGGGAGGCTTGAGACTGATGTATTTTCTTTTTCCTTTTGGATGGTCGGGTGAGAGACGAATTCTGAGGAGTTATTTGACTCAGCGCGCTAGGCTTTTTACGTGGAATTGTTTGGGAATATATGAATACTTTAGAGATACTTGAAGCAGATTTAAGAGGAGCAGATTGGTTCATGTTTGTTATCATGAGATTGTATTAATTTACACTTTTGGACTGTCTCTTACTCTTAAATAACTCAAACAATAGTTTATTTGGAGCATCTACAGATTTTTTGAAAGAGCATGGAGACACAACAATAGTGTCTTGATTTATATGCTGGGATTCAGTTATAGTATAGATTGGATCAGTAGTTTAAATAGGATAACATTCAGGAACAGATATTAGTTGAGGCGTGTTGGAAGATGGATCAATTAAGCTTGGTCTGGATGTGCAAGAGGTGCGATTCTCTAGTAAAGTATGCAATAGAGTATCAAGTTGCGGCAGTATCATATTCACTTTCTGCACACGTGTATTAATAAGTAATGTTTGGTCATTAACTTTTGCTTCAAGAGTTTCAAAAAGCTTAGTCAGACATGACAAACCATTGTTCATTGCTACAAGGGTAACCTCCAGTAGGGGATTGACTGGGAGTTTCATTCCTAAAGAGGGTCTTGGAGTAGGTTTTGCAAAGTATGTCGGGGAGCTCAATGAGGGATTGAAAGAAGAATTTGTGGTCCTGGTATAAACCTGGAGAATGAGACAGATTTAAAGGAGGACGGGCATGAAACCCATCTAGTTGGGTTTCCTGGACTAACACAGAGGTGTTCAGAAGGGCAGAAGGTAACAGCGTAGATGCTAGGTACTCAGGCATTAATGGTTGGCAGAGCAATGATGGAACAGATAGAGGTTGCAATGGAAAAGAAGTGTGAGTCTGTTAGACAATTAGAAAATAAAGTATGGACAATTGATGTGACTCTTTTGAATAGATTAGTGCATCCGTTGTCAACTGGCGGTAAGTCTGAAGAGCCTCACTGGTGTAATTAATAGAGGGTGCAATTGTGTTCTGGTTCTGGACCAGTCTTGGATTTGTTTGAGGCATTTCTGCCAATAGAACCGCATCTGGTAAGTCGTTAGGCACATGCAGGACAGGACGACCGGGAGTCAGGTGGTGGGTCATTGGCACTGCCACAGTAGGCACAGGGCAGGAAATCTGGGGAAGGAACAAAGGGGAAGCACCACAGGAGTTCAATTGACAATAATGCCTAATATCCGCAGACAGCGATTTAGATCGTTGTTTTCTGCCATTGAGCTCTCGAGTGCGGCCAGCGGGAAAAGATACTGCTGGAGGGGTGAATTGGGGAGAAAGTTGAGCAATGTGACCCATGCCCAGAGGTATTGTTTTTCTAATGTGTATATAGTCAATCGGAGAGTAGGGGAACTAAAAGGAATCCAATTTCTACGATATGAAGAATACAAGGAAAAATTGAAATAAAATAGGTTTCTTAGTGCACAAAAAATGGATTGTGGGTTCACCTGGTATTATTGTCTGACCCTCTCACCAGTTGAAAAGCAGAACAGCACTCCACAAAGCACTCGCTCAAATGCGTGTGCGTAAATGCACATGCGCATGCTGAATTAATGGAGGCAAGCTAAATTGGGCTTAGTTAACCTCCAAGAAAATGTATTCTCTTATCAATTGAAGGCCAGTTCTAGTTTGCAAAAGAGAATATTAGCACAGTTTGCTGTAAAGAGAGAACAAAGTAGTAGGTAAACGCTCAAAAGTCAAGGTCATTGTAGTAGATTGTTGCAGCGAAAAATGCTGTACCTGGAATTACAGGAGAGAGCAGCCTCACAGCAGAACAGCACGCCATAAAATACTCGCTCAAATGTGGGTATGCAAAGGTGCGCGTGCACACCAAACCTATGGAGGTGAGGTAAAGTGGGCAGATTTAACCGCCAACCAAAAGTATTCTCTTATGAATGGAAATCCAGTTCAGGTTCGTAAAAGAGAATATTAACACAGTCCCCTGAAATCACAGGAGAGATCAGCCTCCCAGCAGGACAGCACTCCACAACGCACTCTCCCAAATGCATGCCTGATAACATGTTGTTGGGGCATGCAGTCAATATTTTTTCTGATTCAGCCTATGTCACATCCACAGTACATTCAGGATTGACCCACTGGGAAAAGAGGGGGTTCAGGTGGAGCGATGGTTCCCCCATACAACATGCAGAGTAATTGTCCCAATTAATAGAGGTACTGCCCCTCCCAGCAGCAATGGCAATAATAAAATGCACTGCCCATACTAGGGGCACATATTTAATTTCACAAGACAACGATAAGGCAGATGCTGCAGCAAAAGAAGCAGCATATTTTACCATTACACATGACCCAGTTCATGCCTTCTAAAGAGGATCATGTAACTTTGATTGCATTGCTGCAAAGACAGCACCCTACACCCACAAAGCCATTTAACACATATGGTTTGAGTTACATGATAGTGCACCCCAACGAGAACAGGAGTTATGGAAAATTTAGAGGCAGCTCACTGTCACTTGCAGTCTTGGTGTACAGAACAGAACAGGGGAACTGGTAAAGCACCATAAGCTGCTCCAAACATCCCTGGATCAGCTGCCTTAATCAGCACATGTGTCAAAAGAGCATGTAGCTGCAGAGATGAACAAACAGTGGTTTGAGCCTAACCTACAAAAAGCTGAGTTTGGAAACCGCTGTGCCACATGCCAAAAATGTATAGCAGGGCACACACTTAAAACTATTAAGGCAACATTACTACGGCCAGAGTGGAACTTCAGGCATTTGCATATTGATTATGTCAATATCCAGGATCAATGTAGCTCTTATAGGTACATGATCCTCAGTGGATGTCTTTTTTCACATTGGCTTGAGACCAGCCCATTTGCTCACAATGATGCAAAATATGCTGCCAAATATTTGGCGTGTGAAGTACTCCCAAGGTAGTGGGTATGTGATGTGTTGCGGTCCAACAATGGACAACACTTTGCCAACAATCGATTTAAGGAGGTAACTTCCTTCCTCTGCATCAAGCACACGCTGTGCTCAGTGTGCCATCTGCAAGCCAATGGATTTGTTGAGTGCTTCAATGAACTGTTTAAAAAGCTCATTGCCAAGCTGTCAGTGACTGTTGGCAAGAATTGCCTCTATTGTCCTCTGCTTGCTTTATTTGCACTACGCAATTCTCCTGGGGCAGATCATCATTTTACTCTGCACAAAATTGTCACTGGCAGGAGAATGTATGCACCTCTCAATCCTGCCCATACAATTTCAGATGCTAACAGCTCTGCCCGACTGCTTGATAATAATTTTAAAGTATATTTGAGTGAGATCACAAAATCTTGTACCTCTATATCATGTCAGATGCAACCACTTCATGACAGGCCTGCAACCTGGCATCAAGCACAGACACTCCAACGGCACAAGACGAAGAGACATTCACAGCACAGCTTTCCCTTTATCTGGGTGAAAAAGTCCTCATCAGAAATTATACAAGATCTCGAAAAGAACCACATTTCACTGGCCCCTTCACTATGACATGATGCACCCCAACAGCAGTCAAGGTAGCAGAGAGGTGCCTATGGATTCCTCTTTCAGATTTTCATCAGGACAAGTGCAATGCTCTACTCATAGGAAAGAGAGGGGTGCCAACTGATGGGAAGTATTAATCAGTTGGCTATTACTTTTTTCTCCTCCTTTTACCTGCATAGAGAACCTGGGAGCGGGCTGAGGGAATTGCAGCAAATGGAGGTGGCAGGAGGAGGACGACCATTGTATAAGCTAGGTTGGCGTAGTGTAGTGTTTTTTGTTATTTGGTTTTATGTGGATTTGGTTTTTAGCTGAAAGGGGACAGTTCGCCCCTATGAGCAGTAATTCTGAAGGAGTATGTAAGAAACAAGATGTATTTAATTTTGAAATGTTTGAAGATCATATTAGGTGCCTTCATAGCACTGCGTCTGGCAATATATGGTAAGACAAAATGAGACTGGTGGATTGACAGAGGGCAAATGACACATGTTATGTGTGATCTCTCATTCCATATGTTAAAGGGGCACCCAAGCTCTTTCTCCCTCAAGAGTTATCAGAAGATATATGGAGGATGGGGGTATCTGGTGCATTTGTCATTGTGTAAGACAAGGGGCTTATTTCAAGAAACTCATTTACTGTCCAATGGATAGATGAGGGGGGAGGAGGTATATGCCGACAATTATAGGAAACTCATGAGAATGTTTAAAAAAGAGGCCACGAAACACACTATATTAGAATATGTGACAGAAGTGGCGAGAAGGGGGAGCAACTTTTCATAACCCACATCAGATTAAAGTGTCACAAATGCTTTCAGGTGTACAGACAGCAGCCAATGGAAAGTGGCTGCAAATCACATGTTATGAAGTATTAAAATTGGCATACTTGACGGAGAAAGGGCAAAATGTCATGCGGGATGAGCTGAAGGCTGTCAGATGAGTTACTCTCCAGAATATATATATTTTGGCTCTACTAACAGCAGTGGAGGGGGGTGTCTGTAAGATGATCGGAAGCAGCTGCTGTACTTTCATGCCTTCAAATGGCACAGAAAACAGAACTTTGACAAAGGATATTGCAGAGCTACATACAATCCACGATACTATGATGAGAGAAAGGAGCACAGTAACATCAGACAACTGGCAACACATACTCGTTCTGGTGCTCATCACCTTTTGTGCATGTCAATTAGGGGTAAGAAGCTGGCAGGGAAGCAGAGAGAGGGGGAAATACATGATGCCCCTGAACATTCATGGGGTCAGAGAAAAGGACTCCCTGTGTACACCACACAAAAACACAAACAGAAATGAAGGAATTTGGTCAACTGGGAATGCTGACAATGCCACCCTTGGATATAGAGAACTATGAGGCTTATTAGGTAGACTGTTCAGCTAATGGGCAAGTGTGTATGATAATGGGTAGCTCACCCAAGGAGTACAAGGCTCAACGGAAAAGTTTGCAGAGAGTGACACGGGTGTGAATCCCAAAGTAAAAGAGCAAAGAGCTGCTAGCCATAAATGTGTCAATCGATAAATCGATCGAGGGGGGGGAATGTTATAAAGGTCCTGATACAACGCTACCTGGGGGTGCACGTACCAATTTTGCAAGCAACATGGTGACATCAAGGATGACATGGTGCCTGACATCGGGGTGAGGATGTAATTGAACGTGGCGCAGCTTCCATAAAATGTCATAGAAGCAGGCACAGTGTGAGAAGTCCCAGGGTGGAACTCAAGGAGAGGTGTGACCTTCAGGGGCAGTATGGGGTAGTTGTGTACATCAGGCACAGAGTGGGGTTTAAGATGTAACACGGGGCTTATGGGATTGGGGTTTTCTTTCAGCCATATGTGAAGAGTAGAGTAGCCATTTTGTTTTAGGCACTACATTAAGAAAGCATTTCTCACAGACAGATCATAAGAAAAGAGCTGCATACCCTTGTGTGACAAGCTGAGTGTATTTAATGAACATTTAGCAGAAACAGTGTGCTGACATGTTCCACGACTGAGGGTTCCCAGGAGAATGCAAACACAGCAAAGTTATTGAAAGTATACTTTCGAGGCCTACTAGCTAGGCATCTGGGTCCATGAGGAGAATTGGCAGAGAAATAGAAATTAAATACTGTTAATTAAACTCAAGCCACCGTGTGGTATAGTTTTTTGAGACCACACTTGGCAGTAAGGCATGAGAAGGGAGCTGGGAGGCCAGAGAATTGGGGTTGGGGCTATGGGGAGCGGGACAGGGAGCCAATCAGCGGAATGAGGTTTTGATGACCTTGGGTGCAATATTGTACAGTGTCCTCACTGATGTCTGTGGGTCACACCGTAGGTCTGGCTCGGTGTGAATGCCATGCCACTTGCCATGTTAAGCTATTTTGTAAATTGGACATTGCCAACCAATGGCAAACAAATGCTTTTTGACTGTTCAACACAATCGCATAATTGAAGGGCAGTGTGGGAAGGTGTGTGACATCATGTGGGGTATTAATGTAACTGTGGCCAAAAAATGTATCACCTAATTAGGATCACTCAACAAATATCTGAATATAGGCAACTGAGTAATCGCATCAATCAGCTCTTGTAACCTGCCTTAAAAATGTAACTAATGTTGTATGGTAATATGGCAAATCAGGTGTAAATTGTTTAGCCACATTAGGCGCCGTTGACAGCTGATTTTATTGAGTTCAGTTCCACAAGGCTGTCTGAACCTTGCTTCCCAACTGTTTTTGGCCCAAATAAATGTGTGTTACTTCTTGATTGGTGTATGCTTCTTTTTGGATCGGTCCTTTTGTTCCTGTGATTACCTCTACTGGTAATTATTGAATAATTTGTTTTCCTGGCAAGAGGACCACATTTGAAAGTATGTATTAAAATACGACTTTTAGCATTTCTCACTTGCCATTTAACAATTCATAGCATGTGGCAACACCCCTGGCAAAAATGTATTTTCTTTCAGGAATTTTGCAACAACATGGCCTGGGGGCGAGGAATTACCTAGTATATCCACTGATGTCATATGTGTGTGAGCTAATTTCTAAAGCACTGATCACGGAGAGACCAGTCTCATGGTGCTGTCATATGACAATCGGATGACCTACTCCTTTATTGCCCCAAGAGTAGATCTGATTGTCCCCTAGTATTCCACAGAATACACCAATTTTTCTTGGTGTTTTCCATTGGATCTGGAATCTAATAAATGTTTGAACATTTTGCTTTCCTTTTTCACTGAAACAAAACAGCTTTGTCAACACATAGCACCAATCGTTTGGCCGCAAGATCTGTGAATTTGGCAGCCAGAAACATGTAAGCTGCTGTCATTCTTTTTGCCACTTGGTGTCTCTTTGTTATTTAAGAGAGATCATCTTTCATGAATTAGCATGCCCTGTCCACAAGATGCATGGGTGCACACTCAGCACATAAGCACTCAGGTGAATGTCATTGTGAGAGCATTGGTGAAGTAGAGGTTAGAACACTCACCCATGGAAAAGGTGTGGCAAGAATGGCTAGTTTCAAGCCTCAACACTGATGCTCTCCTTTAGTTTTGGTTTTAGTTAATTGATGTCATAGAATGTAAAATGTGTAGTTCATTACAGGAAGGAATTGTATGTAACATCATTTACTGGAGTGTTTACTATACAGTAGGTAGTTAAAATGTGACTCATGTATTTCGGAAAGGCATGGAAGTGGTTCAGGTCATAATGTGTAATAATTAATCTGAATTAATATATTACCAAGTTTGATCCCTTCTAAACAGCCAATTATGGTAAGGGAACTGGCTTCTTCTGGTAAATTAATAGGCACAGATGTCCACAGGTAGCACACAAACGTACTCAACATATTCAAATGATAACTATATCATTCATTTAAAGTATCAGTGCTAACGTTAAAGGGATTCGTAGCTGCTAATCTCTTCTATCTGAAATCCTAAAAACTGAAAAACCTGCCACCTAAACTGCAGGTAAAATATAGCACTCGCCACGTCAACCCCCCTCAAATATCTTTTGATGATTATGAGAGAAAGAACATGATCACCACTGAACTGTAATTTGCCAGAGTATATACAAACTTTCTCATTGGTAATTCACAACATTTAAATGAAAAAATATAGCTGTACTGATTATTAAACATTCATCTGTAAATATAATCTGAAGTGTTTCAACACATGGATAATTGAATGCATTCATAAAAATGTAAAACAAAGAAGCATTGCCAAATAACATATGTAGACTCTAACCCTTTAACTGCTTAGTATGACATAATTCCAATAAGATATACAAAACAATTAGCAATGGGTTGAATTATTTACTGAACACAGCTATCTTGGTGTCCTGTGATCACTTTACGCATTTTGGGACAAACCCTTCATCAGGAATGCAGGCACCATATCTCTGAAAAAGTTCAAAAATAATAATAAATATTACATCATTACTAACTAGTCCTATAACTAAACAACTAGCTTGTCATGAAAGTAAATGAAGCTTTGACCTTACAGACCAATAGCAACCAGCATATTGGTATACCAACTGGTTCAGATGATCATGTGTAATTTCGCAAATATGTATCCTCGTTTCTTAATCCTGGTATGTTCACATGGACGATTTATCAATTGTCTTGTGTCAATCTGTCTTTATACTGTTGTAATAATATGAATTGGAACCATCAAAACTCCTCTAACTAGCCAGTAACTAGCAAGTAAGTGTCATTAACTAGGTACACAAGACTTCTGATACCCGTATCACACACAGACATGGGTATGCTCAGACAGTTATCTAAACAAACTAAAATACATTTGTTCACATAAATTGTGTAATCTGGGTTCCTCGCCTACCTCTTTATCAATAAATGACAATGCCCACGTTCACTGTTGTACCACAGTTGGCTGCACTGTAGTATTTGAGAAAAAAAATCCCTGTGTTTCTAGTCTTGTTCTATAGCACACATCTTATTTCCAAGTTCAATACTATGCAAACACTGGTCTGTTAAAACCTCAGAACAAGGCAATTGTTCTGAGGAAAAACTAACTTGAAGTGATTCCTACACAATCCACACTGTATGTACATAATAATACATATGTAAGAATAACTGAGACCATAAAATCAAGAGTCCCTCTGTCTGTCATCAATAGATAATACTAGAAGACTAATGTTCCCTAATTCTATGTAAATGTGAAGAAAATAAGGTGATAAGAATCTGTCAATGATAAGTCACAACAGAAAGAAAACCTATTAAGAAAAAGAATACACCTAATTTCTGATGTGGTTCCTTCTACGTGTAAAGTGCCCACACTACAAACACTGGTCATATTACATGATATTATCTTCTAAATGTTATTCAGATGTGCACGAATATTCCTTATTGACATCAATATCACTTCTACTTAAATATGTTTGATCTATCAGAAACCTGAAGCTTAAACATTTCTGATACCCATATTACTAATCGACTGGCATTATCAGCTCAAACGTTGAACAATTATTATCACACTTCCTAGTGAATTTACACATTGTAAACAGATTCAATTCTAAATGCCTCCAGTAAATGCCATCATGTACCTACTTGTGCATCCCTATATTATCAAAGTTCTTTTCCTTTTAAGTGTGTACAACTGTTTGTAAAATGTAATGAGATATGGAATGGTGATATTCTTTCTACCTGTCAACTATACTCCACCGACAACCAAAGCTCTTTTCAGTTTTCCAGACTGTTAAAAAAAACGATTGCAGCTTTTCACCCTCCTGGGGTGTTTGCCAGGTGCTTGGCCAGCGAGCTGAGTACCTTGCATAACTTCAGGGGTAATATCTGTTTTCAGTGATAATTATACGAGGATAGAGGGCAAGTATTGTTTACAATATATCAAGTCCACTGTGAGCCTTTTCTTGGAATTCTGCTTTGGAGAGTCAGCATTTGAGTGGGCCTGTGTATGTATGTATGTATGTATTTAGTTTTTATATAGCGCCGTAAGCCCGAGGGCATCAGGGCGCTTGTACAAAGAACACTGAAACCGCGAGACAACAAGACGGACAACACGTGTGAGACGGACAAATGGTACAGCTAGCTATTGAGCGGCAAGGTCTCAGAGTGAGGTCCTGCGCCCACGATCCTATCTAAAGAGGTATGTTTTCAGCCTCTTCCTAAAGTATGGGGAGCCTTTCTGCAGTGCACATGCAGTTGTTGTTTTCTCTGGGTAATTCTCTTTATTTGGCATCATTGATTACTCCCAAGCCTTCTACTGTGTTAATAGAGCAAGATTCTGGATTAAACTAAGCAAATGGGGCTTAGAGCCATCTATCCTGGATCGCATGCAGCCATTTTATTCTCAGACTTTAGTGGTAATTAGACTGTCCAGTGATAATGTTTCAGTCTCTCAGGTTGTCGAGACAAATACTGGTCTGAAACAGGGGTGCGTTGCCTGGCTCCAGTAGCCCAGTTTGGTTGTTACAGTGCTTCTGGATGAGACCCTGATTAATATGTAGCAAATGTTAAACATTTTGGCTGAGTATTCTAGGTTCAATGAACAAAACATTAATTTTGCCAAAACTAAAATCCTAGTAGTTTGGGACAGTAGAAAGAAGTACATTTTTCGATGACTTGGTTTAACAGTATTTATAGATGGGGTCACTGCTTAGTCGTCATTAAATAGGTTCTCCACTGTGTAATTATGTTCTCCGAAAAATATGCAATATGTTTAGGATGATAAAGAGTTTTGTGAGTACAAGGAGTGGATCTTCTCTAGAAGGCCTGATAAAAATCTACAAAACAAGTATTGTCCAGCTATACTGTATGCCCTTGAGACTCTATCAGAACAATATATACATTGGTTTAAGAGGCTGGAGGGTAAACTATGGAGAACAGTACTGACCCTCTCTAATTTACTCCCTATTGAATACATTTGAATGGAGTTGTGTTTGATGTCATTGGAGACCTTGCTGAAAATTAAGTGCAGTTTATTCTACCAGCGGTTAACTTCATAGTCATCTACTCTCTTAAGGTATTATAGTGTGTTGATTAAGTCAAATGTTTTTTAAATGAATTTGTTGTAAACTGCAAAAAATGTCATGAGACAATTAGTTGGTCGATGGACACATCGAATTGTACTGTCTTGAAAGAAGGAATTATCTGCAAAGGATTTTGAATGGAGTTATGCTGCTAATGTGGAATACTTGTCTGGGAAGAAAACATTGACTGAGTACAGCCAACAGGGGAGGGGTTTCCTTATCTGCAGTCAATTAACTACATACTACACACTATTGATAGGCAGTTGCTCAGATTTGCTATGCTCCACCTCCATTCATTCCTCCCTTCATTGATGTTCCTAGGCCCTCGATTTCTAATACCTCTTGAATTACGATGGTGTAGGCTCCGCTCAGTAGAGTTGGGAATCACTAGAACCACTAGACATCTGTTGACGCAATGTCCTGCCTTATTTTCGGAAGATCTGTGCACACCTTGCAGTCCCTCTCTGCTGCCCAGTGTTGGTCCTCAATCATCTCGTATTAGTACATATAGTATTTTGACTCAGTATTAATACATATAGTATTTTGACTCAGGAGATAAACATAGCAGTTATTACTTGAATGTATTTAGTGACCACTTTTAGGAGTTGTTAGATTGATGAGATGCATTCACTAGTAGCTGATAAATAGGAAAGAAACAACTTCTGGTATAAATGAATTATGTTTTTAATCCTTTTTATATTTTGTTATATGTATGCAGGTTTATGTAAACCCATAAGCTTATTTTTTTTTAAAACAGATTTTATGCACGTGGCGTTCTCCTACTTAAATCAACGTTCTAGTACTAGTAGCAATATGTTTTACACTGCCAATTAATCACAATAGGTTTTAATATGCAATATATGTAGCTTGCTTAAAAGTGACATAACTGTTAGGCAGAAACCTGTGCAGGTCCCTTTGGGACCACTGCAAAAGGCTTAACACTACAGGTGTTGGCAGTAAACCCAATTGGTAGAAGTCTGTACCACCCAGATTTACCTGGTAGCTGTGGCTGAGCAGCCAGACTTCTCTCAAGAAGAATTAGACAGCATATAGAGTATACAAGATAGGTACCAAAATACAGTAGCACAAGCAAACACTGACCAGAGGTTTGGTAACAAAGTATATAATTATTTATTTAAAGACACACTTAGAAACACTCCATCACTATTATTATAAGTAAGTTCAAAAACACAGTCACTATTATTATATATACATCCCTTGTTCCTTATTAGAAAAGTCTTAGTTAACACCACTTATTTCCAGACAGAGGTGAGGGCTTAACTCAAGATGGCACTCCAATAAATTTAAGAAAAAGGGAGGGAAAAGGCAGAAATTAGGAACAGCACACAACATAATCCTTTAGAAGCACTCAGCAAGGCAAGAAAGTCAAAGTCTACTTGTGAGCAAAAAGTTCAGAGGCCAGGCTCCCTCTTGGAGAGAGTAGAACACCAATGCGCCCAAGATCACACAGTTTAAAAGGCTTGGAGAGACTTGCAGAGAGCTCAGAAAGGAATCAGTTCAGTTTAGAAACACTCCATCACTATTATTATAAGTAAGTTCAAAAACACAGTCACTATTATTATATATACATCCCTTGTTCCTTATTAGAAAAGTCTTAGTTAACACCACTTATTTCCAGACAGAGGTGAGGGCTTAACTCAAGATGGCACTCCAATAAATTTAAGAAAAAGGGAGGGAAAAGGCAGAAATTAGGAACAGCACACAACATAATCCTTTAGAAGCACTCAGCAAGGCAAGAAAGTCAAAGTCTACTTGTGAGCAAAAAGTTCAGAGGCCAGGCTCCCTCTTGGAGAGAGTAGAACACCAATGCGCCCAAGATCACACAGTTTAAAAGGCTTGGAGAGACTTGCAGAGAGCTCAGAAAGGAATCAGTTCAGTTTAGAAAAGTTCAGTTAGCCAGCCTAGGGCCAACCCAAGTGGTAAATTGAGGCTTTAAGAGTCACCCCACACAGACCGTTGCGAGGGAGGCCAGGCGGACACAGTACCTTTAAAGTGGAGAGGATCCTCCTGCGGGGCAGCTGTTCCTGGCAGCGGGTGCAAGTTGCGGCATTGTCCAGAGGAAGAGATGATCTCGACGTGGAGGAAAGCTGAAGGTCGTTGCACTGCCAGGGAAGAAACCAGCTGCGGAGTTCTCCGTTTAAAAGGTATGACCCTTTTATTCGCGGTAGTGGAGAAAACGTGGTATCCCGGTTGCCGGGGTGCTTGGCACAGGCAAGACGGCCACGAGATGATCCGGGAAGGCGAAAGGGCGGCCAAACTGGTTATCCCCACCAGTCAAAGGAAGAAGACTCTTCGGAATAAAGATCTCCTCTGTCGTCGGGAAAAGTGGTGAGACGGTTCAGCAGGGCTCCACCGGTGGTGTCATCATTGCAGGTCAGCTCAGCTTCTCCCTCTTCAGATTCTTTGGTCCTGTGGTGACGTCTGAAGTCCAAGTCCCCAAAGCCCTGCTTTTATGCAGAAAACCCCCATTCATCAGTCCTAGCTGTCACTCAAACATGCTAAGTGTTCGTATTAAGCTATCGTATTGATCTTGGCTGCTACAAGAAGCTACCAAGATGGCCACCGCCTCCGAGGTGCACGCTGCCTAGCAACCTGAGTAGTATTTCCTCATCATTGTGATTGGCTCCTGGGTGCTTTTGCTGCTGCCGGATGAACCGGAAGGCGAAAGCCGGTGGCCCGCCCACCAAAGGCCCGGCTCCTAAGGCCCATCGGCTGTCTGCAGGCTGTCCGCGGATGGAGGCAGACTTGTGAGTAAACACTTTGTCCATCAGCTGCTAATTTACTCTGCCACAGCGACATTGCAACCTACACTGTTTCTGCCTCGACCTAGGGCTGCATTGTTTCTCTTCTGTACGATTGCCATGTGCCATGCCATCTCTGCCAGTCCGCATCAATGCGATTGTAATGCCTGCTCTATCTAGACTTAATACCAATGCATGACCATACCCACTACTCTGCCCACACTGGGATTGATTCTAGCCAGCACTGTATTACCTATGCATACTGTTACATTACTGCCACGTTACTGTTGATATATTGACTTACCCATCTGCATACTAGCCTACTGTACTCCCAGTCACGGCTAGCTAGATAGCTCTCTTTGTGCTCCTTAGTCATCAGTGATCTCGGCCTCCTGCCCTAAAATCGAATCTAGTTGGCAACATGTTTAACGTCATCACTGCCTTTATATAACCCAACTGTACTAATTCTAATTGATTTGCATACTAGCCTTCTGCTCTCCCAGCTGTACTGAATTTAGGCATACCTAGTTTGCACCTGCATTTTTGCCACATTCTTGAATTTCGAATCTAGGTATGCCCTGCCTGCACATGCTCTCAGAGTCCTAATAATTACCTTGATTGTGTTGTGCCTATGGTCGCTAACAGACCACCTTGACTGTGTTGTGCCTTATGGTCGTTAACAGACCATGCCTTATGGTCGTTAACAGACCACCTTGACTGTGTTGTGCCTTATGGTCGCTAACAGACCACCTTGACTGTGTTGTGCCTTATGGTCGCTAACAGACCACCTTGACTGTGTCATGCCTTATGGTCGCTAACAGACCACTCTGATTGTGTCGTGTCTTATGGTCGCTAACAGACCACCTTGACTGTGTTGTGCCTTACAGTCGCCAACAGACCATGCATTTTAGTTTATATTGTGATTCTTGAATATCATGTCCCATATCACTAGGTGAACCCCTGGTTATAACCAGCCACCCGCAATCTACATTGCGTCAACCTAGCCAGACATCCTATCGAAGTAAGGGAAGTAAACCGTACCAGTTAACTACACCAACTACCATGTGCAGAAACCTGACCTCCCTGACCCTCCTAACTATAATCATGGCCTTTGCCACCTACAACTCTAGCCCCCCTACAGACAGAAACTTGAGACTTAGGGCAAGACTACCTTGTATATATGAACCCAAAAGAAATAGCACAAACCATACTGTTAGATCTGCAACAATACAGACACACTTGGATAAGCAAACTCAAGCCACGACACACTTAACCCCGACCCCAAATCCCACTCACTTTCACAAAAAGAAACACCTGAGTCAAAGCAAGTACAGACAAATCTGCAAGCCATCCTATTCCCAAGAATACCTTATCTCTCAATGGATCCCTTATCAATGCCAGAAACATGGTAGCCCATGCAACTGAAATTGCTGACATACTAAACAACAGCAGCATTGACCTCCTTGCCGTAACAGAAACCTGGCTTCAGGAGGCAGCAGGACCTTCCTTGATGTTAGCCGTACCTGACAATTACCAGATCCACAGAGTAAACAGACCTAATGCTAAAGGCGGTGGCCTCGCCATCATCGCTAAAACCACTTCGCCTAGCAGACTCACCACCTCACCTCCCTGTGCTTCCTGCGAAGTACTCTCAGCAAAATTGCAACTCTCCAATAACCGCACGCTAAACATTCACCTGATCTATAGGCCCCAGGTCCCTTGGGAACCTTCGAAGATGACCTTACCACCCTCATAGCGAACAATACCCAAAATCATTTGCAAACGCTGTTGCTGGGCAACTTTAACATCGGCTTCAATGAGCCAGACAACAAAAATGCCCTTGCTATAACAGCCATCCTAAATGACCACGGCCTTACCCAAAAAGTCCTCTCCCCTTACACATGCTAAAGGTAGAACCCTTGACTGGGTATCTGAACTTAATTGCAACATAGTCATCTCTGACATCACCCCTCAACCATGGACCGACCACTATCTAATAAATTTCACTGCCACACTTGACCTCCTCAGCCCTAAAATTATCAAAATGATACCACCTCTCCCCACCAGAAGCAAAAAAGGTATCACCACAGAAAAACGTATCCCCCTCCTCCTGCCTACCATCAATGGCCTGAAGGACAATACTGACCCAGACACCCTAGTAGACACCTTTAATAAAGCTATGTCCCACGCACTAGATACTATTGCACCTCCAAAACTACGCAAAGCCAAACAAGAAGCCCACCTTAATGCTTGGTTCACCCTCCAGCTTAAGGACCTTAGAAAGCAGAAATGTAAACTCCAAACTATCTGGCGTAACTCGCCTACCGACGTCAACAAAGCTAATTTAACCCAATTCACCAAATATTACAAGTCAGAAATTATCAATACAAAAAAAAACTTATTCAATGACAGAATTACCAATGCCAAATCTAATACTAAGGAACTTTTTGCCATCCTCTGGGAAATGGAATCTCCCATCCAACCAACTGACATGGTCCCCAAGGACAAGATATGGTGCACCAATATACAGAATGCCCTATTGAATAAAATGTCCACCCTTCAACTCAAAATAACTAATAAAAAGGACACCCTCTCTCCTACTGATCAACAAGCACCTCTAGTGACTGAACCCAATACTATCCCCCCTTTTAGCTTCAAACCTATCTCCATCATTGACACTGAAGCCTTCCAACGGCAAAGGCGAAAGTTGCCCAGCTCAAATAATAAAGGACGCAGCCAGAGATTTAACCCCATTCATCTCGAAACTCATTAACTCTTCCTTCAAATCCAACACAGTGCCAGCCAACCTAAACGAATCCTGGGTCCTCCCCCTTCTTAAAAAACAAACCCTCGATCCATCCATCCCGACCAACTATAGGCCCATCACCACTGTCCCTTTCCTACTAAAAATTATCGACAGAGTAGCCTATCTCCAAATTCAAGACTACCTAGAAGCTAACCATCTACTAGGCTCACGCCAATCGGGCTTCCGCCCTCTCCATGGCACTGAAACAGCCTTGTTAGATCTTAAAACTAAAATGGAGGAACTCAAGGATAGTAGGAAAATGGCGTTGCTACTCCTACTGGACTTGTCAGAAGCTTTTGATTTGGTGGATCATGCAGTCTTATGCAACCACCTTAAGCTCGCTGCCAATTTCACAGGAGAAGCTATAGCATGGGTCCAATCCTTTCTAGACAACCGGACCATGAGAGTATTTTCCACCTTCACCTGTGCCAATCCCATCCAAATTACATGTGGAGTCCCACAGGGCTCATGTGTCTCACCCACCATGTACAACATTTTCACCAAGCCATTGTTCGACAAGTTGGACAGACTGGGCGTCACCTACACAAATTATGCAGATGACACCCAGATCCTCATACCCCTTTCGGGCAACTATGGAGTGGACCTGGCTTTGGTGAATACAATTTACATCCTCATTTAGGCATGGATGGCCACCCATGGCCTCTGCCTGAACAACGATAAAACGGAAATCCTGCTCCTCGGATCAGACCATAATCTAAACTCACCCCGGACTATGCCTCATTTACCATCGACAACAATACCATCAAGGTTACGCGAGAGGTTAAAACCCTAGGTTTCTACCTCGACTCAGCTCTCACCCTCAAAAAGCAAGTGAACTCCCTCGCCTCTACAACCACTTACACGTGTAAACTTATCCGTGCTGCCAGACCCTTCCTTTCCAGTGCTAGCTGCCTCACCTTGGCCAATGCCCTTGTCATGTCCAGACTGGACTATTGCAACGCTTTATACTCAGGTGCAAATAAGTCGGTCTTGGACAAACTCCAGAGATTACAAAATAACGCTCTTAGAGCAGCTTTGAACATCCCACGCAGAGAGCATATTTCCAAATACCGGGCAGAGGCCCACTGGCTAAAGATAAAGGACAGAATCCTTCTCAAAACTATTTTTCTCACATCCAAATGCCTTAACAATCAAGCACCCTCCTACCTAGCTGAAAGAATTAACTGGAGACCCTCTAACCGATTGACGAGATCTGCCAACACCTTCTTACTTGAAGTCCCCAGATTCAAACTTACCACGGCGGGTGGACCTAGCTTCCCAGTCAGAGCTGCACAATCATGGAACACACTCCCACCTGACCTTAGACGCCCTCTACCCTACACTATATTTAGATCTAACGCTCTCATATGGCTACACAACAACGATATGTAACGATAGTCACCCTTAACCAGCTGACCACATTATATATTGTTAAGATGATATTCTTCTGCGCTTACCTATCCTGATCCTATATGTACTGTATCACCTGTTTCATTTGTTGTAAGTTACCACTGTTTTGTAATAGCCTGTGCCAGGCATTGTAACTAAGTTTCGAGTCTACTTGTACTGTTGCGCCCAGCTGCCCACGGGCTTGGAGCGCATTACTAAATAAATAAACAAACAAACAAACAGGGTGTCTCACCACGGGGCCAATCACACAAGAGTGCGACTTGAGTTGCTGAGGCAACTCAGTCCAGGGTGCCTAAACCCCCTCCCACATCCCTTGTGGTACCCAGACAGAATGGCACCTCTTTTGGAGGCTTCTGTGGAGAAACTTCACTTTGGGATTTTACTTCAATTCCCAAAATGTGCCATTGTGTTTTTTGTAGCTGGAATGCTTCAGGATTTCCGTCGGGTCCCAGAATGCAGCATCGCTGTACTTTATTTATCTCCATTCTTGTATCTCAAACACTTTGGGATTTCAATAAAACGGACAGAATGCATAGTTGCTTCATTTATAATATTTTTTCTATATGGAAAACATTATGATTTCACTTTTTTCCAAGAATCAGTGTTGATTTATTTTACTCATATCTAGAAAGCTTTGTGGTGTAATTTCAACTCCCACAATGCCAAGTTGCTTTACTTCTGTTCCCTGATTTATCAAGGTAATGCGTCCCTGTGCTTTGGATCCAGAGTTCAGGCAGTATCTTCGAATCATAGGTTCTCCAGGTGCCCTGGGTTTCCATCTCACAACATCCTGACAGTTTCTCAGTACCTTCCCATCAATTTTTGCTTCCCAGCATCTCTCTCACCTTCTCTGCATATATCCCGATTTTCTCCTTTAAAGTATCTCCTGCTGCATCTGAACAGCTGTCTCAAAGACGTGTGCCTCACTGTGTATCTGTACAGGTCCATCACAATGAGCCTCGCTTTGTCTCACATAGCTTCTCAGCACCACTCAAGACACATTTTCCTCAGATTCTCTCACATCATCTCAGCACTGGTCCTGTAACATGTTCCTCACAGAGTCTATTACAGAATCTAAGCAATACTTAAGTGACGTGTTCTTTATTTGGACCTCTAGTCTGGGACACTATCAACTAATAATAAAGAAAGGAAGTTCTAAATAGTTTTAATGGTCTTCCCAATCTGACAAATCATTGACATCGAATTCGAACTTAATGTCACAGTAGCCCACCAGTGTCTCTTCCTGTGGGATCTCTTATTCAACCAGTTACCGCTTTTAAGGTACTTTTTGATCTGCTAGATTTGGAGCGTTCAATGGCACGTGATCTCTTTCCCATCCGTTTGTCTTGTTTGGACTCTCCTCAACATGCTTTAAAATGGAGCAAATCTGTCCCCAAGATAACTGGCTTGAGCAACGTATTATTATTGATCATGGACATAGCTTTGAGAAGCAACAGAGCGCTTTACAGAGGTATACAACAGTCCAGAAGCATACCAGAGGGTTTTTTAGATGTAACAACATAACAGATATACAGCGGGTGGTGGGATACAGAAGGGCACAGAGGAGGGGTACAGCTGTACCAGGTGACAGGGAGGAAGGGGGAGATCAGCATCTAGCGAGTCAGGTGGTGCAAGAGGGGCGATGTGATGGCCTAGGATTGATGACTCCACTCCATGTTAGGGTATATCTTTGTACATTAAAGGCCATATTGAGTTACTGAGTAAACAATACGATTCACATTTGAACACGTTCTGCCCAAGACCAAATTATCTATTTCCTGACGCTGTATCAGGATTGGCATGACTACAATTATTTGCCTACTGGAATATAATGAAACATTAGTTCTGAATGGTTGTGCACCCCAAGGCTTCCTATTGCTTGGTCTTGGTGACATGACAAGGACAAAAGTTATTTTAATTCTTCCCGCTCAATACCATATTAAATCATAAGTGTACGGACGACGTACACTTAGGATTTAGGGCAGGGGTCTTCAAACTGTGGGGCGCGCCCCCCCAGGGGGGCGCCAGAGCCCAGCATGAAATGTAAAAAAAAAAAAAATAAATTCTTTTGGAGGAAACGGGAAGGGGCAGCTCACATAGTCAGCATAAAACGGTCTTAGGCACCAATGAAAAAATGGCCAGCAGTTGCAAATGGATATTCAGTGTTTAGTCACAGACTGTTTGAATAGTACCCAAGGGGTTGCTTTTTGTTCAAATGTAAACAAATGGTGATATTTAAAGAATACTTATTCAGCAACAATGGTCAAAACTACTAGCTGCATAGTGAAGTAACTCCTCAAACTGGCCCACATTGGCCAAAAAAGTGGCCCATTTTTATTGGCCTACACTAGCATTTTAGGGTCTCTCCACAGTTGGCTGAGGTGCAAGGGACATTAAAGGTAAAATTAAGACCACGAAAATATGTTCAAATACTAAGGGCCTCATCACGAGTTTGGCTGTAATCCTTAAATCCGGTGGTAGCGCTGTTACCGCTGGATGTTTTGGCGGATTTCTCCCCAGCTCTGAGCTGGGGTGAAATCCGCCGAAAATTTGCTCTCATACCGCCAGCGGGAAATCTGCCGGCGGTATCGGCGTCAAATTTCCCCATTGAGCCCAATGGGGAATGGGGCATTCCCGAATGGGCTCAATGGGGAATAGGGATTTCCAAATCTACCAAACCCGTGATCCGACGCTAATAGCGCCGGTGGGTTTAGCAGTAGGGCAGATAGCGCCAGCGCTATTAGCGCCGGCGTTACCGCCGAACTCATGATGAGGCCTGCAGAATACCCAATTAAAGACACAGATTATGCTTATATTTTAGTGATGACAGGGGGCTGTTTACAAGTTATAATCATCACAAAACAACCCAGAAGGCATAGAGTGAGACACATTGAAATAGGCACTTGAGAGGGAAAGGACCAGGTTATGTGACAGTGGGATGTGTTTACCAATGGAGTACAGAGTGGCTAGCCCCAGTGACTGGCATGCACAGATCAAATCAAATTACTTGTATGAGGATAGACCTACATGATTAGAATGCTATAGTTTAGGTGGATTGAAAACTTTACCAAACATTTCTCAAATGTTGTCTACATGTTGTCCCCTTGAACTGCCCTCACCATACCTGGAAATCGGCACACATATGTTTTTCCTGAATCCCAAGTACTTTGTGACAACATTGGGGCTATTAAGGTTCTGATGTATGTCATTTTGTGTAACATCCACTGCAGTAGTGCTTCAAGGGTTCATGCAGTGCTATTTGTGGTGTTCTAAGCAGGGTGGGGGGGGGTGAAAACTTCAGGTAATTTCCCGGTGCCCATAGTTACAGGCCAAAGCTATTAGTACCCCAGCTGGGGTACTAAAAGCATTTGTTTTCTGTTCCAAAACTCTCCAGCATTTTGGAACAGAAAACAAAAACATTTTTAAAAAATGGTCAATGGGGAAGGCATTTGGAACTGATTGCATAGACATCTTAGATACCAACGACAGGGGGAGAAAATGTTGGAAACCCTTGTCCCAAATAATAGTCATAATTTCTGGTCATTGGTGAATGATGGGTAGATAACACAACCCTTTTTTCAAAGTAACTGTGTGTTGGAGGATTTGTGGTGCTCTCATTTCAGACTCATTATTCAGTAAGAGCTCCAGAAATGAAGAGGCTATCATATTGGATGTTCCTTGGGCTCAATGTTTTTCCCCAGATAGTGTATGAAATCTGATAAAGAATGCATCCTGCTCAAGAGCAGCAGGCCTGAATGGCCTATCAAACTCCATTCTAAAGGCTTACTTGGAAACCTGGACCACAGTGCTATTTCTGCTCTTTGAGAGCTGTGTTGAGAGGAGACAATGCCCTTTGATTTGGAAATCTGTGGTGGTGGTTCCTATTTTCAAGAAGGGCGATTGAGCGAATCCTAACAACTGTTGCTCGATTGCCCTTCTTGACGCAGACAGTAAAATCCTTTCATGGGCGGTCTTGCATGAGTTGGAAACTGGGCAGATAATAAGGCTACATTTGATAAAGCACACATTGGTTTCTGGTGTGGCCTGTCAACAACTTTAAATGGGTAGATAGTGAATGTGCTCAGGGACAATGCATGTCGAGCTGGAAACCATCCACTCTATGTGTCCCTTATTGATCTCACTAAAGCCTTTGACACTGTGAATAGGACTCGGCTGTGGGGAAAGCTATGAGAATGGGGTAGACCTATCAGACTTCTAGCTATCTTGATATATTTGCACCAAGATACGAATATTCTGGTCAGATTGGATGGGCAGGGCCACTCAATTAAACCAATACCCACAGAAACGGGAAGAAGGCAGGGATGCATATTTGCTCGCTGCCTCTTTAACTTTTATCTGGTGGATCAAGAAAACACTCTGGACAAGCATGCCAAGATCGGCAAGCAGAAGGCGAGCTGGCATGCCTATGCCGATGACATCTTACTCATGTACTTCACCCCTCGGGGTATCCAGACATCTTACTCATGTACTTCACCCCTCGGGGTATCCAGCAATTGCTGGGAGCCATGAGCAAGTATGCATTGGCAAATGATCTAGAAATTAATCCTGAAAAGACCCACATAGTGAGGATCGGTAAGCAGATAAAAAAGGTAAACACATATAGGAGGACTATGGAAATAAAAGTTATTAAGCCTGTTTTGGAAACTTAATACTTGGGTTTTAGGTTAACAGCCTATGCAAATTTAGCCCTGATTGAGGATGAGCTAGCTGCGAGCTAAAATAGATCAATTAGCCACTCAAATGAAGAGTATTAATGCTAACTTCTATAAATTCTCATTGTCACCTCTGATTAAATTCTATAAGGGTAAATTTATTCCCACCCTTTTATACGTTACTAGACATGCACCCTCAAACAGTGAACTAAACACAACCGCTCCTCTACTGCACCACAAACCGCATGCACTTCACAGCACCCAACATGAAAACAAACCACACACAATCACACCTCAACACCACATGATGGCCACTGACCGAAAAAACTCACCAACACTAAGTGACTGGTTTTTCCGAACTAAAGCTGTCAACAGCACATCAAAGCTCTCTTGCTCTTCTCCGTCTCGATCCCACTAACAAACCCTGCAATCCTCCTTCCTTGCAGACCTGAAAGAGTGCCAAGAGATCACACAAGTGGCAATAGTGGGTGATGCAACACCCATTAACATTAACATTAATCCAAAGAGGGGCAGAGAAGATCTTTGATTTTTGCAAATTTTAAAGTGCATCTCTTGGGCATCTCAGATTTGTGCCACAAAATAGTTTAAAGAATCTACCCCCAAGTCTTTTTTTTATGCCAAACACTAATTTTGTTAAATCTTTCTGTGCACATACTTTTGCATATGTTATTGGAGCTACTTAAATTACCACAGATTGGTTCAGATGTAGGTATGTTCATGTGAAAATGAAGGGCCTGATTCACAGAGTGTTTTTCAATGGGATTGCACCATTGTAAAATGTTTCTGTGAATCAGGTCCTAAATCTGTGCAGCTTCGAGCTAGGAAAATGTGAACCTGGGTGAAACATTAAGGGGCTGATTCATGGAACAAACGTGCACCGAAAATCCCAGCGCAAGCAGGCGCAAGGAGGCGCAAGCGTGAGAAAGCAAGTGCACGCACATGTGTGCGATTCAAGGAAGGCGCTGTGCTACTTTCCCACTGGCTGTGCGCCAAATCCGTGTATGGCGCACACAGGCACACACGTCATCAAATGGTGTGCGCTTTGCGCACAGCAAAAGCGCATATAGCGCAGCGCACACAACAAAAGTGGGCGGAACAGTGGGCATAACACGCGGAAAGGGGAACAACGCATGAAAAAGAAGGCGTAACTGGGGAAGTACTGCAGGGAACTACACGGAACGCCCACACGCACGCGAACAACCCGTATTCATGGATTTGAATACGGGAAACCCGCGCATGGCAAAAGACGCACACAGGCATCAACGCGTCCGCCACACGAAGGCAGGCCCCGCGCACAGCATAAAAGTCAGCGCAAACAACAAACATGTATATACAGCTACGATGAATGCCCCATTTGTCGCAGCACTGATCGTGGGACACCGCAGGAGGAGGAGGATAGCCAGGGCATGCATTTTTTCACCACGGACAAGCCTTTTTGGGATGTCTGACGACCAGGTCTATGGCAGGTGTAGGTTTCCACCCCATATCATCCTAGACCTGGTGAGGGAGTGGGAAGATGACCTAACATCCCCCACCCTCTGCTCCCAAGCATTGAGCCCCTTGGAGAAGGTGCTCAATGTCCTCCATTTTTTGGCCACTGGGTCTTTTCAGCTGAATACTGCCATAGTGGGTGGGGTCTCACAAGCCACGCAGTCACGCTGCCTACACCAGGTATTGGAAATCATGACAGCGCGCCCCTCAGTCCGCAGGCACATATACATGCCCAGAACACCCACAGAAAGGCAGGCCATTGTCCAAGACTTTTACAGGGTAGCAGACTTCCCCAAAGTGCTCAGTGCCATAGATTGCACCCATGTGGCCCTACATCCACCTAGGGCCACTGAGCACATCTACCGAAACTTCAAGCACTGGCATTCCATCAATGTACAGGTGGTATGCGAAGCAAAGGGAATCATCTCCTCTGTCTATGCAAACTACCCTGGCTCCACCCATGACAGTTTAATATACAGAATGTCCGCCCTGAGCCGGGCCCTGGAAACTGGGCAGCATTGCGACACATGGCTCCTAGGTAAGTACAAATGCATGTGCACATGCATGCATGTCACACACACACACACAATTACACAAACCTCAATAATCACAACCATTAGCACCTCTCCAGGGGGCAGTGCCTACCCTCTGAGCAACAACATGATGATGCCAATCCGGAACCCCACCACACCACCCCAGGTAAGATACAACGCGGCCCATATTGTAACCAGGGCCATAGTGGAGCGTACATTCGGAGTGCTTAAGTCACGCTTCCGCTCCCTTAACCACTCTGGTGGGCAGCTACTCTATGCACCCCCAGAAGTGTGCAGGATCATTGTGGCAGCATGTGTCCTGCACAATGTTGCAACATGACAGGGCGTAACGGTGGACATGGTGGTGCCCCCACATCCCCAACCACAGGCACAGGCGCTGCCCATGAGAGGGGATATGGCACGTGGTGAGGAAGCCCGGTCCCAGCTTGTGGCCAGATTTTTCACCTAAACTCCCAACCCTGCAGAGTACACACAGGCCTGGCACATACCAGGTGACAATCAATGATGACAAAGAGACAGTCAACTGTCACAACCTTACCACCCTGAGATTGTTGCCATGGAATTGCCACATTGTGTGCATCCCTAGCTACTTAAACACAAGCAATCCTGTGTGACCAAAAGGCACACATGCAAGGTGTGAATCACACACACCCACAAAACAGGCCATGCCTATCACTGGTATGTCACTCAAACCCTCCCAAACCACAACATGACATGGCAAGCAATAGCCATAAACCAACACAGTACCAATAAGGTACACATTGGCATGTGAAAAATGTAAATGGGCATCAGACAATGATGCCTGACATGGAATCAGATGAAATGACCAACAACCTCCCACCCAAAATAAGTCATACCCAAATGCATTCCAAAAGTCGTATTTGAAACATAACAATGAATGCCTGTCCACATGCACAATGTGCATTGCATAATCAACACTGCAGCTACTGTGTGCCGTGTCCACATCCTGCAACACACTGCTCAGGGCACAGCACAGTGAACAGCCATTGTGTGTGATGCACACCCTGAGCATCACATCTAAGCGACAAAATACATAAAATAACAAAATTAGGCATGTACAGGATCCACAAATGGTCATAGAACATTCGCTGCAGGGACACAGTGGGCACCAGAAGGCAAACAGAGTGTACACATGGAAATGTAAGGGTGGTTGTACATGTAGTGGATCATAGTGCGAGTGTGTGGGTCAGTAGGGACATGCACTCAACATATGTATGTGAAATCAAGTGACCATCACTGTCCTCTACACATCACATGTGAACATTCACCATGTGTATACCCCAGCATGTCAACCACAACTATCCACTCACACCTGAAAGGTAAACACAACACATGAACAGACATTGATGAGCAGAAAACATCATGTACATAGTAAAGCACAATTACAATTTCAGGGTGCCCATCACACTGCAGGGCAAGGCAACTATCAACAACAAAACACCCCCTCCCTCACAAATCACCACGATCCACTGAACAACTGCATCTGGGTTATTCATCTGACATCCTTGAATTCCACCTGGCCACAGGATCACCCTTCCCCTTTGTCACCATCTCCCACCTTGTGTGTAAAAAGTTGGCAGCACCCTCAGAGGCCACCTAGATTTGCAAAAGCACAAAATTCAAGAGAACTCAAAGCAGGACAACACAGAAGCCAAGCAAATACCCTGCAGGCAGTAAAACAAACCAGGACAGCCTCCAGTAGATGACTTCAAGTAGCAGTACGCCACAAAGGCCAAGTACTACCACAATGATGTTAACAATCAAGGAAGAACAGTAAAACAATGTCACAACAGGATCTGAACCATGTGTGGTCCATAACATAGAATGATGCAACACAAACGGATGTCTACTGTCAAAGCTCACGTGTACAGGCGCAGAAGTGGCACAAAACAACCACCCCCACTGTGGTCTGGGTGCTTGCAAGGTCTAACTCACACAGGCCTCTGAGACCCTGGTGGGGAAGGAGGGTCAGGGATATGCAGTCGGCACAGGCATTGTCATACTGGATAACCGGAATGAGGGGCAGGAGAGGGGAGTAGGATTGACACGGGAAAGTAGGGAATGCACCAAAATGTAGTACACACATTAACACATACACAAATAGACCAAACTTGTTCACATGCACATAGCTGCAAATTACTCAAATGGAAGACAAAGAGAAACTTATCTCTGGGGTGAGTGCTGGCCTCCTGGCTGCGCACTCTCCGGTCCGGTAACAGGAGCAGTTCAACACTGCAAAGAGAGCCACAGTTAATAATCTGTGTGTGCCCAAAACACACAAACACACCACCAAATATGCCCCAAAGTAACAAAATACTGTACAAACAGACAATCTTGTGTGGATGCTTCATACCCATACGTAACATTACCCCTGTGATGGTTCATACACAGTCAATGCATTAAGTCAGGCACTGGTGGGTGCGTGGCAAATGGAACACCAATGTGTCACGATTCACACAACATGCAATGTTCCCTGGGTAAGCAGACAGACGTATATAGCAAGGTCTGACTTCAGAACAAGTCCTGTACCACCATGACCAAAAAAAAGTAGCCAGTGCATGTATCAAATTCTACTTGGAAATGAAATGCACTGCACCCGAGTCTGTCCCTTGCTGTCTGTCCCTGTGAGCTGCTTCATTCCATGTCTTGCAACGCCACATGGCTAATACAAGTGCCTCAATGGAACATGGTGGAACGGAGGGTATGTGCCACTGCCCATGCAGGTGCCCCAGACAACTTTCCCATCAACTAGCCATCAGTCCACCAACACATCTGAGCTGTATTGTGCGCTTCAACACCAATATTTGTCCAAGCTCACCGTCAGTGCTGCTACTAAGCATGCATTTTCAACTGGCCAGGGGGAAGGTTTGCTGTGTTGTGACCCCCCTGTGCTGCTCACCTTGCCTGGAGTCCCTTGAAACACGTCATTGTTCATTGGATGTATGATCACAATCCCTGTGCCTCTGCTTTCGCACACATGCGCATGTCGGCACCACCAAACGAGTCCAGATTCCAGACGTCCAATGGCCCATGTCTGCTGGCAAAGGTGGTCTTGAGGCTCATCCCCCTGCAGAAAGTCCATGAAACGCATGATTAATGCTTAATATTCATCTGCGTGTGTCTCTTCAGGCATTACATGAGTGGACCATGTCAGAGACGTACATCAGAAATCACACCATCAGTCCATCTTTTACAGCAACAGTGTGGAACACACTATCTACGGCATGATTTTCAACAAGCACATGTTCATTAAAGATAAGAAACATACTACACAATGCATAGCAATGAATGTACACATGAATCATTAAACACCATATCTAGCAAAAGAAGAACAGTGGTCAATTACACCCCAATTATCCCCACTAGGGGTGTTAACACAAGTTCCACAGCAGCAGACATGCCACAGATATGACAGTCCATTGCCCTTGTGTAATAGGCTGTTACACGAAACTATCCTTGCGAGCCCATGGATATGGGAAGCAGGAGTGGCATATGTGAGTCAAGGACCCAAGCAGCAAACACATGCACAAGACAAGCTTGAAGGGCCCAGCTGGAACAGACAGTGGATGCTTTCAAAAGCCACAAAGCACCACACCGTCACATGAAAGCACAATAGACTAGCAATTTTAAACTATATTAACTAATTACACTAACTCTGAAAAACCTACTTTACCTATTTAAACTAACTATCAAACAGAAACGTAACTAACTAAACTAAAAGAAAAATCAAAAATGGCCACATACGACCCGGGGGGGGGGGCACCCAGGAGTGGGGAGGTACAGGGTGCTGCTCAACACCCACATGTGATGATGCTGAGGAAAAACAAAAACCTCCATGGGCTCAACGCCTGCACAGCCCGACCTATGTGGGAGATAGATTGTCGTCTGAGTCTGGCTCTTCCTGGAAAGGAGGACGTGGCACAGGAGCATGACCACGCCTAGCCGCAGCTTGCCCCTCATCGCCAGCAGGTCTGCCGGACGGGTGAGCCTGGTTCTGTGTGGTGATGACATGTAGGTCTGCATGCAGAACCTCCCTTGATACACGTGCTTCCTCTTGCAAGGTAGCACGTGTAACACAGAGTTCCTCCTGCAAGGCCTGGCTGGACAACCGCTGCACCTCCCGGCAAGCATGTAGCTCAGCCGAGATGGTACGCTCAAGCTGTGCAAATCTCTCCTCTGCCCGCTCCCTCTGGGACATCAGAAGGACACCCAGAGTGGATCTGAGGGAAGCATGCTCCTCCCATAGAGCCTTCATGTGTGCCTCTGCGTGAGCAGCAATTGCTTGACGCAGAGACGACATTTCAACTGGGGTGCCCTGTCTGAGGCCGCCATACCCAGCCTGAGCGAGCGGGCCGTGGACCGTGCCGCCTGCAGCTGGAGAAGCACCTGCCTAACAGGGGGGAGCACAGATTGGGCCACACGCTCCATACTCTCAGTGATGTTCTCCATTGCTGTCCCCTGCTATTCAGAATTGGCAGTCATGTCTTGCTCCCACTCAGTATACTGTGGTTGCACGCAGTGACCACATTGCTGGGCTTGACCCCTGCGGGTCCCAAGGACCGTGTGTCCTCGTTGTATTGGCACCGTCCGCGGCTGCACGACTACATGCCCCCGTCAACGTGATGTCCCAGGCACATCAGTGACTGGTGTGGAGGGTGACCCTGCGTCCCGATCCACCACGGGCGGAGGTTCCAAGACTTTCTGACCCCTCAGTGCAGGTGTCGCGGATAGAGGAGTGTCCACATCAGAATCACTCACCCCTGACATATGGACCTGATGCTCATCCAACTTGACATGGTCGTCAGAGTGTTCTTCAGGGCTGGACTCATAGGCAGCCAGAGACAAGATGGACTGTAGCACTTGGGGGTTTTCGTGGCCTACCACCCCACTACCCCCACTTGTGCTGGGTTGATGTAGTGATAACAACCCTGTGCCTGGCATGACAACACCATCCTATGGCTCCATTGCATCATCATTTGGAAAATAGAGAGAAAAAAGGTCACTACACATGTTAGAAGCACACAACACACACACACACACCGACAACAAACACATCCGGCAGACATGTGACACACAAAATAGAACCTGGCATGCATGCTGGGTCAACTTGGAATTGCTTCTGTGATCAGACCTGTTGAAAGGTGGCAGTCTGCATTTAAGTGGGTCTATGCAGTGCAGCAAATATGTATGTTACTCACTACCTACATGTACAAGGACTCCATGGTGTGTGTCAGAAAATGTGAAGGCAGTGCAAGGTCAACTTCAGGCATCACGTGCAATGTGCATTCAATGGGTAGCATATCTACAAGCAAAGCACCTCTCCACCCAAGTGCAAAAGCAGGGATGCCTAGCATGGTATCAAAAGGCTGACCATAGACCTGTGTATTGACAGACAGTGTTGACAAGCATCAACAGCTTCATGTGAGTCAAGTGACAAAACTGCAAATGATGATGGGACAGTAAGCAGGACACATGATGAAACCTCTGGAGTCCACCCACATGTGAAGAAGACACTACACGAGTTGGACAGAGTCATTGGCCATTAAACAGGTCGAGGCCTGTGACCCTCACATATTGTCAGACCCTAAACATGTGTGCAACGCAGTACCGAGCCACAGTTGACATGGGAAGGCAGATGAAATGCCATGCAATTTGGGTCATCATGGACTTGTGTAACAGTGATCATCCAGTCATTGACACATATGGGCATGCGTGGAATGCACATGGAGAATGAATGGGCACTCATGTCCCTGCGGGGCATCTGACCTCTGCACAGTCCAAGTGAGACACCCTGCATCAAGTACTAAGGATGTACCAAAATGGATATGTCTGGCAGATTGGCCGCTGGATGTTAGAATGTACACAGGAGGCATAACCAGGGAAGTAACCAACGGCAATATTGTAGCAGACCAGTGCTAAAATGGAATTGGGCTGCAGAGCAGGGGGTTGAGGGGCAAGGGAGCATGCCTACATTGGCTACCCCCTTGCAGGCAGAGGACACATGCACATCAGTCATGCTATGCATAGTTCCTGGGCTGAGAGGAAGCTCACCCCACGTTGCATGCAGAAGTGCCAGTGAGCTGGAACATGGACCGGAGGGGCATACTGGTAATCAACATGTGACTACGGTGCAAAATTGGTGATGTGGACAGTCCCCGTCTGCTCCACATGTCCACCATCCAGCAGAGTAGACATGCATCAGGGAAGCTTTGCATTACTCACACATCATAACCATGTACACGTGACATGTAGTGGCAGTCATGCACAACACATCACACAAGTAAAACACACACGTCCTTGACAAACAGGCATCACCACTCACCGGACTGGGCATCAAAGTCCGGCATCTCTCCCACTCCTTCGACCGATTCAGATGGTATGAACTCCGCAACGAGTGACGCATGCGGAGTAAGGTCTTCCTTCTCCGGTGCAGGCCCACCACCAGTCACCAGAGTCAAGTTGTAATTTGAGGCACTCTTAGCCTTAGCGCTGCGTTTGAGGTCATTCCAACGCTTTTTGCACTCTTGCGCCGTGCGCACCGCATGGCCGAATGCACTCACATGTTCCACAACTTGCTTCCAGTGGGTATCACAGTGGGCAGCCGTAGTCTGACAATGAGCATGTCACGGCTGTGTTTCGGCACGTAGCCCACGAGGAAGTCCAGTTCCTTGTTGCAGAAAGGCTTCTTCCTCGACGTGCAGGAGGTCGTGGCTGTGTGTGGGGTCCCAGCCTGTGCTGCAGGTGTAACCTTCCTCCTCTTGGATTGGGACACAGACCCTGGCTGGCAGATGGCACCCTGATCAGTATGGCCAGTGGGACTGGTGGATTGAGCCAAGGGAGTGGCAGGTGGAGGGACGACCAAAGGGCTGACTTATGTCAGTGGCAGTTGGGTGCCCTCAAATGGACCCTGCGCATCAACATCCACTGTGGCAGGGTCATTGACCGCAACTGTCCTGGTTGGCAGACTCGCAACTGGGGTGTTGTTGTCTGCATCTGCCCCTGCACTTGCCAACACCCGGCTGTTCGGGGCAACAGATGACATTACTGCCCCAGGGACACGTGTCTTGCTCAGGGCAGCCCTGCGTGCCCCTATGGTTTCCCTCCGGTCCTGTTGGAAATCTTCCAAGGGCTCTTCAATGGCCAACGCAGCCTGCACTGGCAGACCCTGAGCCTGGGCGGTGGTGTCCACAGCTGCACCTGCAGCTACCACTACCCTTGGGCCCATGGCAGTCGATGAAACGGACTGCCAGGTCACACGGGCGCCAGTGCCAGATGCAGAAGCTGCATCTCTAAGAACCACAGGGGATGGTTGCATGACTGCACCGACACATGGCACAACATCGTGCTCAAGTGGTGCACCCCTGCCTCTTTCCCCTCTGCGGCCACCCTGCACACCCTGGAGTCCCCCTACTCCCTGGTCACCCCGGCCACGTCCCTGACCACGCCCGCCATGCGGAGTATGCCCAGCTGAGGTGCCCCTCACCTTTGGTGGCCTCCCAACCATGGCACAGATGGAGTAGTGCCGGCACAGATGGAGTAGTGCCAATGGGAGGTGTACACCACAATTGACCTGGGCAATTGGGGTGAAGGGGGTGGGATGCAAGATGTTAAGAGCCCCCCTGCACCTGCAAGGCTGTTTGTGACCCCGTTGATGTAGTGACGGGTCATGCTACGCTCAGGCACCCCAAAACTGCAGTAAAACCGTGCACGCAACCCTGCAGCCTATGTGCGTGAAATCAACCTCCCGCAGTACGTGGTGGCACCCAGTAACATGAAAAATGCGTACGCGTGGGACACGCAGGCTACTATGACCTTGAAAACGGGTGCGATACACAGGGGCACCCACAGTGGGAAAAATAGCGTGCGCGACTCACCGTCTGACTAGCTTGATAATGAAAAACACGCGTAGCCAATACCTCTGCCAAAAGCAGGGATACGTCCTCGATCGTTGTGAAGATGTGATGGCACGCGAAACAACACGAAGTAGCTACACACGTCGGTCTCCACGAAAGGCACGTACAGCGAACTGCTGGCCCCGCTCACCTTTAACCCGTGCTGAGGGAAATGCCTGCGCACGTCATGTCACTTGCGCGCGTAGGCCCTTTCTTCGGATTACACTCATTCACACGCGAACGTGCAGTTTTTTCACACGCGCTGAACCACTATGCCCATGTCACGAGGGAAACGCCCGTGCGCGTAATGTCAGAGAAGCGCTTACGCGCTAAGGGCCTTTGGTCCAATGAAAACACTTATGTGTGCTGACGCGCTTATGCGCTAAGGGCCTTTCCTCCAATTACACGCTGACGTGCAATTTTTTCACGTGCCAAATCACTCCGTATCAAGCTGGCCACACAAAAACACACGGAAGACCATGCTCCTGCCCAGAAGGCTGAATTACTGCCCCACAGAGCCCTGAGCAAGCTCCCACCTGCAATCTGCTGCTGCCTGACTGCCTTCTGCCCACGTGCCCTGCCATTTGCTGCCTGCACGTCAGCCAGGGGAGCAGTTGCTTTGACCACCCCTGCTGGAACCGAAGACTCCCAACTGGGATTCCATCGCTCCACAGCCCAGCCCCAGGACCCAGTTGCCTACCCACTCCTGCCTCTGGGGTTGCCATGTCCAGCACAACATCATCTGGCAGCACTGGCAACCCCCAGCCAGAGAGGCAGAGGGCCACCAGCTTCAGTGCCAGGGAAGTTGGTGTCCTGGTAGAGCAAGTTGTGGGGCAGTATGATGCCCTCTTTGGAAGTTTCCGCGCCGACAATGAAGGACGGACAGGATCTGGATGGACATCGTGACTGCCATCAACGCGGAGGGGGTGGCAGTCCGCGACTTACATCATGTCAAGAAGCGCTGGGAGGACTTCAGGTCCAGGACCCTCAACAAGGCCTGGCACCTCGCGAAGGCAGCGGATGCCGAGGGGCGCCAAGGCCAGCTGTCGGACCACCAGATGAGGGTCCTGGAACGCATATGCCCAGCGCTCTATGTCCAGATCCTTGAGAGGCAGACCCATCTGGAGTCGAGCGGTAAGTGTACATGCAGGGTGATAGGACGCTGTGCGTGTCGTGGTGTGCCAGTAGTGTGCAGGTTGCACATGTGTTTTTGTAGGGCCATGTAGGGATTTGTATGAACATGGGCGTGAGGCTGTCACATGTGTGTCCTCTCAGGTGTGAGACACATTGATGGTGTATGTGTTGGTAAGCATTCTGGACAAATGCAGGTGTGGGAGCACACATGTTTGAATTTCTGTGTATGTACATTGGCATGGTTGTGGCATGGATGGTGGTTCCTAATGCATGTATCTGCACTGTGTACATGTGCATGTGTGTGTATTTGACAAGTGTGCAACTGTGATGCAACATGGATGCATGTGACACTGATATGTAGAAGGCTGAATGGCCGATCTGACATGTATGGTGATCTCATCACTGCAACAGTTGGAGGAGATGTAGACATGCATGTAAGTGTGGTGGCGTGTGTGCATGTCTACTGCACTCCCTGTGTTTCATGTGATGTCTGGCTCACCTTTGGATGCTCATGCTGTTGTATGTGTATGGATGGTGCTGGCTGTTGTGATATGGCTGTGGAATTGCTCATGTGTGTGAGTTGAAATGACATGTGTGTTGGGGATTGTGATGCCATGTCTGAAGTTTGACACTGCCACTCATGTGCAACTGCCATGTGTGTATCAGTCCATCGAACAGTGCCCTGATGCCTGTGTCCTATCTCTCCCTGTCTGCAGCGTCAATTGATGAAGAGAGCAGAGACGGTGCTGTGGAGCACAGCGGCAGGAATCGCACCGCCAGCTGGAGACGCAAGGCCCGGCTCCCCTCCCAGGTTGTCATCTCATCAGGGAGTGAGGAGTCTGGTGCTGCGTCCCAGGCCACAGCTGATGAGGGTATATCCAAGAGGCGGAGGTTGGAGTTGGACCCCTCAGCAGCAGAAGGGGCAGCTGAGACCCCACAGGGTCCGATGGAGGAAGATGGCACAGAGTCATCCAGGTTGGTGGGGGGTTTGGTGGAGGAGGAGGCCGTGCAAGGGACAGACACGGGGTCTGGAGGTGGGGATTTCACTGGTGCTAGTGGCGCAGTGCAGGGGCAGGGACAGGAGGCAGCACAGGCCACCGTGGAGGTGCCTGTGTGTAATCCTGTCCCCGATCCTGTGACTGCAACATCCTGCACCAGCAGGGATGCCTACGTCCAGACCCGTTTTCAGGGAGGGGATCCGCTTACAACAACTGGTGGCCTTCCTCTCCCTACGGACGTGGCTATCCTGGACCAAGTTGAGCCTGTACTAGGTGGGGTGGCGTTGAGTCAACGGGCCATGCGAGGTGACCTGCAGTCTTTTCATGAGGAGGCTGCACGTCATCTCGTTGACCGCGTTGACCTACTGGGACAGGTCACCAGGGCCAGATTCCTCTGTTTGCTGGACCTTGTTCCGACCCCCTCCTCACCTGAACCCCCTATGCGCCAGTCGTCCTCCATGCCATCTTCCCACCCATGTATCACCTGGGTACCCTGTAGAGCTGCCTCTAGCCCTGCGGCCAGGCTGGTGGAGGACACATCCCTGCCATAGTCGGGAGTCGGACGTCCAGCAGGGGAGGATGTGCAGGCAGAGGCACAGCAGCAGCACCAACAAGGTGGGGGCCATGATGACTCGGGGCATTCAACATCGGTCAGAGGGCATGAGGACCCAGGACTGGAACTGTCTTCCGTGTGGCAACGGTTAGGCCATGCTATAGATGCGGAGCGGCAGCGGGCAGAAGAGGCACGGCTCACAATGGTCAGGGCGGAGAACTCCATGTGTAGGGCTCTGAGGCGGGCCGAGTGCCTTGAGGCAATTCGCAAGGACCTGGGGGTCCACATGTCATTGTCCCTGTGAACCCTCGGGCCATGGAAGAAGACCGCCTCCCGGACATCGAGCAGGAGTTCGATGATGCCCTGGCGCGGGAAATCGGGAAGTGAGCCATCGGACTAGCCCGCTGCCATTGTAAATAGTTTTTAGAGTTAGGTTTCCTTTTCCTTTTCCTTTTATTTGTGGTCAATGGACAATGCCACACACATTTGTATATAGTTTTATTTTTATGTAGTTTCTTAGGTAGGTTTCATTTGTTTGGTTGGGCTCATGGACCCTTTACATAGTTGGACAATGGATTGATTTGATTTTTTTGGGGGATTTTGCACATGGATTCATGGATTTTTCTTTTGGACAATGGATTGTGAATAGTTTGATCATGGATTAATTAGATTTTTTTTTCATTATGTACATAGAGTAATGGATTTTTTTTGGGACAATGTAGTGTAAATAGTTGGACTATGGAATAATTTGAATTTTTTTTTTCATTATGAACATGAAGCAATGGATTATTTTTTTACCTTTCCTTTGGATTTGCGTTGGTGGAAGGAGAGTTTGGACTGTTTTTCTTTCAAAGTTTTTTGGATTGGTTATAATTTTCATTCACTCATCTTTTGCCCATGCTTTTCATTTCATGTTTGCTATTTTTGTATGATTTCATTTCATTTATTTATTTTTGTACATAATACATATTCATATTTTATTTCCATGTGTGGGATTCGCTCATTGGGTTGATGCATGTGAAAATGTGGGTTTACACAATCAATGCCAACCACTGTATCTGTGTGATGGACATGTGTTGATGTACATAGTTGACTTTTCGTCTTGAGATAGGCATGTCAGTGTGGGGTAGATTGGGAAATCATTGCGTTTCAAGAATGGGGTGGCGTGATGTGGTTTTTTGGTGTAGAAGTGGCCCATGATTGTGCTTCTTTATTTTGTGTAGGGGGGACTTGAGTGGGGGCCTGCTGGCAGGTGCCCCTCACTGCTGGGGGTGGGGGTGCAGGGGGACATGAGTGGGGGCCTGCTGGCAGGTGCCTGTCACTGCTGGGGGGTGGGGATGCAGGGTGACATGAGTGGGACATGAGTGGGGGCCTGCTGGCAGGTGCCCGTCACTTCTGGGGGGTTGGGGGTGCAGGGGGACATGAGTGGGACATGAGTGGGGGCCTGCTGGCAGGTGCCCCTCACAGCTGGGGGGTGGGGGTGCAGGGGTACATGAGTGGGACATGAGTGGGGGCCTGCTGGCAGGTGCCCGTCACTGCTGAGGGGTGGGGGTGCAGGGGAACATGAGTGGGACATGAGTGGGACATGAGTGGGGGCCTGCTGGCAGTTGCCCTCACTGCTGGGGGGTGGGGGTGCAGGGGGACATGAGTGGGACATGAGTGGGGGCCTGCTGGCAGGTGCCCCTCACTGCCGGGGGGTGGGGTGCAGGGGGACATGAGTGGGGGCCTGCTGGCAGGTGCCCATCACTGCTGGGGGGTGGGGGTGCAGGGGGACATGAGTGGGACATGAGTGGGGGCCTGCTGGCAGGTGCCCGTCACTGCTGGGGGGTGGGGGTGCAGCGGGACATGAGTGGGACATGAGTGGGACATGAGTGGGGGCCTGCTGGCAGTTGCCCCTCACTGCTGGGGGGTGCGGGTGCAGGGGGACATGAGTGGGACATGAGTGGGGGCCTGCTGGCAGGTGGCAGTCTCTGCTGGGGGGTGGGGGTGCAGGGGGACATGAGTTGGTGATCACTAGTGGAAGGTGACATGTGTGCTGGCTGGGGAGCATGCCCAGGGGTGCAGGGTAGTCCCCTGCGTTGTGGGTTGCCTGCAGGGGCTATGGATAGGGTGGAGGGCACACCTGGGAGGACCCACACTGCCAATTCATGTGTGGGACTCCCCGTGCACCCCACTAGATACACGTACCCGCTCTGACAGCGAAATCGCGTGTGAAACTTCCCGCGAACCCTAGTAATACACGTACCCCAGTCACACAGGGCCAATCGCTTGTGAAACTTCCCGCGAACCCCAGTAATACACGTACACCACTCGCACAGGGCCAATCGCGTGTGAAACTTCCCGTGAACCCCAGTAATACACGTACCCAGTCGCACAGGGCCAATCACATGTGAAACTTCCCGCGCACCCCAGTAATACACGTACTCCACTCGCACAGGGCCAATCGCGTGTGAAACTTCCCGCGAATCCCAGTAATACACTTACCCCATTCCCACAGGCACTTTCGCATGTGAAACTTCCCGCGCACCCCATTAATACACGTATCCCACTCGCACAGGGCCAATCGCGTGTGAAACTTCCCACAAACCCCAGTAATACACGTACCCCACTTGCACAGGGCCAATCGCGTGTGAAACTTCCTGCGAACCTCAGTAATACACGTACCCCACTCGCACAGGCCAATCACGTGTGAAACTTCCCGCGCACCCCAGTAATACACGTTCCCCGCTTGCCGTGTGCTGTGTGGCGGCCATGTATACTGGTACAGGGTTAGCGCAGCCCTTTACGCTGGATTGGGGATTTTGATGGCTTTTCCCTGCGCGAGGGCCGTTCTTGGGGGCGTAACTGGCGCCGCTGCAGGGACGCTGCGCCACTGTGCGCCACGGCTGGTTTTGGTAGCTAAAATCCACGAATACGTTGTGCGCGGAAATGGATTTTAGCGCACGCGGCTGGCGCAGAGATTCGCACCCGCACACTGTGCGCCAGCTGCTTGCGCCACTTGTGCACTAAATTCTATGAATTACCCCTAAAAGCATAAGGATATATAGATCAAACAAATCAAACAATGAATATATGTGTTGTGCCATCAAGGTTCTGCCAGGTCTTTAAAGGAAAACAAACACCATACCCAATGTGATGAATATGTGCTTCTCCATGCCTACGGAATACTCCTCAGAGAAAGCTCTCCTTGCTGTTACCAACACACTCATAATGGAGCCAAAAACATCACTTAGCAGAGCCTTACACCTTGCTTCACTGCTTTCTAATTCAGCAGGAGCCCAAGCAAAGGGATTAGCTAGGAGAAGCTCTTGAAATAAAATGAAGATGCATGCTGTAACTGACCAAAATGAACAGCTCGAGAACTTTGAAAATGGTTGCAAAATGTAGTAGACTTAGTAACAGTAAAAAAGTAGTGGAACTCAGTTCCCGCTTAATTTTGCCTTGGAGCGCTTAACAGTAAAAAAGTAGTGGAACTCAGTTCCCGCTTAATTTTGCCTTGGAGCGCTGGCCAGAAATTAAGGTTCTCCCACGGAAAAGGCCATGTGTAGACAATGCCAGTAGATGAAACATTATATATGGCATAATCCACCAGCATTTAAGGAGGAACTCTTCCAAATACTTGCCAAGTTAAGTCCTTAACCAATGCAGATCTTTGATAAGAGACACAGTGGATCTTGGAACTTCAAATTTTACCGCACGTTGAGGAAAATGGAGGTCTCCACCACTGAGGATTCCCAACAATGGAGACCTGCAGTAGGCTTGGCCATGTGGTGGACAATGGGTGGTTGAATCCACCAGACGTTACTGACCCTCAAAATGACAATGCATGTTTTCATGAAATATTGATCTTTATCTGCATTATACTGACTAAAGCTACTACTGGCATCTTCATCTAGAGTTAGAGACACGAGATTCCACAAATGGAGACCACTTTAGCAAGTCCGGTTGAGTCATGCTAGATGTGATTGTCAGAAGTAGGTACATGTGTAACAGAATGCCTTTGGTCTAGTGATCATAACAGGGTTTGAATTTAGAACATGACAGTGCTATGCTCCTTTAACCACTTACCTGCTGAGCTTAATATAAAAAGACACAGCTCTTGGACATTATAAAGGCCTAATTCTAAGTGATGGCTTATAGTAGCTGGATGGAGTACAGGACACACAGACAGAGCTGAAAATGGAAAATGATGCTGTATCAATCCTTATTTGCTATTTAACAAACAATACTATGATAGAAACTCTATCATGGTTCCTTAGTGATGTGAAGACAGCAGCAATAGAAAAAAATGCATGCTTAATAAAGCATGCACATTGAATAACCAAAAGCAAAGAAAGGCAGTTGTCTGGAAGAAATAGGCCTGCATTCACCTGCACAATAATAACAAGTATGGCAGGTTGTACTCTCCAGAAATTGCTCACTGCCTTAGTTAATAGCTGGACCTGGGCTAGCGCCAGTGTGACCAGCCAGTACAGCCTGCCAAGGTGGGTCATTATTGCCATCAGTACACACTAACGACAAAAATATCAATGTGGCATTCAAGGACTCCTGTTCAATGTGGCGATCAGTGAAAAACAGAAGAGCTCGCAGAACTTCTTTTTTCTGCTACTCATCAGTTTGTGATTCCCCATGCAGAGGACTTTTAGGGTAGCGTGCCAAGGGGGTCGCAGCATGAGTCAAGGGCACCAGCATCATGGACAAATTAAGTGAATCTCCCTTCGAATGCATACTGTCCCAAGACAAGGCATGAGACATATGCTAGGTAGCATGATGTGTCATGCTTTTTCTAATGGTAAGGTGTGTTGAATGTTGGACACGGGCTCTTCTTACATTGGGCCTCATTACGACCCAGGCGGACTTCGCGGTGCTAAATGCACCGCGAAGCATGGCGGAAAGCCGCCGATAGCGCCATGGGGGTTGGCGGATTTACCGCCCCATTCCGACCTCGGCGGAGCGGTAAATCCCCAATCCCCATTCTGCCCTTCCCCATTCCCATTTTTGCCCCATAGGGTGTAATGGGAGTGGGGAAGGAGTTAATTACGCCACCGTAAAATACGGTGGCGTAATTAACAACGAGGTCCCGTAGCGCCATGGTTTTCTCCGGCTGGTAAAACCAGGCGGAGAAAACCTCCATGGCGCTACGGGAACTCGTAGTATGGCGGAGAGGTACGCCATGCACTACGCTGGCGTAACACCCTCTCCGCCAGGGTCCTAATGAGGCCCATTTACTCTTCGTTCTTTTGTTTGAATCTATCCCTTTTGGAAAGGGCTTGCACGCCGTTCCATTGGGGAAGGACTATGTACTATATGGATACGTTTGTTTTTCTTAATTGTTGTGTTATTAATGGTTCTATGTTCTTAGATCGCCAGGTTTTTTTGTCACTGAGTTTTTCGCCGAATATTTTCAGCAGAGCAAATTCATTCGGCCTCATTACAGGTTTGGCGGTAGCCGTGCCTGTAACACAGGCACAGCTGCCGCAAAACCTGTGATTTTACCAGCACCCGCGAATGGGCAATTACCAAGTTGGCGGACCCGGTAATTGCCCATTTGCGGGTGCCAGTAATAAGGGACTCCCCATCCCCATTCGGCCCAATAGGGCTGAATGGGAATTGGGAGCTCGGATGCACGGTGCTGGTGCATCCACCAGTTGTGCTTGTGAGTGCCCCACTGCCCACCCTGTCCGACCTGGCGGGAAGAGCGAGACCCGCGAGCACAACTCGTAGTATGGTGGTACAGTAGCAACAGTGCAGGTAACGCTACCAGCACCGTCGTTGCCTTAGCAACATACTTATGAGGTCCATTGTCTTTCCTCTTTTTCTCTGTTCCCTATTATCTAGTAACGATTGCCCACCCACCTGCCTCTTATATCCCTTTACTCCCCCCATAGTTTTTTATTCTTTTTTTCAGCCGAAAAAAAGCCTGGCGATGTAACACCGTCGTACCCTTATTGATTTCAGTATCAATCTAAATAATAGGTCACTGGAGGTTGTTTCTTCCAGCACCGCATCTATCATTCCAATCAAGTTCTTGCTCTCACGGCCACTGCATTGCTTTCCCTATTTCTATTCACGGATCCTCAGAACATGTGTGCCAAGCCTACACAAGTCCATATTTATAATAAGCAGACCTCACTGGCTACTTGGGGTGCGCTGTTTTAAAAGGTCCTTTATGTGTCATGTTACCTCTGCTTTACATACATAATTACAGTGCAATGAGAAATCAAGCAGGTTTGTCGGCCTGTAGCAGCAACATGGCTTATCATTATTAAAAATAAATATTATTATTATTATTTTATTATTAATATTATTACTATTATTATTAAGTCCATGGGAAATATAAAAAATCATCTGGGTTAGTGCACGACAATGCAATTTGCTGGATTGGGTACTAATGGCAGTGGTTCTATTGTTGGCTTTTAGCCTAAGAGATGCGACATCTTAGTCCTTCTAGAATGCGCGATTCAGCTCTTTCTTTACACTGTTTTCGATTGTCATGTTTAATCATTATTATTTATTTTCTGTAACATGCACTTGACACCCAACAACGCAGCTTTTGGACAACTTTGGGGTTGTGTTCCTTTGAAACACGTCAACTTCACATTAACCACAATGTCATCTTTTCGTTACTATGCCTACACAAAATCCTGCCTCGTTTGCATATAATTGTCATACTTGCAGGAAACGGCACAGTGCAGCTGCCAGGTTTACTTACGTGACTATTAGTTACTGTTGTTTGCAGTTGTGTATGTGTCACTCATGGCCAGCCTGGAGCTTAACCTTCCAAATGTTCTTGTTTTTGCTTAGATATTCTTTATTATATGTACAGTGAATGTAAACCTAATAATCCTTGCCTGTCTATATTTTAAATTATATTGTTGAGTCATTTTACCATATCATGCCAACTCGGGGCCCGATTCTGGTTGCGATGATAAAACTCGAATGTGTCAGTAATGGGTAATCTGTCAGTTTCAGATTTGATCACCTATTCTCATAGCGAGAAAAGGCAGCAGCGTGGAAGTGCAACCGCCACTTTAATGAGTTTTATGACGGTTTCCTTATATCATGGAAACCACCAAGATTACATCAAATTTCCTGTATTTCTGCTCCTGAATTCACATGACGTTCTAGCAGAATAAAGATGTCGTTTAAGTGGCGGTGATGTGCAGTAGAGTACACTACCGGTTTCAGGTGTGAGAACATTTCTGGAGGCAAATTCGAATGTCCAGTTTTGTGTAGCCCTGCAGTGTTTGTGGCAAAATGAAAATGTGAATGATAACACCTGGCAAATTGGGACGTGTGCAGGAGAGTCAGCGTCCTTGTGGGCGTGATGAAATCATTTCTATCTGGCAGGAGTACACGGATGAGTAGTGGCTAAAGAACCTTCTCCGCTGCCAAACTGCTGCACAACAAGAGTGATCGCTATCATAAAGGTGAAACAGCCATAGGGCTTCATTATAAGTTTGCCGGTCCAGAAACAAGAGGGGGGCGGTAAACTCACCAGCACCCTTGTTTCCAGATCAGCAAATTCTGCCTGCTGTGGCCGCTGCACAGTTTAAGGATATACCTCATATACCTCATATACCTCATATACCTCATATACCAATTCTGGTAACGTCTGCTGAGGGAAAGCTATATGCTCAAGATGGGTGCGAATGTGATTTCATAGCAACCAAACAACAGTAGTACAGCAGTCCAAAATAAAGGGTAATGTCCAATCAACGTTCTAAAAAATCAGATATACTTTAATGAAATACACCATCTGCAAAACAAAAACTAAATAGAAAGCACTATACAAAACCCACACTGTAGGAAAGAACACAGAATATGTACAGGTATGAAGATATACCATCGTGGGTCATGAACCAGGTGTGCAAGGCAGGTAAAAATCACAATGTTTGTAAAAGGATATGTTCTTGGAGGCATAAAGGGGATTAATGACCTAACCAGTCTCTAGGGCCCAGAACTGGACCCAGAGGGCAGTTATGGGTCAATAATTCCTTCCACGGTTCTGAATGATTGAATGGCGTCAAACCAGGCTATTTGATGCTGTTTGTTTGGTTTGATGAGGGTCTAGCAAAGGTCAAACAGGAAATTACTGTGTTTCAAATGCAATGCTTGAAAACATGTGGATTGTGAGGGCAACCAGGGTCAGTTTGACAGTTGGTTTGTCTGTGAAGATGCTGGTGACTGGATCCACGGTTCTTACGGATGAATTTGATGAAGCATTCAAGAGGCTGCGTAACGTGAGAGCTACTAGTGTCAGTTCGACATTCAATTCGAAGAAGCTGGAGAATAGATGTGCAGTCCGGGCAGTGTAGTTTCATGTGGCATTTCATGTGGCATTCAAGGTTCAGGGTCAATGGTCCGCCAGGGCCGGTTTGACCGGCGAAGAATATCGGTGGGTCAAGCAGCAGTTAGAAGGAGGCAGATGAAATTAAAAGCTTGTAGTTAGAGCTGAGGCAAAGATGGGCAAAACGGGTTAAAAAATGCATTTCAGCAAATTCAGCTACAGCAGTCGTGTTGTTCTAGACATGGAGCGGATGTAGAGTAAGGTCAAACAGGAACATGTGCGGTTCAAAGGCAAGACTCAGAGAAGTCTGACCCATGACCACTGGAGAGCTTCAAATTCGAGCTGGAAAACAAGGCGTTTATTTAGCGCGGTGCAGCTGCACTGAACGGTACGAAATGCTAGAATACCAAAAGCAGCTCCGGAGGGCCCTATAGGTGCAAAGGCATCGAAAGGACTCAAATCAGAGTTCAAAGTAGTTTAGCTAGTGAAATATAGACTACCTGGCAATATTGGTTCTCTGGTTGCTGTGAGAACCAATCGAGTGGATCCAAAGGAGGCCGGTCCACAACGGCAGGTGTCTCTAATACAGTAAGGTCCTGGGTACCGTTGTGGCTGGCAGAGAGGCAGGTCTTGTCCCAGGAGCAGTTCACCCCCACTGGTCCCTGGGTATGATTAGGGGGCAGAAATCACCTCTGCCTTGGACTCTCAGTTTGCACCTCAATGGCAGAGATCTTTGGGAAGATTAACTTCCCAGGCAGAGGTCCAATGAATTCTTCCTTAGGTGCTTGTTCTAAAGTGAATCAACAAAGTAGTGGGAGACTCCTTTCTTTGAAGGCAAAAGCTCAAATGGTATTAGATTAAAGCTAGCCTGCTTTAGGAGACCAATTCTTGTTCTTAGAACAAGTGGCCATTGGGCCTCATTACAAGTATGCCAGTCGGGTAACAACAGTGCCGGTAAGATACCACCACCATTGTTACCAGACCGGCATACTCCGAATCTGCGGGCGGCTGCCTTTTTGGTCACCTGGTCTCACCTGGTTGGCGGAATGGCACCCGCCCACAGGCATTGACGGAAACACCAGCACTGTTGCACACAGTGCTGGTGCTTCCATCCTCCCCATTCCCATTGAGTCCAATTGGATTTCTTTCCCGCGCCCGACAATGGGGAATTACCGGGACCACCGGGGCTGTAATGTCCCAGTAAGTCCCCATTGCTGGGTGCCAGAAAAAAATGACTATGGTGCAGCCGTGCCGTTTAACCAGTACAGCTACTGCCAGAGTCATAATGAGGCCCATTGTCTTCTGACATCACACCCAATGCTCTTTGTATTGCAGGAACTGAAAAGGACAGCAAGGAAAGATTTATAATGAGAGAAACAAGATGGTGGAACCTTCCTCCAGCTGTATAGAGCACCCCCTGGCTACACTAACCCACCCCCTCCCATTCCAATAGAATCAAAGGCCTTTAGATATGCAGCACCCTGATGTGAGGCCAAGCCTTTTGTGAATGGGTTGTCCTTTCATTCCTGTTCCCAGGACAGCTTCATGTGGAGTGTCTCTCTCTCTCTGTAGAGTGTGTTGCCTGCACTCACAAAGGATCAAAGAGAGGCAATTCCCAAAGCTACATTCCTGCCAGAAACGGCAGGGACAGCCTTAGTTGGCACTCACTGCACTATCATTACCCCCAGCAACACATTCAGCACCGTTCTTGGACATGATGCTTATTTACAGAAGGCTGAAGACATAGTTTGGCCCTTGTTCCTTGGTATCCCACCCTGCCTCATCCCCACACTTGATTGTCTCACCTCTCTAACTCTGACTGCTCTTCAAGCATGGTGTAACATTCACAACTGACTTTGAGATTCTCCACTGCAATCCCCTTTGTAATGGCCCTTTCATAGGATCCAAAATATGAGTGATTGTGTTCCAGGTGCCATAGACTGTTCCACTCTCTTCTGGAGCCTTCACATTTGGTATCCCATGAAAGAGCCAACAAACATTCCTATCATTGCTTTTCCACCTCCCCCAATGGCATGGCAGTCAACTCCCTAATGCACATTTGGTAGAAGCACACGTACAGGACCTGCATTCATGGATAGAATTAGGGGGGAAAGCCATACATTCCCATCTTCATTCTATCCAGCATTACAAATTGAATAATTATATACCACAGCATGTTATTTTCTGAACAGATGTTCATAACGATGAAAGGAGCAATGCAAATATTTTGGGTAAGCTGCACTCTCAGAACAGAGCTTCCGTTCCATCAATGGACAAGATTAGGGCATTCCCACTCGCTTATTTATGGTTGCTGCATTGCAGAATGTGCCACTATTGGTGGTCATCATACCGCAGAATTCATATATTCAGAGCATTGAAATATCGATGAGACTCCTAACTGCACGTCCAACTGCACTCACAGGGAAGTGGAGGAAGAAGGCTCAGCCCTGCTGTGATATGCAACAAACTGCCTCTGTGGCAGCCAAGCTCCACCCACACCACACAGAAGCCTTACTTATACCTGGAGTCACGTGCATTGCACACGCATATCGTGGAAGTGCATGCAAGTGCTTTTTGGCTGGTTTGTATGCCCTGTTGTGCTACCTTGGACATCCTGGAACGCTGCTCTTAATCCACAACGCTCTAGTCTCTTCTAGCTGAGACGTGCAATAAACTGCCTCTGGTAGGCATTTGATTGATTGACAATTTACAATCCCTTATATTGATATTAGTTGAAAAATATCCAACTAAACAACTATATACCATCTCTCCTTTAGTACTATCCTAGCTCCGCCCACACCACCCAGAAGCCTTACTTATACCTAGGGTCATGTGCATTGTGCGCGCGCATCATGGAAGTGCTTGCAAGTGCTGTTGGGCTGGTTTGTCTGCCTGCTGTACTCCTTTGGACCTCCCGGAATGCTGCTCTTAATTCACAATACTCTATTCTCACCTAGCTGTGACATGCAACAAACTGCCTCTGGTAGGCTTTTGATTGATTGACAATTGACAATACCTTATATTGCTTATAGTTGAAAATATCCAACTAAACAACTATATGCCATCTCTCCTTTAGTGGCAGTGTAGCTCTGCCCACACCACCCAGAAACCTTACTTATACCTGGGGTCACACACATCGCATGTGTACATCGTGGAAGTGCTTGCAAGTGCTGTTCGGCTGTTCAGCTGAACACTTGCAAGCTTTCCTCTGCTCACCCCACCATCCATACTAGGCTCCTTACTGCCACTCCAGTTATACGATCGGTTCTGCAAAACAAGACTACATGGCCTTATACACCTTAAAATCTGCCATACCCCTGCATGCAAACAAACATCTCGGGGCTACACAAACTGAAACACCTATGGACCAATCATAATTAATGAGGAAAGGCAAATTCAAACCCACAAAAGACCAACAATCAAAATCATTAAGTGTGGACATTAGGTAGTTCTGGCAACCCAGCACAAGAAAACAAATTGCGCACACCCCCGTATCCATGCAATGCGCTAAGAAAGACCATCATTCTATCAGCTGCCTTGTCCACTGAATGCTTACCTGATGCAGTCTCAACCACATTGCCCCTGCATCACATAACTGATGCTGAGCTGCTAGCCTGCTCAACCCAATATGTTGCAGCCAACATCAAGGCACCTGAAGCGGCATGCACAACCCAATCACCTAAAAATCACATAGGACCGACAACAACGACTGATGCTGAATTACATATCATGAACAACATGGACATCCCAATCCTATATTCCCAGATCCTAAATAATGAACATCAACCATTGAACAAAAACCCCTTCAACTCGTATGTCCCACAAGCAAGACCATCAAGATAAACACTGTCTCTATGGAATTGCCGAACATAGAACCCCCTCAAAGGCAGCCCCCGTTGCATATAATCCCGGAAACACAAGTGGATCGCTCAAACATGCCTTTGCAAACCTGTCACATTCTCCAATTCTATGTCCAGATTCCCTGAACTCAATCCTAAACTCTTCTGCCTCGTCAACTATGTCCTTTGTAAAACCTACCCCAAGACCCTTGTATGGATTTAAGCAAGCCCCTATTCACTCTAATGAGATTACGCTGTCGGCCATGAATCATGGACTTTACAGTCTAACAGAAATGTATGAAATGCTAGAAAAGAAAACAGATTTACACACTCATTTATTGAATATCTTATCTTCCAAAATTGATTGGATAGCCACTGAATTAAATCAGCAAAAGAAGAATCATACTGATCCACTGTCTCTAAATATTGATACAGACATGCCCAAGTGCCCAGGTATAAAATCAAAAAAGCAGGTGGCTGCAGCTTCCCAGTTATGACAGCGCAGCTCTGGAACTCCTTACTTGCCACTGTAATAGCTGACCATCCCTTCTATAAATTCAGGAAAGATATCAAAAACTGGTTGATATCCAATGATACACCCTACTAGCCACCTCAATAGTATGTGTGGCCATTACATGTGTAATTGTATATTTCCATGAATGTAAATAATGCAAATACTGTAAACTTCTCTTTGCTTGGTGTATATATTGTCATGTGATCTCCCTTTAACCATTGGTCCCTTGCTTATATTTAGTATTTAACTAAGAAATTGCATATTCTTGTAATGTGTCCAGATACCTTCGGGTACAGTGCGCAATATAAATAATAAACAAATACAAAACAAATACAGACATAGTAACCATGGTCTTGCAACACATTGAGACAGTTGGAGTAGGTTCTTTGGTAACAGAAATACCTGTCTCATTACACCTGTTGAATACCACTATACAAGCGGTCACAATACTAGAGACAATCATGATAGAAATTGAGGAAACTCAAGAACCAGTGTTTAAGGTCTTTCAATTGCCAAAACGTTAAAAAAAAAAATGAGTGACTATCCAGAAAAAAAAGAAAAACAAGAATCAATCGATAGGGAACAAGTCAACAAATTCCAAGTAAGAAAATTCATTAATGCCTTGACAACTCTCCCATGTCAAACCTGATCCAAAACAAAACAAGATTGTTCCTAAAACACACTTTGTGACTAAGCACAAAAAACAACTTGACGAACTGTTAAGCCAAATGCCCACCCCGACATCCACTGAATCAGCCACAGTGCAAGTTGAGGATGATGTAGATCTAATGAATTACTCCTCATATTCTATCACATCCTTACCACAAGGCAGAGATACCGAAGATCTTCCACAACTTCAAGATCCCTCACCTATCTCGAAACATTCGACCTGGGAAAAGACCGCAGACAAGATCAACTTCTTAACCATGAAACAAAAAAGATTATGCATCCTTAAAAGTAATAACAGAACTACTTCAAAGCACAAAATAATACACGACCGACCACGAGAATCCACAAATGATTCCCCCACACCCGAACTGGGGGATGAACGACTGCTAACAACATCACCCTCTCTCAACCTACATAACTCAAGAGTTACCAAACCGACCCTAAAACTATCAGAAATGTTAACATTGACAATGAAAGACAGACAATGATCATATCCCTTTCCCAACAGTAAACAATACTGGCTGTCTTCAAATTAATCTCAACACTGAAACAAATCGAGACACAAGATATTGAATCCCTTTCCATTACTAAAATCCCCCAAAAAATGGACACAGTTATGTTATATGTGCCATTCCAGGGCATTAAAGAAACAATATGGAGAGCAAAACATATTCTACTTCAACAAGGTTTCATACTGTCTTTGAGTAAAGGATAAACATGCACGAGAGATAGAGAGGACCGGACCTCACTCACTGATAAGGCATCCTCTTTAACATTTGCAACTCCACATCATTTAATTATAAAATTGTAAAGGTTATAGAGGACAACTCAAACGTGAAGTATACTTTGAAAACCTACATCAATCCCCTCCAGTCACAAAATGGTATTGGCTTAAAAAAGCAAATTAGCACACCAATCATAAAATAAATTATTAACGCCAAGAAACCCTCGTGTTTCACTCCCTAAAGATGGCAGAGTTGAATACCAGAAGGTTTAAACACCTTATGCAGACTAAAAAAACTCACCCCCTGGCACCATATGATCTCATCATACTCCAAGGAACATGTATAACCGTGCAGCCCTGTTGGCCTGATTATGAGATGTGTGCGATACATGCCATCAAACAGCCAAACGATAGACCAATGGCGGGCCTCTTGATAGCACTCAAATTAAATATGGATGGCGATCTATCCTTGTGGGCATCACCCCACACTGTATACAATTATCGAAACATGTTCCAACCTTCACCAACCCCCTGCCATCCTAAATCTTTATTGGAACCCAGCCATCATGACTGATGATGAATTCTTTGACAATGTAAATCACATGTTAGATCTCATTGCCAACAATCCTCATTGCTATACCAAACTAGTTATAGGAGATCTAAACACTAGATGTGTTACCTCCTCTCATCTCATGCCTACCCCCAGAGCAACCAGGTGGATGAACCTTATGACAGAAATAAACCTCACTCCTCTTAATGGCACCATTGAGGGTGCTACTCCACCCTGTCTAACATGGAAAAGAGATAAATCGACTGCCATTTTGGATGATGCGTTCATCTCTACGCAAGCAATTAATTATGTTGAGAAATTCACCATCATCCCCACCGCAGAAAGTGATGATAATATATTAGAAACTAATTGGATGCAAATGCCCCTTCCCTCTCGAGAATATTATAGATTTCCCCTGCTGAACGGAGAAACAGAATCAAATGGACTGTACCAAAATTAACATGCTTTCTAGACAAATATAATCAATCTTTTCATCCATTCTATACACATACCCTTAACCTATTTGTTGAGAAACCTCTCTCGGGTCATCGACCAGTCATCAACCAGAAACACCCATATGATGTAGAAATTGCAACTAGAAAAGCGAAAATGAGGAGGGAATTAAGAACCATTAAATGCACTACCTGCACGGAATGTAAAAAGAAATCTACCAATGCCCGCACCACCTATAACATTTCTGTAATATAACTTAAAGCAATTTAAAGCATGCAGGACACAACAAGATAATGAAAATATATGTTCAACTTTAGCCTCCAAATCCAGTGGCCAGATATGGAACTTACTTAGACTCGGGAGTAACACCTTCTCCTGAATGCGAATGGTGAACAAAGTTGGGCTGACTACTTCACCACCTAATTTGCCATCCCATCCAATTCTCCTTATACTGTGAAAACCAATAAAAATGACTTAAAGGCACTGTTAATTGACCAAACAGACATTCTTATTTGAATCAAAAAATTGAGCTCTCCCGAGCTCCAGGGCTTGATGGGCTTTCAAATTCCACCTTAAAAGCCCACCCCAAACGGTCGGCCCTCATCTTACAGGCAATATTTCAAGATGTGATCCGCACAGGCACCATTCGTCCCTCATGGATAAAATCAATACCAATACCCACACTTAAAAAGGGACACCGGGATATACCATCCGACTGTCAACCAATTGCCCTGTTAGAAACCCCTGGCAACATTTTCATTCTTAGAGACTTGAACAAATGGCTGAAATCTGCAAATATGATGAATCCCCAGAAATCCAGTTTTGTATTAGGCTTGGGTACGGGCATTAATTTACTCATTATATCGGCTCTAAAAAAGCAAGTAATAACATCTAAGCAACAAATCTATCTTGCTTTCATAGACTTTAAGCAAGCCATTGAATCCATCTCTGACTTCCTCCTTTGGCAAACATTATCAGAACCAGGAATTCCATCATATATCTTGAATTTATTGCTTTAATTATATACCAATAAGTCAATTCAAGTGAAATTAAATCAAGAAGGAATTATATCTTGATCAATTGCCACACACTGTGGACTCAAACAGGGATGTATTCTTGCATCAACTCTATTCCACTTTTACATTAGAGATATTCATAAGCACCTGAACAACACCAGAGCCTTCCCACCTAAACTCAAAGCTCGCCCAATACCATGGCTCCTCTATGCATACGATTTTCCCTTATTTGACCAGACCCATATTGGCCTCCAAAGACAGCTTGGTGCATTGCATAAATATGCGCTGGACACCATGCTTATGGTTAACACCGACAAATCAAATATTATGAAAATACAGTGCATCAGAGGTAAAAATAGAATCACAACCTTCAAATGGACCATAGAAACACAGCCGCTCAATGTGGTGCATGAATACAAATACCTAGGCCAAAATATCAATGGCAACAGATTAGATACTCCATATAAATGTGAAATAAAATACAAAATGGACTCTATGCGCTTGCAGGCCAAATTAGTACACCGCAAACATGGCAAATTCTCCTGTCTCTCCCTACTAAACTTCTACAAGCAAAAGGTTATACCTGTAATAACATATGGTGCTCAGGCCAAGCTTCCAGAAAATCATCCAAACTGGGACTTCTTAGAAGGGGTGTTCTGGAGGAACATACTATCTACACCAAAAAACCTACCAATCCCAATACTCCGGTAAGGGTTAGGACTCATATCGCTCAAGGCCATTGTCTCTTGGCATGCCATAATGCTCTTTAGAAAATGTTTAATGAAAACGATGTTTGACTCAACCTTAATATCAATGCTAGCACTTGTTCTAGAAAACAATCATGACAAGCTATTAGATACTTGGAAAGAAAACTGCATCCTCACCATGAAACAAGCCAATATTGACAACAATATACTATTTACCAACCCTGATCATGCTAAACAAAAGCTGTGGTACTAGGATTGGAATAGACTAGAGAAAAATGTAACAAATAGAAGGTGTTCACCTCGGGACACTTTCTCCAAAGCTATTTCATCAAATTCCCATCTACCTGCAGAAACTTCCAGACTAGATATATCGAACCAACATGATGAGACTGCACGTTAATCTATGGCCTACAAAAGCTTGACTGGCAAACCGAGTGAAGGACCAGGAAACAAAACCCACGTGCAGATTTTGTAGCTTGGAAAACCACCCAGGGACCTTAGAACATCTGCTCGTCCAATGCCCACAGCTAATCTCATTAAGGAAAGAATACTTTCACAAATGTTTCTGTGAATACTGCTTACTACTTCTGCATCAAATGGGATTATGATTTTTAATGCGCAACATATATCCCTAAATTTAGCCACAAACACGTTTTTATTATTTACTCTTTGTTAAAACTCATCAGCTATATACCACCAACAATCTGGAATGTGATATATGCTCTGCTGCTTTTGCTATTATTTCCTTATTTTAGAAACTGTCTGTTATATCCTTTTAAATGCTAATTATGAATACATAATTCGATCTCATCATTGTGACATAACTAATTCCCTCTCACCCATCATAGATGTATTAGATATGTAGTATTATCAAATTGTGTAGTCAAATATGCTCTGCTATCTCTACTTACTATTTTATTCCGTATTGATTTTGCTAAAATCTTTAATACTACACATGATTTAAACTACTATTTATCTAATCATGTTAATAAGCCCTCGCAAAAGTTCCTTAAGGTGTAATGTATCCATAAACAGAAACATTCCTCACATCCAGCTGTAAATCGAGATCTTGCCCAGACTGAACCTTAGTCATGTATTCTCAGGTAAACCTCACCCTAATTTGATATGAATTCACACCTATGTCACCACTTCAAGAATCTCATGTAATCATACACCTTTGTCATGGTTCCTTCATGAACATGTTCTATTGTATATTTGAAAAGTTGTCATTGTAAACTAAAACAAATTAAACATTTATTTTTTTTTTAAAGCAGCAAAAACCTACCCTACCATTGGGAGGGTATTTCTTGCCCCTACACTAATGATGGATCTAAAACCTTCACCTTTCCAGGTGCATTTGACTAGAGATCTCATCAGTCCCAATCAGTACGGTCAATGGTGAGGGATTATGGGAGTTGTGGTACACAGCATATGGAGATGTGTTAGTTGCAGACCTCAACATTTATGTACTGTACACTTTGTAAACTGTGTAGAGCAGATACTGGGCTTGCATCCATGGTCTTGACTCAGAAAGATCCTTTATGGGATGTCCTAGCTGGAATCTTCAAAGTACAAAATTGTGTACACCTAATTTCTATATTGATCAGGGGAAAGAAACTAGCTTTATTTGCTTGAGACTGGTTGGTTGTCAGACTATACGTAGCGACACCACTAAGGTTAAGAGGCCAATTCATGGATTTAATGTGCGCTGAAAATTCCAACGCAAGCATGTGAAAGCGTGCGAATCGCAGCGCAAGTGCAAAAATCGCAGTGAAACCCGTGCACAGCGATTCATGGAAGTCCATGCGCGTGTCAATCCCTGGATGTGCGCTAAAATCCTGTGTGGCGCATGCTGGCGCACACGTCTCCAAACAGCGTGCACTACACGCACAGCGAAAGCGCACATAGCGCAGCGCACACAACTAAAGTAGGCGGAACAGGGGGCATAACACGTGGAATGGGGAACAATGCGTGAAATTGTGGGCGTCAAGGGGGAAGTACAGGAGCCAAATGCGCGGAACGCCCACACGCCCGTCTACAACATGTATTCATGGAATCGAACGGGGCCAATGCGTGCGCCAAAAAAGACGCGCTAATCCGGAAACACGTACGCCAGCAGAAAGCAGGCGTACGTGGACCCGCGCAGCAAAAAAGTGCACGTAAACAACAAACAAGCTCAGACACCAAGATGAATATACTGTTCCTCGCAGCAGTGGTCGTGGGATACCGCAGGAGGAGGAGGAGGATAGTCAGGCCCAGAATTTTTACACCCAGAACCAGCCTTTTTCGGATGCCTGATGACGAGGTGTATGGGAGGTACAGGTTTCCACCTCATATAATACTCGACCTGGTGAGTGAGTGGGAAGATGACCTCACATCACCCACCCTGTGCTCCCAAGCACTAAGCCCCTTGGAAAAGGTGCTCAATGTACTGCACTTCTTCATCCACCACCCAACACACCATGGCATGTCATGCAATGTGAAAGCAAACAAAGCAATGCACAAGACCTGACACAAGTGTCACAAAGTGCACTGTCCCAAATGGAAACTGCCCACAGACAATATGCTCCCAGTAATCAATAACAAACAGCACACATGAACAAATACTTAACACCAACACAATACAGCAACACACCATGAAACATTGCAAAAACATGACAGTACTAAGTCAAAGTAGTGGTAGTCTTACAACCTGAATAAGCCAGCACATCGACCCCTTCCAACTGTAGAGTGTTGTTGCCATGCAAATGTGTCAGTGTACTGCATACAACATGAACTCCATCTGCAAAGGAGACGGCCTTGTGAAGACATGAGGAAGGAACCTGCAAATTAGGAGGAAGACATGGATGCACAAGCACATATCAATACGCCATGCAGTGTACAATACAACAACAATACCCACTAGGGATGTACACACAGTATTGACTACAGACTGCCCACACAGCTCATGAGAGCCCAATTTCACTGTGTATGTCACTGTTACTTGGTCACACCCTTTGCAAGCCCATGGAAACAGGAAGCAGGAGGGGTGTGTGTGTCACAAACCCAAGCATCTAACCCAAACTCAGGAAAAGCCTGCATGTGCCCAGCCAGAATACAGTGGATGCCCACGGGAGCCACACAAGGCAACACACTATAAAAAAAAAAAAACAAAATCCGAAATGGCCATGTGGGAACCGGGGGGGAGGTCACCCAGGAGGTTTGAGGACAGAGTGCACACCAACACCAACCTGCGTGGATGTTGCGAGAAAATAAATACCTCCATGGGCTCATGGCCTGCACGGCTATGCCATTGTGGGGGAACTGCTGTCGGTCTCTTCACCCTCTACTGCTGCATCAGGAGGTGGTGGAACGAACGGGAGGCAGCCCACACAAAGCCCTGGTATGGTCCTCCATGGCAGCAAGCATGCAGGTCTGGAAGGTCTGATTCTGGAGGATTAAAGTGTGGAGATCCCCATGCAGCAAGTCACGGGTTGCCTGCACTTCTGCATGCATGGCCTCGTGGGATGCCCGGATCTCCTTACGTGTTGCCTGCAGCTCAGCTGAGAGCGAACGTGTGAGCTGCTCCAGCTGATGTTCTGCCCTAACATTTCGGGAAGCCTCAAGTTCAAGCAGACTCTGCCTGAGGTTATGGCGTTCCACCCTCAGGGCTTCCCTGTGGCCCTGTGACTCTATTGATATGGTTTTGCGCAGAGTCTCCAGTGCTGCCCCTCGGTCCCTGTTGGACGCCAACATGTCTTCCCTGTGTGATTGGCAAATGGAGTCTGTTGCCTGCTGTTGTTGCTCCATCTGCCTTTCAGAGGGGATAATGGAAGTGGCCACCCTCTTCATTGCCTGAGCCATCATTTCTACTGATGCTGCCTGTTGGGTTGCCATACTCTACATGGAGTTTTCCCATACAGTATTGCCTGGTGGCGCATGGCCATCGCGTTGGCGGGCACCACACCTGTTTGGGGCAAGGGGATCTGCACCTTGCTGTGCTGGCACTTCCTGAGGCTGCAGGACTGCATTCATCCTTTGATCTGCTGGCCCAGGAACAGGATCAGATGCTGTGGAGTGTGACCCTGCATCCGTAACCTCCAAAGGCGGACCTACCAACACTGCCATCCCCATAGAGGTTTCTACCCCTGGTCCAGGTGGGTTGGACAGAACAGAATCCCTGCCAGAAGCACTGACCTGCGACAGCACATAAGTCTCATCATCCGACTCAGCACCTGAATAGAGGTCTGGGGAGCTGCACCCAGAGGCACCCCTCGACAGTATGGTCTGCAGTACCAAAGTGTTTTCACCCACCACCACACCATGTCCCCCACTGGTGCCTGGTCGTGGCTGAGAATCCTCCTGGGTCTGCACCATCTCCTGAACCTCACCAGCATCAAGTGCGTCGTCACCTGCAAAAACATGAAACACAAGAAATGGAAACAGGCATGAGCACCATAGCACACACATAGGCCTGACAAGACTGAGATCCTGTACATGGTTAACACATGTCCCACATGACTATAACCCTGGCATGCACGCACTGTCAATGATTCAGAAGGGGAGTTAAAAAGGCAGACAATGAGGACACCAAGATGAGAAAGCAACACATTTGCAGCATGTCGTGTAGCACTGGCATCACACATGAGCCTGTGAGTGGCATGTCCAATACACATACATGACACATGTCAGTACACAGATGTCATGCCGCATAGCCATGGTAAATTAGACAACTACAGCGATATGTCACTGAATGAGTACTGTCACACATCCATGTCACATCGACATGATGAGAAGATTAATGCAGAATAGTGTTGCAAAATATGCATGTGCCGCACACTGCAACACATCCACTGTACAATTAGACAGTGATTGTAGGCAGATGTACACATCAATGGTTAGTCACTTCAACATGACAGGAAACAACTATCATGTTCCACATGCAAACAGGCCCTAAAAATACATTTCAGCAGGCCAATTCTCCCTCGCCCTGAATGGTTTAAACATTCACATAACCAGGTAACTAAAGTATCACAATGTGGGGTGTAAACAATGACAGAAGCATGTCACATATGTGGCATTAGGGATGGAAAAAAGCATATGAAAAATGGCATAATCTAAACAATCAGCCTGAATGAACACAGAAAAAATCAAAATAATGTTGTTGCAAGATGATAGTTCAAGTGCAACAGCAGTAATGTGGGGCTAATTGGCTACTGGGGGCAGAAGAGATACTGTCATACCCAAATCAAAGGCACATGAATGGATTGGAGGAAGCACATGGGAGACCCATAACACTCAGGAGTACACACCCTCACCTGACACTCAATCAGAACCCGTCACCCAAACAACATACACATGGATTACACACACATGCATGGGCACTCACCGGACAATGCCTCGTAATCAGGTAGCTCTCCCATGCCTTGGATCTGTTCCTCTGTGACGAAGGTCCCAGCAACAGACTCATGTTCAGTGAGTTTGTTGTCCTCTGGTGGAGACCCACCGCCAGTCTCCAGAGTAGTGGCATGATTTGAGGCCAGCTTGTTCTTTGCTCTGCGTTTCAGGTCATTCCACCGCTTGTAGCAATCATCAGCTGTGCACCTCACAAATCCAAGGGCACTTATGCGGTCCGCGATGGTCTGCCAGTGTGCCCTACGTTGACCAGGTGTGGTCTTGCACCCTGCAGTCACCACCATTTCGCGGCTATGTGCCGACACATAGGTCACAAGTGCATCAAGTTCGGGGTCATTAAAGCTAGACTTCCTTGAAGTGCCAGACTGTGTAGCCGTGTCTGGGGTCTCAGCCTGTAGTGCCAGAGCACCTTTCTTCCTGTTTTTCAAAGGTGGAGCAGAGCCTGAGTGGCTTGCGCCGCTCTGGTCAGTAGGGGCAGAAGCGCAGGTGGACTTGGTACTGGGAGTGTGCGAAGGCACAATGACCATAGGTCTTGGTGCAGGCATTGGCTGAAGTGTGATGTTGGCAAGGGCAACGTCAGTTTGATGGACCAGGACCGACACTGTCCCGGCTGGGAGACTCAGAGCTGGGGTGGATAGAGCTGCAGCTGCCCCTGCAGCCTCCCCACCCTGCCTACTTGAGGCAGCAGATGACATTGCTGCCCAAGATCCACGTGGCCTGGTGACACCAACTTGCACCGGCACACGTGGCTTAGACTTGCTGACCTGGAAGTCAGCCTGGGAGTCATCCTGTGCCGGGTCAGGTGCCACAATGGGCTGGTCCAACAAGGGCTGAGCTGGGATGGTGCCAGCCACGTTTCCCTAAACCATGGGGTGGGAGCATGGGTATCCCTGATTGGTCCTCCACACATGGGGGTCTAGGGGCACCCTGCAAATCCTGGCCACATCCCCTACGGCGCCCACCACGCCCACCTTTTGGAGGTCGACCACCTTTGCCTCCCTTACCGCTTGGTCGCCTCCCAACCATGGCACTGATGTTGTTGTGCATATGGGAGTTGCAGTAAACAATTGTCCTGGGAAATTGGCGGTGAAAGGGGTAGGGTACTAGATGGAATTTGTACCCTAGTGCTCTAGCAAGGCTGTCTGTGACCCCTGGGGGAAGATGACGGGTCACGCAACGCACAGGCACCCCAAAAACAAAAAGTAACGTGCACGCAATCCCTAGTACACCTCGTGCATGCAAAAATGAACCCGCACTACGCTGTGGCACCCAGAAACACAAAAACAAGCGTATGCGTGTTACACGCAGCCTACAATGACCTCTGAAGGGGTAGTTTTTTCACGTGCGCTGAACCACTATGCCCATGTCATGAGGGAAAAGCCTGCGTGAGTCACATCACAGAAGAACGTACGCGCTAAGGGCCTTTGATCCAAAGAAACCGCGTACGTGTGATGACGCACTTACGCGCAAAGGGCCTTTCCTCGAATTACACGCTGACGTGCAAGATTTTCACGTGCCAAATCACTCCGTATCAAGCTGGCCACACAACAACACATGGAAGACCACGCTCCAGCCCAGAAGGCCGAATTACTGCCCCCCAGACCCCAAGCACACTCCCACCTGCCATCTGCTGCTGCCTGACTGCCTGGTGCCCACGTGCCCTGCTATTTGCTGCCTGCACGTCAGCCAGGGGTGCAGTTGCTGTAATCACCCCTGCTGGAATTGAAGACTCCCGACTGGGATACCATCACTCCACAGCCCAGCCCCAGGACCCAGTTGCCCACCCACTCCTGCCTCTGGGGTTGCCATGTCCAGCACAACACCATCTGGCACCACTGGCAACCCCCAGCCAGAGAGGCAGAGGGCCACCAGCTTCAGTGCCAGGGAAGTTGCTGTCCTGGTGGAGCAAGTCCTGGGGAAGTATGATGCCCTCTTTGGAAGTTTGCGCGCCGACAATGAAGGATGGACAGGATCTGGATGGACATCGTGACTGCCATCAACGCGGAGGGGTCGGCAGTCCGTGACTTACAACATGTCACGAAGCGCTGGGAGATCTTCAAGGCCTGGCGCCTCTTGAAGGCAGCGGATACCAAGGGGCGCCAGGGCCACCTGTTCGACCACCAAATGAGGGTCCTGGAACACATATGCCCAGCGCTCCACGTCCAGGTCCTTGAGAGGCAGACCCGTCTGGAGTCGAGCGGTAAGTGTACATGCATACTGATTGGACGCTGTGCGTGTGGTGGTGTGCCAGTAGTGTGCAGGATGCACATGTGTTTTCGTAGGGCCATGTAGGGATGTGTATGAACAGGGGCGTGAGGCTGCCACATGTGAGTCCTCTTATGTGTGAGACACATCGATGGTGTATGTGTTGGTAAGCATGCTGTGCAAATGCAGTTGTGGGAGCACACATGTTTGATTTTCTGTGTATGTACATTGGCATGGTTGTTGTGTCACACATGGATGGTTGTTCCTGCTGCATGTATCTGCACTGTGTACATGTGCATGTGTGTGTATTTGACAAGTGTGCAACTGTGATGCAACATGGACGCACATGACACTGATATGTAGAAGGCTGAATGCCAGATGTGACATGTATGTTGATCGCATCACTGCGACAGTTGGAGGAGATGTAGACATGCATGTAAGTGTGGTGGCGTGTGTGCATGTCTAGTGCACTCCCTGTGTTTCTTGTGATGTCAGGCTCACCTTCGGCTGTTCATGCTGTTGTATGTGTATGGATGGTGCTGCCTGGTGCAATATTGCTGTGGAAATGCTCATGTGTGTGAGTTGAAATGACATGTTTGTCGTGGAGTGTGATGTCATGTCTGAAGTTTGACACTGCCACTCATGTGCAACTGTCATGTGTGTATCAGTCCATTGTACAGTGCATGATGTCTGTGTTTTATCTCTCCCTGTCTGCAGCGTCAACTGATGAAGAGACGGAGAGGGTGCTGTGGAGCACAGCGGCAGGGATCGCACCACCAGCCGGAGACGCAAGGCCTGGCTCCCCTCCCAGATTGTCATCTCATCGGGGAGTGAGGAGTCTGGTGCTGCGTCGCAGGCCGCAGCTGCTGAGGGTAGGTCCAAGAGGCGGAGGTCAGAGGTGGACTCCTTGGCAGCAGAAGGGGCAGCTGAGAACCCAGAGGGTCCAATGGAGGAAGACGACATGGAGTCATCCAGGTTGGTGGGGGGTTTGGTGGAGGAGGAGGCCGCTAAAGGGACACACACAGGGTCTGGAGGTGGGGATTCCACTGGTGCTAGGGGTGCAGTGCAGGGGCAGGGACAGGCGGCAGCACAGGCCACCGCGGAGGTGCCTGTGTGCAATCCTGTCCCTGATCCTGTCACTGCATCATCTGGCACCAGCAGGGATGCCTACGTCCAGACCCGTTTTCAGGGAGGGGATGAGCACACAACAACTGGCTTTTCTCTCCCTGCGGACGTGGCTATCCGGGACTGTGTTGAGCCTGTCCTGACTGGGATAGAGTTGCATCACCGGGGCATGCGACGTGACCTGCTGTCTTTTCGTGAAGAGACTGCACGTCATCTCGGATGCCTCTTTGACCATGTTGACCTGCTAGGACGGGTCACCGGTGCTGGATTCCTCAGGTGTGCTTGACCTTCTTGCAACCCTCTCCTCACCTGAACCCCCTATGCCCCAGTCATCCTCCATGCCATCTTCCCACCCATGTATCACCTGGGTACCCTGTGGAGCTGCCTCTGACCCAGCGGCCAGGCTGGTGGAGGACATATCCCTGCCACAGTCGGGAGTCGGACGTCCAGCAGGGGTGGCCACCACGACAACTGCACCCCAGCCGGAGGAGGACGTGCAGGCAGCAAGAGCCAGGGTGCAGGCACAGGCACAGCAGCAGCAGCAACATGGTGGGAGCAATGATGGCTCAGGGCCTTCAACATTACAGGGGCAGGCATCGGCCAGAGGACAGGAGGACCCAGGATTTCAAGTGTCTTCCGTGTGGCAGCGGTTGGACCACACCATAAATGCGGAGCGGCAGCGGGCGGAAGAGGCACGGCTCACAATGGTCAGGGCAGAGAACTCCATGCAGAGGGCACTGAGGCGGGCCGAGTGCCTCGAGGCAATTCACAGGGAGGTGGAGGTGAATATGTCGTCGTCCCTGCGAACCCTCGGGGCCATGGAAGAGGACCGCCTCCAGGACATTGAGCAGTTCGATGATGCCCTGGCCCGGGACATCAAAAAGTGAGCCGTCGGACTAGCCCGCTGCCATTATAAATAGTTTTTAGAGTTAGGTTTCCTTTTCCTTTTTCTTTGATTTGTGGTGAATGGACTATGCCACACACATTTGTATATAGTTTTTTTTATTAGGTTGTTCATTAGGTAGGTTTCATTTCTTTCATTGGGCTCTTGGAACCTTGACAATGGATTGTACATAGTTGGACAATGGATTATTTTGACCTTTTTCATTTGATTTCACCATGGATCAATGGATTTTTCTTTTTACGTTTCCTTTGGATTTGCGTTGTTGGAGGGATAGTTTGGACTATTTTTCTTTTGGATTTGTTTGGATTGGTTATACTTTTCATTTACTCATCTTTTGCACATGCTTTTCATTTCATGTTTGCTGTTTTTTTATGCTTTCATGTCATTGATTTTATTTTGTACATAATACATTTTCATATTTTAGTTTCATGTGTGGGATTCGCTCATTGGGTTGATGCATGTGAAAATGTGGGTTTACACAATCAATGCCAACCAGTGTGTGTGTGTGATGGACATGTTTTGATGTACATAGTTGACTATTGGTTTGTGTCTTGAGATAGGCATGTCAGTGTGGAGTGGATTGGGAAATCATTGCGTCTCAAGAATGGGGTGGCGTGCTGTGGTATTTTGGTGTAGAAGTGGGATATGATTGTGCATCTGTATGGGGGGGCATGAGTGGGGGCCTGCTGGCAGGTGCCCCTTATTGCTGGGGGGTGGGGGTGCAGGGGGACATGAGTGGGGGCCTGCTGGCAGGTGCCCTGACTGCTGGGGGGTGGGATTGCTGGGGGACATGAGTGAGACATGAGTGGGGGCCTGCTGGCAGGTGCCCCTGACTGCTGGGGGTTGGGGGTGCTGGGGGACATGAGTGGGACATGAGTGGGGGCCTGCTGGCAGGTGCCCCTGACTGCTGTGGGGTGGGGGTGCTGGGGGACATGAGTGGGGGCCTGCTGGCAGGTGCCCCTGACTGCTGGGGGGTGGGGGTGCTGGGGGACATGAGTGGGACATCAGTGGGGGCCTGCTGGCAGGTGCCCCTGACTGCTGGGGGGTGGGGCTGTTGGGCGACATGAGTGGGGGCCTGCTGGAAGGTGCCCCTGACTGCTGGGGGGTGGGGGTGCTGGCGGACATGAGTGGGGCATGAGTGGGGGCCTGCTGGCAGGTGCCCCCACCCTGACTGCTGGGGTGTGGGGGTGTAGGGGGACATGAGTGGGGGTCTGCTGGCAGGTGCCCCTGACTGCTGGGGGGTGGGGGTGCTGGAGGACATGAGTGGGGGCCTGCTGGCAGGTGCCCCTGACTGTTGGGGGGTGGGGGTGCTGGGGGACATGAGTGGGGGCCTGCTGGCCGGTGCCCCTGACTGCTGGGGCGTGGGGGTGCTGGGGGACAGGAGTGGGGACCTGCTGGCAGGTGCCCCTGACTGCTGGGGGGTGGGGGTGCTGGGGGACATGATTGGGACATGAGTGGGGGCTTGCTGGCAGGTACCCCTGACTGCTGGGGGGTGGGGGGTGCTGGGGGACATGAGTGGGGGCCTGCTGGCAGGTGCCCCTGACTGCTGGGGGTGGGGGTGCTGGGGACTTGGGTGGGACATGAGTGGGGGCCTGCTGGCAGGTGCCCCTGACTGCTGGGTGGTGGGGGTGCTGGGGGACATGAGTGGGGTTCTGCTGGCAGGTGCCCCTGACTGCTGGGGGGTGTGGGTGCAGGGGGACATGAGTGGGGGCCTGCTGGCAGGTGCCCCTGACTGCTGGGGGTGGGAGTGCTGGGGGACATGAGTGGGACATGAGTGGGGGCCTGCTGGCAGGTGCCCCTGACTGCTGGGGGGTGGGGGTGCTGGGGGACATGAGTGGGACATGAGTGGGGGCCTGCTGGCAGGTGCCCCTGACTGCTGGGGGTGGGGGTGTTGGGGGACTTGGGTGGGACATGAGTGGGGGCCTGCTGGCAGGTGCCCCTTATTGCTGGGGGGTGGGGGTGCAGGGGGACATGAGTGGGGGCCTGCTGGCAGGTGCCCTGACTGCTGGGGGGTGGGGTTGCTGGGGGACATGAGTGAGACATGAGTGGGGGCCTGCTGGCAGGTGCCCCTGACTGCTGGGGGTTGGGGGTGCTTGGGGACATGATTGGGACATGAGTGGGGGCCTGCTGGCAGGTGCCCCTGACTGCTGGGGGGGGTGCTGGGGGACATGAGTGGGACATGAGTGGGGGCCTGCTGGCAGGTGCCCCTGACTGCTGGGGGGTGGGGGTGCTGGGGGACATGAGTGGGACATGAGTGGGGGCCTGCTGGCAGGTGCCCCTGACTGCTGGGGGTGGGGGTGTTGGGGGACTTGGGTGGGACATGAGTGGGGGCCTGCTGGCAGGTGCCCCTGACTGCTGGGGGGTGGGGGTGCTGGGGGACATGAGTGGGACATGAATGGGGGCCTGCTGGCAGGTGCCCCTAACTGCTGGGGGTGGGGGTGCTGGGGGACATGAGTGGGGGCCTGCTGGCAGGTGCCCCTGACTGCTGGGGGGTGGGGGTGCAGGGGGACATGAGTGGGGGCCTGCTGGCAGGTGCCCCTGACTGCTGGGGGGTGGGGGTGCTGGGGGACATGAGTGGGACATGAGTGGGGGCCTGCTGGCAGGTGCCCCTGACTGCTGGGGGTGGGGGTGCTGGGGGACATGAGTGGGACATGAGTGGGGGCCTGCTGGCAGGTGCCCCTGACTGCTGGGGGGTGGGGGTGCTGGGGGACATGAGTTGGTGTTCACTAGTGCAAGGTGACATGTGGCCTGGCTGGGGGGCATTCCCATGGTGGATGGACTGGCTGCGGCACATGACCAGGGGTGCAGGGTAGTCCCCTGTGGTGTGTGCTGCCTGCAGGGGCCGTGGAGGGGGTAGAGGGGACACCTGGGAGGACGTATAGTGCTAATTCATGTGTGGGAATCCACGCGCACCCCACTGGATACACGTACCCCGCTCTGACAGCGTAATCGTGTGTGAAACTTCCCGCACACCCCCGTAATACACGTACCCAGCTTGCACTGGGCCAATCGCGTGTGAAACTTCCTGCGCACCCCCGAAATACACGTACCCCGCTCGCACTGGGCCAATCGCGTGTGAAACTTCTCGCGCACCACCGTAATACACGTACCCCACTGGCACAGGGCCTATCGCATGTGAAACTTCTAGCGCACCCACGAAATACACGTGCCCTGCTCCAATCGCATGTGAAAGTTCCCGCGCACCCCAGCAATGCACATACCCCACAAGCACACGGCCTATTGCGTGTGAAACTTCCCGCGAACCCCAGTAATGCACGTACCCTGCTCCAATGGCATGTGAAACTTCCCGCGCACCCCTGTTATACACGTACCCCGCTCCAATCGCGTGTGAAACTTCCCACGAACCCCAGTTATACACGTACCCTGCTCCAATCGCGTGTGAAACTTCCAGCTCACCCACGAAATACACGTAGCCCACTCCAATCGCGTGTGAAACTTCCCGGGAACCCCCGAATTACACGTACCCCACTGGCACGGGGCCTATCGTGTGTGAAAGTTCCCGTGCACCGCAGTAATGCACGTTCCCCACTCGCACAGGGCCTATCACATGTGAACCTTCCCGCGCACCCCCGAAATGCACGTACCCCGCTCCAATTGCGTGTGAAACTTCCCGCAAACCCCAGTTATACACGTACCCCGCTCCAATCGCGTGTGAGACTCCCCGTGCAGCGGGGTACGTGTATTCAGAGGGGTGCGCGGGGAGTTTTACAGGCGTTTTCGTGGTTGGGGGCCTGTGCGCCATGTACGGAATTTGTGCGCTGTGCATGGTGGACGGGGAGTGGTTGGGGGCGTAACTGGCGCTGCTGCAGGGTCCCTGCGCCACTCTGTGCCACGGTTGGTTTTGGAAGCAAAAATCCATGAATACGCTGTGCGCGGAAATCGATTTTAGCACACGTGGCTGGCGCAGAAAGTCGCACGCGCACACTGTGCGCCAGCCGCGTGCGCCACTTGTGCGCTGAATTCTATGAATTACCCTGTAAGTTTGTCTAGAGTGATTCTTCAATGGAGAGCTGCTCTACTAAGGGGAGGCTCCCAACCAACAGTCTTTGAATTTAACAACACCAAAAGTATGCCCATTGTTTTAAGGACACCGTCCAACAAGCTATTCTTAGTCCCTTTTCTAAAAATAGATTTTGCAATAATACATGTAGGTGGGCTGCAAGCACTTTGGCCTGACCCAACAAATATCTACATATCTGCAAACATATAGCTTTATTTAGACTAATAGTAAATACTACTGAAAAATAACCGGTTATGATCTATATGTATTCAATTCTATTAATATTATTTATTATTTTCTATATATTATATTTATTTTCATTTATTTTGCTAACACATGTTGACGTTTTCAGTTTTTGTACAATTGTTTACCATTTATATTCTAATTTGTTTTATTATTTTGTTCCTTTTTCCCCCATATTGCTACTTTTGACTATCTCACTTATGATGTACCTAAACATGCGATGATTACTATGCTTTTCTGATTTTATATTAATCTAATTTCTTCTCTTTTGGAGGCGGCTATTCGACTTATGATCAGGAATAGTTTGAATAATTGCAAGCAATATGCATGCTTAGCGCAAATTAAGTTGATTACCTTGAGAAAGCCCAGAGGGTAAAATGTAGGGTAATCAAGTAGGCACACTGTCTATAAAACAATACACTATCTGTGAATGTAAACACTATTTTCTAACACACCAGAACAATTATGATCGTGGAATTATTGCATTCTCAATGCCAAAAACAAAATGTTTAACAGCAGAATATGTGAGCTCTATATTATTCTTTCTTAAAAAGAGATGTGCCTACAACAAGGGGGATAGTTTTAGCCTTATATCCTGTCTAACATCCTGCAAACAAGGCTATAGTAATGTCTTCTGACCTACCAACATGTGCAAACGGCTAACAGCTCTCCCCAGTCAAATCCAGTGTTGTTTTGGATATTACAAAACTGTTTCGGTGTCTGCGTATGAGAAAGATTGCTTGTGGATGCAGGAGCATGCCAGCTACATACTCATACTGGGGCATGCCTGGCCTTCATCAGGCACAATGACCATTTCTCTATCCCTCACATTACACAGAAGACAGAACGGATATTTTAGGAATAGAGCCAACGACTTCAATACCCCCAAACAAAGCCACTTACATCACATTCTTGCTATGGGGTGGGTGGTAAACACTTTCCAAGAGTCTAACATGTTATACGTTTAGAACCTGGGGCTATTGGACATATGTCCCTGTGATTCTGAATTTCTGTCTTGAAATGTGTCACTTTAAAGAAAAAATCAAGTGTGTGCATTCATGCTAAACATATAAAACATGGGTAAACATGTATGTATACCGTAAGGCAAGCATTAATTGCACCACTTGTCCCCTTAACCTTATGTAGGCAATAGGATAAATGTGCATGGTATGTGAATAATTCGTATGAGTGAAATTTTCACTGCACATTATTTCTGACAAATAAATCAATCATTAATGTAACCACTTGCACAGGAAGTTCAGAATCAGTGATTGGATAGGTTTCAAATATTATCTAACCGTCTTCTATGTGACTATTTTAACAGCTATATTTCAATAAATCATATGCCAGTGCTTTCATATTAACGCTTCACAGTCAGTATATATTTCTAATGGAGACCTTCTGTGGCACTAAGAGTTAAAGAAAAATCAAGGAAATCAAAATCAACATGTACTGCCTCTTAAAAGATGGCTTAAAAATCGTGAACTGCCTTTTTGACTATAGATGTGTTTTGCCGATTGAAAAAAGATACCAACCAATTTTCGGTGGCTAGATTGTTTTTCCTCTCTTGCCGACTCTCAGCTGTTCTGTTAGGCCATTCTGCTATGCTCCTCTACAACCGCCCATGCAGACACAACCTACCAGATTATGGTGGGCCTGCTATCTGAAATATGCTTTGAATGAAAGGATGATGGCTTAAAATAAACAGATGCCAGAAAGCCTCTTAGAAAGAGCAAGAGAGAGGACTTCTTAACAAGTGCTCGTTGTTGGATTGCACGTTATGCTTGCTGCCATGTTTTAGAGGATGCCCTTGCAAAGTGAAATTAAATATGGGCGCACCTGGGAACATTGTGTTTAAAAAAGCAGCAGAGGTTTGTCATCTGCGACCATTCCAAAGTTGCTTTTCAATACAGTTTAATGTAAACTAGCAAACAGTACCCATTCTCCAAATGGGTTCTTTAGACAGACATGATAATATTCTCATCAATTGTTGAAAATCAATGATACTGTAGGTCGCTGTTCTAATTTGCTAATCACTTGGTGTGCTTTGCTCACTGAATTAAACTGCACTGAGAATGGGTGCATGTGGCTGGCTGACATGCAACAGAGCAGGCATTGGGTGAAGGCAAGAGTTGGTGTGCTACAGCACACTGGGAACCTCTGTGCTCTATCCCCACCTAACGCCTCACCCTGGCATGCTGCAGTTCATTGTGCTGCATTGCGGTGTAAACATCTCAGAAACCCTGCATCCATAGGGACCTCGAGTTTTGTTACTCATGTTGGGACTGGTCCTTTTATGACCACAATTGATATTTCGCCGATTTCAGGCAACAGTCTCACTTGTGAAGGTGCTGAAATTCAGGGAAAGGGATGGGGTGTCCAAATGTTATGTAGCCAGTCATGGCCGTCGGGTCCTAACAGGTAACTATGCAAAATGTGGTGCAGATTGGTGAAACATTGGGAAATTGAATAAGGAACAACACTTCACCTAGCCACAAACCCACAAACAAATGTTGACGTGTGTTGAAATCCAGAGAAAGAGGCGGGGTTTCCCCATGTCATGTAGTCAGTATTGTCTGCAGGGTCCTAACAGATAACCATGCAAAATCTGGTTCAGATTGGTGAACACGTGTAGAATTGTGTAAGGAACAACGCTTTGCCACAAACCCATCCTCCCACACATTTTGACTTTTATAAATAATGATAGATATTAAAGACAAAAGAGGGGATTGTGCAACATTCCAATCAATACAGCAGACCACAGAATGTGTACTGAAATAATTGATTTGTGTGGTTTTCTAAAGCACATGCATCTGTAATATGTTATCAACATTAGACCTAGAGTTGGTCCCAAAACACTCATTCTCACAACTGCAAAACTTAAAAAGAACTTCCTAACATGTACTTATAGTTCAAAAACCATTTGTCAAGAAAATGTGTCTCCAGTTAAATGTGATTTGTATTGAATGAGTATCGTTACTATGTGAGTTTGAGTATTAAATAATGTAGAATGTGAGGCACATTATAGTTTCATTTTGACCAAAGATTATGTGAGCTGTTGATTCATATAAGAACTAAGATGTGTATGGGTGGTCAGGAAAGGTCCCAATGAGAAAGAGGGGTTCACATTGCACGTGCCATATTGGTGACTGGGGGAAAGGCAAAGTTGATGCAACATTGCAATTTTATATGTATCTAGAGTAGTCAATGACAATGGGATATCGTTATTTTATTGTTAATTTGTGTTTATGTTGGTACATTTTAGATCTGCAAGTGCAAAGCAAGATAAATATCAAAATAATCGATGAAATGCAATGTGGGTATGATGTGCTACGAAGCACATAGAAACTGTACAACAAGGAGCTTCATAATGCGCATGTGAGAAAGGAGATTTGTCATGAAGGAACCACTGTGAAGAGGATTCAGTAGTTTTATGACTGAGAAAACTGTTTTTTTCAGGGTTGGAGGCCGAAGGGAAGCAATGAGTAGCCATGACATTATCAGATGGTCCGTTATAGCCAGGCTGGGTTTTTACGACTTGGCACTATTGTAGAAAGGAAATGTAATCTTTTTAAGTACATGAGAGCTTATTATTTCTTGACAAGGGCAATTTGGCCGTCTGTTCGTGGGTTAGTGATCATCATGGGGTGAAGGGATGCCTAAGGGCAAAGTTGACTGACACTTTAAGCGTTTTGATTATTTTCTCAGATTGTGGTGACTGGAGGTCATGCATGTTGAATTGGTAGTCATTTAGATTATAGTGAAACAAACAAGGATAGCAGCAAGTCTGGGCATGTGAGATAGTTATCATCAGTTCAAAGGAAACGTGTTTATTCTCCCCCTCCCCATATTGCTTGAAGTGTCCTTGTTAAACATGTGCCATCCCGTCTGGAGCTAGAAGGTTCCAGGCCAGCAAGAACTTGCAATGAATTATGTTTATGTTTAAATGTGTAACTATGTGATGATGTCACAACCTACCATGGAAAACTCCAGGAAAGGGTGTGCTACAATTATGAGCTGATGATAGTAGATACAAGAATGTGAACAATGAGAACATAGGAATTAGAGAAGATTGTTTTCTTTTGTATGAGTTTGACCAATCATGTGTGGGGGGAAGATTTTATTAAAACAAAAGGGGTGATGTTTGGAAGGTTTACCATACATCTCAACCTCTGTCATTGCTCTGGGCAACCCTCCAGACCATCATTTTTCACCTGTCAAACCATTACAAAAGGGGAAAGACCATATGCAAATCAGGCTTGGTCCCACCCCAAAAGGGCAGTGCATCCCAAAGTGCTTGGTCACATCCCTTCTGCATGAGACCACAAGCATCCCCAAACATGTTTCGGCCTTGTTGGGCCTCATCAGTGAGGAGTAGCTTGGGTCTCTAGGCTCAGCAGGCATGGAAGCCACATCTGGGTATACGCATCCCACTTGGGGTAACTATATCAAAACAAAAGGGGCGATGGCTGGGGTACGACATGTTTCATCGCCAGTAATTTCAACGTCTGGCACTTAAACATGATGAAAATGCTAAATGAGATTTTTAGTGGGGGGTGGGAAAGGGCAGATAAGGGGTTGGGGTAGGGAACAGGTAAAAATAGGTGGGAGTTGGTTGGGGGTGGAACCCCCAAAAAATAAAACAATTTGATGAACATTTTCATAATTCTTTCCACGTTTAAATGCCAGGTGTTGAAATTACTGGTGATGAAAGAACATAGACATCCCAGCTGGAAAGTTCCGAATAAATCTTAACCTCTGGCATTACTCTGGGCAACCCTCCAGACCATCATTCTTTGCCTGCCAAGCCATTACAATAAGCGAAAGAACATATGCAAATCAGGCTCAGGGGGAGAATTTGTAATAAAGTATGTAGGAGTGTTTTAACGGTTGCAAAATGTGTATAATGTGATTTGTTTATGTGGTTCAGGGAGACTCTGGTAAGTTTGACTCAATGGCGTCATTTAGTCCCCCCCAGCTGATTCTACAATAAACGTGCTTTATGTACAGACGTGCACTCGCTTCTTAAGTGGTATGCCTGCTTTGGGTTTAGGTGATTAGAAACCCATCTGCACCGAGTTGAAATTCCTATTTTATTCTGCCACGGCTGTAATCCATTTGGAAGCATACAGTATTTAAAATGTGAAGTTAGCATGGCTCTGGCAAGCGGTCATTTCGGGGATAGCAGGTGATGATCTTTGGCTAGTACACGAGGCAGTGTCAAGCTGGTTTAAAGTGCAAACAAGTTTAAACTGTTAGAGGAGTTCAGAAACCTGCAGGCATGACTTCTCTCTTGTTCCAGGTGCAGTGAACATGGAGCGACCTGTTTGGTGCAGTAGAACAAGGAGCTTTGGCTGGTCTGGTTCTCCGCTTGCTGTGAGGCCAACTCCTGGGTACTTGAGGACAGGATAGTTCAGTTCAGGGTCTGCTCTCCCAGCTAAGAAGATTCTGGTACAGAGTCAAAGGTTCTGGTCAAAAGCAGAAGTCACTCCTAAAGTTCCTTGGGTGTGGGTAGGGTCCAGATCTTCATTCTGTCTTTGGACGACTCCTTCTTCACCTCAGGCTTAGGACTTTGAAAGTACAACTTTCCCAAGATAAAGTTTTATGTCTTGCCTGTCCCTGAGCAGATGTTTTGCTGGTCATCCTTGTGGGTTGTTGGAATGTTGGTGAGTGTGGCTGATTGGCAGCTCAGTGAATGTTGGAGGAATCTTTACTTTCAACCATGAACCTTAGCTGACCTCCTCCGCAAAGTCTCTTGGGTTCGACATCGATAAACAACTCTCCTTCAAGACACACATAGCTAAGAAAACTCAGACAACTTGGTTGACAGCTCTCCCTCCTGTGGAAAGTCAAGCCCTTCTTCCCTCCAGAAAGATTTAGAACCACTGTTCAAGCACTGGTACTATCCCAACTGGATTGGGCAATACCCTCCTTAAATGCCTCACATCACCTTCCCTTCTGCCACATCACCATGGCCCTCATCGACCTTCACTGGCACCCACTGCATGCAGGAATCACCTTCAAGTCTTGCTACAGCATCTATAAGGCAGTCGCCTTCAAGCCACCCTGCTACCTTGCAAAAAAAGAAACAGCTGTACCCCTCCTCTGTGCCCCACTGTATATCTGTTGTGTTATTATGTCTGAAAAGGCATCTGTACTGTTGTATACAGCTGTAAAGCACTTTGTTGCTTCCGGAAGCTAGGCCTGCGCTCAATAAATACCATAAAAATAATGAATGTTGATGCGTGAGCATTCTGAATATGTCAGTTCACACCTGTGCTGGGTGTCCTGAGGATGTCTTGTGTGTGTGCCCCTATATGCCTATAGTTGGACCACTGAAAGGAGGGAATTCAGTAAATAAGGATTGCCAATACAGTAAGGCATTTCCTGTAGTTGTTTGGCAGTAGATTACTCCAAGAAGGGAGTGAAGGATTTCCAGTATCTCATGGTACTTCCTGTAGGTGTTTGCATTACACAAAGGAGTGCGTCCAGTAAATAAGCATTGCCAGTCCTGCAAGGCATTTTTGTAGTTTTTTGGCAGTAGATTAAGACTGAAGGATTGCCAGTAACTTGTGGCACTTTTTGTAGTTGTTTGAATTACTCCAAGGTGGGCATGCAATACTCAAGGTGTGTCTGCACAGGAAGACATTCCCTGTAGTTAAGTTATGGTGCATTACTTCAATGTGCAGAGCATCACCATTTGACACTCCCCGATAGAGCACATCCCTAGTGTATACAGGGTTGTGTGATGGTGTATATAGTGTGAGACGTGTGTTGTGTATTGTCCTTTTGATATTGTATGGATGTGCCAGGAGTGTTCTATACAAAGGGAATGAGGTGTGTTATGTCTTGTCTTTGTAGTAATACATGTTATGTCTCTGAGTAGATGTCCTGCTGGTCCTTCGTGCTGGTTGTTAGAATGTTGGTACATGTGGGTGATTGGCAGCTCAGTTAATGTTGGAAGAATGATAATGTGTGATTTGAATGTGCCAGTTGAGACCTGAGCTGGGATGCCTGAGGATGGCGTGTGGGTATGCCCCTTGATGGCAATGGACTAAGAGTAGCTTGAACCTATAAACTATGTGAAATAAAGATATTTCCTTTCTATCATGGAGTCCAGGTCCATCTATCCAAATGTGATCTCTAGGGGAACTAACTTTATGACAGAAGTCCAGTGAGGTCTCCAAAGTGAATCTGCAGCCTTAAAGGTTCAGAGAGGATCTGAATGATCTGAAGAAGGGTTGGTAGACCCCTTCTTTTAAAGGCAACAGTCCCAAGGTGATTGGACTAAAACTAGCCTTAGTAGTCCAGTCCATGCTCTTGAATGGAGTGGACTTTGCCCTTCTGATGTCACACCCAACTTACATGGACCACAAAGTGAGAAGTTATTTCTTTAACACCAAATATATGTGTGTAATGTGACACAAATTTAAAACTGAATGCATTTTGGTGCAGAATTGCCTTCATAAAATGAAATGCAATTTAAAATTGAATATAGGGCTGAAGATGGTGTAGGAACTTTTTTGGACAATAGGGCAAGTCATGACACACTGTGGTCTGAGAGATATCATGCTTTCAAGCAGTCAAATAGTCATGCTTTCAATAGTCAAATAGGGGGAATAGTCATAGTTAGATATTTACGCAGCCAAAATAAGTATAGGGAATTAGCTGCATTCAAGAAGTTTGCAAAGTGTTAAACTCCTATAGTCCTTTATCTTAGAATGCACAAACAGATTCATGTGGAATGTGGAAGGAACGTTTAAAAAAAAATCATTGTACATGTTACTGGGGATTAGTATATCTCCAACCCCAAAACACATGCAGGCTTCAAAGTATAGACAGGCCCATTTAAAACTGTACATGCATATATAGGTTGACAGTCACACACATAAGTAGTCTGGAAGCAGTATGCATACACATGTGTATTTAAGGCACCATACATAACTGTATTCAAAGTCTCACATACACACACACACACACACACACACACACACACACACACACACAGACACAGACATAGATAAAGGCCAAAAGCAACAAACTCCCATTTAGTTAAAGTCACACAGGCGTGTTCAGAGAAAGCTGTCATCCATATTCTGAGCACACAACACATATGTGGTTTCAGAACAGAGTAGACAAATCCTTGAGGGCATTACTTTAAATTCAAAAAGAAGCCAAAGTTGACCATTGTCTTCTTTAAATGACCCACACATAGCCAAGGCATACACAGCCCTAAACGTATACATGGGAGTCAATTTAATTGTAAATGTATTCTCAATGTTAATTTTGAAGTAATTTCTCTGATATCATAAATGTCTTGATGCTGAAGAAAATCAAATGTTTAAAACACACTTGTCTTGTATTGATATGCTATCAATGTAGCACTGTGTTGTCCCGCAAGAAGCAGTAAATAGTCATGTTTAATGTGCTTGTAGGGACAGTGAGATTCTTACAGAGAGGGAAATTCATTTTGTTGACTATTTGTTTTGTGATATTTATTCCATTTGTAGTCATTTCTGGGGTAAAGCTGGAGGCCAACTTTGTTTAAGGTGAGTTAGTTCTTTTGAATATATTTTTAGTTTTGAGATACACATTGAGAGTCATTGGGAGTAAGCCGGTCTGGGATAAATGCTGGTAAAACAGTTGTTACAACTGGCTCTGGAATTTTCCCCAGACCGGCATACTCCGAGTCAGGTGATAGGGGCAGTGAACAACCAGCAGACCCAACCTTTATTGCTTGAATATCAAACCGTGGCTGCCAGATCTGTTACTATGAAAGCAACGTAACAAAAGATATTCCACTATGCACTATATTAAACTTGCAGAAAAAGAGCAAAATTAAAATGAACAGTTCTCGTACAAGAAATAAAAACCATGTAAACACATATTCACATTTCCTTGGTATTGGCAAGTATGTTTCTCTAGCCTCACTGTGGTCTTTTACAAACTCAACTCTTTCTACCTTCATAGTCAGTGTTGAAGTGAGACCGCTCTATAGTTCTCCCTCTGCAACCTTGTCTGATCAAGGAGCCATAGGCCTTAGCTCTAGCAATGAGGCCTTTGCCTGTAGGTGAGTGCGATTTTGGTGTGTCATCTGGACTAGGAGTAAAAAGCTGATACTCCATTTCCTAACTCTCTGCTAAGTTGGTACATTTATGTTATTTATTTATGTATTTATTTATTTATTTATTGTATATTTATAAGGCCCTTATGCAACACGACAGTGTTTCAAAGCACAACAAGGCACAAGGGATGGGAACAAGGGAGCGAATGAACAATAAAGATGGCAATGAATAAATAGAAAGGAACAGCTGTCTTACTAGGCCGTGTGACATTCAGAGTGTGCAAGTGTAGTGAAAAGAATGGGAGGTTGGGGGGTAAGTGCAATTAGGGTCCCCTAGGGGAGGGAGTACCAGAGTTGCCCATTGGGGAGGCAATGGGAAAGTGCATGGGCGGAGACATCCCAGGCGAGAGGGAGGTCTACCACCCAAAAAGTAAGCACAGGGTGGAGGCAAAATCAACCAGCAGGTTTGTGTGGGCCCAGAGGGCAGTGGAGGGGGCTGTTGGGGGCAATTGGGCAGAAGGCCAACGCCCACTCAGACTCTTGAGGGACCAGGCCACCAATCTCAGCGACAGAGGGGAGGGTTAGCATGGGAGAGGGAAGGAGGAGGAGAAGAGAACAGTCTTGAGTTGTTTGCCGAACTTGAGGTGGTCCGGTTCAAGACGGAGAGAGAGACTGTATCAAAGAAGGGAGAGTGAATGTATGAAGGCATCATGCATTGCCTTTCAGAACCTGTGTTGTGACTCTCTTGCAAATTGACCTGTGATTTTCTGTGGCCCTTTTCTTTGTGAATTGGGTTTTGCAGTTGAGCATCTTTTCCAAGAGCCATAATGAGACGCTCAACAGAACTATAAATTGGGTTGATTTTCTCACAATTTATTTATTGGATGTATTTGTATCTATTGGACATTTTATATGACACCTATACACAAGTGTGTCTGAATTCAATGATGCAAAGGTGATCTGCATGTCTCCTTTGTCATTTCAGACACTTAGGCCTTAGCATGCCCATTCAGACTTTACTTTGGCAGCTACAGAAAGGGAGAATGGACCACGTTTCCTATTCTGCAGCCAAACACAACACATCTCGCAACTGGAAAATAAAATACCAGTAGTACCCTGGTCTAACGGGCCGGGGTACTAATGGCAATAAGCCCCTTAACGGTGGGCCATTAAACCATAAGGTAACGCCCCCGGGCCTGATAACTATGGGTCCATGGGTGTTACCTTACACGGTAATTGCCTGCCGGCTAGGGGCTTATTGCCTTATTATCATACCTGCAAATAAAAGCTCAGCATGTTACCATAAGAATTGGTCACACTGTGAAGGACACTCAGCCCACAAAGCCCATCTTGTAGAAAGAAGAAATTAGAGCTGAAAGAGGATGTCTGTTGAAGACACATCGACCTGATCATAATTGCTTTCCATGGACTTGTAACAGTTGGTTTTTGACAAGTGATATGTATATTGAATACATATCCATTCCTTTTAGACATGCCAGAATGCATCTCGCCCTGTCTGGATACATGGACATGTATCACTTGTGCATGAGATGCTTCTCTTGAATACACTTCATGAAATTGAATGTTACTCACTTACACAGCTTAGTCCTTCTTTACTGACTATAGCACTTCCATTGATGCTTACAATTCCACTCACTTTTACTATCCCCGCTCAGTGAATTCATGCAGCCAACGTATTCCAAATGTCCTGGGTCCATTATTTTCAGCACCTTCAGTTCATATGCTCTCATAGGATCGTAAGGAGAACCTGCCCCAGTCTTCTTGGAGAGTTGCTTAACCGTTGTGTGCTTGTCCTGGCGTCATAGCACTGTTTATTTAGCTATTCCATTGAGTGTTGCGTATTTCCGTTAAATGTACTACACAGCTGTCGAGTTCACAATGGTTCGATCTGTATCCTATATGTCCAGTGGAATACATAGGCCGGCTAGACTTACTGTCCACAAACTCGTGCTTCATGCCAATGCCTGTCTACTGTTCTGAAAAAGTGTGCACATATTAATTAGGTGAGCCCATTTCAAAACACTCACAAATTTGGTTGATAAGGGCGGGATAATGTGGTCAACTATTGATCATAAAATTTAGACAAGTGGGTTTTATGAACTCAGCAGTTGTCATATCTTTCTCTACTTTAGAACCACTCCTGTACAACCTGCAGCACTGCACTGGCAGGGATGGAAAACACGCAGAGAGAAGAGGCCGAGGATATAAGCATTTTCTATCTTCATGCCACTACCTGGGCTGTGGAACTCTATCCATGTTTTCAGTGAATTAGAAAGTGACCTAAGACACATCACTTCAGACAATGCGTGCCTCTTGTCCACTGGCTCCTTAATATGCAACTGCTATATCTGCCTTCTCTTTTCCATTATACCACATGCACACGTTCTCTTCATATTGTAGTCAGCCTACATTCACTGTTGTAGTACAATCCGTCTCCCCTGTGGTGCAACCTATAACTCCTCTGGTTGCAACCCTTTCCAATCGGGATGTCACCTCAAGGAATTACTTCTCTGATAATGCCTCGCATGCAATCATGCGGCCTCTTCCCTGCACACACCATCCAACCTACCTGGTTTATAGTCATAATGTAGGAAAAAAAATGTCGACTTACAAAAATGTAGAAAAAAAAATGTAGAAATCAATAATGTCGAAAACCTATACATATAATGAAAAGAGTCAATTGTTCGAAAAAAAATGTGGAACAAAATGTCAATTAGCACTATCAATAAATGCATAAACAAGAAGAGTATCATCATTTACTAGGGGGGGTCCCCCCCAACCCCCCCTCACCCAAAACCCCCCGGCCACCCCCCCACCACCCTCTCACCCCTCATACTCAACACATTTTAATTATATATATATTTATTTATTTTTTTCGAAAAATTCGAAAAAATGTAGAACAAATTCGACATTATTGGTTTTCGACATTATTGTTTTCTAAAAAAAAAATAGACATTTTGACTTTCGACATTATTGCATTCTACATTATGACTGACCACCAACCTACCTAAAGCTATATTGTCTGTCTAGTGGTCCTCTGATCATTCTGGTGCAGCTATGTGCTTTATAAATATAGCTAATGAAATAACTAAAAAGGTGCATCTTGTGCATATGCTTTTGAAGCTTTCACCGAATTATGAGAGGACTCTGGATAATATAATTTCCTAAAAGAGATAAAGAGCTGATCAGAGCGTGTCCTCGAGTCTTTGGTGCAACTCTTCCATTAATGTAGACATTATACTAAACAAAGCTTTGGAAGGTCCAGAAACAAAACAGAACTGCCAAAGCACTGGAAGAGCTGTAAGTAGGTTATGCAATATGAAAGGTTACAGCAGTGATAACAAATATATTGTGCATTAAATTAAAGCCAGTGCCTCTGCTAATTGTCTGAAGGCCAACAACACATTAACTTGACAGCTGAAATTACCTCTACAGAAATAGGGAGAAAGCATATTTAATGTCTCACATACAGTATTTAGAGGGACAAGCAGCCCTAAGGTGGTGGCCCTTAAGAGGATGGCACACCACATTACAATTGAATGATAGAGATTGGAAGCTAAATGTGGTAGAAGATTCAATATATGAATTACATCAGAATTAAAGGGATCCAGATTTGCTTGCTCATACCAGTGGACCCAGGATTACATTGCAGTGCCATAGGAACTTAAAGCACTGCAGCATGGGAGGCCCAATATTTACTAATGAGATTTGTCGCTCTCCAACAAAACCCCTCATGCAGCCCATCTACCCATGGTCAAACAATCCATCAACAGTCGCCTCCCACAAGTCACCAATGTGTGTGGAGGCCTCTCACTTCAGTAACAGCTTACTGGTGACATAGAGCTAGAGCATCCCCATATTGGGAATTCCAAGAAACAAACTAATGCTTTCAATGTCTCTGTGTAAATACATCCTGTCAATTAGCAAAATGGGTAGGAGAGCATATCTTTACCCCATATTTCACCTTTAGAAAAGGTGTTCAGAGCCCATGAATCAGATCTGGTTTCAAATTGAACACTTATAGGGTTGTGTATTTTGGTGAGATGTGAAGGCTTAGATATGACTTGAATGTAGGCAGATGACAATCACTTGCATTTGCCCAAGCTTGTGAGGGGAGAATGGATAGTGTGGGGAAGATCAGGTGATGGAATATGGAGAGAGAGAAGACAGGTGAAAGTGAAGAAAAGGTTGAAGGGCTGTCATCCGTAGGAAGAATGTCAGGACAAGTATACAACCCTGTTAGGTGAAATAGGAGGTCCCTGAGGGAGGTAGAGAGATAAGGCTACGGTCATTAGGTCCTCTCTAGGAAGGATAAGAACAGATAAGGTAGTAGAGATCACTTGGCTGTGGGGAATCTACATTGATACAACCTGTTGTAACAGGGAAAATGACCTATGCTTCTGCGAGCCCCCTTCCAGGACTAAGATAATGTTACAGGGATGACCCCTAGACTGTGTGCGTCACTTTTTTCTAATGTTGTGGCAGTTTATTGGGCGGTCACACTCAACTCAGGGAGTTCCATTCCCCCCAAGACAGGTGGCATGCTCCCAAAACACTATTTATTTCAGATTCACTTTGGGGAGGCCTCCAACCCGTCTCGCACCCACACCAACAAATACCCTGTGTGACCAATGGACTAGAAACCAAGATGGTATATAGTAAGACTATATATTTATTTAAGGTTTGACAAAGAAAACTAGCAGCCACTATCAGCCGCCAATGCTGTGGCAATACCAAATACCATAACACTAAACTACTTTTGGTTATTAAAACAGAACAGGTCAAATTTTGAAACATGCAGTCACAGGTCACAAAATATTTAATTGCAATTTAACCAATAGAAAACATTCACAATACAATGCAAGATCCACAGGGATGACTTAATTTGAAACAATACTTTTCTCAGGGCAAATCCCACCCTCCATTAAATATGACCCATTTGATTTAAAGGTAAGGTGCAGGGAGTGAGAACACAATGGAAAGATTGTTTTGGCTCCTTACTAGAAATGCAATATCAGGGAACAAATACAGTGGGGAAAATCGTTTTTGAAACACACATGAAATGAAAGACAGGACGTTGTAATTTGCGTCGGAGCAAAATGGGGACAAAGGGGACTTTTTTTGCACCCTCCACACTGACTTGAAAGGTGGTATTTTGGGGATTACTTCTTTCGGGATTCAGGACCCATTCCCCTTTGTATAGAAGTCAGGAATTTTAGAAAACAGTCAACCAAGTCTGTATGGGCTATACCGGCTCAAACACACTGTGCATGAGCTTTGTTTGTTTCAAATTCTAACAACACTCATCCCGTGATATGGGAATTCATTGATTTACTTTAATCAAATGTGCTAAGGGTTTACACAGTGTTTCTCCCTTCCCCCACAATTTAATATAAAGGATTAAGGCAGGCAGTTCACAACACAATTCAATTTCAACAGAGAGTGTGTTTCCTATGGGAAAATAATGTGAATGAGATTTGATTTAATAAACTGTGCGAAGGGTCCACCAAGTCCCCCCTTTACCAACTAATCGAAAGAGATAAGGCAGGTTGTTCCCCACATTATTGATGGCTTTGGGATATCTACTTACATGGGAGCTCTCTGCTCTATGCTCAGGAGACCAGCCAGAATTTTCGGACTCTATTTTGGTAGGCAGTTCACACCAGGCCTCTCCCACTGCCAGGCCCCTCCAGATAGGCCTCTCTCAGATAGGGCTCCCAGGTTTCCAGGCAAGGTTTCCTCTGATGGTCTTGGTTACTTCTCCTTGCCTCTCTGCTAGTTGTTCCATGCTAGAGTCCAGCAGCAGGCTGTCTCCCGCACTAAAGTGAAAAAGCCTTGTTCTGAGGCAAACCTGCCCCCTTAAAGCGCTGATGACCCTCCAACATGGTCATAATTCCCATGGTCAGAATTGGCTAACTCGCTAACTTCCATTCCCCCAACCACACCCCCTGCCGCCTGATAGGACCAGGCATTGAAATGAGTGTATGATGTAGGCTGAGGGAGGAGAAGAGATACATTATTTCAAAATGACAGAGAGTTTTACATTTTGTGTTCTGAAAAATCTCATAATGTGGCAGCTACTTTAATCTTTCAGATAAGCACATGAATACATATATTTTATATATTTTGTGGCGAGTCGGACAATACTAATTTGATTTCGGCACCCACTTCCTGGGCAGAGCTATAATTTTTTGCAGTTTGCTGCTGTGCCAAAATAGTTAAACATGGGACAATTTCCAATTTAAACCTTACTTTCATGATCTATCACTTTGCAAACTTTCCCAATTCTCAGGTGTATGAACATGGCAAAATCATAATTTTGATCAGAATTTGTATTATATACATCACAAAAATATAATTTTTACATGGTGCCGACTGGCTTTTCATCCCCCTTAAATTGAACCCGGGTGGGCTTAATAGGACACACAATGCTCTTTTTTATTTGGGACTAATGTGTTCAATGTTTAATCAAGGGCAGGGCATAACGTAGCCCCCAGTTTCACATTCAGATCAGACCCAAGTAGTTTCCATTTCTCTTAAAACATGTGACCAGCCATCTGGTTTATCCATGTTTATCTTAATTTCTCCTCCTGAGCTTCAAAAGGGTACTTGCTCAGAGCTTAATGCATATTTATTTGGAGGCCTTACCTTAAGGTCACTTCTGCAGGAAATGTTATCAGCAACACCCATCATTTCAATCTACTATATTAGCATTTAAAATGACAGCCCAGCCCCAAAGGTCTTGAGTTCTGATCTTCAAAGGGTCTTTTTTCAGAGCTCATGCACTTTTTATGTGAAACCTGACCTTAGAAGTAATTTCTGTTGGTCACATTATCAGTAACTAACCACAATTCTGATCTCTTTCTCTCTATATTTAAGCATTTACTTGAAACCAGCCCAACATTCCGTGTGTACATCAACAAAAGGGCTGCAAGGTCAGGATCCAGATACACTATTTAGTCCAACTTCAGTGGGGGATTTCAGCTCAGAGAGAACAAGTTGCAGTTTACCATTCTGAAAGGCTTGCATATTACATTTACCCACTCTGTACCTGCACCTTTCAATGCTGCACCAGGGTCTGTTGTTCACAATATAATCTTTTCTTTATACAATATTAGAACAGAGGTCAATGAAACAATCTCCTGCATATACAACAGGCCATAGTTAACACAGGGAATCAGTGTTCCTTTAGGAAAACGAAAGAGGCCTGTCTGTGACAAATGTCATTTTGATGTACTGAAATCAAGTCTCTTATTACTGGATAAAAGCAGTCTGCCATTCAACTTTAATTCTAAATTGAAAAGGCATTATTCTCCTTTTTAGCTTCCAAATGCACAACTATTTCTTTTCATCCCATATGCACTGCTGCAGTTTTTTTAATCTGTCCATATTCTTTAATATAGCAGTTGAAATTACTTGAGTATCCCCTCGGTATTGTCCACACATAGGCCATTGTTTACCGTGGGAAACCGATGTCCCATTTAATACACCAAGTAAGCCTTTCCATTTAAATGTCAGATCATTTGTTAAGTGTCTTTCTGCACTTGCACACTTGTCCATTTCAGTATTTTTTAACTAGGCCCATTTCTTTCCATGTCACTTGGCCTTAAGTCGGAAAAAGAAGTGTTTTGGACTGGCTTGCATTTTCCATTTGATAGCACCAGCCAGCTTCACTCTTAAATCCTGGCCTGGCATGGTCTCTTAATTTCTGACAGTCGGGAGCTATATATTACCCCACAATGTATACATTTGTTTTATTTTATTTTAATTTGTGGCTGGTTAATAACTCAACCTTTCAACATGATTACAACATGTATCCAATTATACAGTTCTTTATAACACAATTAATATTATTCATCAAATATTTACAAATTAATTATACACATCAATACAAAAGTAAGAATAATCCAGTGTAACATCAGCTTCTTGTACTTTGGACCGCCACAACTTGATGAAGGCATTGTTTGCATATTCACATAGTTAGATAAAACACACAACAGCCCATTCATATTGATCGCTAGTACACATTTACGATATAACGAGCATAGCTTCCAATTATAAGTGGCATTCAAGGATATGAGGCCCAATTTGTGTCTGATTATAGCAATAGGTTCAGATAAGGGTAACTTTAAGAGAGTCTGTCAATATTACCCTAACATTTTTTCCCAAAAGGTTTGAGGCTTCCATTGCTTAGTCTCAGCTCCGCATAGCACTATCAATGTTACTTTTTACTTGTAATATATCAAAAGAGGACTAATTAAAATTTACAGTACCTTCCACTAATGATTCTCGCCTGTGACATAGCTGTACTCAGTTTACTTTTTAGATTTTCACAATAGGGGATATCCGAGGAATGATTATTTATATTGACTCACAAGTAGATGTAATTTGAGACTACCACATACTTTGTTTATTCGCTGTTTTGGATTCCCAAATTGTATTATTTGTGCTTTCTTAGTATTGATGGATATGAAATTATTTTGCATATATTTATCCAGTGCTTTCAGCATGTTTGTCAAGCCTCTCTGTGTTTTGGACATAAGGACAAGATCATCTGCATAGAACAACCATTTTATTACTTGTCCGTGTAACATCAGTGAATCAGTCACAACGCCGGCAAAGTCCTTGCTCATGTCGCAAATTAAGAAGTTGAAGAGGGCCGAAGCAAGAGTACAACCCTACTTCAGCCCTCAAAAAGCCTGGATAGGCACTGACAGTTGACCATTCATGCTCAGGCATATTTGCACCATGGTCTCAGTATGGAATTCATATAACCACTTAAAATATACCAAGGACAGCTATGATCTAGCAATTTTTTAAATAACAGCTCTCTTGGCAGCAAATCAAATGCTGTGCGGAAATTCACAAAAGTTATTTTTCTGCTGCTCATGTGCTTTGATGTCATTAAGTGTAAGTAAATTAATGGTATTACCTAAGGTAGGTATTAATCCCATCTGAAATAGATCACGCAGGTTTTCCCTATTTAACCACATGTTAAAATCTCTCAGTACAAATCGAGCAAAACATTTTTCCGGACAATCCAGTAATGCTATCGGTCTATATGATACAGGATTAGTTATATCCCCCTTTTTAAAAATCAGTATAATTAGAAGGTGGTATTGTGCCTGTTTGTGAAACTCTATTATACAACAAATGAAGAATACTAGCCCAGGACTGTGGGTGCTGTTTCATCATGCTATTTTTCAGACCGTCTGGCCCGGGTGCCCTCGTGGAGCTTAGTTTTGAAATGTACATCAAGATGTCGCCCCATTCAATCGAGATTTGTGTTTTGTGCGTGATGTTCTGCACATATATCCGGCATTTGGGCAAAGGTGTTTGATAGAGGGATTCATAAAATTTGCTCGACCGGGATTCAGAAATGGCGTTCAGTTGTACTGAAGCCTGTGTTTTGTGTGATGCCTCATTTAACAAGGACCATACTCCTGCCGATGTTTTCTCATCGATTTGCCTAAGCATTTGCTCACCATCTTTCGTCCCATGTACCCAGTTTTTGTATACTGATCTGAAATGCTATATCTGAGTTAATCTTTCTGTAAGTGGGAGGTTATTAAGATGCTGTATGTTACTTCTTAAGTGTGCTTTTCTTGCTTTTAATTCAAAGTCAAATGCATGTAGATGTTTATGATCAATGTGGTTACCTACTGTTCGTACTTGCGTGTATTTTTGCATAGATGTTATATAGCAACCTTCTTGATAACGGTTGTTACCCACACTTTGGCATAATAACGTTTGTTCTAGATCTAATAATGATTCATCCGTCCATTTAAGGCGATTCCTGGTGTTGTTAATGGAAATTTGACCTCTATATCTTGTCCTTTTTGGATCATCTTGCTGGGGGGTCCATGACCATGTAAGACCCAGCTGATGATGATCACTATGTCCATTTGGTTTTATCTCTATGGATTGAACAATATTCATAAAGCTTGGATTACTATAAATGTAATCAATATTTGCCTTTTGGGGGCCTCATTGCCATGTACAATGTGGTGGTATATCTCCTTGGATAGGAGATATACAGCCAAATCATTATACACAGTCGTTCTGACATAAATTAATTCCATTGTGTTTCATCATTACCACCTGGTCCAGTAGAATCAGCAAAACAGTGGAGATTTAGATCCCCTAGTATTAGCATATAACTTAAGTTTGACTCAAGAGCGTTGAGAATGGTTTTAATGTGTTCAAAAAAGACATCAGACTGAAGATGTGCTCTACCCCAGTAGATATTTGTAAGGGCAATTGTGTTAATACCCCCCTGAATTTTCTCAACTTGCAGGTAGGGGCTCGGGGATGTCCGCAATTGCACTGTAAGTCTCCTTGAGATCCTTGTAGCTACCAAGAGACCCGTCATCTGATCCCCCTTGCAGGAGTGATTGCTGGTGTTATGACAATTTCATAATCATCCCAGACAGGAGTGACCGATAGCCAGGTCTCCTGAAGTGCAATTATATCAAATTGAGCCAAGTCAATCGTGGTTGAGTTAATCAAGTGTCTGAAACCTCTTGTGTTCCAGAATATCAGTCGGATTGTTTCCCTGTGCGAGAGTTGTTACAATTGTATTGCTCATATGTGGTACATTTGTCACTGCGCTGTGTGAGACAGACTTAAAACATTGTTGATCAATGCCAACGATTCTCGGAGCCCTAAATGACAAGGAATGATCAATTGTGGGATTATTATTGCAATTATCTTGCAGTAATAAGAAACCCATTTCATCTAAGGCGGAACTAGCACTGTGTATTCAACACAACACCTGATCGAATTAACAATCTTGATTCAGTGAGGGCCACATCATCAGTGAATTCTACAATTTCAATATCCGATGAAAATACATCTTTCAAACTTGGAATAGCCATACACACATTTAATATGCTGGATCTGTTCATATCGTATTTTAGCTAAGGATGATCCCAACATGTTATTAACAAGCAATGATAATTCTTGTACTGTGCCTACTTGACATTCGGATTCGACTGAATATTTTTATTCAACTGGGTGGGTGGAAATGTGTCAGTTCGTCCATATGACGTTCTAGTGGTGGGTGGAAAAGATATGTAAGCTTGCCTCTTGGGACACGTGGATATCAACATCAAAGGAACTTGTATTATCGGATTGTATGATGGTACCGGTAGGTACTTCTCTTCCGGTGTGCTGTTTTGAATCAACACGTCCTGATTTAAAGTCATATATTGTGCAAAGAACTTCTTTATCTCCTCTTGCATTAGGTCAATCGTAAGCTGGGGGGGTTCCAATGATGTTAATGGTACTTCCTCACTTACTGGTTTATTATTTGATACTGGGTGGTGTTTCTTGAATGTAAGTGATTCAGCTCTACCATCTGAAATTCTAGTGGTTCTATTCTCATTCGGAGGAGCAGAAGCATGCATGCCATTTTGCGTTAATAGATCCTGATTTAAGGACATGTATTGTGCAAGAGTCTTCTTTATCTCCTCTTGCATTAGGTCAATCGTAGGCTGAAGAGGTACTGATGAATTTGGTTGCTCTTCCTGTCTCGCTGATATGTTATTTAATAATGGATGCTGTTGCTCAAGTATAGGCGGTTCAGTTTCATCATCAGAAATCCTAGTGATACTATTTACTTTATGAGGAGCAAAGAAATTTGTACTACGTGAGAGATGTTGTTCATCAGATCCAATGTTTGATTGAGTGGAGTTTGTCTGACTTTCGATATGAGTGGACTGGGCTATGAGGTCGTCCAAGGGCTTGCAATTCATAATGGATGTAGTTTGTGAAGCCTGCTTTGAATTAGCCAAGGCCAATATGGTAACTGGTTTTTGGGCAGATGCAGATCTATGATTGTTCTGCATTCTCTCTGGCATAGTTAGGGCGTTGATAAATCGTTTTGTTTTGTTTAGCTTTTTTAGAAATGTTGCATTTTTGGGTATTTTTTTTCATCAACCGTGCTTTGCACCCCTTTGCACATCTCTCAAATCCTGACTTGGGTTGTGTAAACATATTAAATATAGGTTATAACGTCATACCTTGATTGAGAGGAAATGTGGTGACCTCAAGGTGAGTACATTGAGTATTCCCACTTAAGTCCTGAATTTCATTGGGATCAGTGATTTCTACATGAAGATTTGCTTGTTCCCCATCATCACCCCGATCTACTAAAGCCTTGAATACCTTTGTATTATTGCTTTTGTTTAAAGGAGAATATATAATGACAGATGTAGTTTCTGTTACAGGTATGCTAGAGATAATAGAGCTTGCATCATCATTTACAACTGAGGGATTTTCTTCAATAAGGGAATCAGTTTGCGTACCTGATTGTGTTCCTAAATGTTAGATCCGGACAGGGGATTTGCCTCCTGTGTGGAAATTACATTTCCGGCAACCAATTGCATCATAATATCCGTCTGGTGATTTACTTTATAGTCAAGTATTTCATATAGTCTCGCAATAGCTAGCAAAGCTGTATTCATTGCTAAAAGCGTGTTATTGAAAGCAAGAGTCTCAGGTAGTAAAATTAGGCCATTTATTTGATTGATATTATTAGTAGGTGCAATGGCACTGAGGCGTGGGGTTAGCAAAGGATAGCGAGTGCGTAGATGAATGATGTGTAGATTGTGCAAATAATGCGAGTGATGGCGACAAATTATGTTCAGTTAATGATCTAAATCATGTATACTATCGTCGCAAGTTGGCAAAAGGTTTGAACAAGCAAATCTATAATTTCATTTGCAACCGCATGGTTCCCAATTTCCACACTTGACTGCACAATTTCCCCAGAGTTTGTGTGAATGAAAAGAACATCTTCAGAACCCAAATAGTAGCTGCCATCTAAATTCATGGTGTCTAGCACCGGTTAATCACCATGACTCCCAAACGCTGCAGAATGCACTTCGCGTAATTTGCGCTGAGCGGCAACATTACACAACTGAGGCTCAAAAATCAGTGTCCAAGTAGGCAGCCCCATTGCTGTGTCAGTTAAATCCATCATAGCTACTATATCATAGCTACTATAGGTACCACTATAACGTCAGGGGACGAGATAGGAGGAGGAGACAAAACTTGATATTCTACTGATTCAGCTACAACACTACCAGATAAAGCAGTTTTCGTGCAACTTGTGAAAGACTATTATTGTAATATACACGTATATCAGTTCCTATTGAACAGGGAAGACGTTGAGACTTTAAGCAGTGCATTTTAACCACAGCTGTTGCTAGGGATTTTCTCCATGAAGTATTTGCAGGTTGATTACTGTGTGGTTCTTTAACTGGAGGCATGCCAGATTTCAACAAATAGAGTCCCAAGCACATGATGGAAAAGTCCAAACAAGGTAATTGCTTTACAACTGGGTGTTCGATCGAGGCTGCAGTCACAGCGTATTTATCAGTAGCAAATAAAAAAGAAAAGGAAAAGAAAAAATAACACAAACACACAGTGCTCAGCTAGTAGCTTCTACAATAAGAAATCAAGAATAACAGTTGTTTGTGTTTGACAACTCGTAACCAACACAACAAAGAAAACGCAGATTCACACCCAACGTTCGGGTAATCAGCAAGGCAGCAGCACATGCAATGACACACTTTCTGAGGGCACGCAGCTCTTTTTATGTGTCTGGAGCCTCTAATAATATACACAGTCCTCAAAAGACCTGCGCTTCACGTTGTTTCCGTGTTCCAGACTAAACAATGTTGCGGTGCAGCAGAGCTTTCAACTCGTACTACCATGCTGCGCCGCTGCTCCACCGCAACACCGTAACACGTGCAACACTTCGCTACGCTTCTCTAAGAAGGTAGTATTTGTTAAGCACACCTAGAATAGTGGAAAGAGAAGAGGTTTTCAGAATCACATCCTTTCATCCGATTGTTCTCGCAACACTGTAACATTTCCAACACTTGTTGTTTGTAATTGGGCTTGCTTTTATGATTGTTGAAATGTATTGTTTGTGTATGAATGAATAATGATCCATGAATGAGTTTGTATGGTACGAATGATGATGAGTGGGAGAGTAAGTAAATTAATTTTATCATGCATTATCACTGCGTATAAGCCACTTAACCTTCTAGGTCCCCACTTTTGGGACTTAATTGTGGAAATGTGTTGCAACGGTAGTGTACTTTAATGTTATGTGTTTTATCGACAATTGCTGATTTATATCATGATATTGAATGACTGTAGTTTATGAGAAATTATCAACATCAAGTTTTGTATTCATCACATCTATTGTATCTGTATGAATACTAATTAAAATATGCAATTTTTATATATCTTGACCGTCTTTGTCTTCCATCAGTGATGACAATGGTGTCTATTGAGGACATGCACTAATATTCTCTGTTTCTACAAGAAAGTGGTTAGTTTTGTGTCACAAGCTCTTTTGTTGTTCTCAAGGGTTCTACCCTTAATGTGAAGGTGTGCTTGTGAATCTAAGTTTCTCCCTTAACCTCCTAGTGTTTTGTTATGTGACACATTAGAACCATGTCACACAAGGCAAAATCACTTGTCAGGGTTGCTGGTTGTGCTCTTGTAAAGAGGTGCATTGCTTACCATTTCAGTAATGGTCTACCCTTAGCAGGTGGACATGTCTGATAGAGCACTCCGCTGTTCAGTTATGGTGAACTACAAAGAGCCAGTTATACTTCATGATCCAGTGCTGCCCCTGTGTTCTTAGCCTCCTATGCCAGATCCAGGAATTTAGCAAATGAGACAGAAATATTGAACAACCTATCATGGAATGGTGCCTAGTTGTATCCATGTGTCTATCAACATATTTTCCATGCATAAAGGAAAAATACCAATATCATGGAATCTTGTATTAGAGTCAAGTTACTTTTCTCCCCTAGTGTGATCCTAGGGCATTCAAATTGTATTCATTCAGAAAATAAAGGCTCTATGGGCGTGATTAGTTTGAACGTATCTTGGTGTTAAATCTGCCGAAATACCACCAAACAGATTTATGGTTACCACCATGTGATCCCGCAGATTTACTGCTGGATTACAAGTGGTGGTAGGGGTTATTTAGAAGAATCCATAGGACTCTTTGGGGATTTGAGCAGAATTACTATTGTTGGTAATTTTGTCGATGTTGCCATTTTTGGCAGTAAGGTGGGGGATTTACCTCCAGCATTTTGCTGGAGGAAGATCTTCCACCTTGCCAGCAAAGTTGTAGTACAGTGGTGCAGTAAAGCAGCGGCAAAGCAGTGGTAGCAGTGCTACCACTGCATACCACCATTTTCTACTGCACCTCCGTACTTGTAATGTGGTCCACTGGGCAAAAGGGTCTGCATGTGACAATGAGAGCTATTCTCCTGCAATGGCAAGCGAAAGAGGATGGGGCAAAAATCAGATTACCCAAATGGTTTTTAACCCCTGATGTTCCCAGGTCAAAGTCATCCCCAAATTAAAGTTCAATCAAGGTTCAGATGCTTCCACTGGGAACAATGTAAGTCAGGTAATACATCATTTTATTAATTTCATGGTGATGAGTTTACAACCAAATAGAGTCTAGCTTTCTTAGAAACCTTCTGTTCTCCTCTGACCCTTAGGCTCCAATTTTCTCTGGAAATACACTTCTGAAGGACAGTCTGCTTTCCAGTGAAGCCATGGGGTGGTGGAGCAAATAGGAAAAGAGTCTGTAGTCATCTGTATTTGTACAGAGGGTCATCTGCTTCTGAGTAGTTTTTACATTATTGGATGTTTCTCTTAATCAACACCACACATTCTAAGACTTTATTTTCTATCAGGGGATCCCTGGGATAAACAGTTAGCTGCTGTATCATTCATTGATTTTAATAATTCTTTAAAGAGGGCACAGAAGGAAAATGCCATTGCTCTGAGCTGTTCAGGCAGTGTACAGAATCAAAGCTCTGTGCATCACCTTCATCTTCCTTTTAAGAATTCACTTGTTCTGAGTCAGGATTAGACAGAGGCCCCAGGCCTGGGAAGTCAAGGCTCAAGGAACCTAAATGCATAAAGGGATACTGAACACTACAATGTAGCTTATTGCCTGCACAGGAAATATGGGGCTTTGGCATGGGCACATGTGAATCAGCACAGAGTGTGGACTCAAGATATGAGCAAGCTGCTCACGGCAGGCCAAAAACAGTGTATGAAGTAATAATGTTGCAGATCCTCTGGACTTCCCAAGTCACTCACTGAAGCTTGTGCTGCATGCAGCAACAGCAATCGTATTTGCAGATGGACCCACATCATTGAACCCATGCATATCTTTCAAAGTCTGAAGTAAGACTGGTAAATTAGCACAATATTGGAGGACAACAATGCAGACAGAAAAACCATAGGATCTGACATAAACTTGAAAAGAGTAGTTCCCTGTGGGGACAGCAATAAAATAGAAAATGAGAAGACATCCATATACTGATATATGACTTAGAAACAAATCAATGCTGGAAAACATTGGATAGGGTTATGTGCCAGATGTTATAGGTATTCTGTGTGTGCTTGTTCAAAGTGATTATTTCATTTCTTGCTGCAGTTGTAATAGAAACGAGCCACTAAAATAGAATCCTGCATGCTACTGAATAATCATACACTGAAGAGGAAGTAGGTATTGGCTAATATGAGTGGACATTTATTAAGTCCTAGAAATCTCTCAAGAAGATTCAACTAAACCCACAGCTAAACAATCTGGCTGCCAGGCCCAGTACCTTTGGACCCTCCCAAAGAATTCCTGACACATCTACCAGCACAAACCTAACCAAGTACCCACAGCACTCTCCTGCTGTGGTGTCACACTGTGGAGTTTCCAGTACCTGGTGATGCAGCAGAGTCGTTGGCTTTGGATATATATTGAGGGGGTGCCTGTGGTGGTGGTGGTGTAATGACCAAAAAGGGAGATATGAAGGATGGCATTCCCGACAGCACAATATGGATACTGGTGGTAATCATATCAAGATAAACATATGTGGACCAGAATTCTGCAAACAAGGGATCACATGAAGGTTTTAATGTTATGACTACTGTTCTGCAGGTGAATATGGATGAGTAGGGGTTTCTATGCACCTCTTCAGCCCCATACTACTGATAAACCAGTAGAGAAGCCAAACATAAAGGTGAAACAGGCACACCATGAATGGTAAACCTCCTTTGACTTTTTAAGGTAGCATGGGATGAGGGCAGGCTATACTCTTCGACATGGAAGCATGCAAACAGCAATATTACAGCAATTACCAAAAAAAAACACTTGTCGACACTAGCGTCTATAAAAATAAGACTTTAATGTAACTTAATGGACAGACAAACTATTAAAAACACTAACAAGCAACTTCTGTAAGGAAATACAAAGGAAATGCAGACTTTGGGAGAACAAGGCACACTGTATTCAAGAACAAGGGCCAAAGGTTAAGAGTCTTGCAGAAATGTCAAAAAATGTCAGGGATACATTGAGGTGTATCTGTCACTTAGGACTATAGAACAAGGTCAGGGAGACAGAACTACTGTTGGATACCTTGTGCTCTTCTTTCGGGAGCTTGCAGCATCAAGCCAGGTGTCTTGGAGCTTGGCTGTGCATTGAGTCAGGTTCCAGTCGGTTAAGCTAGTTCCACGAGTTTCAGCAACATGGTGCAATTCAAAAAGCAACAACAGCTTGAAGCCCAAACATACTTGGGAGAATAGGCGATGCTAAAATTCATGAGGTTTGAAGGTTTTACTTGATCACAAATCATGAAAGTAGACATTTAACTTCTGCAGTGAGCAGGTTTGATTGGGTCCAACGACATGGTGCAGTGCACCAAAAAGCAACACCTTGAGGCTTGAAAAGGACTTGAGGAAGGTAGGTGATGTTCAGATCGGCACAGCTAAGGGTTACTTGAAGTGGTTTGAAGTGTAGAGTGTCAAAGGCGCCAGGCATTTACAGCAACTTGATGGTGCTCAAGTCATGACAGTGGCTTGAATCAGCTCAAAATGTCAGAGAGGGCCAAAGACAGCTTCTTTTGGAATTTGGGTTGCGGTGAGACCCTCCACTTGATCTCTGAGGAAAAGTACATTTGTTTATAGCACTTCCCAGCAAGGAACATTTCTAGGGACACCTACAGGACTTACCACTTTACCAGGCAGGTTTGTGGGTACCGGCAACCAAGCTGCAGTAAGGACATTTTTACTGCAAGTCATTAGAAATGTTCCCCTCAAGTGATTAGGGAAATATTCAGCGCTATCCTTAGAAATCCTTAGCTTTACCTCCAATGGCTGGGAGCTTGGAGCAGTCTTTACCCCAACAATGTTCTCATGACATTTTGTAAGAAGTTTCAAGAATATGCTGTATTAAGATGATTCCAAGAAGATTCCAAGAAGATACAAATAGGGGCAGGTCCCCACCCCTTACATAGTCATATTCCCTAACCCTTTCTATAGTCACTTTGGTACAGCATATTTCAAACATTCTGTAAGGGATCATCCTTTCTGTTGTAACACTGGTTATTCTTTGTAATGTCAACGGCCAGAGGGCACCCTGGGCATATTCAAAATGTCTGCACCTTGTCCTGTGTACAGATCCTTACTACAGATACACTAAGCTTCCTCACTCTCCTGTCTGCCTGAGAGCTAAAGGATTCCAGGAATTATCTCCCTGATGTGACTTCACCATTGTGTTGTGGAGGTCCCTTTGAGGCTCCAGACTCCAGCCCACTTCCTCTTTTCCCAGGAAGGTCTGAAGCTGACTCCACAGAGAACAAACTGCTTCCTGGCAGATCCTCCATCGTTTGTGATTGTGCCTCCCAAGACCAAAAGCAATACACTGATGGCTCTGCTGCTGCAGAGGTCTCAGGAAAGGAGTAGATAATTAAATGATACCAGATTGTGTTTTGGCAGTTTTAACTTTGTCTCCTCAAATGCCAGTATATCAACTAGATATAGTTCTCTATATGTCTCCACAGGTCTGCCACCAGGCCATGACGATATGCAGGCAAATATATTTTGAATCATGTGTGCCCACAGTCAAAGGAAGCACATGGACATTGGAATTAATTTGATTCCAGCCGGCTGTTTCATGAATGCACATGTTACTCTGTAGCTGCCATGTTGCCAAATGACATACCAGCAGCTGGTGTTTCAGAAGACAGAGCCCAACAAAATACACTCATGTTAACTATACTTTTAAGCATGAAGTATTGGATAGTGAGGCCTGTTTAGCAAAGTTCTCTTTCTGAGATAGAAAACCAGCATTATCTTTCAGAGCAAAAATCAAAAAAGCTCTGCATTGACTTCCCTCACAGGTGGAACTCTGTCACAAAGGGCTACCAAAAACCAAATCCATACTTGGTCCTGCCACATGAGTGTGTACTTGCCTTCTCACCAGGTTCAAAGTTTGACCAAAGCTATTCTATGTGTGCATCTTTATTTCTTACTTCTTAGTCACTGATTGATATGTGTCTGTGTTTTTTCCTGGGCCCTTGCTCTCTACTTACCCACTCCAATATCAGCCTATTTCTACCCCTAATCCCGAAGTAAATTCTACAGACTCACGAAGCTCGGCCTTCTGTTTTTTTTCCAATGCCCGCAGTGTCCTTGTGCCTGTTACTCTAATGGCAAAACCCATTGTCATTCTCTTCGAGCAACAAAATTGCCAAGACGCTTGGGGCATGCAGTTGCTTCACTCTCCCTCACCTTACACAGCCGATTTACAAAATGTACACAATTTTGAAAAGGCATCTTTTGGGCTTCAAAGAATGAATGGGACAATCATGATCCTTAGCTTCAGATCTATTGGAAATCTATGTGCAAAGTTCATCTTTCTTTTTTAGGTGGTGAAAATAGTAATGTTAATCAATTTAACATCGGAATACCTTGCCTCACATCCTCTGCTGCTTTCCCTTCCTATCACTCCCTTCATATCATGCATTCATCGATCTCTTGGAATATTATTTCTTACCAACACTTTCCAATTTGATGATATAGACAAAGGACCTCATTCATGGAATTATTTGCGTTTAAAAAAAACAGATATGCGTGACAAAATGCGTGCAGAATTCCATCTGTCGATACATGGAATCGGCTGGGAGGGATATTCTACTGACCTCCGTGGATTACCAGCATGCTCTGCAGGTCTCTGGGAGTGGCTGAGTGCCTGGCGTGAGAGACCACACAGGGCATGGATGAGGCCTGTGCAGAGGGTGGATGTGTAGGCATAACACGGAAAATGGGACAAACATGCCAAAAAGGGGGCGTAATGAGGGACGGCATGTGGGGAGTCCATGGCACGCCCATAAGTGCGCACAACAATGCGTATTCATTGGTGACACCGCGCAACATCTCGCTTGCGAAATGCTCGTGCAAAGCCCTTGATCGCTCTGCCACCCAGAAGCAGGCGTACAGACTTGCACAGAGGATTCACAATCTTGGAGGTGAGTTTCCATGTCGGATTTAGGGGTGCATGCATGCAGACGGAGTCACGATTGTTTTTAGGGGTGCGCGTACGCAGCATAGCAGAGTGCAGGAACGGTTTATGGGGGTTCGCACGCAGATTTTCCTGAGTGATTACCGAGCTATGAATACTCTTTTGCATGTTGTCGGGGTGCTGGTGACAGTTGGGGGGGACCCTATGAAGGGTCCCAGATGTGGCAGGCCTGCTTGCAGGGGGCCCCATGCACTGCTCACAGGGTGCATGTATGCATGTCTTTGGAGCATGCAAATGTAGCTATTTCTGGCTGTTTTGGCGTTGCGTGGGGGTGTGACGGGGTGTTCCGGCTACGACCTGTGAATACGATTCATGGGCATTCCATGAGTACGTGGAGCGCACAGTGTAACTTCTGTGTGCCGGCTCGCGCAGGGTCAAATGTTTGCTGGACTAAAATAAGTACAAGCTCTATTTTATTTTCATCTATGAATGGTGAAAATACTGTCCATTATTTTAGATACGTTTTCTGAGTTACCAAAATAAATAAGTACAGTAAAAAAAGTACATATATATGTATACCTAATAGGTAGAAAAACTTATATTATTTTACTCCGTAACGTGTCGGCGTGGAGCTTGGCACCAGTGGCTATTTTGGAGGAGGAGCGCACAGTTTACACGAAGAAATTGACTGAACGTCCTGTTGCAGCTCGGATTGCATCAACACAGTAAAGAACGCGAACGCGGGGACAGCAGCTGGAAAACCCTTTTTGCAACGCGGCACCCCAGGTTGGAGAACAGGCGGCAAGGCTGAGCGGGGTAAGTACAGAGCCTGTACCGAGTAGCGGGAAAGTGTATATTAAAGCTATCTGCAATCCTGCAATCCTGCTTTCCTCGAAAAAGGAACGCGACTTGATAAGCCTACTAAGACTTAATTTAAAGATCCACAGTGACCCTTGTCTAATCCTTACTTAAAGGAAGAGAAACCAACATAGTAATAGACGCATAGAGAAGTTGGAGTGTCCAAACCTGTTGGCATCTGCCCGCTAGGGATTCGTTTAAACATGGCCAACTCCCAAGTGCACAGAGAAGCAACACGACGGGCACAAGCCCTCACATTGTTTAATGAAACACTAAAAACTGCAACGAAAAAAATCATACCCACAGAAGCAATACCTAAGAATGACAGCGAGATCGGTCTGCTTTAAGAGCTAGAAAAGCTACAACGCAAATAAGTCAGCAAGTGGTGGGAGACACACTCACTAAAAAACTATGTGGAAGTCGGCAGAATACCAAGGGGTTTAAGGATTCTAATAATTCCGTCCTTTGAAGAACAGGATCCCCTAATGCTGAAAGAATGGAGTGATGCCACTAATGAATGTTCGAAAACGTTCCTACTTTTACTGATAAAATATGCAGGCAGCGACTGAAAAATATTGCTAGACAAAATAACAGAAGTGGAAGAAAAATTGAAATCAATATCAGAAACTGGTGATGGGAACAAACTGAAAGGCACAATGGAGAAAAACCTTCTGGAATATGAGGAAGAGATTAAACAAAGAAAACAAAGAAAGTTCCTAAGGGATAAGGAAGATTATGAAACAGGGAGAGTTTATACCTTCGCAAGAAGGTTTGATCAATTGAGACAAGCATCCCTCAAAACACTACCAACGATTAGTGAAGCCAAAACAACAAGGGCGAGCGAAACCTCCTCAATGTCAGAATCTGATTTAACGGGGAGTGACACAGAGGAACCACAAGTCCGCCTACATTTTTTAGACGAAATGCACCTGCTGCACCAAGATGGCAAAAAAAACAACAAACAAAAAAGAGGTGGAAGTGCAAGTCAGGGCAAAGGGCGAGGAGGCCGAAACAAACGAGGAGGGGACAAAGGAGCAGGAAATTCCCAGAACAATACCTCGGCCAGATCGCTGCGCTCTGAGAAGTGAATGAGGCTGAGACACAGAATGATGGCAGTTTCAAAATAATAAATTTGTCAGATCATACTCTTACTACCTCCCAACAAAAAGTTCTCATTTTAGGATTAAACTTTTGTCCAAATGCCAAAAATGATTATGTGGAGACCAGGATAGATCTGGACCATTTTATCAGAAGGGTCTGTCTCAGGAAAATTTTTTGCAAACAACAGTTGGCAAAAATGAAAAAAGGAAGCACAAACGGGGAAAACAGAAATCACGATAAGAGATAGGGATACACTCACTGACCTGATGCAACTCGAAAAGGGTACTGATATGGGAGAAGAAACTTTGCCGAATGATCTCAAAGATGCAGGGATCAATACAGATTGGATGGCAAAAAGTAATCTCAAATCCAAATCGAAATTTAATCCCACCTCGAACATGGGGAGCAACATTGACGTGTTCCAAAATCTGGTTACAGAGGACCTAAAGAGTTTACGCCGAAAATCTAAAAATTCATTGCCTAAAGATAATCTTTCTATGAACGAAAGAAAAGCACTGAAAGATCTTCAGGAACTGAAGATCTGCATTATAAAACCTTCCGACAAGGGGCGGAACATAGTCCTACAAAACAAAAATGACTATATTAAGGAGGCTCAATGACACCACCTGCTACACAAGATTGAAAGACAACCCCATGAAAGAATTAGAACAAACAGTGAAGTCCTTTCTCGAGAAATTTGAACAAATGGGGATTATATCAGAAGAAACTTTGAAGTTTTTGCGGATTAGTAATGCTATAACTCCGACAATATACTTCTTACCCAAAGTTCATAAGAATTTGAAGACCGATAGTCTGCCTAATAGGCTCAGCATTAGAAAATGTATCCAAATACATCATTGAGGTCTTGTTCCCGTTTGTTTCTGTACTCCCGTCCTACATTAGAGACACTACTGATTTCCTGTGCAGAATAGAGGACATTCCCTGGGAAAAAGAATATTTAATGGCAACAATGGATGTCGTTATACACGTCCATTGGACATGAGGATGGCAAAACAGCTTGCCTTCATTATTTGAACACTAAATCTTTGAACTTTTTAACACACACCAACATGGTGATGCAAATGATTGACCTATGCCTAACGAACAATGTCTTCCTCTTCAATGATGAATATTTCAAGCAGGTACAGGGCACAGCAATGGGAACTACCTTTGCGCCTTAATACGCCAATCTGATGATGGGGGCCTGTGAAGAACTTGAGGCATGGGCAGATACGAATCAGGAACACACACAGAATGTGGTTTTATGGTTGAGGTACATCGATGACCTTTTTATCATCTGGAAAGGGACTGTGAAGAGCTGGTCAGAGTATGTGAAAAAACTGAATCAAAACACCAAAAATGTAAGATTCACTGAAACTCACAGTCGGACTTTTATTACCTTTTATTACCTTTCTAGATGTCAACATCAGAATCGTCAATGAAAAAATAACCTGTGAATTACAAAGAAAGAAGATCGGCTCCAATACTCCATTGCATGCACTTAGTGGACACCCTAAAAATGTAATTTGGAGTGTCCCCTATGGGGAATTCGTGAGACTAAGAAGAAACAATACCACTTTAGAGTCTTACGATCAAGAGAGTAAGAGAACGGCTGCAGGCTTCAAACGTTGTATCCTAAAAAGGTCATTGAGAGAGCCTTCCTGAAAGCCAGATTAATTGAAAGACAAACCTTACTAGGTGGCCAAAACAACAAAGAAAAATTGGAAGGAAAAGACAACACATGTTGCATACTCACGTTTGACAGTCAAGCCAAAAGCATTAAACACATTCTGAACAAACACTGGAGTATCCTGTTAGCTGACCCTGATCTTGCAAAAAGCCTCACACCTCACCCTGAGGTCACCTTCAGAAGAAATAGATCTCTTAAAGATATTTTAGTCCAAAGCTTCATGGGCAAAGACGAGGAGAAGGCACCCGCAAATTGGCTTACAGCCAAAAAGAAAGGTTTTCACAAATGTACCCATTGTAATATGTGCAAATATGCAATCAATGGTGGAACCTTCATACATCCGGTGACAGGACACACTGTGTTGATCCAACAATGGATCACTTGTGAAACGGATCATGTAGTGTATGCCCTCACCTGTGCTTGACAGAAATGGCACATTGGCAGTACGAAGTGTAAGTTAAAAATCTGCATTCAACAGCATGTCTTGAACTATCCAATGGTGAAACACTTCTACGAATGCCACAACAAGGAAATAGACAGCTTTAGATTTTTTGGCGTACACAAAATAGAATTGGGCCCAAGGGGAGGCGACAAGGAGAAGCTACTCAGACAAAAAGAAACAAGGTGTATATTGGACTTCGAAAGTAAACAGCCAAATGGGCATAACATTGATGAAGAACTTTACACCTTTCTGGGTCGCTTAAAAGTTAAAAATGACCAAGCCCCCAGACACATAACATATGGTGACATGAAATATTAGCCAAAAAATTATGTGGGTGTGTCGTAATCAGTTTTAACTCTTTCACCATAGTTTTCTTAGTTGTTGATTGGACAATGAAAAAGAAAAGGACTAACGTAAAAGTGTTGATCTTGATGAGTAGTTTTAAAATTCTTGCAGTTGTTTTAATGGTTTTTAATATCTTTGTTATATGGGTTATTCATGTTTTGCTTCTAACACACTTGTTGTGAATGAGAAATAATTCCAACGAAATGTCTGATGAGGGACAAACGGGAGAGGGTTGAGGGGTAGGCAGACATATGCCGAATTGAGGATGTGGCAGCTCCTTAGATTGTGGTCAATGCCGACATCCGATACAGACAGCCCTATTTAGATTTTACATAGATTTTAAGAATAGACATTGTGTATGTAATTTCAAAGCAGTATGGTATGAGTGAACCAAACAACCCCTCCCCCCATGTTTTTATACATATATTTGGCATTTTTTTAATATAGTAGATAATGATATTGCACTTGTCACTTTAAACTAAAGAGTGAAGGCTGCTAATGCACTAAGCACTTTATTATTCGAACAGTAAGGGATGCATTTGATACCTTAATTTTTCCTGCAGGAATATGCCTGTAATTGGTACTGCAAATGCACTGAGCATTTAAAGTATTTTGAACATTAAGATATGTATTGCACATTCTACTGTTTCAAACCAATTTGCTGCTATTGCACATGCCACTTTAATACTGTACTATGCACTCTAGCCTTGCATGGGGGAGAAGTAAATGGTAAATGGACTATATAAGTCTGAGTACAATCATATCACATATCATACATTCTGTCAATATATGGGGATCGCTGTTAGCAAATAAATGTGGGAATGTCACTCCGGAATAGAAGGCGGAAATGGAGAAACACTGCCAGTAGAAAGTACAGCTAATGGAATACACAAAAAGTATCAAAACATAAAGTATGTCTGGCATTACATAGTGTCTGGTGGTAAACCAAACCAGTCTAAGATGGCCGACATAGGAACTAAATATTTCGGGAAAGGTGAAATTAGTCCTTTTACTATTGCTACAATTTGTGTTCCCCCTCCCCTCCCCTTGCCTACCTGTTTCCCTCATGTTTTAAAAACGGTTCCATGACAATGAGACTAATTGTTGTAGGCAAGCAGCGAGTTGGCCGTGAAACGCGTGAATGCCTCGTGACGAGGAATAGTGCACTTGGGAGGACCTACATATTTTGGTCTTTTTTGTTTTCTATTTTGGAATGGATTGTCATGGATTTTAAAACGCTACATGATTTTCCCTATGAAATGAATAAAGGAACAGATGTAAAATGAAAACAGCGGTTTGGATTCCGACTTCTTTCCAATTGTGATGGGTCATTAAGACACTGTGGAGAGTGCAGCTCGAACTGTCTACCCAATAGGTAGAAAAACATATATATATATATATATATATATATATATATATATATATATAATATTTAAGAATGAGAGAAACAAATATGTAAAATACTGTGCCCACCCAGAAAGCCGTAGGTCACTGGTCTCTGTATCCAACTCAATCCGACATTAAACTTTAGGGCCTTATTATGAGTTTGGTCGACATTTAGTGGTAAATTAGCATCAACATCGATTACAGTTATTGCCATTCTGTTCCATGGATTTACCCCGGGATTACAAGTGATGTTAATCACATCACAATTTTTGGAGTCCGTAAGAGTGCAATTCCTCCCCTTTAAGGTCAAACTTGGAATTTGGTGGTGCTATAAACACAGCAGTAATTCTATTACAGCATTTCAGCCAAAAGAAGTGGCGGTAGGGGACTGTTATAAAAGACCCATACGCGTTACGTTATATAAATGGGTTTAATTGCAGAGCACCCGGAGAACATCTGAGGAAATCAAATATCTATAATGGTTCTGGAACAAACAGATTGCAGAAGCATAACAACATTAGATTCCACACACCACGCGTCATCACCCCGTAGTGTGTGTGAATCTACATAACATCACCCTTTCTTATAATATTAAAATTATAGTTGCATAGAGAGCATAAAACAGGGAAACAGGATAATAGAAAGACACATACTTAAACAATAAACTGAATACCAAAATTGTACTAAAAAGGATATATGTGAACAGCAAACTGAAGAGTCGTTAATAATATACATAGTCCTTATTAAAGTTTTGTATGATTCTGTGGTTTCTTTTGGATAACCCACTAGCAGTGGTCCCACTGGTATGCTCTGTCTCTTTGATGCATGTATCTTGACCATCATTAGATTTCTCAAAGACAATGCGATCCCATGGCACACGGTTGCTGTTCCCGCTGGTTCTCGGCCTCTCTTCATCATTTTGCACCCACACAATGTCATCATTGGACCACTTCTTGCCATCTTCCATCACTACTGATTTGCCAGAACTGCTTTGTATCCTCTGTGGTGGTTTAAAGCTGGATTCACCTTTCATGTTTGTTTTTAGGTTCTTTAACACAAACCCAATCTCCTTTCTTAAACAATTTTTCTTTTACTGCGTTTCTGCTATCATAATATTCCTTGTATTTCTTTTGTTTGTCAATTACTCTCTTCACAGTTTGCTCCATGTCTATATGAACATCTTTAGTTCCTGAAAACATCCAAGCAGGTCTCAGACGATTAAATGCTTGTTTGCCCCTCATCATGGTAAAAGGTTCTTTTTCTGTAGTGGAATGCGGAGTGGTTCTACAGGTGCAACGGTCTTCTTTGAGAGCCTCTTTCCATGGAATAGAATTAGCAATTGCTAGTTGAATCACTCCCTTTACAAACGTATTCATCCTCTCAACAAGACCGTTTGCAATGGGATGGTATGGTGACGTTTTTATATGGTGAATTGCTCTCTCTTTCAAAAACATCTGAAAATCTAGTGATATAAATTGTGGTCCATTATCTGACACTATTTCTTTAGGGTCACCTTCTCTGTTGAAGATTTCACTTAAGAAGTTCAAAAATTTTGCAGTGGTGACACTTTCTTCTACAATTCCCCACTCAACCCATTTCGAGGTGTAGTCTACCAAAACCACAATGTATATTTTCACAACTTCTAGATTTTCATATGGTCCCATGATATCTATGACCAATTTGGACCACACTTCATTGGGAATGTCCACAGGTTGTAGTGGTGTTTTTCTCACCAGTGATGGGGCTTTTTTTGATATTGCTCTTAATTTCTTCAAATTCTCTCTTGCACTCACTTGACCAATTGTATTTCATGGACTTCTTCATAAATTCTCTCATATTTTTAGTTTTATCGGTGTAATCACTCACAAACTTAGAATAATATTCTGTCATGCCCAAGAAACATCTCAGTTGATCTTTGTATGTCGGTTCAGTGATGCCCAAAGTAGTGTGCATCAATTCTTTCTTTGGACTGATGTCATCTGCATCAATTGAAGGACCCAGATATGACACTTTATCACACTTGATTTTGCATTTATCTAGGTTCAATGTGAGGCCTTTCTTTTGAATTACTTGTAAAACCCCCATCAGTTTCGCATCATGTTCTTCTTCAGTGTTGGCCGATATTAAGATTTCATCCTGGAAGCAGCATACTCCTTCCAAACCACCAAACAATATTGACATCAGTCTTAGAAATACTGCCGCAGCCAAAGCCAGACCAAACGGCATCCTCTTGAACATAAACGCACCCAATGGAGTGATAAATGAAGTTAAGTTCTTGGATTCATTTTCCAATGCTATCTGATGGTAGGCCGAAGATAAATCTAGGGTGCTGAAAATGTTGGCTGGTTTCATGGCCATAAGTAATTCTCCTATATTTGGAAGGGGATGTCTCTCTATCCATATATTTTTGTTGAGGTCTCTGAGATCCGCACACATACTTATGGACCCATCAGGCTTTTTTACCAGAACTATGGGAGCCAACCACTCAGAACACTCTATGGGTTCTATTATGTTTTGTTCGCACAATCTAGAAAGTTCCTTTTTGAGTGCTTACTTCCTGCCAATGGGAACTCCTCCTACCTTGTGTGCTATAGGCTTAGCGCCTTTCTTTAAGATTATTTTGTGTTGGAACCCTTCTAACAATCCAATTTCTCCACAGAACACCTTGGGAAATTGCTTTGCCAATGAAGCTTTGATGTCATTATTGTCTTTCAAAACACTTAGAATGGGAACCTCTTCTCCTGGATGGATTTTGATGCGTAGAACAGCTTGTTTTATCCATCCGAACACTGATGATCCATTCTTTGCCACATAAAGTCTACAATACGTTTCCTTTCCATGGAAACATAGCTTCACCCAAGTACAGCCAATGATCTCAATAGGGGTTTAACCGTACCCTGTCGCTCTTACTCCAGTGTATTGTAACTTTTGTAGATTGCCTGACAGTACTACAACAAATGTGTTGATATCGACCATGGTATAAGGAGATCCAGTATCTACCATTATTGGTAATGATATACCATTTATTTCCATATTAACCCACTGTCCTTTCTTTTCTCCTATAGCAGTGACTGTGAGTATCTGTACTCGTTGCGAATCATCAGCCCTGATGGTTAGCATATTGTCAGGTCCAGTATCTTCATCTATGACTTTAACAGCGTTTCTCATTTGTCTGTTGACATTAAATGAATGTCTGCTAAATCTTCCTCCTCTTCCTCGGACGTTTCTACACACTTTGGCAAAATGACCTAGATGGCCACATTTGTAGCATTCCACGGCTGCAGCGGGGCAATCTTTCACTGCATCATTGTGCTTATACCATCCACATTTATGACAATGGTTTTGAATTTGATTGCTGTGCCCCATCTCTATAGTTTGATATTGATTTCTGCCTGCCGCGTCTCTCCCTCTTTTTGAGTTAGCTCTGGAATTATTGGTTGACATTTTCTTTATCATGGCCACCATTGTTTCTTCCGATTCTTCTCTCGCCTCTTCTTGGAGCATTTTGATTTCCTTCTCCTCATTTTTCTCAAACCTCTCCCTCATACATCAATCACCCAGTTCCATAGTCCTGGCAATCTCCACAGCTTGTTCAAGCGACCGATCTTTGGTTTGCCATAACCTCTGTTGTATGCGTGAGTCTGCCACGTTTAACACTAATTGGTCTCTCAAATATTCCTCATTGATGCCAGTGAACTTACACGTTGACATGAGACTTCTTAAGGCTGCCATATAAGCATCTATTGATTCTCCCTTTAATTGGCATCTTGAAAAGAATTTTTATCTTTCTAATACAATATGTGTTTTGTTTTCAAAGTGTTTTGCCAATTTCCCCAAGGCATTCTCAAACTTGCGATTGTTGTCTCCACTCTCTGTTTCCTCCAGTTCAGGAAGCGCTCTGAAGATCCTTAATCCTTCTGCACCCATGCAATGCAATTAAGTAGGGAGGCCTCTTTGAGGTCATCATTATATTTGCCACCACTTAAAGCTCTCAAATACACCTGAAAACCGTCCACCCATTGTTCCCATGGGCGTGTGGGGTTGCCGGGAAGTGGAAGGAACTGTGCAGGTGCTGTGATATGTTGCATTTTGTTAGGCTAGTGGTGTATTCACTTATAGACTTTAAGGTTTGTGTTCCTGCATTACCTTGCTTGAGAGTTTATATAGTACAACTTAAGATTGTCCTTATATAGTGTACTTTTATTATAGTTTGTAGGTCTGATTGTCTCGTGAAACTGATTTGCACTTGGAATGTATTTATTATTCTCCAAACACTTGCACATGGATTTGGTGCTTTATATTGAGGAGCAGTGGCCTTATAGTCCGTTGGATCACAGTCCGTTATGTTCACGGATCGTGAATCTGTGTTTACAGTTTGTTTTATAGCACAGAGTGCGTATATTGCGATCCGTATAGTTACTGTAAGATGGTTGTCATGGAAACTCAGATGCAGCTACTCAAAATGGCCGCACGTCGTATCACACTCCAAGGTCCCTTCCTCGAATGTGTAATGACCGCCTTTGGCCAGCGGCTCATAAAATGCGCTCGCTTTCACCGAGCATCTTTGCCGATTTGTTTTATCCTCCTACCTCATGCACCATCCACTGTGCCCACGATGAGGTCTCCTTGCAGGTGTTGCTCATGGGGTGCCGGCTTCTGCCCAACACCACCAATGCAGTCATGGCGCCAAGTTGCAACCGGCAGCCCTGCAGCCTTCTTCACTGGATGTAGCCATAGAGGGAGCTCTGTGGGCTTCTGCTGATATGAAGGTACTCTTGTTATGAAAGACCCATACGCGTTATGTTATATAAATGGGTTTAATTGCAGAGCCCCCGGAGAACATCTGAGGAAATCAAATATCTATAATGGTTCTGGAACAAACAGGTTCCAGAACCATAACAACATTAGATTCCACACACCACGCGCCATCACCGCGTAGTGTGTGTGAATCTACATAACAGGCACTTGCTGCATTTTTACCACACTGCCAAAGTCGTAATTAGGCCCTTTGTCTACCATTTTGTTCATTAGTAACAGTTTTATCTTTTAAACACTTCCAAGAAACAGTTCAGATCATGCCAGGGCTTTAAGTGGGCCGGGGCCTGCCGGGGCCGGGCCCCGGCAGTCTCCAAAAAGTGGGACTGAGCCGGGGCCCTGCCGGGGCCCCCCCTTTCACTGCACGCAACATTGGCGGGATGCATTATCATGAAGTCAGGCATCTGACAGAAGTGGCAGCCAACCACAGCGATGCTGTGCCTGGCTGCCACTTCTGTAAGTCATAGTAACTGCCTCTGGTGACCTCTCGCGCGAGGGGTCACCAGAGGCAGTTACTGTCCCTTTGTTTCCAAGGTCGCCGAGGAGTCTTTAACCCTCGGCGAACCTGGGGGTTCCTCGACATTTTTCGAGGTTTATGAAAGATGACTTGAAAAGTACACAATTCAAGCCATCTTTTATAAATCTTTGCCGACGGACAATTTTGTCCGTAGTCAAAGTTTTATAAAAGATGGCTTGAATTGTGTACTTTCAAAGCCATCTTTTATAAAAACCGAAATGTTTAAAAAAAAAATGTCCTGAAAAGTAGGCAAACCGTAAGGTATGCACACACACACAAATATATGCATGTTATAAATCTGTGTGCGTACCTTACTATGGTTTGTGTACTTTGCAAGCCATCTTTTCTAAACATAGAAATAAATATGTTATAAAAGATGGCTTGCAAAGTACACAAACCATAGTAAGGTACGCACACAGATATATAACATGCATATATATGTGTGTGCATACCTTACGATTTGCGTACGTTTTAGGCCACGCCCCCCACAAGCCACGCCCCCAAATGAGGGCCCCCCCTCGATTTCTTACCCCACTTAAAGCCCTGGATCATGCATTATATAAATTGTCCTTATTATTAGTCTAGTCTACAGTTTACAATTGAGCCCCTTTAACACAGCGAATTTGAAGTCCATCAAAATGAAATGTGGCTGTCTCCAGTATTTCATGGATCTGGGTTGCTTCTTTTCCAGCTAAGATCTGCATTGTTCTGTTTGACTTGCTTGTTTGCGTTGGTCGCTCTAATGTCCTTGGCCCCTACCTTGCAGTTTTATGAAGATTGAATATCCTGTCACAGTGTCGGTAGCCATTTCACCACCTATATTGAACGTACTTCCCTAACCCACTTGCCTTTGTTTCGTCACATTTCCGGCCTTACAGATTGTGGGTGTTGAACAGAGGCCCGCTTTTTTTTTTTCATTATCTTATATAATACTCATGCAGTGACTTATGGGTAAATATTCTAAACATTTGAAGGCTCCGAAAATCAAAAAAGAAACAATACATCACAAGTAGCTGTCATCACTTGAATGCGTACTGTGAACAAAAATAAAACGGGCATCTTTAAAACGACCTTGCATGTTAGTTTCTGTTACTGAACACATATGATGTGCACAGCACAAGAATTTTGAATTATATGGTTTTGGCAATTTGTTCTTCCACATTTCAGTAATGAAAAGGAGAGCGTTTTCTCAGGAGCAAAGTCTTGACATGATGAAGCTAATAAGGGCAACCATTTATAATAATGACTGCGTGCTCCCGCCATTAAAGGCCTTTTCGCAGGAACACGAGTCCCCGGGGCAGTGTGTAGAGTAGGCCGTGGAACACAGTCTCCCTGCTGTCCCTACCACTTTGCATCTCCATCCTCGAACATTGACCCATTTGCTTCTGAGCCGTGTATAGTAATGTTTGTTTCCAATACATTGCCTTTTCAATTTGTGGCATTCAGCGTGCTTGCAAGGAAATAACCAGGCAACATTTTTATAATGAGCGAGTTGGGGTAATAGGAATCGAATAGGAACACTATTTTCTTTCATTCATCAACATCTTTGTGAGACTATTTTTTCTATTTTTTTTTTAATGGTTTGCAGTCTTTTTTTCACAAACTGCACTTGCACGGCACTAACAGACAATGGTCCTCGCAGAGCTAGTCTGTATTCTCGTTTTACATGAGGAGAGTCGAATGAAGGGCTTGAGGAGAACTACTTTCACAGCAGGACTGTGGTCAGGGACGTCATTTAGGGGTCGCCAGAGGTCGCAACTGCGACCTCTAAGGTCTCCCTTGTGACCTCTGTGATCTCCCTTGCGACCTCTAAAAATATAAAAATAAAAAAAGATATTGTTCTTTTTTTAAAAAAATGTAATGCTAGCTCCTGGGCTGTGGCCAGCACCATGTGGCTCTTTACTTCTGGAGTGGCTAGCTGGCTTTCTTGCTCAGGCCCCTTAAAAAAGAGAAGAAAAATAAGAACAGGAGTGCCACAAGTCTAACACTTTCAGCACTGACCTTAAATAAGAAAGTATAGGAATACCAAATAATGTGTCTTTCTGGAATTCTATACAATAATTGCTAGACTCATTAAAGGTTTATTTCAGGCACACTTCAGGGGGTGAGTCACTAATTTAGGCTGTTCTTAAACGTCTCAACTCAGCCTTTCATCCTTCTGAGGTCGATAAATGAGTACCGACACAGGTTGGGTGATATTGGGTGTATATTTTTTCTATATAAAGCGCTTAAGCGTAAGTGCTATATAATAACACATCATTATCATTTGGTCATGGACGTCTGCTTGCATTCACAGTAATTTGGTAATATGGGCCTATACACACTGATCTTAACGATACATATGGCGATCCATTCGTGTATGAAATCTACATCGCATTATAGTGATATCGTAACCATATTTTTCGTAGTTTACAATGCTATGTGATGCCACTTCCTGTTTTGTCAACGGGTGAAAGGTTGTGTCCCATCGCTTCCTGTGATATCACATCCTGTGATGTCATCAGGGGGTCAAGGGTCGTGTGATGTCACTTCCGCTACCCCTGTCATTTTGGTGAAATGACGTCCCTGACTGTGGTCAAAACGACTAGCCTCCAGCGTCCTAGGCAATACATTAGAGCACGTCCAACTTTCCATGATTTGAATTAAATAAAACATACATACATTTGGGAGGTTAAGACAAGTTATATAGAGTAGGGCGGTGTCACCCTTAACTCATTGGGCTTTTGGAGTCTGAACAGTTATTAGGCCTTCCTCTGGACTATTAGGTGCATCCTTAACCCCAGTTCAGAGGATATTTAGTTTTAGCAAGAGATGCTAATCTTGGAGTTGAGGTCCTTCTAAAAGCTGACTCCAGTAGGTCAGTATCGGTTTCACCATAGGGGTATATTGATATCGCCTGTCCAGGTTTTTGCCCACTGACACTGTACTTTTGATTCTGCTGCCACCGTAATGACTGCTTAAATGTAAAAACGATGCTTTCAAATCTGCAGAGTGCTGCCTGCAAACTCCTCAAAGTGGGAGCGCGTAACTCCTCTCAAGCCAGGGGCTGGCGTTAACCCCTGTATATAGGCTGTAGGTTATGTGTTTAAACCAAGTGTAAGAATGTTTCATGTTACTGCCACGTCACTGCGAATAGTCATTCTAATTGATGGTAAGGCTTGCTTGTTCCCCATAATTAGGTTATGTCACTGGCCAGTTGCCCGATCCTAGTCTGTTCTCCTTTTTTTCCATCACAAGGCACCATACCATGCATGTGCTCTGGCCCACCTCCCCCACCGCTCTCTATTTGAAAGATCCAGAAGCCCCTGATCATGTTCCTTGCTTACTGCTCACAATACTCCCCTAAATGGGGGCTTTGCTGGGCAGTACAGACTCCAAGGTCTTCCTGAAAGGCACTAATTATTGGTTCCAATATCGACACCAGCCGCGAAAAGTTCCCTGTTGCTTAACTGTCCAAGAAAATTGTAAACTCTTTTAGGGCAGAATAACAGAGGGTTCATTGCTGTAATTGTCTAGAATGCTGTATACATTTCCTATATATATAAAAAAAACAATAATATCGCCCCTCCAAGGAAGTCCCTTGCCTGGTGAAAGGTGCAGAGTGGATGAACCTTAAATGTCAAACCTGAGCTTCCACTGCACCTGGGCTCTTATTTTTACAACAGAAATATCCAGACTGAGAAAAATTGACTTCTGGCCTGCAGGAGTACCAAGATGAGTAGAGGCTAAAGCACCCACTCAGCCTGACACGTCTACTAACCAAGAGTCAACACAATCATACAGGTAAAACAGGCACAGTTAAGGGCTGTACCTACTTCACCTTTTGTGGTAACGTGGGCCACGGGAAGGCTAGACTCTCAAGAGGGGGTGTGAGTGTGGTTCAGTGGAAACCCAAATAGCGAAGTATAACAGTCTAAAATAAGGGAATGTCCAATCAAGTTTCTTTCAAAATATACACTTTAATCAAACACAACATGTACAATAATAACTATCGAGAAAACTGTAAAATCTCACCCCTGTAGGAAGAGCACAGAATATGCAAAGATAGAAAAGATGCAGCATTTTGGCAAATGAGGCAGGAAGAGAAGGATATTTCTTGTGGTTATAAAAATGATTAAAAGGACCTTTTCAGTCTCTAGGTTCCAAAGATGGACCAGAGGCGCAGATATACATCAATCATACCTTTGCAAATGTTTGGCGGTTCAACAGCGTAGAACCTGGCTTCTCGGTGGCGTTCAATGGTTCTTTTCAGTTCAAGGATGCAGCAGTCATGATGGTCCAGCTGCAAGTTGTTGTCGAGTAAGGGTCAAACAGAAGGTAGCTTTAGTCTCAAAACGTCTACTTGAACTGTGCAGATCAGGCGTTAACCTGGTTCGGACAGTAGTCGAAGTTTGACCACTGTCAGCTGGTATCAGGATGCACAGGCGAGTGGATTTGAAGCAAAGTCTCGAAGGTCGCTGTTTGGGGGGCCCCAATGTCTGGTTGATTGGCTTACAGGACCTTTATGAAGAATCTGGTGCTTCAAACAGTGACTCAAGCAATGCGAAGCAGCAGTACTTAGTTTGTTCCTGCTGAGGCAGCAACATGCTCCAGCTGGCACGGTGCAGGGGAAACCAGAGTCAAATAGCAAATGGTGGTTCGGAGAGCAATGAACACTGAAGGCAGCTTCGAATGGTACTGGAGGTTTGCTCGACATTAAACGTGTTTGAATCATGGCTTGCAGCAGGTCAGTGTAAAAAAAGCAGTGGTCTTGGCTGTTCCGGGTTTCAGGAGCTGTGAATCCCACTCCAGGGTCAATGTTAGTCCTTTTCCCATTCTCCCAAACACAGCAGAGGCTGATGCACACCTTCAGGGGTTATGCAACACGGTGAGGTCCTAGGAAAGAGGATGCCTGGCACAGATGAGGATCTTGGTCCAGCAGCAAAGTTCACCCCCAATGATCCCCGAGAGCAAATGGAGGGGACAGGAAGGAGCGAGAGAAGCATAGATGGTGGAAGTCTTCCTCCACTGTACAAATGATATGATATGATATGTTAAGGCATTTATAACGCGCCTATACACAAGTGTTTCAAGGCGCAATGAGGCAAGGGAGGGGAACAAGGGAGGACGGACAACGATCCTACTAGGTCAGGTGGCATTCAGATTGTGCAAGTGTGTGGGAAGGGGTCAGGGACAGTGCAGTACATGGGAATAGAAATAACAATAAATAGGTAATGGCCAGCATGTGGCAAGTGCATGGGTAAGTGCAGACATCAGGTGTAAGGGCTGGTGGTGGGGGGGCTGTAGGGATACAGAAACAGTCGCCAAGTGCAGGGGTAGCCAGGTGGGCAGTGCAGGTGTGTGATGCTGGCGGGGGAGGGACCTGGGCCCGAGATCAGAGGGTGTCCAGGTAGTCAGTGCAGTTCTGGTTACAGTTACCAAGCCCTTCCGTCTACTCCAATCCTGCCCTATCCCTTCTCACTAGGATGAAAGACATTTAGAAATGCATCACTCTGTTGTGAGGTCTAGCCCTTTGTGAATGGGTGTGCTATTTGATTCCTGTAACCAGGCCAGCTTCCTGTGGAGTGACTGTCTCTGGGGAAAGTGTGGGTGTTACCTGCCCTTTCAAAGGAACAAATAGAGGCAATACCCCAAGACTACCGTCCTGCACTTTGTGTTCTTATGGCCAATCTTGAATATATGTAATAACCCTTTAGAGCCCTTATGTATACACATTCTGTGATTTACTTAAACTGGGTCTCATTTCAAATTACATTTTGGTCCTGATGAAGGCGAATTAATAAGGCACTACCGAAATATCCATTGACGTTGACATACATTTACCAGATACATCACACATCTCCATTTGAGCTTTTGAATCAAATAGACATTGTTATCAAGGATAGTCTTGTTTCTAAAATGATAATGAACAAACTATGTAATTGATTCAAAAAAAGACAAATTTCTATGTGTGAATTGGTGTTAGTTTACCTTATATGTGGTGTTAATATTGTCTACATTGTATCAATGTGTCTCTCATAGTATGTACTTGATTATGATGAAACATTTTTGGTTCACTTGGTTGCGTTTGCCCAACAAAGTTTGTTAAAATTGTCTATATGAAAGAGGTGAACTGATCTATTTTAATATGTGCTTTGACATGGCAGGAATGCATCTGTGTGTTAATCTAAAATCCTCAACTCCTGCTCGAGGGGACACCAGTCAGATTGTACCGTCCTACCTGTTAGCAGTGAGAGCATGTTCTGGAATGAATACACATAATCCTTTCACAGCTGAACTGTGCCCAAGGGCGGACACATGTATGATATTAATTTAATGTGGCTGGTGCAACTATGAGAGATGCTTGCCACCATACCCTATCTCAGGTATGGCTTATATTTACAGTTTAATGTGGCACCAGGACAGAATCCTCAGAGCTATGCAGCTTTTGGAACAGGAGTTCACATCTTAAATGCAAACCCTGTGCTGCAGAGACTTGGCTGTCACTGCATCAGCCAAAGGGGCTCCTGTGATCTGAACCTTCCTGTGCAGGTGCTGCAAACCAGGATGCTGATGTAGCAGGGCACAAATCCACACTACGCATTTGGCATGGAGCTTATGAAAGGGGAATCTGATCAACCGATTACCCTTTCAGAGATGGAATTACCTTGATCATTTTATTATTTAATATCAAAAGAATAGATGGAAGTTCATCACACAGACATATTCCTAACGTGCAACAGGCTGAGTTGAGACCTTGTTCTTAAAACGAGTGATGGAAGAGGCAAGAACTAAAAAGCAACATTCACAATTGGAAACATTTCAAGAGATGAAACAAAGGAAATTACAAACTAACCACAGTGTATAATGTATACAATTAGAACCTAAAATGGCGTTATTAATACCTTGTAGTTCATTATATGTCATCTGAAGTTTTCATACTGATAGAAAAATTCTTAAAATAAATTTGATAAAAATGTCTAATTTTGGATAAGTCTTCACACTAAGACATATCAATTGGGAGCTGGTCTATCAGCGTATTGCAATGCCATCGTTTAGGTCAGTGGATTATTCTCTGTTTTGTTTTGGCGAAGGCTTTTGTTCAGAGTTTCTTCTAAATGCCTCCATAATGCATAGAGCACTGATAGATCTGCCCTGAATTATTAAAACTGCTGGCAGCAGAATAGTGTGGGCAGAGCGTCAGTTCAAGTGCTGTTCTGTGTTCTCCTAACAGCTTCCTTTAGTGTCAGACACTCCACTGATGCTCACCAATGTGTTGGCCCCCAGCAGTAGATGGAGGGCCGTGAAGCTGCTGATATCTGATATTAGCAATTAACCATGCCCCACAAGTGTGGTACTGGGAGCATTAACGTTCCTGTTTCAGACCCCTCTCTGAGCTGCCACTTTCCCCCTGCACCTGACCAGCATCTGCTCACACCAGACACAAAGGAAGGCTGTCAGAGATGGCTTGCCATTGTAAGCATATCCTAGTGCAACGCACCCTGGTCACAGTACCTCAGACACACTTTGCATCTTCAGTGCATGGATGTCGCAACAAACGTTGTGAACATGCACAAAAAAAGTTCAGAAGTGCAAAATCCTCTTTAGTAATTTCCCCACATGAATACTTTTTCCATTATGCATCGGGCGTTTATTTATAGCAGTTGGACAATTCTTTAGTCACTCAAACCTTTACATTTTCTCTTGAAATATATTCCTTTGCCTTATTCAAAGTGCGAGGAGACACAGTAACACAAAGACCGAACAGAAAAAAGAATCCCAAAGGCAAAATAATCAATGGACCTCTTTTCAAGGGAAAACAAGGTTTATTTACATACAAAAAGGTCTGTGACAGTTGTGTAGAACAGAACTGACACAGAGTTTGTCTTACTTCAAGAAGTTATAGGTTATCTAGCAGAAAAAATGCAAATTAACAATACTATGCATAATAATTAGAACAACATATTCCCACCACCCGCATTAGCTACCGCCTATGGAACATGCTAATTCCTCACCTTAGTCCCAGGATCGATTGGCCACATCTAATCTAAACCCATTGCCCTACATCATCACTTGCAAATCCAGGTACAGGATTGGTGGTTTACCCTTATTGATACATTCATAAATTGAGACAGTCATGTGATATGCACCCCTCTCTTCCAGATGCAATCAAAGTAACCTGGCGAGGCCAACTCTGCTTTGATCATATAATAGGGCTTCTCATTACACCAGATACCACAGCACACACACGTTGCACCCCCAACCTTTTACAAAATCTATTGGCATCACCTCTGCTCCTCCTATACCAAATCACGGAATGTTTCTGACTCGGCTCCCCCTTATCTTCTTTCAACTGTAGGTGCGTGATAGTGACATGACCAAAGCACCGCTCTGAAGTCTAAATTTGAGTGATTTATTTGTTATTGGTTATATATGTATTTCTGTGGGATGCATTGACCCGCTAGGCTCTGCCCTGCGACATCACTGTGTGCTGGTGGCACCAGAACCAACAAAATGCCTGCAAAAAGCCCTATGTGCACTAAACTTCTAGAGATAATTGCGCCGTGAAACCGGAAAAGTTGGCTGCCAATCTACTTTGCCTGTGTCAGTGGGGAACAGGAGACCACACTGCAAAAACCTGTCATTGGGCTGCCCACAGAGTGCATATGGAAACTTCATTAGAGGCAGTGCTTCATTGCCAGGAAACCCAAAGGTGCTCATAAATCCTTTTTTTCCTTGGCTGCTGAAATTGCAAAATAATGGTTCCCAAACATCAGAAAAGATCCAACATCCTTGCTGGGTGTTAACCATCACTCTATTTAAAGAATCCACATAAGCACGCAATGTCAGGAGAAGCAGAATTCATCATAGAATAACACATTCAAAAGTGTGCTTGTCTGTGAAAAATCTGTAAAATATGGGCGCAGTACCGTCGGCCGCCTGTATGAAAGCTGTCAGTTAAGTGCATTAGAAGTTAAATTTGTGCATTAAAATCAAATTGTGGAAAAGAAGTGACTTGCCATCAAAAGCAATATAGGTTGCCACTACTCAATCTCTATGTTGTAAAAAGACTGGAATTAGAGATATGTGTGTCTATTTTTGAATATGTAAGTTTATTTTATCAAAGATAAATTTAAACAAATTGGGTCTTAAAGCGAACTGATGCCGGCCACAGAACTTCAAATGCAAATTCCACAGCGTGCCCCAAACAAAAGGTACCTTCCTTTTGCTCTCTACCCCAGGAACTCTCAGTCAGATGCTAATGAAAAGGGGAGGGGATTTTGCTCTGCTGCCCCTGAGAGAGACAAAGGGTTTACTTGGCTGAAAAGAATATGTGAATTCAAGTGTCAACAGAAAACTCCTGCCAGACAAAGAGAGGCGGAGATTGATCTTGACTCACCAAAACTTTGGGGCTGGACAGTCAGTTATGTGTATCCGTAAAGCACATGAAAGTATATTTTTGAAAAGGACTGACGGAGGACTGTGCAAAATTGTAAAAATCGGTAAAATATAGTGTTGTTAATATGAAAATCCTGGCCATGTTGTGAAACTACTCAGAACTCTGTGCTATGTTCAGGGACAAGACTACAGAATTTATGGTTTTGTAGCGATTGTGGTGATGCCAGAAAAATTAAACTTCACATGATTATGCCCAGATGTCATGTGCACATATGTGTAAAAGGGTGCAAAAATATGACATTGGGTACTGGACTAAAAGTGCGAAAAATTGCCAAATCTGAACCCAAGCTCTCACCGAGACGGCGCTCGGATGAATACTTGCTCCAACAAATATTTGATATAAATATGCCATTGGTATTAAGGTTGCAAAATTGTAAATATGTCTAGTATGGAAAATAGATTTCATGTGCAGAAACAAAGGGGAGGTTCTCCTGGATCATCAAATACAGAGTCATCATGACACCATGTTTTCTTCTCGAATCAGGAGAGAGGAAATATTCAAACCAATAGAATCCCTAGGGGTGTGCCTAGTATAATTTAGCCTACCCACCACTTTAGAAAATACATAAATAGAGACAGCTTAGGACCTAGAGAGACAGATTCCCCATCAACTGGTTACTGGCGAAGCACCTTGCAAGAGAAATCCAGATCCAAGACTCCTGACTCCAGATTTTTTAAAGCAGAAAGGCCCACTTTCAAAGCTGAACCCTTCTCAGCTTGGCCTTTTAAAATCCTAAAACCAGATTTTACCCAAGACCTCCAAGGGGAACAGAAAAAAAGAACAGCTTGGCTGAGCTGTGCTGCTTTCTTGCTAAGATTTCTTGCCAGAAATCCAGAGATCCAACCCAGTAGAGCCGAGCTATGACCAGATAGCTGCGAACCAGAACCAACCCGTTAGATCCAGTCCAATTTTGCCATGCAGTGTCCAGAGTGTCATGCTGAGTGCAGAACCAGAGCACTTTGAGTCCAGTCTGGGGTGCTAGCAGAATTCCAGTCCAGAAAAGATCCCTGATTGATCTCTGACGGGTCCATTCCAAACAGGGGTAGTGAGTATCCATAGCATAGGATTGTCTCTAGCATGTGTATCATCCATAAATCATCCCTATCCAAACCCACTCTCTTATATCCAGAACTTCATTGTAGAAAATCTTTTGTCTTACAAGAATCTTTCTTACATCCCTATAGTCCTTTGATAATAGTAGTGTTAAAATCATCTTTGCGTTAATAGTTAATATATTTGCTGGAGAAAGACAAGCGTCTCGGCAGGTAGAATCCATCCAGAGGCGTTGCTGGGTTGGAGGCTGTGCTGTCGTATAGTTTGTGGCTTCATAGACTCCCTAGTATAATAAACTTGTTTGTAATTTTAAAAAAAGCGCAACCTTGTTTTACAAATTTTGACTCTTTCTGAAAAAAAACGACCTCTACAAAAACCTTCATAACTTCGTTACTGTGTACGCTAGAAATTAAATTTAAGTGTCAAATTGAATCTAATATCCTCAGCTTTCCTTATATCTATTCCGCAATCGTGCTTATCGCATGCAGAAAAGTTTGCTGCAAATTTTTCGTTTGGCTCAAATCTATCATGTGTGAAACAGCTGCACATTGCATCCGACCTCAAGATTAAGTTTTCAACCTGCTAGTTATTCAATAATAATTGCTAGTGTTTGTCTGATCCCATACAAAGCGGCTCCCACTAGTATTGAAACCATTTTAGTGAATTAAATCCATTTTTCAGGGTTTTTACCATTCATGCAAAGCCAATTTTAAAACCGTTTTGACAAGTTTGCAAACATTCCTGTTTCTCTCTCTATGCTTGCTGGGGGGTGAGGGGAATTGAGAAATTGAGGTTGATACTGTGTTGTTGAATTGTGTATTCCTGAAACCTGTTTCCTCCCCTTCCATCTCTTTATATTGCATATTGGGGGGATTGAGTAGTGTGCAGGGGGAAAGAGTATCACATTGCAATTTTGATTGAACCCATACCAAGTGTTATTCTATGCGGCATTATTTTTCCTATCATTACTCTGTGTGTTGTTGTGACATAACCCCATTGGTGATCATTGTATAAATATTAAATAGTGTGATATATATATATTGTGAAATCATAAAATAAATCCTTTTAACTTTGCAAAACAGCCTGCTTCCTGGTTCAGTGTGACCGGGGGGGATTCAAAGAGAGGGGCGTGATATAAGGGTATATCATTCAGAAATAAAAGAACTTATAGACATAAATAGATAATTAAGGGTTCCAGCTGTGCATCACACGCTAGTCATTGACTTAGGTGGAGTGCCGGGTTGAAATCACAATTCTAATGGGATAACACTCTTATTTTGGGGTAGTAGTGCTCTAAATCTCCTCCTTAGTCATTGGCATCACACAACCCTATGCCCTATTCTTATGAATTTGTCCTTCAAAGGTTGCAGACCCTCCCTGCTCTTCCGTCACATAACATTCCTTTTCCCCCATGTTCTGACAATTAATGCTTATTTATATACCAGGCGTGCCTCTGATCTTTGAGAACGGGAAAAGGGATTTGTTTTTGGAGTTGAGTTATACAGAGCCACAGCTGACACAGCCCTCATTAACCTCAACCTCTCTATCTCCAACACTCTTGACACTCTTGCCCCTGCCATGAGGGTCTGACTGAAGCCTTCCAAAAAGTGCAACTCTTGGTAAAACTCCGATCTGGACACCCTTAAACGCAAATGTAGGGCAGCTGAGCGTCAATGGAACTCATTGGGCGGACCATCTGACAAACTGGCCTGCAGCCTCCTTCAAAGGCAATATCGACCCTGTTTCTGCAGCACAAAATATTCTATATTCAAGCCTGCATCTCTGCAGCATCTAACAATATGGCCAAGCTTTTCAAAGTCTGCAAGGAACTGGCTAATCCTGCAGCAGCCTCTTGTTCTGTCACCCCACTCAGGACCTTTGCTCGGCCCTGAATGGACACTTCATTACAAAAACCCAAGTCATCCTTTCCTCCCTCTCTTCCACCCCACAGCATACACCAAAACTGTAGACTCCCTTGGCCCCCCTCCTCTTACCCTATCCTCTCTCTCACCCTTCACACCTAATGAGGTACCCAGACAACTCCGGTCTATGAAGGCCTCATCCAAGCATGTGGACCCCTTCCCTTCAAATACCATTAAGGATAGTATTGACTCCCTTGCCCCAACATTGGCTGATCTCTGCAATCTCACCTTTTCCACTGGAGATTTCCCAACTGCCCCAAAGCACTCCCTTGTGCACCCTCTGCTCAAGAAACCCTCTGTTGACACCTCCATTCCTGCTAACTACCACCCCATCTCCATCACTCCTTTCCTGGGCAAACTCCTGGAGAAGTTGACAATCACTCAGCTGACCCTCCACACTGAATCTATTGGCTGCTTCCATGACCATCAGTCTGGCTTTAGAGCATCCAGAGGCATGGAAACTGCTCTTCTGAACACCTGTGAAGACCTGCTCTCAAATCTTGACACTAACAATCTCTCTGACCTCATTCTTCTTGACATCTCCTCTGCCTTTGACGTGGTTAACCACAACATCCTGATTACACATCTCCATGACACACTGGGAATCACAGGTCAGGCTCTGGAATGGTTAATCTCCTTTCTCTCCAACGACCAAGGCTCAAGTTCAAGACCCTCTGCATTGTCCACAAGGCTTTCTGGGGCCTGGGATCTACTGTTAAGCTCACCTGGTCTCTGCGGGGGCGTTGGGGCACGGTTGGATCGCCTCCCTCTCCCGGTTGCTGCAGAGCCTGATGTTCTGGATGCTGGTATTGCCCCTGAGAGAAGATGAGAGCTAATGAGAATGGTATGGGGGTGTTGTGACTTCCTTCGACCCTCTCGTGCCAAAATGATGTGTGCAAGTGTTTTTCCATGCAAGCTCACCTGTTGTGCTGTAATGTTGAGCTATCCATCCTGCTTATCGTAGCAGGGGCACGTAGAGCGGACCGAGTTGCTTCACTGGTCCTTGGAAGTGTTGATCCAGATTGGCTGCGACCAATCCACTTAGAAGGTAAGTCTTTTGGTTGTGAGTATAGTTTGTTTACTATAATGTCTTTGTCTTGTTTAATAATAATTCTTGCAATGTCTAATCTCATCCCAATAGGTATGAAGAAGCAGCTTGGAGTCGTGGAGTGAATCCGGGGAGTTCCTTGAGCCTGATGGAACTGGTAAGTTGGTCTTTATAATGGAACTCTAGGCACTGGTATGGCTGTCAAGCATTCGTTATTGTTATGAATTCTAACCTGTTGTTCTCTCTTTTCTCTTGCAGGAGAAGGCCGATGGTGAAGAACGAAGTCTGGATGCTCGATGCAGCTCTGCGGTTGCAGGGTGAAGACGTCATGAAGAAAATGAACGAAGATGAGCTCCGGGTAGCTGGATGCCCAGATCAGATGAGAAGAAGGCCTTGACTCTGGTAGTGATGGGATGCAGGTAAGAGGCGCTCACAGCGATGGAGTAGCTGGATTCAGGTAAGAGGCGTCACAACAATGGAGTAGCTGGATTCAGGTAAGAGGCGCGCACAGTGATGGAGTAGCTGGATTCAGGTAAGAGGCGCCCACAGCGATGGAGTAGCTGGAATCTGGTGAGATGTCTTCAGAGATGAAGCAGCTGGAATCAAGAGGATGCGCAGGTAAGAACAGCGGTAAGTGTTACGCTGCAAAAGTAGAACAACACGAAGCAGAGGCATGTGGATGGGTTGGCCTTATATAGGCTGGCCCTGGCCCCTCCCTTTAGCCCCGCCTAGTGTCTCCACCTTGCCCCACCCCGGGACTCCTGCATGTGCCTTCCAATGTTGTTATTTGGCCACGCCCGGCCCTGCTGCACGTGCCTTATGCACAGAGTGTGCTAGGCACACTTTTACAAAAGCCTGGCAAACTGGATCCATTTGGACCATGGGGATGAGGGAGTACTGGCCCTTAGTTCGGTGACCATGACATCTACCTACATGCAATGCTGCCTACCTAAATACTGCCCCTCACATGCCCTCCACTCATCTACCTTCAACCTTCTGCGAGTGAGCCGGTTCTCCAAGCAGAGATTTGAAGTGAGATCCTTATCCTCAGCAGGTTCTTTCCTTTGGAATAGCCTCCCTGCTGCCCTCCGTCTTGAGCCTGACCTTCTTAAGTTCTGGAAACTCCTCAAGACCTTTCTCTTCTCCTCTTCTATCGCTCTCATTCTACCCTGCTAATCTAGACCTCTGCTCTGTCCATCTCTCCCTCCTCTTCCTTACAGCTTGCTCACTGGCCGCCTGGTGTACCTCAGAGTCTCACCAGTCCCGAGCACCCCCGCCAGTCATCTCTCGCGCTTGCGACTGGTTGCACATGGACTTCCCCCTCCCTGTGACATTCAATGCACTTGCATGACCCAAATGCAACTTGCTTGATGATCGTCTTTGTCTTTTCTCCCTTGTCTTGTCCCCTTAATTGTACTGGTAAAACTGCAGAATCGCTGTCAGGCCTATTTGCTGTGTCTCAACTGTTAAATGTATTTTTACCTACTTACTCTTCCTGTGGAGGCTATTATCATCTCAGAATTTCAAGGGCTCTGAGCGACTGTTGTTTTTCCCCTTGTTCCCACCCTCCTTGAGCGCTTTGAAATGCTTTCATGTGTATAGGCGCTATATAAATAAACAATACAATACAATACAATACAATGCAATACAATCAGGGCCTGTGTTCTATTTTAATCGTTGTTTGCTAGACCACAACAGCCAAAATGGCGACACTTCTTCCATGTTAACACCCTGAACTCACTTCTACCACAGTACCTTGCTGACTCCATCTTCCACTTGTTTCAACTCTTCCCGCACATCTCACTACACAACATTACTAAGGATACAGCAACTGAACACATGGCCTTCAATACTGCCCTATCTACGCCACTGCAAGAGCAACAGTGATATCTTTTTTGCTCTTTCCGTATTGCTGTATGTGAGTACCTAATGTGTCAAACCTAACTAAAACAATACATGCGCAGTTTTCAGTAAAAACTACAGTCTGCTCCCGCGATGGTATTTTCTAATAGGATTTCTCAGCCTGAACCTTTTTTGCCTGACTGGGGCTTTGTACATGTATCCTAACATTCCCCCTTTAGTTAATACTCCATTAAGTAACCCTTCTTTCCCCTTCTTTCTATAGTCATCAACCTTTGGGCATTCTCACCCTACACACATGACACAATTTACCGCCCTTGGATACATTCTTCCAGGGTGTCAGTCAAAAAACAATACCTCGATTCCTTGCTATATTTACCCAATGCACGATGTAATTTACTGCATATCGTGGGGACCCAAAAGCCTGCTCTATTTTAACCACCATGGGTCTTACAACCCCATCCCATCTATCAGTCTTGGTGTACTTGAGTTTTGTGAGAGGAGGAGCTATACCCACTGTTATTGACACCAACATCATCACGCTCTTTTCAGCAGGGTCTTCGTACAAAATCTCAGAATCATCTGACACAAACAATTAACAGGGTAATTCATAGAATTTAGCACAAAAGTGGCGCACGCGGCTGGCGCAAAGTGTGCGCGTGCGAATGTCTGCGCCAGCCGCGTGCGCTAAAATCGATTTCTGTGCACAGTGTATTCATGGATTTTAGCATCCAAAACCAGCCGTGGCGCAGAGTGGCGCAGCGACCCTGCAGCAGCGCCAGTTACGCCCCCAAGAACGCCCTTGCGCAAGGAAAGGCCATCAAAATTCCCAATTCAGCACAAAGGGCTGCGCTAACCCTGGATCAGTATACAGGGCTGCCAAACAGCAAACGCCAAGCGGGGAACGTGTATTACTGGGGTGCGCGGGAAGTTCCACATGCGATTTCAGCAGGGTACGTGTATTTCTGGGTTGCGGGGAAGTTTAACACGCGATTTCAGCAGGGTACGTGTATTACTGGGGTGCACGGGAAGTTCCACACGCGATTTCAGCAGGGTACGTGTATTTCTGGGGTGCGGGGAAGTTTAAAACGCGATTTCAGCAGGGTACGTGTATTACTGGGGTGCGCAGGAAGTTCCACATGCAATTTCAGCATGGTACGTGTATTTCTGGGGTGCGGGGAAGTTTAACACGCGATTTCAGCAGGGTACGTGTATTACTGGGGTGCACGGGAAGTTCCACACGCGATTTCAGCAGGGTACGTGTATTTCTGGGGTGCGGGGAAGTTCAAAACGCGATTTCAGCAGGGTACGTGTATTACTGGGGTGCGCGGGAAGTTCCACATGCGATTTCAGCAGGGTACGTGTATTTCTGGGTTGCGGGGAAGTTTAACACGCGATTTCAGCAGGGTACGTGTATTACTGGGGTGCACGGGAAGTTCCACACGCGATTTCAGCAGGGTACGTGTATTTCTGTGGTGCGAGGAAGTTTAAAACGCGATTTCAGCAGGGTACGTGTATTACTGGGGTGCGCAGGAAGTTCCACATGCAATTTCAGCATGGTACGTGTATTTCTGGGGTGCGGGGAAGTTTAACACGCGATTTCAGCAGGGTACGTGTATTACTGGGGTGCGCGGGAAGTTCCACACGCGATTTCAGCAGGGTACGTGTATTTCTGGGATGCGGGGATGTTTAACACACGATTTCAGCAGGGTACGTGTATTACTGGGGTACGCAGGAAGTTCCACACGCGATTTCAGCAGGGTACGTGTATTTCTGGGGTGCGGGAAAGTTTAACACGCAATTTCAGCAGGGTACGTGTATTACTGAGGTGCGTGGGAAGTTCCACACGCGATTTCAGCAGGGTATGTGTATTTCTGGGGAACAGGGAAGTTCAACTCGCGATTTCAGCAGGGTACATGTATTACTGGGGTGCGCGTGAAGTTTCACACGCGATAGGCCCTGTGCAAGTGGGGTAGGTGTATTTCGGGGGTGCAGAGGAGTCCTACACGTGAATTGCTAGTGTGGGTCCTCCCAGGTGTTCCCTCTACACCCTCCACGGCCCCTGCAGGCAGCCCACACCACAGGGGACTACCCTGCACCCCTGGTCATGTCCCGCAAGCAGCCCATCCACCATGGGCATGCCCCCCCAGCCAAGCCACATGTCACCTTGCACTGGTGATCACCAACGCATTACCCCCTTGCACCCCATCCCCTAGCAGTGCAGGGCACCTGCCAGCAGGCCCCCACTCATGTCCCACTCATGTCCACTTGCACCCCCATCCCCCAAGCAGTGCAGGGCACCTGCCAGCAGGCCCCCACTCATGTCCCACTCATGTCCCCTTGCACCCCCACCCCCCAGCACTGAGGGGCACCTGCCAGCAGGCCCCCACTCATGTCCCCTTGCACCCCCACCCCCCAGCAGTGCAGGGCACCTGCCAGCAGGCCCCCACTCATGTCCCCTTGCACCCCCACTCCCCAGCAGTGCAGGGCACCTGCCAGCAGGCCCCCACTCATGTCCCCTTGCACCCCCACACCCCAGCAGTGCTGGGCACCTGCCAGCAGGCTCCGACTCATGTCCCCTTGTACCCCCGCACTGAGGGGCACCTGCCAGCAGGCCCCCACTCATGTCCCCTGCACCCCCACCCCCCAAGCAGTGCAGGGCACCTGCCAGCAGGCCCCCACTCATGTCCCACTCATGTCCTCTTGCACCCCCACCCCAAGCAGTGCAGGGCACCTGCCAGCAGGCCCCACTCATGTCCCCCAGCACCCCCACCCCCCAGCAGTCAGGGGCACCTGCCATCAGGCCCCCACTCATGTCCCACTCATGTCCCCCAGCACCACCACCCCCCAGCACTGAGGGGCACCTGCCAGCAGGCCCCCACTCATGTTCCACTCATGTCCCCCAGCACCCCAGCCCCCAGCAGTCAGAGACACCTGCCAGCAGGCCCTCCCTCATGTCCCCCAGCACCCCCACCCCCAGCACTGAGGGGCACCTGCCAGCAGGCCCCCACTCATGTCCCCTGCACCCCCACCCCCCGAGCAGTGGAGGGTACTCGCCAGCAGGCCCCCACTCATGTCCCACTCATGTCCCCTTGCACCCCCACCCCCAAGCAGTGCAGGGCACCTGCCAGCAGGCCCCCACTCATGTCCCCTTGCACCCCCACCCCCCAAGCAGTGCAGGGCACCTGCCAGCAGGCCCCCACTCATGTCCCCTCGCACCCCCACCCCCAAGCAGTGCAGGGCACCTGCCAGCAGGCCCCCACTCATGTCCCACTCATGTCCCCTTGTATCCCCACCCCCCAGCAGTGCAGGGCACCTGCCGGCAGGCCCCCACACATGTCCCCTGCACCCCCACCCCCAAACAGTGCAGGGCACCTGCCAGCAGGCCCCGACACATGTCCCCCAGCCAACACGTCATCACAATCTAGATCCCTGGCCCTTATGGCCAGCCTCCACAGGCCAAAGACCCACCCAAGTATTGCATCCACCCACATAGAAATGCCAATAACATGATACAACCCCAATGGCAAGTATGTAAATGAACACATGTCCGTCACACACACACACAATGGGTGCAAGTGAATGTCAAAAACCATATCATGACATGCATGAAACCAATGAGATAATACCACAAGTGCAAGTATAAAAAAATATATATTAAAGATAACATGAACGTAAATCAAATTAAACACACAACAATGGGAATAACAAAAGAAATGGTCCATGTCCGATAAATAATGAAAATCAAGAAAACATAAGCAAAAGAAATCCAAAAAGAAATGTTGTCCAAAGTCACAGTCCAAAAAAGCAAATACAAGGGAAAATAAAAAGTAAAAACCATTGCTCCATGGTGAACACAAAAAACAAAAATATTAAAAAAGATGAATCCAATGTAGAACAATGTACAATTGAAGAATCCAGGGTCCATGAGCCCAATTTAAGAAATGAAACCTACCAAAAACTACTACCTAATAAAAAAAACTATATACAAAAATGTGGTGCATTGTCCAAGCGGTCCAAAATAAAGAAAAAAACTAAAGGAAACCTAATACTAACTATTTACAAGGGCAGCGGGCAAGTCCAACGGTTCACTTGTTGATGTCCCGGGCCAGGGCATCATCGAACTTATGCTCGAAGTCCCGGAAGCGGTCCTCTTCAATGGCCCTGAGGGTTCGCAGGGACGATGACATCTGGATCTCCAGGACCCTGTGAACGGCCTCGAGGCACTCGGCCCGCCTCAGGGCCCTAGGCATGGAGTTCTCTGCCCTGACCTTCGTGAGCCGCACCTCTTCCGCCCGCCGCCGATCCGCACCTATCTGCTGGCCCAACCGCAGCCACACGGAAGACACTCCCATTCCTGGGTCCTCCTGCCCTATGGCCGATGCCTGCCCCTCCGATGTTGATGGCCCGAGCCATCATTGCTGCCACCTACAGTCTGCTCCTGCTGCTGCTGTCCATGTGCCCTGTCCGATGGTGCCTGCACATCCTCCATCTTCTGGTCTCCAGTTGTGGTGTCCACCCCTGCTGGACCGCCAACTCCAGACTGTGGCAGGGATGGGATCTCCACCAAGCTGGTTGTGTTGGTCAGGCCAGGTCCACAGGGGGCCCTGGTGGAATCTGGGGCGGAAGACGATGTGGAGAACGACTGGCGCATAGCCTCCACAGAGGAGGAGAGGTCTGCCAGAGTGCGCGTCACATGTAGGAACCCACCGACCAGGGCCACTCCCAGCAGTGCCACGTCACGACGCTGCTCTTCGTGATGGCGTGCGTTCTCCCCCCAGGAACAACGCATGTCATCACGAATGTCACACGTGCGCAACGCGACACCCACCAGGACGGATCCCATACGGTCGCGGGACCCCTCGCCCGCAGTTAGTGGAGAGGCAGGTGATATGGCACTCTCCCCTACCTGCGGACAGGCTTGGGACTGGGCCTCCCTGCTGGTGCATGATGGTGCAGTCACAGGGTCAAGGACAGCGACATACACAGGCCCCTCCGCGGTGAACTGTGCTGCCTCCTGACCCTGGCCCTGGACTGCACCACTTGCACCAGTGGTACTACCCCCACCAGGCCCCATGTGCGGCTCAGTAGCGGGCTCCTCCTCCTCTGTGGAGACCACCAACCTGGATGTCTCCACACCGTCTTCCGCCATTGGAAGCCCCTGTGGGGGCTCACCCGGCCTTTCCGCCACAGCCGTTGTGGCAGACGCGGCACCAGCCCCCTCGCTCCCGGATGATGGTAATTCCTGGGAGGGTGGCTGGGCCTTGCGTCGCCGCCCGGTGGAGGCATCCCCGCCGCTTGGCTCCACAGCGCCGTCTCCGCCCTCTTCTTCACTTGACGCTGCATAGAGGGAGACATAGAACACAAGCATCAGGGTACAGCACAAAATACCCTAGAAAGGCAGCAATAACACATGAGTGGCACTGTCAAATGTCACTTCCATCCCGTCCTTCCACAACACATGGGTCAATGCATGCAACACACATGCAGAAACACTCCCGGCGACTGCAATCAACATCAACACCCATGTACAAGGGCCCCTGTAAACCAAGATGTTGCCTTCAAAGTCACATGCATCCATGGCGTTTCAAAGTCAAACACACACTTCTCTGGCGCACACACACACACACACACACGTGCACCATACATGTATATGACATCAGCACCCATTCCTCACCCTCCCTCCATGTACAGGAACAGAGACTGGCATGCTTTCAGGTGTGCATTCTGCATAGAGGTCCCCATGTTGCATTAAAACACATGCACCGACCATGTGGTTCACACATAACTGGTCCCACATGCATGACCATGATGTCCCTGGACACACACATCCATACATGGCCTATGTCACACATACAGGCAAGTATCAGACTACCAGCACACTGTAACATGCCCTGTCTCGCACAGCAATGCTTGGCCACTTACCGCTCAACTCCAGATGGGTCTGCCTCCGAAGGATCTGGGCGTGGAGCACTGGGCCTACGTGTTCCAGGACCCTCATATGGATGTTGCTCAGGCTGACCCCGCCCCCCCGAGGCGCCGGGCCTTGTTGAGGGTCCTGGACCTGAAGTCCTCCCAGCGCTTCTTGACATGTTGGTAGTTGCGGGTTGCCACCCCCTCTGCGTTGATGGCAACCACTGCGTCATCCCAGATCCTCTCCCGTCCTTCCTTGTTGGCGCGTCTTGTTCCGAAGAGGGCATCATAATGCCCCAGGACATGCTCCACCAGGACACCAACTTCGATGGCAGTGAAGCTGGTGGCTCTCTGCCTCTCTGGCTCGGGGTTGCCAGTGGTGCCAGATGGAGATGTGCCGACATGGCAACCCCAGAGGTAGGAGTGGGTGGGCAACTGGGTCCTGGGGCTGGGCTGTGGAGCGATGGAATCCCAGTCGGGAGTCTTCTGTTCAAGCAGGGGTGGATACAGCAACTGCACCCCTGCAGTATTAAGGGCAGGAGCGTGGTCTTCCGTGTGTGTACGCGTGGCCAGCTTGATGCGGAGTGATTTGGCACGTGAAAATCTTGCAGGTCAGCGTGTATTCGAGGAAAGGCCCTTAGCGCGTAAGCGTGTCAGCACACGTACGCGATATCATTGGACCAAAGGCCCTTAGCGTGTAAGCATGTCTGTGATGTATTGTGCACGGGCGTTGCCCTTTCGCGTGTAAATCTTGACGCGCACCCCTGAAATACATGTACTCCCTCGAACAGGGCCCTTTCGCATGTTAAACTTCACGCGAACCCTGTAATACACGTACCCTGCTGAAATCACGGGTGAAACCTCACGCGAACCCCAGGAATACACGTACCCTGTTGAAATCGCGGGTGAAACTTCATGCGAACCCCAGGAATACACGTACCCTGCTGAAATCGTGGGTGAAACTTCACGCGAACCCCGTAATACACGTACCCTGTTGAAATCGTGAGTGAAACTTCACGCGAACCCCAGGAATACACGTACCCTGCCGAAATCGCGGGTGAAACTTCACGCGAACCCCGTAATACACGTACCCTGCTCAAATCGTGGGTGAAACTTCACGCGAACCCCAGGAATACACGTACCCTGCTGAAAACGCGGGTGAAACTTCACGCGAACCCCGTAATGCACGTACCCTGCTGAAATCACGGGTGAAACTTCACGCGAACCCCAGGAATACACGTACCCTGCTGAAATCGCGGGTGAAACTTCACGCAAACCCCGTAATACACGTACCCTGCTGAAATCAAAGGTGAAACTTCACGCGAACCCCAGGAATACACGTACCCTGCTGAAATCACAGGTGAAACTTCACGCGAACCCCTTAATACACATACCCTGCTGAAATCGCGGGTGAAACTTCCCGCAAACCCCAGGAATAAACGTACTCCGCTCAACAGGGCCCTTTCGCGTGTGAAAATTCACGATGTACCCCAGAACTCCACGTACCCCGCTCGCTCCCACAGGGCCAATATTCCTGGGGTTTGCATGAAGTTTCACACGCAATAGGCCCTGTGCGAGTGGGGTACATGTATTACTGGGGTTCGCGGGAAGTTTCACACACGATTTAGCTGTCAGAGCGGGGTACGTGAATTTTGGGGGTGCTTGGGGTGTCCTACACATGAATTGGCAGTGTGGGTCCTCCCAGGTGTTCCCTCTACACCCTCCACGGCGCCTGCAGGCAGACCACACCACAGGAGACTACCCCACATCCCTGGTCATGTCCCGCAGGCAGCCCATCCACCATGGGCATGCACCCCAGCCAAGCCACCTGTCCGCTTGCACCACTGATCACCAACTCATGTCCCCCTGCACCCCCAAGCCCCAGCAGTGCAGGGCACCTGCCAGCAGGCCCCCACTCATGTCCCCTTGCACCCCCAGCAGTGCAGGGCACCTGCCAGCAGGTCCCCACTCATGTCCCCTTGAACCCCCACCCCCCAGCAGTGCAGGGCACCTGCCAGCAGGCCCCCACTCATGTCCCCTTGCACCACCACCCCCCAGCAGTGCAGAGCACCTGCCAGCAGGCCCCCACTCATGTCCCACTCATGTCCCACTGCACCCCCACCCCCCAGCAGTGCGGGGCACCTGCCAGCAGGCCCCCACTCATATCCCCTACACATGTCATCACGATCCACAATCATGGGCCTAATGGCCACCCAAATCCCAACCCACGCCACCTCTGTCGAAACACACAACCAAGTATTACATACAGCCCACATTGAAATTCCCATCACATGAAACATCCCAAATGGCAAGTATGCACATCAATACATGTCCATCACACCCACACAATGGGTGCAAGTGAATGAGAAAACATGCATCGTGACATGCAGGAAACCAAGGAAAGCATACCACACAATGAAGTATCAAATAAAAATGTATTAGACACAAAAGCAAGGGAATGAAATGAAATCACACAATAATGTAAATAATAAATAAAAAACTGCATGTCCAAAATATGAAAAAGAAGATGTGTAAAACCAGAATAAAAATCAATCCAAAAGCAAATGGGTCCAAAGAGTCTGTCCGTCAAATCAAATCCAAAGTGAAAAAAAGAAAAATCCATTGATCCATGGTTAAAAAAAATGGCAAATGAAGTGAAATCCATTGAGGAACTATATACAAAGTACAAATCCAGGGTCCATGAGCCCAACCATTGAAAGGAAACCTACAAAAACCCTACATAATGAACAACTATATACAAAAGGTGGGGCATTGTCCAAGCGCCCCAAATGAAAAGAAAAACAAAAGGAAACCTAACACTATATAACTATTTACAATGGCAGCGGGCTAGTCCGACGGCTCACTTTCTGATTTCCCCGGTCAGGGCATCATCGAACTCCTGCTCGATTTCCCAGCGGCGTTCCTCTTCCATGGCCCCGAGGGTTTGCAGGGACGATGACATCTGGACCTCCAGGTCCCTGCGAATAGCCTCGAGGCACTCGGCCCGCCTCAGGGCCCTATGCATGGAGTTCTCCGCCCTGACCATCGTGGGCCGTGCCTCTTCCGCTTGCTGCCGCTCCGCATATATAGCATGGCCCAACCGCTGCCACACGGAAGACACTTCCCGTCCTGGGTCCTCCTGCCCTCTGGCCGATGCCTGCCCCTCTGATGTTGAAGGCCCTGAGCCATCATGGCTCCCACCTTGTTGCTGCTGCTGCTGTGCCTCTGCCTGTGCCCTGGCTCCTGCTGCCTGCACATCCTCCTCCGGCTGGGGTGCAGTTGTTGATGTGGCCACCCCTGCTGGACGTCCGACTCCCGACTGTGGCAGGGATGTGTCCTCCACCAGCCTGGCCGCAGGATTAGAGGCAGCTCCACAGGGCACCCATGTGACACATGGGTGGGAAGATGGCACGGAGGACGATTGGCGCATAGGGGGTTCAATTGAGGAGGGGGTCGAACAAGGTCCAGAAAACAGAGGAAGCCGGCCCTGGTGAGCTGTCCCAGTGGGTCAACGCGGTCAATGAGCCATGCGAGAAGACGTGCAGTCTCCTCATGAAATGACTGCAGGTCAGCTCGCATGGCACGTTGACACAACGCCACCCCACCCAGGATAGGCTCAACCCGGGGCCAGATAGCCACATCCACAGGGAGAGGAAGGCCAGTTGGTGTAAGCCGATCCCCTCCCTGAGAACGGGTCTGGACGTAGGCATCCCTGCTGGTGCGGGATGATGCAGTGACAGGATCGGGGACAGGATTACACACAGGCACCTCCGCGGCGGCCTGTGCTGCCTCCTGTCCCTGCCCCTGCACTGCACCAGTGGAATCCCCACCTCCAGACCCCGTCTCTGTCCCTTGCATGGCCTCCTCCTCCACCAAACCCCCCACCAACCTGGATGACTCCGTGCCATCTTCCTCCATTGGGCCCTGTGGGTTCTCAGCTGCCCCTTCCGCTGCCAAGGAGTCCAACTCTGACCTCCGCCTCTTGGACCTCCCCTCGGCAGCTGCGACCTGGGACGCGGCACCGGACTCCTCACTCCCAGACAAGATGACAACCTGGGAGGGGAGCCGGGCCTTGCGTCTCCGGCTGGCGGTGCGACCCCTGCCGCTGTGCTCCACAGCACCCTCTCCGCCCTCTTCATCAGTCGACGCTGCAGACAGGGATACAGGCATCAGGGCACTGTACAATGGACTCATACACACATGACAGTTGCACACGAGTGTCATTGTCAAACTTCAGACATGGCATCACAATCCCCAACACACATGTAATTTCAAATCACACACATGAGCTATTCCACAGCCATATCGCAACAGCCAGCACCAGCCATACACATACAACAGCATGAGCAGGCAAAGGTGAGCCAGACATCACATGAGACACAGGGAGTGCACTAGACATGCACACACGCCACCACACTTACATGCATGTGTACACCTCCACCAAGTGTCGCAGTGATGAGATCGGCATCCATGTCACATCTGGCAATCGGTCTTCTACATATCAGTCTCACATGCATCCATGTTGCATGACAGTTGCACACTTGTCAGATACACATACATGCACATGTACACAGTGCAGATACATGCAGCTGGAACCAACATCCATGTGTGACACCACAACCTTGACAACTGACATACACAGTCATTCAAACATGTGTGCTCACACATCTGCATTTGGCCTGCATGCTTACCCACAAATACACCATCCATGTGTCTCACACATGAAAGGACTCGCATGTGTCAGCCTCACGGCCCTGTACATACACATCCATACATGGCCCTACAAAACCACATGTGAAACCTGCACACTACTGGCACACCACCACACGCACAGCTTCCAATCAGTATGCATGTACACTTACCGCTCGACTCCAAACGGGTCTGCCTCTCAAGGACCAGGACCCTCATTTGGTCTTCCGACAGGTGGTCCCAGTGCCCCTTAGCATCCGCTGCCTTCAAGAGGCAACGGGCCTTGTTGGGGGTCCTGGACCTGAAGTCCTCCCAGCGCTTCTTGACATGATGAAATTCGTGGACTGCCACCCCCTCCGCGTTGATGGCAGTCACGATGTCCGTCCAGATCCTGGTCCGTCCTTCCTTGTCGGTGCGTCACCTTCCGAAGAGGGCATCATACTGCCCCAGGACTTGCTCCACCAGGACACCAACTTCGGTGGCAGGCAAGCTGGTGGCCCTCTGCCTCTCTGCCAGTGCCGCCAGATGGTGTAGTGCTGGACATGGCAACCCCAGAGGCAGTAGTGGGTGGGCAACTGGGTCCTGGGGCTGGGCTGTGGAGCGATGGAATCCCAGTCGGGAGTCTTCGGTTCCAGCAGGGGTGGTCACAGCAACAGCACCCCTGGCTGATGTGCAGGAAGCAAATGGCAGGGCCCGTGGGCAGCAGGCAATCAGGCAGCAGCAAATGGCAGGTGGGAGCGTGCTCGGGGCTCTGGGGGGCAGTAATTCAGCCTTCTGGGCAGGAGCGTGGTCTTCCGTTTGTGAACGTGTGGCCAGCTTGATACGGTGTGATTTGGCACGTGAAAATCTTGCACGTCAGCGTGTTATTCGAGGAAAGGCCCTTAGCGCGTAAGCGCGTCAGCGCACATACGCGATTTCATTGGACCAAAGGCCCTTAGCGTGTAAGCGCGTCTGTGACGTGACACGCGTGGGTGTTTCCCTCATAGCACGTGATGACAGAGCACATATGGAAAAGCTGCACGTCCGAGTGTCAGCGCGTGTAATTGGAGGAAAGGGCGCGTACACGCATAAGTGACGTGTACGTGTGGGCCGATTTAAAAGGTACGTGTAGGACGCCATTTCCTTGTACGTGCTTTTTGTGGAGAGCGAGTGGGTGGATTCTGTACTTCTTATCGGTTCACACGCGATTACTTCACAGCTTTTCAAGTTCATACTCCCTGTTACCTCTGACAGCTTTCATTTTAATACTTTTTTTGGGCCGGTTTCCTCAAACAGTGTTCACTTCTCCTTTTGTCCTGTCTCCTCAGACAGCGTATAATTCTTCTTTTGGTGGGGGTGCTGCGTACGCGTATTTTTTACATTCTTTTTCCAGGCAGACGGTGAGTTCCGCACGTACTTAGCAACTGTGCTTGCCCCGTGTGTCGCGTACCCCTTCAGAGGTCATTGTAGGCTGCGTGTATCACACGTACGCTTATTTTTGTGTTTCTGGGTGCCACAGCGTAGTGCGGGTTCATTTTTCCACACACATGGTCTACGAGGGGTTGCGTGCACGTTTATTTTTGTTTTTGGTCTGCCTGTGCATTGCGTGACCTGTCATCTTCCCCCAGGGGTCACAGACAGCCTTGTTAGAGCACTAGGGTATGAATTCCATCTAGTACCCTACCCCTTTGACCCCCAATTGCCCAGGACAATAGTTTACTGCTCCTCCCATACGCACAACATCAGTGCCATGGTTGGCAGGCGACCAAGCGGTAAGGGAGGCAAAGGTGGCCGACCTTCAAAAGGTGAACGTGGTGGTCGCGGTAGGGGATGTGGCCAGGATTTGCAGGGTGCCCTAGACCCCCATGTGTGGAGGACCAATCAGGGACACCCATGTACCCCCCCATGGTTGAGGGAAAAGTGGCTGAGACCATCCCAGCTCAGCCCCTGTCGGACCAGCCCATTGTGGGACCTGACCTGGCACAGGATGCCTCCCTGGCTGACTTCCAGGTCAGCAAGTCTAGGCCACGTGTGGTGGTGCAAGTTGTCACCAAGGCATGTGGATCTGGGGCAGCTATGTCATCTGCTGCCCCAAGTATGCAGGGTGGTGAGGCTGCAGGGGCAGCTGCAGCTCCATCCGCCCCAGTTCTGACTCTCCCAGCCAGGACAGTGTCGGTCCTGGTCCATCATACTGATGTTCCCCCTGCCAACATCACACTTCAGACAATGCAGTCCTATGGTCAATGTGCATTCGCACACTCCAACAACCCAGTCCACCGGTGATTCTGCCCCTACTGACCAGAGCAGCGTTAGCTACTCTGGCTCCGCTCCACCTTCTAAAATTCTAAAAAGAGGAAGAAGGGTGCTCTGGCACAACAGGCTGAGACCCCAGGCACCGCTACACACTCCGGCACATCAAGGAAGCCTTGCTTTAATGACGCGGAGCTTAATGCACTTGTGAGCTATGTGTTGCAACATAGCCACGAAATGGTGGTGACTGCAGGGTCCAAGCCCACACCTGGTCAACGTAAGGCACACTGGCAGACCATCGCCAACCGCATAAGTGCCCTTGGATTTGTGAGGCGCTCAGCTGATGATTGCTACAAGCGGTGGAATGACCTGAAACGCAGAGCATAGGACAAGCTGGCCTCAAGTCATTCGGCTATTCTGGTGACTAGCAGTGGGTCTCCACAAGAGGACAACGAACTCACTGAACATGAGTCTGTTGCTAGGACCTTCGTCACAGAGGAACAGATCCGAGGTGTGGGAGAACTACCCGATTATGACAAATTGTCCGGTGAGTGCCCATGCGTGTGTGTGTAATGCATGTGTATGTTTTTTCGGTGACGGGTTCTGATTGAGTGTGTGTGACTGAGTAGTATGGGTCACCCATGTACTTCATCCAAAACATTCTGCGGCCTTGAATTTGGGTGTGACACTATCCCTTCTGCCCACAGTAGTAATTTAGCACAACATTACGGCAGTTGCCCTTGAGGTGGCATCATGCAACAACATTGTTTGTATTTTTCAGTGTTCTTTCAGGCTGATTATTTCAATTCTCCCACTTTTGCAACACATTCCTCAGCCCTATTGTGACATAAGTGACATGCTTATGTCAGTGAAGAACCCCACATAGGCCCACATGTGTCACCTTGGTAGTTGAAAGATTTGACCATTCAGGCTGAATGAGTATTGTCCTGATCACATGATGTTTTTGGGCCTGTTTGAATGTGGAACATGCTAGTTGTTTCCTGTCATGTTGAAGTGCACAACCATTGATGTGTACATGGCCCTGCAATCACTGGATTTTTGTACACTGGATGTGTTGCAGTGTGTGGCACATGGCGTATCTTTTCACACTATGTGGCATTTTTCATCTCTTCATGTCCATCTCACATGGATGGATGACAGTACTCATTCACTGACATATGGATGTACTTGTGGAATGTACCATGGCTATGGTACATGCCATCTGTGTGATGGCATGTGTCATTTATGTGAATAGGACACGCCACTCACAGGCTAATGTGTGATGGCAGTGCTACCCAGCATGCAGCAAATGTGTTTTTCTTCCATCTTGGTGTCATCAGTGTCAGACTTTTGCCTCCCCTTCCAACTCTGTGACAGTGCATGCATGGGAGGGTTATAGTCATGTGGGACATGTGTAAATCATGTACTGGTTCTGTAGCTTGTCAGGCCTATTTGTGTGCTATGGTGCTAATGCCTGTTTCCATTTTTTGTCTTTCATGTTTTTGCAGGGGATGACGCACTTGATGCTGGTGAGGTTGAGGAGATGGTGCAGACCCAGGAGGAACCTGAGGCACAACCGGCCACCAGTGGGGGACGTGGTGTGGTGGTGGGTGAGAACCCACTCTTGCTGCAGACAATTCTGTCAAGGGGTATCTCTGGGTGCACCTCCCCAGACCTCTATTCAGGTGTTGATTCGGATGATGAGACCTATGTGGCGTCGCAGGTAAGTGTTTCTGGAAGGGGTTATGTTCTGTCCAACCCACCTGCACCAGGGGTAGTACCCTCTATGGGGATGTCAGTGTTGGTTAGTCAGCCTTTGGCGGTTACGGGTGCAGGGTCACACTCCACAACATCTGATCCTGTTCCTGGGCCAGCAGATCAGAGGGGGAATGCAGTCCTGCAGCCTCAGGCAGTGCCGGCACAGCAAGGCGCAGATCGCCTTGCCCCAAACAGGTGTGGTGCCCGCCGAGGCGGTGGCCGTATGCCACCAGGCAATACCGCATGGGAACAATCCATTTACGGTATGGCAACCCAACAGGCAGCATCAGTTGAGATGATGGCTCAAGCAATGGAGAGGGTGGCCACTTCCATTGTCCGCCCTGAAAGGCAGATGGAGCTACTACAGCAGGCAACAGACTCCATTTGCCAATCACATAGGGAGGACATGTTGGCGTACAACAGGGACAAACGGGTGGCACTGGAGACTCTATGCCAATCGATATCAATACAGTCCCAGGGCCACAGGGAAGCCTTGAGGGTAGAACTCCATCACCTCAGGGAGACTCTTGTTGACCTTGAGACTTCCACTAACTTGAGGACAGAACAGCAGGTGGAGCGGCTCACACGTTCGCTCTCAGCTGAGATGCAGGCAACTCGGGAGGAGATCCGGGCATCACGTCAGGTGCTGCATGGGGATCTCCGCACTATAATCCTCCAGAACGAGAACGCATGCTTGCTGCCATGGAGGACCATACCAGGGCTATGCGTGGGCTTCCTCCCATAGCACCACCACCTCCTGTGGCAGCAGCAGAGGGTGTTCAGAGCGACAGCAGCAGTTCTCCCACATTGGCATAGCCGTGCAGGCCATGAGCCCATGGAGGTGTTTTTTTTCCCAACATCCACACAGGCGGCTGTTGGTGCGCACCCTGTCCTTGGACCTCCTGGGTGGCCTCCCCCCCACTCCTGCCCTCACATGGTTTATTTTTGATTTTTGCTTTTTTGATTTTTGCTTTTTGATTTTTGATTATTTTTTAACAGTGTGTTGCCTTCTGTGGCTCCCGTGGGCATCCACTGTATTCCGGCTGGGCACATGCAGGCTTGTCCTGAGTTTGGGTTCGATGCTTGGTTTCGTGAGACACACACCCCTCCTGCTTCCCGTTTCCATGGGCTTGCAAAGGGTGTGACCAAGTGACAGTGATGTACACAGTGATGTCGGGCTCCCATGAGCTGTGTGGGCAGTCTGTAGTCAATACTGTGTAGACATTCCTTGTGTATATTGTTGTTGTATTGTACACTGCATGTTGGAATTATGTATGCTTCTGCTTCCATGTCTCCCTCTGAATTTGCAGGTTCATTCCTCATGTCTTCACAAGGCCGTCTATTTTGGAGATAGAGTTCATGTTGTATGCAGTACACAGACAAGTTTTGAAGCCTGCAAGACTACAGTTGAAAGGGGGCGATGTGGTGGCATATTCAGGTTGTAAGACTACGACTTCTTTAACTTAGTACTCTCATGTTTTAGTTATGTTTGAGCTTGTGTAGCTGCATTGTATTGTTGGTAAGTATTTGCTCATGTGTGTTGTTAGTTCAATATTACTGGGAGCATATTTTGTGTGGCCAGTTTCCATTAGGGACACTGTACTTTGTGACACTTGTGTCAGGTTTTCGGGATTGCTTTGTTTGCTCTCACATGGCATGACATGCCATGGTGTGTTGGGTGGTGGTGCTGGGGAGGGGTTGGGTGACATGGCACTGTTCTCATGTTGTATTTTGCAAGGGGGTAATGCATTTAGCAGCATATGTGCCTTTTGATGACACAGCATTGGTGGTGTTTCTGTAGGTAGGGATGCACACATTGTGACACTTCCAGGTGACCAATCTCAGGCTGGTATGGTTGTGATAGTTCGCTGTCCCTTGTGTCATCATCGATTGTCAGCTGGTATGTGGCAGGGCTGTGTGCACTCCACAGGGGTGTGATTATAAGTGAGGTAATTAGCCACCAGCTGCGTTCGGGCTGCCTCACCCCGTGCCCTTTCCCCTCCCATGCGCAGCAGGCGTGCATGTGGTTGGGGATGTGGGGGCACCACCATGTCCACCGGCAGACCCCGGCGTGGTGCAACGTTGTGCAGGACACATGCTGCCACTATGATCCTGCACACTACTGGGGGAGCGTATAAAAGCTGCCCGCCAGAACAGTCAAGGGAGCGAAAGCGTGACTTGAGCACTCTGAATGTGCGCTCCACTATGCCACGGGTTGCAATATGGGCTGTGTTGTATCTTACCTCGGGTGGCCAGGTGGGGTTCCGAATTGACATCATCATGTGGGTGCTCAGAGGGTAGGCACTGTCCCCTGGGGAGGTGGTGATGGGTATCATTAGTAGGGTTGTGACATTACTCAGTATCTGGCATGCATGCATGTGCTGTGGCATTTATACTCACCGAGCATCCATGTATCACCATGCCGCCCAGCTTCTAGGTCCCGGTTTAAGGTTGACATTCTGTAAATGAAACTGTCGGGGGTGGACCCTGGATAGTTGGCATATACTGAGGTGATGAGTCCCTTGGCATCACATACTACCTGGACGTTGATGGAATGCCAGTGCTTGCAGTTTCTATAGATGTGCTCTGATGCCCTGGGGGGACGTAGAGCCACATGGGTGCAATCAATGGCACATAGGACTTTGGGGAATTGTGCCACCCCGTAGAAATCCTGGACGGCAGTCTGCCTTTCTGCAGGTGTTCTGGGCAGGTATACGTGCCTGTGGACTGATGGGCGTGCAGTCATGATGGCCAAGACCTGGTGTAGGCAGCGTGACTGCGTGGCCTGTGACACCCACCCCACTATGGCACTTGTCCGCTGAAATGATCTGGTGGCCAAAAAGTGCAGTACATTGAGGACCTTCTCCAGGGGGCTGAGTGCTTGGGAGCAGAGGGTGGGTGATGTGAGGTCATCTTCCCACTCACTGACCAGGTCGAGTATTATGCGAGGTGGAAACCTGTACCTCCCGTACACCTGGTCATCAGGCATGCCAAAAAGGCTGGTTCTGGGTGTGAAAATTCTGGGCCTGACTATCCTCCTCCTCCTCCTGCGGTATCCCACGACCACTGCTGCTAGGAACGGTATGTTCATCCTGGCGTCTGAGCTTGCTTGTTGTTTGCGCGCACTTTTATACTGCACGGGTCCACGTACGCCTGCTTCCTGCTGGCGTACGTGTTTCCGGATTAGCATGTCTTTTTTGGTGTGTGCGTGTGGGCGTTCCATGCATTTGCCTCCTGTACTTCCCCGCCCACCCCAGTAATACACGTACCCCGCTCGCCCAGGCCCAATCGCGTGTAAAACTTCCAGCGAGCCCCTGAAGTACACATACCCCGCTCACCCAGGCACAATCGCGTGTAAAACTTCCCGCGAGCCCCTGAAGTACATGTACCCCGCTCACCCAGGCACAATCGCGTGTAAAACTTCCCGCGAGCCCCTGAAGTACACGTACCCCGCTCGCCCAGGCACAATCGCATGTGAAACTTCCCGCGCACCACCGCAATACATGCTATTTTTGACACAGCGGGTGTCCGTGTTTGTCGCATACCCCTTTGCACGTCATTTGTCCTAGAGGGCCACAGTATGGGACATTCATCAGAGCTGTATATACGGGCTTTTTGTTAGCGCAGGGACGCTACCGCCTGCCGTCGTGTGGCGGACATGTGTTGATGTACATAGTTGACTTTTTGTTTGTGTCATGAGATCGCCATTTTACTGCTGGGGGTTGGGGGTTCAAGGGGACATGAGTGGGACATGAGTGGGGGCCTGCTGGCAGGTGTCCTGCACTGCTGGGGGTTGGGGGTGCAAGGGTACATGAGTGGGGGCCTGCTGGCAGGTGCCCCTCAGTGCTAGGGGGTGGATGTACAAGTGGACATGAGTGGGGGACTGCTGGCAGGTGCCCCTCAGTGCTGGGGGGTGGGGGTGCAAGGGGACATGAGTGGGACATGAGTGGGGGCCTGCTGGCAGGTGCCCTGCACTGCTGGGTGGTGGGGGTGCAAGGGGACATGAGTGGGACATGAGTGGGGGCCTGCTGGCAGGTGCCCCTCAGTGCTGGGGGGTGGGGGTGCAAGGGGACATGAGTGGGGGCCTGCTGGCAGGTGCCCCACAGTGCTAGGGGGTAGGGGTGCAAGGGGACATGAGTGGGACATGCGTGGGGGCCTGCTGGCAGGTGCCCTGCACTGCTGGGGGGAGGGGGTGCAAGGGGGCATAAGTGGGACATGATTGGGGGCATGCTGGCAGGTGCCCCTCAGTGCTGGAGGGTGGGGGTGCAAGGGGACATGAGTGGGGGCCAGCTGGCAGGTGCCCCTCAGTGCTGGGGGTGGTGGTACGAGGGGACATGAGTGGGGGCCTGCTGGCAGGTGCCCCTCAGTGCTGGGGGTGGGGCTGCAAGGGGACATGAGTGGGGCATGAGTGGGGGCCTGCTGGCAGGTACCTTGCACTGCTGGGGTGTGGGGGTGCAAGGGGACATGAGTGGGGGCCTGCTGGCAGGTGCCCTGCACTGCTGGGGGGTGGGGGTGCAAGGGGACATGAGTGGGACATGAGTGGGGGCCTGCTGGCAGATGCCCTGCACTGCTGGGGGTGGAGGTTCAAGGGGACATGAGTGGGACATGAGTGGGGGCCTTCTGGCAGGTGCTCTGCACTGCTGGGGGGTGGGGGTGCAAGGGGACATGAGTGGGACATGAGTGGGGGCCTGCTGGCAGGTGCCCTGCACTGCTGGGTGGTGGGGGTGCAAGGGGACATGAGTGGGACATGATTGGGGGCCTGCTGGCAGGTGCCCCTCAGTGCTGGAGGGTGGGGGTGCAAGGGGACATGAGTGGGGGCCTGCTGGCAGGTGCCCCTCAGTGCTGGGGGGTGGATGTGCAAGGGGACATGAGTGGGCGCCTGCTGGCAGGTGCCCCTCAGTGCTGGGGGGTGGGGGTGCAAGGGGACATGAGTGGGAAATGAGTGGGGGCCTGCTGGCAGGTACCTTGCACTGCTGGGGTGTGGGGGTGCAAGGGGACATGAGTGGGACATGAGTGGGGGCCTGCTGGCAGGTGCCCTGCACTGCTGGGGGGTGGGGGTGCAAGGGGACATGAGTGGGACATGAGTGGGGGTCTGCTGGCAGATGCCCTGCACTGCTGGGGGGTGGGGGTTCAGGGGACAAGAGTGGGACATGAGTGGGGGCCTTCTGGCAGGTGCCCTGCACTGCTGGGGGGTGGGGGTGCAATGGAACATGAGTGGGGGCCTGCTGGCAGGTGCCCTGCACTGCTGGGGGGTGGGTGTGCAAGGGGACATGAGTGGGGGCCTGCTGGCAGGTGCCCCTCAGTCCTGGGGGGTGGGGGTGCAAGGGGACATGAGTGGGGGCCTGCTGACAGGTGCCCTGCACTGCTGGGCAGTGGGGGTGGAGGAGGTCATGCGTATGTGGCTTGGCTGGGGGCATGCCCATGGTGGATGGGCTGCCTGCGGGATATGACCAGGGGTGCAGGGTAGTCCCCTGTGGTTTGGGCTGCCTTCAGGGGCCGTGGAGGGTGTAGAGGGAACACCTGGGAGGACCCACACTGCCAATTCACATGTAGGACTCCCCTGCACCCCAGATATACACGTACCCCACTCGCACAGGGCCTGTCGCGTGTGAAACTTCCCGCGCACCCCCGAAATACACGTACCCCGCTCGCCCAAGGCCAATCGCGTGTGAAACTTCCCGCGCACCCCAGATTTACACGTACCCAGGCCAATCGCCTGTGGAACTTCACGCGAACCCCAGGAATACATGCACCCCATTCGCACAGGGACTATCGCGTGTGAAACTTCCCGCAACCTCAGATTTACACGCACCCCGCTCGCCCAAGGCCAATCGCATGTGAAACGTCCCGCGCACCCCCGAAATACACGCACACGCTATTTTTGACACAGCGGGTGTTCGTGTTTGTCGCGTACCCCTTTGCACGTCATTTGTCCTAGAGGGCCACAGTATGGGACTATCATCAGAGCTGTATATACGTGCTTTTTGTTAGCGCACATTTTGGCGCACATTTTTTTCATGCACAGGGACGCTACCGCCTGCTTTCGTGTGGCGTATGTGTTTAGGCCTGTGCGCGTCTTTGCCCATGCGCTGGTTTGCCCTATTCGATTCCATGAATACGTGTTGTAGGCGAGCGTGTGGGCATCCCGTGCACTTGCCTCCTGTACTTCCCCCGTGACGCCCACATTTTCACGCATTGTTCCCCATTCCACGTGTCACGCCCCGTGTTACGTCTACTTTTGTTATGTGCGCCGCGCTATGTGCGCTTTCACTGTGGCCGTAGCGCACGCCGTTAGATGACCTGTGCGCCTGCGTGTGCCACGCAGATTTTCAGCGCACATCCCAGATTTTACTCACGCACAGACTTCCATGAATCGAGGTGCGCGGGTTTTGCTGCGATTCGCACGTTTTCGCACGCTTGCGCGGGAACTTTCAGCGCACATTAATTCCATGCATCGGCCTATAAGTATGAGCAGAAAAACCACAATAGGAACCAACAATGTAATAGCTAATTAAAACATGGAATCAAACCAGTCGTCAGCGTTCACTCCAGCTTCTTTCTCCACGGCAATCCTCAAATTTGGGGAGATATACATGCAGCAAGACAGACCCCCATGGCCGTGAGCAAATCCAGAACATATCTATTCTGGAGGGTCATGAGCCTGATCGCCCGTAATTCACTCTTAACTGAACTAAGACCCTCTTCTGTCTGGTTCACCAACTGGAGCATTTCCCACCTGGACGTAGGAGAAAAAGGTCTCAGTTTTGTATAAAGCTTATATTGATCCAGGATCACCTGCAACTTATCGGATGAGACTTTGGATAGGTAATTGGATATTTGCTGATAATAAACACTTAGTGAAAAGTGGATACGCTTGACAGATGGGGCATAGTTTGTGCTGAGGGTGGCACGTTTATAACAGTCAAATGGGTGTCAGGTACCACAAAAACTGTGAAGTGTAGAGTGGTCAGTGAGCGTACGCCCCTCCATGATGGTGGGAGGTGTAGGTACACATATTGCCCAAACTCCCAATACACATCCATCAATGCTGCTTTGCTTTTTACAATGACTGCTCATTCTTACAGGTATGGTACCATTCCTTTGAATACAGAACAAATATTCTGCTAGCTTCTGTACTTTGGCTGAGGTCTCAGTTAACTCGATCCACATATTTTCCCCATGTCCTGCCACAGTTTTGATTCACATGTGCCACTACATCTTTTGAAAATCCCAGTAGGCCCTGCGCTGCAGAGCTCACTACTCCTGCCACCCATCTATTGTTGGAAAACAATGCTCCTTCCATCTTCAGCAACTGTCTTATTTTAAATTCCATTAATACTGCTTGCACTGTGTGCCTTTGGAACAGGCCTCACACTCTGCACAGGGTCAGATGCACCAATCACTGGGCTATAAGAGATAGCATTTCTTGAGGTATAAACAACTTGGGTACACGCATTACATGAGATATGAAGGAGCATACATAGAAGTTCTCATTTGACTTCTCCCTCCCGTGTTTGCACATGTGATTGAAGCACATGTCTGACTCGCAGTGGTGCACCTCTGCAACAGTGTCCAAGATCACACCATTATACTGATTATATTTTATGTCAGCATCAGATCCCTACATTTGTGTCATTTTCATTGTCATCTCCCTGCCCCCTGTTATAGGCCCCACCATATAAAATAACCACAAAGAGACAATATAAAACCTGCAAGAAAAAAACAACATATACAACATAATATATATTTTACACAACACAGGTAGTGTTAAACCTGAAGAGGGATAGAACAACGAGAAAAATATACAGACACATCTATACTTGTCATCATTTCATAAGGATTGACCAACTGTAGCAACATAACAGATCATGTTGCAATGTATATTCTTATATCATTCAACAATTTGGTGATCATTGTGAGAGGGTGGAGCCCTGCCGGGTGCTTTCCGAACATTGCTTAAGTGGAACCAGTACCGTAACTCCTTCAGTCGTACCACAAAATGTGTTGCATAGACAACCGTGTACGATCCCTGAAATTTCTTGTCATTATAGCAGGGCACAGTATTCTTCATGCAGATCCAATCCCCAGGGTACAGTTGTGGCACTGGCAAGTTCAGTTCCTCTGTTGCAACACTTCAATAGTTTCTTCTCTTCTCGGAGCATTCTGGCAAGACAAAGGGCCTCATTACGAGTATGGAGGTAGCCATGCCGATTTTAGCAGCTTGGCTACCTCCATACTGGGTACTGGTTCCGGGTTCCAGGAATGAGGAATTACCGGGCCATTCCGACCTAGGAGGGCCCAGTAATTCCCTTTCCTGGGACCTGGACCCGGTACATCCCCATTCCCATATGAGCCCCCATAGGGTTAAATGGGAATGGGGAATTTGATAACAATGGGCCCGTTAATGACGGGCCGGTTGTTAGCATCCTGGTCTGCTAGCGTGTCTCGCTAAGGACGCCTGGTAGAACCAGGCGTCCTTAGCGGGACCTGCGAGCAGACCTCGTAATGAGGCAGTAGAGGGTTAATGGCACCGGCAGCTCTACCGGCGCCATTAAACCTCTACTGCCTTCCTCCTAATGAGGCCCAAAGTCTTTATAGTTTTGGTTAATTCCCGCAAATCCTCCTGAAAGTCCTCCCCCAGAACTCCTGCTACCCTGTGAGCATCTGATGCTCTATGTGTAGGCATGAGAGGTGTGTGCCTTCTTCTATCTGTCATCTCGTGCAGGGGCAAGTGGTAGTCTTTACTAGACTATATTCTCAGGCCAAACAAAGCCAAAGGGAGACAGTGAAATACATACCCCCAGAACATTCCACATATCTTAGATAACGTATTCTTCAATAAACCATTCATTTTCCACTATTCTGTTTGCCTGTGGATGATAGACTGAGCATAGTTTTTGCCAGATCCCTAATTGGGATGCTATTTCCTTAAATAAATAACTTGGTGAAAAAGTCAGTGCCATTATCAGATTTTAGAACATCACGTGCCCCCCAGTAACAAATACCTCACGTACCAAGAATGTGGCTTCTGATTTGGCATTGATTATGTGCAAGACCAGCCTCAACCCAATGGGAGAATGGATACACTACAACAATAATGTAACAGCAATTACTGCACCTGTTAAGCATATGCACATAGTCGATGTGAGGACCAATGGGACGGGGCAATGTGATGCGCAATGTCCTGAAATTCTGCCTATTGCTGTAAAGCTAACAAAACACCAAAAAACACTTGCACGCCAATTTTCAATCAGAATTCCACAAAGCATGGGTAGTAGCCATTCTTAAAGTAGGTTAGTAATATTTAAGGTGCAGGGGAAAAGGGCTCAGCCTTGGTATCTAGGCCGGAGTACAATAGAGAACAAGAAGAAATCCAAATTATGGAGAACTGCGTCCCCTGCACACTTTCAAAAGGGCCAAAGGCCTAAATGGATTAAATGAAAAAGAATTTTTTCAAAAAGAATTTTTTCAAAAAGAATTTTTTCAAAAATTACTCAGCAATGCAATTTAATGTCTCTTTAGGATTCAGAGTTCCAGTGTGTAAACGTTAAAAAAGAAGGAAACATTCCAGAAGTCCTTTTTTTTAGAGAAAGATGGTCTTCTCTTATTTATTGATTTTTTCTAGTTGCCCAACGCGTTTCGAGATAACATTCTTTCTTCATCAGGGGCTTATGTTTCAAAATCAAATGTCACAAGCATCTACAAAAAACATATATAGAAAATAAATCAGATTTAATCATCTTATCCAAAAAAAATTCACACCTAAATGGTAAAAAGAACTCATTATGCCTCAAACAGCTTAACTTGTCCAAGCAGAGCTTAATTTTAAACAGTGTTTCTATTTTCAAAACCTAGGATTAGTTTAAGATGGATAGCATATCCTTTGTATCATTGGCTGTCTAGAGATACCTTGATCTCAAACATTTAGTAATCAAGCATTGTTTTTAAAGAAAATAACAGTGTATTAACAAAGACCCATCTTGTGTTAAAAATGAAGATGAAAAGATAACAGGGTAAGGTTTAAGCTGTACTATCTCACTTAGACTATGTGAATCTAAAGGTATTTTAGAAAAGGAGTAAGAGAGAGGGACTCACGCTTCTTCAATGATCTAAAAAAGGGAAGCTCCGTGCCAGGGCGGGGGTCTAGTATTCTCCCTGGTGAATATGGTTCAGTTGAGACAGACAAGTATCAAGTAATGAAAGCCAGTATCTGACTCCTAAAAAAGGGAGTGCGTAATGTTAAAGTGTAAGAAAGAAAGTCGGAGTGTGCGGTCCTGTGATGTCACCCGCGCATGCGCGCAGCGTCACCCACACGCGCGAGCGGCGTCAGAGGACGTGAGTGACGTCATCACCTCTGACGCCGCTCGCGTGTGTGGGTGATGCCGCTCGCGCGCGCGGATGACGTCACAGGACCCACTCAACATATAAAAACAGATCCGCAGCGGAAGCAGTCGGAAAGCTGCGCTTCCTGACTGCTTCTTTGGGACAGCCGTCTGTGCAAACAAGGTAATATGGATGCCCCTTTATCCTTTTTCCATCATTAACTGATCTTTGCACACTCCGACTTTCTTTCTTACACTTTTACATTACGCACTCCCTTTTCTAAAATACCTTTAGATTCACATAGTCTAAGTGAGATAGTACAGCTTAAACCTTACCTTGTTATCTTTTCATCTTCATTTTAACACAAGATGGGTCTTTGTTAATACACAGTTATTTTCTTTAAAAACAACGTTTGATTACTAAATGTTTGAGATCAAAATATCTCTAGACAGCCAATGATACAAAGGATATGCTATCCATATTAAACTAATCCTAGGTTTTGAAAATAGAAACACTGTTTAAAATTAAGCTCTGCTTGGACAAGTTAAGCTGTTTGAGGCATAATGAGTTCTTTTTACCATTTAGGTGTGACATTTTTTTGGATAAGATGATTAAATCTGATTTATTTTCTATATATGTTTTTGTAGATGCTTGTGACATTTGATTTTGAAACTTAAGCCCCTGATGAAGAGAGAATGTTATCTCGAAACGCGTTGGGCAATTAGAAAAAATCAATAAATAAGAGAAGACCATCTTTCTCTAAAGAAAACGACTTCTGGAATGTTTCCTTCTTTTTTTAACCTTTACACACTGGAACTCTGAATCCCAAAGAGACATTAAATTGCATTGCTGAGTAATTTTTGAAAAAATTATTTTTGAAAAAAATCTTTTTCGTTTAATCCATTTAGGCCTTTGGCCCTTTTGAAAGTGTGCAGGGGACGCAGTTCTCCATAATTTGGATTTCTTCTTGTTCTCTAGTGCTGTAAATCTGACACATTGTGCAATTTGTCACAAACACATTAATGAATTCATGTAGGTTGGGGACAAGCCAGTGCTGCTGGATATCGCTAGCAATGTGCTGTTTTGAAACATGCCCTGGTTAGTGCAGCTGCTGAAAAGCAACCATTAGCAACTCCCGTAGCATTGCTACTTTACCTGTAATGTTTTGTCTCAACAGCAAATCAGTCGGGGCTGTGTCCACACCCTTTTAAACCAAAGTTCCTTCTCCTCCTTGGGCATCTGTCCTTGTAACTCAATTATTTGTGTGAGCGGCTCTGCAGTGTATGGGATTGCTAACTGCAACTGTTGATTGGCCACCTCAGGGTATGTTGTAAAATCTGAGCCCCCTAAATATGCTGTATCTTTTGTGACCTTGTCTGCTGCATCATTGCCATGTGAAATAGGGTCTGTATCCACTGCTGCTAAGGTTGGGTGGGACAAAACATCAATTATTTTCTCTAACGTTCCAGCATGCTGTATGGAAGTGCCATCTGTCCTACAAAATCCCCTCCTTTTTCATCTGGACAACCATGAATGTATGGCGATGGGTACATACACAGAATCCGAATAAATGGTCACCAAGCATCCTTGGTATGCTTCTAATACTTCAATTAATCCAATGAGCTCTGCTGCCTGAGTAGAGTAATGTGTTGGTAATCTTTTCAGTAACACAACCTCATACTCCCCATCTACAAGGTGCACCACTGCTGCACCTGGGTGTCTGTGTCCAGTCTCCTGATCAATCATCAAGGACTCATCAACAAAGAGGACCTCTCCTACCTTAACTATGTCCTCCTTTGCTCATACAAAATCATCTTCAGGACTTTCATAGGTGATGCAATCATGCACTTCCTCTCCTTTCTCAACAGGTATTTCAATAAACGTAGCAGGGTTTATAGTGTGACATCTCACAATTTGGATGGATGGGCTGTCCAAAATGACGTCATATGCAGAGGCCCTTTGTGTAGTTAAGGTGGGTTTAGATCTCTTGAGAAATGCAAACACTGCATGCTCTACATACAATGTCACTGAACACCTATAGTGATTTTTGAAGACTTCTTGATGGCAAAGGCTGCAGCGGGCAGAGCCTTTTCACAAAGGAATTGACCCTGCATCACTGAATCCAGAATACCACTGTAATATGCTAGGGGTTTGTGTCCCAGGGATATTTGCTGAGCCAATACAGCAGTCATTACTTGTTAGTTGTAATGTGAGATTAAATCAGTGACCCTTTTCTTCTCTGTGTTTCTTTAAGCCCCTGCAGGAGAGGTTTTTGTGTAACTAGAATAGCCAAAAATCCATGCTCTACAATAATTGCACAATCCCAAAACAATTGCATTTCTTTAATAGTAAAGGGTTGCAGTTTATTCTGTACTGCAGCTGCTCTTTCCGGGGTTACTCTTTCCCCTCCTGATGATATTATTTGTGACAAATACACAACCTTTTTCTAACAATATTGCATTTCATCTTTATCTACTTTGTATGCTTTGTCCGCAAGCAGTGTCAGTCGTGTAATTGAATCTGCTCTACATATCTCCTCTGTAGTGCTGCACACTAGGAGGTCATCTACGTGCTTAATGATTGTACTAGGTACATGTATATTGCCCAAATCCATATGTAGTCATCTGTTTAAAATGCTTGGGGACTCACAGTGCACCTGAAGAAGTCTGGTGTGTTTGAACCTTTACCTACGATAGGTGAACTCGGTAAGAAATTGAGACTCGATGACAGTGAACTGTGAGGCCTCATTTGGTATGTTGCAACGAACTGCGGCAGGGTTCAGTACAAGTGGGAGCTCAGCTTCAACTATGTTATTCAATGTGGGTAAATCATGTAACATTCTCAAACTTGACCCCTTTACTTTTTTGACAGGGTATATCGCCGTGTTACATGGGGACTCTGAGGGGACTGGGATGCCTGGTGCCATAATGCAACAATTGTCTCATGTATTCCCCCATCTGCTTTTCTTGACAATGGGCACTGTTGCACTTTATGTAGCACTGCTCTCTGCTTCAACTTAATACATACTGTCGCTATACTTTTCAAGAGCTGTACATCATGGGGGTTGTCAGTTCATAAAGTGTTTGGGACCTGTAACAAGTCTTTCTGTAAATGTGCAGGCATGCTCTTATCCATATGAACCATATGTATAGTATACAGGACATTCCTATGCTCGATCATTATTTGACATGGGATATAAACCTCCAGGATCATCTTACCATCATTGTTAGCATATTCAAACAGCTGTCCACCTGTGAGGGGTCAGTAATGCGATGCAGACAACTGCTATTTGTATTTTCATATTTTCAAGATTAAACATTTTATTAAAGTAAAGGTTTGCAGGGAATTCCGTATCTAGCCTAAAGGCTAAGGGAACAACTCATAACATAGGTGCACTGGCCTTCACACTAAACAACAAAACATTCAAAGCAATAAATAAAACAACATGAAATAATAAACAAAAACAGAACAATATCTGGATGACCTTCACCTGTCCTGGGAGAATCTCTTCTCCAAAGGAAAAGAAATGTCTTAAACCAGTTCGTATCAGTTCTTCCAAAATGAACTAGATCTTGTAAGTTCCAAGTCAAAGCAAAATGTCATCAAACAAAAAACCCACTGGTAATAATTCTCAGTTTTCCGTTGAAAAAATCCCCTTCCAATTCCACCCAAGAAAATAGCACCAATGGTAACCATGGATATCTTCTTTCTAAGATTATTCACCACAGTTCAAAGAATAGATAAACAACTTCTTCTTCTACAACTTTACAATTGCTTAGGACCTCTGCAGTATATTTGCTATAATTGTCAGGACGCTTCCTTCTCAACAACCACCCTTCTACTGGTGTTACTATGAGAGCAGTCAGCTTTGTCCCACAGTATACTGCTACTCCAGACCACTTCAAAGTAACATCCACTGACAGATTTATACACCACCACAGTTCAGGTACTTCTGCTTCAGTTTTATATTAGAGAATAGTAAGGCACATAAAGACAAGACACTTCGACCTCTGCAGGTAGGCAAGGCACTCTTCTTTCTTATGCTCCAAGAAAAGGGCAGCCTCTTTGCTCTTCTGTCTGCCTTACTGCCACAAGTATATCCTGCCTCTGCACCAAGACTGACTTTCTCTCAGCTTCAACAGTCTTGAGCATTACAGATTATTTTCTTAATCTTCTTTACAAGCACCCAACTCACTCCCCCAGCTTTATTCACAACTTCTTGGTTCCAATAATTACCCAGAAGCTGTATTGCCACTCTGCAGCTTCATGTAACAATGCCACACTTATATCAGAGGACACTAGACTTTAACAACCTCACAGATCGGGCGGATGGATCTGAAAAGGGCTTGTTTCTCTGTGAAAAGGGTTTGCTTCATGCCTTGGGTAATACTTGCTATCTGTGTCAGTACAGCAACTTCTAGAACCAAAGAATGATTACTTAGAATACTAAAAGATTCAGTCTGCAAAGGGAAAATAGATTTAGTAATAAACAACCACTCTTTAAGATTGATTTGTAACCTTACAGGATTGTAAGTGATTGTATTCCCATATAATATCACAGAGGTGATTTCAGACTATGGCAGGAAACACATTTGGCCACACCCAACCTTCCTTTGATGCTGTATTCACTTGTAACACTTGTGAAAGTCAGTTTTAGTTTTCAGAATGGTTTTATGAAGCTTTCCTTACTCAATTGACGACACGCAAGCACTACAGCAACAGAAAAATGTTCATCATTGGATGTGATGTTCTTTTACATTATACGCAAACACTAACAGGCCGATTCATGGAATAATTAGCGTGGCGCAAGTGTGCAAAAACGTGCGAATCGCAGTGGAATAGCGAAAATCGCAGTGCAAGTGCGAAAATCGCACGAAAAGCAGCGCACATCGATTCATGGAAGTCCGTGCGCGAGAAAACCAGCAGATGTGCGATAAAAAAGTGCGCGGCGCACGTTGGCGCACAGGCCATCTAACAGCGTGCGCCAGGTCACAGCGAAAATCACACAGGCCACAGCGAAATTCGCACATAGCGCGGCGCACGCAACAAAAGTAGGCGGAACACACGCGTAACACTTGGAATGGGGAACAACTTGCCAAAACGTGGGCGTCACGGGGGAAGTACAGGGCACAAGTGCGCGGAACGCCCACACGCTCGCCTACAACACGTATTCATGGAATAGAATAGAGCAAAAAAGCGCACGCTCAAACCAGCGCACAGGCACAAACACGACCGCCACAAGAAAGCAGGCGGTAGCGTCTCTGCGGCTGTAAGAAATGTGCACCAAAAGGTGCGCCAACAAATAGCACCTATATACTGCCATGATGAATGTCCTATACTGTGGCCCTCCAGGACAAATGACGTGCAAAGGGGTACCCACAAACACGGACACCCGCTGACAAAAAATACGTGTGCGTGTATACCGGTGTGCGCGGGAAGTCTCACACGCGATTTGGCCGGGTACGTGGATTTCAGGGGTGCGCGGGAAGTTCCACACGCGATTCCAGCAGGGTACGTGTATTTCAGGGGTGCGCGGGAAGTTCCACACGCGATTGGCCCAGTGCGAGCAGGGTACGTGTATTTCAGGGGTGCGCGGGAATTTCCACACGTGATTTCAGCAAGGTATGTGTATTTCAGGGGTGCGCGGGAAGTTCCACACGCGATTGGCCCAGTGCGAGCAGGGTACCTGTATTTCAGGGGTGCGCGGGAATTTCCACATGCGATTTCAGCAAGGTATGTGTATTTCAGGGGTGCGCGGGAAGTTCCACACGCGATTTCATCAGGGTACGTGTATTGCAGGGGTGCGCGGGAAGTTCCACACGCGATTGGCCCAGTGCGAGCAGGGTACGTGTATTTCAGGGGTGCGCAGGAAGTTCCACACGTGATTTCAGCAAGGTATGTGCATTTCAGGGGTGCGCGGGAAGTTCCACACAAGATTTCAGCAGGGTACGTGTATTTCAGGGGTGCGCGGGAAGTTACACACGCGATTGGCCCAGTGCGAGCAAGGTATGTGTATTTCAGGGGTGCGCGGGAAGTTCCACACGCGATTTCATCAGGGTACGTGTATTGCAGGGGTGCGCAGGAATTACCACACGCGATTGGCCCAGTGCGAGCAGGGTACGTGTATTTCAGGGGTGCGCGGGAAGTTCCACACGCGATTTCAGAAAGGTATGTGTATTTCAGGGGTGCGTGGGAAGTTCCACACGCGATTTCAGCAGTCAGCAGGGTACGTGTATTTCAGGGGTGCGCGGGAAGTTACACACGTGATTGCCCCAGTGCGAGCAAGGTATGTGTATTTCAGGGGTGCGCGGGAAGTTCCACACGCGATTTCATCAGGGTACGTGTATTGCAAGGGTGCGCGGGAAGTTCCACACGCGATTGGCCCAGTGCGAGCAGGGTACGTGCATTCCAGGGGGGCGCGGGAAGTTCCACACGCGATTTCAGCAAGGTATGTGTATTTCAGGGGTGCGCGGGAAGTTCCACACGCGATTTCAGCAGGGTATGTGTATTTCAGGGGTTCTGGGGAGTACCACACGTGAATTGGCCGTGTGGGCCCTCCCAGGTGTACGCTCCACAACCTCCACGGACCCTGAAGGCAGCCCACACCACGGGGGACTACCCTGCACCCATGATCATGTCCCGCAGGCAGCCCATCCACCATGGGCATGCCCCCCAGCAAACCCACATGTCACCTTGCACTACTGATCAACAATGCATGTCTACCACCACCCCCACCCCCCTGCCACCATGGGCATCCTCCACCAGGCCCCCACTCATGTCTACCACCACCCCCACCCCCCTGCCACCATGGGCAGCCTCCACCAGGCCCCCACTCATGTCTAACACCACCCCCACTCCCCAGCATCCAGGGTCACCCTCCACCAGGCACCCACTCATGTCTGAAACCACCCCATCCCCCAGCCACCAGGGGCAGCCTCCACCAGGCCCCCACTCATGTCTCCCACCACCCCCACCCCCCTGCCACCATGGGCAGCCCCCACCAGGACCCCACTCATGTCTCCCACCACCCCCACCCCCCAGCAGTGCAGGGGCAGCCTCCACCAGGCCACCACTCATGTCTCCCACCACCCCCACCCCCCAGCAGTGCAGGGGCAGCCTCCACCAGGCCCCCACTCATGTTTCCCACCACCCCCACCCCCCAGCATCCAGGGTCACCCTCCACCAGGCACCCACTCATGTCTCCCACCACCCCCACCCCCCAGCCACCAGGGGCAGCCTCCACCAGGTCCCCACCCATGTCTCCCACCCCCCCACCCCCCAGCAGTGCAGGGGCAGCCTCCACCAGGCCCCCACTCATGTCTCCCACCACCCCCACCCCCCAGCAGTGCAGGGTCACCCTCCACCAGGCCCCCACTCATGTCTCCCACCACCCCCACCCCCCAGCATCCAGGGTCACCCTCCACCAGGCCCCCACTCATGTCTCCCACCACCCCCACCCCCCAGCAGTGCAGGGTCACCCTCCACCAGGCCCCCACTCATGTCTCCCACCACCCCCACCCCCCAGCATCCAGGGTCACCTTCCACCAGGCCCCCACTCATGTCTCCCACCACCCCCACCCCCCAGCATCCAGGGTCACCCTCCACCAGGCCCCCACTCATGTCTCCCACCACCCCCACCCCCCAGCATCCAGGGTCACCCTCCATCAGGCCCCCACTCATGTCTCCCACCACCCCCACCCCCCAGCAGTGCAGGGGCAGCCTCCACCAGGCCCCCACTCATGTCTCCCACCACCCCCACCCCCCAGCAGTGCAGGGGCAGCCTCCACCAGGCCCCCACTCATGTTTCCCACCACCCCCACCCCCCAGCATCCAGGGTCACCCTCCACCAGGCACCCACTCATGTCTCCCACAACCCCCACCCCCCAGCCACCAGGGGCAGCCTCCACCAGGTCCCCACCCATGTCTCCCACCCTCCCCCCACCCCCCAGCAGTGCAGGGGCAGCCTCCACCAGGCCCCCACTCATGTCTCCCACCACCCCCACCCCCCAGCAGTGCAGGGTCACCCTCCACCAGGCCCCCACTCATGTCTCCCACCACCCCCACCCCCCAGCATCCAGGGTCACCCTCCACCAGGCCCCCACTCATGTCTCCCACCACCCCCACCCCCCAGCAGTGCAGGGTCACCCTCCACCAGGCCCCCACTCATGACTCCCACCACCCCCACCCCCCAGCAGTGCAGGGGCAGCCTCCACCAGGCCCCCACCCATGTCTCCCACCACCCCCACCCCCCAGCAGTGCAGGGTCACCCTCCACCAGGCCCCCACTCATGTCTCCCACCACCCCCACCCCCCTGCCACCAGGGGCAGCCTCCACCAGGCCCCCACCCATGTCTCCCACCACCCCCACCCCCCTGCCACCATGGGCAGCCCCCACCAGGCCCCCACTCATGTCTCCCACCACCCCCACCCCCAGCAGTGCAGGGGCAGCCTCCACCAGGCTCCCACTCATGTCTCCCACCACCCCCACCCCCCAGCAGTGCAGGGGCAGCCTCCACCAGGCCCCCACTCATGTCTCCCACCACCCCCACCCCCCGGCAGTGCAGGGGCAGCCTCCACCAGGCCCCCACTCATGTCTCCCACCACCCCCACCCCCCAGCAGTGCAGGGTCACCCTCCACCAGGCCCCCACTCATGTCTCCCACCACCCCCACCCCCCTGCCACCAGGGGCAGCCTCCACCAGGCACCCACCCATGTCTCCCACCACCACCCCCCCCCAGCAGTGCAGGGTCACCCTCCACCAGGCCCCCACTCATGTCTCCCACCACCCCCACCCCCCAGCAGTGCAGGGTCACCCTCCACCTGGCCCCCACTCATGTCTCCCACCACCCCCACCCCCCAGCAGTGCAGGGGCAGCCTCCACCTGGCCCCCACTCATGTCTCCCACCACCCCCACCCCCCAGCAGTGCAGGGGCAGCCTCCACCAGGCCCCCACTCATGTCTCCCACCACCCCCACCCCCCAGCAGTGCAGGGGCAGCCTCCACCAGGCCCCCACTCATGTCTCCCACCACCCCCACCCCCCAGCAGTGCAGGGGCAGCCTCCACCAGGCCCCCACTCATGTCTCCCACCACCCCCACTCCCCAGCAGTGCAGGGTCACCCTCCACCAGGCCCCCACTCATGTCTCCCACCACCCCCACCCCCCAGCATCCAGGGTCACCCTCCACCAGGCCCCCACTCATGTCTCCCACCACCCCCCACCCCACAGCATCCAGGGTCACCCTCCACCAGGCCCCCACTCATGTCTCCCACCACCCCCACCCCCCAGCCACCAGGGGCAGCCTCCACCAGGCCCCCACCCATGTCTCCCACCACCCCCACCCCCCAGCAGTGCAGGGGCAGCCTCCACCAGGCCCCCACTCATGTCTCCCACCACCCCCACCCCCCAGAAGTGCAGGGTCACCCTCCACCAGGCCCCCACTCATGTCTCCCACCACCCCCACCCCCCTGCCACCAGGGGCAGCCTCCACCAGGCCCCCACCCATGTCTCCCACCACTCCCACCCCCCAGCAGTGCAGGGTCACCCTCCACCAGGCCCACACTCATGTCTCCCACCACCCCCACCCCCCAGCATCCAGGGTCACCCTCCACCAGGCCCCCACTCATGTCTCCCACCAGCCCCACCCCCCTGCCACCATGGGCAGCCCCCACCAGGTCCTCACAATCCCCAATCATGTGCGTAATGGTCAGCCTCCACAGCCAAAAAAGCCCTACCAAGTAACCCATTCAGCCACATGGAAATGGAAATCACATGTTACACCCCCAATGTACATGAAGCTAATGAACCCATGTCCGTCACACACAATGGTTGCAATTGAATGGGAAAACACACAACATGACATGCATGAAACCAATGAGATGATAACACACAGTGAAGTATGGAAACAAAATTGTATTGAAAAAAATAAAGAATGCTAAAGAAAGAAAACAAACTACAATGTGAATGAGAAAAAAAAAGCTGCATGTCCGTATAAAAACACAAAACTGCAAATCAGAATAAAAGAAATTTTGTCCAAAGTCAAATGTAAAAAAATCTCCATGCAATAAAGAACTATGTACAAAACCAACAAGGGTCCATGAGCCCAACTGAACAAAGGAAACCTACTAAAAAACCTACCTAAAAATCAACTATATACAAAAAGTGGAGCAGTGTCCGTCGACTCCAAATCATAATAAGAAAGAAAGGAAACCTAAAACTAAAGAACTATATACAAAGGCGGCGGGCAAGTCCAGCGGCTCACTCCGTGGTGTCCCGGGCCAGGGCATCATCGAACTCCTGTTCGATGTCCCGGAGGCGGTCCAGTTCCATGGCCCCGAGGGTCCGCAGGGACGACGCCGTGTCCTCCTCCAACCCCCTGCGGATTGCCTCGAGGCACTCGGCCCGCCTCAGGGCCCTCCGCATGGAGTTCTCTTCCCTGACCATTGTGAGCCGCGCCTCTTCCGCCTGCCGCCGCTCCGCACCTATGGCGTGGCCCAACCGCTGCCACACGGAAGACACTCTCTGTCCTGGGTCCCCCTGCCCTCCGGCCGATGCCTGCCCCTCCGATGTCGAAAGCCCAAAGCCTTCATGTCTCCCACCATGTTGCTGCTGCTGCTGCTCTGCCTCTGCCCGTGCACTGCCTCCTGCTGCCTGCACATCCTCCGCCGGCTGGGGTGCAGTTGTTGATGTGGCCACCCCTGCTGGACCTCCGACTCCCGACTGTGGCAGGGATGCCTCCTCCACCAGCCTGGCCGCACCGTCAGAGGCAGCTCCACAGGGCACCCAGGTGACTGATGGGTGGGAAGATGGCACAGAGGACGACTGGCGCGTAGGGGGTCCAGTTGAGGAGGGGGTCGGAGCAAGCCCCATCAGACGGAGGAATCCGGCCTGGGTGACCTGTCCCAGCAGGCTGACGTGGTCAACGAGCCATTCGAGATGACGTGCAGTCTCTCCATGAAAAGACTGCAGGTCACCTGGCATGGCCCGTTGACGCAACGCCACACCAGCCAGGACAGGCTCAACCCGGACCTGGATGGCCACGTCCGCAGGCAGAAGAAGGCCAGTTGACGTCAGCTCATCCCCTGCCTGAAAACGGGTCTGGGCGTAGGCATCCCTGCTGGTGCAAGATGATGCAGGGACAGGATCGGGGACAGGATTGCACACAGGCACCTCCGCGGCTGCCTGTGCTGCCTCCTGTCCCTGGTCCTGCACTGCACCACTAGCACCAGTGGGATCCCCACCTCCAGACCCCGTCTCTGGTGCTTGCACGACCTCCTCCTCCACCAAACCCCCCACCAACCTGGATGACTCCGTGCCATCTTCCCCTGTTGGGCCCTGTGGGGTCCCAGCTGCCCCTTCTGCTGCCGAGGAGTCCAACTGCAACCTCCGCCTCTTGGACCTCCCCCCGGCAGCTGCGGCCTGGGACGCGGCACCGGACTCCTCACTCCCTGACGAGATGACAACACGGGAGGGGAGCCGGGCCTTGCGTCTCCGGCTGGCGGTCGGATCCCCGCCGCTGTGCTCCACAGCACCTTCTCCGCCCTCTTCATCAGTTGACGCTGCAGACAGGGAGAAACAAAACACAGGCATCAGGGCACTGTACAATGGACACATACACGCATGACAGTTGCACATGAGTGGCATTGGCAAACCTCAGACATGTCATCACAATCCCCAACACACATGTCACTGCAACTCGCACACATGAGCCATACCACAGCCATATCGCAACTGCCACCACCATCCATACACATACAACAGCATGAGCAGCCAAAGGGGAGCCAGACATCACATGCAACACAGGAAGTGCACCACACATGTACACACACCACCACACTTGCATGCATGTGTACACCTCTGCCAAGTGTCGCACTGTTCAGACGGGCATCCATGTCACATCTGCCAATCAGGCTTCCACATACCGCTGTCACATGCATCCATGTTGCATCACTGTTGCACCCTTGTCAAATACACACACATGCACATGTACACAGTGCTCATACATGCAGCCGAAAACAACATACATGCCTGACATGACGGACATGTCTACTTACATACACATTCATCCAAACATGTGTGCACGCACAACTGCATTTGCCATGCAAGCCCACACACACAAGCACCATCCATGTCTCACACATTACAGCCCTCGCATGTGTCATCCCCACGGCCCTGTACACCCCCACCCATACTCGACCACATACAAACAGATGTGCAACCGGCACAATGCCGAATAATCACCACACGCACTGCTCACAATCAGGATGCATGTACACTCACCGCTCGACTCCAGACGGGTCTGCTTCTCTAGGACCTGGACGTGGAGCGCTGGGGATATGCGTTCCAGGACCCCCATCTGTTCTTCCGACAAGTGGCCCCGGCGCCCCTTGGCATCCGCTGCCTTCAAGAGGCGCCGGGCCTTGTTCAGGGTCCTGGACCTGAAGTCCTCCCAGCGCTTCCTGACATGTTGTAAGTCCCGGACTGCCACCCCCTCCGCGTTGATGGCAGTCACGATGTCAGTCCAGATCCGAGTCCGTCCTTCCTTGTCGGCGCGGGAACTTCCGAAGAGGGCATCATACTGCCCCAGGACTTGCTCGACCAGGACACCAACTTCCCTGGCACTGAAGCTGGTGCCCCTCTGCCTCTCTGGCCGGGGGTTGTCAGTGGTCACAGATGGTGTTTGCCCCGACATGACAACCCCAGAGGCAGGCGTGGGTGGGCAACTGGGTCCTGGGGCTGGGCTGTGGAGCAATGGAATTCCAGTCGGGAGTCTTCGCTTCCAGCAGGGGTGGTCACAGCAACAGCACCCCTGGCTGATGTGCAGGCAGCAAATGGCAGTGCACGTGGGCAGCAGGCAGTCAGGCAGCAGCAGATGGCAGGTGGGAGCGTGCTCGGGGCTCTGGGGGGCAGTAGTTCGGCCTTCTGGGCAGGAGCGTGGTCTTCCGTGTGCTTACGCGTGGCCAGCTTGGTACGGAGTAATTTGGCACGTGAAAATCCTGCACGTCAGCGTGAAAACCGAGGAAAGGACCTTAGCGCGTAAGCGCGTCAGCACGCATACGCGAATCTATTGGACCAAAGGCCCTCAGCGCGTAAGCGCGTCTGTGACGTGACCCGCACGGGTGTTTCCCACACAGCACGTGATGACAGAGCACACGTGGAAAGACTGCACGTCAGAGTGTCATCGCGTGTAATTGGACAGCACGTCAGAGTCTCATCGCGTGTAATTGGACAGCACGTCAGAGTCTCATCGCGTGTAATTGGACAGCACGGCAGAGTCTCATCGCGTGTAATTGGACAGCACGTCAGGGTGTCATCGCGTGTAATTGGACAAAAGTGCGCGAACACGCGAATGGCCTATGTACGTGTATGTCAGGTGTGCGTGGACACTTACACCCGCAAGTACGTCAGCGCACCTGTATCCCGGTGTGCGCGGGAATTTCCACACGCTATTGGACTGGGTACTGGATTTCAGGGGTGCGCGGGTCACACGCTCGCCTACAACACGCGCAACGCATTAATTTGCACGATAACAAAATAACAAGCTCAGACCCAGGATGAACATACCGTTCCTAGCAGCAATGGGCGTGGCCTACCAAAGGAGGAGGAGGAGGATAGTCAGGGCCAGAATATTCACACCCAGAACCAGCCTTTTCGGGATGCCTGATGACCAGGTGCATGGGAGGTACAGGTTTCCACCACACATCATACTGGACCTGGTGAGTGAGTGGGAGGATGACCTCACATCACCCACCCTGTGCTCCCAAGCACTCAGCCCCCTGGAGAAGGTCCTCAATGTACTGCACTTCTTAGCCACTGGGTCATTTCAGCGGACAAGTGCCATTGTGGGTGGTGTATCACAGGCCACCCAGTCACGCTGCCTACACCAGGTCTTGCACATCATCACTGCACGCCCATCAGTCCGCAGGCACATATACCTGCCCAGAACCCCTGCAGAAAGGCATGCTGCCGCCCTGGATTTCTACGCTGTGGCACGATTCCCCAAAGTGCTAGGTGCCATCGACTGCACCCATGTGGCTCTACGTCCCCCCAGGGCATCTGAGCACATCTATAGGAACCGCAAGCACTGGCATTCCATCAACGTGCAGGTAGTATGTAATGCCAAGGGAATCATCACCTCAGTATATGCCAACTATCCCGGGTCCACCCACGACAGCTTCATTTACCGAATGTCCACCCTAAGCCGGGACCTAGAACCTGGGCGGCATGGCGATACATGGCTGCTTGGTGAGTATGAATGCCACTGCACATGCATGCATGTCAGATACTGAGCAAGGTCACAACCCCACCAATGATACCAATCACCACCTCCACAGGGGACAGTGCCTACCCTCTCAGCCCCCACATGATGACGCCAATCCGGAACCCCACCACGCCACCCGAGGTAAGATATAACACAGCCCACATTGCAACCCGGGGCATAGTGGAGCGCACATTCGGAGTGCTGAAGTCACGCTTTCGCTCCCTTGACCGTTCTGGCGGGCAGCTGTTGTACGCTCCCCCAGTAGTGACAGGATCATAGTGGCAGCATTTGTCCTGCACAACGTTGCAACACGCCGGGGCCTGGCCGTGGACATGGTGGTGCCCCCCCATCCCCAACCACATGCACAGCCGCTGCGCATGGGAGGGGAAAGGGCACGGGGGGAGGCAGCCCGTACACAGCTAGTGGCTAATTACTTCACATAGAAATCACACCCCTGTGGAGTGCACACTGCCCTGGCACATTCCATCTGACAATCAATGATGACTCGACCTGACACTGATCCTGAATGTCTGGAGAAAGAACCGTGAAAACCATATCAGCCTGAGATTGTTCACCTGGAAGTGTCACAATGTGTGCATCCCTACCCACACAGACACCACCAATGCAGTTTTGTGAAGTTACACATTCAAGCAGCTAAAATGAATACCCACTTGCAAAATGCAACAAGAGGACAGTGCCATGTCAGCCAACCCAACCCCAGCACCGCCACACGACACACCGTGCCATGTCATGCTATTTGCAGGTAAACAAAGTAATCCCCACAACATGGCACTAGTGTCACAATGTACAGTGTCCCTATTAGAAACTTGCAACACCTGAAATGCTCACAGTAATGCCGGAACAACAACAAACTTGAGCACGTACTACCATTAACATGACATCACTAATGTTAAATATTAGTAGTCTCACCACCTGGAAATTCCTGCACTCCCACCACTACCAACTGTGCAGTGTTGGCGCCATGTAGAGTTGTAGGTGCACTGCTGCCAACATGGACCACATCTGCAGACTAGAGGTCCTTGTGTAGACATGAGGAAGGGACCTGCAAATTGGGAGGTAGACACAGAAGATGAGTTACACATCAATGCAACATGCAGTGTACAACACAACAGCAATATGCACTAGGAATGTATACACAGTATTGACTACAGACTGCCCACACAGCTCATGGGAGTCCAACGTCACTGTGTAATTCACTGTCACTTGGGCACACCCTTTGCAAGCCCATGGAAACGGGAAGCAGGAGGGGTGTGTGTGACTCAAACCCAAGCATCTGAACCAAATACATTACAAGCCTGCATGTGCCCAGCCACAATGCAGCATATGCCCACAGGAACCACGGAAGCCAACAAATCATCCCAAAAAAATTGGGAAAAAAATAAATAAAAATAAAAATAAAAATAAAAAAAAATCAAAAATGGCCATTGAAGGGCCCGGGGGGGTTGGGGAGGCCACCCAGGAGGTCCGAGGACAGGATGCACATCAGAACCCACCTGCGTGGATCCTGGGAAAATAAAACACCTCCATGGGCTCATGGCCCACACGGCTACCCTATTGTGGGAGTATCACTGCTGTCGCTATTATCACCCTGTGCAGCTGCATCCGGAGGTGGTTGCACTATGGGAGGCAGCCCACGCAAGGCTCTAGTCTGCTCCTCCATGGCTGCAAGCATGCGGGTGTGGTAGGTCTGGTTCTGGAGGATGAGTGTGCGGAGGTCCCCATGCAACAACTCACGGGATGCCCGGACCTCTGCCCTCGTTGCCTGCATCTCAGCTGAGAGCGTACGGGTGAGACGCTCCAGCTGCTGTTCTGTCCTTTGGTGTGTTGAAGCCTCAAGCTCAACAAGAGTCGTCCTGAGGTGAAGGAGCTCCTGCCTCAGGGCTTCCCTGTGGCCCTGGGACTCAATGGAGATGGCCTCCTGCAGAGTCGCCAGTGCCGCCCGCCTGTCCCTGTTGGACCCCAACATGTCCTCCCTGTGTGACTGGCAGATGGAGTCGGTTGCCTGCTCTAGTCGCTCCATCAGCCTTTCAGGGGGGACAATGGAAGTGGCCACCCTATCCATGGCCTGAGCCATCATCTCGGATGATGCTGCCTGTTGGGTTGCCATACCGTAAATGGATTGCTCCCATGCGGTATTGCCAGGTGGCGTACGGCATCCACGTCGGCGGGCACCACACCTGTCTGGGGCAAGGCAAACTGCGCCTTGCTGTGCCGGCACTGCCTGAGGCTGCAGGACTGCATTCCCCCTCTGATCTGCTGGCCCAGGAACAGGATCAGATGTCGCGGAGTGTGACCCTGCATCCGTAACCACCAAAGGCGTAGCTGCCAACACTGACATCCCCATTGAGGGTTCTGACCCTGGTGCAGGTGGGTGAGACAGAACAGAATCCCTCCCTGGAGCACTCACCTGCAACGGCACGTAGGTCTCATCCGATTCAACACCTGAGTACAGCTCGGGGGAGGTGCAGCCAGAGACACCCCTTGAGAGCACGACCTGCAGCACTTGTGGGTTCTCACCCACCACCACACCACGTCCCTCACTGGTGGTTGGTCGGCCCTCGGACCCCTCCTGGGTCTGCACCATCTCCACAACCCCAGCAGTATCAGGTGCGTCTTCCCCTGCAAAGACATAAAAACAAAGAAATGGAAACAGGCATTAGCACCATGGCACACAATGAGGGCTGAGAAGCAAGAGAACCAGTACTTGTTTGACACATGTCCCACATGACTAAAACCCTCCCATGCATGCACCCTCACTGCGTATGAAGGGCAGGCAAATGGCACACACTGATGACACCAAGATGGAAGATGAACACATTTTCTGCATGCTGCCTGGCAGTGGCATCACACATTGGCCTGTGATTGGCAGGTGAAACACACATGCCATCCCACAGATGGCATGTACCATTGCTATTGAGTGAAGATGGAGAGGACGGCAGCACCTATTCATTCAGTCCAGTTCCCACATGTAATAGCTTTTCTAATTCAAACAGGTCAGATTCTTCACCTGGAGCTGCCAGTCCGAAATGGTGCAATTGCACAGGGACATGTCTGAACAAATGATATCCAGGTAACAAAGTCACTCCACTTTACCATAGCCATGTCAGACATGTGACTAGAGGACTGCGACATGCCTAGTAAAAGTGGTGGAATGCAAACAATCTGACTAAATGAACAGTGAAAAATTAAGCAACAATGTTGTGGCAAGGTGACACTTCAAGGGCAACTGGCGTGCAGTTGGGCTAGATGTCTACTGTTGGCAGAAGGGATACTGCTATGGCCAAATGCAGCTGCGCAGGATGTATTGCATGAAGCACATGGCTGACCCATACGACTCAGGCGCACACACTCTCACCTGGCACACAAATAGAAGCCCTCACACACACCATGCACATGGATGACACACACATGCATGTGCACTCACCGGACAATGCCTCGTAATCAGGCAGATCTCCCACGCCTTGGATCTGTTCCTCCGTGACGTAGGTCCCAGCGACTGACTCATGTGGAGTGAGTTCCATGTCTACTACTGGAGACCCACCTCCAGTCACTAGAGTTGCGGCATGACTTGAGGCCAGCTTACTCTTTGCCCTGCGCTTTAGGTCATTCCAGCGCTTATAGCAATCATTGGCTGTGCGCCTCACGATTCCAAGGGCACTTACGATGTCTGCAACGGTCTGCCAGTGTGCCTGGCGTTGTGCAGGTGTGGTCTTGGATCCTGCAACAATGACCATCTCGTTGTCATGTGCGGACACATACTCGACAAGTGCATTCAGTTCGTCATCCGTGAAGCTGCGCTTCCTGGATGGGCCGGACTGTGTAGCCGTGTCTGGGGCATCAGCCTGTGCCGGACGAGCACTCTTCCTCTTCCGCTTGGAAGGTGGTGGTGATCCTGAGTGTCCTGTGCTGCTCTGGACACTAGGGGCAGGAGCCCTGGTGGACTCTGTATCAGGAGTGTGGGATTGCACACTCAGCATGGGAGTTGGTGCAGGCATTGGCTCTAGTGTGATGGTGTCAGGGGGAATGTCAGCAGCATGGACTAGGACCGACACTGTCCGGGCTGGGTGTGTGAGGGCTGGGGTGGATGGAGCTGCAGCTGCCCCTGCAGCCTCTACGCCCTGCCTACTTGGTGCAGCAGATGACCTTGCTGCCCCAGATGCACGTGGCATGGTGACATCAACGTGCACCAGCACACGTGTCATAGGCCTGCTGACCTGGAAGTCAGCCATGGAGTCAGCCAGGTCTGGTGCCACAATGGGCTGGTCCAACAAGGGCTGAGCATGGATGGTGTCAGCCACATCAGCCTCAACGGGAGGGGGGGGGGGTGGGGGGATTATGGGTGCCCTTGACTGGTCCTCCACACATGGGGGGACAGGCTCACCCTGCAAGTAACGACCACGTCCCCTACCGGATCCACCACGGCCACCACTTGTGGCTCTTCCACCTTTGCCACCCTTACGGAATCTTCGCCTCCCAGCCATGGCACTGATGTTAATGTGCGTATGGGAGTGGCTGTAAAATATTGTCCTGGGCAATTGGGGGTCAAAGGGGTTGGGTTCCAGATGGTAATTGTACCCTAGTGCTCTTGCGAGGCTGATTGTAACCCCTGGGGAAAGATGACGGGTCAAGCTACGCACAGGAGCCCCAAAAAAGGGAGATGTCGTGCACGCAACCCCTCCTAGACCACGTGTGCAGAAAGAAAAACCTGCACTACGCTGTGGCACCCAGTAACACAAGAATGAACGTATGCGTGTCACACGCAGCCTAGAATGACCTCTGAAGGGGTAGGCTACACACGGGGCAAGCACAGATGTTAGATACATGCGTGACTCACCGTCTGCCAGGTAAAAGAGCGTGAAAAAGGAGCACGTTTGGTTGGCAACACCCCCGCCAAAAGAAGATTTGTACGCTGTCTGAGGAGACAGGACAACAGTAGAAGGGAACACTGTTTGAGGGGACAGGCCCAGGTAAACCAGTAACAGAGAAAAAAGAGAAAAAGCTGTCAGAGGTAACAGGGAATACGAACTTGAAACGCCGTGAAGTAAATCGCGTGTGAAACGACAAGAAGTACAGAATTCACCCACTCGCTCTCCACGAAAAGCACGTACAAGGAAATGGTGTTCTACGCGTACCTTTTATACAGGCCCACACGTCCAGCGTCACTTACGCGGCGTGTACGCGCTAGGGCCATTTCCACCAATTACACGCTTTGTCACTTCTGCGTGTAGGGCCATTTCACCCAATTACACGCTTTGTCGCTTCTGCGTGTAGGGCCATTTCCACAAATCACACGCGATGAGACTCTGACGTGATGTCCAATTACACGTGATGAGACTCTGACGTGCTGTCCAATTACACGCGATGACACTTTGACGTGCAGTCTTTCCACGTGTGCTCTGTCATCACGTGCTGTGTGGGAAACACCCGTGCGGGTCACGTCACAGTCGCGCTTACGCGCTGAGGGCCTTTGGTCCAATAGATTCGCGTATGCGTGCTGACGCGCTTACGCGCTAAGGGCCTTTCCTCGGTTTTCACGCTGACGTGCAGGATTTTCACGTGCCAAATCACTCCGTACCAAGCTGGCCACGCGTAAGCACACGGAAGACCACGCTCCTGCCCAGAAGGCCGAACTACTGCCCCCCAGAGCCCCGAGCACGCTCCCACCTGCCATCTGCTGCTGCCTGACTGCCTGCTGCCCACGTGCACTGCCATTTGCTGCCTGCACATCAGCCAGGGGTGCTGTTGCTGTGACCACCCCTGCTGGAAGTGAAGACTCCCGACTGGAATTCCATCGCTCCACAGCCCAGCCCCAGGACCCAGTTGCCCACCCACTCCTGCCTCTGGGGTTGTCATGTCGGGGCAAACACCATCTGTGACCACTGACAACCCCGGGCCAGAGAGGCAGAGGGGCACCAGCTTCAGTGCCACCGAAGTTGGTGTCCTGGTGGAGCAAGTCCTGGGGCAGTATGATGCCCTCTTCGGAAGTTCCCGCGCTGACAAGGAAGGACGGACTCGGATCTGGACTGACATCGTGACTGCCATCAACGCGGAGGGGGTGGCAGTCCGGGACTTACAACATGTCAGGAAGCGCTGGGAGGACTTCAGGTCCAGGACCCTGAACAAGGCCCGGCGCCTCTTGAAGGCAGCGGATGCCAAGGGGCGCCGGGGCCACTTGTCGGAAGAACAGATGGGGGTCCTGGAACGCATATCCCCAGCGCTCCACGTCCAGGTCCTAGAGAAGCAGACCCGTCTGGAGTCGAGCGGTGAGTGTACATGCATCCTGATTGTGAGCAGTGCGTGTGGTGATTATTCGGCATTGTGCCGGTTGCACATCTGTTTGTATGTGGTCGAGTATGGGTGGGGGTGTACAGGGCCGTGGGGCTGACACATGCGAGGGCTGTAATGTGTGAGACATGGATGGTGCTTGTGTGTGTGGGCTTGCATGGCAAATGCAGTTGTGCGTGCACACATGTTTGGATGAATGTGTATGTAAGTAGACATGTCCGTCATGTCAGGCATGTATGTTGTTTTCGGCTGCATGTATGAGCACTGTGTACATGTGCATGTGTGTGTATTTGACAAGGGTGCAACAGTGATGCAACATGGATGCATGTGACAGCGGTATGTGGAAGCCTGATTGGCAGATGTGACATGGATGCCCGTCTGAACAGTGCGACACTTGGCAGAGGTGTACACATGCATGCAAGTGTGGTGGTGTGTGTACATGTGTGGTGCACTTCCTGTGTTGCATGTGATGTCTGGCTCCCCTTTGGCTGCTCATGCTGTTGTATGTGTATGGATGGTGGTGGCAGTTGCGATATGGCTGTGGTATGGCTCATGTGTGCGAGTTGCAGTGACATGTGTGTTGGGGATTGTGATGACATGTCTGAGGTTTGCCAATGCCACTCATGTGCAACTGTCATGCGTGTATGTGTCCATTGTACAGTGCCCTGATGCCTGTGTTTTGTTTCTCCCTGTCTGCAGCGTCAACTGATGAAGAGGGCGGAGAAGGTGCTGTGGAGCACAGCGGCGGGGATCCGACCGCCAGCCGGAGACGCAAGGCCCGGCTCCCCTCCCGTGTTGTCATCTCGTCGGGGAGTGAGGAGTCCGGTGCCGCGTCCCAGGCCGCAGCTGCCGGGGGGAGGTCCAAGAGGCGGAGGTTGCAGTTGGACTCCTCAGCAGCAGAAGGGGCATCTGGGACCCCACAGGGCCCAACAGGGGAAGATGGCACGGAGTCATCCAGGTTAGTGGGGGGTTTGGTGGAGGAGGAGGCCGTGCAAGCACCAGAGACGGGGTCTGGAGGTGGGGATCCCACTGGTGCTAGTGGTGCAGTGCAGGACCAGGGACAGGAGGCAGCACAGGCGGCCGCAGAGGTGCCTGTGTGCAATCCTGTCCCCGATCCTGTCCCTGCATCATCTTGCACCAGCAGGGATGCCTACGTCCAGACCCGTTTTCAGGCAGGGGATGAGCTGACGTCAACTGGCCTTCCTCTGCCTGCGGACGTGGCCATCCAGGTCCGGGTTGAGCCTGTCCTGGCTGGTGTGGCGTTGCGTCAACGGGCCATGCCAGGTGACCTGCAGTCTTTTCATGGAGAGACTACACGTCATCTCGAATGGCTCGTTGACCACGTCAGCCTGCTGGGACAGGTCACCCAGGCCGGATTCCTCCGTCTGATGGGGCTTGCTCCGACCCCCTCCTCAACTGGACCCCCTACGCGCCAGTCGTCCTCTGTGCCATCTTCCCACCCATCAGTCACCTGGGTGCCCTGTGGAGCTGCCTCTGACGGTGCGGCCAGGCTGGTGGAGGAGGCATCCCTGCCACAGTCGGGAGTCGGAGGTCCAGCAGGGGTGGCCACATCAACAACTGCACCCCAGCCGGCGGAGGATGTGCAGGCAGCAGGAGGCAGTGCACGGGCAGAGGCAGAGCAGCAGCAGCAGCCACATGGTGGGAGACATGAAGGCTCGGGGCGTTCGACATCGGAGGGGCAGGCATCGGCCGGAGGGCAGGGGGACCCAGGACAGAGAGTGTCTTCCGTGTGGCAGCGGTTGGGCCACGCCATAGGTGCGGAGCGGCGGCGGGCGGAAGAGGCGCGGCTCACAATGGTCAGGGCGGAGAACTCCATGCGGAGGGCCCTGAGGCAGGCCGAGTGCCTCGAGGCAATCCGCAGGGGGTTGGAGGAGGACACGGCATCGTCCCTGCGGACCCTCGGGGCCATGGAACTGGACCGCCTCCGGGACATCGAACAGGAGTTCGATGATGCCCTGGCCCGGGACACCACGGAGTGAGCCGCTGGACTTGCCCGCCGCCTTTGTATATAGTTCTTTAGTTTTAGGTTTCCTTTCTTTCTTATTATGATTTGGAGTCGACGGACACTGCTCCACTTTTTGTATATAGTTGATTTTTAGGTAGGTTTTTTAGTAGGTTTCCTTTGTTCAGTTGGGCTCATGGACCCTTGTTGGTTTTGTACATAGTTCTTTATTGCATGGAGATTTTTTTACATTTGACTTTGGACAAAATTTTTTTTATTCTGATTTGCAGTTTTGTGTTTTCTCATTGCAGCTTTTTTTTTCTCATTCACATTGTAGTTTGTTTTTCTTTCTTTAGCATTCTTTATTTTTTTCAATACAATTTTGTTTCCATACTTCACTGTGTGGTATCATCTCATTGGTTTCATGCATGTCATGTTGTGTGTTTTCCCATTCAATTGCAACCATTGTGTGTGACGGACATGGGTTCATTAGCTTCATGTACATTGGGGGTGTAACATGTGATTTCCATTTCCATGTGGCTGAATGGGTTACTTGGTAGGGCTTTTTGGCTGTGGAGGCTGACCATTACGCACATGATTGGGGATTGTGAGGACCTGGTGGGGGCTGCCCATGGTGGCAGGGGGGTGGGGCTGGTGGGAGACATGAGTGGGGGCCTGGTGGAGGGTGACCCTGGATGCTGGGGGGTGGGAGGGTGGGAGACATGAGTGGGGGCCTGGTGGAGGGTGACCCTGCACTGCTGGGGGGTGGGGGTGGTGGGAGACATGAGTGGGGGCCTGGTGGAGGGTGACCCTGGATGCTGGGGGGTGGGGGTGGTGGGAGACATGAGTGGGGGCCTGGTGGAGGGTGACCCTGGATGCTGGGGGGTGGGGGTGCAGGGGGACATGAGTGGGGGCCTGGTGGAGGCTGCCCCTGGTGGCAGGGGGGTGGGGGTGGTGGGAGACATGAGTGGGGGCCTGGTGGAGGCTGCCCCTGCACTGCTGGGGGGTGGGGGTGGTGGGAGACATGAGTGGGGGCCTGGTGGAGGCTGCCCCTGCACTGCTGGGGGGTGGGGGTGGTGGGAGACATGGGTGGGGGCCTGGTGGAGGCTGCCCCTGGTGGCAGGGGGGTGGGGGTGGTGGGAGACATGAGTGGGGGCCTGGTGGAGGGTGACCCTGGATGCTGGGGGGTGGGGGTGGTGGGTGACATGAGTGGGGGCCTGGTGGAGGGTGACCCTGGATGCTGGGGGGTGGGGGTGCAGGGGGACATGAGTGGGGGCCTGGTGGAGGGTGGCCATGGTGGCAGGGGGGTGGGGGTGGTGGTAGACATGAGTGGGGGCCTGGTGGAGGCTGCCCCTGCACTGCTGGGGGGTGGGGGTGGTGGGAGACATGGGTGGGGGCCTGGTGGAGGCTGCCCCTGGTGGCAGGGGGGTGGGGGTGGTGGGAGACATGAGTGGGGGCCTGGTGGAGGCTGCCCCTGCACTGCTGGGGGGTGGGGGTGGTGGGAGACATGAGTGGGGGCCTGGTGGGGGCTGCCCATGGTGGCAGGGGGGTGGGGGTGGTGGGAGACATGAGTGGGGGCCTGGTGGAGGGTGACCCTGCACTGCTGGGGGGTGGGTGTGGTGGGAGACATGAGTGGGGGCCTGGTGGAGGCTGCCCCTGCACTGCTGGGGGGTGGGGGTGGTGGGAGACATGAGTGGGGGCCTGGTGGAGGCTGCCCCTGCACTGCTGGGGGGTGGGGGTGGTGGGAGACATGAGTGGGGGCCTGCTGGAGGGTGACCCTGGATGCTGGGGGGTGGGGGTGGTGGGAGACATGAGTGGGGGCCTGGTGGAGGGTGACCCTGCACTGCTGGGGGGTGGGGGTGGTGGGAGACATGAGTGGGGGCCTGGTGGAGGCTGCCCCTGCACTGCTGGGGGGTGGGGGTGGTGGGAGACATGAGTGGGGGCCTGGTGGAGGGTGACCCTGCACTGCTGGGGGGTGGGGGTGGTGGGAGACATGAGTGGGGTCCTGGTGGAGGGTGACCCTGGATGCTGGGGGGTGGGGGTGGTGGGAGACATAAGTGGGGGCCTGGTGGAGGGTGACCCTGCACTGCTGGGGGGTGGGGGTGGTGGGAGACATGAGTGGGGGCCTGGTGGAGGGTGACCCTGGATGCTGGGGGGTGGGGGTACAGGGCGACATGAGTGGGGGCCTGGTGTAGGGTGGCCATGGTGGCAGGGGGTGGGGGTGGTGGTAGACATGAGTGGGGGCATGGTGGAGGCTGCCCCTGCACTGCTGGGGGGTGGGGGTGGTGGGAGACATGGGTGGGGGCCTGGTGGAGGCTGCCCCTGGTGGCAGGGGGGTGGGGGTGGTGGGAGACATGAGTGGGGGCCTGGTGGAGGCTGCCCCTGCACTGCTGGGGGGTGGGGGTGGTGGGAGACATGAGTGGGGGCCTGGTGGGGGCTGCCCATGGTGGCAGGGGGGTGGGGGTGGTGGGAGACATGAGTGGGGGCCTGGTGGAGGGTGACCCTGCACTGCTGGGGGGTGGGGGTGGTGGGAGACATGAGTGGGGGCCTGGTGGAGGCTGCCCCTGCACTGCTGGGGGGTGGGGGTGGTGGGAGACATGAGTGGGGGCCTGGTGGAGGCTGCCCCTGCACTGCTGGGGGGTGGGGGTGGTGACCCTGGATGCTGGGGGGTGGGGGTGGTGGGTGACATGAGTGGGGGCCTGGTGGAGGGTGACCCTGGATGCTGGGGGGTGGGGGTGGTGGGTGACATGAGTGGGGGCCTGGTGGAGGGTGACCCTGGTGGCAGGGGGGTGGGGGTGGTGGGAGACATGAGTGGGGGCCTGGTGGAGGCTGCCCCTGCACTGTTGGGGGGTGGGGGTGGTGGGAGACATGGGTGGGGGCCTGGTGGAGGCTGCCCCTGGTGGCAGGGGGGTGGGGGTGGTGGGAGACATGAGTGGGGGCCTGGTGGAGGGTGACCCTGGATGCTGGGGGGTGGGGGTGGTGGGAAACATGAGACATGAGTGGGGGCCTGGTGGAGGGTGACCCTGGATGCTGGGGGGTGGGGGTGGTGGGAGACATGAGTGGGGGCCTGGTGGAGGGTGACCCTGCACTGCTGGGGGGTGGGGGTGGTGGGAGACATGAGTGGGGGCCTGGTGGAGGCTGCCCCTGCACTGCTGGGGGGTGGGGGTGGTGGGAGACATGAGTGGGGGCCTGGTGGAGGGTGACCCTGCACTCCTGGGGGGTGGGGGTGGTGGGAGACATGAGTGGGGGCCTGGTGGAGGGTGACCCTGGATGCTGGGGGGTGGGGGTGGTGGGAGACATGAGTGGGGGCCTGGTGGAGGGTGACCTTGGATGCTGGGGGGTGGGGGTGGTGGGTGACATGAGTGGGGGCCTGGTGGAGGGTGACCCTGGATGCTGGGGGGTGGGGGTGGTGGGTGACATGAGTGGGGGCCTGGTGGAGGGTGACCCTGGATGCTGGGGGGTGGGGGTGGTGGGTGACATGAGTGAGGGCCTGGTGGAGGGTGACCCTGGTGGCAGGGGGGTGGGGGTGGTGGGAGACATGAGTGGGGGCCTGGTGGAGGCTGCCCCTGCACTGCTGGGGGGTGGGGGTGGTGGGAGACATGGGTGGGGGCCTGGTGGAGGCTGCCCCTGGTGGCAGGGGGGTGGGGGTGGTGGGAGACATGAGTGGGGGCCTGGTGGAGGGTGACCCTGGATGCTGGGGGGGGGGTGGTGGGAAACATGAGTGGGGGCCTGGTGGAGGCTGCCCCTGCACTGCTGGGGGGTGGGGGTGGTGGGAGAAATGAGTGGGGGCCTGGTGGAGGGTGACCCTGGATGCTGGTGGGTGGGGGTGGTGGGAGACATGAGTGGGGGCCTGGTGGAGGCTGCCCCTGCACTGCTGGGGGGTGGGGGTGGTGGGAGACATGGGTGGGGGCCTGGTGGAGGCTGCCCCTGGTGGCAGGGGGGTGGGGGTGGTGGGAGACATGAGTGGGGGCCTGGTGGAGGGTGACCCTGGATGCTGGGGGGTGGGGGTGGTGGGTGACATGAGTGGGGGCCTGGTGGAGGGTGACCCTGGATGCTGGGGGGTGGGGGTGCAGGGGGACATGAGTGAGGGCCTGGTGGAGGGTGGCCATGGTGGCAGGGGGGTGGGGGTGGTGGGAGACATGAGTGGGGGCCTGGTGGAGGCTGCCCCTGCACTGCTGGGGGGTGGGGGTGGTGGGAGACATGGGTGGGGGCCTGGTGGAGGCTGCCACTGGTGGCAGGGGGGTGGGGGTGGTGGGAGACATGAGTGGGGGCCTGGTGGAGGGTGACCCTGCACTGCTGGGGGTTGGGGGTGGTGGGAGACATGGGTGGGGGCCTGGTGGAGGCTGCCCCTGGTGGCAGGGGGGTGGGGGTGGTGGGAGACATGAGTGGGGGCCTGGTGGAGGGTGACCCTGCACTGGTGGGGTTGGGGGTGGTGGGAGAAATGAGTGGGGGCCTGGTGGAGGGTGACCCTGGATGCTGGGGGGTGGGGGTGGTGGGAGACATGAGTGGGGGCCTGGTGGAGGGTGACCCTGGATGCTGGGGGGTGGGGGTGGTGGGAGACATGAGTGGGGGCCTGGTGGAGGGTGACCCTGGATGCTGGGGGGTGGGGGTGCAGGGGGACATGAGTGGGGGCCTGGTGGAGGGTGGTCATGGTGGCAGGGGGGTGGGGGTGGTGGTAGACATGAGTGGGGGCCTGGTGGAGGCTGCTCCTGCACTGCTGGGGGGTGGGGGTGGTGGGAGACATGGGTGGGGGTCTGGTGGAGGCTGCCCCTGGTGGCAGGGGGGTGGGGGTGGTGGGAGACATGAGTGGGGGCCTGGTGGAGGGTGACCCTGCACTGGTGGGGGGTGGGGGTGGTGGGAGACATGAGTGGGGGCCTGGTGGAGGGTGACCCTGGATGCTGGTGGGTGGGGGTGGTGGGAGACATGAGTGGGGGCCTGGTGGAGGGTGACCCTGCACTGCTGGGGGGTGGGGGTGGTGGGAGACATGAGTGGGGGCCTGGTGGAGGCTGCCCCTGCACTGCTGGGGGGTGGGGGTGGTGGGAGACATGAGTGGGGGCCTGGTGGAGGGTGACCCTGCACTGCTGGGGGGTGGGGGTGGTGGGAGACATGAGTGGGGTCCTGGTGGAGGGTGACCCTGGATGCTGGGGGGTGGGGGTGGTGGGAGACATAAGTGGGGGCCTGGTGGAGGGTGACCCTGCACTGCTGGGGGGTGGGGGTGGTGGGAGACATGAGTGGGGGCCTGGTGGAGGGTGACCCTGGATGCTGGGGGGTGGGGGTACAGGGCGACATGAGTGGGGGCCTGGTGTAGGGTGGCCATGGTGGCAGGGGGTGGGGGTGGTGGTAGACATGAGTGGGGGCATGGTGGAGGCTGCCCCTGCACTGCTGGGGGGTGTGGGTGGTGGGAGACATGGGTGGGGGCCTGGTGGAGGCTGCCCCTGGTGGCAGGGGGGTGGGGGTGGTGGGAGACATGAGTGGGGGCCTGGTGGAGGCTGCCCCTGCACTGCTGGGGGGTGGGGGTGGTGGGAGACATGAGTGGGGGCCTGGTGGGGGCTGCCCATGGTGGCAGGGGGGTGGGGGTGGTGGGAGACATGAGTGGGGGCCTGGTGGAGGGTGACCCTGCACTGCTGGGGGGTGGGGGTGGTGGGAGACATGAGTGGGGGCCTGGTGGAGGCTGCCCCTGCACTGCTGGGGGGTGGGGGTGGTGGGAGACATGAGTGGGGGCCTGGTGGAGGCTGCCCCTGCACTGCTGGGGGGTGGGGGTGGTGACCCTGGATGCTGGGGGGTGGGGGTGGTGGGTGACATGAGTGGGGGCCTGGTGGAGGGTGACCCTGGATGCTGGGGGGTGGGGGTGGTGGGTGACATGAGTGGGGGCCTGGTGGAGGGTGACCCTGGTGGCAGGGGGATGGGGGTGGTGGGAGACATGAGTGGGGGCCTGGTGGAGGCTGCCCCTGCACTGTTGGGGGGTGGGGGTGGTGGGAGACATGGGTGGGGGCCTGATGGAGGCTGCCCCTGGTGGCAGGGGGGTGGGGGTGGTGGGAGACATGAGTGGGGGCCTGGTGGAGGGTGACCCTGGATGCTGGGGGGTGGGGGTGGTGGGAAACATGAGACATGAGTGGGGGCCTGGTGGAGGGTGACCCTGGATGCTGGGGGGTGGGGGTGGTGGGAGACATGAGTGGGGGCCTGGTGGAGGGTGACCCTGCACTGCTGGGGGGTGGGGGTGGTGGGAGACATGAGTGGGGGCCTGGTGGAGGCTGCCCCTGCACTGCTGGGGGGTGGGGGTGGTGGGAGACATGAGTGGGGGCCTGGTGGAGGGTGACCCTGCACTGCTGGGGGGTGGGGGTGGTGGGAGACATGAGTGGGGGCCTGGTGGAGGGTGACCCTGGATGCTGGGGGGTGGGGGTGGTGGGAGACATGAGTGGGGGCCTGGTGGAGGGTGACCTTGGATGCTGGGGGGTGGGGGTGGTGGGTGACATGAGTGGGGGCCTGGTGGAGGGTGACCCTGGATGCTGGGGGGTGGGGGTGGTGGGTGACATGAGTGGGGGCCTGGTGGAGGGTGACCCTGGATGCTGGGGGGTGGGGGTGGTGGGTGACATGAGTGGGGGCCTGGTGGAGGGTGACCCTGGTGGCAGGGGGGTGGGGGTGGTGGGAGACATGAGTGGGGGCCTGGTGGAGGCTGCCCCTGCACTGCTGGGGGGTGGGGGTGGTGGGAGACATGGGTGGGGGCCTGGTGGAGGCTGCCCCTGGTGGCAGGGGGGTGGGGGTGGTGGGAGACATGAGTGGGGGCCTGGTGGAGGGTGACCCTGGATGCTGGGGGGTGGGGGTGGTGGGAAACATGAGTGGGGGCCTGGTGGAGGCTGCCCCTGCACTGCTGGGGGGTGGGGGTGGTGGGAGACATGAGTGGGGGCCTGGTGGAGGGTGACCCTGGATGCTGGTGGGTGGGGGTGGTGGGAGACATGAGTGGGGGCCTGGTGGAGGCTGCCCCTGCACTGCTGGGGGGTGGGGGTGGTGGGAGACATGGGTGGGGGCCTGGTGGAGGCTGCCCCTGGTGGCAGGGGGGTGGGGGTGGTGGGAGACATGAGTGGGGGCCTGGTGGAGGGTGACCCTGGATGCTGGGGGGTGGGGGTGGTGGGTGACATGAGTGGGGGCCTGGTGGAGGGTGACCCTGGATGCTGGGGGGTGGGGGTGCAGGGGGACATGAGTGAGGGCCTGGTGGAGGGTGGCCATGGTGGCAGGGGGGTGGGGGTGGTGGGAGACATGAGTGGGGGCCTGGTGGAGGCTGCCCCTGCACTGCTGGGGGGTGGGGGTGGTGGGAGACATGGGTGGGGGCCTGGTGGAGGGTGCCACTGGTGGCAGGGGGGTGGGGGTGGTGGGAGACATGAGTGGGGGCCTGGTGGAGGGTGACCCTGCACTGCTGGGGGTTGGGGGTGGTGGGAGACATGGGTGGGGGCCTGGTGGAGGCTGCCCCTGGTGGCAGGGGGGTGGGGGTGGTGGGAGACATGAGTGGGGGCCTGGTGGAGGGTGACCCTGCACTGGTGGGGGGTGGGGGTGGTGGGAGAAATGAGTGGGGGCCTGGTGGAGGGTGACCCTGGATGCTGGGGGGTGGGGGTGGTGGGAGACATGAGTGGGGGCCTGGTGGAGGGTGACCCTGGATGCTGGGGGGTGGGGGTGGTGGGAGACATGAGTGGGGGCCTGGTGGAGGGTGACCCTGGATGCTGGGGGGTGGGGGTGCAGGGGGACATGAGTGGGGGCCTGGTGGAGGGTGGCCATGGTGGCAGGGGGGTGGGGGTGGTGGTAGACATGAGTGGGGGCCTGGTGGAGGCTGCTCCTGCACTGCTGGGGGGTGGGGGTGGTGGGAGACATGGGTGGGGGCCTGGTGGAGGCTGCCCCTGGTGGCAGGGGGGTGGGGGTGGTGGGAGACATGAGTGGGGGCCTGGTGGAGGGTGACCCTGCACTGGTGGGGGGTGGGGGTGGTGGGAGACATGAGTGGGGGCCTGGTGGAGGGTGACCCTGGATGCTGGTGGGTGGGGGTGGTGGTAGACATGAGTGGGGGCCTGGTGGAGGCTGCCCCTGCACTGCTGGGGGGTGGGGGTGGTGGGAGACATGGGTGGGGGCCTGGTGGAGGCTTCCCCTGGTGGCAGGGGGGTGGGGGTGGTGGGAGACATGAGTGGGGGCCTGGTGGAGGGTGACACTGGATGCTGGGGAGTGGGGGTGGTGGGTGACATGAGTGGGGGCCTGGTGGAGGGTGACCCTGGATGCTGGGGGGTGGGGGTGCAGGGGGACATGAGTGGGGGCCTGGTGGAGGGTGGCCATGGTGGCAGGGGGGTGGGGGTGGTGGTAGACATGAGTGGGGGCCTGGTGGAGGCTGCCCCTGCACTGCTGGGGGGTGGGGGTGGTGGGAGACATGGGTGGGGGCCTGGTGGAGGCTGCCCCTGGTGGCAGGGGGGTGGGGTGGTTGGAGACATGAGTGGGGGCCTGGTGGAGGGTGACCCTGGATGCTGGGGGGTGGGGGTGCAGGGGGACATGAGTGGGGGCCTGGTGGAGGGTGGCCATGGTGGCAGGGGGGTGGGGGTGGTGGTAGACATGAGTGGGGGCCTGGTGGAGGCTGCCCCTGCACTGCTGGGGGGTGGGGGTGGTGGGAGACATGGGTGGGGGCCTGGTGGAGGCTGCCCCTGGTGGCAGGGGGGTGGGGGTGGTGGGAGACATGAGTGGGGGCCTGGTGGAGGCTGCCCCTGCACTGCTGGGGGGTGGGGGTGGTGGGAGACATGAGTGGGGGCCTGGTGGGGGCTGCCCATGGTGGCAGGGGGGTGGGGGTGGTGGGAGACATGAGTGGGGGCCTGGTGGAGGGTGACCCTGCACTGCTGGGGGGTGGGTGTGGTGGGAGACATGAGTGGGGGCCTGGTGGAGGCTGCCCCTGCACTGCTGGGGGGTGGGGGTGGTGGGAGACATGAGTGGGGGCCTGGTGGAGGCTGCCCCTGCACTGCTGGGGGGTGGGGGTGGTGGGAGACATGAGTGGGGGCCTGCTGGAGGGTGACCCTGGATGCTGGGGGGTGGGGGTGGTGGGAGACATGAGTGGGGGCCTGGTGGAGGGTGACCCTGCACTGCTGGGGGGTGGGGGTGGTGGGAGACATGAGTGGGGGCCTGGTGGAGGCTGCCCCTGCACTGCTGGGGGGTGGGGGTGGTGGGAGACATGAGTGGGGGCCTGGTGGAGGGTGACCCTGCACTGCTGGGGGGTGGGGGTGGTGGGAGACATGAGTGGGGTCCTGGTGGAGGGTGACCCTGGATGCTGGGGGGTGGGGGTGGTGGGAGACATAAGTGGGGGCCTGGTGGAGGGTGACCCTGCACTGCTGGGGGGTGGGGGTGGTGGGAGACATGAGTGGGGGCCTGGTGGAGGGTGACCCTGGATGCTGGGGGGTGGGGGTACAGGGCGACATGAGTGGGGGCCTGGTGTAGGGTGGCCATGGTGGCAGGGGGTGGGGGTGGTGGTAGACATGAGTGGGGGCATGGTGGAGGCTGCCCCTGCACTGCTGGGGGGTGGGGGTGGTGGGAGACATGGGTGGGGGCCTGGTGGAGGCTGCCCCTGGTGGCAGGGGGGTGGGGGTGGTGGGAGACATGAGTGGGGGCCTGGTGGAGGCTGCCCCTGCACTGCTGGGGGGTGGGGGTGGTGGGAGACATGAGTGGGGGCCTGGTGGGGGCTGCCCATGGTGGCAGGGGGGTGGGGGTGGTGGGAGACATGAGTGGGGGCCTGGTGGAGGGTGACCCTGCACTGCTGGGGGGTGGGGGTGGTGGGAGACATGAGTGGGGGCCTGGTGGAGGCTGCCCCTGCACTGCTGGGGGGTGGGGGTGGTGGGAGACATGAGTGGGGGCCTGGTGGAGGCTGCCCCTGCACTGCTGGGGGGTGGGGGTGGTGACCCTGGATGCTGGGGGGTGGGGGTGGTGGGTGACATGAGTGGGGGCCTGGTGGAGGGTGACCCTGGATGCTGGGGGGTGGGGGTGGTGGGTGACATGAGTGGGGGCCTGGTGGAGGGTGACCCTGGTGGCAGGGGGGTGGGGGTGGTGGGAGACATGAGTGGGGGCCTGGTGGAGGCTGCCCCTGCACTGTTGGGGGGTGGGGGTGGTGGGAGACATGGGTGGGGGCCTGGTGGAGGCTGCCCCTGGTGGCAGGGGGGTGGGGGTGGTGGGAGACATGAGTGGGGGCCTGGTGGAGGGTGACCCTGGATGCTGGGGGGTGGGGGTGGTGGGAAACATGAGACATGAGTGGGGGCCTGGTGGAGGGTGACCCTGGATGCTGGGGGGTGGGGGTGGTGGGAGACATGAGTGGGGGCCTGGTGGAGGGTGACCCTGCACTGCTGGGGGGTGGGGGTGGTGGGAGACATGAGTGGGGGCCTGGTGGAGGCTGCCCCTGCACTGCTGGGGGGTGGGGGTGGTGGGAGACATGAGTGGGGGCCTGGTGGAGGGTGACCCTGCACTCCTGGGGGGTGGGGGTGGTGGGAGACATGAGTGGGGGCCTGGTGGAGGGTGACCCTGGATGCTGGGGGGTGGGGGTGGTGGGAGACATGAGTGGGGGCCTGGTGGAGGGTGACCTTGGATGCTGGGGGGTGGGGGTGGTGGGTGACATGAGTGGGGGCCTGGTGGAGGGTGACCCTGGATGCTGGGGGGTGGGGGTGGTGGGTGACATGAGTGGGGGCCTGGTGGAGGGTGACCCTGGATGCTGGGGGGTGGGGGTGGTGGGTGACATGAGTGAGGGCCTGGTGGAGGGTGACCCTGGTGGCAGGGGGGTGGGGGTGGTGGGAGACATGAGTGGGGGCCTGGTGGAGGCTGCCCCTGCACTGCTGGGGGGTGGGGGTGGTGGGAGACATGGGTGGGGGCCTGGTGGAGGCTGCCCCTGGTGGCAGGGGGGTGGGGGTGGTGGGAGACATGAGTGGGGGCCTGGTGGAGGGTGACCCTGGATGCTGGGGGGGGGGTGGTGGGAAACATGAGTGGGGGCCTGGTGGAGGCTGCCCCTGCACTGCTGGGGGGTGGGGGTGGTGGGAGAAATGAGTGGGGGCCTGGTGGAGGGTGACCCTGGATGCTGGTGGGTGGGGGTGGTGGGAGACATGAGTGGGGGCCTGGTGGAGGCTGCCCCTGCACTGCTGGGGGGTGGGGGTGGTGGGAGACATGGGTGGGGGCCTGGTGGAGGCTGCCCCTGGTGGCAGGGGGGTGGGGGTGGTGGGAGACATGAGTGGGGGCCTGGTGGAGGGTGACCCTGGATGCTGGGGGGTGGGGGTGGTGGGTGACATGAGTGGGGGCCTGGTGGAGGGTGACCCTGGATGCTGGGGGGTGGGGGTGCAGGGGGACATGAGTGAGGGCCTGGTGGAGGGTGGCCATGGTGGCAGGGGGGTGGGGGTGGTGGGAGACATGAGTGGGGGCCTGGTGGAGGCTGCCCCTGCACTGCTGGGGGGTGGGGGTGGTGGGAGACATGGGTGGGGGCCTGGTGGAGGCTGCCACTGGTGGCAGGGGGGTGGGGGTGGTGGGAGACATGAGTGGGGGCCTGGTGGAGGGTGACCCTGCACTGCTGGGGGTTGGGGGTGGTGGGAGACATGGGTGGGGGCCTGGTGGAGGCTGCCCCTGGTGGCAGGGGGGTGGGGGTGGTGGGAGACATGAGTGGGGGCCTGGTGGAGGGTGACCCTGCACTGGTGGGGTTGGGGGTGGTGGGAGAAATGAGTGGGGGCCTGGTGGAGGGTGACCCTGGATGCTGGGGGGTGGGGGTGGTGGGAGACATGAGTGGGGGCCTGGTGGAGGGTGACCCTGGATGCTGGGGGGTGGGGGTGGTGGGAGACATGAGTGGGGGCCTGGTGGAGGGTGACCCTGGATGCTGGGGGGTGGGGGTGCAGGGGGACATGAGTGGGGGCCTGGTGGAGGGTGGCCATGGTGGCAGGGGGGTGGGGGTGGTGGTAGACATGAGTGGGGGCCTGGTGGAGGCTGCTCCTGCACTGCTGGGGGGTGGGGGTGGTGGGAGACATGGGTGGGGGTCTGGTGGAGGCTGCCCCTGGTGGCAGGGGGGTGGGGGTGGTGGGAGACATGAGTGGGGGCCTGGTGGAGGGTGACCCTGCACTGGTGGGGGGTGGGGGTGGTGGGAGACATGAGTGGGGGCCTGGTGGAGGGTGACCCTGGATGCTGGTGGGTGGGGGTGGTGGGAGACATGAGTGGGGGCCTGGTGGAGGGTGACCCTGCACTGCTGGGGGGTGGGGGTGGTGGGAGACATGAGTGGGGGCCTGGTGGAGGCTGCCCCTGCACTGCTGGGGGGTGGGGGTGGTGGGAGACATGAGTGGGGGCCTGGTGGAGGGTGACCCTGCACTGCTGGGGGGTGGGGGTGGTGGGAGACATGAGTGGGGTCCTGGTGGAGGGTGACCCTGGATGCTGGGGGGTGGGGGTGGTGGGAGACATAAGTGGGGGCCTGGTGGAGGGTGACCCTGCACTGCTGGGGGGTGGGGGTGGTGGGAGACATGAGTGGGGGCCTGGTGGAGGGTGACCCTGGATGCTGGGGGGTGGGGGTACAGGGCGACATGAGTGGGGGCCTGGTGTAGGGTGGCCATGGTGGCAGGGGGTGGGGGTGGTGGTAGACATGAGTGGGGGCATGGTGGAGGCTGCCCCTGCACTGCTGGGGGGTGTGGGTGGTGGGAGACATGGGTGGGGGCCTGGTGGAGGCTGCCCCTGGTGGCAGGGGGGTGGGGGTGGTGGGAGACATGAGTGGGGGCCTGGTGGAGGCTGCCCCTGCACTGCTGGGGGGTGGGGGTGGTGGGAGACATGAGTGGGGGCCTGGTGGGGGCTGCCCATGGTGGCAGGGGGGTGGGGGTGGTGGGAGACATGAGTGGGGGCCTGGTGGAGGGTGACCCTGCACTGCTGGGGGGTGGGGGTGGTGGGAGACATGAGTGGGGGCCTGGTGGAGGCTGCCCCTGCACTGCTGGGGGGTGGGGGGGGTGGGAGACATGAGTGGGGGCCTGGTGGAGGCTGCCCCTGCACTGCTGGGGGGTGGGGGTGGTGACCCTGGATGCTGGGGGGTGGGGGTGGTGGGTGACATGAGTGGGGGCCTGGTGGAGGGTGACCCTGGATGCTGGGGGGTGGGGGTGGTGGGTGACATGAGTGGGGGCCTGGTGGAGGGTGACCCTGGTGGCAGGGGGATGGGGGTGGTGGGAGACATGAGTGGGGGCCTGGTGGAGGCTGCCCCTGCACTGTTGGGGGGTGGGGGTGGTGGGAGACATGGGTGGGGGCCTGATGGAGGCTGCCCCTGGTGGCAGGGGGGTGGGGGTGGTGGGAGACATGAGTGGGGGCCTGGTGGAGGGTGACCCTGGATGCTGGGGGGTGGGGGTGGTGGGAAACATGAGACATGAGTGGGGGCCTGGTGGAGGGTGACCCTGGATGCTGGGGGGTGGGGGTGGTGGGAGACATGAGTGGGGGCCTGGTGGAGGGTGACCCTGCACTGCTGGGGGGTGGGGGTGGTGGGAGACATGAGTGGGGGCCTGGTGGAGGCTGCCCCTGCACTGCTGGGGGGTGGGGGTGGTGGGAGACATGAGTGGGGGCCTGGTGGAGGGTGACCCTGCACTGCTGGGGGGTGGGGGTGGTGGGAGACATGAGTGGGGGCCTGGTGGAGGGTGACCCTGGATGCTGGGGGGTGGGGGTGGTGGGAGACATGAGTGGGGGCCTGGTGGAGGGTGACCTTGGATGCTGGGGGGTGGGGGTGGTGGGTGACATGAGTGGGGGCCTGGTGGAGGGTGACCCTGGATGCTGGGGGGTGGGGGTGGTGGGTGACATGAGTGGGGGCCTGGTGGAGGGTGACCCTGGATGCTGGGGGGTGGGGGTGGTGGGTGACATGAGTGGGGGCCTGGTGGAGGGTGACCCTGGTGGCAGGGGGGTGGGGGTGGTGGGAGACATGAGTGGGGGCCTGGTGGAGGCTGCCCCTGCACTGCTGGGGGGTGGGGGTGGTGGGAGACATGGGTGGGGGCCTGGTGGAGGCTGCCCCTGGTGGCAGGGGGGTGGGGGTGGTGGGAGACATGAGTGGGGGCCTGGTGGAGGGTGACCCTGGATGCTGGGGGGTGGGGGTGGTGGGAAACATGAGTGGGGGCCTGGTGGAGGCTGCCCCTGCACTGCTGGGGGGTGGGGGTGGTGGGAGACATGAGTGGGGGCCTGGTGGAGGGTGACCCTGGATGCTGGTGGGTGGGGGTGGTGGGAGACATGAGTGGGGGCCTGGTGGAGGCTGCCCCTGCACTGCTGGGGGGTGGGGGTGGTGGGAGACATGGGTGGGGGCCTGGTGGAGGCTGCCCCTGGTGGCAGGGGGGTGGGGGTGGTGGGAGACATGAGTGGGGGCCTGGTGGAGGGTGACCCTGGATGCTGGGGGGTGGGGGTGGTGGGTGACATGAGTGGGGGCCTGGTGGAGGGTGACCCTGGATGCTGGGGGGTGGGGGTGCAGGGGGACATGAGTGAGGGCCTGGTGGAGGGTGGCCATGGTGGCAGGGGGGTGGGGGTGGTGGGAGACATGAGTGGGGGCCTGGTGGAGGCTGCCCCTGCACTGCTGGGGGGTGGGGGTGGTGGGAGACATGGGTGGGGGCCTGGTGGAGGGTGCCACTGGTGGCAGGGGGGTGGGGGTGGTGGGAGACATGAGTGGGGGCCTGGTGGAGGGTGACCCTGCACTGCTGGGGGTTGGGGGTGGTGGGAGACATGGGTGGGGGCCTGGTGGAGGCTGCCCCTGGTGGCAGGGGGGTGGGGGTGGTGGGAGACATGAGTGGGGGCCTGGTGGAGGGTGACCCTGCACTGGTGGGGGGTGGGGGTGGTGGGAGAAATGAGTGGGGGCCTGGTGGAGGGTGACCCTGGATGCTGGGGGGTGGGGGTGGTGGGAGACATGAGTGGGGGCCTGGTGGAGGGTGACCCTGGATGCTGGGGGGTGGGGGTGGTGGGAGACATGAGTGGGGGCCTGGTGGAGGGTGACCCTGGATGCTGGGGGGTGGGGGTGCAGGGGGACATGAGTGGGGGCCTGGTGGAGGGTGGCCATGGTGGCAGGGGGGTGGGGGTGGTGGTAGACATGAGTGGGGGCCTGGTGGAGGCTGCTCCTGCACTGCTGGGGGGTGGGGGTGGTGGGAGACATGGGTGGGGGCCTGGTGGAGGCTGCCCCTGGTGGCAGGGGGGTGGGGGTGGTGGGAGACATGAGTGGGGGCCTGGTGGAGGGTGACCCTGCACTGGTGGGGGGTGGGGGTGGTGGGAGACATGAGTGGGGGCCTGGTGGAGGGTGACCCTGGATGCTGGTGGGTGGGGGTGGTGGTAGACATGAGTGGGGGCCTGGTGGAGGCTGCCCCTGCACTGCTGGGGGGTGGGGGTGGTGGGAGACATGGGTGGGGGCCTGGTGGAGGCTTCCCCTGGTGGCAGGGGGGTGGGGGTGGTGGGAGACATGAGTGGGGGCCTGGTGGAGGGTGACACTGGATGCTGGGGAGTGGGGGTGGTGGGTGACATGAGTGGGGGCCTGGTGGAGGGTGACCCTGGATGCTGGGGGGTGGGGGTGCAGGGGGACATGAGTGGGGGCCTGGTGGAGGGTGGCCATGGTGGCAGGGGGGTGGGGGTGGTGGTAGACATGAGTGGGGGCCTGGTGGAGGCTGCCCCTGCACTGCTGGGGGGTGGGGGTGGTGGGAGACATGGGTGGGGGCCTGGTGGAGGCTGCCCCTGGTGGCAGGGGGGTGGGGTGGTTGGAGACATGAGTGGGGGCCTGGTGGAGGGTGACCCTGGATGCTGGGGGGTGGGGGTGCAGGGGGACATGAGTGGGGGCCTGGTGGAGGGTGGCCATGGTGGCAGGGGGGTGGGGGTGGTGGTAGACATGAGTGGGGGCCTGGTGGAGGCTGCCCCTGCACTGCTGGGGGGTGGGGGTGGTGGGAGACATGGGTGGGGGCCTGGTGGAGGCTGCCCCTGGTGGCAGGGGGGTGGGGGTGGTGGGAGACATGAGTGGGGGCCTGGTGGAGGGTGACCCTGCACTGCTGGGGGTGGGGGTGGTGGGAGACATGGGTGGGGGCCTGGTGGAGGCTGCCCCTGGTGGCAGGGGGGTGGGGGTGGTGGGAGACATGAGTGGGGGCCTGGTGGAGGGTGACCCTGGATGCTGGGGGGTGGGGGGGTGGGTGACATGAGTGGGGGCCTGGTGGAGGGTGACCCTGGTGGCAGGGGGGTGGGGGTGGTGGGAGACATGAGTGGGGGCCTGGTGGAGGCTGCCCCTGCACTGCTGGGGGGTGGGGGTGGTGGGAGACATGAGTGGGGGCCTGGTGGAGGGTGACCCTGCACTGCTGGGGGGTGGGGGTGGTGGGAGACATGAGTGGGGGCCTGGTGGAGGGTGACCCTGGATGCTGGGGGGTGGGGGTGCAGGGGGACATGAGTGGGGGCCTGGTGGAGGCCGCCCATGGTGGCAGGGGGGTGGGGGTGGTGGGAGACATGAGTGGGGGCCTGGTGGAGGCTGCCCATGGTGGCAGGGGGGTGGGGGTGGTGGGAGACATGAGTGGGGGCCTGGTGGAGGATGCCCATGGTGGCAGGGGGGTGGGGGTGCAGGGGGACATGAGTGGGGGCCTGGTGGAGGCTGCCCCTGGTGGCTGGGGGATGGGGGTGGTGGGAGACATGAGTGGGGGCCTGGTGGAGTCTGCCCATGGTGGCAGGGGGGTGGGGGTGGTGGGAGACATGAGTGGGGGCCTGGTGGAGGCTGCCCCTGCACTGCTGGGGGGTGGGGGTGGTGGGAGACATGGGTGGGGGCCTAGTGGAGGCTGCCCCTGGTGGCTGGGGGGTGGCGGTGGTGGGAGACATGAGTGGGTGCCTGGTGGAGGGTGCCCCCCTGGATGCTGGGGGGTGGGGGTGGTGGGAGACATGAGTGGGGGCCTGGTGGAGGCTGCCCCTGGTGGCTGGGGGTTGGGGGTGGTGGGAGACATGGGTGGGGGCCTGCTGGCAGGTGCCCCACAGTGCTGGGGGGTGGGGGTGGTGGTAGACATGCATTGTTGATCAGTAGTGCAAGGTGACATGTGGGTTGGCTGGGGGGCATGCCCATGGTGGATGGGCTGCCTGCGGGACATGAGCAGGGGTGCAGGGTAGTCCCCCGTGGTGTGGGCTGCCTGCAGGGGCCGTGGAGGTTGTGGAGCGTACACCTGGGAGGACCCACACGGCCAATTCACGTGTAGTACTCCCCAGAACCCCTGAAATACACGTACCCTGATGAAATCGCGTGTAGAACTTCCCGCACACCCATGGAATACACGTACCCTGATGAAATCGCGTGTGGAACTTCCCGCGCACCCATGGAATACACCCTACCCTGCTCGCACTGGCCCATTCGCGTTTGTAACTTCCCGCGCACCCCTGAAATACACGTACCCTGCTGAAATCGCGTGTGGAACTTCCCGCGCACCCATGTAATACACGTACCCTGCTCGCACTGGCCCATTCGCGTGTGGAACTTCCCGCGCACCCCTGAAATGCACGTACCCTGCAGAAATCGCGTGTGGAACTTGCCGCGCACTCCTGAAATACACGTACCCTGCTGAAATCGCGTGTGGAACTTCCCGCGCACCCATGTAATACACGTACCCTGCTCGCACTGTCCCATTCGCGTGTGGAACTTCCCGCGCACCCCTGAAATGCACGTACCCTGCAGAAATCGCGTGTGGAACTTGCTGCGCACCCCTGAAATACACGTACCCTGCTGAAATCGCGTGTGGAACTTCCCGCGCACCCATGTAATACACGTACCCTGCTCGCACTGGCCCATTCGCGTGTGGAACTTCCCGCGCACCCCTGAAATGCACGTACCCTGCAGGAATCGCGTGTGGAACTTGCCGCGCACCCCTGAAATTCACGTACCCAGCTGAAATCGCGTGTGCAACTTCCCGCGCACCCCTGAAATTCACGTACCCTGCTTGCACGGGGCCAGTCGCGTGTGGAACTTCCCGCGCACCCCTGCAATACACGTTCCCCGCTTGGCGTTTGCTGTTTGCCAGCCCGGTGAACTGGTCCAGGGTTAGCGCAGCCCTTTGCGATGATTTAGCGATTTTGATGGCTTTTCCTTGCGCGAGGGCGTTCTTGGGGGCGTTACTTGCGCTGCTGCAGTGTCGCTGCGATTCTCTGCGCCACGGCTGGTTTGGGAGCCTGAAATCCATGAATACGCTGTGCGCGGAAATCGGTTTTAGCGCACGTGCCTGGCGCAGTCAATCGCACGCGGACACTCTGCGCCAGCCGCTTGCGACACTTTTCTGTGAAATTCTATGAATTACCCTGTGAGGCTTTCAATATTAGTGTGTGCGCTACATTTCCATTGCTAGAAATATGTTCAGAAGGTCAAACAGTTTGTATTCTGTTTTAAACATATGCAGGTTACTTTAGAGCTGGCTAAAGTTACCGGCAAGGCTTGCTGAGTGAACCTGAATGCTGAACTTCACTCACTGGCTCCAGGAACACTGTGGTTGTGGGCTGCTGCCCTTTCCAGACTTTCTCAACCTTTACTGTTGTTTTGGGCACACTTTGGTCCCAAACCCTTCTGCAACACAGTGTCTATGCTCCGGTCACATTAATTGGCAGTCTCCTTCACTTCTCAGTCCCTCGGCTTTCCTTCTGCTACAGGCCTCAGGCTTCAGCACAGTCACAGCTCCCCAATCACTCGGCGCACATGGGGAAAGCTCCACTCTTAGAATGTCTTTGTCGGGGCAGACACAGCAATGCACGTTTTGAGAAAACAGGACCCTCTCAGAACTTGCAAGTGAAATCTGCTGTCTGTCACGGTCCGGTGTCCCTTCCATGCTCACACTTCCGGTTTATAGTCAAAATCTCGAAACTAAAATCTCGAAAAAAAAAGCACGAATTTAAAATCTCGAAAAAAAAAATAGCGAATTTTTTTTTCAATGCGTTTTTTTTCAAAATGGGGCGGTTCCCCCCCCCAACCCCCTTTTTTTCATTTTTTTTTATTTTACCCCTTTTTTTTACTTACCTGACCCCAAAAACACATATAAATGAATAAAGAAAAAATTCGATATTTTTTTTTTCGAGATTTTTGTTTCGTGCTTTTTGTCATTCGAGATTTTGTTTTCGGCCTTTTGACTGACCACCCACACTTCCATGTGAATTCCCAGCCTCGTTGAACATATGGTCCTTAAATAAGTAGCATATCGTGCAGTAGATGGGATGAAGAGTAACTCTTACACCAAATTATCAAACCAACACAGGAAGAAGGCAAAGTTGTTTTACTGTTTTAATATCAATTGTCTAAAACAGGGAGTTACAACGGGCATCAACGGACGTCGCACAGCATAATCTCACTCGAAGCATTTTATAAAGAAATGCATTTATATAGTAAAATTGTGTCATACGTGGCAAATAAGAAAAACCTTTGTGGGGTTGTGATAGGCATAAAGGAAACATCAAAATATACTTTCTATAAGGGATCGGGCTGTGATTGGGTCTCTACAGACAGGTGGACAACTTATGCCCACCCCTAGTGCAAGTCATCTTCATAATTTATATGACACAGAGCTCATCATTGGCTATCAAACTATAAGGCTCTTCATTATATGGCCTTCTACAATTGGAAGGCATGCTTGTGCCCTTTTGGAACATTTGGCTCACTAGCAGCATGTAAGCTGGTACCCCAGGTGCCAGTGGGTGGACTTTGAACGTGTCTCCCCACCCAAATAGCCTGACATCTCTCATTACCCACGCCTTCTGCCATGGAGTTTGCCTTTGAACTTGGTCCTGCAAAGTATCCTCACTCCTGGGAATATATGGGAGTGTGAGCACATGCTATCTTAATTCTAGAGCTGCATTGCCAACATCTATTTCCATCCATAGCCCACTTGATAGCAGACGGCAATTTGGCTTATTTTCTAGCATTTAATTGTATTAAATGAATAAAACATGGCACTCATAGTGTTCTTTCTCTGCACCTTAACAGGGGATGACTCAGCTTCTCACGTTCACTGTTCTTCAAGGATAACCAGTTATTGGCTGCTCCAGTCTTTAACACCAGGCCAGACAGCCTTTCTCGGTCCTTCCTCGATTCCAGTTGCTTTCTTGCTCTGACACAGCTTTCAGCCATCTTCTCCATGGTCTTAAGCCTATTAAAATTGTGACACTGAAGTTCAGATTCTATATAATTGAGGCACCGCCTGCAGTCTATTCACTACATATCGGCAACTTCTACGTAATCTACTTGCATTGCTACATCTGTACAGTTATTAAACAGCTTGAATTTTCTGCAGTGCTCTTCACACATGCAATCTTCACTTCGCATATGAAAGTTTACTCGATTCTTTACGTTGTCATCAGATGCCATAAAGTCTATAAATCCTCTTCTTCGGCCACTTTTCTTAGTGCGTCACGCTCATCTCTTGTGGCATCACCTACTTCTCTTTCTTTCATCTTCATATTCCCTCAGAGATCTCTTCCAATAGATTGTCATCTCTGTGGGGATACATCAGATAGAGTTTTTTAGTGGATACCTTTTCTCAAAGACTCTCTGCACAATAGGCACAACCACATGTGTCATGCATGGCACGATTTCTGGCTTCCAGCATATAGGTAGGAAGGGGGTGGGACTTCTTGCAGAGGCATTTGGCTCCTCCTCTACACTCCTCCCTCTGGGTGATTCATTGACCACACCTTCATTAACCTCCGCATTTTGATTTCTTCTCTTGAAGAAGTGCGTCTTCGGGGCCCAAATCTTCACTACTCCCTTCAGGGATCCTGCTGATTTTACATATTCATCTAAACTCCAAGTCATGTAGCTGCACTGTTAATTTGGATTACAATAGACCCATCGTCCCACATACTTCTTGTGATTCCTTGGATACAGGAACTTTGTTCCCTCAGGTACTAAGATGCTGGCCTCTATATATTTTCTAATATCTTCATCTGTTAACTCCTAGGGTCCAAACTCTGATTCGACATCGATCATGATCTTCATTCCTACTGCCTTCTTTGCTGTCTTCTTGCAATTGTAATTATTATCTTGATCACACAGAATCCAAACATTATCATCACTAATATTGCTCCAAGAAACTTGAAGATGTTTACCACTCATTAGGGAACCCATGAAAAGATAGACGCAAACCAACCGTCATCTGCAATGGTCTCTGTCTTATCTTCCATCTGATTGTGCAGCTTCTTCAGCAACGTTATGGCCTCTGCCAAGGTCACATTCTCACTGTCGTGCGAAGATATGAACATGCCACATAGTGGCCCAATTTTGGCACAAACTCCTCCATCCATCGCCGTGATCATGTCAAGGACATACCTATTTTTTAAGCTCATCAGTCCTATGTCCCTCAATTCTTCTTTAATAGCATTGAATCCCTTTATGGTAGTGTTGATCGTCTGCAAGAGCTCCCATCTGTTTTTTTTACGCCATCGTCTGGATCCCTAGCATAAGATATTTCTGAATGCTGCAGCAGTCTGGCTAAACAACATGTGCTCATATGGAATAGCGTGAAAAGCTTCTATTGATTTCATAGAGAAATATTTCTCCCTCTTTGTTCGGTTGAGAAGTTTGAGTGATCTTCTCCTTCTCAAAGGGGCATCTGCTTTTGGAAATTATCCAATGTTCAAGTCAATCTGCGGAATCACTAATGCTGGAACATGGATAAGTAATAAGGAATATTTCCCTCCCCAGTCCTTGGGCAACCAACTTCATGTAGGCTCTAGACCCACAAGCCCAATGTCGATCCATCAGGTCGGCTGTCCCTGCTCCCATTTTAGTAACATCAACTGTAGTTTTGCAGCCTATGTTATTTCCCACATGATTCTTTCCTTCCTTTTTAAAGCATAAAATCACATTTGCAAATGGGAACACAACCATTGGACCTGATTCATCTTCGACCCACGTTAATAGTTTGGCATACTTGGCATTCGACTTCAAACACTATTTGTTCAATTTCTGTACTTCTCGTATATATTCATCCTTCAGTAAGTGAGCTGTAAAGGACATCAGCCCTTCTTCCCATCCTTTCTTGGATTTCACTCATCCATAGACTAGCAGCTGAGATCGTTCCCAGCATCCAGGCATCCAAGCTATTTTTGATGTATCAGGACAATTCAATCTGTCCATTTCTTTTACGACTGCCTCTTCCTGTCCAGTCGCCGGATATGTAAGCATTGTGCTTTTCCATGCAGGTTCCTTTGCCATCTGTGTAGTCTTGATATAATCATCCTGAAATTTCGCTCCCCATTGCAGATTGGCCCAACTTCCTTGAAACTGTCCTCTGGTCATTCACACTGCAAGATGAAGGAGACATCTTGTATTGTGTTCTGGAATTTCTCTAGAGATGACAGTTTTTGCGGCATTCGAGGCAAAGGGTATGAGAGCGCAGTCTTAGCAACTCTCCTTAGATGTTCTCCCTCCAACCTTTTTAATGTGCTGGCACCACATATTATTACCCAGGGGTGCTGCACTATCTATATAAGTGTTTATCCCACCATGATCTTCCTCTGCATTTCCCCTGTATCTCTCAAATGTACGGTTTATATAATACTGATGAAGCATATCAAAGAGAGTTCTCTTTGTGGGGAGAATCATAGGAACATCGACCTCAGTGGAAGTAAACAAACCAAGAGTAGTTCCTGTAGTAGGAGAATTCATAGTAGTCTCTATTTCTATAGGAGTATCAATCTAACGAGGAATGCTAAACAGGAGAAACAGATAGACACAAAGTATAGTCGAACATACATATATCACAAACCAACTTATTAACCTCCACCACTTGTGGCATTCTAGAATTGGTTGGGCTTGCTCATTCCCCAAATTCGTACGAGCTTCAACATTCCTCGTTTGGACTCCAATTGTTGAGGAAAAAACACTTTTACTGATGCAGGTGTAACACCTTCTCTAGTATTGCTATGAGCAATCTTCTGATTACAGGGCCATTTTTAGGATACTATAAAAAAGTGTCAATATCAACTACTCTTCTGACAAGAGCAGGATAAACTTGAAGGAAAAATATAAAACCAGCAAGTACAAGTCGGTGGACAACCCTGTCTATTAAAACCATAGATTCAACAAAATAGAAACTCAGTGAGAAACAAGTCTGGAAATTGTTTACGTTTCCAATCGTCAAATTCAAGATCAGACATATTTGTGGCACATCAGTAACTTCCTAAAGTTCAATTTCAAAAGATTCCGTTGACTCTCGGCATGGGTTGCACACCTGCTATAACATCTATAATGAGTGCTCAAATGAGTCAGAGTCCAAATGCAAAATCTGCATTTATCAGTTGGTCGCCTTATCATCCTTCTTCTTTGTCATCGATCGAGCCAAAACATGCTGAAATTCGTCTTCTTCTCTTGCTTCTGAATCGACAGCTGGGGTGGTTCAGTCTCGCCGGTGTGTAGTTTCACGCCGTTCAAATGAATGCAAGCTCGTCTGCCCTGCACTTTTACTGCAGAGGGAGTGACATTTTCAATGCAAAAGGGGCCATTAAATCTCAGCTCGTGCCATTGCTTAGTGAAGTTTCTGATCAGCATGGTATCAGCCAATAACTAGTCCAGGTGCTGATAGTAATTCAAGAGATCTGGTTGCTGAATGGTTTTCATCTGTGTTCTGAGACCGACCCCCTGACGTTTGAGTTGATCTGAAATGAGAGAGATGCTAAAGGTCATCCATGTCAAATAATTGTGCAGCTCATCACCTAGCAGTTTCACAGTACTCTGGGCATCACTTCTACACCTCGATTGAGGTGTAAGAGGCATTCTCATTGACCTTCCTGTTACTAGCTCATGCGTGAGGCTGATTCCTTAGTGCATATAAAGCTGAGGGAAAGCAATATAGCCATCCCTCTTTCAACGTTAGCCTGAGCTTGGCAATCCTTTCTTTAAGGATGCCGTTGAGTCCCTCACATAAACTGTTCACTTGTGGGTGATAAGCAGAAGAAAACTTGTGCTTAATGCTTAACAATAGTCCCATATGTTTGAACACTTCATTGAAATGTGGCCCATTATCGGATCTCAGCACTTCACACACACCCCATCTTGGAAAGACTTCACGTACTAAAAACTTTGTTGTGCAAGTGGCATCAGGGTGTGTGCATGGACCTGCCTCGATCCACCTAGAGAAAAGACACACCACCACTCTCAGATGCTTGTATCTGTTACACACCTGCAGCATATCAACATAATCGATATGTAAATGCTGAAAAGGACCCTTCAGTCGAGGAATTACTCCTCTAATCATTCTTGTTGTATACCCAGCTGTACATTTCGGACATACGATGCAATTCACTAAATAGAAGGCAACGTGTTCTAACAGATTCTGAACTAACCAGTCTTCCGCAAATGTTGCAGCAACACTGTCCCTAGTCACATGCGCGGGGCAATGAAGCTGTTCTAGCGCGATCTTTAATAATTCTACTGGCATTACTGGCTTTCTAGTGCTATGTTGTCGCCATAATGCTTCTGTGGGGATAAAGAACACCCCCTTCATTTGCATAATTCCTGCTCTTCTGCAGTGCACTTCCCTGAATCTCTATCAATTGGGTTTTTGGTAACTGATTAAACCCTTTTCGCATTACCATAGACGTGGCTACTCACTTTCTTATACTAGGAGTACCAAAACTCAATATATCTGAAGAACATGCACCCTTTTGGCTTCTACATCTGCAGCTTCGTTCCTGCAAGAGATAAAATCTGTTCACTTAGTATGCGCTCTGCATTTAACTATCGCTATGGCTGCTGGGAGCTGTAGTGCCTTAATATGCCTGTCCAATAAAGATGCTTGCTGCACTGGAGTGGGATCCGCTTGGAGGTAGCCCCTCCTTTTCCAACGTGCTAAGCCTGCATGCACAGTTGACGTCATGTAGGATGGGTCACTGAACACCATCACTTCCTGCCCATCATGTTTCTCGAGCGTGACAATGAGTGCCACTAATTCTGCTGCTTGTGCTGAAAACTGAGAGATGGTAGCCTTATGCTCACTACAACCTCAAATTCCCCATTGAATTTATGCCTCACGACAGCTGCACCAGAATGTCTTTCTCCACTTGTTTGATCAACGCTCGAAGAACCATCAATAAAGAGAATTTCCACTCCTGGCAATGCATTATCTTTTACGCATGGTGTATCATCATAAAATTCAACATAATTTGCACAGTCATGCACATGACCACTCTCAGCCACTGGCTCAGCTACAAGGTTACAATTTTACATCTGACAATTTTGTTCATTGTATTTGAAATTAGTACTTCATAAACATAAGCTTTCTGGGATGTCACGGTACCCTTGGGTTTCTCTAAAATGGCAAACAAAGCATGTTCCGCACAAAGCATCATACAACAGCCCATTACAATATTTGTAGATTTCTCAATTGTGAACACAGCTGATGCCAGTGACTCTTTGCTTAGAAAATGTCCTTTCATAACTGGATCTAAAATCCCACTGTAATACACTAGATGTTTGTACCCTAATGTAGTCCTCTGTGTAAGCACTGCTGTCATGACTGTCCCATTCATGTGCGAAAATAAGAAAAACTCCTCAACATAATTGGGGATTCCCAAAACAGGAGCTGTGCAAATTGCTTTCTTCAACTCCTCAAATCTTTCCTCCATTTCCATAGTGCATTATATTGTAACACCATTCACCTGTTGTTAGGGAGAATTCTCTTATAAGGCAAATTTCCCAAACCTAGTGAGTCCCCCAGCAGCTTTGCTGGATTTTTGGGGTTTGTTTTTTTCTCCTGCTAAGAGTGAGACTCTTTTCCTCCCACTCCTAGGCATGATTTGAGGTATGTCTTTGACTTTTGGTGTGCTTATGGGATATGGGGTATTTTACTCCATAGGGTATCATCTGTTTTTTGTGCATGTGTTACACAGCACCCTCAGTGCAGTAACACAGGGGTGTCATAGTGACCCCCAAACATAGACTCCATACCCTGGGACTGACTACTGTCTCCCAGGGCATGTAAAGTCACCATTGACTTTACTAGTCCAACATTGTGAACAGAACCAGTACAAGCCATCATATTGTGGAAGTACTGGAAGGGTTTTAGATCGCCCCTGGGTCAGTTTCCAAGAGGGCACTGTCCAGTCCCCCCTTGTCGAGTTTCTGGCTGGTGGCAGTGGTTACCATGCAATATATTCCACCGGAATATTTCCTGTGGGAGTTTCCCATTGATTTTAAACGCACCACTTTTTGGAAAATGTTAAAGATACCGCTGGTTTATTTATTTAATATTAAATCACCGGTTGGGTCTTTTTGCCAGAACTCTTTTCTAAAATGGCGTTCGTGTCCGACTCTGTAACTCCAACCAAGGTCGGCCCTTTGTTCCACTTTTTGGAGGGCTTCTCCACAGAAGCCCTCCCACTGGTGCCACTCTGTCTGGGTTCTTAGCAACCCAAGTCACACTTTGTTCTGATTGGGCCAGTGGTGAGCTGCCCGGCTCACCACTTAGCATGTTTGAGTGACAGCTAGGCTGTTGAATGGGGGTTTTTCTGCATAAAAGCAGGGCTTTTGGGACTGGAACTTCGGAGTCGCCACAGGACCTAAGAAATCTGAAGAGGGAAGAAGCTGAGCCATCTGCAACGATGACACCACTGGTGGAGCCCTGCTGCAACAACCTCACCACTTTCCCGACGACAAGAGAAGATCTTATGCTGAAAGAGTCTTCTTCCTCTGAGCTGGTGGGATCAACCGGTTCGCCATTTCACCTTCCAGGATGTCTCTTGGTCAAATCGCCTGTGCCAAGCACCCGGCGGCCGGATAGCCAAGTTTCGCCACTGTGACCGCGAATACCAGGAACGCACCTTTTAACCAACGAACTCCGCGGCTGGTTTCTTCCCTGGGCAGTGCAACGACTCCAAGTTTCCTCCTTGATGAGATCCTCTCTTCCCCTGGTCGAAACCACGTACTGCACCTGCTGCCAGGAACAACTGCCACCGCTGGAGCTTCCTCAACTTTAAGGGTACTGTGTTCCACCTGGCCTCCCTTTCTTCGGATTTCTAAAGGTGACCCTTAAATCCTTGGCTTTCCAACTAGGTTGGCCCCAGACCTTCTAACTTTGCCTGCTGAATCACCCCAACCTCTTTTAAACATTTTTACAAAGACTTGAATGCATTGCTAATCCATGTGATCTCGGGCACATTTCGCCTTGCTCCATTCAAAGTGGGCCTGGCCTATGAACTTTGACTCTGCAGTATACTCTGCCTTCAGTAACTTGTTTTTGTCCCTTAAAAGTTTGGGGAACTGTTTTATTTTCATGACCTGGAGTGCCATCTAGGTTACACGCTCAATCTGTTTTAACAAATCGTGGTGTTTTTAATAGTTATCAAGGGAGGTGTGTATACTTTACCTGACTGTGTTTTAACTTGCTTTTGATTTAGAGTGCTAGTGTATTGCCTAAAGTGTGTTTTAAATACATAATTATATACTTTTGATACAAAGCTCTGGTCAGTGTTTGTTTGCTCTACTGTGTTTTTAGCCCTATTGTGTATACTCTATATACTGCCCTACTCTTCTTGAGAGAGGTCTGACTGCTCAGCCACAGCTACCAGGTAAATCTGGGTGGTGCAGACTGCTACCAATTGGGTTTACTGCTTACTCCTGTAATCTTAATCTTTTTGCAGTGTTCCCCAAGGGAACTGCACAGGATTCTGCCTAGCACCTGTGCTTTATTTAAAGCCTGCAAAAGGGGTCTTGTGTACGAACTGTGATCAAACACCCAGGCTCTAACATGATTGCATAGCCCCAAACATTGTTGCAGCTCTTTCTCTGTGTGCCATTTTGTAGTTTTCAAAATCGCCTCAGCCCTTGCAGGTGTCACCTTTTTCCCTCATGTGAAATCAATTGCCCTATGTACAACACCTCTTCTTGACAATACTGTAGCTTCTCTTTGTCTACCTTTATCCCTTGTCTGCTAGAATAGTCATCAACTGGATTGAGTCCTGTCTGCACTCATCTTCTGTAGTGCTACAATGTCATCAACATACTGCATCACAGCACTTTTCAAATCAATATTGCCTAAGTCCATCTGTAGGACCCTGTTAAAGATTGATGGAGACTGACAGTACCCTTGGGGCAGCCTAGTATGTTTCAGACGATTCGGGCGGAATGTAAATTAAGTCAAGTCTTGTAAGTCCTTGTGCAACAGGATTGCGAAAAACACATTTCTCAAATAAATCACTGAAATATCGTTCTCCCACTGGGATACTGCATAGTCACCAGGTTAGGAACTAAAGGAAACTCTGCCTCTACAATCTGGTTAATCAGTCTCATGTCCTGTATGAATCTCCACAACACTCCCTTTGATTTTTGTCACAGGATACACTGCAGTATTGCACAATGATTCTGATGGCACCAGAATTCCTTGTTTCATCAGTGCTGAAATAGTCTTGAGTATACCCTCATCGGCCTCTTGAGACATGGGGTACTGTTTTTCTCAAGATATATTTGCCTCTGACTTCAGCTTTATTTTGATCTCTCCTATTCCCATCCTACATCATACAGGTCTGTGGTGCATAAGACGCTGGGCACCTTCTCCAAGTCTTTGTCAATAAATGCTGGACGCTTCCGCATTAAAGCCAATCGTTGTGGGATTTCCACTTCTCTATTCTTATCCATTATGTGATGCTCATAATGAACACTACTTCATCGTCTGTTTGATCATCTCTAAACATATCATCATCAATAATGTCAGTCAACCTGCACCCTTCTTTAAGAGCTATTACTGTTCTTCATGGTCTATCCTCATCATACGTTCCTTCAAGCATCGCATTTCCCTTTGTACTATGGCTGCTTCTAATTCTAGAGGAATAGTATGCCCCCCTTCTTCGTCCATAGGTATATGTGGTCTAAACAAGAATTTGTCCGGTATCCTTATAGTTTTTCCCACTATGCCAGGTAGCCATGTCAATAGAATGCTCATCCCATAAAGAAAAACCTCTGACTCTACAGGTACACCTCGCAGAGCCACTTGCCCTGTAAATGCCAGTATACATTCACCCACATTCATGTTGTAACGCTCACCTGAATCCCTCGGAGGCGCGGGTCTGGTCTGGGCGTTCTCCGAACCTTCCAAAGTCACTCGCAGGTCTTTGGCACCACCCTGGAAGGGCCCCCTCCTTACTGTGATCTTAATCTGGAGAGTGAGATGTCTGCGGGCAGAGAAGAAACAGGGGTTAACGTCTGCCTGACGGGGTTTCGGCCCTTTCCCCTTCCTGACACTCCTACAACTCCCCTAGGCCGCACATGCTCACTTTAGGTAGGTAAAAGCGGCGCTCTCCATCCTGCGTCTGTGCAGGGGTGCTGTAGCCAATTACTTCACTGGACGATAGTTCAGCCTTTTATTGCGGAGGTAGAGTCCAGAAGGCAAGACCGTCGTTAGCTGCACGAACGGTGAGTGCCTTATATGAGTCTTTTTATTGTCCTTTCAGAATCTTGCCTCTTTGCAGGTCCGGTAGGCTGATCCGGTGAGTGGAGAAGTCCAGAGTTTTTGCAGGCAAGTAAAAAGTTCATCTGAAGTTAAATGCACTTTTTAAAAGTCTTTTTCCCCTTTCTTTCAGGTCGCGGTGCAATCGGCGATGAAGACTGATGCCGAAGGATCGTGCCGGAGGATGGACAGGAATCACCACTTACGGCACGTGAGTAGAAATGGAGTCCTGAGCTCTAATAATGTCCTTCTTGTATTTTACAGGTGCGGACAAATGGCGCTGAGCGGAGTTCGCGGAAACCGTGGCACAGGTAAGCAGATATCACAGAGTTATCGCTAACCTGTATTCTTTGTAGTTGCAGATGGCTGGAGAACGAAGAATCGCGGCACGAGGCCTTGGAAGGCGCCGGAAGATGGTAAGAGCAGCTCTGGTACTTTCTCGTGCTACTCTAATGTTCTCGTTTTCCTTTTCAGATGTCGCGGAAAGCTGGAGCTGGATTCAGGAAGGTAAGTTGAAGATTTTCCTGTTTTCAGGTGCAGAAGAAGAAGATCAGCTGGAGCCGACACGGTGAGCGTCCTGCTGCTATTGCAGAATAACGCGAAGCACGGGAAACCAATCGGGTGTGGTTTAAATAGCCTTCAGTAGTGCTTAGGCGTCTTCTTCCACAGCTTTCAGAGGTAAGAAAAGAGTTCCAGTATGTAATTCTTGGGAGTGGTGCTGGCCCCACCCAGCAGTTAAAGTAGTCCCAGCAAGATTGGATGAAGAGTTCATCCTGCAGGTAGGAAAGCAGCATGGTCTGCAGGAGGTAAGTCCACCCAAGCACCAACCCTTTTTATATGAGCCCGGCGCTTCCAGTGCCGGGACTGGGTCCCTTTATGAGCATGAGCCTGGCGCCGCTGGTGCCAGGACAAGGTCCAAAAGGCCCCTACGGGGGCCGGCTTGTGCCTGGAATAAGGGTCATGACCCTGCTTCCAAGGATGTTGGGCTAGGTCTGACACCTTGGAGGCAGAGGTCATGACACATGTAGTGTATTCCTTGATTGGAACACACTATCGCTTTATCAGTAAAAGAAATCATCATGTTAAGTTTTGTTATCAAATCTCTTCCCAAAATGTTAACTGGTATCTGTCGTGAATACAATAATGGAACACTGTCCTATGGAGACTGGTAATTCATCAGTAAAAGGAGCTCAACTCGTAGCTCCAGAGAACCCTTGAGCATTCATTGCAATTCCCGACATTGGATATTTACCCTCTCATATACATGAACGATTAGCCCCAGTGTCTACTAAAAGATTTGTCTCCTATTGTCACATCAATCCTTGGTTCCTCTTGGGGGTCTGGTGTCACTGATAGTACTGAACCCATCAAGTCGCCCTGTGAGCTGTTCTTTTGTGGGTATATGCATACCACAGTACCTGTGAAAGGATTCCCTCCCACTACAGTGCACCTCCTATTCTGGGTGTCAGTAATTGTTCCGTGTTTGCATACTGTTGTGTCAGCAGGGGGGCATGTGGCTGCTGTGTCTGTTGCATTTGCGGTGTGTCTGATACACTATCTGATCTTGGGCAAACCCTTCCTAGTTTGTGTGCTATATGGTGGAGGATAAACTGTCCCCCCTCTTGATAATTGGCCATTCTGTACATTCCCTTGGCTCCCACACACGTGTGAAATGTGTCCTGTCATCCCACAAGTCCAACATACAGGGGGAGGCTGCCTGGCTAGTCCCCCTTGGTTGAATCCTTCCTGCACATTCTGATTCTCATTCTGTGCATTCTGAAACCCACCTTGATTGTTTTGGATCCACCCCTTACTCTATAGTCCAAGCCTCTGCCTCGTGGCGTGAACCCATTTCCTCCTTGATCTATCGGCGCTGATTATTCACCTGCAATGTTCCCACTGCTTGCTGCATTCCCAGCCCTTCTCCACTTGGTGGTACCGCCCCTCCTATGACATACTTTGACAATTTCCTCTGAACTAATTTAGCTTCCTCAATTTTCCTTGCATCATTTTTCTTCTTATTTTTCTCCTTCAATAGCCGACAGTGATGCACTATTGTCAACTGTATTAGAGCCCCTGACATTGCTCCCTTTAACGGAAGGAACTCTTCCATTCTGTCCCATCGGATTGCTGGACTTTTAGCCCCATTAGCTCCTTTTGAATGAGGTTAATATCAAGCTCCCATTGTTTCCTCTTATGTTCTAATTCTTCATCTAATTATCTTTGCTTTCTCGCCTCCCTTCTAATTCTCTATTCCTCTTGCCTTCGTCCGTCTCTCCTTGCTTCTGCTCTCCTTTTTTCCTCTTCTCTTGATCTCTGTATTGTTTTGTCACTTAATTTCTGTGTTTCCTCCTCTTCTTTCTTCCTTTCTCGTCTGTCCCTATCTTCTATTGGCCTTTGCCTGTTGTCATACTTCCTTTGCACCTCTGCCAGTTCTTGTTTTTTCTCTTGCTCCTCCTGATCCCTTTGTTCTCGTTGGTCCCTCCTCTTTCTCTTATGTTCATCTTCCTGCAATCTTTTTTTTGGTTCCCTGTCTTTTCTATCTTGTTCGTCCTGGTCTTGTCTTTGCCTTACTTCCTCTATCCTTTTCCCATCTAGCTTGAGTAATATCTGTCCTCCCATCCATTCACTATGCAAAAGCGTTACATGGTCAGCTTTATCGTTCTCTCCTTTCCATCTCTTAATCTCTCGTTCTATTTCTGTTGATATATTTGATTGCTCACTTTTCTCTTCCTTGTATTTTATGATCTTAAAGATCTCCTGTTTTCTCTTACTCTCCTCTGGACTATCGTCACTGCTATAAGCGGGTGGTTAGTATATCGAATTACTGTACCCCGTCGACACTTCAGTTCCTTTAAATGATACAACCCTACTTCTTCCATACTAGTGTCTTTTACTTCAGGTGAGGTAAGAGGAGCTGAGGGCTCAACACCTTCCTCCTTACACTGGTTAAGCATCCACTCCTTAGGTGGCAGATCCTCTGTCTCTTCTTGGTGGACCTTCCAAAGCTCTAAAATTGCTAGTCTTTTCTCCAATTTCTTCCCCATGTATGCAGCGTGCAAGTATGTGGTCATGTGTTCCAGTACTGCTTTTAACAATGATCCCCCTTGCGGCCATGGCATGAACATCTGCCGTGCCATTCACTCATTCCTCACTATACTGTTTGAGCTTGGGCATGTGCTTTGGCAATGTCTTACATAAATGCATCAGAGGAGTGTCTCCCATTGTGGCGAATCTCAATTGTCTGTCAATACTTACCAGGCTTTTATAAAAATACCTTCACCAAAAACAACAAATACGAGCGCGCTCCAACAATCACCCTCAAACCTCTATTTCTCAATATTCTCTGTCTACCTCTGAATTGGTAACAATCACTTCCCTAGATATATAGTATAACTTCTTGACTTTATCGTAATTCCTTCACAATATAGATAACCTTTAGACACCTGTTCTTCACACAAATAAACACACGGGGCCTCATTACGACCCAGGCGGTAAGTTACCGCCTGGGCCGTGACTTTACCACCATGGCGTAAACTACGTTTACGCCATGGTGGTTGGCGGACTTACCGCCCCATTCCGAGGTCGGCGGGGCGGTAAGTCCCCAATCCCCATTTACCCTTCCCCATTCCCATTTTTGCCCCATAGGGCATAATGGGAGTGGGGAAGGCGTTAATTACGCCACCGTAAATTACGGTGGCGTAATTAACATCAAGTTCCCTTACCGCCATGGTTTTTTACACCCGCTAGAAGCAGGTGTAAAATCCGCCATGGCGGAAAGGGAACTCGTGATTGGCGGTAAGGGGTCGGCGCAGCTAACGCTGGCGCTAACCCCTTACCGCCAGGGTCGTAATGAGGCCCACAGACTAGTCTACTTTGCTCATGAAAACCTCAGTGATCACCTTTTTTTCTCTTTGCCTCTAATCAATACTCTGATGACAGAGTTTAGCTTGTCTCCTTATATGAACCTGTTCATACGTAGCCTAGGGACCCGTATGGGGTGTGAGACGACCTCTTCTGGTCACTCCTGGGTCAGGATTCACAGGCGCTATCTCTCTCTTTATCTTTACACAATCTTTCCCGTTACTCCTGTTAATTTTAAAATGAACACAACCATGTTCCCTTAGTTTGCCAATCCCCTCAGTCTACTCACAATTTGCTCATTTGACTCAAGGCCCTCGGGGTCATCTCCTCCTCCAACCCACCACTTTCGCCTTCCGTCCTCGAAGAGCCTGTGGAAACCAGGTAGGGATTTCGTTAAAGAGGGCCCCTGCCCATCGTCTCGATTCGTCTTGCAAGATTTCTATTTGGCCGCTCTCCACAGGACCTGTGATCTTCCGACTAAATGGCGGAGGATGTCTGATCATTTGAAATACTGGAGTTACTTAGTCAATGGGTCTAACTATCCTACCACTGCTACCAAGCGAACATTTGGTCCTTAAATAAGTAGCATATCGTGCAGTAGATGGGATGCAGAATAACTCTTACACCAAATAATCAAACCAACTCTGGAAGAAAGCAAAGTTGTTTTACTGTTTTAATATCAATTGTCTAAAACAGGGAGTTACAACAAACATCAACAGACGATGCACAGCATAATTTTACTCCAAGCATTTCATAAATAATTGCATTTATATAGTAAAAATGTGTCATGCGTTACATCATACTACGTGGCAAATAAGAACAACCTACGAGGGGTTGTGATAGGCTTAAAGGGAACACTTAAGCATACTTTCAATAAAGGATTGCATCGTGATTGGATATCTACAGTCTGTTGGACATTTTATGCCCACCTTTAGTGCAAGTCATCTTCAACAGTTATTTGACACAGAGCTCATCATTGGCTAGCAAACTACAAGGCTCTTCGTTATAAGGCCTTCCATAATTGGTTGGCACGCTTGTCCCCTTCTGGAACATTCAGCTCACTAGCAGCACGTAAACTGGTACCCCAGGTGTCAGTGTCTCGACTTTGACTGCGTCTACCCACCCAAATAGCCTGACATCTCTCATCACCCATGCCTTCTGCCATGGAGATTGCCTTTGAACTTGGCCTTGCAAAGTATCCTTGATCCTGGGAATATATGGGAGTGAGCACATTCTATCTTAAGTCTAGAGTTGCATGCCCGACTTCTGTGTTCATCCATAGGCCAAGTGACAGAAGATCACAATTCAGCTCATTTTCTAGAATTTAATTGTATTAAATGAATAAAACTTGGCACTCATAGTGTTTTTTCTCTGCACCTTAACAAGGGATTTTTTATTTTATTTATTTGGATTTGTAAAGTGCAGGTAACTGGTGCCGCCGGTCGGCTGGGATACATGCCAGGATTATACACATAAACCTGCCTACTCCTACACTCTCTGGCAAAATGGCCTATTCTCCCACATGACCAACACAGTCCTGGTCCACCACTTCTCTGCCCCCATCCTGCCAAATCCTCCTCCTCTACCTCGACGCCAACCTTGAAACATTCTCATCCCTGTGGGTAGCCTCCTTGATAACCTCCCCGGTAACCTCGATTGTCCAGATAACCTTGGGACCATTCTGTCCACTCTAGTGCCACTCTTGCTGTTCAGAGGACCCATAATCACTGTTTCTTATCTACTCAACTTTGTCACTTTTTTGCACTAACTATGCTTCAGCCTTCTGTGCATTATTTACTACTACCTTTTTCCTTCTCCTGCCACCATTTGTATTGATGCACTTTAATTGCCTGAATCTCTGCCCATCCCTTAGACTCGATCCTGATTACCTTATCCAAATCTTTCTGCACCTATTTTGTAAGTCCCTTCTTCAACATGTGATAAAATAATGCTATCGTCATATCCCATGATTCCCCTGCCCCAGCCCTCAACATCTCCTGAATCTGTAAGTTTATTTATGTATTTAATCTATTTTAGTATAAAACCTTACACATAATATTTATATAAAACAGATATAAAATATGAACAATTCAAGTAAAATACAAGTAACATTCAAGAGAGGAAAAGCAAGGACAGAAATAAAAACATTATGTCATAACAAAACAAAACCTAACATGTCCCAACTCAGCATGTCTAATATAAATGTAAGCTAAAAGAAAAAAGGAAAAAGGATATACATTGACTTCAAAGTTCTACTTTATCTCAAGCCGCCAGCACCTACATATTTAGGTTAATAGCCCTCTAATCTCTGACCATATCCTGTATATGCACAGTTGAAGGGATTTACTTAGAGTATTGTTACAACGACTCCTGAATGATTTTGACTTTTTTGAGTCTGCCTCATAGACAAATTCAGCCAAGTATTTTTCTAAATACAGGTCCCAACACAGTACATTCAGTTAGAACATGTTTAGGAGTTTCACTTGCTGCCTGTAACTTGCAAATGCGACAGTACCTCTCGTTCTAAGGAATCCCTGTCTTGCAGCCATACTCTGCCAAAACAGGTAGGTGATTTAGACGTACCAAGAGTAGAAAATGTCTAAAAGACTTAGTGGGACCTACCATCATGTATGGTTGAGGTTGTTTGAAGGAGTACAATTTCTCAGAGACAAAACCATAGCTTTTTAGTAAGGCTAGATGGGAAATGTTTGCACACCAGTCCCACAACTCAGTTTTCTTAACTAATACTTTTTTGATTTCCAAGAAATATTCATTATCCTTAACTGACCAATCTAGTTGTACAAACAGTTTCTTCACGCTTCTTATGTAGTCAGACTCTCCCATACTCTTAAGGGAATCACAAACCATGTCCCATGTCCCTCAAGAAATGTGTGACCAGGCAGGTTTTCATCTGGACATAAAGTGTGCATGTATTTTCGGAATCACAGAAGGCAAGGAAAGAAGGCCACGCTCTAATCTAATGACAGCCATTGGTATACAAGCAGGTAAACCCGAAGTTTTTAGCCAAAAGTGACCCTGATTTCTTTGTAGCCAATCAAGATCATTGATGGCAAGGCTTTCAAGCCCATACGTGATCATAGGCTCAAAGGAGTGTAAAGGCGTGTTACTCCCTCATCAGAGAAAACCCCAGCGCTTAACAAAAAGTGGTAAAATATTGCTGTCAGCCTTCACCACCCATGTCCTAATTCAACCCTTGTATCCTCTCTTGGGTTACAATTCCACACCTAGATATTTATATTCAGTGACGTGTTCTATTATGGTATGCTCAATGATCAATTTCAGACACGTCACTTTTCTGTCCGAAAAGGTCATGAACTTGGTTTTACTCCCATTTATATTCGGGAAATGTTCTCTAGCATACTTCCATATTGCTATCACCTCATCTCTCAATCTCAAGAAAGTTAAACCAAACATGACCAAATCGTCAACATATGCAATCATGTGGCAATGTGTTAAATGTATTTTAGGCAGGATAGACCATAACTTTGCGAGAACACGCAGGAGATCACTCAGGTAAAAGTTGAAGAGTAAGGGAGCAAAATACATCCCTGCTTTATGTCATTATCAACTCTGAGAGTTGCGAACAGTGCTCCCTAACCCCCCAACCTGACCCTAGCAATGCTGTTACTATGAGAGAGTTGAACAAAGTACAGTAGGCCAGGGGGGCAGCCATAGCACTCAAGTTTAGCCCAGAGTCGACCCCTGCCCACTGTATCAAAATCAACGAAGAGATTGTACAACTGAAGGGAATCTTTAACTTGTGCCCTCTCTGTCAAATAATCCATCAATCTAAGGTTCTGGGAGGTAAAGTAACTCGCATGGAAACCACACTGGAACTTGTCCGGTAAAACAATATGGCCCACTCACCTTTGCAATTCCTTCAGCAAAAAGGATGTGAACAATCTCCATGTGCAAGCCAACATTGAAAGCAGGTGGTAATTGCAAGGGGAATGGGGAGAGACCTTTTAAAGGCACATGAGTATAGAGGAGCGACATGAGTCTATTATTCTGCCCTGCCAGAGGACTTTATCAAACAATACTTTTAGCAACACTGCCTAGAAGGATAGATTCTGTTTGAGTATGATACTAGCTAAACCATTGGGTCCACGTAACTTTGACGATTTTAATCTGCTTATCCCCAATCTTATGTCCTCCTCATTTATGATAAGCGGGCATTCCAGATGAGATGGAGGGGCTATGACAAACCATCCTGTGTGACCCACAACGTTATCCCCACTAAGATAACTCAACTAGGATTCTTCACTTATGGGATTGATGAAGTTATGGGCTTTATTCCCCTTAGAAGTTCCAAGCAGCTGCCATATACTTCTCGCACTCCCTGATGCCAATGATGTAATCATATGTTGCAATTCAGCCCAAACTAGAGTTTGGTGCCATTGGTCGAGCCAGTTTCTGTATGCATTTTTTGCTTGCTTTATCTCTCTCATTAGTATGGGCCCCTACGCAAAGATGTTTTTAAGTCTGCGATGGTGCCCTCTAAGCGGACATTTACTTTCCCAGATTTCCCTATCATATTCGGTACTTTTGTAATTCAATGTAAGGCTTCAGAGGGGCATTGTGCAAGGCATGTTGCTGTGAGAAGACGGCAGTCCAATCTTCCAGCTCGTCTATCGTTTTGTCATGCCACATCGAATCACAGTTCAAACCAAAAGCATATATGCTGGTTTTTGCCTGTTGGATATTGGCTTATGTCCACCTAACACGATTGCCAGCATGATTTATTGATACATCACCTCTATATTTATCATGTGCCTCTAAATCACAAGTGATCGAAAAAGACAGTGATGCATGGTCACTCTAATTGCTTCCGCATGAGCGCAATTCAACCACCCCTGGTAGTACACTTGGAGAGACAAAGAAATATTCTAAGGTGGACTTCATAGAGCTCTGTCTTCATTTGTAGTCACCTGGCACATCACTGGATATACGACCATTTAACATTTTCAAATCCCAGTCTGCATTGTACTGCCTCCAACTTAAACCAGCACTATTAGCAGTTGATTGCTACATGCGGCACGAGGCATTTCCATTTCCCCACCCCTTAAGATCTTCAGGAGAGGTAGGATGTGCGTTGAAATCACCACACATAATTACCCTATCCGTACCATCACCCAGGGGCCATATAGGATATAGATCAGTCAGAACTTTGTGTGTCTGTTCAGAGGCTGCACCACCAGGTGGGTCTTAAAGATTTACCAACAAAATAGGGCCTTCATACAGTGTGTATGATACAGTAATCTCAATAGCTAAAACATGGTCTGTGTCAATGGTTCTGATTTTTCGGGAATCTAATTTGTTAGAGACTCCCACCATTAATCCCCCATAAGGACTGCCCCTTGCTCCTCTCTTGCCGTTCACCTGGTAGATAACAAATCCATCCAGGTGAACACAATTTGCCAGCCAAGTCACTGTGTTTTGGGTTGACAAGTTTAGAGACCGTTTACAGTAAACAGATGCGCGAACCCTTGAGTGCTCCAGGACACAATAGTCATATTTCAGTTAGGTCATGCCAGTACAACAGGAAGGGCATCCGTCAGTCATTCACCATATTCTGGATGTCACAAAGTTGTACGTTTGTACTACATGTTGGAGGACCAGTCAGGACGGGACTCCTTTCCAGAGTTGGAGTGTATCTGTGGGAGAGCAATATCTTCCTCTTCCTTCCTCATCCACATTAATTCCACTCCACTATTAGAAAGCAGTGTCTCAAGGTTCGGTAGCAGAATCATCATACCAGGGTTCTTACAGTTAATTACTGACACATTGGGATTATTGCATTTCAGTGGTTGAATGAAAATAAAATCATCAGATTCGAAGACACGAAGCTGAGGTATATGTTTTAAAATAAAAGCTCAACGGCATATCCAAGAGGACCTATTTCCCTGGTTCCTATTTTTAATAGTTAATTTGTCATCCAGTGAGTCATTTGCTCCCCCCGCAGCCTTTCCTGGCTGTCCTGGTAAGGTGAGTTTCGCCAATTTACTCAACATCGCCTTTCATGATGGTACCCAAGGGGAAAAATCTATTTCATTTATACTGGGCACATCACTCAGATCCAATGGCTGAGCAGCGTCTCCAGGTATCTCCGCATACATCTCATCCGGATTCATCATGGACAACCAGCTGGTCAGTTGCCTTGATTGTTTACATAACCATTTCTTGCTTTTTCACCTCTTTCTTTTTGCATAATTTAGATCCTTTGCTTGAGCCCATCATTGGAGACATGGGGACTTTGTGGGCTTGTCTTTTTGCACAGTCTTTCCCTCATTTTGCCAGTTGTCTTTGGTTGCGAGAGTAGAACATGTCCTGTTCCGTGCTCGATTTATCCACCGCCTTGCTGACATTATTACTATTACAACATTCGTTTGTATTCCCACTTTGTTCATAATGGAGAAATTACTTTGTACATTTGAGATTGCTTAAACAAACTCAACGCTTCTGCCACATTATTTAAGTATGATCTTAGTCATGCACTGCAAAGAAACCAGGGACGATTGTGTCTCTGCCTGAAAGCCCCTAGTTTGCAATATCACCTCCTTCGTTTTCTGGGGTGAAGAGTGCAAAAGCCAGTTCGGTGATGCAGATAGGCGATTTGAATCTTTCACCGATCCGAAGCTGGTATCGGGGCAGTTTACTTGAGGCTCAGACACAGGACCTCATTACACGGACGGCGGTGGACCAAGGTGCTATTAGCACCTTGGTCCATGCCGGTAAAATACCGGTACCGGTAAACCCTTAACGCCTACCGTGTAATGAGGCCCACAGTCTCTAAGCCATTTCCTTTGTTAAGAGGATCAGTGGGCATCTCCATACTCTGCTGTAGTGAGAAGCACAGATGGAATAGTGAATTATTGTCTATGGGGGTGATTACAACCCAGGCGCTAATTGCGCCAACTTTACCACCATGGTGTAAACTACGTTTACACCATGGTGGATGGCGGATTTACCGCCCCATTCCAAGGTGAGTGGGGCGGTAAATCCCCATTTCCCATTTTCCCTTCCCCATTCCCATTTTTGCCCCATAGGGCATGATGGGAGTGGGGAAGGCGCTAATTAGGCCACCGTAAATTACGGTGGCGTAATTAGCATCATGACAGGTTAGCGCCATGGATTTTAACGGCTGCTAAGAGCAGCCGTTAAAATCAGAATAGGCGTTAAGGGTTAACAACGGCATTAACCCTTAACGCCTGGGTCGTAATGAGGCCCTATGTCTTCAATCGATAGCAGATCTTGATTCAGGTGCCCTGCATATTGATTAGCAAGTTGAAATCCATCCTTTGGGTGGGAAAAGATGGCAAACAGCACTGTTCCCACATCTGGTTGGTAGAAAGACGTTACCTTCCCTGTGATATTTTGCAGTTTGGCTATTTTAGTGCGGTTTTGTCTATGGAATGAGCTCATACGGTGTCTAAAGGATTAACAGTCACAAGGGCAGATATAGTCTCTTGCTTGTGCCTGAGGTTATTCCGCGATGGCTTAGTCTTTTGTTTTGTAGACATGTCAACAATTCAGTGGGTCAATCAAATGAATACTTGAGTTCAAATATAAGGAAAACAAACACAGACCTCCACACCGGCACGCTGACAAGCTGACAGCCGACAGCACTCTACAAGCACTCATCCCAATGCATGCTTGACGAATGCAAACACCTGCTCCAGATATAGCGTTTCCTTATTCTGATGTAGGTCTTATCCTTGATTGACCAATGGAATCAATGAGCTATTTTGTAGGGACTACTTAGGAGCACTATGTAGTTTTAGCTCAGATCAGTGATTTCCGCCGCAGTAAAAATTTGTTGCAAACAGCAATGCAAATAGTAGTGACCTGCAGGTACTCCAGCCAACAGCAATCTACAAGCACACTTGCCAAGGCGTGTGCCTGAACCTGAATCTGTGATATGTATTGTGCTGGGTCTTCATCTTCCTTCATAGTACATGCCATTATTGAACGCATGTCCTGTGTGTCAGGATATGTGGTTGTTAAGGCTGCCCACACTCTTGCCCGACAACTGTTAAAATTTGCCCCATAATGATTATCATCGGCCATCTGTACCCCTGGATATCCAGCCTTTTTGCAAGTGTCAACTGCTTTATCCTTTAGTACTGCAGCGAACAATGTCATGTTTCCTACCGCTAGTATAACGTCTGTGGTCTGTTTCTCAATCATGTATATCCACTTGCCTGCTCCTATTGTGAGTGATGGCTGTGCCTTAATAACATTATTTCATACTTTATTGTTCCTCCCCCTGACGTCTAGGGTAGGAAAATCCTTTGTGTCAATTTTGTCTTCAGCAGGAATCCCATGGATTCCCCTCCCAGGCTCCAGAGTCTCTGTGAAGGCAGGAAGTGAGGGAAGAGTTCAAAACTCTGCAGCCCTTTGTCTTCCAGCCTGACAGTGAGAATCCAGTTCCAACTGGGAGGCTGGTTGTCCTGCAAAGACTGCCAAACCCCCAAGTTTGAATGTGGCATGGCTGTTTGATTGGCTGGGTTCCTGCATAAATGTCCAATCCTGGAAGCTGAAGAAGTAGTAAAAAACTGGAACCGAAACCGGAGAGGAAGATAAAGAAAATGCAGCTGAACAATTTCCAGTAACCAGAGAGCTTTCTGTGTATGTAGCCTGAGCCTGCTGTTACCCTTCCCACCAATCCACCTAGGGACTCTGAAAATGATGACCCAGACCTAGTGCCCAGTGGGACCTACTCAACTAAAGAAGTCTTGTATGACCCTAATAGCCTAGGACCTTGGGCCATTGTGCGGTCCCGAATATTATTGACATTTTTTGGGAATCCTGCTGGAACTCCAGAGACATGAACGGAGGCTGAAAAGTCCCCTTACCAGAGTGCTGGACCTTGAAAATGATGAAAATTTGATCAATGATATTCAGACTTCATCTAGCTCTTGAAAAGGGCGCAAAAAACCACATAGCCCCATCCAGCCACAAATAAACTCTTGCATGGAGCCTTCCACATTCATCCCTGCTGCATAAGCCTTTCAGTGTCCTGTCTTTAGTCTTTGTGACAAGGAATTCTGTGACAGGTTTTTGCCTGCAGATCCTGAAGTTTCCCCCTCTGCAACTCTTCTTCTCTGATGAGCTACTGTGTTGGCTGGAGTATTTACTTACCTTAAGCCTTTGTGATTTCTGTAAAGCTTTGGGGTGTTTCTTGTGATTGGGAGTCTTCTTAAACAGTTACATCCAGGCCCACTTTCGGAATCCTTATAGGGGGTCTTCTATGAAGAAATTGGACCCTAACTAACTTTGAAGCAAACTACTTACTTGTTGAACAGTCTTCCAGAGGAACTCTGACTTTAACCTGCAACAGAAGCCTATCTCACCCTGCCTACAGCTTGCCCCTATACCACTACGATCCCCCTTCTGTCCCTGAGTAAAATCATGCAATATAGTAGGATAGCACAGGATAAGTAAAGCATTATGTCTGAAAAAGTAAAGCAAGTGTTAAAAAGTACTTAATTGTGAAATCGTTAGTTGGTAACTGTAACTCTGAGAGGGAACAGTTATAAAAGTTCTTACTTGCATATAAAAGTATATATATGGTTATTGTCCTTACCTTGGAAGTGTTCTGCCATTCTGAAACGTATTTTTAAAGTCTAATTTTCCTTAGAAACTGTTTTGCCATTCTAACAGAAAGTAGATCTAAGGTTAATTTACTCACCTGTGAAGCGGCTGTGCTTCTTCCCAAAAGTAATGCTGTTGGCTTTACTAACTTTTTCTTTCATAAATAAGTGCTCTTGCTTCACCTAACTTGCAGTGTAGCCTGTTTAGAATAAGTATGCCTTAGGTTTTTCCTGTATTGAATAGCTGTGTGCCATTCTTAATAAGTGTACTGAAATTCTTACTTTCCTTAGAAAATGTCTCGCCATTCTAACAGAAAGTAGATATGAGGTAACTTTACTCACCTGTCAATTGGGTCGCCCTCGTCCCAAAAGTAATGCTGTTGGCTTCTGTTGATATGATATGATATGATATAATATTTTATTTATATCTCGCCGATACACAAGTGTACACAGACATACATCAAACAGAAATACTTATATCCTAACTATGTCTGTTAGGATATAAATGTATGAGTGTCCCAAATTGGGTGTTGCTTCCCTTGGCTCACTGTTAGCCTGTCTAGAATAAATCTGCCTAGGTTATACTTACCTTTAAGTTGCTGATAGCTCCTTTAAAAACAATATAGATGTTACTTACCTTGAGTTAGCTGTGTACCATCCTAAAATAGTGTAATAAGTTATTGTTTATCTTATACTGTGTTCCACTGAGCTGAAAAGCAACCATAATTGTATATTATATCCAAAGGTCTTAGTAACCTAGTATAACTGTATATGAATGTAGTTATAGGTTCTGACTGTTCCTTGAATGAGTGTTCCACTTTTCTAAAAATTGTACTTGCATGTTGGTTTACTATATGATTGTTTTGCTGAGCATCACAGTACAACTACTAAGGTCTACTACCCTTGTATTAGAGAAAGTGATTTAAAAGTAACTTATGGCTTTACTCCCCAGGGATAAGTGTAGCCTACACTGAATGTGTATAAAGAGGTTTGACTTCCCTAGAATTGCTGTTAGGTATTCTGAAGGTTTTATGCTTTGGCCTGTGTACCTTCCAGCATTGTGGTGTGTTTTTATGAATGTGTTTATGACTCTATGACCAGTACTTACCCCAAGACTTAACTTGGCATACCACCATACCTGTATTTAAAATAAACCTATATAATGCCAGTGTTTCTATTGAATCCTTGATGTACAGCAGGTTCAGTGTACTTTCTTAGAGCCCTCTCTCCCTCCAACGATAAGCCTGGCTGCTCTGTCTATGCTACCATATTCTCAGATGGTAAAGTCTTATACTAAGAATGGAGTCTTGTACTGTCTCAGTTGAATGGTTTTCCTAAGCCCTTAGTTGGACATTAGAATAACTGTCCTAACATCTACCTTGTGACCTGGAACTTAGTAAAGAGGATCACTTCGCCACCCGTCTGTTCCACTTTCATTTCACCCCGGAACACTGGCGATGAGCTGGCTTGAGGGAAGAGCCAGGAACCTGCAGCTGTTCAGAGAGAGCAGCACCTGGAAGCAAGGAAGGGAGCCAGGGAGACAAGAGGAGGCGGCATCCATCAGTCCTCACACCCCCCAAAGGTGAGCTGACCCCTGTGCAGAGCAAAGCAGCAAGTTAAAGGAAGACTGGGGGGTGTTGGGGGCGGGAGCGTGACTGAAAGGGGCAGACAGAGGGCCCCCTGGCGAGCTGGGCCATATTGCATGTCAGGGCACCTGTTGGCGGTTTCACAAGGCCCGAGAGAGAGATGTGAAGGCAGCTGAGAAAGCCCCGAAGAGGGCAGTGAGACAGCTTGTAGGAGATAGTCTTGTAGAGACATAGAGCTCAAGCTTCCCTGTCCTAGCCTCCAAGCTATGGAACTCTCTCCCCGCTACAATCAGAGCTGAAGACTCTTTCAACACATTCAAGGTCAAAACCAAATCCTGGCTCTTCGACCAACTTTAAGTCTTGTTAAGTTCCCTTGTCTTTCTTGCTCTGACCTGCTACCTCAGTTACTATTTGTGCTGTACACCCTCTGGGTATTTCCACTGCTAAACCCTAGCAGCACTGAAACGAAACCACTGTAACCTTGTAGAAGGAACACTGTTAACTATTTTAACTATTCCTGTTAATGTTAATTTCTGTAATTTTTATGTCTCTATATATGCATTCTTGTAACTTTGTAAAAATTGCGCCCTGATGCCTCCGGGCCTGATGGTTTGCGTGTTATAAATAAAACAAATACAAAATACAAATTTGTTTTTGTTAGTGGTTTTACCTGGCCTAGGAGATCAATTGCGGCTGTCATAGCCCCCCATAGCCCCTCAGGACCTGATTCAGTCGTGGTCCCTTCTACAGAGTGACAGGCGCATGGAGCCATGAGGGCACAAGTGGCATGTGTAATATTTACTCCCACTGTTAAAATCCCGCCAAATGTTGTGTAAATCCCATTTGTTTAACAAGCTCAAAAGTCTTCTCCTAGCCTTGGCTTCAGCATATGAATCTAATCTTGCATCTAAAGTGTTATTAATGTCTCCTACAATAATCACTACCGTACTGCCCAGCCTTTGAACAGGATTTCATCTATTTTTTCCAAGAAGGCCGCTTGGTCTACATTGGGAGTCAAGTACACATTTTGTATATGTATACGCCCAACAAATCTCCCATCAGGATCAACGCAGGCCCTTCCAATCCTATAGCTCAAATCATTCCTAAACAGGATAGCGACACTATGAGAACTACTGGTAAAATAGCTTGAAAATTCTTTTACATATAAATTATTCAAGATATAACCTGCCTGATCTTCCATCAAGTGAGTCTCCTGTATAAATACTATGCTTGGTCTGTTTGTATTTATAAACGTCAGGATCTCTCTCCTCTTGACCAGATTGTTTACACCTTTAACATTCCAGCTAAAAAAACTCGTACATGTGGCCATTGTTCCCAGTACATCAAAATATTCATATAGACTGAGGGCCCGATTCTCATGTAGGTGTTAAGTACCGAAAAGGACGTTAAAAGGCTTAACAACCTTTTCGGTACTTAAGACCTATTCTGAAGGTGGCACATTCTTCCAAAGTCGGAAGGAATGCGCCACTTTCGGAATACATGTGGCGGTTGCTAGGATGGGTTGGAAACCAACCTAGCAACCGCCACATTTGTAAACTGGCTTTTTGGAAGCCTATTCTTGTGGCACTCCTCCAGTTTAATATGTGTGCTAAACTAGTGCACATTTACGGTACCCTTTTGGTGCCGTTAAAGTGGAGGGGTGCCACACAAAGCCTTGTTTGGTGTAAATGGAAGTGTCCATACACCCGTGTTGCATATGGACACTTTCATGTACACCAACGCAAGCAGCTTCAACGTTGCTGCAACGTTGAAGCTGCTTGCTTTGGTGTACATGAAAGTGTTCATATACAACACACGGGTGTATATGAACACTTTCATTTACACCGAAGCGAGCAGCTTCAACGTTGCATTCTGCAACGTTGAAGCTGCTCGCTTTGGTATAAATGAAAGTGGTCATATACACGAGTGTATATGAACACTTTCATTTACACCAAAGCGAGCAGCTTCAACGTTGCAGGATGCAACTTTGAAGCTGCTCGCTTTAAATTAAAGTGTTCATATACACCACACGTTTGTGTATGAACACTTTCCTATACACCACAGTAAGCAGTTTCAACATCCTGCATTGTTGAAGCTGCTCACGTTGGTGTATAGGAACTGTATTCTCGGCAGCATTTTCGTTAAATAACGATTCCCTTATTATTTACCGAAAATGCTGCTGAGATTCTGCAATCCGCCTGTTTCTATTAGAAACAGGTGGATTACAGCGAAAGCACTGTCGTTCTTTGCGAAGACGCCCAGGCCCACATGAGTATAGCAATGGTGCCTGGGCATCAAGAAATGGCGCAGTGAGTCATGCTATTTAGCATGCTCACTGCGCCAAGATGAGAATCGGGGCCTGAATTGCACCAACACATAGTGCCAAACGTTTGTACATAATGATGTAGGTATTATAATGCAAAAAGTGCTGCAGAGTATTGACGCAGTAAGACAACCCCTCAAGAGCTCACACACAAAGAACACAAACCAAAAATAAAAGGAAGGAATGTTGAGGAAAGAAAGAAACAAAATGAAAAAAAAACGAGTGCAGGAATTAAGCACAACTTTTTAACGTGTCACACAATTAATTGAGTTTAAACTCGTAACATTCGGTCTACTACCCACTAAACTAGAACCGGCTAAACTAGGATAGCAGAGAGGCAGTAGCATCCAACCACCAATAAAATGACAGGTGCATCTTAATACATCAAACAACATAAATTGCAATTAAACCTTCATTTCAAGAGGATATCTGAACTAATGAGTCCAAGGCTATAATACCCAAAAAACTATATAAATAAACTAATCTAAAGGAGAAGTGTTAATCTAGCACGTATACCCAAACACACCAAGATCCACTTATTCCACATATTTATCTTACATGTGCTCATCTATGCATACAAATATGCACCTATATGCAAATGAAATATGTGTATATATATTACACGGCCACGGTAGTGGCCATGTAGTTATGGCTAAATTGCTAATCCCATAGGAAGAGCACTTTTTGAGCATTTTATAACTTCGCTCTCCCTGGACGAATCCTCACCAAACTTTGCGTATATGGCCCACTCTGAATTTATTTGCAAAGTTTGGTGAGGTTTGGTCCGGGGGGCCAAAGTTATAGGGGGGTCCCAAAATGTATTTTTTTCCCAAAGACTGAATGGGGAAAAAAATGTGCTCACGCCTACAGCCCAAACCGCTAGAAGGATTTTCACCAAATTTGCAGCAGGAGCAGTGGCTTGGTCCCGAAGCGTGCTTTTATAAATTTTGGTGAAAATCCATCCAGTAGTTTTTTTTAAAATGACCAAAAAGTAGATCACAAAAAATTAGTGATATCTATGTCCGGTCCGTGGACACACTTCCCTGTTCGCTCCGCGGACAGTGTTCTGAATGGCTAATCGTCTTGTGTCATGTCCGCGGATATGTGACGGGTTCGCTGATTGGATGGTGAGGAGCGTGAAGTGCGTCAGATTTTTGGAAATGCCTGCCATCTTGGATTCGCGGACAGCGGCCGATGTCCGCGGACATCGCGGTAAAAACATATGAAAAAACACAGCATTCCACTTGTCAAACTTATCAAATAATCTCTGGGGAGGTGAGGTGTGATGAGGATGGGATGGGATATGGCTGCAAGAAGCAAAAAAAAAACAGGTGTTTTTTGCCGCGAAAGTCCGCAAACAGTCCTGATGTTCGCGAACAGTCCTGTGAAAGTTCGCAAACACCTTAGCATTACAGGGTTGGTCAGATGCAGTTCTTGGATGGCTTATAACTTTGGTGCCACTTAATGGAACTGCAAGTTTTGCATGTATATTCCTGGGCTGATTCTGAGTGAGTATGCAAAGTTTGGTGAAATTCTGTCATGAGGGGGCAAAATTAGATGTGGGGTCCCAAAATAATGTAAAGGCTTATAAATGAGGTGCCATTTGACGAATCCTCACTTAATTTGGGAAACTGATAATACATTTAGATATGAATGTTTTTTCCAAAGTTTGGTAGGATTTTGTGAAGAGGGGGTAAAATTAGAGGGGGGGTTCCAAACTAATGTAAAGGCTTATAAATGAGGTGCCATTTGATGAATCTACACTTCATTTGTCAAACTGATAATAGATCAAGATATACACGTTTTTGCGAAGTTTGGTGGGATTCTGCCGAGAGGGAGCAAAATTAGAGTCGGGGTCCCAAAATATTGTAAAGGCTTATTAATGTGGTGCCATTTGACAAATCTACACAAAGGTTTGCAAAAAGATTATAGGCCTAGATTTAGATGTTTTCATAAAAGTCTGAATGGATTTTGTCAAGTGAGGGCTAGGTTATATGACGATTGTATGTGCATACATTTGACACTTTTGAAAAAATAAAACATGGGTGGATTTCCAACAAGCATGGTTTTGCAAATGTGCCAGTGTTTTATTATTTGACAATTGTCATAATGTAGCTACAAAAAATAGCGGTATACCTTTAGTGACTGAGGGGTAGCCTGTGGCCCTGGGCAGTGGCCAGATTGTCCGGGTCATGGAATAAGGTCATGATCTGGACAATCTGGCTACTGGCCATGCCCACAAGGGACAAAACATAGGATTAAAGTGGCCATGTCCATCTGGGACTGGCTTTGTGGTAAAGTTATTCGAAATTAAGATAGATTTGAAAGGGAAGAAAAATGTGCTTGTGGTAATATGGTCATAGGGTTCTCTTTTTGCCTTCTGCAGGCTGTTATGGAAAGCGAAGAGGGGCCCCGTATGGAACCCTCACCTTCCCTTTCCATGGTGGCCATCCTGGAAAAAGATGTTCCTTCCTACACCGGGATGCTGCAGCCGTCCCCGTGTTGGAAGAAAAATCCTATTTTTTAGCACCCCGGGTTTTCGCTTTGGGAACCTAGGGTGCTAATGGCCTTCATCCCCCATTTCAGGGGCTGGAATGGGGGGATAATGGTCCTGGGATCTCGTTATCCACCCTTGCTTCGCTTGGGCTGAAAACTTGTGCTGCTGGGCCGGTATCCACCGTTCCAGTCCCTGGAACAGAGGATGAATGCCACAATATTCCCATTAGCATAACACAAAATGCAAATAGAAATGTTGGGAAATCTTATTTAGTCTATGTACTTTACTGAGAAATATAAAGTAGATGGAGTCTATACTTTTTTTTTTAGTTCTATTTTTTAACTGTGAAAGGTGGTTCCTAAAGGAATATGTTGTTTGTTGTTTTTGGATGTATTTGTTTTGGCAGGAGAGCTGAGAACGAAAGGTGGGGAGGGAAATGAGGGAAGAGCAACCACACACTAATATGGAGGTGTAGGTGGACAAGGGAAAATGTTGCACGTGTGTTATTTCTAAGTTAGGGGGCACTGTTTCTCATGATCCTTGATTACAGCAGTGGTGGTGGCTCTTGGGGGAGAGGGATGGCATTAGCTGATGCCATTTTAAGATAAATAGCAGTTTTGGTAAAATGATGTACTGTGTACTAGATTGTTAATGGATAATGAGTAGGAATAGGTGTTGGAGCTGTGCAAGGGAAATTTTGAAGTTGGAAGTTCCTATATCAGTAGAAAATGCAGTTCCGAACTGTCTGCCAAGCAGAGATCTTATCGTGAAGTGCGAACGGGTTCTCAGACACGTCATCATGCCGCGCGCCAGTGTATAGAAGGTCCGCTATGAAGTCAGATGTTCGTAGACGTCTACAGATGCAAAACTTGTTGAAATAGTTGCAAGAAATGTATAGAAGTGTTAAAAATTATTCCAGATGGTGGGAAACGGCTGTGTTTTAAGGTGAAACTTTGGAAATTGGACACAAACATTGCTATATTGGGTAAGTATGATATTAGTAAGTTGTAGGAAAATAGCATTCACTGGTAAAAACCTATGAAATTCAATGAAAAAACTTTGTTAAAGGGACGTTATGGTTAGGTTGCACTAATAAAAACCTTTGAAATTCACTGAAAACACTTTGTTAAAGGTGTGTTATGGTTAAGTTGGACTAATAAAAACCTTTGAAATTCAAAGAAAAAACTTTGTTAAACAGACGTTATGGTTCCAAGTAAAACCGAAAAACCCCTGAAATTCCCAAGTTATGGTAAGCTAAGCAACCATAACTTGCTTCACCACCGTGCACTGCTAAGACTAACACCCAGGACATCAAAGATGACATCACAAATGTCATTGATGACATCACTGATGACATCACACGTGAAATACATTTTGATGAAAAGTCTCTACAAGGAGTTGTGTTTATATTGTTGATAACAAGATGTCAGGAGTGATGGGGAGACCTATCAGGCACTACTTAATCTATTAAAGAATGTACTCATCTAATATCATTGTATTGAAGTGTTGTTGTTAATACAGAAACCTAATCATATATAAACATAGGCAATGACTGCAGCATGCACCATAGAAGTACACTATTTAAAATATTGTCATTTTGGATAGTACAATAATGAATGCTCCCTTATCAGAGTTTTGAGTAACGTTAAACATGTAATAACTAGCTAACAATTGAAGACTTACAGCACTTGTGCTGGTACAAACAATACATATGAAGCACCACAATGCATACAAATCAGAGGCACATATAGGGAAACTAAAGTAAGGAAGAAAGAAACTGCATCATCAGAAAATGTTAATGACATTAAAGTTTATCTTCATGTATACAAATGAATTGTGTGTTTGAGGCCTGCTCATTTCCCCATGTATGTGCACCATGAGCTGAGACCAAACCCTAAGGAAAGTACTTAAAGAACATATGACAAGGTTAACATCTAGATATAAAGCACCTTTTTAAATTGTATTATTCTGACTGCCAGTGAACAAAACCACCTGGCCTATATATGTCAAGGAACAAAAACAAGTGGCCCAGATATGTGATGTCATCAGTGATGTCATCAATGACATTTGTGATGTCATCTTTGATGACCTGGGTGTTAGTCTTAGCAGTGCACGGTGGTGGTGTGAGTTATGGTTGCTTAGCTTACCATAACTGGCGAATTTCAGGGGGTTTTAGGTTTTACTTGGAACCATAACGTCCATTTAACAAAGTGTTTTCTTTGAATATATATATAAAGATCTTCATCTATACACACACGCACACACACATACATACATTTACTCTTCCCTACACATACTCAGACACACATACTTATCTAGTCAATCAGTTTCAACTATATATAGGTTCCAAAATCCAATACCATGGGGGTCATTACGACCTTGGCGCTAAGGGGTTAACGGTACCAGTAAGGGTGCTGGTGGCGTTAACCCCTTACCGCCGCATTACGAGGTCCTTTAGCGGGTCCTGCTAAGGGCGGCTGGTTTTACCAGGCACCCTTAGTGGGAGCCACTAAAGGACCAGCATGCTAATAACGGGCCCGTTAATAGCATGGTGCCCATTCCCATTGAGCCCTATGGGGGCTCGAATGGTAATGGGGAAGTACTGGGTCCGAGTTCCCTGAATGGGGAATACCGTGTACTCCAAGGATGGAATGGCCCGGTAATTCCCCATTCAGGGAACCCGGACCCGGCATTATGTATGGGGGTAGCCATGGTGCTGATAGCACCATGGCTACCTCCAACCTCGTAATGACCCCCTATGTCTTGAAATAATTTCAGTTTAGTCATTATAAATCGTTTTTGTATTGTATTGTATTGTATTGTATTGTATTTATTTGTAATGGCACCTAACCCGAAGGTAGCCAGGCGCAAAGGCAGCAAGAGGGTTGCAAAACTTCGTTACATACGTGTGGCGAGGTCCAGCTAGGGTTACATTGCCGGAAGTATCACGCCAAGTAGGAGGGTAGAACATGTACATTAAAGGCAGTACTATAAACATATTTACAATTAATGCGTAGGGGACGAACATAACATGTGCATTAGGGCAATACTATAAACATATTTACATTCAGTGAGCCGCCACATGGTAGTGGCACATCTGGGTCTCTAAGAGTCATTATGAGTCGAGAGATTTGAGCCAGTGGATGGTCCTAGTTCTGAACTGGTGGTAGGGTAGGTCCTCCCTGCACGACGGAGGGAGGGAGTTCCAGTATTGTGCTGCTTTTACTGGAAAGCTGTTTCCTCCAGATGTAGTACGTTTAAACCTGGGCACCAGAAGAAGTTTAGAATTGGCCGTTCTCGCGGGGCGGGAGAGGGTAGGTCTGGTAAATCTGGAGGTGAGGTATTGGGGGGCTGCTTGGTGGAGGCATTTATGAATCAAAGACACTGATTTAAGAAATATCTTGTCCTTGGTGGATAGCCAATTAGCAGTTCTTCTGGAATCTGAGATATGGGCTTTCTTCGGGATGCTAAGGGCCGCTCTGAGGGCATTGTTCTGGAGTATTTGGATTTTGTTAGAGATATATTTGTTGCAGCCTACATATAAGGCATTGCAATAGTCCAACTTGGATAGGATCAGCGCCCTGGCCAAGGTGGTGCAGTTGGTGGGGGAGAGAAAAGGTTTGGCTGCCCTGATAAGTTTGCAAGTGTAAGAGGTGGCGGAGGCCTTTGCGTTCACTTGTTTGTTAAAGGTAAGGGTGGAATCTAGATAGAATCCGAAGGTTTTAACCTCCTTAGCTACCATGATTTTGTTGTTGTCAATTATGAATGAGGAGTATTTGTGGTCCAGTTTGTTGAGGTAGTGTGTGGAGCCTAGAATGAGAAGTTCCGTCTTGTCATCATTCAGGCATAGTCCGTGTGAGGCCATCCATGCCTGGATGATGAGGTACACTTTATTAACGAAGGCCAAATCCTTGTCATAATCCCCCGACAACGGGATGAGGATCTGGGTATCATCGGCGTAGTTAGTGTAGGTGATACCCAGATCGTCTAGATCATAAAAAGGGGCTTCGTAAAAATGTTATAAAGTGTAGGGGAGACGCACGATCCTTGCGGTACGCCGCAAGTGATCGGGATAGGGTCGGCTGCTGCTGTTAATGAGAAGACTCTCATCGTACGGTTATTAAGGAAGGATTGGATCCAGTTAGTTGCATCTTGAGAGAAGTGGGCAGCTATTTGTAGGTGGTTGCACAAGATCTCATGGTCGACCAGATCGAAGGCCGCAGAGAGATCAAGGAGAAGCAATAGTGCTGTCTTCCCCTGGTCTCTCAACTCATCTATCTGTGCCTTGAGGTCTATGAGTGCGGTCTCTGTTCTGTGTTGTGGCCTGAAGCCTGATTGACGGACGCCTAGGAGTTGGAAGTGCTCAAGGTAGTGTTGGATCTGTTGGTATGCTATTTTATCGATGATTTTGAGGAGGAAAGGTACTGTGGTAATGGGGCGGTAGTCGGTGGGGGTGGATGGGTCCAGATTCGGTTTTTTAAGCAGAGGGAGGACCCAGGACTGTTTTAAATTATTAGGTACGGTGCCTGATCTGAAGGACGCATTTATTAGTTTGGTAATAAATGGTGCGAGATCACGGACAGCATCCTTAATCAGTTGAGCGGGGCATAAGTCTCCATGGCAGTTTGAGGGTTTGAGGGTGAGAATAGTATTCTCTACCTCTTTGGTGGATACTTTGTGGAAGTTGAAGGATGGGTTAAGCGCTGGGGGGGGATTGAGTCGGGTGGACCTTTTTGTGGGAGGCGGTACTCTGTTTGGTGGAGGAGAGTAAAGATTCTTTTTTAGTGCTTATTTTAGTCTTAAGGGATGAGATTTTGTTCGCTAGGGCATTTTGAATGCCCGTGCACCAGTTTTTATCTTTGATACATGAGTCAGGTACTTGAATCGGGGATTCGATCTCTTTAGGTATTGTGAAAAGCTCTCTAGTGTTAGATTTGGCTTGTGAGATCCGCATGCTGAATGACGATTGTTTAGCCAGTATAATTTCTTTTTTATATTGGGAGGCTAGGCTACTCAGGTTTTTTTTATTTTTTTCTGAGGGGGAAGCTCGCCAGATTTTCTCACAGCGTCGCTTTTCTTGTCTGAGGGCTTTGAGATGAGGCGAGAACCAGGAGTTAATGTGTTTCCGGGGCTTGCTCTTTTTTAGCTTCAAAGGGGCTATAGCGTCGAGGGATGAGAGCATGATTTTATTACAGATATCCACCATCGTGAGTGGATCAGTGTGGTCCGGGATGGCATTCAAGGTTGGTGTGATAAGCAGGATCAGGTTTTCCAGGGTGATGTTTTTTTTGTTACGGGATTGGACGGCTGGAGCTATAGTACTAGCTTGTGCTGGGGTTGTCTTTAGGGTAAACGAGATCAAATAGTGGTCTGTCCAGGGCTGTGGGAGTATGGCAGAGACCAGGACTGGGTAGTTGTGCACAGCTAGCCAGTCCAGAGTTCTCCCTTTGATATGGGTAGGTTCGGTAATCTTCTGGGTGAAGCCCAGTTCCTCTAGGGTATTGTTGATTGTGCTAGCATTGGCGTCTGCAGGGTCGCTAAAACCGAGGTTAAAGTCTCCTAGTAGGATGCGTTGTGAGGAGTTTTTGAGATTGTTTGATAAGATGTATGTGAGGTCTTCTTCGAATGATCCTAAAGGGCCCGGTGGTCGGTAGATAAGGTGAATGGAGATGGATTGAGTGCTAGAGAGGGTTAACTTAGCTGTAAGAGATTCACAGGAGCTAGCATTGATAGGAGATTCGATTGTGATAGTAAATTTAGTTTTGGCTCTAATGGCAAGACCTCCACCTCTAGAAGTGGTGCGATCAAGTCTTAATAGCGTGTAATCATCTGGGACTGCTAGCATAATTGCAGGGCCTGCCGTGGGGTGAAGCCAGGATTCGGTAACTGCTAAGAAGTCCAGGTCTTCATTATGTAGCAGGTCAGCAATGTCTGATGCGTGGGCTACCATGGAACGTGCATTTATTAATGCACCCTTAGTTCCTAGATCTGCTAGGTTTAGGGGTGGTGGCATAGCATTGTGCGTGCTTTTTTGGTCTCGGATGGCTCACGGTGGAGTCTACTATTCAGTTGAAGAGGGTGTAGAGATGGATTCCTGGTCACCTTGTTGTGGGCTAGTTTAGACAGTGGGTCATAGAGTCTTGCGAGCCTGGCACGTAATCTAAGGTTTCTTGCAAGAACAGGGCAGGGTATGGAGTTCATTTCAGTTAATAAGTGTGGGTTGTGTGCAGGCTCAGGTGCAGATAGGTTGGGTAGCATGATTAGGTATTGGCTATTCAAGATGTACAATGTTAATCTCAATAACACTGTATAAAGCGTGTGGAGATACATTGTAATGTTGGGCAGGGTAGACTGGTGCAATGTATTAATGTCTGGTAGCGTGGGCCTAGTCTAGTGAGGCACCTAAAGTCGATTCGCGCAGTCCAGGCACGAAAGCAAGGTCACTAACATAGTGCGAGGGCAATGGGTCACTTGGATTCAGTTTTTAACAGTCAAGGCATGAATGCAACGGTCACTTACTGCAGTTTGAAGGCAAAGGGTCATCTAGAATCGTTTTTAACAATCAGGGCACTAGAGCGTGGGACACCATAGCAGGATGCATAGGCAGGGGGTCACCTAAATTCAATTAGCAAACAGGTATAAAGCATGGTTCACTATAAGGGTGTGAAGTCAAAGGTCATCTAGATTCGATTTAGACAATCAGGGCATAAGAACCTAGGTCTCTAGGGTGCATAGGCAATGGGACACCTAGATACAAATTTTTAGCAATCAGGCACAAAGCATATAGTGGGTTCACTATAAGGGTGTGAAGTCAAAGGTCATCTAGATTCGATTTAGACAATCAGGGCATAAGAACCTAGGTCTCTAGGGTGCATAGGCAATGGGACACCTAGATACAAATTTTTAGCAATCAGGCACAAAGCATAGGTCACTAGCAGGGTGCGAAGGCAAAGGGACATCTAGAATCGATTTAGACAATCAGATACAAAAGCATTTTGACAGTCAAGGCACATGAGCATAGGTCTCTGGCATGGTGCAGAAGCAATGGGACACCTACATTCAATTTAGCCATCTAGGTATAAAGGATGGGTCACTTAGTAAGGTATAAAGGCAGAGGATCAACTAGATTCGATTTTAACAATCGGGACAAAGAGGCGTTGGTCGCACTAGTGAGGTGCATAGGTGATGGGTCACTTAAATTCAATATATAGCAATCAAGCACCCGAGCATAGGACACTAGCAAGGTGCAGTGGCAGTGGGTCCTAAAATCGGGTTTAACAGTCGGGACACAGCGACATAGATCGCTAGCAGGTGCAGAGGTAATCAATACTGGTCACAGATGCACTGAGTGCAGTTTTGTGCGCCAAGCATATATAAAGTAATCAATGTTAAACATAGGAGTGCTAGATACAGTTGCAGGGAATATGAGAGCATTGCAAGAGCATTACATAGGCAACAGACAATGGAGGCGTGTTCAAAGGGATGCAGATCTTCAAGATGCAGTTACTGTACAGCTCACGCAGTAGACAAGGTTTCAAATATAAGGGAATACATAATAGCAAAAGGCATAGGACGTGTAGAGGGAGTAGTGGCAAAGTGGCACTAAGCTCAAAGTCAAGTTAGACCCTGGAGGTGATGGTAGGGGGGCTCTGAATGAATGTTAGGGTGGGGAGGGTAGAGGAAAGAAGGGCCGATATTCAGGAGTGGGCAAAGTAGAGCACGCAGGTTAGGAGAAAATGGCACCTGTTTCTGTACAAATGTGCAGTAAGGTACAGTTGACCCCTTTTGTTAGGGCAGCGGCTGGGCCGTGGGGAGGGTGTACCTTGTATAAGATGGGCCAGGGGGACTGGCACACGGTCCTCACGGCTCCAAACAGGCTCGAAACAGGAGTCAGCCTTGCCTCCGTGGGCCTTGGGACGAGTGGGCCGGCTTCGCCTGCCGGCGCCCAATGGCTGAGGAGATAGGCCAGTAGGCCAATCAGAAGGCTGCTTGGAGGCAGATCAAGTAGAAAGGGCAGCAGGCGTCGGGTGGGCGGCCATCTTCAAGAGGAAGGGTACCTCATGTACCTTAATGGCGGCGAGGGCTAGAATCAATGTTTCAGGGCGAAGAATGTGCAGGTAAAGCACATTGCGTTTCAAAACAAAGCGCCTGTAGTAAAAACAGGGGCTAAATTGGAAATTTTGATCACGATGCGCGGATGACTTCGGCGCTTACCGGGAGGCATGTAAAATGCAGTAAGGCATGTCGGAGTCCTCCATGGGTCCTCTGCTCCGGCAGGGACGTCGCCTGGAGCTCCTGCTCCTTCGGTATGTGGTGGGGGACTGTGTATTTGTTAATGAATTTCACCGCCACTGGACCACCAATGTTTAATGATTTTATTAGCTAACGGCATTGGGCTCTTTTAGCGTTGTTTTTTTTGCTTGCCATTCCTTAAATGTTAAATTTACAATTGCTGTCTGTTGAGGCCTTGATTGTGGTATGTATGTTGTAAACCCAGCCGGTTAGCTTAGCAAATATTATTTGGGCTTGTGATGGCCCAGAATATGTGTTTATGTGTTATTGCAGTGTTGCGGCGCTGAAAAGCCTGACCTGACTCTGGGGGTCATTACGACCCAGGCGGTAAGTACGCCAACTTTACCAGCATGGTGTTAACTATGTTTACACCATGGTGGATGGCGGATTTACCGCCCCATTCCAAGGTGAGTGGGGCAGTAAATCCCCATTTCCCATTTTACCCTTCCCCATTCCCATTTTTGCCCCATAGGGCATAATGGGAGTGGGGAAGGCGCTAATTACGCCACCGTAAATTACGGTGGCGTAATTAGCACCAAGGCGGTTTAGCGCCATGGATTTTAACGGCTGCTAAAAGCAGCCGTTAAAATCGGAATCAGGCATTAAGGGTTAACGACGGCGTTAACCCTTAACGCCTGAGTTGTAATGAGGCCATCTGTGTGTGTTGGTGGTGCGGTGTCCGATAAAAAGCCTGAGCCTGCCATGGGCCGTCTGGGATGTTAGACACCCCGACACCTTAGGGGTCATAGACCAGTGTCTTTTCATATTTGTGGAGGAGTTGGGGTGTTAGACACCCGCACTTGTGGTGTTTCCTGCCCGTGTCTCTCGGGAGGTGGCCGCTGGTACCCTCAGGGGGTGGTCCTCTTCACCTGTTGTATACTGTAGTGGGTGCCTGTGTTCTGTGCTGAGTACATTTGCTTTAGCATTGCAGTAGATGAACAGTGTGCTGTACCTTAGTGCACTTACTGTGACAGACTTTGAGTGCTTTGTGTTGTTGCTTGGCTTCATTGTAGGTTGTTGAAAGGGACATGGTAGGTGGGAGCATGGCTCCTTGTTCTTCAGAATGGAGTGAGTGTGATTTGGATTGGAGCTGGGAATTTGGAGTTTGAAGTTGGAGGTTGGTTGTGGCCAGAGTCTTGCTGGTTTTATGCTTTGGTTGCATTACCTCATGGTTTCCCTTGCGCTTCTTTCCGTACCCTGTACCTTGGTTTCTTTTGAAGATGTTATGTCTTGTGTTTCTCTGCCTTGGTCCTGCATGAATACTTGCTTGATAGAATGCCTGGTGCAAAGTATGCCTGTGGAATGCTGTGGTGTGAGTGCCCCTGTAAGTTCCATGAATGTCAGCAGCCTGTCAGAGTGAAGGCTAGTGGATGTCTCTCCTATATCTTCCTACTTACATACCACTGGACTTACCTGTTGTATATACCTTGTCACCTCGAACTTAGATAAGAGGTTCACTTCCACACCCGGTTGTTCGGACTTTCATTTTACCCCGTAACAGCAGGCACTGGATGGCTGTGGTTTGGGCCTTAGGCCTCTTTGAGATGATCTGTCTGTTTACAGTTTAGCCCGAGTGCTGGACAATACTCCAGGTTGTTGGGTTGGACGTCTGATTACATTCACAGTAATTTGGTAATATGGGCCCATACACACTGATATTAATGCTACATATGGTAATCCATTCTTGCATACAGTGTATATCATATCATTGTCGCGCATGTTTGTTGTAATCTAGTCCACCACTTCAGGCTGTAACCACAAGCAGAATATTTGTTACCATTCAAAAATACCACTTCAGCCAAGCCGCATGCCCCAATAAGCAAATTACAGTACACATTTCTCCTTGCTAACGCCAGGCCCATTGCCTAGACACCTGTAAGAGGATTCAATTCAACAATACAGCTAAGTCAATGCCTAGTCTGGGATACTGAATGGAAACCCTTATTGATATATCTTTATGTCCAGTTCATGCGTTCTGGATGACTACCCCTATATAACACCCCTCTATTGGAATCCCCCTGACCCCACTGAGCCAAGAAGTAGTTCTGTTTTGCAAGTTAAAAGGTTTATTTGAGAATTTAAACAATATAGATATATATCACACTTTATAATAAATTAATAATTGAATATCACACTTAATCTGATATGATAAAGATTAACAACGGAGAATCTGGCACTAGCACACTTCTTTATAATCACTAAGGAGTTGACATGAAATGGATAAGATAGCAACAATACTTTTATGGTTTCCAATGGATGCAATGTGAAATGAAATGCAGTACAGAAAATAACTTGATAGGATTTCAGCAAAAGACAATGTAATCACTTTCTTGGACAATTCACCCCCCCTTTTATGCAATGCAGGGAAATGGAAGGAAGGCACACAATTCTCAGAAATGCAATTCAAATGTAATTCAGTTCACCCAGCAACTTAGACTACAGAAGTTGAAAACACAGACAAAATGCTTTGATATGTGCTGGCAATGGAGTGAAAATATGTTTAAATGCTTTTAATTCCCTCTAGAGGTTCAGGGTGAGTGGTATCTAGTTAATATTAGTCCAGGCTCATACTAGCAATGATTCAGGGATAATTAGCAGGTTAAACGAATTTCTGGCAAATGGAAGGCAAGCAGCAGCAGATTTTTACACGTGAAGAAATTTGCAAATCGCGGCAAAATTCGCGAATGCGTCTGGTGCGATTACAGAAAAACTACAAGGGCTAGCAATATCGTTATGGGGTCCTAGGAAAGCCTAGGATCTCAGCTTCCAGATGAAAGTTACTGCAAGTCTCTAGCACAAACGGTCACGGAGATATGAGCGATTAAATAAAGATCGTTTTTCAGATTTGAAATTTTAAAGTTCAAAAAGACAAGCGCAGCTTGCAACTAGAAAATGACAAGTGACAGCTTTACAAATGACAGGTGACAGTTAGGAGACAGTTCTACTTAGATTAAAATAGGATTGAATTATATTATTTTAACTAAGAGATTGGTTCTGCACAGTTTTCTAGGTACTCACACTATATTCTTGAATTAAATGGGCCTCGCCACGGATCTGGTCAGGTTTTAGACTGGACTCTGGTCTCTGCACTTCACAGTGATCTGGGTCAGCTCTCTCTGGTTCTGCTAACAGGTCAGCTCTACTCTGCTGGTCTGGTCTGGGTCTCTGAAGGTTGATGGAGGTAAAGTATGGATTTTCCCGGCAGAGCTTCCAGCTGCAAATGGATTTGAAGGTCCCTATCTGTCCTGTCTCTCTGCTTTTATGTGTTTTGAAAATGGGTGTGTGTGAGCAGCATCACTAGCCAGCCCCTCTCCACTTATCATTGGCCAAGCTTTCATTTCTCCCCTGATTGGGGGAGCTAGGTTGTGTCAGAGTGATGTCATTTTACAGCCTGCAGAAAGTCCACTCCTCCTGTCAACTTGCACACAAATCTAGATTTGAACCAAATACATATTTCATAGCTACACAGTGGTTTGAAATTACATGCACCCATCACATATCACAGGAGGTATCCCCTGTTCCAACTCTGCTCTTCCTGGGGGCTTGCATTCAGAAATGGCAATATTTTGCACTTTTTTAACTGGTTTGCAATACCGGACGTTACCCCAAATTTACACACATGTGCGCAAGGAGTATGGACATTAGTTGATGAAGTGTCAGATTTTTCACATGCACACATTTTGAGTAATATCCTCTTTTCCGCTAAAACCCCCCTGAACATGCCACCGGTTCTAAAAACCTCTTAAAATGTGGGCAGAAAAATCACAAGAATGATGGTGTCATTTAAATAATTTTCACAAGTCCGTACTATGAGTTATTCATCTTTTTAGAGTTATGTTCTGGCCCCAAAGGGGTGTGGTCTTCCCCCAGCACAAGGTTGAATTTCTGGTTTTTCCAGTTCTGCCAAGCCAGCTTGCTCTCACAGGCAGTGCTCCTCCCCTTTACTTCCAGGAGGAAGCTACATTTACGACATCTGCAATAAACCATCTGCCTGGGTCAGGACAGGGCTTTGTTCAGAGCTCCTGTATTCTGTGGGGGCTCCCCTTAATTCAATTATCAGAGAGATGGCATATCCTTAGTGTGGCCAGCAAAAGGCAGATAGGCCTGGGAATACAGCTGTGACTCAAGTTTCACTCCTGATGGGGGTAGTTGTCAGGCAGAATTCAGTTTCTCAAGCCAGGTTTCAGATAAAATGTCACTTTTTGTTCCCCAGTTTAAGTCAAGACATTTTTTTACATATGCAGCTAGGATGCTGATTCTAAGTTTAAAACTATGACATTTAAACAATTGCAACCTATGTGACACTCAAAGTAGGTCACTCATTTCTTTTAAACATTTAGATTTGTAGTGTCTTTCAGTCCAAATTTACTTAAACTGCTGAAATCCACAGCTCAGCCAGTCTTGTTATAAACCTTCAAGTCACTTCAGAATATAACTTTACATTGGATCCACCTCTTAGTAAGTCTTTCTTTGGCATGTTTTGGGTTCATTTATTCAGTTTTCTACAAAATCTGGTGGTTTTAAAATGCCGGCTTTTGGATAGTGGTGAGTACTGGTACTGCACCCCTTTTTGGGATTTAAGAAAATGAATTCCCAACAGTTATGGGTTTGCTTTTGGCAATCAGCATTGCCACTCCCAATGGTTTCAGACTACTGTGTGGGTAGTCCAATGGTGGTTTTAGGCAGCGTCCTTCTGTGCCCATAACATCGGCAAAAATGAGTGGCAGCCTATTCTTCATGCATTTCCCTGTGCATTTTCTGGGAAGCTCTGGCCATCATGATGTTTTCCATGTCAATGCTGCACAGTTTTGAGGTAAGGCTCGGATGCATGGGTAAATACATCCCACAAGCCCCCCTCTTGCGATGGCCATTCTATTTCACAAATGGGACTCGCAAGACCTGGGATGTTTCCTCATCTTCTTCCAATAGATGGCACAGTTCAGCATCTTTTCCTCCATCCGGTACTGATCGATCGGTTCTCCTCGCCGGTCCTGATGGGAATATTGGGCGGTACACCGGGCCCGTTGCGTCTCTGCTCCCGGTCTCCGGATCGTCCTCCTTGGCCCGTCTCCAGGTTTTCTTTCTCCTAGGACGACAAAGGAAGAGCGGCAATACCTACTCATAGACGTGTTTCCACCACTGTTGAGATAGTGGGGCAGCATATGCATTTCATCATAATGAAACATTACATTCTTATTTTGAAAAAAAAACAGTATAACTAAGATACAGTTTCATGCAAATAACAATATTTTAGAGACTAGATGTGGTATGTTTTATGGTTGGAACTGAATTAATCTGAGACAGTACGCGCTAGGATTCCAGAGGATTCCTCCAGTTGTTGCAGAGCGTGCCTGGGATGGCAACATTTCAACTGGTTTATGTGGACCCACTTGTCTTCCCCCGCTGCCAAAGGACCTTTGGGGATGTGGATTTTGTAGGCCAGAGGGGAGATCTTGTCGATGATCTCAAATTGTCCCTTCCATGTAGGCAAAAATTTGCGCTGCTTGGCCTGGTTCCTTTGGAAGTTGTATAGATAGACCCGGTCTCCCACCTGATATTCCTTCCTGGAAGTCTTCAGGTCATAGTGGGTCTTCATGCTATCAGCTGATCTTTCTAGATTCCGCTGAGCATAAGCAAAAGCATGTTGAAGGTGTTTCCTTAAATTCTCCACATACTCATGAGTTGTGGAGGCATTTATTAGTGTCTGCTCTTGGGTCCTGTAGAGCAAATGCTGCGGAAGCACCATCTTGCGCCCAGTCATCAACTCAAATGGTGACATTTTGGTTGCAGATGAAGGGGTAGATCTGCTGGCCATTAGGACCAGAGGTAATCGGATATCCCAACTTGGCCCAGAATCTGCCACAAACTTTTTTAAGATGCTCACAATGGTTCGGTTGTAGCGTTCCACTGCTCCAGAAGAAGCTGGCCTGTAAGAAATATGCAACTTCCTTTTGACCCCCAGTATCTCCCACATCTTTGTCATCACTTCACTGGTGAAGTGGCTACCTCTGTCTGACTCAATCCTTTGAGGTAGACCAAAACGGGAAAAGATGTGGTTAATCATCAGGGCAGCTGCCGTTTCTGCCTTGCAATTTGGGGCTGGGAGACATTCCACCCACTTGGTAAACAAGCATGTCACAGTCAACATGTACTTATTCCCCCTAGCAGAGCGAATCACGGGGCCTACAAAGTCGATTTGTAAATCTGACCATGGCAGTGTCATCCCCCGCTTTTGGAGAGGCGCACGGTGCGTGAGGGAGGATGGCTGAAATTGTGCACACACAAGACACCCCTTCAAGTATTGGTCGAGGTCCTGCCCCATGTGTGGCCAGTATGCAACCTCTCTTAAGATTTCCAATGTTGTGTGAAACCCCCTATGACCGGCGGTGGCCGCATCATGGGCGTGACTTAACATCAGGCTTCGGAATGAGGTAGGGACCACCCACTGATCGTGGCCAGCTTTGGATTTCCTTACCAGCAAACCGTCTTGGATTCGGAACATTTTTGGACATTTCATCAACACTCTTAGGTCCTCTTTCCCAATGTAATCGGTATCCGTCAGGGGAAAGTTCTCAGGGTCCTCAAGGTGCTGGTAAAACTTACCAATAATTGGATCCCCCTTCTGAGCGGTAATCAAATCAGCATCAGGGGTCTCCTTACTCCATTGTGCAATTGAAAGGTCGTTGTGAGCATTTGTCTGGGACCTAGTGATAGCAGTGACCTGGATTTCCCCCAACAGGGACTCAATCTCAATTAGATCCCCTTGGATGGCCCCGGTTTTGGCCAGCTGATCAGCTAAGTCGTTTCCAGTTTTGTCTGGTCCCTCTACTTTGGAATGACCCTTGATCTTTTTCCAATAGATGGTCATCTCATTCGAGGTGACCAGATCATCAATGTTTTGGATCAACTTCCCATGTTTCAAGGGTTTGTTGTTAGCACATAACATGCCTCTGGTTTTCCAATTAACCAGGTGCTCCACGAACCCGTTCCGTACATAATCCGAATCTGTGATTATGACCAGTTCGTGGAGTTGATGCTGGACAGCAGTGAGGATGGCCTGATGCACAGCCATCAATTCTGCCACCTGACTACTTCGGGGACCAATTTTGTATCCAGCGGAGGGTTCTGGGAACTCATTCACCCATGCATTCCCTACGCCGGCCACCAGTTCTTTCTCCCCGTTGTTGTCAACATGGTAAGAGCATCCATCCACATAGACAGTGGGCATTCCCTCACACTTGTCTTCTTCAAAGACTTTGTGTGGGGAATTAAGGTATGCCTCCATGTTGTCCTTGATTTTTAGACTTTCGTCCTCGAGACAGTTTTCTCTGGCACAATCATGCAAGTCAGCCAGACCTTGCGCGAGGGGACTCTTCTTGTTTTGGCCATATCTGACCTCCACAGGAAAGCCTTGCATTGACAGAATCCAGGAAGTAATTCGGGAATTACTCACATTTCCGGCCCGGATTCTGTCACTTTGGAGATATTGCAGAGGCTGGTGTGGAGTCTCCACTATGATGTGTTCCCCCTGGATAAACGGGCGGTAATTCTTCAATGCCCACACCGCTGCCAGGAGTGCCTTCTCACAATCGTTGAATTTTTCCTCTACAGAGGATAAAGTTTTGCTCGCATAGGAGATTACTTTATTGACCTTGTCATGCTTTTGGTATAATACTGCCGTCAAGCACGTATTAGAGAACCCTGTCTCCAGGAAGAACTCCTTGTTTCTGACAGGGTAAGCTAGGCAAGGCGCTTGTTAGAGGCTTCTCTTGAGTTGTCTTACTGCCTCGGCTTGTTCTGGACCCCATTCCCACTTGACCCCCCCCTTCAGGAGATGAATCAGGGGTCTGGTGATCTCTGCGTAGCCCTCAATGATCTTTCTGCTGTAATTAGTCAGTCCAAGGAGGCTCCTTAGTTCTCGCAGAGTTGTGGGGTCTTTCAGTTTCTGAAGTGCTTCCACTTTCTTTTCCTGGGGACAGAGACCCTGAGGAGTAATCTCATGCCCCAAGAAATTAACACGGGTTCTACACCACTGTGCTTTCTGAAAGGAAAGTTTTGCTCCGGCGGCCCTCAACTGCGTCAGAACATAACGGATCTCCGCTATGTGTTCCTCCACAGATGAACTTTTGATGAGGACATCATCTACATAAGCCAGGTTACCCCTCGCACCCAGGTCGGGCATGGCCTTATGTAGAAAAATGTTGAATTCATTGCCGGAGTTGAGGTATCCGAAGGGAGTCCGGGTCCATGTATACTGCTGGCCCCCAAAGGTAAAAGCCAGCTTGTATTGGTCCTCCCTACTGACAGGCACGGTCCAGTATCCATTGGTCAGGTCGATTGCTGTGAATACCTGTGACCCCTGGATCTGGGCCAGCCCTTGGTCAATGTAGGGCAGAGGCCATCGGGAAGTATGGACCCGTTTGTTGAGCTCCCTGAGGTCAGCACAGAGTCTCCACTGGCCGTTTGGCTTTAATATTCCCAGCACCGGATTATTGAAGGTGCTGTGGACTGGACGGATTATTCCCCTGGACTCAAGGTTCTTAATTATTTCAGTAAGGGACTCCATTGATGCGATAGGCAAGCGATATTGCTTCACAAACACAGGAGTCATGCCAGGGTCCGTGGGGATTGTTGTTGTGTGGATGTCGGTACGGCCACAGTCATATGAGTCTACCGCAAAGAGATCTTGGAAATCCAAGAAAACTTGTTTCAACTTTTGCTTTTGTTCCAGAGTCACACAGGCATCAGCTAGGTTGACTCTCTCTTCCACCATCTGCCTGAAGCCTGGAAAGACTTCTGGTTTGGCTATTTCAGCGGCCTCCTCCAGCTGGGTGGAGAAGTCCCTGGTCAGAGTGCTGATTTGGACTGGAGGCTTCAGGTGGGAAAGGCAGCCCTCATGGACCTGGAAAATCACCTCATCCCTCCTGAAGTCACAAGTCACATCTTCCTTACCATAAGGGCAAGAAGTGTACACCAGGAAGTTCCCCCCATGCCGGGTAAAAATCCTGTCTGGTGTTGTATTGTCCTCACTGTCACTGTCAAAACAGTCCTTGGGGATTGGTCCTAACAGTTAATTTACTAAGTCGATGGAAAAATGTCGGTCATCAACCGCCATTCCAATAATGGTGCCTGCGGCTAGAGTAATACTCTTCAAGTCGCTGTTATCCACCTCTATTGGAATGGTGTCATGTTCTATGTTGACTAATGGAGTTGGGTTTACCCCCAACCCTTGCTGTTGGAGAGAAGCGTTTAGATGTATGTAAGCATCCGGGTTTTGCAAATATTGTCCTCTTTTAGCTTTCACTTCCAGGGAGAATTGTCGGGTCCTTTCTGGGATGGTGACTTCCTCTTTAATCTGAATTTCAACTGCATAATGTAGCAATTGAGCTGACCTAAATGCTTTTTCTGGATCATCAAAGCCCATGGGATTATCCGCTAATCGGGACCAAGCTTTGAAGTTTATTAGGTCCAAACTAATGGCAAAGCGATTGAGAATGTCACTGCCTAAATAAAGGCGGCAGGGACGTCTCGCACGACCCAACAATTATGGACTATGCTCTTGTTGCCAATGGAGATTTTGAGCATACACCTGCTTGGCAGGAGATGTTTGGAATTAGGTGTTTCCAGGTCCATTTCCCATTTGTCTATCAGTTTGAAGGTGGGAATGGCTGGATCTTTTGGGAGTTGGTGAAACATGGCTTCGCTGATGAAGCTCTTACCGTTGTTCACACACACTCGAGCGAGAACAGAGTCCTTCCCATCATTTAATTGGACAGGGATGAACAACTGCTCTCCAATTTGCTGAATATCAGCCAGGCTCTGAGCTGATTTCACATCTTTCTGGACTATAGGAGTGGGAGTTTCTGATTGTGGATTAGTATAGAATCTCAGAGTGTTTCCCTCCAGCGTGGAGTACCACTTTAGACTGGAAGGAAGGTTGATTTTCAGAAATAGAGAGGACCCTCCATCACCAGTCTGTTGTCCTACTGCTATTACTGTCACGTCTGGAATTTGGCTATTCTGGAAGTGAAATTCTACTTGGTCAGATTTTTGTTCAACCATGTGGCAGGTGCCGTTTAAACTAACATGGTTGACACTCTGTTTTAATTTTATTGGTCGGCTAGTCTGGGTCCAGAGGACCTTGTTTACGCAATCTATTAGGGGTGACAACCTTCTCAGGAGGTCATTCCCTAGTAAACAAGGGGTGCCCTCTGGGGTGACAACTATGACCGGGTGTTTCAACTTGTGTCGCCCAATTTTAATGTCCAAGTCTGCCGTCCCCTCGACAGGAATTTCCTTCCCGTCAAAGTTCTGGAGTTGTCCAGGAAGTGAGGTGAGAGGAATTTGGTAATTCTCTCCCCTTCCTGCATTCAGTTCATCAAAGGCCCTTCTGGACAGAAGGGTAGCTTGAGATCCCGTGTCCACCAGCGCTGAAATTGTACCCTGCCCCTGTACTTGTACCGGGGCATGGTATCTTCCCTCCTTCTCCTCTAGGGGGCACAGATAATGCACATTTTTGGACAACTGGTGGGCTAACTTTCTGGTTTTAGACATTGCAAGAGAAGAAATTTGGGCAGAATTCTGTGGAGAGCCTTGGGAATCTGAAAGAAAAAGTTGGCAACTAGAGATCAGAGCCATTGTGGGTTCCCCTGGCTCCGGTTCCGGGCCGCCCCCCCTTTTTGGAGGCAGTCACCAGGATGGGTTTGAACCAGGGGATTTTCTTGCTGTTGGTTCTGGGATGAGATGGTGGGCGGCGGTAGCTCAGTCTCCACATCTCCCCAGTCTGGATTTGCATCCCTAGGGACCCATTTTTCTTTGGGAGGAGTTCCCCCCTCTCTGAAGGAGAAGATCCTTTTCCCAGGATCCTCTGAGGATCCCTCTCCCTCAAATTGGAAGATCTGTACCTCCTCCTCAAACTGAGTCTGTTTGGGTCTTTTGTTTCTCCTACCCCCTCTCTGCTCCTTGGGTGGCAGACTTTCAGGGGCAAGAGATTTTGTTTCCGGTTCCTGGGTTTCCAGGGGCTGTTTACAAGTGAGGAAGGAAGCTTCCTCCAAGGCTTTACACCCCCCTTCCCCTTGTGCCTCCTCCCTGGGAACCGGTGAGTTATCGGGGTGCTGCCCCCGTCATTGTTCTGGGGCACCAGGTCCCGAGTTGGGTGCGTTCTGCGCCGGCATGCCGTTCTGAGGGTTCTGCTGCGCCCTCAGTATGTGACCCAGATCCCGCGCCATGTTTTGAACCTGGCGCTCTAACTGGGAAACCCGCTCAGGCTGATACGGGGCCCTGTTTTCTCCCCTGGGCTGATCCCGGGAAGGGTAGCTATCCCTTCTTTGGTAGTACCCCTGGTTGGGAAGATTTGGGTACCCCTCCACCCTTGGCCTCCCCTCTCCCGGATTAGGTTGTCTGGGCTCAGGGAATTGGGGAAAGAAGGGTGGAGGATTTTGGGGCTGGAAATTGGGTGGATACCTGGGGAAAAAGTTCTGCCCAGGATTCGGAGAATTTCTGCCCTCCGGTGGGAAGTTAGGAGGAAAGTTCCCTGGGTTAGGTTCTTGGCTGGATCTCCCCCCTTGGGCTGGAGGAGTCCACACATAACCCAGGATGGGTCTGTTTCCCTTGTAACGGGGGCTTACATAATCAGGAGAGCGAGGGACCCCATTTGTGGGGCTGCCTCCCTGGCTCCCTGTCTGTGACTGGCCCAAGGACCTTCTGGGCCTAGCATTATTAGGTGCAGGTAGGTTTTTAGGCCCCCCCATCTCCAACTCTAAAACGGGGGTGACCTTTACCTCTGCCACCTTGGCAGCAGCAGGGGTGCTGTTGGCTTTGGGGTTTTTCTGGGCATTATTTTTGCTATCTACCGGTTTCTGCACCTCGTAGATGCGGGTGGCTTGTTCAATGACCCATTCTAAAGATCTTTTCTCATGAAAATCTCTCACGAGCTGGGTCATTATGTATTTGGGCAAGGCATGAAAAAATGTATTAATGAATTCTCTACTGTCTGTGCGCACCCTTCTGGTGGTCTGCGCAAAGGCACGTTTCAGTTCTTGCACAAACTCTTGTGGGGCCTGATCCTCCCCACATTGCAAATTGTAGGCTGCCTTGCGAGCCTCTTGAGGATTTCTATGAATGGAAAAATGTTTCAAGATGGCCGCCTTATAGGTGGACCATCTTAAATGATTTTGGTCCTCCAGCCCGGCAAAGAAACTGGAGTATTCCGGGGAGAAGGTCCACTTTACATATTGAATACAGCTTTGGCTGTCCTTCAAATGGAAAGTCTCCATCATTTGCTCAAACAACTCTAAGTGCTCCCAAACAGAATACTTAGCGTTTTTATGGTAAGGCGTGATGACGCTCCTGATCGCCTTAATCTGCTTTAAGGGGTCCTTAAGCAAGGCCCTTTTTGCCTTATTGGCCTTTTTGGTTCGGGTAACCCTTGTCCATTCATCCTCTGACTCAGAGGCACTGCTCCCAGAGGTTCCTGTCTGTTCTTCCAGGTTTTCCCGGATTCTGCGAGCCTGGGAATGGCTGGCAGAATGTGGGGACCTGGTCTCCTGTTTCCTGTGGTGCTCAGAGGAGTCCTCAGATCCCTCCTTGCTGCCAGGATTTGCTGGGTACCCCCCCACTGACCTAACTGGGCAGAGGTTTTCAGGATGCCCTTAAGGGGCCTACTCTCCTGGGGTTCCCCACTGAACTGTACTGTACTTGGGTGCCCATACCCGGATGCCCACCCCTCCATTCCTGAGTGGTACTGGCCTATGAGCCCCATACTTTTAGCTGGATAGTAATCTGCCATCCCTGTGGCCCTGTGCTCATGTGTGCCAGGGGACATGGGGGTGGTAGAGTCCAGGGACTGGGAGAGATGAAGGCCCCTGGTGTTAGGGCTCCTGAGGTTATGGTCAGGAGTCTCTCTTTCCCAGCGGACCTCATCTCTATCCGCCCCTGCTCCCTGTTGCAATGCAAGAGAAGAGATTTGTGCTTTCAGTTCCTCAGTCAAGGCCTTACTAGACTCTATCAGTCTCTCCTGCATCGCTACCTGTTCTTGGAGCCTATCATTGTGTTGACAGAGGGCCTCATTTTCCCTCTGTGCTTCCTGGTTGGTCCTGGAGAACTGGGCCAGTCTTTGCTGCAGGAGGTTTACCTCCTGAGTCCCATCCCTACTGGCCTGCTCCTTTCTTGCCAGAGCATCTTCCACCATTCTGGTGTGCTCTACCAAGTTCTGGTTTTCTTTTTGGAGGTCACCCAGCCCCTGTAGGTCCAGGTGATTTTCTTCAATTTCCTTTTTTAAGTGGCAGACTTTCTGGCCTAAAGTGTCTCTTTCCTGACTGAGAGCCTGCATCTGTGCTGCCAGGTCGTCCCTCTGTCGTTGAAAGGCACCAGCTTTTTGGCGCTCCTCATCAAACTCTGCCTGGGTATCCAGGTCTTTCAGAATCAGTTTATTGCTCTCCTCTTTCTCTCTATCTAGCTGGCTTTGCAGGGTGACTACCTGCTCCGCGCATGCCCTGTTGAAATTGATCTGTTGCTCCAACTTTTTCTGGTTCTGCAGTAAGGAGTCCAAACTGTCTTGGTGCTCCTTCTGCAGGGCCAGAAATCTGGTATCCTGGTCTGTCTTTTCCTGTTATAGGATGCCCATATCCTCTTTTATTTTAATGATATATTGCCTACTATAATTTTCTGACTCCTGGCTCCTCTGCAGCCTCTGCTCAGAAGAGGCCAGATCAGATCGGGCCTTCTCTACTGCCATCTGTTGCCTATTTGCCAGATCTTGGCTTTCAGTGCATTTATCCTGCATGTCTCCCATATATAGGTACAGGTATGCTGCTATCCTGGCAATCTTATTGTGTTCATCTTTGGCTTTAGGAGCCATATATAGTTCACTCAGGGCCACATGTAATGGACCCTGATCTCTCCATAGGTCTGACCCTGTTTCAGTGACCTGTCGCGTGATGGCCTGCAACCAGGCATCCTGGCCCTGTTCAGTCCATTCACCTCTCACAAATAGTTTATGTAAGAGGTGCTCTCTGGCTATTTTCATGTCTACTAAGGTCGTCATTCTAGAGATTGGTCTCTGTCCTGACTTACAGAAGTTTGTATTTTATTTTTGCAAAACAGACCTTTTCCTAAGAGCGTTCCTTTGAGGAGTGCTTTACAGCGTAACACAGCGTGGTGATCTGACCGGATATGTGTATCTGGTCAGCTGGCACGCTGTATTAATCTGCACAAGTGATAGATCTAACCCAGACGTCCCGGACGAGCCCCCAATTTGTAAGAGGATTCAATTCAACACTACAGCTAAGTCAATGCCTAGTCTGGGATACTGAATGGAAACCCTTATTGATATATCTTTATGTCCAGTTCATGCGTTCTGGATGACTACCCCTATATAACACCCCTCTATTGGAATCCCCCTGACCCCACTGAGCCAAGAAGTAGTTCTGTTTTGCAAGTTAAAAGGTTTATTTGAGAATTTAAACAATATAGATATATATCACACTTTATAATAAATTAATAATTGAATATCACACTTAATCTGATATGATAAAGATTAACAACGGAGAATCTGGCACTAGCACACTTCTTTATAATCACTAAGGAGTTGACATGAAATGGATAAGATAGCAACAATACTTTTATGGTTTCCAATGGATGCAATGTGAAATGAAATGCAGTACAGAAAATAACTTGATAGGATTTCAGCAAAAGACAATGTAATCACTTTCTTGGACAATTCACCCCCCCTTTTATGCAATGCAGGGAAATGGAAGGAAGGCACACAATTCTCAGAAATGCAATTCAAATGTAATTCAGTTCACCCAGCAACTTAGACTACAGAAGTTGAAAACACAGGCAAAATGCTTTGATATGTGCTGGCAATGGAGTGAAAATATGTTAAAATGCTTTTAATTCCCTCTAGAGGTTCAGGGTGAGTGGTATCTAGTTAATATTAGTCCAGGCTCACACTAGCAATGATTCAGGGATAATTAGCAGGTTAAACGAATTTCTGGCAAATGGAAGGCAAGCAGCAGCAGATTTTTACACGTGAAGAAATTTGCAAATCGCGGCAAAATTCGCGAATGCGTCTGGTGCGATTACAGAGGAACTACAAGGGCTAGCAATATCCTTTTGGGGTCCTAGGAAAGCCTAGGATCTCAGCTTCCAGATGAAAGTTACTGCAAGTCTCTAGCACAAACGGTCACGGAGATATGAGCGATTAAATAAAGGTCGTTTTTCAGATTTGAAATTTTAAAGTTCAAAAAGACAAGCGCAGCTTGCAACTAGAAAATGACAAGTGACAGCTTTACAAATGACAGGTGACAGTTAGGAGACAGTTCTACTTAGATTAAAATAGGATTGAATTATATTATTTTAACTAAGAGATTGGTTCTGCACAGTTTTCTAGGTACTCACACTATATTCTTGAATTAAATGGGCCTCGCCACGGATCTGGTCAGGTTTTAGACTGGACTCTGGTCTCTGCACTTCACAGTGATCGGGTCAGCTCTCTCTGGTTCTGCTAACAGGTCAGCTCTACTCTGCTGGTCTGGTCTGGGTCTCTGAAGGTTGATGGAGGTAAAGTATGGATTTTCCCGGCAGAGCTTCCAGCTGCAAATGGATTTGAAGGTCCCTATCTGTCCTGTCTCTCTGCTTTTATGTGTTTTGAAAATGGGTGTGTGTGAGCAGCATCACTAGCCAGCCCCTCTCCACTTATCATTGGCCAAGCTTTCATTTCTCCCCTGATTGGGGGAGCTAGGTTGTGTCAGAGTGATGTCATTTTACAGTCTGCAGAAAGTCCACTCCTCCTGTCAACTTGCACACAAATCTAGATTTGAACCAAATACATATTTCATAGCTACACAGTGGTTTGAAATTACATGCACCCATCACATATCACAGGAGGTATCCCCTGTTCCAACTCTGCTCTTCCTGGGGGCTTGCATTCAGAAATGGCAATATTTTGCACTTTTTTAACTGGTTTGCAATACCGGACGTTACCCCAAATTTACACACATGTGCGCAAGGAGTATGGACATTAGTTGATGAAGTGTCAGATTTTTCACATGCACACATTTTGAGTAATATCCTCTTTTCCGCTAAAACCCCCCTGAACATGCCACCGGTTCTAAAAACCTCTTAAAATGTGGGCAGAAAAATCACAAGAATGATGGTGTCATTTAAATAATTTTCACAAGTCCGTACTATGAGTTATTCATCTTTTTAGAGTTATGTTCTGGCCCCAAAGGGGTGTGGTCTTCCCCCAGCACAAGGTTGAATTTCTGGTTTTTCCAGTTCTGCCAAGCCAGCTTGCTCTCACAGGCAGTGCTCCTCCCCTTTACTTCCAGGAGGAAGCTACATTTACGACATCTGCAATAAACCATCTGCCTGGGTCAGGACAGGGCTTTGTTCAGAGCTCCTGTATTCTGTGGGGGCTCCCCTTAATTCAATTATCAGAGAGATGGCATATCCTTAGTGTGGCCAGCAAAAGGCAGATAGGCCTGGGAATACAGCTGTGACTCAAGTTTCACTCCTGATGGGGGTAGTTGTCAGGCAGAATTCAGTTTCTCAAGCCAGGTTTCAGATAAAATGTCACTTTTTGTTCCCCAGTTTAAGTCAAGACATTTTTTTACATATGCAGCTAGGATGCTGATTCTAAGTTTAAAACTATGACATTTAAACAATTGCAACCTATGTGACACTCAAAGTAGGTCACTCATTTCTTTTGAACGTTTAGATTTGTAGTGTCTTTCAGTCCAAATTTACTTAAACTGCTGAAATCCACAGCTCAGCCAGTCTTGTTATAAACCTTCAAGTCACTTCAGAATATAACTTTACATTGGATCCACCTCTTAGTAAGTCTTTCTTTGGCATGTTTTGGGTTCATTTATTCAGTTTTCTACAAAATCTGGTGGTTTTAAAACGCCGGCTTTTGGATAGTGGTGAGTACTGGTACTGCACCCCTTTTTGGGATTTAAGAAAATGAATTCCCAACAGTTATGGGTTTGCTTTTGGCAATCAGCATTGCCACTCCCAATGGTTTCAGACTACTGTGTGGGTAGTCCAATGGTGGTTTTAGGCAGCGTCCTTCTGTGCCCATAACATCGGCAAAAATGAGTGGCAGCCTATTCTTCATGCATTTCCCTGTGCATTTTCTGGGAAGCTCTGGCCATCATGATGTTTTCCATGTCAATGCTGCACAGTTTTGAGGTAAGGCTCGGATGCATGGGTAAATACATCCCACAAGCCCCCCTCTTGCGATGGCCATTCTATTTCACGAATGGGACTCGCAAGACCTGGGATGTTTCCTCATCTTCTTCCAATAGATGGCACAGTTCAGCATCTTTTCCTCCATCCGGTACTGATCGATCGGTTCTCCTCGCCGGTCCTGATGGGAATATTGGGCGGTACACCGGGCCCGTTGCGTCTCTGCTCCCGGTCTCCGGATCGTCCTCCTTGGCCCGTCTCCAGGTTTTCTTTCTCCTAGGACGACAAAGGAAGAGCGGCAATACCTACTCATAGACGTGTTTCCACCACTGTTGAGATAGTGGGGCAGCATATGCATTTCATCATAATGAAACATTACATTCTTATTTTGAAAAAAAAACAGTATAACTGAGATACAGTTTCATGCAAATAACAATATTTTAGAGACTAGATGTGGTATGTTTTATGGTTGGAACTGAATTAATCTGAGACAGTACGCGCTAGGATTCCAGAGGATTCCTCCAGTTGTTGCAGAGCGTGCCTGGGATGGCAACATTTCAACTGGTTTATGTGGACCCACTTGTCTTCCCCCGCTGCCAAAGGACCTTTGGGGATGTGGATTTTGTAGGCCACAGGGGAGATCTTGTCGATGATCTCAAAGGGTCCCTTCCATGTAGGCAAAAATTTGCGCTGCTTGGCCTGGTTCCTTTGGAAGTTGTATAGATAGACCCGGTCTCCCACCTGATATTCCTTCCTGGAAGTCTTCAGGTCATAGTGGGTCTTCATGCTATCAGCTGATCTTTCTAGATTCCGCTGAGCATAAGCAAAAGCATGTTGAAGGTGTTTCCTTAAATTCTCCACATACTCATGAGTTGTGGAGGCATTTATTAGTGTCTGCTCTTGGGTCCTGTAGAGCAAATGCTGCGGAAGCACCATCTTGCGCCCAGTCATCAACTCAAATGGTGACATTTTGGTTGCAGATGAAGGGGTAGATCTGATGGCCATTAGGACCAGAGGTAATCGGATATCCCAACTTGGCCCAGAATCTGCCACAAACTTTTTTAAGATGCTCACAATGGTTCGGTTGTAGCGTTCCACTGCTCCAGAAGAAGCTGGCCTGTAAGCAATATGCAACTTCCTTTTGACCCCCAGTATCTCCCACATCTTTGTCATCACTTCACTGGTGAAGTGGCTACCTCTGTCTGACTCAATCCTTTGAGGTAGACCAAAACGGGAAAAGATGTGGTTAATCATCAGGGCAGCTGCCGTTTCTGCCTTGCAATTTGGGGCTGGGAGACATTCCACCCACTTGGTAAACAAGCATGTCACAGTCAACATGTACTTATTCCCCCTAGCAGAGCGAATCACGGGGCCTACAAAGTCGATTTGTAAATCTGACCATGGCAGTGTCATCCCCCGCTTTTGGAGAGGCGCACGGTGCGTGAGGGAGGATGGCTGAAATTGTGCACACACAAGACACCCCTTCAAGTATTGGTCGAGGTCCTGCCCCATGTGTGGCCAGTATGCAACCTCTCTTAAGATTTCCAATGTTGTGTGAAACCCCCTATGACCGGCGGTGGCCGCATCATGGGCGTGACTTAACATCAGGCTTCGGAATGAGGTAGGGACCACCCACTGATCGTGGCCAGCTTTGGATTTCCTTACCAGCAAACCGTCTTGGATTCGGAACATTTTTGGACATTTCATCAACACTCTTAGGTCCTCTTTCCCAATGTAATCGGTATCCGTCAGGGGAAAGTTCTAAGGGTCCTCAAGGTGCTGGTAAAACTTACCAATAATTGGATCCCCCTTCTGAGCGGTAATCAAATCAGCATCAGGGGTCTCCTTACTCCATTGTGCAATTGAAAGGTCGTTGTGAGCATTTGTCTGGGACCTAGTGATAGCAGTGACCTGGATTTCCCCCAACAGGGACTCAATCTCAATTAGATCCCCTTGGATGGCCCCGGTTTTGGCCAGCTGATCAGCTAAGTCGTTTCCAGTTTTGTCTGGTCCCTCTACTTTGGAATGACCCTTGATCTTTTTCCAATAGATGGTCATCTCATTCGAGGTGACCAGATCATCAATGTTTTGGATCAACTTCCCATGTTTCAAGGGTTTGTTGTTAGCACATAACATGCCTCTGGTTTTCCAATTAACCAGGTGCTCCACGAACCCGTTCCGTACATAATCCGAATCTGTGATTATGACCAGTTCGTGGAGTTGATGCTGGACAGCAGTGAGGATGGCCTGATGCACAGCCATCAATTCTGCCACCTGACTACTTCGGGGACCAATTTTGTATCCAGCGGAGGGTTCTGGGAACTCATTCACCCATGCATTCCCTACGCCGGCCACCAGTTCTTTCTCCCCGTTGTTGTCAACATGGTAAGAACATCCATCCACATAGACAGTGGGCATTCCCTCACACTTGTCTTCTTCAAAGACTTTGTGTGGGGAATTAAGGTATGCCTCCATGTTGTCCTTGATTTTTAGACTTTCGTCCTCGAGACAGTTTTCTCTGGCACAATCATGCAAGTCAGCCAGACCTTGCGCGAGGGGACTCTTCTTGTTTTGGCCATATCTGACCTCCACAGGAAAGCCTTGCATTGACAGAATCCAGGAAGTAATTCGGGAATTACTCACATTTCCGGCCCGGATTCTGTCACTTTGGAGATATTGCAGAGGCTGGTGTGGAGTCTCCACTATGATGTGTTCTCCCTGGATAAACGGGCGGTAATTCTTCAATGCCCACACCGTTGCCAGGAGTGCCTTCTCACAATCGTTGAATTTTTCCTCTACAGAGGATAAAGTTTTGCTCGCATAGGAGATTACTTTATTGACCTTGTCATGCTTTTGGTATAATACTGCCGTCAAGCACGTATTAGAGAACCCTGTCTCCAGGAAGAACTCCTTGTTTTTGACAGGGTAAGCTAGGCAAGGCGCTTGTGAGAGGCTTCTCTTGAGTTGTCTTACTGCCTCGGCTTGTTCTGGACCCCATTCCCACTTGACCCCCCCCTTCAGGAGATGAATCAGGGGTCTGGTGATCTCTGCGTAGCCCTCAATGATCTTTCTGCTGTAATTAGTCAGTCCAAGGAGGCTCCTTAGTTCTCGCAGAGTTGTGGGGTCTTTCAGTTTCTGAAGTGCTTCCACTTTCTTTTCCTGGGGACAGGACCCTGAGGAGTAATCTCATGCCCCAAGAAATTAACACGGGTTCTACACCACTGTGCTTTCTGAAAGGAAAGTTTTGCTCCGGCGGCCCTCAACTGCGTCAGAACATAACGGATCTCCGCTATGTGTTCCTCCACAGATGAACTTTTGATGAGGACATCATCTACATAAGCCAGGTTACCCCTCGCACCCAGGTCGGGCATGGCCTTATGTAGAAAAATGTTGAATTCATTGCCGGAGTTGAGGTATCCGAAGGGAGTCCGGGTCCATGTATACTGCTGGCCCCCAAAGGTAAAAGCCAGCTTGTATTGGTCCTCCCTACTGACAGGCACGGTCCAGTATCCATTGGTCAGGTCGATTGCTGTGAATACCTGTGACCCCTGGATCTGGGCCAGCCCTTGGTCAATGTATGGCAGAGGCCATCGGGAAGTATGGACCCGTTTGTTGAGCTCCCTGAGGTCAGCACAGAGTCTCCACTGGCCGTTTGGCTTTAATATTCCCAGCACCGGATTATTGAAGGTGCTGTGGACTGGACGGATTATTCCCCTGGACTCAAGGTTCTTAATTATTTCAGTAAGGGACTCCATTGATGCGATAGGCAAGCGATATTGCTTCACAAACACAGGAGTCATGCCAGGGTCCGTGGGGATTGTTGTTGTGTGGATGTCGGTACGGCCACAGTCATATGAGTCTACCGCAAAGAGATCTTGGAAATCCAAGAAAACTTGTTTCAACTTTTGCTTTTGTTCCAGAGTCACACAGGCATCAGCTAGGTTGACTCTCTCTTCCACCATCTGCCTGAAGCCTGGAAAGACTTCTGGTTTGGCTATTTCAGCGGCCTCCTCCAGCTGGGTGGAGAAGTCCCTGGTCAGAGTGCTGATTTGGACTGGAGGCTTCAGGTGGGAAAGGCAGCCCTCATGGACCTGGAAAATCACCTCATCCCTCCTGAAGTCACAAGTCACATCTTCCTTACCATAAGGGCAAGAAGTGTACACCAGGAAGTTCCCCCCATGCCGGGTAAAAATCCTGTCTGGTGTTGTATTGTCCTCACTGTCACTGTCAAAACAGTCCTTGGGGATTGGTCCTAACAGTTAATTTACTAAGTCGATGGAAAAATGTCGGTCATCAACCGCCATTCCAATAATTGGTGCCTGCGGCTAGAGTAATACTCTTCAAGTCGCTGTTATCCACCTCTATTGGAATGGTGTCATGTTCTATGTTGACTAATGGAGTTGGGTTTACCCCCAACCCTTGCTGTTGGAGAGAAGCGTTTAGATGTATGTAAGCATCCGGGTTTTGCAAATATTGTCCTCTTTTAGCTTTCACTTCCAGGGAGAATTGTCGGGTCCTTTCTGGGATGGTGACTTCCTCTTTAATCTGAATTTCAACTGCATAATGTAGCAATTGAGCTGACCTAAATGCTTTTTCTGGATCATCAAAGCCCATGGGATTATCCGCTAATCGGGACCAAGCTTTGAAGTTTATTAGGTCCAAACTAATGGCAAAGCGATTGAGAATGTCACTGCCTAAATAAAAGGCGGCAGGGACGTCTCGCACGACCCAACAATTATGGACTATGCTCTTGTTGCCAATGGAGATTTTGAGCATACACCTGCTTGGCAGGAGATGTTTGGAATTAGGTGTTTCCAGGTCCATTTCCCATTTGTCTATCAGTTTGAAGGTGGGAATGGCTGGATCTTTTGGGAGTTGGTGAAACATGGCTTCGCTGATGAAGCTCTTACCGTTGTTCACACACACTCGAGCGAGAACAGAGTCCTTCCCATCATTTAATTGGACAGGGATGAACAACTGCTCTCCAATTTGCTGAATATCAGCCAGGCTCTGAGCTGATTTCACATCTTTCTGGACTATAGGAGTGGGAGTTTCTGATTGTGGATTAGTATAGAATCTCAGAGTGTTTCCCTCCAGCGTGGAGTACCACTTTAGACTGGAAGGAAGGTTGATTTTCAGAAATAGAGAGGACCCTCCATCACCAGTCTGTTGTCCTACTGCTATTACTGTCACGTCTGGAATTTGGCTATTCTGGAAGTGAAATTCTACTTGGTCAGATTTTTGTTCAACCATGTGGCAGGTGCCGTTTAAACTAACATGGTTGACACTCTGTTTTAATTTTATTGGTCGGCTAGTCTGGGTCCAGAGGACCTTGTTTACGCAATCTATTAGGGGTGACAACCTTCTCAGGAGGTCATTCCCTAGTAAACAAGGGGTGCCCTCTGGGGTGACAACTATGACCGGGTGTTTCAACTTGTGTCGCCCAATTTTAATGTCCAAGTCTGGCGTCCCCTCGACAGGAATTTCCTTCCCGTCAAAGTTCTGGAGTTGTCCAGGAAGTGAGGTGAGAGGAATTTGGTAATTCTCTCCCCTTCCTGCATTCAGTTCATCAAAGGCCCTTCTGGACAGAAGGGTAGCTTGAGATCCCGTGTCCACCAGCGCTGAAATTGTACCCTGCCCCTGTACTTGTACCGGGGCATGGTATCTTCCCTCCTTCTCCTCAAGGGGGCACAGATAATGCACATTTTTGGACAACTGGTGGGCTAACTTTCTGGTTTTAGACATTGCAAGAGAAGAAATTTGGGCAGAATTCTGTGGAGAGCCTTGGGAATCTGAAAGAAAAAGTTGGCAACTAGAGATCAGAGCCATTGTGGGTTCCCCTGGCTCCGGTTCCGGGCCGCCCCCCCCTTTTTGGAGGCAGTCACCAGGATGGGTTTGAACCAGGGGATTTTCTTGCTGTTGGTTCTGGGATGAGATGGTGGGCGACGGTAGCTCAGTCTCCACATCTCCCCAGTCTGGATTTGCATCCCTAGGGACCCATTTTTCTTTGGGAGGAGTTCCCCCCTCTCTGAAGGAGAAGATCCTTTTCCCAGGATCCTCTGAGGATCCCTCTCCCTCAAATTGGAAGATCTGTACCTCCTCCTCAAACTGAGTCTGTTTGGGTCTTTTGTTTCTCCTACCCCCTCTCTGCTCCTTGGGTGGCAGACTTTCAGGGGCAAGAGATTTTGTTTCCGGTTCCTGGGTTTCCAGGGGCTGTTTACAAGTGAGGAAGGAAGCTTCCTCCAAGGCTTTACACCCCCCTTCCCCTTGTGCCTCCTCCCTGGGAACCGGTGAGTTATCGGGGTGCTGCCCCCGTCATTGTTCTGGGGCACCAGGTCCCGAGTTGGGTGCGTTCTGCGCCGGCATGCCGTTCTGAGGGTTCTGCTGCGCCCTCAGTATGTGACCCAGATCCCGCGCCATGTTTTGAACCTGGCGCTCTAACTGGGAAACCCGCTCAGGCTGATACGGGGCCCTGTTTTCTCCCCTGGGCTGATCCCGGGAAGGGTAGCTATCCCTTCTTTGGTAGTACCCCTGGTTGGGAAGATTTGGGTACCCCTCCACCCTTGGCCTCCCCTCTCCCGGATTAGGTTGTCTGGGCTCAGGGAATTGGGGAAAGAAGGGTGGAGGATTTTGGGGCTGGAAATTGGGTGGATACCTGGGGAAAAAGTTCTGCCCAGGATTCGGAGAATTTCTGCCCTCCGGTGGGAAGTTAGGAGGAAAGTTCCCTGGGTTAGGTTCTTAGCTGGATCTCCCCCCTTGGGCTGGAGGAGTCCACACATAACCCAGGATGGGTCTGTTTCCCTTGTAACGGGGGCTTACATAATCAGGAGAGCGAGGGACCCCATTTGTGGGGCTGCCTCCCTGGCTCCCTGTCTGTGACTGGCCCAAGGACCTTCTGGGCCTAGCATTATTAGGTGCAGGTAGGTTTTTAGGCCCCCCCATCTCCAACTCTAAAACGGGGGTGACCTTTACCTCTGCCACCTTGGCAGCAGCAGGGGTGCTGTTGGCTTTGGGGTTTTTCTGGGCATTATTTTTGCTATCTACCGGTTCCTGCACCTCGTAGATGCTGGTGGCTTGTTCAATGACCCATTCTAAAGATCTTTTCTCATGAAAATCTCTCACGAGCTGGGTCATTATGTATTTGGGCAAGGCATGAAAAAATGTATTAATGAATTCTCTACTGTCTGTGCGCACCCTTCTGGTGGTCTGCGCAAAGGCACGTTTCAGTTCTTGCACAAACTCTTGTGGGGCCTGATCCTCCCCACATTGCAAATTGTAGGCTGCCTTGCGAGCCTCTTGAGGATTTCTATGAATGGAAAAATGTTTCAAGATGGCTGCCTTATAGGTGGACCATCTTAAATGATTTTGGTCCTCCAGCCCGGCAAAGAAACTGGAGTATTCCGGGGAGAAGGTCCACTTTACATATTGAATACAGCTTTGGCTGTCCTTCAAATGGAAAGTCTCCATCATTTGCTCAAACAACTCTAAGTGCTCCCAAACAGAATACTTAGCGTTCTTATGGTAAGGCGTGATGACGCTCCTGATCGCCTTAATCTGCTTTAAGGGGTCCTTAAGCAAGGCCCTTTTTGCCTTATTGGCCTTTTTGGTTCGGGTAACCCTTGTCCATTCATCCTCTGACTCAGAGGCACTGCTCCCAGAGGTTCCTGTCTGTTCTTCCAGGTTTTCCCGGATTCTGCGAGCCTGGGAATGGCTGGCAGAATGTGGGGACCTGGTCTCCTGTTTCCTGTGGTGCTCAGAGGAGTCCTCAGATCCCTCCTTGCTGCCAGGATTTGCTGGGTACCCCCCCACTGACCTAACTGGGCAGAGGTTTTCAGGATGCCCTTAAGGGGCCTACTCTCCTGGGGTTCCCCACTGAACTGTACTGTACTTGGGTGCCCATACCCGGATGCCCACCCCTCCATTCCTGAGTGGTACTGGCCTATGAGCCCCATACTTTTAGCTGGATAGTAATCTGCCATCCCTGTGGCCCTGTGCTCATGTGTGCCAGGGGACATGGGGGTGGTAGAGTCCAGGGACTGGGAGAGATGAAGGCCCCTGGTGTTAGGGCTCCTGAGGTTATGGTCAGGAGTCTCTCTTTCCCAGCGGACCTCATCTCTATCCGCCCCTGCTCCCTGTTGCAATGCAAGAGAAGAGATTTGTGCTTTCAGTTCCTCAGTCAAGGCCTTACTAGACTCTATCAGTCTCTCCTGCATCGCTACCTGTTCTTGGAGCCTATCATTGTGTTGACAGAGGGCCTCATTTTCCCTCTGTGCTTCCTGGTTGGTCCTGGAGAACTGGGCCAGTCTTTGCTGCAGGAGGTTTACCTCCTGAGTCCCATCCCTACTGGCCTGCTCCTTTCTTGCCAGAGCATCTTCCACCATTCTGGTGTGCTCTACCAAGTTCTGGTTTTCTTTTTGGAGGTCACCCAGCCCCTGTAGGTCCAGGTGATTTTCTTCAATTTCCTTTTTTAAGTGGCAGACTTTCTGGCCTAAAGTGTCTCTTTCCTGACTGAGAGCCTGCATCTGTGCTGCCAGGTCGTCCCTCTGTCGTTGAAAGGCACCAGCTTTTTGGCGCTCCTCATCAAACTCTGCCTGGGTATCCAGGTCTTTCAGAATCAGTTTATTGCTCTCCTCTTTCTCTCTATCTAGCTGGCTTTGCAGGGTGACTACCTGCTCCGCGCATGCCCTGTTGAAATTGATCTGTTGCTCCAACTTTTTCTGGTTCTGCAGTAAGGAGTCCAAACTGTCTTGGTGCTCCTTCTGCAGGGCCAGAAATCTGGTATCCTGGTCTGTCTTTTCCTGTTATAGGATGCCCATATCCTCTTTTATTTTAATGATATATTGCCTACTATAATTTTCTGACTCCTGGCTCCTCTGCAGCCTCTGCTCAGAAGAGGCCAGATCAGATCGGGCCTTCTCTACTGCCATCTGTTGCCTATTTGCCAGATCTTGGCTTTCAGTGCATTTATCCTGCATGTCTCCCATATATAGGTACAGGTATGCTGCTATCCTGGCAATCTTATTGTGTTCATCTTTGGCTTTAGGAGCCATATATAGTTCACTCAGGGCCACATGTAATGGACCCTGATCTCTCCATAGGTCTGACCCTGTTTCAGTGACCTGTCGCGTGATGGCCTGCAACCAGGCATCCTGGCCCTGTTCAGTCCATTCACCTCTCACAAATAGTTTATGTAAGAGGTGCTCTCTGGCTATTTTCATGTCTACTAAGGTCGTCATTCTAGAGATTGGTCTCTGTCCTGACTTACAGAAGTTTGTATTTTATTTTTGCAAAACAGACCTTTTCCTAAGAGCGTTCCTTTGAGGAGTGCTTTACAGCGTAACACAGCGTGGTGATCTGACCGGATATGTGTATCTGGTCAGCTGGCACGCTGTATTAATCTGCACAAGTGATAGATCTAACCCAGACGTCCCGGACGAGCCCCCAATTTGTAAGAGGATTCAATTCAACACTACAGCTAAGTCAATGCCTAGTCTGGGATACTGAATGGAAACCCTTATTGATATATCTTTATGTCCAGTTCATGCGTTCTGGATGACTACCCCTATATAACACCCCTCTATTGGAATCCCCCTGACCCCACTGAGCCAAGAAGTAGTTCTGTTTTGCAAGTTAAAAGGTTTATTTGAGAATTTAAACAATATAGATATATATCACACTTTATAATAAATTAATAATTGAATATCACACTTAATCTGATATGATAAAGATTAACAACGGAGAATCTGGCACTAGCACACTTCTTTATAATCACTAAGGAGTTGACATGAAATGGATAAGATAGCAACAATACTTTTATGGTTTCCAATGGATGCAATGTGAAATGAAATGCAGTACAGAAAATAACTTGATAGGATTTCAGCAAAAGACAATGTAATCACTTTCTTGGACAATTCACCCCCCCCTTTTATGCAATGCAGGGAAATGGAAGGAAGGCACACAATTCTCAGAAATGCAATTCAAATGTAATTCAGTTCACCCAGCAACTTAGACTACAGAAGTTGAAAACACAGGCAAAATGCTTTGATATGTGCTGGCAATGGAGTGAAAATATGTTAAAATGCTTTTAATTCCCTCTAGAGGTTCAGGGTGAGTGGTATCTAGTTAATATTAGTCCAGGCTCACACTAGCAATGATTCAGGGATAATTAGCAGGTTAAACGAATTTCTGGCAAATGGAAGGCAAGCAGCAGCAGATTTTTACACGTGAAGAAATTTGCAAATCGCGGCAAAATTCGCAAATGCGTCTGGTGCGATTACAGAGGAACTACAAGGGCTAGCAATATCCTTTTGGGGTCCTAGGAAAGCCTAGGATCTCAGCTTCCAGATGAAAGTTACTGCAAGTCTCTAGCACAAACGGTCACGGAGATATGAGCGATTAAATAAAGGTCGTTTTTCAGATTTGAAATTTTAAAGTTCAAAAAGACAAGCGCAGCTTGCAACTAGAAAATGACAAGTGACAGCTTTACAAATGACAGGTGACAGTTAGGAGACAGTTCTACTTAGATTAAAATAGGATTGAATTATATTATTTTAACTAAGAGATTGGTTCTGCACAGTTTTCTAGGTACTCACACTATATTCTTGAATTAAATGGGCCTCGCCACGGATCTGGTCAGGTTTTAGACTGGACTCTGGTCTCTGCACTTCACAGTGATCTGGGTCAGCTCTCTCTGGTTCTGCTAACAGGTCAGCCCTACTCTGCTGGTCTGGTCTGGGTCTCTGAAGGTTGATGGAGGTAAAGTATGGATTTTCCCGGCAGAGCTTCCAGCTGAAAATGGATTTGAAGGTCCCTATCTGTCCTGTCTCTCTGCTTTTATGTGTTTTGAAAATGGGTGTGTGTGAGCAGCATCACTAGCCAGCCCCTCTCCACTTATCATTGGCCAAGCTTTCATTTCTCCCCTGATTGGGGGAGCTAGGTTGTGTCAGAGTGATGTCATTTTACAGTCTGCAGAAAGTCCACTCCTCCTGTCAACTTGCACACAAATCTAGATTTGAACCAAATACATATTTCATAGCTACACAGTGGTTTGAAATTACATGCACCCATCACATATCACAGGAGGTATCCCCTGTTCCAACTCTGCTCTTCCTGGGGGCTTGCATTCAGAAATGGCAATATTTTGCACTTTTTTAACTGGTTTGCAATACCGGACGTTACCCCAAATTTACACACATGTGCGCAAGGAGTATGGACATTAGTTGATGAAGTGTCAGATTTTTCACATGCACACATTTTGAGTAATATCCTCTTTTCCGCTAAAACCCCCCTGAACATGCCACCGGTTCTAAAAACCTCTTAAAATGTGGGCAGAAAAATCACAAGAATGATGGTGTCATTTAAATAATTTTCACAAGTCCGTACTATGAGTTATTCATCTTTTTAGAGTTATGTTCTGGCCCCAAAGGGGTGTGGTCTTCCCCCAGCACAAGGTTGAATTTCTGGTTTTTCCAGTTCTGCCAAGCCAGCTTGCTCTCACAGGCATTGCTCCTCCCCTTTACTTCCAGGAGGAAGCTACATTTACGACATCTGCAATAAACCATCTGCCTGGGTCAGGACAGGGCTTTGTTCAGAGCTCCTGTATTCTGTGGGGGCTCCCCTTAATTCAATTATCAGAGAGATGGCATATCCTTAGTGTGGCCAGCAAAAGGCAGATAGGCCTGGGAATACAGCTGTGACTCAAGTTTCACTCCTGATGGGGGTAGTTGTCAGGCAGAATTCAGTTTCTCAAGCCAGGTTTCAGATAAAATGTCACTTTTTGTTCCCCAGTTTAAGTCAAGACATTTTTTTACATATGCAGCTAGGATGCTGATTCTAAGTTTAAAACTATGACATTTAAACAATTGCAACCTATGTGACACTCAAAGCAGGTCACTCATTTCTTTTAAACATTTAGATTTGTAGTGTCTTTCAGTCCAAATTTACTTAAACTGCTGAAATCCACAGCTCAGCCAGTCTTGTTATAAACCTTCAAGTCACTTCAGAATATAACTTTACATTGGATCCACCTCTTAGTAAGTCTTTCTTTGGCATGTTTTGGGTTCATTTATTCAGTTTTCTACAAAATCTGGTGGTTTTAAAACGCCGGCTTTTGGATAGTGGTGAGTACTGGTACTGCACCCCTTTTTGGGATTTAAGAAAATGAATTCCCAACAGTTATGGGTTTGCTTTTGGCAATCAGCATTGCCACTCCCAATGGTTTCAGACTACTGTGTGGGTAGTCCAATGGTGGTTTTAGGCAGCGTCCTTCTGTGCCCATAACATCGGCAAAAATGAGTGGCAGCCTATTCTTCATGAATTTCCCTGTGCATTTTCTGGGAAGCTCTGGCCATCATGATGTTTTCCATGTCAATGCTGCACAGTTTTGAGGTAGGGCTCGGATCCATGGGTAAATACATCCCACACACCAATATTATATCACTGTTTTTACACTTTCAAAAAAATAAAACACAGGACATATTTGCAAAAAAAAACATGCTTTGAAGTTCTTGCTGACCCTCCTCGTGCATATTAGCTGCAATCCCATCCAGAACTTCAAACTGTACCCACAAGCAGAATTTTAACCTCATTGCTGGTGAGTGGAAGGATGGGATATTTTGAACCCCCCCCTCCCTTATTCCTGCACTTCCTAGGTAGGCCCAGTCGCGGCTGCTTTAGGTTCAGGGCCCCAGCCCCGGAGCACTCGTGCGGGAATACCTCTGGGAACTTTGCACCCCCTTTGTGACGCCCCTCATAACAGTATAAAACCAGAGGTGGATAAGACTCCATTTTGTAAAGCACCAACTCCATTTTGTAATATTACGACAACCGTGAGGTTCCAATGCGAGCCTGCAGCTCTCCCAGTTAGGCGCGCACAGCAAGCGAGTTCCTCCCCAAAACTCCTCCCCCTTTTGCCGTCTCTGCAGTTGCTTGGTTCCCATGAGAAGACTGGCTGCGAGAATACAACAAAATCCACACTGCATCTTCTGTCTTCCGTCTTACTTCGTTGACCCAGATACAGCCCTGAGCAGGGGCCAAAGCAAAAGCTATCTGTCTCTATAAACCTGCCCGACACACCCACAGACCCTGGCCATAAAAAACATGATGCCCCTTAGGATAGAGTCAACAGCTAAGAATGGCCCTTGAGTTCGTCTTGATCATTTATGCTCTAACATAGACAGTCAACTTAACTCTTGCATACAGGATCATGTAAAGCTAATGTGGGCCAAAGTATATACGAGCAAACAATAATATATATATGTATAACCAGAAATCCTCATGTTCAACCTTAACGATGAACGTATGATGTATATTAACACGGGACATAAGAATGATCATGGAAATAAATTGCAACAATATAATGTATAATCAATATAACACTGTACACACCAGCACTGAGCTACCTCATTTCCATTAGTCTATAAGTTAAAATTTAAATATATGTGTAATATTGTGTAAACATAATACAGCAGCTCAGCAGGCCATAATCTCTGTTTAGGGTGCACAGACAGGCCGCATGTCATGAACCGCCTTTTTTTCCTTACATATGTAAAAGATGAACACTGATTCGAGTATATGTTTTATTTCTTAAATTAACTCTGTTGTTTCTCTTTGTTATAATAAGAATAGCGAGCCAAATTGAAAATATAGTATGTTTTAAACCCGTATGACTTGAGTGCAACACAGCAAGCCACGTGTAAAAAGCCTTTATGGAAAATTGTGTTCTAAAAGCCCTGTTTCATTGTGCAACAAGGAACTGTACCACAAATAAATCTTGATTCTCCCATGCCATCATGGTGTCAAAATGATGTTTGTACATTTGATCACTGAACCTCCACAATGAAATGTATACCCATAGTGATATGTGTCTTTTGCGACCCAGTCATTTCAGCCATATATTTAGAATCCCCTTTGTTGATATCAGGTGGACACCCCAGACCGCACAATGACCCCATGAGCTCCACCCCTTAGTCAGTATATTCTAAATTATCTAAACAGGCCAAGCGCAGTATTTAATGGCTGAAGCTTAATCTATGATGAGTAATAAATAACCTACCTTTGAACCATGTTTTCACAAGTATTCAAGATACAGGTCTCTGAGGTTACCGGACAAACAGATTATGGTAGTGAACAAATGGGATTGTGTGGCCACAAGGGCAAATTTCACATGGTCAGGGCAACAGAAGAAACATAAGTGTCAACCCGGCATACCAACTCGATGAGCCCAGCTGACCGATTGACCAGGGACACCACATCATCTCACCACGTGCCTTCAAGCCAACTGAATTCCTCCGACCCTATGGCACCGATAGGTGACCACTCTCAGTGTCTGATCCCGACCACTCTTGTGCCCCCTATGCCTTCCCACAGCTGATGATGTTTTTTTTTGTATATAACTAATTTGTAACATGCTTTCTGCAGAGCGCTCTCGGCGTGAGCAGAGTAGATTCTGCTTGCCCTATTTTAGATAAAAACCTCCAATACCACCAGCACTTGGTCTTGGTCTCATTCCCTCCTGGGATGCGTTTTTTTTACTCCATTGGGAGAATTAACTGTATTTTTGGGGGTCGCTCACTTACATTGGTGACCCCGACGTGATAGCATTCTTTTCCGTCCTTCTGGCCCGAGACGTCCCCCTGCTTTGACCCAGAGCACGCTCCCTCAAGAGCTACCCACCAACGGCAACCGGTACACCTAGACGTGCGCAAGCAGTAAGGCGAGAGGGTACGGGATCCCCCTTTACAAAACCCACCATACCACACGCCAGAGCCAGGCGTGGTCTTTGAGCGAGGAGCAGCGCACTGACCGATCGAGTCCAGAGGCTCTCGGATCAAGATGGACACATGAGTATCAAGTGCGGGTGATATTGAAAGGTGGGTAGGAGTCAGATTAGAGGGTCTTGGGACAAACAACATCATTCGAGTGTAAAAGATGGGGAACTCTAGAGCATAAGGGGGAAGGGCCTAGGGGGCAGGGCTATTTCTTTTTTCTCTATATTCCATCCTACTCTCATTCTATCACATATAGCCATTAGGATAGCAGCGTACAAAGTGAAAATAGGTTAAAGGGATCCTATGTCCGTTGGTGGGTGGAAGGCGGCGCCGCATAGTGCTATCTCAACTAGTACAGAATATATGTGTATGAAAAAAGTGAGCCAACAGAAGATAATGTAGGGGTCTCAAGGGAAGACCCAGAGTAGTTTTAGAAATGCTTTTTTCTAAATTCATCTCACCTATCCCTTTCTCTCTCCATCTCGGGTGGAAAGGATCAAAGTGAAGGAAGAGAATTGCTCCAAGGGAGTGTAATTAAGCAAGGGTGGAAGGGGTATTAGGGATGAGAAAAAACAATTTATGTTGTTTATGTTTCTCGTTGTATGTGAGACTTGTTAAGTGTTCATCTCCTTGTGGAAAATAGTGTTTCCTTGTGCATGACTATCTATGAGAGATTTGACATTGCATCAAAAGGGTAGTACTTATGTTGATGCAGTTTCGGAGTATTGGAAAATAAGTAAACAATTCATTTCTTTTGAAAAGGATTGCATAGCGTATTAAGTGGGTCATATGAGAACTGGGCGAGTGTGGATAAGAACTGTCAGCTGAGTTACATTGATAGTAAGGGACAATGGGTGCAGAGACGCCCCATGCCCATATTTGTAGGACCCTGCCAGGATATGCAGAAAAGATTAACAAATACCATGACCAATGGGTCATGGAGCTGAAGGGAGAAGGAATACCCCCGGTCTGGCCGGAGGGAGGGTCCTTTGATAAAGCGGTACTAGACATGGTTGCCACCTGCCTGTCCATTAAATATAAGGGGAAACAGTTGCAAAACAGGAGAGAGATATTGGACTTGTGGCGCCTGTTTGAGAAAGTGCCCCCGGAAAAATGCAGTGAGAATAATACATCTCCCCTGACAACTGGCAGTGAAGGGCCGATCACACAGAGCGAGAAAATGATAGAAGTCACACGCGTATATCCCTTATTGTCAAAACTAGTGCCTGCAGAAGGATATAGTGACCCAGTATATGTAGCACAACCCACAGCGCCTCCCATAGTAAAACCATCCATCACGGCACCACCCCCTTATGAAAGCCAAGGGGTAACTAGATAGGTAAGTACCCACACACTCGATATTGAAACGCTCACACAGGATCTAGACTCACGACTGATAATGGCTTGAACTGAGTTATCCTGTCTAAGACCTATGGCAGAACAAGGGGGGTCAGTCACCCCCCCAGGCAGAACGTGATGAGATGCCCCAGCCAAGTGTAGGGAGAGGGGAAGATGAATGGAAGAAGGGAGAGATATTATTCCGAATAAATGACACCCCCACGTGAATTATAGAAATAAACACAGCTGGCAGTAAACGCGAGGTAGAAGAGGGAGGGGTGGCGTCAGATCGAGAGGAAGAATATTGGAGTGACCTAGAGGAGCAGGAAGAAGAGGGAAGAAGGCTGGGAATTGCCAACGGTGGGGCTTCTTTTGGAAGGGGGTTGTCTCCCAAGGAAGAATGGAGGGGGAGGTTAAGGAACAGAACAAGGCGTATGGCTGTGATCGGGAAGAAGGGGAAGAAGTTGAGTACTAAAAAGGGGGGGGGAAGTTTACAGCTGCCACTAATACACAGGGGTGCAGGGAGGACAAATTAAATACCATGGGCTCAAATGGACAAGGCCAACTTACTCAAAAAGCTACCCCCACTGTCAGGAGGTGCCAGCAAGTGGATATATGCATTATTAGAAACACACGGCAGGAATTCCGTTTCCGGTGGGGGATGTTAAAAGCCTGCTGGTTTCTGCAGTGGGAGACCAAGCCAACAGGGTCTGGGCAAAGGCGAGGTTCCCCGGAACAACATTAGACTGTGACCGCCATGATGGGGCCTCGTTCAACACAGTGCGAGCACACGTGTGGGATGCATTGAGAGAAACATTCCCAGACACTCCAGATTTACAGTCAGTGATGCAATGTACAATGAATGATGAGGAAGATGCAATGTCTTTCATTCTCCGGGTGCAGGACATCTGGAGAGCGGAAATGGGTACGGCCTGGGATCAATCAACTTCCTTGGTCTACTTCATTATAAAGAGGGGGCTCCCAAAGTAAGTGCAGAAGGCCCTTGATAAAATAGCTGGGATAGAAGCCAAGGGGTGGCCTGAAATTCAAAGCATCATAGTGCACCACTGTAAAAGGATCAAAGAGAAGGAAAAGGAGAAAGCCCAAAGGCGGTTGGCAGACAAAGCTAAGTTAGTGCAAAGTAAACTGCTGAAGGTCAGTGCAGTGGCAGCAACCAGCGCGGCAGGAAGGGAGCGAGAGGAGGAAGACGGCCAGATGGGAATACCAATGCAGATGGTGACAAATTGGACAGGTAACGTCCAGGACCAATGGTCAGGGGAAAATCAATATGAGGGACAACAGTGGCCATCGAGAGGGGGCGGGGAAACAGAGGAGGGGGGTTCAGGGGATGAAGAGGAGGAGGTGCAGGGTATGGAGGGCCCTGAGGGGGAATGCAAGGACAGTGTTGGAATTGTGGGAGGTGGGGACATTTTATGAGAGAATGTCGAAGCAGGCCCAGTAACCCTGACCCAAACGAACACCAGATCGGACACCCCCACCCAGGGATCCCCTATGGGCTATTGATGGGCGGGAATAGACGAGACAGCCAGCCCGACCCAAGATACATACAGTGCCCCCGCAAAATACATCTTCACACCCCCAGTGCCATGACAATACCACCCCCATAGGCAACAATGCTTACGCTACCACGGCAAATGGTGTGCCAACAACACTGTGTAGGGGGACAACAATGGTAACAGGAAATGTTTTTGATGTAGATGAACTTACATGCCATTCAGCATAGGACAGCCCACAGAGAACACTTGCGTGTCCAGTACTGTCGATGACCCGTAACGCAGCAGAGGAACCACTGGTGGGGGCGGCGATAGGAAACAAACAATTCATTTTTATAGTGGATTCGGGAGTGTAAAAATCTTGCCTCAAGGAGTGCAGGTTCCCGCTTTCTAATCAGACCTTGTAAACGCAGGGGTTCTGTGGGGCGGTGGTTGAGGTTCCGTACACTGAAGAGCTAGACATAACGGTGGGGGGAAAAACTGTATGCGCGCCCCTGCTGTATTACGAGTCACCCATTAATTTACTGGGGAGGGATCTTCTCAGCAAACTCAACATGACCATATCCTTCACTGACAGAGGGATAATGTGCTCTACACCAGGCATATGTGCAATCCGCGCTATGCTAGTGATATACACTCAGGCGAATTTCCCCAAACATGTGGCATGCCTGTAAACCCAGACATGTTCTTAAAAGGATTGAGAATACTTGCAAGGGTAGTTCCAGAATTGAAAAGTGTAAAATGGAGGATGCCTTCAGAATTTGTTTTTCATCCATTCTCAGACCCGGAAATAGTGCCAGGGTCAATAGAATCCCTAGACATACATGCAGTACAAGTGTCATCTCAAAGAATAACAGTAATAGCAATGGACATACAGGAATGCCAGTGGAGAACAGTGTTGTGCATCAATGCCAATACGGCCCTGCAAACAGATGAGGAACTCTTTTATGACACATAGGACGAAGGGGAAGTGGTGATGGAAATTGCAATCCCCTGTGATGTCATGATACGAAGAAGAGAAGTGCCACTAAACCTTGTAGCAGTGATTAAAGCTCCACCATCATATTTTGCGGAAGACATGACCCAAGTACCACAGCAGCTGTCGACTACAGGCCCACATGATATAGGGTTACTGCACAAAGTGACTCCAGTGAAAATCAAGCTCAAACCCAGGGCCATATCACCTCGGGTAAAGCAGCATCCCCTGTCTAGGGAAGCTGAGGAAGGGATAAAAGACACAATTTATGCACTAATGACACAAGGAATAATAGTGCCATCTAACTCGCCCTGCAACACTTGCATTTACCCAATCAAGAAAGCTAAGGGAGGGGCGTGGAGGATTATCCAGGACCTACGCCCCCTCAATGCCATAGTACAGAAGGAGTTCCCTCTTGTCCCGAATCCTGCTTCAATTTTATGCAGTATTCCAACAGAGGCCACTCATTTCACAGTAGTGGACCTAAAAATCTTCTTTTTCTCATTCCACTTGATCAGGGGTCATGGTACCATGCTAGGAGAGAAAATATATGAGCACTGCAGACTGCCACAAGGCTACTGTGAGAGCCCCAGTATTTTCAACAGAATATTGCATGAAGACCTTGGAAACATACACACAACGAGTCCCATAATTCAATACGTGGATGATTTGTTAGTCTGCGGGAGAGATGAAAAAGAGTGTAGAGAGGATTCCATCACCCTGTTAACACATCTTTCACTGAAAGGGTACAAGGTAGATGAGCAAAAAATGCAATACTGCTTGACAGAAGTGCTGTACTTAGGCCAATTGATATCTAAAGATGGTAAAAGAATCATACCTGACAGAGCAGCAGCTATAAAAGCATTAAAAGAGCCCAACACAGTAAAAGAGATGCAAACGTTTCTCGGTATGTGTAACTACTGTCGAGCTTGGATACTGGATTATGCAGCATATACAAAACCCCTGCTGCAGGCGCTCAAGGAAGCACCGCGGGAAAACACCAATTAACAATGAACACAGGAAATGCACACCGCTTTTGACGATCTCAAAGAACTGTTATCCACTGCCCCTGTTCTTGTGACCCCCAATTATGAGCAGGAGTTTCATTTATTCCCACATAGCAATGGCACACTCATGACAGCTGTGCTGACACAAAAGACTTCCTTAGGTCACAACCCCCTGGCATTCTACAGTGGAACACTAGATGCAGTAATGCAATGACTCTCTGCTTGCAAACAGGCCCTCATAGCCGCCGCCTTTGCAATAGAAAAAAGCTCTACGATCGTGATGGGATAGTCTGTCACGTTATACGTAGAACACTCCGTGTTTGAAAAAATAACTACTCAAAGGACCACATCATATGAGTTGATTATTTCTGGTGCTAACATTCACATCGTGCGGTGTGAAAGCGTAAACCCAGCCACATTTATTACAGAAGCATGCACAGTAGAAGACTAGAAGACTAGAAGACTTGCAACAGCACGACTGCGCCACGCATGCAGGGGATGATGATGATACGCCCAAAGCACATGAAAATGTACTGTCAGATGGGGAGATCTATTTCGTAGATGGGTCTGCCTCTATAGATTGTGAGATGGGAGAAAAGCACGCAGGAGCAGCTGTAGTACAGGTGGAGGACGGGTAATTTGAAGTAATTGTGCAAAAAAGATTACCGCCACATTTTTCCACCCAAGCAGCTGAACTGGTAGCACTCATAGAAGCGTTGCACACCACAAAGGGATGCATAATAACCATCTATACAGACTTGGCCTAAATTGCAACAACAGTACATGGAGGATTAGCAAGATGGAGTAGAAGAGGATTCCGAAAGGCGGATGTTCCCCCGTTCAGCACTACGCACTACTAAGGGAATTAAGTGATGCATTAAAGGAACCATACACGAGGTGATGATGTAGTCTCATTAGGAAACGCAGCAGCGAACGCTGCTGCAAAGGATGCCTCTTTGCCAAAACCCCTGACAGGTGAGTACATACCACAGAAGGTAGTGGAGGACGCAAATCCAGACGGCTTCAACTCATTACTAGTCTCTCAAATCATTGAGCTCCAACAAGATGCACCTAGTGAAGAAAAGGAGATGTGGGTAAAAAGGGGGTGCAGTCTGTCATCCACTGACCTACTATGGAGACAGAATAACACTGGCAAGGTAGTAATGCCAGCAAAATTATCAGAGGTTGTATTTAAACAGTTACACTTCCCAGCTCACAATGCAAAGCAGCACATCATTGCAGACATAGAGGAAAATTGGTTTGCCCCCAGAGTAGAGGAACATGTGACAAAGTTGATAATAGAATGCATCACCTGCCAAACTTACAACTCCGGCATGACAATACGAACCCTCAGAGGAACATTGCCAAAACCCGAAGGGCCCTTTAGAGAATTGCATATAGATTATGCAGACATGGGAGAGCGCTGTAACGGGGCTCGATATTTGATTGTTGTTGTATGCCCCTTTTCCCGGTGGGTGGAAGCTGGCCCCTGTGCTCATCCAGATGCACGGTGCGTTGCCAAATTTTTAGTGAGAGAGGTGTTTCCCCACTGGGGCATCTGTGACGTCATACGTTCCAACAACTGAACGCACTTTGTGAATGACATGTTTAAGCATATTACTGCGATGCTAGGCATAACCCACAAGCTCTGTACGATTTATCATCCGCAATCAAACAGATTTGTGGAGAAAATGAACGGATTGCTCAAGGGTAGATTGTCAAAATTGTGCCGTACACTCAAGAAGAACTGGGTGTATTGTTTTTCCTTGGTGCTTTTTGAAATGAGAAACCAACCTAGCAAGGACAACCACCTGCCACCCCATGAGATTGTGACAGGAAGGAGGATGCACACGGTCCACTCCCCCTTATGCAGGCAATCAGACACACACCAAAGCGGCACAACTCTAGGAGAAGAATTTCATGAGTATCTCAGAAATTTGACAAGAGCAGCTCGAGCCATAGCCAAACAGCTAGCACCCCCATTCACACAGGAACATGCTGCTGACACCATAACCCCAGCCACAGATAGCCCAGACTGCCAGTTGATGATATGCAACATGGTATACATGAGGAGTTTTATGTGGAGATGGAACGGGCCATGGTTCCATGGTCCATACAAGGTGGTATACTGCACGCCAAGAGCGGTTAAGGTGCAGGGCTTGAATTATTGTTTACATCTGACAGATGTTCGCAGAGCCCATGGGAGTACGGACTGCGCAGACCCCGAAGGTAACAGGGACGAGTGTAGCACACAAACGTGGGAGATGGGAAGTGCAGGGTTATAAGGAGCGGTGTCAGACATGAAATAGGAGCAAAAGAGAAGATCAATGAATTAATGTAAATAAATGTACAGTGCCACCAAGTGGTGGTAATTCATGAGATAAAATGAAATAACGATAAACTCTTTTTTTCTTTCTCTCTCTCTACCCTTTTTCTTTTTTGAGTATATCAATGAAAATGTGCATAATAATACAATTTTTCTTCCTCAGCAGCACATCCAACTAACAAAGATGTGCCTCCCTTGGTTGCCCGCGCCCAGGCTTGAGGTGTGTGAGAGGAAACGGAAGGATGCAAAAAAGAAAAGAAAAAGAAAAAGTAATGATGTTAATAAAACCTGCCTATGAAAGTAAAAGAAAAGAAGATATGATCAAAAGAACTGAATTTAAGTTACCAAATGCACGATATGTAGAATATAAAAGAAAAATATGCATGATTAACAATTGATCACATTTTATTTATTAGGTGCTTGAATGTGCATGGACGAGGCCCTGACCGCAACAAGTGGTAGTGTAGATAGGAGTAGACGGAGGAGATATGTTTATCCTAGTTATTCATATGAGTGTGTGTTGTTTGTGTGTGCGGTAGTATTCTTTTCAACACTGTTCGGCCTGTTCCTGTATTGGATCAATGCTTACATTTCGATCGATTTTGGCCAGGGGGTGTGGGCAAAGAAACCATCAAGAAAGGGACCCATCTAATTTGGGATGGTGCCAGACTAATATGGCCCCACAGGAACCCTGAAGATGAACATAATAGCACCACAGGTGTTACACCTATTACAACGATGCAAGCCACCTCACAGTCCCCACATATAAATGAATCTGACTTCAGTGTGTACACAATGAATGACAGAACTCCTTCGGAACTGACATGGGTGCAGAATCATCCATACCCAACAACCATGCCAGTTTCAAATATAATAACATCAGGAAACACAACCGCCAGAGAAGGGAGTGATGAAGACAAACATATAGCCACCACTTACTACAATTATATACGCAATGGGAAGGTAATGAAGGTGAAAGGCAGACCCAAGGGAATGAGGGAGGTGGGCCAAGCAGGAAGAAAAGGGAAACACAACAGGGCAAATGGGAAGAGCATTATAAATTCGGCCTAGACACAGTCGATGACCCGCAGCACTGTCACCAGACAAATAAATGGTATACGGACATGAGCAGCACAGCAAAACAAACAACTAATGAGAGTTGTTATGTATGCTCACTTATACCCCATGCCTCATGCACACCTAAAGTATTGCTGCCACAAGAAATTCCCTTTGCAGAGGACCAATGTCCCCTCACGCTATGTTGTATAAAAAATACTTTTCAAGCACACACAGTTTTGTTTGAACATCTGCAGAACGAGTGGACATGCTACTCCCGGCCGCAAGGAGTAATTTGTGTGAAAGAGCCTTTTTTGGTGATTAAGGGAACATTGCACGTGGACAATAAACGGCAAAAGGAAGAAATATTATGCAAGGCAGAAGCACTGCGAGGGCTGTCTGAAGAAAAACTCTCATGGGTACAGAAAGTATGTGCTGCCATATGGACTGAACATATAAGTAAACTCACTTGGGTTACCGCCATCGAGGAACCCTTCAAATTGCAAAAAGACATTAGTTATAAACTGTGTTTTCATGGAGAATGGAAAAGGGACATGGGGGAAAACAAAAACTGCAGCAAAACTCTCATAATACCTGACATGAAAAAGGGAATGGACGCAATGATGGACACATACTGGGTTTGCGGCAAAATGACATCCCAGAATCATAGAGGGGCATGTGCTGCCTAGCAACGCTGCATTCTGCATTGATAGTGATCCCAGCGAGCCATATCCATGATGGAAGCACACGTGCAGCAGCCCCAAAAGGACCATTCCCAACATCGCCCAAAGCGATTCCTGTGTATGCCATAGACGAGGAAGGTGTACAAACTTCACTCCAAAGGAAGAAACGATCTTCGAATTACATCTCAGCCAAATCACCAGATCTTCTGGCCCAAATCCCAGATCGATTCCAGTTGTTCAGCTCTGTAGAGACATTCTTTGCATCCCTCATCCCCAGCATCCAGGCAAGAGCAAATGCCAAGTGGCTCCAAATTACTAGGTGGGAGCTCATCCAGTTGGCCAACGACACTGAAGAAGAGCTTAATGTCATCAAAGTGGAACTTAGAGCCCTGCGGTTAATGACGATGCAGAACCGATATGTACTGCACTTATTAACCACAATCGATGGAGGTGTTTGCCGAAAAATTGGGAGCGCATTTGTACCTTCTGCAAACGCTGAGAACGGTTCCCTCTCACACATGATAACAGCAGTGCACGACCTCAGAGAGTGAATGAAGGACGAAGGAGGGGCAGAGCCCAGCACTTGGTTTGATAATCTTTTTTCCTGGGTACCTTCCTGGCTAGGAATGACGGTAAAGCTCCTCATACCACTCATCGTCTTTTTGCTTCTCATTTTTTGTGTGTGCCAATTGGGACTCCAATGCTGCGCAAATGCAGTACCAAATGGTGCGCTGATGATGGTAACAATGGGTCGTGCAAATGGTGTGGAACAAATCAAACATGAGGCAGAGGTGCAAACGGGAGACAGTTCAGAGCCCAAATATAGAATGACTGCCATATACAACACGGGGCACAGAGTGGATAATTTATATCACACAACCATAGAGGAACCTAGAGAGTTACAATGGTACAAGGAAGTCCGGATGGACCTGGAGGGTGAGGGAGGTGCATTTATATGACCTACACCCTAGATGAATATGCTAGGAGGGGGGAAAGCCTCAGAGCAGTATGCCGGGCGTGGACTCCAATAAAAGGGACACCTGCATGGATGAAGCAATAGCAGAAGAGGAAGAACGTAAGAGATTGGGACAGTTACAGTATTCGTTACTTAAGTAACGAAAGGGGGAATGAGTGGAAGGAGGGGATATTTTGAACCTACCCTCCCCTATTCCTGCACTTCCTAGGTAGGCCCAGTCGCGGCTGCTTTGGGTTCAGGATCCCAGCCCCAGACCACTCATGTGGGAATACCTCTGGGAACTGTGACCCCCCTTGTGACGCCCCTCATAACAGTATAAAACCAGAGGTGGATAAGACTCCATTTTGTAAAGCACCAACTCCATTTTGTAATATTAAGATAACCGTGAGGTTCCAACGCGGGCCTGCAGCTCTCCCAGTCAGGCACGCACAGGGAGCGAGTTCCTCCCCCCACCTCCTCCCCCTTTTGCCATCTCTGCTGTTGTTTGGTTCCCATGAGAAGACTCGCTACGAGAATGCAACAAAATCCACACTGTACTTTTCTGTCTTCCGTCTTACTTCATTGACCCATATACAGCCCTGAGCAGGGGCCAGAGCAAAAGCTATCTGTTTCTATAAACCTCCCCGACACCCCCACAGACCCTGGCCATAAAAAAACATGATGCCCTTTAGGATAGAGTCAACAGCTAAGAATGGCCCTTGAGTTTGCTTTGATCAGTTATGCTCTAACATAGACAGAGTCAACATACCCCTTGCATAGAGGATCATGTAAAGCTAATGTGGGCCAATGTGCATACGAGTGAACAATGATATATATATATATATATATATATACCCAGAAATCCTCATGTTCAACCTTAACGATGAACATATGATGTATATCAACATGGGACATAAGAATGCTCATGGAAATAAATTGCAACAATGTAATGTATAATCAATATAACACTGTACACACCAGCACTGAGCTACCTCATTTCCATTACGTTCACATGTAAATATATGTGTAATATTGTGTAAACATAATACAGCAGCTAATCACTCTCAGCAAGCCATAATCTCTGCTAAAGGTGCACAGACAGGCTGCAAGTCATGAACTACCTTTTTTCCTTACATATGTAAAAGATAAACCCTGATTCGAGTATATGTTTTTTTTCTTAAATGAACTCTGTTGTTTCTCTTTGTTATAATAAGAATATCGAGCCAAATGGAAAATATAGTATGTTTTAAACCAGTATGACTTGAGTGCAACACAGCAAGCCACGTGTAAGAAGCCTGTATGTAAATTTGTGTTTTAAAAGCCCTGTTTCATTGTGCAACAAGGAACCGTACCGCAAAGAAGTCTCGATTCTCCCATGACATCAATGGTGTCAAAATAGGTCAGCAGAGAGATAATGATGTTTGGACTTTCGATTACTGAACCTCCACAATGAAATGTATACCCATAGTGATATGTGTCTTTTGCGACCCAGTCATATGAGCCATATATTTAGAATATCCTTTGTTGTTACCAGGTGGACACCCCAGACCGCACAATGACCCCATGAGCTCTACCCCTTAGTCAGTATATTCTGAATCATCTAAACAGGCCAAGCACAGTATTTAATGGATGAAGCTTAATCTATGACCAGTAATAAATAACCTTTAAACCATGTTTTCACAAGTATTCAAGATACAGGTCTCTGAGGTTACCGGACAAACAGATTATGGTAGTGAACGAATGGGAGTGTGTGGCACAAGGGCAAATTTCACATGGTCTGGGCAACAGAAGAAACATAAGTGTCAACCCGGCATACCAACTCGATGAGCCCAGCTGACCGATTGACCCGGGACAATACGTCATCTCACCATGTGCCTTTAAGCCAACCGAGTTCCTCCAACCCTATGGCATATGCCACAGCTGATGACAGTTTTTTTTGTTTATAACGAAATTGTAACATGTTTTCTGCAGAGCGCTCTCGGCGTGAGCAGAGTAAATTCTGCTTGCCCTATTTTAGATAAAAACCTTTGATACCACAAGCACTTGGTCTTGGTCTCATTCCCTCCTGAATGTGTTTTTTTTACTCCATTGGGAGAATTAACTATATTTTTGGGGGTCTCTCACTTACACTGGTCCCTCGTGGTCATAGCCAGTAGCCAGATTGTCCGGGTCATGGCCTTAGGCCTTTATAAGCCTTTAAAATATTTTGTGACCCCACCTCTAATTTTGTTCCCTCTTGACAAAATAGCACCACACTTTGCACTCAACCGTTCAGAGTAATGTCTAGAATGAAATTCCAACATTTCATGCAGTTTTATTGAGTGGCGCCAAAGTAACAAGTCATCCAGAAACTGCTTTTCACCAACCCTGCAATGTAGAAGTAGGCATATATAGCCCCGACTGTCTCCGATGTTAATGAACATCACAGGACTGCCCCGGACATCTGGACTGATTACAAACTTTGGAGTTGAAAAAATACCCTTTTTTGGGACTTTTTAATGCCATATTCCATTGCATTCTCATCTCCCCTCACCTCTCCAGAAATTGTTTCATTAAACAAGTGCAATGTTGTGCTTTGTAATATGTTTTTACCTCGATGTCCACAGACAACAGTGGCTAAGTTCGAGAAAACAACATGGTGGGCGTTTCCAAAAATATGACGCACGTCATGCTTTACATCATCCAACTACCGGGCGTGCCTGAACAGCGAAGTGAGTCCAAGGACCGAGACCAAATATCATACATTTAATTTGACCTATTTTTTTATTGTTTTTAACAAAACTACTGGACAGATTTACATCAAATTTACAAAAGCATGCTTTTGGGACGAAACCACCGCTCCTGCAACAAATTTGTGAAAATCCGTCCAGCGCTTTGGGCTGTATGTGTGAGCAAACATTTATTTTCCATTGCGTCTTTGGGAAAAACCTCTGTGGGATGCTTTAACCCACTTTTTGCTATGCTATGCGGCATCACTGTGATGGTGCCAGAAATCACAAAATGGCCGCAAAACCTTTGTGCGCGCCAAAACCTCTGGAAATCGCACTTTGCAACGCCCAAAAAGCTGGCTGCCCAATCTGCCACGCATGAGGTCAGTGGTGGAACAGACATCTCACTCCTGAAATATGGCACTGGGCTCCACAACATGTGAAAATGGAGTACAGAAGGAAAAAGCAGTGCTTTGCTAACTGAAACCCCAAAATCTTGCTTTAAACCCAGTTTCTTTGTGGCTAAAACTGCAGAATGCTGGTACAAAACACCCTCAAAAATCCAAAATTCTTGCTGGGTGCTACAATTCAATCCGTTTAAGAAATCATGGTGAACTTGCAAGGTCCTGAGAAGCTGAAAGCATAAAGGTAGTTCCACAGCAAAAGTGGTTTGTCTGTGGATGTCAAAATCTCTGTGCAGCAGAGGGCTGCAGGGATGACAGCTGTCAGGAAGCTTGTCTGATTAAACTTTAAACATGTATATAAACTGAAATCAAATGGTTCCAATCTAAGAGGCCTGTTACTGAGAGTAATCTATGTTGTAATTGTTTAATCCCATGGTTTAAAACCTAGAATGACAATTCTAGCTGCTATTTTGAAATCACAAGTTGTTTTAAGCTAAGGAAAAATGCAACAGAATTAACATTTAAATGTAAGCCTGGCTAAAGCAACCAAACTGGAATAACAGGTTTCCTCACAGAGGCCTGTTCCTTGCCAGCAAGAAATCACATCTAAACAGTAATTATAGGGTTTGAAAAGAACCTGGGACACAGAGGCCAAAGGGAACAATGAACAGCTGCTCCTAAGGAAATGCGAAGTGCGAAGGCAGTTGTAAATGGCCTCTGCCAGGAGAAAACAAAGGAGGATGGCTCCTGGGTCCCAGGGAGAGACCAAAGGGGTGGAGCTAAACAACCATTTGTTGCTTAACAAGGACAAAGGACACATTTTAAAAAGACTGATAATTTACTATGTAAAAGTGTGCGAAATATAGAAATAACAGCATTGTTAATGTAATTTTTGGCTGTACGTTTCAAGAGGTGGCAAAATCGGGTGACATGTTCTGGAAAGAAACGGCAGAAAATGTGATTTTACACAAAATGTATTTCTGCTAGAAGTATGAAACGTTATACACTTATGCCCATGTGAAACGCGCACACTTGTAGAAATTTGCTCATAAATTGGACATTGTGTTCCTGATGAAAAGGGCAAAATTCTGTGAAAAGCAGAGCCAAGATCCCACAGCTATGGGATTTGGAGGGATAGCTGCTATATAAAATATATAATCTGCATATGTGATTCTTATAGAGGTTACACATGTGTAAATATGTATGGTGCCAAAAGTAGATTTTGTGTTCAAGGGGCTAGGGGTGGATCCTCAGCATCATAAAATCACATCATAAGGGTGACAACCTGTTTTTCTCCTCTTATCAAGGCAGAGAGGGGACTCTGACCCAATCGCCTGTCAAAGGGGCGAGCTTAGGATAAACCAGTACACACACATCTTTATCATAGCATAAATGGAGACAGCTCACCACTCAAAAGGACAAACAGATTCACCCATTATTCCGATGCTGGCAGAGCACCCTGTTGCAGAACTCTCCATCTTCCTTGCTCCAGACTCCAGAAACTTGGCAAAGCAGAAATCCATTGCATAGCTGAACCATTTTCTGCTAAGCCTCAAATTCCACAACCATATCCCCACAAACCTAAGGGTAAGCATCAAAATACAGCCGGGCTGTACTGTACTGCTTGCCTGCTGAAAGAATTATCATCAGAACCAAGAAGGGCTGATCCAATCCATTCTGTGCCGTGCTGTGACCAGAGCGCCTTGCTGATTGCAGATCCACTTCGATGTGCCAAGCTGTCTGTCCTAGAACCAGATCTAATTCCCTGACCAGAATCCTGACGGTTCCGTTCAAAAACAAATCTAGTGAGTATCTATAGATAGATCTGTGTCACTAGCATATGCACCTTGTCTAGTTAATCCCTATCTTAAACCCATCGTATCTTGTATTCGGAACCCGTATTGTTAGGAGTATTTTTTAATTGTCTAAACTGTCTATCCTATCACTCCTATCTTCCTCCTGTACTAGTATTGCAAAAACTATCTTTGCACTGATCTTTTCTCATCTGAAGAAGGTGAGTCCCGGGCAGGCAGTCATTCTGATCAAGTGGCTGTGTTCTTGTGGGGATTCGTTTTGTTCATAGTCATCCTCTAGTGTTGGAAATCCCATTTGTCATTTTAAAAGCGCATTCCCGTTTTGCAGTCTTGCACCTTTCTCGAAAAAGCGACCTCCGCTAAAACGTCCGTAACTTCCTCAGTTTTTGGGCTAGAAACAAAATGTTAACTTCTGCTCGTAGCTAACATCCACAGATTTAAATCACATCTAACACTGCATCCCAAATCCATACAGTGTTCCCGTTATTGCGATTATTGCGCAAGTGAAAAGTTTGCCGTGAATTTCGTTTTTGGGAAATTCTGACACGTAAAACAGCGTTTGATTGCTCCCGACTTCAATTTTAGGATTTCAAATTGTTTCTTGGTATTGAATCAATGCTTGTGTTTGTGTGCAACCATCCAAAACAGCTCCCATAAGAATTGATTGCAAATTCAGCAATTTTGACCATATTAGTGTTTTTGCCCAATCCATTCTTACGATAACTTAAAAGCCATTCAGAGTGCTTGACAGTCATTTCTATTTTCTCTTGTGTTTGCTGGGGGAAAGTGGGATTGTTATTTTGTTTGAATTCTGCCTTTCCTGAATACCTGTTCTCTCCTCCTATCTCTTTACATTGCCTATTGTGGGTTGAGGGGTGTGCAGGGGGAACCTTTAACCACAGTGCTATCTGATCTGAACACACACACACAAAAGTATTATTTCTGTGCTGAATTGTTTTGCTCACTATTACTCCTTGTGTATTAAAGAGATTATTCAGTATTACATCACCCAATTGGTGATTATTGTGTACCCATAAAAACGTAGTGTGATTAAATTGTAAATACATAAATAAATATTTTAACTTTGCAAACCAGCCTGAGTCCTGGTTCAGTTTGACCGGGGGGTTCCAGGAGAGGGGCGTGATATGAGTGGTAAATCGTTCCGAATAAAGAACTTTTAGACAAAAATAAATAAGGATTTCAGTTGTGCATTACACGCTAGGCGTTGACTTGGGTGTGTGCCGGATTGAAATCACTTACACAACAAATGCTGCAAACCCCCTATAACTTTGCACCCCCCTTCAAGATACCTCAGCAAACCTTGCAGGACCGATCTGACAAGTCCATATATATATTTTGCAAAGTTTTGTGAAGATTGGTCCATGGGGGGAGGGAAGTTCTAAGCCGCACAAAAATTGCTCTTCCTACTGGGTTGAGCAATTTATCCATAACAAAAGGGCTGCTACCGCAACTTGGCAACAAAAAGTATATGGCCTTGTCAGGTTGATACTGCAAAGTTTGGTGAGGTTTTGTCAACGGGGGTCAAAGTTATAGGGGGTGTCCCAAAATGTGTGGTTTTTTCCCATAGACGCAATGGAAAAGAAAATGTGATCACGTCTACAGCCCAAACCGCTGGATGGATTTTCACCAAGTTTGCCGCAGGAGTGGCGGCTTGGTCCCAAAAGCACGTTTTCGTAAATTTGGTGTAAATCCACTTAGTAGTTTATTTTTAAATGACCAAAACATAGGTAAAAAATGTGTGATATCTGAGTTCGGTCCGCAGACCCACCTTCCTGTTTGGTCCGCAGACATGCCTTCAATTGGCTCAGAGGCCGACGTGAGGTCCGTGGACATCGGACGAGCCCACTGATTAGTCAATAAAAAATTTGAGGTTAGTCAGATTTTTGGAAATGCCTGCCATGATGGATTCGCAGACAGCCGGTGGTGTCTGGAACATCGCGGTAAAAATATATTTAAAAACACAACATTGCACTTATCAAACCTATTAAGCAATCTTTGGATGGGTTAAGGGGTGATGCGGATGGGATAGGATATGGCTTTAAAAAGCCAAAAAACAGGCATGTTACTTCGCTGATGCTCGCGAACAGTCCGGGACAGTCGAACATCTTAGATGTTCGGGGGCATCTATGCTTATTTGTGCATAATATGGTTGGTGAAAAGCAGTTTTTGGATGGCTTATAACTTTGGCACCACTCAACGAAACTGCATGAAATTTGGGAATTTCATTCTAGCCCTGATTCAAATGCTTTTAGGAAGTGTGGTGCTGTTTGTTCAAGAGAGAACCAAATTAGAGGGGCGGGGGGGTCAAAAATATTTTTATATAAATGTTTTTGCAAAGTGTGGTGGGAGTTTGTCAAGAGGGGTCTAAATTAGAGGGGGGTTCTCAACATTTTTAGAAGGCTTCTAACTTTGTTGGCGTTTAACAAATTTGGACAAAGATTTTAAGAAAAATTAGAGACCCAACCTTGACTGTTTGTGCAAAGTCTGAATTGATTTTGTCAAGTGTTGGCTAAGTTACATGACTATTGTATGTACATAGATTTTGACACTTTTGAAGAAATAAACATAGGCGAATTTCCAGCAAACTTGTGTAAAGAGTATTGGCAAGGACCGGAAAGCATGGTTTTGCAAATGTGTCCGTGTTTAATTTTTTGACATGTGTCATAATGACTGAGGTATAGCCTGTGGCCATGGGCAGTGGCCAGATTGTCTGGGTCATGGAATAAGGTCATTACCTGGACAATCTGGCCACTGGCCATGAACCTGAGAGATGACCAATGAGGATAAAGTGGCCTCTTAGTGAATTTCATAGGTTTTTAGTAGGGCACTGTAACTGGAATGTTGATTTAATATAGTGTTTTTTGTAAGAATGATAGCTGTTTGGTACTGTAAGTGAACCATAACATCCCGTTAACAATGGTTTGTTGGACTGCGCATGCGCGAGCCGCGCATGAGGAACTAAAGGCATCAGCTCCCGGCCGCCGCGACAACATATTGTGGAAAAAAGCCCGTAATTGCTTGAAAACGCCCGACCTCGGGCAACACAGAGGCAGCGGACCCATCCAGGCGGCGACCCCTGCAACCTGGGGCAGAATTGGACCCGGGATCACGAGAAACGCCGTCGTCCGTCAGCGTGAGTCTTGCAGCCATTGCCGGACGGACGTGAGCGGCTGCTCCGCCCCTCCCCCCTCGAGTGGCCGCGGCCTTGTGCCCCCCCAGGGAACGAACCACCCCTGGAGCACAATTGGCGAGAACACGCCTGCGAACTACCGTGGGGGGGACATCCTCTCCCACCCCAGTTGGAATCCAGAGGTGGCGGACAGAAGCGGCACCGAATCGCGGCACGACCGCGGCTGACATCCCGCGCCTGCGGCCATCGCGATTTGATCCCCTAGCGGACAACGGCGCATCAAGCGACTGGGAGCTGGCAGCACGGGGCGGCCTCTCGGATTGACCAGAACAGGCTCCCCCCAGCCCCCGAGCAGCGAGACCGCGACACCTGGGGCCGGGACGCAGTGGGGAAAGAGAGAAGCCTGGGGGCAGCGCAGCGACATCACAAGGTACGTGCAGCCTCCCCTGCCAACCCCGCGAACAATTGGACAGTGTCCCACACCTCTCCAGTGTTCCCCGGCGGTGTGGCAGATACTCCTGCGGAGGAGCTGGCATACGGGGGCTGAGCGCGCTCCCCATTCCCTGAGGAAGAACACTTGCCGGACCGGGCCACACAAATTGAGACGAGGTGCAGAGCTGGAGCCCCTCTGCCCTCCCCACCCCCCATCAGCGAGACAGCAGCTCCTGGAGTGGAGCGGCGGCGCAGGCACAGGCAACGTGGTGTCGCACTCCCCCAGCAGCAACAGCAGGATAAGGGCAACCTCTCCCCCCCAATCCGGCGAATTGCGGGACAGAGACCCGCATGAGGGAGGCGGCACACTCCAAGATAACAACAGTGGGGAGCAGCGGGGATTGAAGGCACCCCCCCTCCCCAATAAGCACCTACTGCCCAAAATCCTAGCGGACTGGCCGTCTTCGGGCATGATTGTTGAGGGAGCAAAGGCCCATATAGCCCCACAGGCATAAATCACTGGACGTACACCCCACAAAGGGGGAACAACTCCTGGAGGGATCACGTACTGCGAACTACAGACACCCCCCCCAGTGAACTCCGGACCCTCCATCAAGCACACCGGACCAGCCGGAACAGGGGATTGGCTCTCAGCAACCTACATAGCACCCCCGGGGCTCAGGATCAAGGACAGAGGGGCAAAAGATAGACGCCCGGCAAGCCCACCCCAACCAGGCCTCCACGACAATCCCTGAGGGGCATCCACACGATCCACCCGGGCCTAAATCCTCACACAAATTACTGCCCCGGACATGGGCAAAGACAAGGCCAAGCGGCAGACCCTGCAGAGTAAAAAGGACCTCTACACAGTGGAGGCCCCCTCACGTCAGGAGATGTAAAACCTGGTGGAAGCAGGCAACAGGGAAGAAACTCAGGACCCCCAACTCTCCTTGAATGACGTAATGAAGGCAATTGGGGACTCGAGAACAGCGCTGGAACTCAAAATAGGCGGAGTCTCCACGGAAGTATCTCTCCTACGCCAAGATCTCCGCAATTTATCATCCAGGGTCGGAGAAGCGGAACAAAGAGTGTCGGACACAGAAGATAATGTCCGCCAGTTGGATCAACAATTTGCCATAATTTCCCAAAAAGTCAACCAACTTGAATACCGAGCCGAAGACAGCGAGGGCAGGGCACGTCGCAATAACCTCAGGATTCTTGGGATCCCGGAGAAAGAGGAAGGCCCCAGTGTCAAACTTTTCCTAGAAGACTGGGTGACCCACATCTTCGCCCCCAGGAAAATGTCGAAATTCTTCTCTATCGAAAGAGCACACAGGGTACCCACCGGGCGACCTGCCCCAGGAGCCCCGCCCAGAACAATAATTGCACGTCTCCTCAACTATCAGGACCGAGACGCACGGGCCTCCGGTCCAATCACATACAACGGCTACAAAGTGGGGTTCTACCCGGACTATACTAAAGAGGTCGAAAAGGCCCGCCAATCGTTTGATTCTGTCAAGAAGAAACTCCACTCCTTGTCAATCAAGTTCACTCTCTTCTTCCCGGCGATGCTCAAGGTCCACCACAAGGGCACAACCCACCTATTTCACAACCCCAAAGAAGCGTGGGACTGGCTGGAAACGCAGATCCTCAATGGGCCTGCGGCCCGACGCTCGCCCTCTGCACTGTCTGTTCGCAAACCCGGACCTGGGCAGAACTCGCCACCCCTCACTCAGATAGTCTCGGAAACCGAATCGCCACAGTGTCCCACCAAAAATACCACAGGGAACAGATGAGGTCTGGGCATCACAGAACTGAACTCGCCACGGGATACCACGGAAACTACACTATTGCGGCCGCCACCGTCTAGGCACCGCAGTCTCAAGCGCAGTCCGGGTGATCCCGCAGTGGTTACCACCCGAGTTCGGATCATCCCGAGGAAGTTGAAGTTCACCAAGTTATAAGTCTAATGTTTGGGTGGGTGACAGGTGCTCCCAGTTGGGGGGGAAGTACAGGGTGGGGGGAGTTTTGGGGACCCAAGGAAACGGAATCACGAGACAAGAAGGCTGGAAGCAGACGAATGCAGGCAAGGTAAACAATCACTGTCTTTGGTCAGGACCGTGGATGTGATAGTCTGCCGGTCATCAGCCATTTTAGTACGGAGAGGCCCCTGGACGTCTCCCCTGAGAAGATACCGACACACGCCCCCGGAAAAAGCGCAAATGCCACTCATCCTTCCAGACGCCCCAACAGAAGGACTCACGCAGATAAGATGCACTCCAACAAGGTAACCATACTGTCCTGGAACGTCAACGGCCTCGGCTCCAGCATAAAGCGCAGACTGGTGCTCCAGTACCTAAACCGACATTCGCTGGACATTGTCCTCTTAAATGAAACACACTTGATAGGCACAAACACCAACTTTTTCAAAAGATCCAACTACTCGCACACTTACCATGCCGGATTCACGAAAGGTGCTAGGGGCACAATGATACTCGTTCACAAGCGTGTCCCTCTCCAGGTTAGGAAGATCAGGACAGACCCCCGGGGCCGCTACGTATTGTTGCTAGCGGACATCTGGGGTGAGAAATGGGGCCTGGCAGCAATCTATGCGCCCCCCGACGCTGACGAAAGAACTGCTCTCCGAACTACAGAGCTTGCTCCTGGCAGAAGAAGCCGATACGTGGGTGATTGGAGGGGACTTTAATGAAGTTATGGACATCACAGCCGATAGAACCCATAGGAGATCTGGAACACACCCCACCTCCACACCGCTCGCCGCATTCGCAGAGGCCGTGGGACTAACGGACACATGGCGCTCACTTCATGGAGACGAGACAGGTTTTTCCTTCTATTCGGGTGTCCATAAATCGTTCTCCAGGATCGATCATGCCTTCATCCCCAGCAACATAGACCACAGGCTTCTCGCTGAATTCCTCGCGAAGGGAATTTCAGACCAGTCTCCGCTCCTTCTAACCATCAAAAACTCCTGCCGCCGGCCAGCTCGTAATTGGCGCCTAAACACATATCATCTGCGTCTCCCTGAAATTGCTGAGGAGCTGGAAAAAAAGACTACAGAATACTTCGAACTCAACGAAGGCTCCGTGGACTGCCTGATCTCGATCTGGGAGGCGTACAAGACAGTCCTTCGGGGGGAGGTTATCTCAGCGGTCTCCGCCTACCAACAACATCAAGTCCGGGAGGTCAGAGAAGCAGAAGCACGCGTCTTGGAGTGTGAACGACAAATCCTAATTCAAAGCACCCAAGAAGCAAAGGAGGCGATGCTCACGGCGCAAGATGCCCTTAGTAACCTATCACTAGATAACGCACGGACTGCTCACCAATTAGTCCGGGGCCAAATATATGAACGGGGCGACAACGCTAACAAGACTCTGGCCTGGTTGGAGAGACGCAAACAAAGCAGGGGACACGTAAGGGCCATCAGATCTCAGGATGGAACACTGTTGACAGAGGATTCTGACATTGTGGAGGCATTCGGCGCCTACTACAAACATCTCTATGCCCCACCCACCGGGAACCCGTCAGTTGAACCCTCACGATACCTCGACCGAATCGAGATCCCGATACTCCCACAGCACCAATCAGATCTCCTGACTGCTAACATCACTGACACTGAGGTGCAAGAGGCGCTGGCACAGCTCCAACCCGGGAAAACTCCGGGCCCCAATGGGTTCCCGACAGAGACATGGAAATACCTCAGTGGCATGCTAACTACCCACATGCATCGCATGTTCCTTCGCAGCAAAGAACTAGGAGCACTCCCCCCAGACCTCAGGAAGGCATGCATAGTAGTCATACACAAGCCTGGGAAGCCCCCAGAGGAATGTGCCTCGTATCGCCCAATATCCCTGATTAACGGCAAGGCAAAGGTCCTTGCCAGAACACTCGCTAACAGACTACTGCAGGTTATTGAGACCCTCGTCCACCCAGACCAATGCGGCTTCATGCCCAATAAATCAACTCGAATGAACTTACGCAGAGTCCAGTTGGCACTGTCCAGGGCAAAGGAAATACCAGCCCCACTTACCCTCCTGGCGGTGGACTTCGAGAAGGCGTTTGACTCTGTGGGGTGGGATGCCCTGTGGGAGATCATGGCTAGGATGAACCTGGGGCAGACATTTATATCATGGGTTAAACTTCTATATGCATCCCCGGAGGCCACGGTGAGGGTGAACGGCAGATCCTCAAAATCGTTCCCCTTGGGTCGGGGCACGAGACAGGGATGCCCGCTATCTCCACTCCTCTTCCTCCTGGCCATCGAACTGCTGGCAATTGAACTTAGAGGTAGCACCAACTGGACCGGTTTCGCTTGGCCAGGAGGAGAAGACCGCCTTTCGCTCTATGCGGATGACCTGCTCATATATCTCAGTAACCCGAGCATCTCGTGCCCGGCTGTCTCCCTCATCCTCAGAGAATATCAGTACTTTGCGGGCCTAAAGGTTAATGATGCCAAAACCATCTTCTTCCCGATTCAGGGTGGCGATTCTGCGATCCCGGAGACCTGTCCATACCATTTCTCTATTAGGGAATTTAAATACCTGGGTATACGGCTTGATCCGACACTCGAAGGGTTCCTTCAACTGAACCTTCAACCAGTAATTGAGCGGTTCAACAGAGACACCCCCCATTGGCAATCACTCCCCCTATCGCTAATGGGCCACGCCGCACTATTCAAAATGATGACCCTTCCCAGACTGTTATATGTCCTCCAGAATGCCCCATTCCCCATCCCTCGAGAAACCTTCGCACACATTGACAAGAACCTGCGCACACTGCTATGGGGTGGGAAACAATCCAGGATCGCCGTTGACACGCTCCAGAGATCAGTATGGGAGGGAGGCATCGGTTTACCCTGCATACACACTTATTACCTGGCCACACAGATAGGGGTGGTGAATGACTGGATGCACGCAGACCACACACTACCGCACACCCGTATCGAACTGGAGACCATGGCCCCGTTAACACCGCTGCAAATCCTCTACGCCACCCAATATCAACTCCCAGCACTGCCCAAAATGACCCACCACATCCGGCGCACCTGGCGGGACGCGCACAAGCTAATTGGCTGGAAAGGACAGCCCACATTGACACAACCCATATGGCACAATGCGCTCCTCCCGTAAATAGTGAAAATGGGCTCCTTTGATCACTGACAAGCAAAGGGAATACACACACTAGCACATGTGATACAAGGGGGGGACATCCTGGGTTTTGAAACTATGCGAGAACAATTCGACCTTGCACCCATGGACCGGTTTTGGCATGCGCAACTGACCCACGCCATCCGCACCCAATTCCCTGACATGACGATCATACCCCCCTGCTCTCCCATTGAGACCAATGTTCTCCCGCAGCGCATCTCCTCTAAGGTCACCTCCACTCTCTATCAGGCCCTTAACTCATTCGGGGCGGCACAGCTTGACGGGCTCAAAGCAAAGTGGGAAAGGGACGTAGGACCCCTGGAACCTGAAGACTGGGTGGAGGCATTAATGTCCACCAGAGAAATTGGCATAGAATCCAAGCTCAGACTAATACAGTTGAGGATCCTCCATCGCTCATACCACTCACGCGCCGTAATTGCCAGATGGGGTGGAATAGAAGATGGGACATGCATTCGATGCAAAAATGAACTCGCCACCTTCTACCATATGATATGGGACAGCCGCGTGATACAGGCCTTCAGGGTGGACTGTGTTAACACAATCTCAGCAGCTCAGGCGACACCAATCCCTAGGGATCCCAAGATGATACTCTTGGGAACCGGGGGGAAGTAGATCTGTCTAAATATGAGAAATTGTTTCTGGCAATTGCGTTGGGGGCAGGCAAAAGACTTATCGCAGCCAATTGGGGATCTGCCGACCCACTGAGCCTAAACCGTTGGAGCAACGAACTGGACAGGTGCGCAGCCTCAGAGAGCCGGATTTATAACGCACAGGGCTGCCCCCGTAAATTTGAAAAAGTATGGGGTAAATGGCTAGATGCTCACTGAGACCTGTGGGTGGGGGTACATTGGTAGTACTATTAGCATTGTTTGCCGGCCTCGTCCTATTGATGTCCCACGGCCCTTGACCCAGGGGGCCCATGCTAGTTGTTATTATTGCCATGTTGCCTTCATTCTATGTATACCGATGATTCATGTCTCATTCATGTTTGTTCCTTTATGTTGTGTTGTTCAAACTCAATAAACAGAGTTATAAAAAAAAACAATGGTTTGTCAATGATTCCTTGGCTGCCCTCATGATGAACGCTTGGAAAGGCCAAATTCTCTGGTGTATGTATCCATTTGCGCTACCCCTTCCTTTTTCTAATAGTGTTGGTGTATCTTCGCAATTACAGATGTACATGGTAAGTGTTGATGAGTGTTTGAGTGGTTTCTCTTTTTGTGTTAACATTGCATGGTCATTCATGCATAGGGCATCCTGTGTGTGCTGGTAACACTGCCCCTGTTGCCAGCCCCACGATGCATATGGTAGGCTACTGCATTTCGAGTACTCCTGTCGACTAAGTGGGTGACTCTGCAAACCTACCAATGTATGGCTGCAGCACGCCTGGCTGTATGAGGCACACTGGTAAACAATGAACAGCAACCTGAAGTGTAACGTGGGCGTGTTAAATGTCACATTAATTTGATTCATGTGCTGCTTGCCTTTCCATGACCTGTGAAACAGACACACCATCTCTGCACTGAGCACTGTGACGGAAAGTGTCAAGAGGTCACCTGCAGGTCGCACAGTTGAAGAAAACATGTAACTGCAGGTGGAACAGTTTGTAGTGAGTCTGCAAAATGGCAATGCTGGTGCGGCTTGGTCACACACATGCTAGTGCATGTAAAGGCAAGTAAGCAAACAGCAGAATGTTCTGAGCGCAAACAATGTCAGTGGTGGTTAGAAAAGTACAGTAGCTGCATGGGTTGCACTGAATAATTGTCTTCCTGCTCCACGTAATGAAGCTGTGTTTTGCGTTCTTGTAAACATTCTTGTATTCCAGAATGTATGCATCTCCGTGAATGCTACTCCTACATCTAATGGCATAGCATGAAGTGTTTGTACTGCATGTGACGACAACTGAAATGGAAGCACAAAGGGCCAGTGGGCAGTCTACCGCCCTTTCAACAATGCAGTAGGGTAATTTCATGTACAGCATTTTCCACATCTGCTGCAGCCAACAACAGGGGCACTCCTGTAGAGCAGCAGAGCTATAAACCATCCTTGCAGACCATATGCCACGCTACAGACCCATACCCGGAGAAGGGCATTGTATTGTGCATGTACTGCAATGCACTACTCTACAGAGGGAAGGTACTTGGACGTGAGTGAGAAGGGTCCATCCGGGAGCATGACAATGACTGGCGCCTATGTAGGTGAAGGCCAGCCAAAAATTCTGTCTCTCGGCACGTCCCCTATGGTAGCCATGCAGGTGCTGCCCCTTCCATACTGGGCCTTTCCTGCCGTTCCTTCTGTGGCATGTGTTAGAAGACCAAAATAAATGGAAATAAACTGGGAAAGGAAAAAAGGGAAATAAAGAAAGCACCTTTCAGAGATGAACAATGGAATTGCCAATGAACAGATGCAAGGCGGGAGGCGTGGCACTGTGCAAAACACTGTAGTTGAATCGGTTGGAAAGGGGTTGACTGTAGAACGAGGTTTCATTACATGTTGCAGAGTGTTTTGAAGAGTTCAGTGCGCAACACTTACTACAAAAATTCTTCCACTACTTTCAAGAAGGGCATCACAGCAATTCGGATGTGGTGTGCAGAAATCGGGATGGCAAGCATATTAAGATGAACAGTATTGCTGGGGGAAACTGTTCGTGCTGTGAAACGTCATATTCCTATGTGTGAAGTACGCCATTGGCACATGTCATAGAAAGGCACAAATACTCTTCTTCGCAAAGTACCGCACTTTCTCCATTTGCGGACCAAATGAAAAATAACGCATCCACATCGGTGTCTGAATAATGCGATAGAAAGTTATGCAGGAGATCGGAAACAAACGCATGACTTGGACAAGTGTCTCCTTCATCGCAAACGGCACTGAAAATCGTGTAACATGCTGTGCAATGCTCCCTCCACAATGAACAACAATAATGTCGACATGATTATGTGTCACCAAAGTGTCACACAGACAAACCAAAATTAGTCACTTCATTGTAGGTACTCCATAGCACTACACATCCACATGATAGATTCCAAAATGAGCAGCCACTGCACAGTGTTTTCCATTCACTTTAAATCAATGTCATGATGCCTACCTCCAAGGAGCCAGGTCCGACCCAGCAACCCCAGAGGCAGGCATCATTCCCCCCAGGGAAGTGCCAGCGGGCCCAAGCTGGGGCCCTTTGGACACAGTCCTGGCGCCTTAGCCGCCAGGCTCATGTTGGACCCCTGTCCTGGCGCCTTAGGCGCCAGGCTCATAAAGCTAGACATGTGTTCAAGTGTTTTAATGTGCACTTACCTGATGCAGACCATGCTGCTACATCCAGGCCCTCTTGAGGCCTGAATGGAACTACTTTACCTGTGGGACTACTTTCCACCTGGGTGTGGTCGGGGAAGGATACATACCTGATCGGTGGAAGGATACATGCCTGGAACTTCTTCCAAAGCTATTTAAACCACGCCCGATCAGCAACTCACGCTTCGCGTTGTTCTGCTCCTCGCTGCTGGACGCTCACCGTGTCAGCTCCTGCATCTGGACTTCCGCCACGCCTGTCAGCATCCTGGGTTGCCTGAAAAGGGAGATAAGAGAGAATTGGTTAGAAAGAAGACCTTACCTGCTAAAGCTGCATCACGGGGGCATCACACCGACGACCCTGAAAGGGAAGACATCATTTTAAAAGCATTTCGCTTCGATCGCTGCAGCGCTGCATTTCACTCACCTTTCCTGGGCGCCTCCATCTTCAGCAGCGATCATTCGGATCCGCACCCACTTCCCAAAGCCTAGAGAGAAAAGACAAGAAAACAAGGTGAGAGAAGGAAGGGAAATAGGAAAAGCTCAGTTTCCTTCTAAGACTTACCTGTTGGGTCATTCCCATTTCATTTCGGGTCCTGCCGCTTCCTGGCATTCCGGACCCCGGCCCCAATGGGGAAAAAAGACAAAGACATTGAATGAGCGAATGCAAAGACAATACCTGAACACTCATCCAGAACTTACACTTCGGGTCGACGCCATATCTCCGGCATTCCGAACCCCGGCCCCTAAGGGGAAAAAGACATAAGCATTAGCGCTTGCTGCAATAAGACAATGAACATTATTATTAAGCTTGAACTTTTGAACTTGCAACAGAACTCTTTCAGCGCCTCACCTGAATAGTCAAGCTTATTTTGAACTCCCATCAAACCTCAATCCAGTGAAGTAACTTGGTTTCAACGCGCCCCTGCATCAGAAGCAGGATGGAGAACTCATCCTTCCAGACCCTAAGGTGAGACTTCACGGGGAATCGTGGAAGGGTATCGAGGAGGGTTGGAAGGGAGTAGGAGGCTTGAGCATTATTCCGTCAGTAGGTAATACACCCTTTTCACGCACAGGGGAATATTCCTGCGAGCCAGAAAAGCCAGAGTAGAGGGGCCCTTCCTGTCCATCATCAGAGTCCTGCGCTTCACCATTGAAGAAGCATCAGCACTCGAAGCCAGACCTGCGCCTCCGTGGGAATCAGGTGAGCGTGACAGAACGCGAAGCCTACCCACAATTTCCCACCCGGGTGCTATGGAGACTTCCGAGACAGATCAGCTGGCCCAGCTTTTGGGGGAATTACGGGCAGAAGTGCACTCAGCCCGCCAGGAGACCAACGCTCTCAAAAGAGAACTGATCCTATCCAAGGAAAGAACTGATGACCTGGCCAAAAGGTTATTGCGGGCCCAGGCAGGGCACACTCCTTTACCTAATTCCGGAGGTACTTCCACATCAATGGGTTTGAATAACCCAGTACAAATCAATCTACCTGGACACATGCCTTTGGCCCCGCCTGAACGTTTTGCGGGGGATCCCAAGAAATATGCCGTCTTTATGAACCAATGTCGTTTACACTTTCTATGCAGACCCGGGGCCTTCCCTAGCGACCAGACCAAGGTAGCCTTTATACTATCTTACCTCAGTGGCAGTGCTGCTGATTGGTCTATTCCATTGGTAAATCAGGATGATCCCATTCTCCAGGATTTTCAGGGCTTCGAGGCCAGCATGGAAAGATTGTTTGCTCGACACTCTCAAGGACAGGCCCTTGATAACAAACTGCTATCCTTACGACAAGGTAATCAGGAACTCCTGTCCTACGTTGCCACCTTTAATAGACTGGTTGTGGAAACGGGATGGCCAGAAATCAAAAGGATCACATTGTTTCATCGAGGCCTGCGCGGAGAGCTTAAGGATGTTCTAGCTCAGATAGTAGATCCACCCCAGGTCTGCGCAGACTACATAGACTTGGTGGTTCAACTTGATCACAGACTTCAAAATAGAAAAGCAGATCGGCTCAAGTACGAAACCCGAGTACCGATCAAAACCCACGCTAACTCCAAGAGTACCGACGTATCCGAACCTATGCAAATCGGGGGTGTTAAAGGACCATTAACGCAGAAGGAACGAGAGAGAAGGCGGCAAATGCAACTTTGTCTGTATTGCGGGACTTCCGGTCACTTTCTTCGAAATTGTCCGGTTAAACCACCTAAGAAGGTGGTTGGAGCCACTGATAACGATTTATTGACACCTGATTCGGGAAACGACCTAGCCCGACAAGCGTAGGGGTCCGCTTGCCGAGCTTGAAAACAAACTCGTTGACCTCGCATTTTGTCATGCCAATGGTGCTCGTGGACCCAAAACAGCCTCAGCAGTTGCGTGCTGTAAAAGCATACATCGACAGTGGAGCTATTGGAAACTACATAGACCGTGAATTGGCTTCCAGGGTTAAGCTCCCTCTCTGCCCGAAAGTAACCCAAGATGTCATTACTACAGTAGATGGAACCGAAATAGCCTCAGGGCCTGCAACGCATTCCACTGTTGAAATGACACTGGTGGGTCAGGATGGACATCGGGAAGCAATCGTGTTTGATGTGATCAAGGCCCCACAATTTCAAGTAATTCTTGGAATTCCTTGGTTAGAAACACATAATCCCAGAATCGACTGGCGAGCAAAGAAGATAAGTTTTCCTGATTGTGAACCAACTTGTTATCCAAGAAATCCAGTTATGGGTCTAGCCTCAGCAACTTCCACCCCTGTACAGCTACCGTCAGAATACCAAGAATTCCAAGACGTTTTTTCAGAAGGAACAGGCTAACACGTTACCTCCCCATCGGTCTTATGATTGCCAAATCGATCTGGTACCCAATGCTCAACTACCTTGTAGTAGGATTTATGCTCTTACGGAACCTGAGAACCTGCATTTGCGTCAGTATTTAGATCAGTACCGAGCCAATGGTTTTATTCGCCCGTCCAAGTCTCCTGTCTCCTCAGCTCTGTTCTTTGTGCCGAAAAAAGAGGGCGACCTTAGAACATGTATAGACTATCGGGCCCTAAATCAAATAACGATTAAGAATCGTTATCCTCTGCCCCTGATCCCTGAGCTTATCGACCAGGTGAAAGACGCTTGTGTGTACACCAAGTTAGATCTCCGAGGAGCTTATCACCTGGTTCGTATAAAAGAAGGCGACGAATGGAAGACTGCATTCCGCACCAAATTTGGGCTCTTCGAATATCAGGTGATGCCTTTCGGTTTGTGCAATGCACCTGCAGCCTTTCAGTACTTTATGAATGATGTTCTTCGGGAACTTATCGATGTCTGTGTCATTGTTTATATTGACGACATCCTGGTGTACTCTTCTTCAGAATCCGATCACAGAAAACATGTTAGGGCAGTTCTTGAGAAATTGTGCCAGCACAGACTATTTGCAAAGCTCGAAAAATGCGTTTTTCATACCACAGAAGTTGAGTTTCTTGGATTCATCCTGACACCTCAAGGAGTCCGAATGGACTCGCGAAAGGTGGACGCCATCATCAAATGGCCATCTCCTAGCTCGGTGAAGGGAGTTCAGAGCATGCTCGGCTTCGCCAATTTCTATCGAAGATTCATTCTGGAATTATCCCGAACAGTCCAACACATCACAGCTCTCCTAAAGAAAAACAAACGCTTTGAATGGACTCTTGAGGCCGAACAAGCCTTTCAGTACCTGAAAACCAAATTCACCTCTGCACCTGTATTGAGGCACCCACACCCAGATCTCCCTTACATTGTGGAAACCGACGCATCCAGTTCGGCCATGGGAGCTGACCTGTCGCAAAGAGACCCAGAAACTAACCAACTACACCCTGTGGCCTTTTGGTCCAGGAAATTTTCTCCTCCTGAAATCAACTACGCAATTACCAACAAGGAGTTACTGGCTATTAAATCTGCTTTCAAGGCTTGGCGTCACTACCTTCTCGGGGCAAGACACACCATCACCGTAATTACGGACCACAGAAATTTACAATATTTAAAGACGGCTAAAGCTCAATCTTCACGACAACTCCGATGGGCTCTATTCTTTGCGGAATTTGATTTCGTAATTACCTATCGCCCTGGCTGCAAGAATGGTAAAGCGGACGCCTTATCCCGGATTGGCATGGAAGAACCCAATTCGAGTTTAGAACCTGTGCCAATCATACCTGAACAAAGAATCTTAGACCTAACTTCATTGCAAACTATTGAGGACATCCAAACGCAAGTAAAACAACTTCTAGACTCTTCAGCCTTACTGGAATGGAGTTAAAAGGGTCCTCATTACACCGTTAAGGATGATTTACCCTATTTCCAGGAGCGGTTGTTTCTGCCAAATAAAGAATTGCAAGAACTTGTTATTGCCCATCATCATGAATCTTTAATGGAAGGACACCCTGGTATCGCTAAAACGGAGGAAAAAATCAAACGCCACTTCTGGTGGCCTTCTTGGAGAAAATACATAAAGTCTTTTGTATTGTCTTGCGGAATTTGTGCCCAAAACAAGGGTCAAAAGAAAAGGCCAGCCGGCCTACTTCAACCCTTGGATATTCCACCGGCACCATGGCACACCTTGTCAATGGACTTTATAACTGACCTGCCTCCTTGTGCTGGTTACAACACTATCCTTGTAATTGTGGATCTATTCTCCAAAATGACCCACTTTATCCCTTTAAAAGGTTTGCCTTCAGCTTCCACCTTGGCCAAGGAATTTCTGGAGAATATAGTTCGCATACATGGTTTTCCTTCCATATAAGTCTCGGATCGTGGAAGTCAATTTATCTCCCATTTTTGGAAGAAATGTTGCCAACTAGCACAAAAAGATGTGCGGTTATCCACCAGCCACCACCCCCAGACCGACGGACAAACCGAGAGAACCAATCAGACTCTCGAGCAATATCTTCGGTGCATGTTACACCAATCCGAGTTAAATTGGAAAGACATCCTTTGGATCGCAGAATATGCATCCAACAATTCAGTGCATTCTGGAACCGGACAAACTCCTTTTTATACTTTGTATGGTGACCATCCTCGGACTTCTGACCTAGATCCACCTCTGACCCTGGAAATGCCCGCAGTAAATCATCTGCATTCCACAATAACCCGAGACTTCAAAGAAGCTGCAACTCATTTACAGCAAGCCAAGAAAAAGTATAAAGAAAATGCTTATTTGCACCGAAGTAAAACTCCTCCTTGCCAAGTAGGAGACCAGGTATGGCTAGCAACGAAACATTTACCCCTCAAGGGCCCGCGAAACTTCAATCCCAGATTCATAGGACCTTATCCCATCAAGGCTATAATCAATCCCGTGGCCTTTAAACTGGATTTACCGTCTAACATGCGTATTCATCCAGTTTTTCATGCATCACTTTTGAAGCCAGTACAACCAGGGACCCGACTGTCCAAGCCTCCAGACCCAGTTCAAATTGAAGTGGGATTAGAATTCGAAGTTAAAGACATTTTAGACTCCAAGGTGTTAAAGTCAAAACTCTTCTATCTTGTTGACTGGAAGGGATATGGACCTCAGGAGAGATCGTGGGAGCCTAGTAACCATGTTCACGCACCTCGATTAATACAAAGGTTCCACCGGAGATTTCCAAACAAGCCAAAACCCCCGGAGGGAACAACCTTGGGAGGGGCCTTGAGGGGGGGGTACTGTCATGATGCCTACCTCCAAGGAGCCAAGTCCGACCCAGCAACCCCAGAGGCAGGCATCATTCCCCCCAGGGAAGTGCCAGCGGGCCCAAGCTGGGGCCCTTTGGACACAGTCCTGGTGCCTTAGGCGCCAGGCTTATGTTGGACCCCTGTCCTGGCGCCTTAGGCGCCAGGCTCATAAAGCTAGACATGTGTTCAAGTGTTTTAATGTGCACTTACCTGATGCAGACCATGCTGCTACATCCAGGCCCTCTTGAGGCCTGAATGGAACTACTTTACCTGTGGGACTACTTTCCACCTGGTTGTGGTCGGGGAAGGATACATACCTGATAGGTGGAAGGATACATGCCTGGAACTTCTTCCAAAGCTATTTAAACCACGCCCGATCAGCAACTCACGCTTCGCGTTGTTCTGCTCCTCGCAGCTGGACGCTCACCGTGTCAGCTCCTGCATCTGGACTTCAGCCACGCCTGTCAGCATCCTGGGTTGCCTGCAAAGGGAGATAAGAGAGAATTGGTTAGAAAGAAGACCTTACCTGCTAAAGCTGCATCACGGGGACATCACACCGACGATCCTGAAAGGGAAGACATCATTTTAAAAGCATTTCGCTTCGATCGCTGCAGCGCTGCATTTCACTCACCTTTCCTGGGCTCCTCCATCTTCAGCAGCGATCATCCGTATCCGCACCCACTTCCCAGAGCCTAGAGAGAAAAGACAAGAAAACAAGGTGAGAGAAGGAAGGGAAATAGGAAAAGCTCAGTTTCCTTCTAAGACTTACCTGTTGGGTCATTCCCATTTCATTTCGGGTCCTGCCGCTTCCTGGCATTCCGGACCCCGGCCCCAATGGGGAAAAAAGACAAAGACATTGAATGAGCGAATGCAAAGACAATACCTGAACGCTCATCCAGAACTTACACTTCGGGTCGGCGCCATATCTCCGGCATTCCGAACCCCGGCCCCTAAGGGGAAAAAGACATAAGCATTAGCGCTTGCTGCAATAAGACAATGAACATTATTATTAAGCTTGAACTTTTGAACTTGCAACAGAACTCTTTCAGCGCCTCACCTGAATAGTCAAGCTTATTTTGAACTCCCATCAAACCTCAATCCAGTGAAGTAACTGGGTTTCAACGCGCCCCTGCATCAGAAGCAGGATGGAGAACTCATCCTTCCAGACCCTAAGGTGAGACTTCACGGGGAATCGTGGAAGGGTATCGAGGAGGGTTGGAAGGGAGTAGGAGGCTTGAGCATTATTCCGTCAGTAGGTAATACACCCTTTTCACGCACAGGGGAATATTCCTGCGAGCCAGAAAAGCCAGAGTAGAGGGGCCCTTCCTGTCCATCATCAGAGTCCTGCGCTTCACCATTGAAGAAGCATCAGCACTCGAAGCCAGACCTGCGCCTCCGTGGGAATCAGGTGAGCGTGACAGAACGCGAAGCCTACCCAAAATTTCCCACCCGGGCGCTATGGAGACTTCCGAGACAGATCAGCTGGCCCAGCTTTTGGGGGAATTACGGGCAGAAGTGCACTCAGCCCGCCAGGAGACCAACGCTCTCAAAAGAGAACTGATCCTATCCAAGGAAAGAACTGATGACCTGGCCAAAAGTTTATTGCCGGCCCAGGCAGGGCACACTCCTTTACCTAATTCCGGAGGTACTTCCACATCAATGGGTTTGAATAACCCAGAACAAATCAATCTACCTGGACACATGCCTTTGGCCCCGCCTGAACGTTTTGCGGGGGATCCCAAGAAATATGCCGTCTTTATGAACCAATGTCGTTTACACTTTCTATGCAGACCCGGGGCCTTCCCTAGCGACCAGACCAAGGTAGCCTTTATACTATCTTACCTCAGTGGCAGTGCTGCTGATTGGTCTATTCCATTGGTAAATCAGGATGATCCCATTCTCCAGGATTTTCAGGGCTTCGAGGCCAGCATGGAAAGATTGTTTGCTCGACACTCTCAAGGACAGGCCCTTGATAACAAACTGCTATCCTTACGACAAGGTAATCAGGAACTCCTGTCCTACGTTGCCACCTTTAATAGACTGGTTGTGGAAACGGGATGGCCAGAAATCAAAAGGATCACATTGTTTCATCGAGGCCTGCGCGGAGAGCTTAAGGATGTTCTAGCTCAGATAGTAGATCCACCCCAGGTCTGCGCAGACTACATAGACTTGGTGGTTCAACTTGATCACAGACTTCAAAATAGAAAAGCAGATCGGCTCAAGTACGAAACCCGAGTACCGATCAAAACCCACGCTAACTCCAAGAGTACCGACGTATCCGAACCTATGCAAATCGGCGGTGTTAAAGGACCATTAACGCAGAAGGAACGAGAGAGAAGGCGGCAAATGCAACTTTGTCTGTATTGCGGGACTTCCGGTCACTTTCTTCGAAATTGTCCGGTTAAACCACCTAAGAAGGTGGTTGGAGCCACTGATAACGATTTATTGACACCTGATTCGGGAAACGACCTAGCCCGACAAGCGTAGGGGTCCGCTTGCCGAGCTTGAAAACAAACTCGTTGACCTCGCATTTTGTCATGCCAATGGTGCTCGTGGACCCAAAACAGCCTCAGCAGTTGCGTGCTGTAAAAGCATACATCGACAGTGGAGCTATTGGAAACTACATAGACCGTGAATTGGCTTCCAGGGTTAAGCTCCCTCTCTGCCCGAAAGTAACCCAAGATGTCATTACTACAGTAGATGGAACCGAAATAGCCTCAGGGCCTGCAACGCATTCCACTGTTGAAATGACACTGGTGGGTCAGGATGGACATCGGGAAGCAATCGTGTTTGATGTGATCAAGGCCCCACAATTTCAAGTAATTCTTGGAATTCCTTGGTTAGAAACACATAATCCCAGAATCGACTGGCGAGCAAAGAAGATAAGTTTTCCTGATTGTGAACCAACTTGTTATCCAAGAAATCCAGTTATGGGTCTAGCCTCAGCAACTTCCACCCCTGTACAGCTACCGTCAGAATACCAAGAATTCCAAGACGTTTTTTCAGAAGGAACAGGCTAACACGTTACCTCCCCATCGGTCTTATGATTGCCAAATCGATCTGGTACCCAATGCTCAACTACCTTGTAGTAGGATTTATGCTCTTACGGAACCTGAGAACCTGCATTTGCGTCAGTATTTAGATCAGTACCGAGCCAATGGTTTTATTCGCCCGTCCAAGTCTCCTGTCTCCTCAGCTCTGTTCTTTGTGCCGAAAAAAGAGGGCGACCTTAGAACATGTATAGACTATCGGGCCCTAAATCAAATAACGATTAAGAATCGTTATCCTCTGCCCCTGATCCCTGAGCTTATCGACCAGGTGAAAGACGCTTGTGTGTACACCAAGTTAGATCTCCGAGGAGCTTATCACCTGGTTCGTATAAAAGAAGGCGACGAATGGAAGACTGCATTCCGCACCAAATTTGGGCTCTTCGAATATCAGGTGATGCCTTTCGGTTTGTGCAATGCACCTGCAGCCTTTCAGTACTTTATGAATGATGTTCTTCGGGAACTTATCGATGTCTGTGTCATTGTTTATATTGACGACATCCTGGTGTACTCTTCTTCAGAATCCGATCACAGAAAACATGTTAGGGCAGTTCTTGAGAAATTGTGCCAGCACAGACTATTTGCAAAGCTCGAAAAATGCGTTTTTCATACCACAGAAGTTGAGTTTCTTGGATTCATCCTGACACCTCAAGGAGTCCGAATGGACTCGCGAAAGGTGGACGCCATCCTCAAATGGCCATCTCCTAGCTCGGTGAAGGGAGTTCAGAGCATGCTCGGCTTCGCCAATTTCTATCGAAGATTCATTCTGGAATTATCCCGAACAGTCCAACACATCACAGCTCTCCTAAAGAAAAACAAACGCTTTGAATGGACTCTTGAGGCCGAACAAGCCTTTCAGTACCTGAAAACCAAATTCACCTCTGCACCTGTATTGAGGCACCCACACCCAGATCTCCCTTACATTGTGGAAACCGACGCATCCAGTTCGGCCATGGGAGCTGACCTGTCGCAAAGAGACCCAGAAACTAACCAACTACACCCTGTGGCCTTTTGGTCCAGGAAATTTTCTCCTCCTGAAATCAACTACGCAATTACCAACAAGGAGTTACTGGCTATTAAATCTGCTTTCAAGGCTTGGCGTCACTACCTTCTCGGGGCAAGACACACCATCACCGTAATTACGGACCACAGAAATTTACAATATTTAAAGACGGCTAAAGCTCAATCTTCACGACAACTCCGATGGGCTCTATTATTTGCGGAATTTGATTTCGTAATTACCTATCGCCCTGGCTGCAAGAATGGTAAAGCGGACGCCTTATCCCGGATTGGCATGGAAGAACCCAATTCGAGTTTAGAACCTGTGCCAATCATACCTGAACAAAGAATCTTAGACCTAACTTCATTGCAAACTATTGAGGACATCCAAACGCAAGTAAAACAACTTCTAGACTCTTCAGCCTTACTGGAATGGAGTTAAAAGGGTCCTCATTACACCGTTAAGGATGATTTACCCTATTTCCAGGAGCGGTTGTTTCTGCCAAATAAAGAATTGCAAGAACTTGTTATTGCCCATCATCATGAATCTTTAATGGAAGGACACCCTGGTATCGCTAAAACGGAGGAAAAAATCAAACGCCACTTCTGGTGGCCTTCTTGGAGAAAATACATAAAGTCTTTTGTATTGTCTAGCGGAATTTGTGCCCAAAACAAGGGTCAAAAGAAAAGGCCAGCCGGCCTACTTCAACCCTTGGATATTCCACCGGCACCATGGCACACCTTGTCAATGGACTTTATAACTGACCTGCCTCCTTGTGCTGGTTACAACACTATCCTTGTAATTGTGGATCTATTCTCCAAAATGACCCACTTTATCCCTTTAAAAGGTTTGCCTTCAGCTTCCACCTTGGCCAAGGAATTTCTGGAGAATATAGTTCGCATACATGGTTTTCCTTCCATATAAGTCTCGGATCGTGGAAGTCAATTTATCTCCCATTTTTGGAAGAAATGTTGCCAACTAGCACAAATAGATGTGCGGTTATCCACCAGCCACCACCCCCAGACCGACGGACAAACCGAGAGAACCAATCAGACTCTCGAGCAATATCTTCGGTGCATGTTACACCAATCCGAGTTAAATTGGAAAGACATCCTTTGGATCGCAGAATATGCATCCAACAATTCAGTGCATTCTGGAACCGGACAAACTCCTTTTTATACTTTGTATGGTGACCATCCTCGGACTTCTGACCTAGATCCACCTCTGACCCTGGAAATGCCCGCAGTAAATCATCTGCATTCCACAATAACCCGAGACTTCAAAGAAGCTGCAACTCATTTACAGCAAGCCAAGAAAAAGTATAAAGAAAATGCTTATTTGCACCGAAGTAAAACTCCTCCTTGCCAAGTAGGAGACCAGGTATGGCTAGCAACGAAACATTTACCCCTCAAGGGCCCGCGAAACTTCAATCCCAGATTCATAGGACCTTATCCCATCAAGGCTATAATCAATCCCGTGGCCTTTAAACTGGATTTACCGTCTAACATGCGTATTCATCCAGTTTTTCATGCATCACTTTTGAAGCCAGTACAACCAGGGACCCGACTGTCCAAGCCTCCAGACCCAGTTCAAATTGAAGTGGGATTAGAATTCGAAGTTAAAGACATTTTAGACTCCAAGGTGTTAAAGTCAAAACTCTTCTATCTTGTTGACTGGAAGGGATATGGACCTCAGGAGAGATCGTGGGAGCCTAGTAACCATGTTCACGCACCTCGATTAATACAAAGGTTCCACCGGAGATTTCCAAACAAGCCAAAACCCCCGGAGGGAACAACCTTGGGAGGGGCCTTGAGGGGGGGTACTGTCATGATGCCTACCTCCAAGGAGCCAAGTCCGACCCAGCAACCCCAGAGGCAGGCATCATTCCCCCCAGGGAAGTGCCAGCGGGCCCAAGCTGGGGCCCTTTGGACACAGTCCTGGTGCCTTAGGCGCCAGGCTTATGTTGGACCCCTGTCCTGGCGCCTTAGGCGCCAGGCTCATAAAGCTAGACATGTGTTCAAGTGTTTTAATGTGCACTTACCTGATGCAGACCATGCTGCTACATCCAGGCCCTCTTGAGGCCTGAATGGAACTACTTTACCTGTGGGACTACTTTCCACCTGGTTGTGGTCGGGGAAGGATACATACCTGATCGGTGGAAGGATACATGCCTGGAACTTCTTCCAAAGCTATTTAAACCACGCCCGATCAGCAACTCACGCTTTGCGTTGTTCTGCTCCTCGCAGCTGGACGCTCACCGTGTCAGCTCCTGCATCTGGACTTCAGCCACGCCTGTCAGCATCCTGGGTTGCCTGCAAAGGGAGATAAGAGAGAATTGGTTAGAAAGAAGACCTTACCTGCTAAAGCTGCATCACGGGGACATCACACCGACGATCCTGAAAGGGAAGACATCATTTTAAAAGCATTTCGCTTCGATCGCTGCAGCGCTGCATTTCACTCACCTTTCCTGGGCTCCTCCATCTTCAGCAGCGATCATCCGTATCCGCACCCACTTCCCAGAGCCTAGAGAGAAAAGACAAGAAAACAAGGTGAGAGAAGGAAGGGAAATAGGAAAAGCTCAGTTTCCTTCTAAGACTTACCTGTTGGGTCATTCCCATTTCATTTCGGGTCCTGCCGCTTCCTGGCATTCCGGACCCCGGCCCCAATGGGGAAAAAAGACAAAGACATTGAATGAGCGAATGCAAAGACAATACCTGAACGCTCATCCAGAACTTACACTTCGGGTCGGCGCCATATCTCCGGCATTCCGAACCCCGGCCCCTAAGGGGAAAAAGACATAAGCATTAGCGCTTGCTGCAATAAGACAATGAACATTATTATTAAGCTTGAACTTTTGAACTTGCAACAGAACTCTTTCAGCGCCTCACCTGAATAGTCAAGCTTATTTTGAACTCCCATCAAACCTCAATCCAGTGAAGTAACTGGGTTTCAACGCGCCCCTGCATCAGAAGCAGGATGGAGAACTCATCCTTCCAGACCCTAAGGTGAGACTTCATGGGGAATCGTGGAAGGGTATCGAGGAGGGTTGGAAGGGAGTAGGAGGCTTGAGCATTATTCCGTCAGTAGGTAATACACCCTTTTCACGCACAGGGGAATATTCCTGCGAGCCAGAAAAGCCAGAGTAGAGGGGCCCTTCCTGTCCATCATCAGAGTCCTGCGCTTCACCATTGAAGAAGCATCAGCACTCGAAGCCAGACCTGCGCCTCCGTGGGAATCAGGTGAGCGTGACAGAACGCGAAGCCTACCCAAAATTTCCCACCCGGGCGCTATGGAGACTTCCGAGACAGATCAGCTGGCCCAGCTTTTGGGGGAATTACGGGCAGAAGTGCACTCAGCCCGCCAGGAGACCAACGCTCTCAAAAGAGAACTGATCCTATCCAAGGAAAGAACTGATGACCTGGCCAAAAGTTTATTGCCGGCCCAGGCAGGGCACACTCCTTTACCTAATTCCGGAGGTACTTCCACATCAATGGGTTTGAATAACCCAGAACAAATCAATCTACCTGGACACATGCCTTTGGCCCCGCCTGAACGTTTTGCGGGGGATCCCAAGAAATATGCCGTCTTTATGAACCAATGTCGTTTACACTTTCTATGCAGACCCGGGGCCTTCCCTAGCGACCAGACCAAGGTAGCCTTTATACTATCTTACCTCAGTGGCAGTGCTGCTGATTGGTCTATTCCATTGGTAAATCAGGATGATCCCATTCTCCAGGATTTTCAGGGCTTCGAGGCCAGCATGGAAAGATTGTTTGCTCGACACTCTCAAGGACAGGCCCTTGATAACAAACTGCTATCCTTACGACAAGGTAATCAGGAACTCCTGTCCTACGTTGCCACCTTTAATAGACTGGTTGTGGAAACGGGATGGCCAGAAATCAAAAGGATCACATTGTTTCATCGAGGCCTGCGCGGAGAGCTTAAGGATGTTCTAGCTCAGATAGTAGATCCACCCCAGGTCTGCGCAGACTACATAGACTTGGTGGTTCAACTTGATCACAGACTTCAAAATAGAAAAGCAGATCGGCTCAAGTACGAAACCCGAGTACCGATCAAAACCCACGCTAACTCCAAGAGTACCTACGTATCCGAACCTATGCAAATCGGCGGTGTTAAAGGACCATTAACGCAGAAGGAACGAGAGAGAAGGCGGCAAATGCAACTTTGTCTGTATTGCGGGACTTCCGGTCACTTTCTTCGAAATTGTCCGGTTAAACCACCTAAGAAGGTGGTTGGAGCCACTGATAACGATTTATTGACACCTGATTCGGGAAACGACCTAGCCCGACAAGCGTAGGGGTCCGCTTGCCGAGCTTGAAAACAAACTCGTTGACCTCGCATTTTGTCATGCCAATGGTGCTCGTGGACCCAAAACAGCCTCAGCAGTTGCGTGCTGTAAAAGCATACATCGACAGTGGAGCTATTGGAAACTACATAGACCGTGAATTGGCTTCCAGGGTTAAGCTCCCTCTCTGCCCGAAAGTAACCCAAGATGTCATTACTACAGTAGATGGAACCGAAATAGCCTCAGGGCCTGCAACACATTCCACTGTTGAAATGACACTGGTGGGTCAGGATGGACATCGGGAAGCAATCGTGTTTGATGTGATCAAGGCCCCACAATTTCAAGTAATTCTTGGAATTCCTTGGTTAGAAACACATAATCCCAGAATCGACTGGCGAGCAAAGAAGATAAGTTTTCCTGATTGTGAACCAACTTGTTATCCAAGAAATCCAGTTATGGGTCTAGCCTCAGCAACTTCCACCCCTGTACAGCTACCGTCAGAATACCAAGAATTCCAAGACGTTTTTTCAGAAGGAACAGGCTAACACGTTACCTCCCCATCGGTCTTATGATTGCCAAATCGATCTGGTACCCAATGCTCAACTACCTTGTAGTAGGATTTATGCTCTTACGGAACCTGAGAACCTGCATTTGCGTCAGTATTTAGATCAGTACCGAGCCAATGGTTTTATTCGCCCGTCCAAGTCTCCTGTCTCCTCAGCTCTGTTCTTTGTGCCGAAAAAAGAGGGCGACCTTAGAACATGTATAGACTATCGGGCCCTAAATCAAATAACGATTAAGAATCGTTATCCTCTGCCCCTGATCCCTGAGCTTATCGACCAGGTGAAAGACGCTTGTGTGTACACCAAGTTAGATCTCCGAGGAGCTTATCACCTGGTTCGTATAAAAGAAGGCGACGAATGGAAGACTGCATTCCGCACCAAATTTGGGCTCTTCGAATATCAGGTGATGCCTTTCGGTTTGTGCAATGCACCTGCAGCCTTTCAGTACTTTATGAATGATGTTCTTCGGGAACTTATCGATGTCTGTGTCATTGTTTATATTGACGACATCCTGGTGTACTCTTCTTCAGAATCCGATCACAGAAAACATGTTAGGGCAGTTCTTGAGAAATTGTGCCAGCACAGACTATTTGCAAAGCTCGAAAAATGCGTTTTTCATACCACAGAAGTTGAGTTTCTCGGATTCATCCTGACACCTCAAGGAGTCTGAATGGACTCGCGAAAGGTGGACGCCATCCTCAAATGGCCATCTCCTAGCTCGGTGAAGGGAGTTCAGAGCATGCTCGGCTTCGCCAATTTCTATCGAAGATTCATTCTGGAATTTTCCCGAACAGTCCAACACATCACAGCTCTCCTAAAGAAAAACAAACGCTTTGAATGGACTCTTGAGGCCGAACAAGCCTTTCAGTACCTGAAAACCAAATTCACCTCTGCACCTGTATTGAGGCACCCACACCCAGATCTCCCTTACATTGTGGAAACCGACGCATCCAGTTCGGCCATGGGAGCTGTCCTGTCGCAAAGAGACCCAGAAACTAACCAACTACACCCTGTGGCCTTTTGGTCCAGGAAATTTTCTCCTCCTGAAATCAACTACGCAATTACCGACAAGGAGTTACTGGCTATTAAATCTGCTTTCAAGGCTTGGCGTCACTACCTTCTCGGGGCAAGACACACCATCACCGTAATTATGGACCACAGAAATTTACAATATTTAAAGACGGCTAAAGCTCAATCTTCACGACAACTCCGATGGGCTCTATTCTTTGCGGAATTTGATTTCGTAATTACCTATCGCCCTGGCTGCAAGAATGGTAAAGCGGACGCCTTATCCCGGATTGGCATGGAAGAACCCAATTCGAGTTTAGAACCTGTGCCAATCATACCTGAACAAAGAATCTTAGACCTAACTTCATTGCAAACTATTGAGGACATCCAAACGCAAGTAAAACAACTTCTAGACTCTTCAGCCTTACTGGAATGGAATTAAAAGGGTCCTCATTACACCGTTAAGGATGATTTACCCTATTTCCAGGAGCGGTTGTTTCTGCCAAATAAAGAATTGCAAGAACTTGTTATTGCCCATCATCATGAATCTTTAATGGAAGGACACCCTGGTATCGCTAAAACGGAGGAAAAAATCAAACACCACTTCTGGTGGCCTTCTTGGAGAAAATACATAAAGTCTTTTGTATTGTCTTGCGGAATTTGTGCCCAAAACAAGGGTCAAAAGAAAAGGCCAGCCGGCCTACTTCAACCCTTGGATATTCCACCGGCACCATGGCACACCTTGTCAATGGACTTTATAACTGACCTGCCTCCTTGTGCTGGTTACAACACTATCCTTGTAATTGTGGATCTATTCTCCAAAATGACCCACTTTATCCCTTTAAAAGGTTTGCCTTCAGCTTCCATCTTGGCCAAGGAATTTCTGGAGAATATAGTTCGCATACATGGTTTTCCTTCCATATTAGTCTCGGATCGTGGAAGTCAATTTATCTCCCATTTTTGGAAGAAATGTTGCCAACTAGCACAAATAGATGTGCGGTTATCCACCAGCCACCACCCCCAGACCGACGGACAAACCGAGAGAACCAATCAGACTCTCGAGCAATATCTTCGGTGCATGTTACACCAATCCGAGTTAAATTGGAAAGACATCCTTTGGATCGCAGAATATGCATCCAACAATTCAGTGCATTCTGGAACCGGACAAACTCCTTTTTATACTTTGTATGGTGACCATCCTCGGACTTCTGACCTAGATCCACCTCTGACCCTGGAAATGCCCGCAGTAAATCATCTGCATTCCACAATAACCCGAGACTTCAAAGAAGCTGCAACTCATTTACAGCAAGCCAAGAAAAAGTATAAAGAAAATGCTTATTTGCACCGAAGTAAAACTCCTCCTTGCCAAGTAGGAGACCAGGTATAGCTAGCAACGAAACATTTACCCCTCAAGGGCCCGCGAAACTTCAATCCCAGATTCATAGGACCTTATCCCATCAAGGCTATAATCAATCCCGTGGCCTTTAAACTGGATTTACCGTCTAACATGCGTATTCATCCAGTTTTTCATGCATCACTTTTGAAGCCAGTACAACCAGGGACCCGACTGTCCAAGCCTCCAGACCCAGTTCAAATTGAAGTGGAATTAGAATTCGAAGTTAAAGACATTTTAGACTCCAAGGTGTTAAAGTCAAAACTCTTCTATCTTGTTGACTGGAAGGGATATGGACCTCAGGAGAGATCGTGGGAGCCTAGTAACCATGTTCACGCACCTCGATTAATACAAAGGTTCCACCGGAGATTTCCAAACAAGCCAAAACCCCCGGAGGGAACAACCTTGGGAGGGGCCTTGAGGGGGGGTACTGTCATGATGCCTACCTCCAAGGAGCCAAGTCCGACCCAGCAACCCCAGAGGCAGGCATCATTCCCCCCAGGGAAGTGCCAGCGGGCCCAAGCTGGGGCCCTTTGGACACAGTCCTGGTGCCTTAGGCGCCAGGCTTATGTTGGACCCCTGTCCTGGCGCCTTAGGCGCCAGGCTCATAAAGCTAGACATGTGTTCAAGTGTTTTAATGTGCACTTACCTGATGCAGACCATGCTGCTACATCCAGGCCCTCTTGAGGCCTGAATGGAACTACTTTACCTGTGGGACTACTTTCCACCTGGTTGTGGTCGGGGAAGGATACATACCTGATCTTTGGAAGGATACATGCCTGGAACTTCCTCCAAAGCTATTTAAACCACGCCCGATCAGCAACTCACGCTTCGCGTTGTTCTGCTCCTCGCAGCTGGACGCTCACCGTGTCAGCTCCTGCATCTGGACTTCAGCCACGCCTGTCAGCATCCTGGGTTGCCTGCAAAGGGAGATAAGAGAGAATTGGTTAGAAAGAAGACCTTACCTGCTAAAGCTGCATCACGGGGACATCACACCGACGATCCTGAAAGGGAAGACATCATTTTAAAAGCATTTCGCTTCGATCGCTGCAGCGCTGCATTTCACTCACCTTTCCTGGGCTCCTCCATCTTCAGCAGCGATCATCCGTATCCGCACCCACTTCCCAGAGCCTAGAGAGAAAAGACAAGAAAACAAGGTGAGAGAAGGAAGGGAAATAGGAAAAGCTCAGTTTCCTTCTAAGACTTACCTGTTGGGTCATTCCCATTTCATTTCGGGTCCTGCCGCTTCCTGGCATTCCGGACCCCGGCCCCAATGGGGAAAAAAGACAAAGACATTGAATGAGCGAATGCAAAGACAATACCTGAATGCACATCCAGAACTTACACTTCGGGTCGGCGCCATATCTCCGGCATTCCGAACCCCGGCCCCTAAGGGGAAAAAGACATAAGCATTAGCGCTTGCTGCAATAAGACAATGAACATTATTATTAAGCTTGAACTTTTGAACTTGCAACAGAACTCTTTCAGCGCCTCACCTGAATAGTCAAGCTTATTTTGAACTCCCATCAAACCTCAATCCAATGAAGTAACTGGGTTTCAACGCGCCCCTGCATCAGAAGCAGGATGGAGAACTCATCCTTCCAGACCCTAAGGTGAGACTTCACGGGGAATCGTGGAAGGGTATCGAGGAGGGTTGGAAGGGAGTGGGAGGCTTGAGCATTATTCCGTCAGTAGGTAATACTCCCTTTTCACGCACAGGGGAATATTCCTGCAAGCCAGAAAAGCCAGAGTAGAGGGGCCCTTCCTGTCCATCATCAGAGTCCTGTGCTTCACCACCGTGGGAATCAGGTGAGCGTGAGCGTGACAATCAATGTATTTCGAACTCCCCCAAAATCTGCATGCTGTGGCTCGTGGCTCGTGAAACACAAAGCCATAACTGCAACCTCTGAGTTTCTGTCGACAAATACACTGTGTACCACATTCTGTGCATACACACCACCCCCACAAACCTTATTGACCAATCCTGTAGCCTCTACAGGCCCATTTCTATGGCCGTCATCTGCAAAAGGGGCATATCTAACATGTAAAATACTGCGTTATTTTGCAATAGAAGTGCTGCCTCCACCAATGTGATCAACAAGGTTTAGCCACTTCAAAATGGCAGCCCGCCATATGTCTGTCTTCCCCCAGGGGCTGATGCACACTGGAACCTGCATATAAATCCGATTGCCCGTCCACCTACACTTGAGACCCAATCGTGAGTCGGCAGGCTCAAGCCGGTCCACGTCCAAAGGCACCCGAGTTAAGGCACATATCCTGTCTTGAGCCTTGAGGCTCTCTCGATGCCTTTCCCTGAGGAGGAGCTGGAGCTCCCCTTCCACTACAGGAGCAGCGGCATGCCTGGAGGAATATTCGAGCCTAAGGTAGGCCCCCTGCCATACCCTACTGCAATGCTGATGCCCACAGCCTAACAGCGCCAACCCAGCCTTATTTTCGCCTGAGCCCTGACGTTATATCCACATTGATACCCAAGGCTAAATGGGGTATCTGTTCCAGTAGAACTGCATTATTTTGTAATAGAAGTGCTGCCTCCACCATCGTGATCCATGAGGTTTAGCCACTTGAAAATGGCCGCCCGCCATATGTCCGCCTTCCCCCAGGAGCTGATGCACACTGGAACCTGCATCTAAATCCGATTGGCCGCCCGCCTACACTTGAGACCCAATCGTGAGCCGTCAGGCTCAAGCCGGCCCACATCCAAAGGCACATGAGTTAAGGCACATATCCTGTCTTGAGCCTGTCATGAGCCTTCGAGCCTAGGGCCACGACCCTTCACGTGCTACTGATACTGTTGACTGGGCAAGCGAGACGCCGTCCAACCCCACTGCTATCACCAGGCCAACCTAACATGAGGCACATATGAGACCGCCTTCCTCATTACGGTATGTCTCCCTGATCCCAAGAACCCCCTTGGCATCCTCACGGCACCTTCAGACAATGAGCAGACCTCTTCTTGACTCACTCACTGTTGCGGCTTACAAGCTACACTACCCAGTTGCCTATGTATGCATCTACAACTTACTATTTCTGTTATATGCCTTTATATACGGTACCAAATGTACTGCCCTAATGGCCTCTGCAATTGCCTGTATTGCTTTGCCTGATTAACTGCCTGTGAACCTGCTCTTGCATGAGGCTAGCGCCTCCCAATGTCTCCTTGCCCTAACACGATTCTATGGTGTTTTGTACCTGTACTGAATGTCTTGTTCCTTGCACACCCTGTAGCTAGTCTAGTCAAGCATAGCAAACCTAAAACGACACAAGTCCACCAATCCACAAGCATCTTGAATCCTCAGATCAAGGGAGCTCTAATTAACGCCAGATCGCTAGTAGCACATGCTACATAAATTGCTGACCAGATCTTAAGAGAGGACTTTGACTTCGTCACCATCACCGAGACATGACTACACCCTGCAGCAGTCCCCATGCTTATGTTAGCAGTCCCGGATGGCTATGCCATACTGAGACAAGACAGATTAAAATCTAGAGGAGGCCGTATCGCTATCATCTACAAATGCAGTCTCTCCATGAGATTAGCCACTCCTATTGATGTCCTCTCATGCGAACTGCTATCTGCTAAAGTTCCACTTATCAATACCCGAACACTCAATATCGACCTCATCTACTGCCCTCCGTGCCCCCCCGGAACATTCGAGGATGACATTAACACCCTTTTGTCCAGCAACCTCCCAAGCTCTACACAAGTACTCATACTTGGGGACCTCAATATGGGCTTTAATGACCAATCAGACCAGCTCGCCCTCACCACTCTCAACACCCTATCAGAAATAGGCTTCACCCAAAGAAGTAACCCACCTACCCATGACAAAGGTAGAATACTTGACTGGGTGGCAGAGCCAACATCCTCTCTATCTCACCACTAGCTTGGACTGACCACCACCTTGTGTCATTCATGCGTTCTACTAAGAGACCCCCACCCCCACCAGCCATCAGGGCTCCACCCATGTTAATCAGAAATAAAAAGAGTATCACTGCGGAGAGACTTATCCTGACCTTACTCCCTACCCTCAGTACACTCCCAGACAATAGAGATACTGAGACTTTGGTAGAAGAATGTAATAAAATCATGTCCACCTCCCTGGATTTGATTCCCCCCCTCAAACTTAGACCAAGTAAACCTAAAGCTCATCTGAACAAATGGCTTACACCTTTCCTGAAAAACCTGAGGCAGCAAAAAAGAAATTGTGAGGCCACCTGGAAAAAACTACCCTCTTCAGCAAACAAACTCAAACTCACTAAACTTTCAGCCCTCTACAAAAGAGAAATATGTCTAGCAAAACGAACCTCCTTCAACTCACGCATATCCCAAGCCAAATCCAATATGAAAGAACTATTCTCTATCCTCAAAGAAATAGAGACTCCCATAGCACCACTTGACACATGCATTAAAGATAAAAAATGGTGCTCAGAGATCCCAAACGCTCTAGCCAACAAAATCTCCACCTTACAAAACAAAATATCCAGTAAAAGAGCCTCCTTAGATGACTCTCCCCCATCTAAAGCAACTGAGAGTATCACAGCTAATGAATCCACCTGATTTAACTTCACTAAAGTTTCCATTTTTGAAGTTGAAAGAATCATTCTGTCACTGAAACCGTCTAATTGTCAGGGCGATCTTTGCCCCGTGCAGCTTATCAAGGATGCTGACCGAGACCCCTCTCCCTTCATTATGAGGCTTATCAACGCGTCCTTTTCCACTGGTACCATCCCCACCAATCTTAAACAATCCTGGGTACTTCCACTCTTAAAAAAACCCACTCTCGACCCATCCATTCCGACTAACTACAGGCCAATCACGACAGTACCTTTTCTCCTAAAAATTCTGGATAAGGTTGCTTATGTACAAATCCAGAAACACTTGGAAGTACACCATCTATTAGGAGCCAGACAATCAGGCTTCCGTCCTCAACACGGAACCGAGACAGCACTCATCGACCTCAAGACCCAAGTTGATGATTTTAGGGACAACGGCAAAGCTGCCCTTCTCCTCCTCTTAGACCTCTCGGCTGCATTCGACCTGGTCGACCATAATATTCTATACAACCACCTTAACACAGCGGCCCACTTTTCTGATGAAGCAATTACCTGGATTAGATCTTTCTTAAATGGTAGAACCATGAGGGTCTTTTCGCCCACAGCAGCTGCTGACCCTATACCAATCACCTGTGGCGTGCCCCAGGGTTCTTGTGTCACGCCCACATTGTACAACATTTTTACCAAGCCCCTTTTCGATGATCTGGATCATCTCGTTATCAACTACACTAATTATGCAGATGATACCCAGATCCTCCTCTCGCTTTCTGGGGATTATGAAATGGATTCGGTCTTGGTGAATAGATTGTACATCATCATGCAGGCATGGATGGACACACATGGACTATGCCTGAATGATGATAAAACTGAACTCATCATCCTGGGCACCACCTCTAGCCTAAAAAAACTAGGACCCGAGTATTCCTCATTCATAATCGATGGGAACAGTATCAAAGTAGGACAAGAGGTAAAAACTCTAGGCTTTTACCTAGGCGCAAACCTATCTTTTGCCAAACAGGTTAATTCTCTAGCATCTTCCACGGCCTACACGTGAAAATGTATCCGCACAGCTAAGCCATTTCTTTCCGATACTAGTTGCACGACCTTGGCCAGAGCCCTCATCCTGTCTCGCCTGGACTACTGCAACACCTTCTATCTAGGGTCCACCAAAGCTACTATTAGAAAAATCCAAACTCTACAAAATAATGCCCTTAGAGGGGCATTAGGCATCTCTAGAAGAGACCACATCTCTGAGAGTAGCCGACAGAACAACTGGCTCCCTACCAATGACAGAATTCTGCTAAAAACCTTGTCACTTATGCACAGATCTCTCAGCAACGCTACGCCCATCTACCTGGTCGACAAATTCCATAGACAGACATCCCTGAGACCTTCCAGAACAGCTTACAAAGATTGGCTCCCTATTCCTAATTTCAATCACTCCACAATTGGTGGCAACAGCTTCCCGGTGAAAGCAGCCAAATTATGGAACTCCCTACCTCCCACACTGAGAACTGACCTCCCCTACCAAAACCTCAGGACCAACACCAACATGTGGCTGAAAGCAAATGATCACTAAACTTAATAAGCAGACAGGCCTTACTGTGCTGAGTCAGAACCCCCCCTCCACCCTATTGTACATTTGTACACACTCACCCTACTATCACTTCTACTTGTATATATTGCTGATGTAAGCAAGCTATATGCAATCATTTATATTTTTGATCTTGTATCTGCTGTCTGTAATATGCCCCATTCTGTATATACCTTGTATTTAATACCTGTATGTAAATAATAACGCTGTTGTAACCAAGCTTCGCATATACATGTAACTGCTGCGCATTGTGACCCTAGGGTGTGTTCGCGCATTATAAATAATAAAACAAACAAACAAACGTGCCCCCCTGCAACTATCGTAATATTTGCTGACTTTTCGCACTGTGCACGTGCAGGTGTGGGGGAACAAATTTCATCCAGGATAGGGGACGTTGAAAAGGGCTTTTTTAAAAAGAAAAAATGTAAAGATGCTTGCATATAAACACCATTTTTGCGGATTGTATAAGTATTTTTGTGTTTTGTACGTCAGCTCACATTCTTACAATAGGGTCTTCAGTGCAGACTGTAGATTGTGAAACAGAATGTATTTGCCACTGGTTGACAAAGACATGCCATTTGCTTTGAAAAGGTTTATATATCATGTGCCAATGTTCTCATTCTCGCAGGAGAGCATCCCAGCAGCACTCAAGAAGTTACAAATGCTTCTGTTGATGAGAGCCCTTCAGACTTCTGGCTGGTGACAGAAATCATTGGAATAGTCCCATGCTATTGTCAGTGGTATACATGAGAAAAGCAAGTTGGCAGTGGGAAAAATGCTCTGCACTGCTTTGAGCATCTTCTTCATTTGACGGTACACACGGGAACAAGGCATGCAACCCAAAAAGAAGGCTCCAAAGTGCATGATCACAACATGTACAGTTGCAGAAGTGGCCATGTGTCAATATTCTACAAGCACTCCGTCAAAACAGCACGTTTCGACATTGCACCACAAAGCCTCCACTCCCTCCAAACCGAAACTGCCACAAAAGCCTTCTTGGAGGGCATGCACAAACAGATCTTCCACAAAGGCATCACTCACAACGAAAACTGCACATCTTGCCATGTTTGCCAGCTGCACTACACAAAGTAATGAACAAAAATTATTGCCGCCCTTTCCTGTGATGCACACCTGATTGGACAATCCCCACAGTCCCATTTCCATTGGCCAGCAAGACGAGGAGCGCAGAATGTGGCACGTGCTCTTCCCCAAGTACCGCGAGCGCTGCTCCCCAGTGAAGCAGGAGGAGTCCTTCTTCCTATTACTGCCCTTCCCTGTGAGGCACACCCTGAGCACCTGATTGGACATTCCCCACAGTCCCATTTCCATTGGCCAGCATGGTGAGAAGCGCAGAATGTGGCACGTGCCCTTCCCCAAGTACCGTGGGGGCTGTGCCCCAGTGAAGCAGGAGGAGTCCTTCTCCCTATTGGTGCCCTTACCTGTGATGCATACCCTGAGCACCTGATTGAACAATGTCCATAGTCCCATTTCCAATGGCCAGCATGGTGAGAAGCGCAGAATGTGGCACGTACGGTTCTCCAAGTACCGCAAGCGCCGTGCCCCAGTAAAGCAGGAGGACTCTTTTTTCCCTGTGCACTATTTCTTGTCCATCACTACCTCATTGGGGACAGTTAAATAGTTACATGCACATCCACCAATGACATTCAATGACATTCAAGACGTTAACATCGTACACTTTGTCACTTCTGTACAACACACATTAAGCCTCCAAGTGGCGTGTTATTGTAAAGGACGTCCAGTAGAAAGTTCAGTAAAATAATGCAAAATGTGTGCATCAACATTCATCCACGTGAGCACCCATCACCACAAACTGGAGGTATGAATATTATTTCTGCGAAATGTGTACAACTCCGTTATAAGTACCTGTGCGCATGGTATGTGCCACTGAACGTCCATTACATTTGTAAAAATGTTACTGTTTTTTTCTCCCATTCACTGCATGAAGTGACACGTCAATTGCATATGCTAGCAACGCTTCCATTTACCCATACCACCACTGTTATATCGCAACAGGAACTATCTTCTTTCCTTCGGACAATAGTATGAATTTTTTTCACCACTAACCCATGTCTTACAGAAGTTGTACAAATGGGGCTTCAAAACCAGCACAGAATGTATAGTAGTAACGTAAAGCAAGGTCCGAAAACCTCACTGTCTCCACAGCTGTGGTTCTCTGTAGGCTGCACTATTGCAACAGCCTCGGTCGAAATTTGCCTCCTTCCACTCTACACCCTCTGCAACTCATCCAAGAGAGGACTGTGCAGCTTGTCCTTGGCCTCAAGTCCAGGGATGGTATCTCTGTGGGACTGAAATGTCTCCACTGGCTCCCAGTACCAGTGACAAATAAGGTGAAATCCTTCTTCATAATGCACAAGGCCTTCTGGGCCCTGGGGTTTCAATACCTGCAACTGTCACTTCATAAATATGTGCGTGCTTGAGCTCTTCCCTCATCCGCCTACAACTCCCTCAGGGTCACTCGCTTCTGCAAGCAACCACTTGGTGGTAGATCTCTTTCTTTGGCTGGGGCCTTCCTCTGCAATAGCTTCCCTGCCTCCATGTAACTTGAGAAGAACCATCGCCGGTTCCGGAAGCAACTGAACATTTTTCCCTTTGCCTCTGCTTTTGCTCCTCCTCTCCCCTGCTGACTTATTGCCTGAAACTATTTCTGCACAGGTTACCTAGTCACCCTCTGATGTCTGGCCAGGTCCATCCCCCCTGCCAGTTGCACCCCTGCAATGCCTTTCTGGCAAACCCGTCACTTGGGGACTGTTTGTTGTATCCCTAACAGTTTCACCACCTCCAGATGTCTGCACTCATCCTTGCACTTGCCACCATCGGGCCGTATTTTCACTTCTTGTCATTTTGTCTTCTTCCCATGTACTGCACTTTCGCCTCCCCCTCCCCATGCACTTGGGCAATCTGAGTGCCAACTGGCCTAGTAGGTTTGTTGTCTTTGTCTCCCCTCTGTTCCCCCTCCTTGCCTCCTTGTACCGTGCACAGCTAGTGTATAGATGCACTGTAAATGGTATATCATACAATTTGCCATCATATCATATCATACCCACATTGCATTCATACCAACAGGATTCCTGCCCCTTAACTTGCACACTTCCACCATAGGCTTCTGCACTTCTTTGTACAAATGGACCTTCTGCCACACTTTTTGCTTACACACCACTCCCTTATTGAGCAATGCTTTAGTCTCCACAGTCCCAGTTCCATGGCTCTCATCCTGCAAATAGCTGGATGTGGCAAGTGTAATTCGGAAACTACTGCAGAATCCGCAGAGTTTTTGTGCTACGGTGGGGGGGAGGTTCGCAGGGTTTGGGGTGTTTAGTAGTGTGTCTGAAAAGATGTGTTTTTTTGTTTTCTTTTCTTTTTTTTGTCCTGTTTTTGGTATGTACTTGCTTGCATACATTTTTTTTTTAATCTCTTTCGATGCATTTCTGTTTGCTTCTCCGCCTGACATTTTTTCCGACTGAAGGTGAATGCTTCTCTTACATTTCTACAGGGTTCTCTGCAACGCTTCGTGCATAGTGACAAACAAAACAGCATTGCCACTGGAGGTCAACAAAGTGCTATTTCCTTGAAACCACTGCAAATCTCGCTTGTTAATGCTGTCATAGTCGGTGCAGAACATCCCAGCACTGCACATGAAGTCACACATGCTTCTGTTTATGAAACACCTCCCAACCCCTTGCTGCTCCTCTTGGTGGCATGGCTGAGAAAATCAACTTGGCAGTGAGAAAAATCTGCATCACTGCTGTCATCAACTTCTTGAAGTGACAAAGCAAACGTGAGCACAACATGTACCCCAAATGTAAGCCTCTATAATGCATGACGACTACATCAACAGTACCGACAGAGGCCACACGTTTACAAAGGAGAACCATGGCACCGTACCCCACTCATAGACTGTGCCCCAAAAAGCCTCCACTCCTTCCAGGTGAAAGTTAGCAACAATGCCTCTTTCCATGGCATGCCTGTGCAGATCTTGCACAAAGGTATCACCCACAATGAGCACTCTGCATCTCTCCATCTCTACCAACCTCACTGCATCGACTTTTGGGGAATAATATCACCACCCCTGCCTCTCAACCACACCCTTGACATCTGATTGGGCAAATCACACAGTTCCATTTCCATGCACCTCATCCTTAAAAGGGCAGGATGTGATATGTGTGTTTTTCTACCAACAGTGAGTGCCAGGCCCCTGTAAAGCAGGGACACTCCTTTTTCCCTTTCCACACCAGCCATGCATACAAGCCGCTAGGCCCTCACCAAAGACAACACACCATACATAGTGCATGCTATGGTTAAATGCTCATGTCATGTGCACTGTACTCCCCATCTGCAATTGAGCCTGCCAGCTTTCACCCTAGGCACATGTTTGCATGCATGGCTGCATAACGTTGCGTTGGGTGTGCTGAACGTTATGTAGAAGGTCGTGTATGATAGCCATAGTTGGCATGTGTGCTGCTGAGCATGCCCTTTCATGCTGCAATATCTTAAAACACTCCCAAAAGCAAGGGGCTTATAAGGGCCAAACCATAGGAAATGCACATGGTGGCATGTGGCTCCCTGTTGTTCAACAGGGGCAATGATGTACACCATATGCTAATGTACGCATACCAGCTCACTTCTGCTCGTCTACCAAATCCACAATGTCCTCCACACCCATTCTGTAAAAGTCACCAACTTCAAATGCATGCAGACACCATCGTACACGCTATGTTTAAATTCTGATGCATTGTGCACTGCACTCGCCATCTGAAATTGAGCCTGCCAGCTTTCATCCTGGGCACATATTTGCATGCATGGCTGCATAACGTTCCTTTGGATGCACTGAACGGTATGTAGGAGGTTGTGTATATTGGCCATAGTTTACATGTGTCCTGCTGAGCATGTCCTTTGATACTGCAATATCTTAAAGCACTCCCTAAAGCAAGGGTTATGTAAGGCGCAAACCTTATGAAATGCACATGGTGGCATGTGGCTCCCTCTTGTACAACAGGGGCAACACCATATGCTAATTTACGCATAGCAGCTCACTTCTGCTCATCTACCAAGTCTACAATTTCCTCCACAATCATGTAAAAGTCACCAACTTCAAATGCATACAGAGTGACAACTGCATGGCTGCATTATTTTGTGATGTCTGTGATGAGGGCCTAGACTGTTGGGTGCAGGTGTGGTGAACGGTATTTAGGAGGCTGTGTACATTGGCCATATTTTACATGTGTGCTGCTCAGCACGTCCTTTCATGCTGCAATATCTTACAGAACTTCCTAAAGCAAGGGGCTCATAAGGGCCTAACCATAGCAAACACAAATGGTGACATGTGGCTCCGTATTGTGCAACAGGGGCAATGATGTGCACCGTATGCTAATGTGTGCATAGCAGCTCACTTCTGCTGCTCTACCAAGTCTACAATGTTCTCCACAGCCGACATGCATGCATACTGATAAGTGCATGACTGCATTATATTGTAGTGGATGCGATGAAGGCCTAGACTGTTGGGTGCATGTTCGAAGGCCTACGGCCATGCACTCAACAGTCTAGGCCTTGCCCACCCCACCACAACATAACAAAGCCATGCAGGCGAACATGCATGCATGTGCCACAATTCAGAAAGGCAACATAGGCCCCAGCACTTCTACCCAACCTCCGCACCCTAAAGCAAGAATGCAAGCACACATGTTCCACTTACCATAATGCACAACAATACCCCAGTGTTTGGCACCACTACCCACTTCCATTCAGGAACCATTGCAATAATGGCAACCAAACAACACAATCTTCACAACATTGGTCCTGCTTGAAACACTCTACTACGTGCATACAAGCAATACTGCATAGTGCACTGCAACACTTACTAATCTGTGCAATGCGCACTATGCAAGCACATATAAGAGCCAGTTGCACTGTAACCTCTTCCATATGTACCCAGTGGACACACTACACGAATAGTCACTGCAGCATCTCCACCCATACACTGACAACTGTAGGATGTTCTACCAATCACCACACCCATGCAACCAACAATGTGTGCAATGCTGCCAAACCACACATACAAATAGACAATGTGACAACGACTTTCAACCAGTGGACATACCTTTTCAACCAGTGGACATACTTTTCTGTGCAAGGGCTGCAGCCATGCATTAAAGGGGCTACAGACTTACCACACACAGCACACCTTAGTACACCCTATTTGTAAATGTTCATGTCTTGTGGAATCCACTCCCCTTCTGCAAATGTGCCTGCCACCACTCATCACAGAAGACATTGCTGCTGCAGCTGGCATGCCATAACGAAGGCTGCCTCCAATGACCACACAAGATGGTTGCCTGTTGAAGTAACTGCGAATTGGCATAGTATGCATGGACATCGCTGGCACATCACCGTCTTCTTCTAATGAGATATATCCTTTGAAGCACTTCTCACTCCCCCACCCTTTCCATCCGTTCTTCCCAACACCAGATGCTGTACACTATGTTTTTCAGGTCCTTTTGCTGCCGCATTTTCCTCTGATACAACATGCCGCTGTAATGGAAACCCTTTGTCACCCATTACATCACCGCACACAGCATTGCAATCAAAACTTTGACCATGCGACGGACAGGGAAATGGGACGCCATACCGGAGCCAAATATGACTAATTTTAGTGGGCACACTGCTATGTACAAGAGGCCCAGCCATGCACACAATTGTTTAGAGCCTTGGCACACACACCACAAACGTATCCTTCGATATGCCATGGCACTGTTTCCCAAAAACTTTGACACACAGCACGCTTCCCTGAAGCCAACCACCAGCCACGTCCAATGTTCGCCGACATCACAGCGTACTGCAAGCCAATGAGACTTCGGTCCACGGAGCGAACAGGGAAATGGGTCCATGGGGCGGACCAAGATATCACTAATTTTTGGGGATGTACATTTCAGGTCTTTGCAACAAAAGTGCCGGTTGGATTTCCACCAAACACAAAAATGCTTTCTGACCCAAACCCCTGCTGCAAATTTGGTGAAAATCCATCCAGCCATTCGGCCTGTAGCCGTGCGCAAAGTTTTTCCCCATTCAGTCTACTGAAAAAAAAATGTTTGGTACCCCCTATAACTTTGCCCCATTGCATGAAACCTCACCCAACTTGGTAAAAGAATTCAGAGCTGGCCACATACTTTTGTTCCAAAGTTTGCTGACGATTCATCCAGGAGGAGCAAAGTTATAAGCCGCTGAAAAAGTGCTCTTCCTATGAGTTTAGCAACTTAACCATAACTACCCGCCCGCTACCGCAGGCCGTGTAATAAAATAAACCACAGATTTATTATAAGCATGCCAAGAATTTGGGCGATCTTCTCACTAGAAGCTGTTATATGATGATCAGTTCTGGTTGGCTGAATCTACTTTATTAATTAAATGCACTTAAAAACATGCCCCCAGATAGATCTTCCCTTTTCATGGCTCATGCAAGGTACAAAAAAGCTATAGTGGAAATCTGATTTAGTAGCTGAGATACGGGATGATTTGCTTTAAGCTGCAAAAAATTCCAACTCCTTGTTGTTTTTGGCAAATAGTTAACTGAGGCCCTGAATACGCATGCCAGAACTTAGGCCTGGAAACTGCAGTACAAGATTTGGAGTGGACATGGCATTTCGGCTCTTTATTGGCTTTAAGGCCAATATCTCAAATGATAATTCCCGAAATAGTGGCCAATAGTCTTAACCGTCTGATTCAACAGGTCATAAACAAATTACTTTTCTGATACAGGAGATACTAAACGCCACATGGAGGCAGTAGCTTGATAAATCGCCAGGGTCGGATGGCATCCCAAATCTTTTCCACAGTCTCGAGGAGTTTTGGGCTGCTGGTTTAACCATTGGGTTTGACTGCATTGTCACCTTGGGTATATACCCAAACTCCTGGAGCAAAGCAATCGTATGCCCTATCTATAGAAAAGGTCCAAGAAACCTACCTGTTTCCTAAAGGCAGATTTCATTACTTGAACTACTTTCAAATATTTGTGTTTCCAGATAGATTACAAACTTGGGCAGATGATAAGAATATTCTAGTGGCCACTCAATTGGGATTCAGGGAAGGTTTCGATACTTATGACCATGCCTTTAATTTCATGGATGTTCATGCAGCTTTCAATACAGTAAATAGAGCCAAGCTTTGGTGCTTGCTAAAGGATATGGGATGCCCTGTTGATTTGGAAGTCATCTTCTCTCAGATCCATGAAAATTACAAGGCATGTGTCGGGTCAGGCCCCAAGGGCAATTGTACTCTCTACTTTCCTGTCAGATCAGGTTTGCGCTAAGGTTGCGTCCTAGCACCTTTATTATTCTCATTATACACCTAAGCATCTAGTGGAATTGAAGGTAGACATGCCGATCTTTGGTTGTTGATGGCTCTGCCTGTTCTAACATATGCAGATGATACAGTCCTCATTGCCCATACACCACGGTCCCTTCAAAACCTATTAAAGGCTTAACCCAAATGTATGGGCGTTTTATACCAAGCAATTAATGCTATGAACTTGCAACATTTAGCATCGGTAGGAATATAATCCAAATGTGTAACAACTTTGATTACGTGGCATAACATTTACACTGACTTCGAGAGGGACAAAACATATTAGAAATCAGAAAATGAAAATGGGTCAAGCCCTAGGAGGTGTCTCTCGATTTGCCAAAAGCTTTAAAACTCATCCTCTTCACTTTCAGCGCATTGGTAAATGCACATATCCTCCAATAGACCGTTTGGGTTTGTGATCGGCATATAGTCCAGGTGACTACTACCTCTCTTCCCTACCCTGGTGAAGTTGGGTGGGTTCTCAAAGGGGTAAGCCCTGTTGATCATATTGACCTCATAGGAGGAAAGAAGGCAGGCCCATCCCAACCCCCATTGACTTGCCCGCCAAGTGCATCCCAGCTGGTTGATTGCAAGGCTGGAGGGTACAGCTTCAGGTGGTTGCTTTAGAGACAGTGTTATTAATTAATTAAAATCTCCACACAATATGAAAAGGGCAACTGTGCTCGGGTCCCTCAAAAAGGTGTCCATTTATTTTAACGTGTTCTTCACTTCCCTGGCATAGGGAGGAACGTAGACATTTATCCAATATAGTTTACGTGGGGAGACCTTTTCCAAAGAATGTGTGTGGGTTACTTTAACTGCAAGGATGTTAGGGGAGAGTGCTCAGAGTTCCTCAATAGCTGTGGGTGTCTTGGCTCCAATTGTCAAACCACCCTTAGGCCTTGCCCTGCAGGCCCTTCCTAGCAGGTTTATGTATAAAATTCCAGCCATCTACCACCAGGGGTTCTGTTAGCCAAGTTGCCTACAGTAATATTATATTCAGGCCATCAATATATTCAAATAGGCCGACGCCCTGAAAGAGATGGCTGTGGCCCCTGGTGTTCCAGCTTAGCATCAGGCAGATCGGCGGCTGCCCTGGTTAGGAATGAGGCATCCCTCTGGTTTTGACTATAGACTCCAAGCAAGCCCAGTGAGATTCAATGGAGACAGAATTATGTGTTCCTGTCAGCGCTATGCGCTTAGATAATTGAGTCAGTTGAGAGAAACCTAACTGATCTCCTGTTCCTTCTCTGGCTCACCAGGGCCTTCATTGTCATAGGGTATATTAGGGCATTTTGACTTTGGTGGACTGTCAAGGTACACGAGTGAGCAGTCATAGCCCAGTTTGTAAATCTCTTGTTGAACATTATGTAGCGCAGTATGTTAGGGTTGAAAGAGTAAACATTGGATGTTGCATGCGGAATGTCCTCACACATGTCCAGCAGCTTGATATCTTCATTATTCATGGAGTGGAGAGGTAGTACTGTATGCAGGAGGGACATCACTTTGCAATGGTTTAAAGACAGGGTGTATCCCCCACAAAACAGACTTTTCATCTGTATTGCTTTGGCCGATGACAACGGCTGTGGAGGAGTAATGTTTAAGCATGTGTCATCTCCGTGGTTTTCAACTTTGACAATTGATGGTGGGTTTATATTATCGGCAGCTGATGGACCATCAGCGGCATAGCGAATTGAGGCTCAAGCATATTCTCCATCATTTGATGGGACGTGCTCTCCGTTGAGTTTAGGAGGGAGTGAGATCCTCCTTGGCCAGGCTCTCTGCCTAATGAGCGGTCAGAATACAACTTGAGTCTACCCATTGCCATCTGCCTCACCCCATATGATTACAGGCTCACAAGGGGATAGTGACTTGGATTAGTACAGGAGCCGTTAAGTTTGTGGGTCACTCAAGACACAAGGAAGAATTTACTTCAGGACTTCAATTACTGCTGGCTGGTCTGCCTCCAGACACCAGACACTCATCCACACTCCGCTCTGCTCCACTCTACTTGATATTGATGTAGGCAGGCGTCAGAAGGAGGAGCTGAGTTTCTGGAAATTAGGAGAAATACTGTCTGTAGCGTGTGACTTGCTCCAGTAGGCAGGTAAGGCAGGTCCAGTCACACCAGACACTCGTCCACACTCCGCTACACTCTGCTCTACTTGATGTTGATGTAGGCGGGCGTCTCCGTTGCGCGTAACTCGCTCCAGTAAGCAGGTAAGGCAGGTCCAGTCGCACCAGAATGTTTGTATTGGAGGGGCATAAAAATGTCCCCCAAATGCCAGTGTGCCGACCGTAGCAAGGAAGCTCAAACCAAATAAGAGGTGTTGGGGGGCTTCCCACCCAGAGAATTGTTTTTCAAATAATTGATTAAAATGGTGCATAAATTGTGTAAAATGCCAAACAGTTGGACATTGGTGTTGTATTGTAACGCATGCAAACATCCAATTGATGCAAGTCACCAACAGTGCAGAGGAGCTTTTCCAGAACACATATTTAGGTTGCTTTTTCCCACAATATATGCCAGTATAAAAACATGTTCACACTGGCTGGGCCCATACATTTTCATGCTGGCTGCACCAATATATGTCAGTATTCCCATTTAAGCTCATATTCGTGTTTGCTTTACCCATTAATGCAGTAACAATACTATAAGAAATCATGTCCATGCTTGTTTGTCCTAAATATGGCAGTATCCCCAGAAAAGAACATACTACAGTTGGCTTTACCATTAAAAAAGCCCTGCCACAGCATGAAAATATGTCCAAACTGGCTGAATTAAAATGCCTTTCTAGCTATATAATAAAGCTTATCATGCTTGCTTTATCAAAGATACCCAATACAAAATGTCATGTGACTGTAAGAAATGGCTTGACTGGCTGCACCAAAATGCCAGTCGAGTCACATAATAGCACATATCATGCTTGGTTTACCAAATATGTCCATAACAAATGGCATACCACAATAAAAATGACTAGACTGGCTGTATCAAAATGCCAGTCTAGCTACGTAATAATACTTACCATGTGTTCTTTATCAAAGATGCCCAATACAAAAAGGCATGCCACAGTAAGAAATGGCTTGCACACACACAATGTGATGATGTGTGCATGCGAGGTGCTGGGGGGCCCAATGAGTAGACATGGTATTTTTGATTGGCATCATAAATGGGCAGTAAAAGAAATACCATGCCTGACCACCTGGGATTCACCTGCCCCTCACATGGGGAGCTGATTTTGGCTGATGCACAACCCACCTCCTATCAAAATAAGCTCCACATGTCATGATCCACTTCCTGAAACCCCCCCGGCAGGCCCATGGGCCAGGAGGGATCTCGGCTCGGGCCCCCAACAAGCTTAGGCATCCTTTGCCTAGGCCATCTTGGGTCCAGCCCTGTACTTTATTTCAGTGCCAGTCAACCTGGAGGCATCCACATAGCTTGGCTCCTTGGAACCAAGCTATGCGGTGTAGTGTTTTGGATGTGGTAGCCTAGGGACTATTTTCGCTGGACTACTTTCTTGATGCTATTTAAACCACACCCGACTTGGAGAACACGCTTCGCGTTACTTTGCAATCCTGCAACGTGACGCTCATCGTGTTCAGCTGCATCTGCGAACCTCGGAAGAACAGCATCTGAAAAACAAAAGGACATTGTTAATAGCAGCAGCTTACCTGTGATTCCACCGCTAGCTGCCATCTGCTCCTGCAAACAGCATCCAAGGAACAGTGAGCCTCCCGGACCGTCGAATCTGCAAAAGGAGAGAAACAGGACATTAGACATTTTACAATTGTGCCGGCAGCTTACCTCACGAGTCGCCCATCGACCAGCATCGCCTTGGGACTTCTTGCTCCGTGTCAGCACTGCAACCTACGGGAACAAAAGACAACAGGTTAGCAAAGGCAAGGCATCATAGCGCTGCGCATAGCGCCTACTTACCGCGTCAAGGCACTCTCGAAGCACCATCACCTGCCGGTGAGTCCCAATTCAGCCAACGTTCCACAGCGAACTTCCACGCACCTAAGGAGAGAGACAAGACATTATTTAAATCCAAGAAAGGCATACAGCATAACAGTAATAAGACCTACCTGAAAGACTCTAAAGGGCCTGCATCAGTGAAGTAACTAGATCGCACTCGCCCACAAAGGACAATGCGCCCCTGCCAAGAAGGCAGGACCGAGAGCACGCCAAAACCCATAACAAGGTGAGGAAAGGTCCGGGGAGGGGCTGCAGGCATACGGGGTGTTGGGAGGCTCTTACCCCAGTTGCCCAGTCTTGAACATTGCCCACCTGTTTTCCAGGCAGAACTTCTCCGCTGATTATACCTGGGAGCGGCTGAGAAGGGCACCAGAGTCCCCACAGCTGGGTGGCTTCCCCGTGGATACCAGGTGAGCGTAACACCACATCCCAGTAAACAAGCGCACACACATTCACACAACCTACACACGCAGCATGCAGTTTGCTCAGTCACACACACACCCATCATCATACACTCACACTTTACACACAACACAAGCATACACACATACATACACATATTTAAATTAACATACCTTTTGCCCCGGTCATGATTTCCCCCCCCAGCGCTCCACCTTCCCCGTAGCAAGAACAGAAAGCAGGAAGCAGAGAGCACCTTCTACTTCCTGGCTCGTGCACATGCACGCAAAGCTTCAGTGCTGATGATGAAGTGGCCTGCTATGTATTTGTGAGGAGACGCACTAGCACTTGCAATCGCACATACAAACATGCAGTTCCTCAGCTAGCATCCCCAATGGGCCATGCAATGTTGGGGAAGCAAAACATCCCTGGCTTTGCATGACTCATTGGATATGCAAGGCTGAGGACCAGAACTGTCAAACGGAAACCATGTTTTTCTTTAACAGTTTAAGCCGACCGAGGAGTGCTCATTGTTTACACTGGACTGGCTCCTCCATAATGGGTGAGGGTAGCTGTGGGTCACCACCCATTACCCACTATGGAGAAGACACCACTGTTACACATTATATGAATCTATGCACAGGGTGAGTATAGCTGGAGATTAAATACTGTTGACTTTGAAGTCATGTACATGAACTGCACTGTCATTAATGCAACGATTTTGAACGCATTAAGTGATCCATAGACATGCCCTTCAATAGTAAGGCTACCAGGTTAGCTCAGCAGGTTTAGTGACTTCTGCTAAGATGTTATATATCTAAAACTGGCTGTAAATCTTATGACTTTTTGCAATTCCTTGTATAAAACAAACAAGTGCTATAAAATGGGATCGGCCAGGGGATGGGTTGGGTGGTAGTTTGCTTATAATTAGCGGTCAGTTGTGGGAATTTCTGCCCCCATAGTGAAAATCAAAAGCTGGCAGCCATGAACCCACAGTTTAATTTCCTAATAACTGCTGTCAGCACAATAGAAGCATGTATTTGTGATTAAGCAGGTTCACAAGCATACAACAGCTTTAAAAATATATCATGTGTTAAAAGACAAAGGAAGCGGCACAAAAATCACAGGCTATTTGTGTGGTAATGTGACAAAAAATAAACACTTTTTAAGTAGTGAATGTAAGTTTATAACAGTTTGGAAATGTCTTTTTTGTTTTGTTCTAGACAAGTTTAAGATGCACATTTGTAAAACAATAGTGTGCCCAGAGTGTAGGTAGCCTGCATTTAACAGTGATGGAACCCACCCCAATGATATTCATGGCTCATTGACTCCTGTGGTGTCCCTTTCAGGCCAGAATAAATAACTCATGCTAGGCAAACACAACCTGCAAACGTGCAATGGACGGCTGAGTGAAGGATGCTCCTGGAAAGAGTATGTCATTTGCCAGATGGGGGCAGGCCACCAATTAGGAGGGGCAAAGCAGCTAATAGGGGGGGGGGGGCAATTGCCCACCTAACCCTCCTCTAAGGACGCCTATGAGATTCTGAATTTGCTACCCCCTCATTTCCCCTTGCCCGCCCCTCTCGGTCAACTTTAAAATTATTGCAGGTTGAGATGCATGTGTATTTTTATGAACTGAGCGCAGCTTCAAGTTGGGAGCTTACTTTATGGGCAACCGCTAGTTCCATGCAGAGAAGGCACTTTAACAGTTTATTGAGAAGCCTCCTTCAACACAGGAAGTTCCTTCCCTCCCCACTCAAGTGGTTACACAACAAACTTTAACAGATTATTTTCTTTAGCCCTATCTCAGACACATATCATGCCCCTTGGATCCCGCTCCCCTGAGCTAACAGTGAGCCGAGAACCATTCGGGTGAATGGGAAATACATTGGTATTTATTCATATATAAGTAGCTTAGCATGGAAATGTCAAACACCACTTTATCTGTGGCACAACACAATCAACTTCTCTCAGCATAAATAAATCACGTAAAAGAGTTGAAAAGAACACAATCACAATTCTTAACGTATTACACTGATCAATAAAGAAAGCAATTATCATGTAGTGTTATACGATTTTGATTTCCCTCCAAAAGGCTAGCAGTCGGATTTCAAGATTGGTACAAATACATATGGCAATCATGATATAGCCCCCAAATGTTTGGTTTAAACTAAGCACAGGGTAATTTTGCGCTTTGTTTTTCAGACCCACATGCTTTGGTCTATGTTGGAAGTCAGACAGAAAAAATGGAATGATTTGGGGAATTTTGGATTTCAGACCCACCTCCACTGAAAGGCCTGCATTGGGGAAGCTAGATAAAAAGGTTGGACTGATTTAAGAACAAAGACACCCCTCTTCCTTAAAGACGTCGGGGTCATCTGGACAACAAGGAGCACCCAATTAATGCATATGCTATAGTTTTCAGCATACACTGGGAAGTGAGCTTTGTTAATTTAGAATTTTAAGAACATTCACAGTGTAGTGTTCTGCCAAATGGGGAATTGATAAAATTTATATTTTTGGTTAAATAGGTGAAGGATCTACAGCTTTGCTCCCCCAACCCACTATAAAGAGAAATGATTCAAGGCAAGCAGACTCCCCCAGCTTTTGGTTTGCCAGGGCTCAGTTATACTTACATAGAAAGCTTTTGTTTACAGTTCTGGAAAGCCAGCTACATCTCACGACACTCTAGAAAGATAGGGCAGGGGTGTGGTCACTCCACTCTCAAAAATGGCCTGGCGCTCTCCACACTAGGACTCAGTCAGCTTTGAGGCCTTCCTACAGATAGACAGCTCCAACCAGATGCACGCTCAACAATCTCCTCTGGTGTCTCCTTACAGCTGTGGGATGGTAAGTTTTAGCAGACTTCCTGATGGTCTGTATATTGTCTGTCTGTCCTTTTGCTACTTTTTCTCTCTCTGTCCTAGTGCAGTCCTTCTTATATAGCAGCAATGACACCACCAATTTTACAATCTTGGGGACGTACCCTGCTATAATTCCTGCCACTAGGATTGGACAGTTACCCTTCTCTCTCCACCCAAACCCATCCTCCAAGTCAAGAGTGGGAGATTTCCTTGTGAAGTTTTGCCCACAGCCAGCAAAAGGGTCTGCATTGGGCTGGCATTTTTCCATGACGACAAAGTGACTCTTCAAATGTCACTGGAGTTTGTAGGTGAAGCATAATATACATTGCTTTTTGTCAACCTGCACATCATGTTTTGTTTTCCTGACATTTTTCTGTGAGCCGTGATACTTTTTCACTTTTAGAACCATTTTTTATATCACTGTTTAAAAATTCTGTTTTCCATGTAACAGGGATCTTTGATTCCTCATTCTTTTGTAAATTAAAATGCTGCTTTTCCTTTGGTGGTGACAGGTAGGTTCCTTTCCACATGGCCCTTTACTTTTACTTGAAAAACACAAACAAAGGCCAGGCCATTTTTGTTTCAGTATTTAAAATCCTGCTGTTCATGTGAAAGGGCCTTATGTTTGGGGCCTTTGAATTCACCCTACAGCACGAACATTAAATGATAATTGTCTCCACTAGTGAATTACGAAGACTGCAGCCTCCCACCACCGCAGTACAATGAGCCTCTTCGTCTTGAATTTCCTGTCAACTTTCCTTTTACTTTCAGTCGATTTAAGTGGATGCTGACATTTTTAGTTTAAATCGCCTAATCTAAAAGACTGCTTTTAACTGTTCAGCTTATAATTAGGTACGTGATAAAAATGCATTTGGCTTTTTAAAGAAACACACCAAATACAAGATTGCAGAGTTATATATTCACCATTCCATAATAAGTTGCCATGGCAACATCAATTCCTCAGTGTGCGCCCTCATAACACCAGACATTGTTAACAGTAATTTGCAATTGTCTCATTTTTCATCGTACATTTGAAAGTGTGAATCTTCTGAATGCATGTCAGGTGATTAAAGCTCTCTTATGACCTTAGATATTTTTAATGCCATGAACCCATACGAATTGACTATGCAATTGTATTGGCAAAGGTCACAAAGGTGAATACTAGCTTTGCAGAATATGCAATATGGAGAAAGGTCGGTTATAATGCAATACAATCCCAGATTAAAACATGGCAACAGTTCAATGAATGAAGCTGATTAGGCCTCTCTGAAAGCACGTTTTGGGTTCGACACTTGCTTCACAGACGACTGCTCTCTGGGCATGTTTAATGTTATGCCGTGGTAATAGTTTTTATCCTGCACCAGGCTTGTCTGGAAAGTGGGCTATTTCACTCACACCAGGGGTATACAGACCTTCATTTGTGGAGGAATAGAGAGCGTCAGAAGAAAGATGAAGAGGGAGCCGAGTTCAACAAAGATGGCAGATGTGTACAGGTAAGAGGTAATGGAAGGAAGAGATGGAGTTTGTGAGCGTGGCATGCCTATAGTCAAAGTCTACCGCTGATAAGGAAAAGGGAGAATACATAATGCTCTTATGAACCAATATGTAACCTGTGTTGGCAGTATCTAGTTATTTAAAAGTGTACTAAGTGGAAGCGTGAAAAGTGTACGATGGGCTCCAGCAAACCCGTGCTGTATGGAGGCTTGCTCGCATGCTAATTATTACTGAAACCTAGCCAGTAGAAATCTGGATTTGCCAGCCAGCTGTCAGAAATGACAGAGCTCAGAGTTCACTCTGTACAAGGTAGATGCGTGGAAGAGGAATTGGGAGTGTGGACCGTTCCTCGGAGTGAAATACCGGCATGGAGACTGAGCGAGATTGGGATGGTGAAAAGTACTGTCAAATAAAGATTAAGACGAAGCAGCCCAAATTCTCAAAAGTGCAGGTAGTTGTGAAGGTCGTTCCAAAATGAGCAAGATGACTTGATGAACATCATGTTTGCGCGTGTGGGTAGCTTTTGATTGTCTGGTGATTTTCAAATATATTTAAAATGTATTTAAATGTTGGGTATCTCAAGGAGGAACCTAGAAGTTGGAACCATGTCATGTAAACTGCTTGAATTGGCACATGCATACATATGTCACATGTTGAGGTTTGGACCTTGGTTGGCATTTTGGAGAACCCTGTCATAGTAGAATGCCATTTAGTTATGTTACCTCTACACCTGATGAGTGAGGTAAATATGGTTTGCATTTTCAGAGTCAGATTCCCTATACAAAATATAGTTTGTATGGCATCTTGTGGGGAAAGCTGATTTTGTTCATTACTCCACCTTCTCAGTTATGCACATGTTGAACGTCCCCTGAATAAAACTGTCTAGGTATCATTCATTATCAGTGACTTTCCCTGAGAGTGAGTGACTACTTGTTGGACAGCTGCAACATAATTTATAATATCTTAAGCATGGTTTGGTGGTGTTACTCAGCTTTCAGGCCAAATCACATTTCTAAAGATGTCATTCCTCCTCATTATAATTCACTGGTAGGGAGTTTTTGATGGGCATCGAAAAGATCATGTTATAGAGTTGTACATGTGTGTATTGGTGAACGCTGGGCAATTATGGTGAGTAGAACAGCGTTCTCCGAAGGTGAAGTGTACCTTGAAGAGCACGGTCTTCAGATCTTTATGGAATCACAACAGTGAGGGAGCCAGGCTGATGTTAGCAGGAAGGTAGTGTCAGAGCGTGTGAGCATAGCAGGAGAATGCTTGTTTTGTGGTCTTCCCCTTGCACTTCTTGGATTCCAGTCTGGCAATATCCTCACTCCTGGTGGTTCATTGCTTTCTTTCCTTAGGTGACAATCTTTTCAGCTAAGTGTGAAGGTGCCTTCTGATGCAGGATTGTTTTAAGGTGATGAGAGCTCTTTGAGGGGCAACCTCTGTAGTTCCTTGAGAGTGGGGAAATTGTGGTTTGGTTTCTTTAGTCCTTTAAAGTATTGCAAAATGCTGGACAGTTTAATGGGGGGAGGGCAAGTAATGGTTGCCACTATCCAGGTGGAAGAGCATCAGGGCTTGTACAGTGGGTCTGAAATTATTGGAACCTGCTGGTCCCCATCTGGATGAAATGGTGTATTTTGGTGAGGTAGGTGTCAAACAATTGAAGAACAGCTGAATTGAATCCGATGCAGGAGTGTAGGATGTTGAGTAGCACTTTGTAGTCAACCACGTCGAATGCAGAAGAGAGGTCGAGAATGACCAGGAAGCAAAGGTTACCCTTGTCCATGATGAGTAATGCCTCATTGATGTCCTGGATGCTGGTGGTCTCTGTTTTGCATCTTGGTAAGATGCAAGAATGGTATTAAAGTCCTTTGTGTTAGACAATCATTTTGTGCCATGTATGTGTATGTGCTATTCCTGTTATGTTATGTTCCTCATTTTGTATGCAAATTCCACATTTCTCCAAATCATACTTTCAAAGGTGTCACTCCTCATTGATATACCCGCGGTAAGCAAGGGCACAGTGTTGGCACCTCACACAAGTGTTCCTGGGAGGATTGCAGGGTTGCAGCATCTTCCATTGCTGGGCAAACACACCCAGGTAACTTTCAATTGTGCTAACGGTGTTAGCGCTGCAGGTGTTCACGCTGTGCGCCGCTGCCGTGCAGGGTTCTACTCATTCATTTAAACCTAGTTGATACTGATGTATAACCCTTCACTCTAACGGCCATCCAACAACTGACACTGTCGCTCATCTGCGTTACTGGGACAACGAAAACTTGCATAATGGACTTTGCACGCTTACATCCCCATGTGTCTTCAATTTGTTGCGCCTGCTTATCCGCATCGTGCGCTATTGCCTTATTGTCTTGGAAAGTTTAAGCGCGGACTGAGATTCGTAGAATCACTGTGCTGGCACCTGGAGCGACGGCGGGGCGTCGGACTAGGGGTGCCCCGTAAACCAGTCCGGCGTTCCTTCCCTGTGATTCATTAGCAAAAAAGTTATCGACGCCAGTTTACTGGGGCTGATTTTTTTGTTTTTTTACATTTGTATAGCGCACAAACAGCCCTTGGGCATTGAGGCGCTGTTACTTGAGGGGCACTTAGTTACAGGGGACGGTACAGGTTGATTATACATATTACTACATTATACAGTTATCATACAATTAAAGAATTTTACATTTATACAGTTAGGCCCCAATTAAATATACATTTCCAGGTCATACATATTTAAGTGTGAAGACTGATGATACAAGGGTCTAATCATAAGCGTCGTCACATAAAACCCAGCGATTTTGCTGGACTACACTGTCTTCTGGCTTCACGTATTGGTTTCTATTTCACAGAAACTTCGTAGCAATTTGCATGAGGGCAAACGGGATCAGTAATAGGCATATAGCACTAACCAATGCTAGCCCAGAGGGTTAATGACTGGATGATCTTGCAAGAAGAATTTAGCGGCTCTGAGAAAAAGGATCTTTAGACGCACTCCGTGCGATTTCATCTAGTTAATCTCTAAACACCGGCAGATTACTGGCCTACTGGTTTATTTTGCAATAAGGTTTGAGTTGTTGGAAAATTCTTAGGTCCCCTGTCTGAGGACAAGTGGGCTGTTATTATTCGAGGCATTATATGCATGTTAAATTGCTGTAACAGCCCAGGTGCCTCATGCATTTTAACAGTTTTTAACAGTCAACAGTTTGTTTAGCTATTTACACACCGTGTGTCAGTCTGCTGTCAATAATTATTCGTTTCCTTATGTGCATTCACTCTTCTCAGGAATATTAGTAACTTTTTTCCTCTCCCATTTTTGCCGCAACCCAGTGGGTTTTATCCAGGGCCGGTCTTAGACCAGATTGCACCCCAGGGGGGAAGCATCATTGGAGCCCCCATTCTCCCCCACTCGCCTAAAATTACAACAACTCAAATTGCATGTTACTACCCTAGTGGCTATGTTGTGTCAATCTGCATTACCACTGTTTGTTGCCTTTATTATTTATTTATTGTTATTTATCTGTTTCTCCTCTGCTTCGCCCTTTCCACCTCTCCCCCCTTCCATGCACTTTTCCCCTCCCCCCTCTCCCATGCACTTGCGCGTTCTCAATGACACTGGGCCTAGTAAGATCGCTGTTTTGTTCTCCCCTGTTCCCCTCCCTTGCCTTGTCGCGCTCTGAAACACTTGTGTACGAGCGCGATAGAAATAAAATATCAATCAATCAATCAGTCCCTCTCACATGGAATCAGTAATCCATGTCACTTTCATATACTGCACCCAGATCCTCTCTTCGGTGCCTACTTTCAGCACAACACGCTATCGGCATGAGTGCCACTAGCTTTACTGCATTGGAAAAAACAGATGTTACGGTTACCCGCTATATGGTACTCATTTAATTGCTTCTTAATTAAAAGCAGGAACTGTCCTCCTAAACGTCTTAACATACACAAAAGAGTTGCACAAAAATCTCCGGAAATCTACATGCATGTGTACCTGGTCCCATGGGATGAACCCACCTAAGTGGCAAAGGCAAATGTTTCCACTTCCGTTGTACAACAGTAATCTACATATTAAGTTAATGCTCCCAGCATGAGCATCTATAGTTTACCAAAGCTGGGAATGCAGACAAACTACTTCCCACTTTTCTTACCTAACATCAATAATGAATTCATACTCTTCTCGCTCAAAAATATGTGGAAGCCAATCTCTAAAATAATTTTCAGTAAATTGGGGCATTTTTTAGTGCGTCATTTTCACTTCCAGTATACATTTTACATTTTTAAATGTTGGGGTGCAATCCAGGAATGGGGGATTATTTCACACTTGATAATGGAGAACTTGAGACCTCTGTAAACTGCCCTGCAGGTCATGACTTGAACACACCTCAAAATAACTTTTGCGATAAAACCATCTGATTGTCAAACAGTGACTACAAAGGCATACATTAACTAGAGCTGATAGTTTCACGAGGGACTCCACTACACTGTTTGTTATCTGCTGAAGGCATTGATTAAGGTGCTGTCCCTATTTCTGGTTACAAAGACCGTGTAAAAGAACGGGTCTGCAGGATAACTGATCCCATTGCCAGGACACTTCCGACCACCTACAGGGCCATCCGTCCTGCAGCCATGACACATTCTGCTACTGGACGGCCCATCCTGATAGCTCTCCCAAGGGCAGCAAATAGCCATAGAAGCCTCAGAGACTGGTCCAAAATGTCCAGTTTCCCTTCACTGTGGAAAGATACCCCTTGGTGCCCAACTGTCCATCTGGCTGGTAGTACTCCACAGACGGCAATATAACTGTAAATTCATATTAATCTGTTACCCATAGCATCAGTGGTGCCATTCTAGCAGTAGAAGTGCAGCAGAACGGGACACTCGAGTGATAAATCATTGACAGCTCTCTGATTCTGACACAAGATTGCCTCTTAATTCGAAAAGATAGAAAGGAGAGACGGTTCTGTTGTGCCTGAAGGCATGCTCATTATGATCTGTAGGATTTTTTGGCGTGTTTTTGGAGTGCAGCACCACTGCATGGGATCAATGTATTGCTATAATGCGGTGCAGCAAGCCATGTGTTGCCGGTGTAACATATGGATATGTAAATGAAGACAGGCTACTCAGTCAAAAACACATCATTTTTTTTTTCACATTTAAAAACGCACCATTTTCTTTTCTCACCTGAAATGCCTCTGTTGCAGGAGACACATTAGAGGATTAATGAACTAATATAATTAACAGTACTAACATGATTCTAACTTCTTAATATCATAATGTGTTTTCCAAGTGCAAAATGAGGCAGGCTGAAACTCATTTTAAACAGACATTCAGAATTTCTTTTCCTTTCTCTTTCTCTGTGCTTTTCACGGTCCTTGCTAAGGAAACAAAACTCGAATAAGCAGGAAATGAGTGGATACAGTTTCTTACTGAAAAGTGAGCTATTGTTTGAAGAAGGAGGGTATGGCATGATAGACTTTTATTGGATGCACGTCATGTTAGGGGCTGTAACAGAGGTCTCTTGGTGCATCTCGAGGAGGAAGAAAGGCTGTGGACATTTTGCACAGCTTCGGTGAGGACTTGGCGGGAGTTGCTGTGGGGCTGCCTGATTTAGGGGCGTCGTTCCAGTGCACTGCTGACCTTCACAGGCTGGAGATTCCAGTCAATTAGCACCGGCTTGAGGATCAAAGAGTGCAGATTGGAACTGCATGTCCTCGCCGGGTGCTCTAAAAGGAAGCCCTGAGCCATTTAAAGAAAGCGACCAGCCAGAGAGTTTGCATGCTGAACAGCTACAATTTGCTGGTAATTATCTTACACAAAGGGAGAGTGCAGTGTGTGAATGAAATCTATTTCAGTCAGGCAGCGTAGCGATAGCTGCATTCTAATGTTGCCATTCAGAAATGCAAGTCAACTGATGCACTGTGCTTTTTATTGTTGCAAAGAATCTAATGAAATGCCATGTATTTCGCAATTGTTTCTCTTATGTTTATTCTAGAAAAGACTGCCTCGCAAAACTGGTAATGTATGTTTTTTTAAATGAAACTGATGTAAATCACAATCTATGTAAAGGCTTCTATTTGCTTCTGTTTTTCTCTGGTGCAGTTAGCCCATATCACCTGATAAAAGGGGAGGTTATTAGGGAATATGTGCCAAGTATCCCATGTGGAAAAAGTTATGTTATGAGTAATTATAAATAGCTGTGTGCGTGGTTCCACTCAGTGTATATGTGTGTGTGACTTCTGAGTGGAACACAATCTGATAGTCTGCTGGACGTACATGAGTCAGCAGAGAGAGAGGCCTCTGGAAATAGTTTCACTAATGTAAATACATTAGTGATTATACCACATGTTATTGTGAATACTTTATGGAAGCATAGCTCACTGGTGTAGATAAATCAGTGATCACAGCCATAAGTGGCACTCCACATGAAAATGTGGTGTTATTGAATAATGTAGAAGCCTGAGGCCTCTAGAGATCACAAGAACAGTCTAAACAAAAAAAAGGGTTTTGTATGTTGGGGCCACAAATAAAACAAAGGAATTATGCTCATCACTATACCACAACAGAATGCATACCAACTAAATGTATCTGTGTACTGAAATAATGCATAGCCACGATTATTGCTAAATTACCTTTATTTTTGGTGGTAAGAAAATACCGCTAGGCCCCAAATCGACACAAAATACCCTACAGATCTCACATACACCGCAGTCATTCAGTAAGCATTGTCATTATTACCAAATTCAAAGTTATTAATGTGGTCATTAAAAGGGTACATGTTAGTGCTGGCCCTGCATGATATCTAACCCACAATCTGCAGGCTACAAGCAGAAATCGTCAGCAGACACCAGTGTGCCCCACAATTTCTCTGAGCTATTTTACTGTGCTTGAAACTAGCCCTCTGCAGTCTGCATACGTCTCTTGCAGTAGAGACATTAACCCAACAAGCTGTCTTATTGGGATTAGAACCTTACAGCTTGAAAAGAGAGGACAGAAACAATAGATAGAGAAGAGAAAAAGACGGACTGAGAAAGAGTGAGGCACAACCTGTCATATATCATGAGACAGAGAAGAAACGACTGGGGAAAGGAGTAGATGGGAAAGGAAAATATTTTTTTTTTATGAAAAAGGAAACCCGTGGTAATGGTAGACGGTAAGAAACCTGGGCAACTCACAAAGGGTGGTGAATTGCAAAAACGAAAATGGCAAGAGAGGCGGTAAGAGAAACAGCGCAAGAGGGAACCTCCAGAAATGTTGAAGATCACTACACTGAGCCACACAGTGAGTCTGCAGGGAGAGAGGGGAGGCAACGGTAGATGTAAAACTCTGCGGCAGACAGAGAAGGTGACGAATAGTGCAACCTGAGACGCCGGGCTGGGGCAGACGACAGTGAGAAAGACTGCAAAGAGTGACAAGCCAAGAGACCGAACAATCAATGCGAGGAAGGGCGAACAACTTGAGAGACTGTTAAGAGACAGAAGGAAGAAGGGGCAGAGAGAGGGTGCAAGAGTGAGGGAGGAGAAGACAGAGTGTGGGGAAGACACGTTGCAAGTAAAAGGGACAGAGAAAGCTTGAGTCGAAAGCCTGCAGTTGCAGGGAGGCAGTGGGAGACCGATAAAGGAGCAGGAAGGAGACCATGTGTAGGAGAGTAGGATGCAGGGAGAGTAACAGGTAGAGAGAGAAAGAGAGAGAGAGAGAGATAAAGAGAGAGAGAGAGAGAGAGATAGAGAGAGAGAGAGAGAGAGAGAGAGAGAGAGATTGCCAAGAGGAAACAATTGTGAAACAGAAGCAGACAAGATAGGAGAGCTGTGTGATACAGGTGGTGGGTCTGGCAGTGGCAGGAAAAGGGGATGGGGAGATTATGTGAATTCACCTGCCAAGAAACCTGTTTCTTCAAATGGAAACCTAAACCCTGTACTTGTGTATATGATGTCCTCCTCCCAGACCTCTTTGCTTTCCTGAGGATTTACAAATTGCAGTGCCAGTACTGAAGGCAAGCGTCCCCACACAGCACGATCCTCCCCGCAATGAGAGACAATGAAGGACTCTCCCAAAATGGGAATAAGGCCAAGACAGAGTGCGGGTGAGCGTAAATGGGAGTTTATCAATCAGAATAGGGCATGCAAAGGACTCTGCAAACTCCGAGAGCGCTCTGTCTGACAATCGCAAAGACAGGCGTATATATTTACAAAAAACGTCAGAAGAACCTACACACTATAGGGGGCACAAGTTCATGGGGATTGGGTGGCGACGACTAACTATAGGTGCTGCTGTGATGTGGTTGGCTCTGGCTGGCAGACGTCACTGGGCAGCCTTGTGGGTTGGGCTGGGCCTGGCAGGGTGGCAGAGTTCATCCAGGCGGTGTTGTGGGGCCATCGCGGCCAGTGGCAGAGATGAATGTCTTCTCCTGACTTATTAGGCCTAGGCCATGCACACCGCAGTCATTCTGGCATATTGGTATTATCTTCTTTAGTAAATCTTTCAATAAGTTATACAACAGGTTAATGCAACACAGGAGGAATGTACCTTGTGAGGGGTCTGGAGGTAATACGTCAGGACATGGTTACCAGTGTCCTGTTGACCGGGGCCATAGGTCGAGGGGATAAGCTTCGGGGCCTGGGACGGGCGGTACATGTCTTTCTGCCTTGTTAGAAGTTGTTATGGATGTTCCGCTGTGTGTTGTCAAAGTGTTGGGTGTCCTGATTGCACAGGGCCATAAGTCTGAGATGGTCCGGTGGGTTGTGAGGTTTACGAGGGGGCGCGTGTGTTCAGGCAGAGGTTTACTGCTGTGCTGTAAATAATGCAGGTGGCGGGTGGTGGCCTTGGGTGCTACAGAGGGGGTTACAAGTCTTTCAAGCGGCTCCAGTCTAGTTGGGGGAGGTAACGCAGCGCGGCGCGGTCTCTGCTCTCATGCCTTGGCAGCCTTCGCAGGGTGGGAGGGGGAATGGCCTTGCACGTATTTCACAAAGGTATCTCCCTCGTGTGTTGCCGATTTAGGTAAAGACATCACAAACATTTGAACACTCTATAATACTTATTCAAAACATTACAAAACATGCATTTAAACTTTGCTGGATGTGTCTTGATTATACCCAGTCTGAGTACCTTATTCATACATTATGTTTTAACAAGTGCAGTATTTAGTTATATGCATATATATTTGCAGTAAGTGAGGTAGAGTTAGGGTTGGTGGAGAACATAGAAAGTAACCCGCCACTTGTTCGTGACGGTGGTGGCGCATGTGGGGCCTAGACATGCACACATGACATGCGCCTTCTCATGCATTCTTCACATGGGCCCTTTGTATGGTTACATTCGTTTTCTTGTGTCCTCTAGCAGCATTAGTTCAGTTATGGCACGAGCCCATGGGGTGTAAGTTTTCCAGTCATACACGTAACAAACAGATTCCTGCTGCGTGCCGTTATTATTAGTACCCAACTGCAATGGTATATGCTCACCATCGCTTATATCATGGGGGCATGATCTCTTGTAATTATACATCTTACAGGCTTTTGTAATATGAGGGATTTTATGAGAGAAAAGCATCCTTTGCAAGTAGTCTCAACATTAATATACAAAGATTGTCTGGCATATAACGACCATTTTACTGTTCTTTTCATTTGCCTAGGCCTGCTGGCCGGGTCATGCTGGGAGCGATGATACACTGCGGGAGGTGAACTGTTACAATGTTAGTGTATTACACTAGCTCATGTCCGTCTTGTTCGTGGGAACGTGCTCGCAGCGGATCTGCCAGGGTGCTGCGGCAACAAGGATGACTGAAACCCTCCAAGGGTGGGGGCCGCGCTACAGTGCGCTGAGCTCACACCATCTTTACCAGACAAAATGGTTTCTAGGCCTAGCTAAATTTTAATACGTGTGGGCAATTAATACGTGCGGGCAATTAATACGTGCGGGCAATTAATACGTGCGGGCAATGTCTCCAGTGGGTGAACCCTCCACCACCTGGGCCCGGGTGGCATGAGGGGACGCCCAAAGGAGCCACAGTCCTCACCTGGGGAGAAAGCGTAGGCGAGGGGGGGTCTTCTTGGACCAGTCCTCCCCTACATTTCCCCCCTTTCGTTACTAAAGTAACGAATTCTTTAAATCTTCTATCCTCCTACATTCTGCCACGTCCATCACCGCCTCATCCCATGCAGGAGTTCCTTTGATGGGCATCCATGCTCTGCACACCCCCCTTAAGCTCTCACCTCTCCGGGCATATTCATCTGGGGTACACATTAGATATATGCACCCACCATCTCCTTCCAAATCTACCCAAACTTCCTCATACCATTCTAGTATACGGGGCTCTTTGATGGTGGTGTGCCACAACTTATCTACAATATCTTTATCGTGGTATATAGGCACCAGTTGGTACCTGGACGAGTTATCTATCCCTGTTTGTACTTGTGCGTCTTGCATCGTTTTTATTGTACCGTGTGAGTTGCCCATTGTCACCATCATCATTGCACCATTTGGTACTGCGTTAGCACAAACTCGAAGACCCACCTGGCACAGGCAAAAAAGTAGAAGGAGGAACACAACAGCTGGTATTAAAAATTTCACAGTTGTTCCAAGCCATGAGGGAACCCAGGAGAAGATGTTGTCGAACCATGTACTCGCTTCTGCTCCACCTTCCATTTTCATTTTTTCTCCTAGGTTGTGGACTGCTTCGATCACATGGGATAGGGAGCCATTCTCTGCGTCTTCAGAAGGTACGAAAGTGCAGCAGGCACTTCCTATTTTTCGGCAAACACCACCGTCCATCGCCCTCAACAGGTCCAAGACATACCTGTTTTGCATGGTCATTAGTCGTAAAGCTCTTAGTTCCACTTTAATTATATTGAATCCTTCTTCAGTGTCGTTTGCCAGCTGAATCAATTCCCAGCGTGTTATCTGGAGCCATTTTGCGTTTGCCCTTGCTTGGACACTTGAGACGAGTGAGGCAAAAAATGTTTCTGCTGAGCTGAATAATCGATACTTGTCTGGGATCTGAGCCAATAGTTCTGATGATGCCTTTGATATGTAATTTGATGCTCGTTTGTTACGGGTCAGCACTTCTCCCTTGCTTCCAGAAGACAGGACATACATTTGTGTCTCTGCAGTTGGTTGAGCCACACTGTGCATGCGTTCCTGTGTCCCATCGACGTGGCTTTCTGGTATCACCATTAGGGCTGAGTGCAGAGTGGCCATTGAGCAGCTGCCACTCCATGACTGGGGGAGGTGTAGGTATGCCTGGTTGCCGCACACCCAGTACGTGTCCATCAGGGCCGCTGTCCCTTTCCTTAGGTCTGGGATGGTGAGGGTCTTGTTGCAGTTCTTGTTTGTTCCCATGGGGGTTCTCCCTTCTCCTTTAAAGCACAGTTTGTAGTCCATTTCGCTTTGCAGTTTGAACGGTTTTTCAATGGCAGTTACCCAAGTTAGTTTTGAAATGTGTTCTCTCCATACTGGTGTACAGGTTTCCTCTATCCACTGCAATTTATCCGGTGCCACACCTCTTAGTGCTTCCGCTTTGCACAGTACTTCTTCATCCTTCCGCTTGTTGTCGGAAAAAAGTGTCCCTTCTATTACAAAAAATGGGTCTTTCAAACATACCACTCCTGCCGTTTTTGGGTAACACGTTTTCTCGTTCTGCAGCATTTGAAGAGTCACATCGTGTGCCTGGAAGGTGTTCTTAATCCTGCACAGCGTGAGATGAAGGAGACATTGGGCATCCACAATAGGCAACTCTTTGGGTAGCAACACTTTGGGTGTACCTGATGCATGGGGGATGAGGGAACAGACATAACAGCTCTCGTTTGTAGTCTGTTTAGCGGTGGCACTCATGTCTGCATACCACTTATTTGTTTGATGGGGGTGTCGTGGGTCTTCCATCATATTCATCATACTTCCTCCTCCCTGCTTCTCTCTTTCGTCTGTTGTTCTTGTTACTCATGTAGTACTTCCCAACCCCCTGGGCAGTGGACCAACTAGACCCCCCTTTCTCATTCCCGCCCCCCTTGGCCCATTCATCATATAATATTTCGTGCATTGCTAGTAGCTTATCGTCTTCTTTCCTGACGTTATCTGGCAGATTGTTTTTTGGGATGGGGGCAAGCTGGCTGGTGGGGGTGTTATACAACCATGATATGGCAGACGGGTTTCGGTCATTAAGACTGTGGGCATTGTAATTGGATACCCCTGGTGGAGACACTGTGTTGCTCTGCATTCCACCTTGTGGCTTTTCTCTTTGTGAGGTCACGACACTGGATGGTGTAAGAGGATTCAATTCAGCACTACAGCTAAGTTAACGCCTAGTCTAGAATACTGAATGAAAACCCTTATTGATATATCTTTAGGTCCAGTTCATGCGTTCTGGATGACTACCCCTATATAACACCCCTCTCTTGGAATCCCCCTGACCCCACTGAGCCAAGAAGTAGTTCTGTTTTGCAAGTTAAAAAGGTTTATTTGATAAATTAAATATATATATATATATGACACTTTATAATAAATTAATAATTGAATAGCACACTTAATCTGATATGATAAAGATCAACAATGGAGAATCTGGCACTAGCACACTTCTTATAATCACTAATGAGTTGACATGAAATGGATAAGGTAGCACACTGGTAAATAGGAACAAAAGTATAATGTGGTAGAGGATGCTTTATGTAAGCTCAGGTGGATGCAATATTCAATGAATGCAGTACAGAAAATACTCAATATGATTTCAACCAAACAATGTAATCACTTTTCTCTGGCTATTCACTCCCCCCCTCTTTATGCAATGCAAGGAAATGGGAGGAAAGCACACAGTTCTCAGAAATGCAATCAATGTAATCAGTTCAATCCAGCAAGCTTAGACAACAGAAAACAGATAGGAGTTTTGAAAACACAAGCCCAAATTGCTTTGATATGTGCTGGCAATGAATTAAAAAATATGCTAAACGCTTTTAATTCCCTTACAGAGGTTCAGGGTGAGTGGTATCTAGTTAATATTAGTCCAGGCTCACACTAGCAATGATGCAGGGATAGTTAGCAGGTTAAAACGAATTTCTGGCAAATGGAAAGCAAACAGCAGCAGTTTTTACATGTGAAGAAATTGCAAATCGCGGTAAAATTCGCGGATGCGTGTTCCGCGATTGCGGTAAAACTATAAGGGGTAGGAATGCGGTTCTTGGTGCGATTCAAAGCTACGATTCTAAGCTATCAGAGGAAAGTTACTGCAAGTCTCTAGCCCAAACGGTCGTGGAGATATGAGCGATTTAATAAAGGTCGTTTTTGGGTTTGCAAATTTCAAAAGCTCAAAATGACAAGTGCAGCTTGCAACTAGAAATGACAGGTGACAGCTAGGAGGCAGTTCTACTTAGATTAAATAGATTGAATTATATTATTTTAACTACGAGATTGGTTCTGCACAGTTTTCTAGGTACTCACACTATATTCTTGAGTGAAATGGGCCTCGCCACGGATCTGGTCAGGGTTTTAGACTGGACTCTGGTCTGGTCTGGTCTGGCCTCTGCACTTCACAGTGATCTGGGTCAGCTCTCTCTGCTGGTCTGGGTCTCTCTGGGTACAGCACTGCTTTCTCTCTGGTTCTCTTAGTTCTGGATAGATTGAAGTCTCTAGTTTGGCTTTCTGGAGGTTGATGGAGGTAAGTATGGATTTTTCCGGCAGAGCGTCCCGCTGCAGATGGATTTGGAAAAGTTCCTATCTGTCCTGTCTGTCTGCTTTTATGTGTTTAGAATGTGGGTGTGTTCTAGCATCACTGACCCTACCTCTCTCTCAGCTTCTAATTGGTCAAACTTCCATTTATCATTTGATTGGGGAATGAACTGTGAGTCAGAGTGATGTCATTTTACAGCCTGCAGAAAGTCCACTCCTCCTGTCAATTTACACACAAATCTAGATTTGAAACAAATACATATTTGCAGAGGTACATATTGTTTTAAAATCATATGCACCCATCATGCATTACAGGAGGTATACCCTGTTCAAACTCTGCTCTTCCTGGGAGCTTGCATTCAGAAATGGCACATATTTCACTTTTTAACTGATTTTTCAATTTCTGACATTGACCCAACTTTACATACATGTGCGCAGGGAGTAGGGACATTAACTGATGAAGTTTCAGATTTTTAACATGCATACATTTAGAGTTATATCCACTTTTCCGCTAAAACCCCCCTGAACATGCCACCGGGTCGAAAAACCTCTTAAAATGTGGGCAGAAAAATCACAAGAATTATGGTGTCCTTTATAAAATTTTCACATGTCCGCTCTATGAGTTATTCATCTTTTTAAAGTTATGTTCTGGCTCCAAAGGGGTGTGGTTTCCCAGGTCACATGGTATAGAAACCAGTCTTTCCAGTTTCTGCCAAGCCAGCTTGCTCTCACAGGCAGTGCTCCTCCCAGCTCCTGCCAAGAGGAAGCTACAATTTACGACTGCGGTAATAAAAACCTTTGCCTGAGTGAAGAGGGCTTTGTTCACTCTCCTGCAGAGCACAGATAATTCAATTATCAGATAGATGGCATATCCTTCGTGTGGGCAGCAAAAGGAAGGTTGGCCTGGGAACACAGTGGTGACTCAAATTTCCCTCCTGATGGGGGTAGTTGCCAGGCAGAATTCAGTTCCTTAAGCCAGACTTTCAGCTACTGTCATGTTATTTGTTGCTTTTTAAATTAACTTGCAATTTTACACATGCAGCTAGAATGCTGATTCTAAGTGCAAAACTATGACATTTAAACAATTGCAACCTATGTGACACTCAAAAGTAGGTCACTCAGTCAATTTAAACATTTAGATTTTTTTTTAGTGTCTTTCAATCCAGTGCAACTTAAACTGCTGAAATCCACAGCGCAGCCAGTCTTGTTATAAACCTTGTCTTATGATCTTCATTTCCCAGATTTTGTAGGCACACAGAACTCCATTCTGCCAAATGTCTGCTGGTGTTCAGTAAATATTTTGCACATATTGCAATATTTGAAAATAGGCATTTTGACTTGCCTTCAGGGAAACAGAGTGGTTTTAAAACGCCGGCTTTTGGATAGTGGTGAGTACTGGTACTGCACCCATTTTTGGGATTTAAGAATTGAATTCCCCACAATTCTAGGTTGCATTTGGCAATCAGCATTGCCATTCCCAATGGTTTCAGACTACTGTGCGGGTAGTCCAATGGTGGTTTTAGGCAGTGTCCTTCTGTGCCCATAACATCGGCAAAAATGGGTGGCAGCCTATTCTTCCTGCATTTCCCTGTGCATTTTCTGGGAAGCTCTGGCCATCATGATGTTTTCATGTCAGTACTGCACAGTTTTGAGGTAGGGCTAGGATGCATGGGTAAATACATCCCACAAGCCCCCCTCTTGCGATGGCCATTCGGTTTCACGAATGGGACTCGCAAGACCTGGGATGTTTCCTCATCTTCTTCCAATAGATGGCACAGTTCATCATCTTCTTCTCCATCCGGTACTGATCGATCGGTTCTCCTCGCCAGTCCTGATGGGAGTATTGGGCGGTCCACTGGGCCCATTGGATCTTCGTTCCCGATCTCCGGATCGTCCTCCTTGGCCAGTCTCAAGGTCTTCTTTCTCCTAGGACGACAAAGGAAGAGCGGCAATACCTACTCATAGACGTTTTTCCACCACTGTTGAGATGGTGGGACAGCATATGCATTTCATCATGACGAAACATTACATTCTTACTTTGATAAAAAAAAAACAGTATAACTAAGAGACAGTTTCATGCAAATCACAATATTTTAGAGACTAGATGTGGTATGTTTTATGATTGGAACTGAATTAGTCTGAGACAGTACCCGCTAGGATTCCAGAGGATTCCTCCAGTTGTTGCAGAGTGTGCCTGGGATGGCAACATTTCAACTGGTTTATGTGGACCCACTTGTCTTCCCCCTCTGCCGAACCGCCTTTGGGGATGCGGATCTTGTAGGCCACAGGGGAGATCTTATCGACGATCTCAAAGGGTCCTTTCCATGTAGGCAAAAATTTGCGCTGCTTGGCCTGGTTCCTTTGGAAGTTGTATAGATAGACCCGGTCTCCCACCTGATATTCCTTCCTGGAAGTTTTCAGGTCATAGTGGGTCTTCATGCTATCAGCTGATCTTTCTAGATTCCGCTGAGCATAAGCAAAAGCATGTTGAAGGTGTTTCCTTAAATTCTCCACATACTCATGAGTAGTGGAGGCATTTATCAGTGTCTGCTCTTGGGTCCTGTAGAGCAAATGCTGAGGAAGCACCATCTTGCGCCCAGTCATCAACTCAAATGGTGACATTTTGGTTGCAGATGAAGGGGTAGATCTGATAGCCATTAGGACCAGAGGTAATCGGATATCCCAACTTGGCCCAGAATCTGCCACAAACTTCTTTAATATGCTCACAATTGTCCGGTTATATCTCTCTACTGCCCCAGAAGAAGCTGGCCGGTAAGCAATATGCAGCTTTCTCTTGACCCCCAGTATCTCCCACATCTTTGTCATTACTTCACTGGTGAAGTGGCTACCTCTGTCTGACTCAATCCTTTGAGGTAGACCAAAACGGGAAAAGATGTGGTTAATCATCAAGGCAGCTGCAGTTTCTGCCTTGCAATTTGGGGCTGGGAGACATTCCACCCACTTGGTAAACAAGCATGTGACAGTCAACATGTACTTATTCCCCCTAGCCGAGCGAATCACAGGGCCTACAAAGTCGATTTGTAAATCTGACCATGGCAGTGTCATCCCCCGCTTTTGTAAAGGTGCCCGGTGTGTGAGGGATGTCGGCTGAAATTGTGCACACACAAGACAACCCTTCAAATATTGGTTGAGGTCCTGGCCCATGTGTGGCCAGTATGCAACCTCTCTTAAGATTTCCAGTGTTGTGTGAAACCCCCTATGACCGGCGGTGGCCGCATCATGGGCGTGACTTAACATCAGGCTTCGGAATGAGGTAGGAACCACCCACTGATCGTGGCCAGCTTTGGATTTCCTTACCAGCAAACCGTCTTGGATCCGGAACATTTTTGGACATTTCATCAACACTCTTAGGTCCTCTTTCCCAATGTAATCGGTATCCGTCAGGGGAAAGTTCTCAGGGTCCTCAAGGTGCTGGTAAAATTTACCAATAATTGGATCCCCCTTCTGAGCGGTAATCAAATCAGCATCAGGGGTCTCCTTACTCCATTGTGCAATTGAAAGGTCGTTGTGAGCATTTGTCTGGGACCTAGTGATAGCAGTGACCTGGATTTCCCCCAACAGGGACTCAATCTCAATTATATCCCCTTGGATGGCCCCGGTTTTGGCCAGCTGATCAGCTAAGTCATTTCCAGTTTTGTCTGGTCCCTCTACTTTGGAATGACCCTTGATCTTTTTCCAGTAGATGGTCATCCCATTCGATGTGACCAGATCATCAATGTTTTGGATCAACTTCCCATGTTTCAAGGGTTTGTTGTTAGCACATAACATGCCTCTGGTTTTCCAATTAACCAGGTGCTCCACGAACCCGTTCCGTACATAATCCGAATCTGTGATTATGACCAGTTCGTGGAGTTGATGCTGGACAGCAGTGAGGATGGCCTGATGCACCGCCATCAATTCTGCCACCTGACTACTTCGGGGACCAATTTTGTATCCAGCGGAGGGTTCTGGGGACTCATTCACCCATGCATTCCCTACGCCGGCCACCAGTTCTTTCTCCCCGTTGTTGTCAACATGGTAAGAGCATCCATCCACATACACAGTGGGCATTCCCTCACACTTGTCTTCTTCAAAGACTTTGTGGGGGGAATTAAGGTATGCCTCCATGTTGTCCTTGATTTTTAGACTTTCGTCCTCGAGACAGTTTTCTCTGGCACAATCATGCAAGTCAGCCAGACCTTGCGCGAGGGGACTCTTCTTGTTTTGGCCATATCTGACCTCCACAGGAAAGCCTTGCATTGACAGAATCCAGGAAGTAATTCGGGAATTACTCACATTTCCGGCCCGGATTCTGTCACTTTGGAGATATTGCAGAGGCTGGTGTGGAGTCTCCACTATGATGTGCTCCCCCTGGATAAACGGGCGGTAATTCTTCAATGCCCACACCGTTGCCAGGAGTGCCTTCTCACAATCGTTGAATTTTTCCTCCACAGAGGATAAAGTTTTGCTCGCATAGGAGATTACTTTATTGACCTTGTCATGCTTTTGGTATAATACTGCCGTCAAGCACGTATTAGAGAACCCCGTCTCCAGGAAGAACTCCTTGTTTCTGACAGGGTAAGCTAGGCAAGGCGCTTGTGAGAGGCTTCTTTTGAGTTGTTTTACCGCCTCGGCTTGTTCTGGACCCCATTCCCACTTGACCCCCCCCCTTCAGGAGATGAATCAGGGGTCTGGTGATCTCTGCGTAGCCCTCAATGAACTTTCTGCTGTAATTAGTCAGTCCAAGGAGGCTCCTTAGTTCCCGCAGAGTTGTGGGGTCTTTCAGTTTCTGAAGTGCTTCCACTTTCTTTTCCTGGGGACAGAGGCCCTGAGGAGTAATCTCATGCCCCAAGAAATTAACACGGGTTCTACACCACTGTGCTTTCTGAAAGGAAAGTTTTGCTCCGGCGGCCCTCAACTGTGTCAGAACATAACGGATCTCCGCTATGTGTTCCTCCACAGATGAACTTTTGATGAGGACATCATCTACATAAGCCAGGTTACCCCTCGCACCCAGGTCGGGCATGGCCTTATGTAGGAAAATGTTGAATTCATTGCCGGAGTTGAGGTATCCGAAGGGAGTCCGGGTCCATGTGTACTGCTGGCCCCCAAAGGTAAAAGCCAGTTTGTATTGGTCCTCCCTGCTGACAGGCACGGTCCAGTATCCATTGGTCAGGTCGATTGCGGTGAATACCTGTGACCCCTGGATCTGGGCCAGCCCTTGGTAAATGTAGGGCAGAGGCCATCGGGAAGTATGGACCCGTTTGTTGAGCTCCCTAAGGTCGGCGCAGAGTCTCCACTGGCCGTTTGGCTTCAATATTCCCAGCACCGGATTATTGAAGGTGCTGTGGACGGGACGGATTATTCCCCGGGACTCAAGGTTCTTAATTATTTCAGTAAGGGACTCCATTGATGCGAGAGGCAAGCGATATTGCTTCACAAACACAGGAGTCATGCCAGGGTCCGTGGGGATTGTGGTTGTGTGGATGTCAGTGCGACCACAGTCATATGAGTCTACCGCAAAGAGATCTTGGAAATCCAAGAAAACTTGTTTCAACTTTTGCTTTTGTTCCAGAGTCACACAGGCATCAGCTAGGTTGACTCTCTCTTCCACCATCTGCCTGAAGCCTGGAAAGACTTCTGGTTTGGCTATTTCCGCGGCCTCCTCCAGCTGGGTGGAGAAGTCCCTGGTCAGAGTGCTGATTTGGACCGGAGGCTTCAGGTGGGAAAGGCAGCCCTCATGTACCTGGAAAATCACCTCATCCCTCCTGAAGTCACACGTCAAATCTTCCTTACCATAGGGGCAGGAAGTGTACACCAGGAAGTTCCCCCCATGCCGGGTGAAAATCCTGTCTGGTGTTGTATTGTCCTCACTGTCACTGTCAACACAGTCCTTGGGGATTGGTCCTAACAGTTCATTTACAAGATCAATGGAGAAATGTCGGTCATCAACCGCCATTCCAATAATGGTGCCTGCGGCTAGAGTAATACTCTTTAAGTCGCTGTTATCCACCTCTATTGGAATGGTGTCATGTTCTATGTTGACTAATGGTGTTGGGTTTACCCCCAACCCTTGCTGTTGGAGAGAAGCATTTAGATGTATATAAGCATCAGGGTTTTTCAAATGTTGTCCTCTTTTAACTTTCACTTCCAGGGAGAATTGTCGGGTCCTTTCTGGGATGGTGACTTCCTCTTTAATCTGAATTTCAACTGCATAAGGTAGCAATTGAGCTGACCTAAATGCTTTTTCTGGATCATCAAAGCCCATGGGATTATCCGCTAATCGGGACCAAGCTTTGAAGTTTATTAGGTCCAAACTAATGGCAAAGCGATTGAGAATGTCACTGCCTAAGTAAAAGGCGGCAGGGACGTCTCGCACGACCCAACAATTGTGGACTATGCTCTTGTTGCCAATGGAGATTTTGAGCATACACCTGCTTGGCAGGAGATGTTTTGAATTAGGTGCTTCCAGGTCCATTTCCCATTTGTCTATCAGTTTGGAGGTGGGAATGGCTGGATCTTTTGGGAGTTGGCGAAACATGGCTTCGCTGATGAAGCTCTTACCATTGTTCACACACACTCGAGCGAGAACAGAGTCCTTCCCATCATTTAACTGAACAGGGATGAACAACTGCTCTCCAATTTGCTGAATATCAGCCAGGCTTTGAGCTGATTTCACATCTTTCTGGACTATAGGAGTGGGAGTTCCTGATTGTGGATTAGTATAGAATTTCAGAGTGTTTCCTTCCAGCGTGGAATACCACTTTAGACTGGAAGGAAGGTTGATTTTCAGAAATAGAGAGGACCCCCCATCACCAGTCTGTTGTCCTACTGCTATTACTGTCACGTCTGGAATTTGGTTGTTCTGGAAGTGAAATTCTACTTGGTCAGATTTTTGTTCAACCATGTGGCAGGTGCCGTTTAAACTAACATGGTTGACACTCTGTTTTAATTTTATGGGTCGGCTAGTCTGGGTCCAGAGGACCTTGTTTACGCAATCAATTAGGGGTGACAACCTTCTCAGGAGGTCATTCCCTAGTAAACAAGGGGTGCCCTCTGGGGTCACAACTATGACCGGGTGTTTCAACTTATGTCGCCCAATTTTAATGTCCAAATCTGCCGTCCCCTCGACGGGAATTTCCTTCCCGTCAAAGTTCTGTAGTTGTCCAGGAAGAGAGGTGAGAGGAATTTGGTAATTCTCTCCCCTTCCTGCATTCAGTTCGTCAAAGGCCCTTCTGGACAGAAGGGTAGCTTGAGATCCAGTGTCCACCAGTGCCGAGATTGTACCCTGCCCCTGTACTTGTACCGGGGCATAATATCTTCCCTCCTTCTCCTCAAGGGGGCACAGATAATGTACATTTTTGGACAACTGGTGGGCTAACTTTCTGGTTTTGGACATCGCGAGAGAAGAATTTTGGGCAGAATTCTGTGGAGAGCCTTGGGAATCTGAAAGAAAAAGTTGGCAACTGGAGATCAGAGCCATTGTGGGTTCCCCTGGTTCCGGTTCTGGGCCGCCCCCCCCTTTTTGGAGGCAGTCACCAGGATGGGTTTGAACCAGGGGGTTTTCTTGCTGTTTGTTCTGGGATGAGATGGTGGGCGGCGGTAGCTCAGTCTCCACATCTCCCCAGTCTGGATTTGCATCCCTAGGGACCCATTTTTCTTTGGGGGGAGTTCCCCCCTCTCTGAAGGAGAAGATCCTTTTCCCAGGATCCTCTGAGGATCCCTCTCCCCCAAATTGGAAGATCTGTACCTCCTCCTCAAACTGAGTCTGTTTGGGTCTTTTGTTTCTCCTACCCCCCCTCTGCTCCTTAGGAGGCAGACTTTCAGGGGCAAGAGATTTTGTTTCCGGTTCCTGGGTTTCCAGGGGCTGTTTACAAGTGAGGAAGGAAGCTTCCTCCAAGGCTTTACACCCCCCTTCCCTTTGTGCCTCCTCCCTGGGAACCGGTGTGTTATCGGGGTGCTGCCCCCGTCATTGTTCTGGAGCACCAGGTCCAGAGTTGGGTGCGTTCTGCGCCGGCATGCTGATCTGAGGGTTCTGCTGCGCCCTCAGTATATGACCCATATCCCGCGCCATGTTTTGAACCTGGCGCTCTAACTGGGAAACCCGCTCAGGCTGATACGGGGCCCTGTTTTCTCCCCTGGGCTGATCCCGGGAAGGGTAGCTGTCCCTCCTCTGGTAATACCCCGGGTTGGGAAGATTTGGGTACCCCTCCACCCTTGGCCTCCCCTCTCCCGGATTCAGTGGTCTGGGCTCAGGGAATTGGGGAAAGAAGGATGGATGGTTTGGGGGCTGGAAGTCGGGTGGATATCTGGGGAAAAAGTTCTGCCCAGGGTTTGGTAAATTTCTGCCCTCCTGTGGGAAGTTTGGAGGGAAGTTCCCTGGGTTAGGTGCTTGTCTGGATCCCCCCCCTTGGGCTGGAGGAGTCCACACATAACCCAGGATGGGTCGATTTCCCTTGTAACGGGGACTTACATAATCAGGAGAGCGAGGGACCCCATTTGTGGGGCTGCCTCCTTGGCTCCCTGTCTGTGACTGACCCGAGGACCTCCTGGGCCTAGCATTATTAGGTGCAGGTAGGTTTTTAGGCCCCCCCATCTCCAGATCCAAAACGGGGGTGACCTTTACCTCTGCCACCTTGACAGCAGCAGGGGTGCTGTTGGCTTTGGGGTTTTTCTGGGCATTGCTTTTATTTTCTATGGGCTTCTGCACCTCGTAGATCCGGGTAGCCTGTTCAATGACCCAGTCTAAAGATCTTTTCTCATGAAAATCTCTCACGAGCTGGGTCATTATATATTTGGGCAAGGCATGGAAAAATGTATTGACAAACTCTCTACTATCTGTGCGCACCCTTCTGGTGGTTTGCGCAAAAGCACGCTTTAACTCCTGCACAAATTCTCGTGGGGCCTGATCCTCCCCACATTGCAAATTGTAGGCCGCCTTGCGAGCCTCTTGAGGATTTCTGTGAACAGAAAAATGTTTCAGGATGGCCGCCTTATATGTGGACCATCTTAAATGATTTTGGTCCTCCAGCCCCGCAAAGAAACTGGAGTATTCCGGGGAGAATGTCCACTTTACATATTGACTACAGCTTTGGCTGTCCTTCAAATGGAAAGTCTCCATCATTTGTTCAAACAACTCTAAGTGCTCCCAAACAGAATACTTAGCGTTCTTATGGTAAGGCGTGATGACGCTCCTGATCGCCTTAATCTGCTTTAAGGGGTCCTTAAGCAAGGCCCTTTTTGCCTTATTGGCCTTTTTGGTTCGGGTAACCCTTGTCCATTCTTCCTCGGACTCAGAGGCACTGCTCCCAGAGGTTCCCGTCTGTTCTTCCAGGTTTTCCCGGATTCTGCGAGCCTGGGAATGGCTGGCAGAATGTGGGGACCTGGTCTCCTGTGTCCTGCGCATTTCAGAGGAGTCTTCAGATTCCTCCTTGCTGCCAGGATTTGATGGGTACCCCCTCCACTGACCTAACTGGGCAGAGGTTTTCAGGATGCCCTTAATGGGCCTACTCTCCTGGGGTTCCCCATTGAACTGTACTGTACTTGGGTGCCCATACCCGGATGCCCACCCCTCCATTCCTGAGTGGTACTGGCCTATGAGCCCCATACTCTTAGCTGGATAGTGATCTGCCATCCCTGCGGCCCTGTGCTCATGTGCGCCAGGGGACATGGGGGTGGTAGAGTCCAGGGACTGGGGGAGATGAAGGCCCCTGGTGTTAGGGCTCCTGCGGTTATGGTCAGGAATCTCTCTTTCCCAGCGGACCTCATCTCTATCCGCCCCTGCTCCCTGTTGCAATGCAAGAGCCTGCATTTGTGCCTTCAGTTCCTCAGTTAAGGCCTTACTCGACTCTATCAGTCTCTCCTGCATCGCTACCTGCTGTTGGAGCCTATCATTGTGCTGGCAGAGAGCTTCATTCTCTCTCTGTGTTTCCTGATTGGTCCTGGAGAACTGGGCCAGTCTTTGCTGCAGGAGGGTTACCTCCTGGGCAATGTCCCTATTGGCCTGCTCCTTTCTTGCTAGAGCATCCTCCACCCTTCTGGTGTGCTCTACCAAGTTCTGGTTTTCTTTTTGGAGGTCACCCAGCCCCTGGTGGGCCAGGTGATTCTCTTCCATTTTTCTTTTTAAATGGCAGACTTCCTGGCCTAAGGCGTCTCTTTCCTGACTAAGAGCCTGCATTTGTGCCGCCAGGTCGTCCCTTTGCCTTTGGAAGGCACCAGCTTTCTGGCGCTCCTGATCAAACTCTGCCTGAGTATCCAGGTCTTTCAAGATCAGCTTGTTGCTCTCTACCTTCACTCTATCTAGATGACTTTGCAGGGTGGCTACCTGCTCCGTGCATGCCCTGTTAAAGTCTAATTGTTGCTCCAGCTTTTTCTGGCTCTGCAGTAAGGAGTCCAAACTGTCTTGGTGCTCCTTCTGCAGGGCCAGAAATCTGGTATCCTGTTCTGACTTTTCCTTTTGCAGCACATCCATATCCTCCTTCATTTTAGTGATGTACAGTCTGCTGTCATTTTCTGACTTCTGGCTCCTCTGCAGCCTCTGCTCAGAAGAGACCAGGTCAGATTGGACCTTCTGTAATGCCAGCAGTTGCCTACTCGCCAGATCTTGGCCTTCAGCACATTTGTCCTGCACGGCTCCCATATGTAAATATAAATACGCCGCTACCCTAACAATCTTGTCGTGTTCCTCTTTGGCTTTAGGAGCCATATATAGTTCACTCAGGGCCACATGTAAGGGACCCTGATCTCTATATATATCTGACCCTGTTTCAGTGACCTGTTGTGTGATGGCCTGCAACCACGCATTCTGGCCCTGTTCGGTCCATTCACCTCTCACAAATAGCTTATGCAAGAGGTGCTCTCTGGCTATTTTCATGTCTACTAAGGTCGTCATTCTAGAGATTGGTCTCTGTCCTGACTTACAGAAGTTTGTATTTTATTTTTGCAGAACAGAACTTTTCTTGGAGTGTCCCTTTTGAGGAGTGCTTTACAGCGTAATGCAGCGTGGTGATCCGACTGGATGTATGTATCCCGTCAGTTAGCACACTGTATTAAGCTGCACAAGTGGTATTCTAACCCAACGTCTCGGCTCGAGCCCCCAATTTGTAAGAGGATTCAATTCAGCACTACAGCTAAGTTAACGCCTAGTCTAGAATACTGAATGAAAACCCTTATTGATATATCTTTAGGTCCAGTTCATGCGTTCTGGATGACTACCCCTATATAACACCCCTCTCTTGGAATCCCCCTGACCCCACTGAGCCAAGAAGTAGTTCTGTTTTGCAAGTTAAAAAGGTTTATTTGATAAATTAAATATATATATATATATGACACTTTATAATAAATTAATAATTGAATAGCACACTTAATCTGATATGATAAAGATCAACAATGGAGAATCTGGCACTAGCACACTTCTTATAATCACTAATGAGTTGACATGAAATGGATAAGGTAGCACACTGGTAAATAGGAACAAAAGTATAATGTGGTAGAGGATGCTTTATGTAAGCTCAGGTGGATGCAATATTCAATGAATGCAGTACAGAAAATACTCAATATGATTTCAACCAAACAATGTAATCACTTTTCTCTGGCTATTCACTCCCCCCCTCTTTATGCAATGCAAGGAAATGGGAGGAAAGCACACAGTTCTCAGAAATGCAATCAATGTAATCAGTTCAATCCAGCAAGCTTAGACAACAGAAAACAGATAGGAGTTTTGAAAACACAAGCCCAAATTGCTTTGATATGTGCTGGCAATGAATTAAAAAATATGCTAAACGCTTTTAATTCCCTTACAGAGGTTCAGGGTGAGTGGTATCTAGTTAATATTAGTCCAGGCTCACACTAGCAATGATGCAGGGATAGTTAGCAGGTTAAAACGAATTTCTGGCAAATGGAAAGCAAACAGCAGCAGTTTTTACATGTGAAGAAATTGCAAATCGCGGTAAAATTCGCGGATGCGTGTTCCGCGATTGCGGTAAAACTAAACGGGGTAGGCATGCGCTTCTTGGTGCGATTCAAAGCTACGATTCTAAGCTATCAGAGGAAAGTTACTGCAAGTCTCTAGCCCAAACGGTCGCGGAGATATGAGCGATTTAATAAAGGTCGTTTTTGGGTTTGCAAATTTCAAAAGCTCAAAATGACAAGTGCAGCTTGCAACTAGAAATGACAGGTGACAGCTAGGAGGCAGTTCTACTTAGATTAAATAGATTGAATTATATTATTTTAACTACGAGATTGGTTCTGCACAGTTTTCTAGGTACTCACACTATATTCTTGAGTGAAATGGGCCTCGCCACGGATCTGGTCAGGGTTTTAGACTGGACTCTGGTCTGGTCTGGCCTCTGCACTTCACAGTGATCTGGGTCAGCTCTCTCTGCTGGTCTGGGTCTCTCTGGGTACAGCACTGCTTTCTCTCTGGTTCTCTTAGTTCTGGATAGATTGAAGTCTCTAGTTTGGCTTTCTGGAGGTTGATGGAGGTAAGTATGGATTTTTCCGGCAGAGCGTCCCGCTGCAGATGGATTTGGAAAAGTTCCTATCTGTCCTGTCTGTCTGCTTTTATGTGTTTAGAATGTGGGTGTGTTCTAGCATCACTGACCCTACCTCTCTCTCAGCTTCTAATTGCTCAAACTTCCATTTATCATTTGATTGGGGAATGAACTGTGAGTCAGAGTGATGTCATTTTACAGCCTGCAGAAAGTCCACTCCTCCTGTCAACTTACACACAAATCTAGATTTGAAACAAATACATATTTGCAGAGGTACATATTGTTTTAAAATCATATGCACCCATCATGCATTACAGGAGGTATACCCTGTTCAAACTCTGCTCTTCCTGGGAGCTTGCATTCAGAAATGGCACATATTTCACTTTTTAACTGATTTTTCAATTTCTGACATTGACCCAACTTTACATACATGTGCGCAGGGAGTAGGGACATTAACTGATGAAGTTTCAGATTTTTAACATGCATACATTTAGAGTTATATCCACTTTTCCGCTAAAACCCCCCTGAACATGCCACCGGGTCGAAAAACCTCTTAAAATGTGGGCAGAAAAATAACAAGAATTATGGTGTCCTTTATAAAATTTTCACATGTCCGCTCTATGAGTTATTCATCTTTTTAAAGTTATGTTCTGGCTCCAAAGGGGTGTGGTTTCCCATGTCACATGGTATAGAAACCAGTCTTTCCAGTTTCTGCCAAGCCAGCTTGCTCTCACAGGCAGTGCTCCTCCCAGCTCCTGCCAAGAGGAAGCTACAATTTACGACTGCGGTAATAAAAACCTTTGCCTGAGTGAAGAGGGCTTTGTTCACTCTCCTGCAGAGCACAGATAATTCAATTATCAGATAGATGGCATATCCTTCGTGTGGGCAGCAAAAGGAAGGTTGGCCTGGGAACACAGTGGTGACTCAAATTTCCCTCCTGATGGGGGTAGTTGCCAGGCAGAATTCAGTTCCTTAAGCCAGACTTTCAGCTACTGTCATGTTATTTGTTGCTTTTTAAATTAACTTGCAATTTTACACATGCAGCTAGAATGCTGATTCTAAGTGCAAAACTATGACATTTAAACAATTGCAACCTATGTGACACTCAAAAGTAGGTCACTCAGTCAATTTAAACATTTAGATTTTTTTTTAGTGTCTTTCAATCCAGTGCAACTTAAACTGCTGAAATCCACAGCGCAGCCAGTCTTGTTATAAACCTTGTCTTATGATCTTCATTTCCCAGATTTTGTAGGCACACAGAACTCCATTCTGCCAAATGTCTGCTGGTGTTCAGTAAATATTTTGCACATATTGCAATATTTGAAAATAGGCATTTTGACTTGCCTTCAGGGAAACAGAGTGGTTTTAAAACGCCGGCTTTTGGATAGTGGTGAGTACTGGTACTGCACCCATTTTTGGGATTTAAGAATTGAATTCCCCACAATTCTAGGTTGCATTTGGCAATCAGCATTGCCATTCCCAATGGTTTCAGACTACTGTGCGGGTAGTCCAATGGTGGTTTTAGGCAGTGTCCTTCTGTGCCCATAACATCGGCAAAAATGGGTGGCAGCCTATTCTTCCTGCATTTCCCTGTGCATTTTCTGGGAAGCTCTGGCCATCATGATGTTTTCATGTCAGTACTGCACAGTTTTGAGGTAGGGCTAGGATGCATGGGTAAATACATCCCACAATGGTGTGGTATGATACCCCCACACAAGTTTAGTTCCGTCCCATATCAAAAAATCACCTTCCCTGGTATTGACCCCTGCAGTTGCATTGGGCCCGGTGGTACTGTTAATTGGTCCAGTAGTGTTGTTACTCCCTCCCCCCTCGTACATCTCGATAGAGATGAACGCTATAAACCAATATGTAACCAAGCCAAACATTATCATAAAAAACAATGTGATGCATACTGATAATCCACACTCATACGAATATCTACATCTCTCATATACTAATTCTCTCATTCTACTAATTCTATCCGTTGCAGGCTGCCCGTTAGATGCCATGGAAGCTCCTGTTTGAGATATAAAAGTGCATTAAGTGCATGCATGTAAACGTTTTGCTGGCACCATCTGTGCCAATACATTTGACGGGGAATGGAAGCGGGTGGGGATGCGGGGGAGGGGTATTCACAGACAAGGGTATATACAGGCTATAATATTATTATTTCATTAATTACATACCACTCAACAAGATAAAAAAAAGGAAAGCACACACACACACAATTTTTTTTTTTTTTTTTTTTTTTGTTGGAATATCCTTGTCAGTCATTATTCCATTCAAGTCCAGTGCTGACACACACACACACGCAAGTCGTTATTTAGCCATCCTACTCATTTGCATCGTTTGCTGTTGTCTGTGCCTCCTCATCTATTTCCTCTTGTACATTGCTGTATGCTTTTCGTACGTCGGTCAAATGCACCCAGTACCTCAATCCTTTCACCTTCACTGCCGTGGGTGTGCAAAATATTACTTCGTAGGGGCCATGGAATTGTGGTGCATTCCACCGACGCACAAAGCTTCTAACATAAATTGAGTCACCTGGCATCAGCTGTAGCTGTTGCTCTGGCTCCGTGACAGATCCTGTTACGTTTCCCTCTTCTCTAGTGAAGGGTGGGGACAGTTGTTTTGATATGGCGCGCGCTGCTCTTGTCAATTTTCGTAAATAGTCTGTAAATTCGTCTCCCAATATTGCGGCACTTCTGTGAGCATCTGAGTGTTTGCACAGTGGAGAGTGTGCTGTGTTCATTCTCCTCCCAGTCACGATTTCGTGCGGGGACAAATAGTGGTCTTTGCTTGGCTGATTTCTTAGTTCAAATAGCGCCAGGGGTAGACAGTAAATCCAATTTTTCTTCAATGAGAAGCATAGTTTTGATAACCTGCCTTTTAACAGGCCGTTCATCTTTTCCACTACGCCATTACTTTGGGGATGATAAATCGAACATAATTTATGTTTTATACCCAGTAATGTGGTCACTTCCTTGAAGAGTTCATTCACAAAGTGAGAGCCGTTGTCTGAGCGAATCACGTCACAAATTCCCCAGCGCGGGAACACCTCCCTTACTAGGAACTTGGCAGCGCTTTTGGCATCAGGTCGCGCGCATGGTCCCGCTTCCACCCACCTTGAAAATGGGCACACCACCACGATCATGTACCGTGAGCCATTACACCTTTCCCCCATGTCTGCATAATCTATATGTAGTTCTCTGAAGGGGCCGACGGGTTTTGGAATTGTTCCCCGGAGTGTGCGTAATGTCATTCCTGAGTTGTATATTTGGCATGTTGTACATTCCAGTGCTAATCGAGACACATGCTCCTGGAGACAGGGCACAAACCATTCTTCCTGTATTTCTGCTGCGATGTGTTGTTTGGTATTATGTGCAGGGAAGTGTAGCTGTTGAAATGCTACTTCTAGTAACTGTAGTGGCATTACCACTTTTCCTGAGTTATTTTGCCGCCATAATAGGTCTGTTCCTGATTGGCTGCATCCCCGTTTTGTCCACGTTAGTTTTTCTTCTGCACTAGCTCCTTCCTGCAATTCTAGTATTTGTGATAAAGACATCATGTTGTACCCTTCTGACAGTTCTTCGGTTGTTGTGTTCTTGATCATGAACTCACCTGTGTCGTATTTCTGAAAATAGGAAGCCTCTTTGGCGGCAGCGTCCGCTGCCGCGTTTCCTGAAGACACATCGTCTGTGTTGGATGTATGGGCCTGGCACTTCACTATTGCTACAGCAGTAGGGTTTTGTAGGGCCTCTATTAATTCTTTTAACAATTCTGCATGCTGCACTGGTGTTCTATCTGCCCTTCTGAATCCCCTACGGCCCCATCTTGCTAGACCTCCATGTACTGTTGTCGTCATGTAAGCTGAGTCTGTGTATATTGTTACTGCACAGCCTTTTGCTGCATGTAGTGCTTCTATGAGCGCAATCAGTTCTGCTGCCTGTGCAGAGTAATGCGACGGGAGGCGGTACTGTACTAATGTTTCAAACTCACCTTCCTCTAATCTCACTACCGCCATGCCAACGTGTTTTTCTCCCGTGTCCATATCAATTGATGCGGACCCATCCACAAAGTACACTTCCCCCTCGCTGAGAGCGTTTTCACACACCACTGTGTCCTCCCCTCCTTCTCCTGTGTGGGTTGCGCAGTCGTGATTTTGCATATCCTCTAATGTGCACGCTTCTGTAATGAATGTGGCGGGGTTCACTGTTTTACATCTCACTATGTGGATGTTGGCGCTGGACAATATGATCTCGTATGCTGTTGCCCGCTGTGTGGTCAGTGTGCTTTTCGATCTTTCAAGTATTGCAAATAATGAGTGTTCCACAAACAATGTCACAGGGCATCCCATTACTATTGTGGCACTTTTCTCAATCGCGAATGCGGCTGCTGCGAGCGATTGTTCGCACGCGAAATGACCCTGCATCACGGCATCCAAAGTACCACTATAATACGCCAGGGGCTTGTGTCCTAAGGATGTTTTTTGTGTCAGTACTGCTGTCATAAGTGTTCCTTTGCAATGGGAAAATAGGTAAAATTCGTGTCCATAATCAGGGTTTGCTAGTACTGGAGCGCTTGAAATTAGCTCTTTCAGTGATTGAAACGATATGCTAATTTCTTCTGACCATTTTATTTTTCCATTCTCCTGTTGTGCTTCTTTGAGTGCTTGTAGGAGGGGCCTGGTGTATGCTGCATAGTCTAGTATCCATGCTCGGCAATAATTGCACATCCCCAAAAATTTCTGCATGTCTTTCACTGTCGTGGGCTCTCCTACTGACCTTATTGACTCCACCCTGTCAGGAATTATTCTCTTTCCATCTTTTGATATGAGCTGTCCCAGGTATAGGACCTCAGTCAGGCAATACTGTAGCTTCTCCTTGTCTACCTTGTATCCTTTGTTGGCTAGTAAAGTCAGGAGCGTTGTTGAATCTTTTCTACATGTTGCTTCGTCTTGTGCACACACCAATAAATCATCCACGCACTGAATAATCGTACTCTCTACTGATAGGTTTCCCAAGTCTTCATGCAATATGCGGTTGAATATGCTCGGGCTCTCACAGTATCCCTGTGGCAGTCTGCAGTGTTCATATCTTTTTCCCCCCAGTGTGAACGCTGTAAGATATCTACTCTCTTCAGCCAGGGGTATTGAGAAAAATGCGTTTTTCAAGTCCACTACTGTAAAATGTGATGCTGCTTTTGGGATACTGCATAGTATTGATGCAGGGTTCGGGACTAGAGGGAACTCTTTCTGTATTACATCATTGAGGGGGCGTAAGTCCTGTATCATCCTCCAAGACCCCCCTTTCGCTTTTTTGATTGGATAAATACATGTGTTACATGGTGAGTTTGAAGGCACTATTATCCCTTGTACTAGTAGTGCATTTATCGTTTCTTTTATCCCTTCTTCAGCCTCACGGGACAATGGATACTGTTTGACTCGGGGTAAGATAGCTCCTTGTTTTAGTTTTATTATCACAGGTTGTACTCCATGCAACAGCCCTACATCATGGGGGCCTGTTGTCCATAATTTGTTTGGTACTATCCTCATGTCGTCATCAAAAAATGACGGTGGTGTTCCTACCACTGCCATCAATTGGACGGGGATCTCTCTGGCTTGGATCAAAATGTCACAGGGCATCGCTATTTCCATTACTATCTCACCATCTGCTTCTGTGTCTGAAAAGAGATCCTCATCTGTTACCTCGCGTAGGGCGAGGTTGGCGTTTGTACACAGCACGGTGCGCCACTCACATCCTTCTCTGTCCATTCCAATAACAGCGATCCGTTTCGTTGATACCTGCACAGCGTGCAAATCCAACAACACCACTGATCCTGGTGCTGCATTTGGACACACTATGGGGCGGAAGAGGAATTCTGCTGGAATCCTCCAATCCATGCTTTTTAGCTCTGGAACTATAAGGGCCAAAGTCTTTAGCCCTTCAATAAACATCTCTTCATTTTGTGGCAGCCCTCGTATTTCCTGTGTGGTTGTGTAGGCTTGCACTACCAACATTGCACGCAAGGGGCATATCCCGGGTGTAGAACACACTATTCCTCCTTCGGTAAATGATATGGTCATGTTAAGTTTACTCATAAGGTCCCTCCCCAGCAAATTTATAGGGGACTGTTCATAATACAGTAAGGGTGCCTTTACAGTCTTGCCCCCTACGGTTACATCCAAAACTTCTGTGTAAGGAACTTCAATTACAGCCCCAGAGAACCCCTGCGTCTCTAACTTCCTGTTAGATAACGGGAACCGGCCCTCCCTGACACATGATTTCTCCGCTCCCGAATCAACCATGAATACAAATTGCCTGTCTCCTATCTGCGCCCCTACCAATGGTTCCTCTGCTGCACTGTGGGTGGTAGATAGAACTGGACACGCAAGTGTTCTCTGTGGGCTGTCCTATGCGGGGTGTCTCATCGCCCCCCCTTCATTGAATACGTTACCTGAGACCACTGACATGCCGTTGTAAGGTGCTGGTGCGGGGCCCCGTTTGCTGCTGTCGCGAAAGGGTTGCCTGGTGTATATTGCATGCTGTCGTTGTTAGGCATGTTTTGTGGGTGGTTCTGTGTTCTATACTGGGGTCCCTGTTGCTGGCCGGCATTACCTTGGCTTGGGTTTCTTAATTGTTGTTGCCCCATTGGGAGGCCATATGGGCTTCCCGGGTGGGGATGGCCATATTGTTCTACCTCTTGGAACCCGTTATTGGGTCTGCTTCTGCACTCTCTAGAATAGTGCCCCCATCGCCCGCAGTTCCAGCAACTTCCTTGTACACCTCTAGGGCCCTGCCATCCATTTCCTCCCATTCCCCCATACCCCGTTCCGCCTCCTCTTCGGCCCCTGTACCCACCTCTTCCCCCTCGAGGGGTCCACTCTTGCCACTGCGGACCTCCACCTTGCTCTTGCTCATTCCACTGCCGCTGTCCTGTTCCCGCCCAATTAGTTGCCATCCTTCCTTGTATTGCTATCAGCCCCTCCTCCTCGTCCTCTCCCTCCCTGCTGTGTGGGAGTGCAGCTACTGCTGCTGCGACCTTCACCAATTTTGTCTGTACTAACTTTGCTTCGTCTGCCAACCTTTTCTGTGCCACCTCCTTCTCCCTCTCCTTTATCCTTTTACAATGGTGTATTATTATGCTTTGGATTTCTGGCCATCCCTTCGCTTCAATGCCTGCAATCTTGTCGAGCGCTTTCTGCACTTCCTTGGGGAGCCCTCTTTTTATAATGAAGTAAAATAAAGATGTCGATTGATACCAGGGCGTGCCCGTCTCCGCTCTCCACATCTCTTGAACACGAAAAATGTAATCCATAGCCTCCTCCCCCTCATTCATGGTACATTGCATCACCGACTGCAAGTCCGGCGTATCTGGGAATGTTTCGCGCAAGGCGTCCCACACCCTAGCCCGCACTGTGTTAAAGGAGGCCCCATCATGGCGGTCACAATCTAACGTTACTCCTGGGAAACCGGCTTTAACCCATACTCTTTCAGCCTGATCGCCCACCGCTGATACGAGCAGACTTTTCACATCTCCTACAGCTAGGGGTACCCCAGCAGTATGTTTTTCAAAGGCGTATATCCACTTACTTGCCCCTCCTGATAACGGGGGCAATAGCTTTAATAAGTTGGCTTTATCCATTTGTGCCCACGGGATATAGTTAGGTCTCCCTCCTCCTCTGTGTATCAACGGGAGCTGCAGCTTTCCTTTCGTTATGGCACCCGGACCTGATGTGGGTGCTGATGTCTCTAGTGATGCCATTTTCCCCACTCTGTTCCTTAGTCGTCCCGACCACTCATCGTCCAGTGTTCTCACTGAACATGTGCCATCCCCCCCTTCGCTTCCCCCTCCCATAGCCATGCTCAACCTGTCACCTTCTTCTAACTCGTCCCTTATATCGCATAGTAATTCATCTCTATCCCCCATAGGCCTTTCATCATTGTCAGGATCTCCCTCATGTGCCTCTATTTCAATTATTCGGGTTGGTTCTTCCTCAATTCTGAACAGTATCTCGCCTTTCTTCCACCCCTCTTCGGGTCTTCTTGTCTCGCCTGGCGCTCTAGACGTGCGCCCTGACCTAGTCGCATTAAGTGCTGTTTGTCCGCACATATCTTTTATCCTTGAGAGCTCATCTTTTGCTATTGAGAGTCTTGACTGTAAATCATCTGTAAGTTTCTCTATGTCCACCCTTTGTGTACTCGCCTGGCCTCGCTCCCTTGTACTTTCATATGGTGGGGGTGCAGTGGGCCTGTGGGGTGTAGTAGTTGTCGGGGGAGGTACATACGTTGGATCACTGTATCCTTCTGCGGGTACAGGTTTTTTTCAGTATCGGGTACAAACTTATTACCTCTATTGGTGGCGCTACACTTGGCAATTCTTTGATATCTTTCTGTATCATCAGTGGATTGTCTGTAGTGGATGGGAGGTCAGCATTTAATGCTGGTGCTTTAGGCGGTGGTACCTCTTCAAATAACCTCCAGAGATCTATTATTTCCCTCCTATTTTGCAACTGTTTTCCTTTATATTTCAAGAAAACGCATGTGACCACCATATCCAGAACGCTTTTATCAAATGACCCTCCCTCTGGCCATATCTGGGGTAGCCCCTCTCCCTTCAACTCAGTTACCCATTGGTCGTGATATTTCTTAATCCGCTCCGCGTACCCTGGAAGACTTTTACAAATATGTGATGAGGGTGTTTCAGCCCCCATTTCAGCGCTCTCCTCGTGCTTATTTGTCTCTGTGTGTCTGCAACTACAATATGAATGTAGTATCAATATTATTTTTCGTATTCTACTTCACATTCACTGTTATGCTCGGTTGGGCTCTCCCTCTCTCGACTGTTCAATACGAAACTGACTGTACACAGTTTCTACTTTGTTCTCTTTGGAGGACACATACAAGAGCAACCCATCATTTATTTTGACAATAGCAACCCGGAAATCAAAAGGCACCCACTCACGTCACTGTATCACCGTTGCCTTCAAAAAAGTTTCATCCGGTCACACTTACCATGACCATTTGACAATTATACATTTATAGCCGTTTTACACATTCGCAACCTCAAATTGTCCCCTGACACATACGAGGTGCACACACCTCTTGGTAACACTCAGTACACCATTCACGCTGCCCTCCCTTTCCTCCCTAGCCGGCTGTCCCTGTCTGTCTTACTTAGATAGATGAATGCGCATATGCATATATTTATATGTTTTAACCTGCTCTCCCCCTTCTAGTAGGCCCCCTTTTCTCTTACTTTCTTCCCAAGTTCGTGCTAATCTTGGTTAATCTTGGTTTTTATTCTCCCCCTACCCTTAAAGAAAAAGAAAAGAAAGAAGTAATAGCGATCACTAATATATTCTCAGTGCCCCCTTTTGCTGAACACTTTTATCTTATATTTCACTTCGTCATATATTCCCAGCACTAGTCAATATAGCACTATGCGGCGCCACCTTCCACCCCCTTTCGGAGCTAGGTTCCCGTCACTTCTATCTCTTATTCACCTCGTAATCCTAATGGCCATATGCAAAGAAAAAGAAAGGAAATTTTTAGAATAATCTTTAGTATACCTTCGTACCCCCTTTTCGTTCCCTGTCCTACACTTCTCTCCCCCCTCCCTTTACAATCGCTCACACTCAGTACTCACGTGCCCGTCTTGAACCGATAGTCTCCGAAACTGGGTCCGTCCAGGCAGTGTCGCCGTCAGCTCAACAGTCAGCCCCGACTCCGGCGAGCGGTACTCAAAGGGGATTTTTCAACCGGGATCCCGTACCCTTTCTCTATTGAGTGCGCACTTCTTAGTGTACCGGTCGCCGTTGGCGGGCAGCCTCCCGGAGCCGGCTCACCGTGCGTATCCCTTTTCGACCGGAGATTCTCGTGCCAAAAGGGGACGGTTATAACGAGTTTAGGAAGAAATAATATCACGCTATCGGGGTCACCACTGAAGGCAAGCGTCCCCACACAGCACGATCCTCCCCGCAATGAGAGACAATGAAGGACTCTCCCAAAATGGGAATAAGGCCAAGACAGAGTGCGGGTGAGCGTAAATGGGAGTTTATCAATCAGAATAGGGCATGCAAAGGACTCTGCAAACTCCGAGAGCGCTCTGTCTGACAATCGCAAAGACAGGCGTATATATTTACAAAAAACGTCAGAAGAACCTACACACTATAGGGGGCACAAGTTCATGGGGATTGGGTGGCGATGACTAACTATAGGTGCTGCTGTGATGTGGTTGGCTCTGGCTGGCAGACGTCACTGGGCAGTCTCGTGGGTTGGGCTGGGCCTGGCAGGGTGGCAGAGTTCATCCAGGCGGTGTTGTGGGGCCATCGCGGCCAGTGGCAGAGATGAATGTCTTCTCCTGACTTATTAGCCCTAGGCCATGCACACCGCAGTCATTCTGGCATATTGGTATTATCTTCTTTAGTAAATCTTTCAATAGGTTATACAACAGGTTAATGCAACACAGGAGGAATGTACCTTGTGAGGGGTCTGGAGGTAATACGTCAGGACATGGTTACCAGTGTCCTGTTGACTGGGGCCATAGGTCGAGGGGCTAAGCTTCGCGGCCTGGGACGGGCGGTACATGTCTTTCTGCCTTGTTAGAAGTTGTTATGGATGTTCCGCTGTGTGTTGTCAAAGTGTTGGGTGTCCTGATTGCACAGGGCCATAAGTCTGAGATGGTCCAGTGGGTTGTGAGGTTTACGAGGGGGCGCGTGTGTTGAGGCAGAGGTTTACTGCTGTGCTGTAAATAATGCAGGTGGCGGGTGGTGGCCTTGGGTGCTACAGAGGGGGTTACAAGTCTTTCAAGCGGCTCCAGTCTAGTTGGGGGAGGTAACGCAGCGCGGCGCGGTCTCTGCTCTCATGCCTTGGCAGCCTTCGCAGGGTGGGAGGGGGAATGGCCTTGCACGCATTTCACAAAGGTATCTCCCTCGTGTGTTGCCGATTTAGGTAAAGACATCACAAACATTTGAACACTCTATAATACTTATTCAAAACATTACAAAACATGCATTTAAACTTTGCTGGATGTGTCTTGATTATACCCAGTCTGAGTACCTTATTCATACATTATGTTTTAACAAGTGCAGTATTTAGTTATATGCATATATATTTGCAGTAAGTGAGGTAGAGTTAGGGTTGGTGGAGAACATAGAAAGTAACCCGCCACTTGTTCGTGACGGTGGTGGCGCATGTGGGGCCTAGACATGCACACATGACATGCGCCTTCTCATGCATTCTTCACATGGGCCCTTTGTATGGTTACATTCGTTTTCTTGTGTCCTCTAGCAGCATTAGTTCAGTTATGGCACGAGCCCATGGGGTGTAAGTTTTCCAGTCATACACGTAACAAACAGATTCCTGCTGCGTGCCGTTATTATTAGTACCCAACTGCAATGGTATATGCTCACCATCGCTTATATCATGGGGGCATGATCTCTTGTAATTATACATCTTACAGGCTTTTGTAATATGAGGGATTTTATGAGAGAAAAGCATCCTTTGCAAGTAGTCTCAACATTAATATACAAAGATTGTCTGGCATATAACGACCATTTTACTGTTCTTTTCATTTGCCTAGGCCTGCTGGCCGGGTCATGCTGGGAGCGATGATACACTGCGGGAGGTGAACTGTTACAATGTTAGTGTATTACACTAGCTCATGTCCGTCTTGTTCGTGGGAACGTGCTCGCAGCGGATCTGCCAGGGTGCTGCGGCAACAAGGATGACTGAAACCCTCCAAGGGTGGGGGCCGCGCTACAGTGCGCTGAGCTCACACCATCTTTACCAGACAAAATGGTTTCTAGGCCTAGCTAAATTTTAATACGTGTGGGCAATTAATACGTGCGGGCAATTAATACGTGCGGGCAATTAATACGTGCGGGCAATGTCTCCAGTGGGTGAACCCTCCACCACCTGGGCCCGGGTGGCATGAGGGGACGCCCAAAGGAGCCACAGTCCTCACCTGGGGAGAAAGCGTAGGCGAGGGGGGGTCTTCTTAGACCAGTCCTCCCCTACAGTACCAAGATTCTGGAGCACACCATGGCATGGTTTCCCCCGTGCTGTGTGAACTACCAGATCTGCTTTGCTCTGCAGGTTGCCATCCCAATTAACTAGGTTATCAGTGTGTATGTTCATCCTTTTGCAAACAGCTTTGTTGAGAGATTCTGCCATACTTTGCTTGTGGGCTTCATTTAAAACCATTATATACGGTGCTGACTATATAAGCACCTGATGAATGCAGAAGATTCACAGTAGACAAACTTTGCATGATGCATTTAAACTGAATAAACTTGAGGCAGTTAAAATAGGTGTTATCAGCTGTCAACCTTATTGAAACTTATACAAACTGTTATCCTTCTTTTGGTAACTTGCACCATTAGTTGGTAGCAGGTGGTATGTCAACTGAAGATTTCCAAAAGGAAGGCTGTTACAGAAATCACAAGGGAAAGTGCAGAAAAAGTTGTTTAAAATGCTCGATTAATGAAGTGAAGATACTCATCTGTGAAATAAAAGGCTTGTTGAGTGACATAGAGGGAAATACTGACTGTGGCAAAAAGAAGGTGGTCAAATAAAACTGTGTGGTTGATGTAGGTGCCGGGGGTTTGCTGGAGGTATGAAGTGATGAGCCTGGTATCTGTACCCATCCACCAGTTAGTAAACCCACACTTGAGAAAATTGCAGGCTTGCGAAAAGAAACCCTAGATGAGTTTGAAGTGTGCAGGAAAGAGGGGCAGGAGAGGGGCACACATTATCTCTTACCAATCAGCAAAATGATCCTGGATGGTACAGCACCCCATGCATAATATATCATATCCCCACTAGGTATTTGGAGGAATCTCAACTCTAACAATCTACAGCCCCGGGGAAGAAATGTGATATTAATCAGGATGCCCCCACAACGATTGTGATTAGGGCCAATGTGGTGGTCATTTCAGTTCATACTTCGAACAGGTTTTCTAGCCTCGAACCAGACACAGGTACTATGCAAGGTGGGCCCTATGGGGCAAGAAAGAAGAAAAGGTCAAATGTGAGGCATAATGTGCCATCCAAACCATCACAGATGACGAGTGGCAATAAACGAGGGGTGTCAAAAAAGAGGGAATGGGTGGTCAACAGTGAGAAGTGTCGGCCTACTAGACCCACCAAGGTGTACATCATGGTACAAATGGCAGCTGATATAACTAAGATAAAGGAGTCTGTGAGTAATATTTTGGGGGATCCAGGGAATCTTAAAAGGAACCTAAGTGGGCACTGTGCAAACCCCCTGGGTGATATTAGTCAAACAAGGCTGAATAAGGGTCCACGTATCCCTATTCCAACAGGGCTAATTAAGCCCTCAAGAGAGGATAATGGGAGTAATACAAAGGAGTGCCTGGATACACATTGCAGTAGAAATCCAGAAACAGGTTCTGGCCAACTAGAAAAGTGTTCTACTTAGGCAGGACCGAGATGTTTGATGTCATAGGGAAGCAGGCTGAAAAAGGCCCCAGTGACTGAAAGACCCTTCATGGTAGACGGAATGAAATACCAATGCACATGCAAGCTACACGTAAGAAAACGCAGCACACCACATCTGCTCCTCGTGTTCGAGCAGGGACCTGAGACCGTACCAGTTACAGAAGGTGGCTGAAAGTGTGTCAGCAAGCCATCTTGTATTTATGAATAATGTACCAAAATAACCAAGGGGTGCACATGAGAACCAAGTGGCGCTCACAAATAAATGTACTCATTGGATACGTCACAAGCGGGGTATGATCCAGGTGGACATTGAGGCTTGTAAAGTCCTCTGGTAGTGGGAAAGATTACATCCAGGTTGCACATAGAGAAGATTGGGTCAATATAATCAGTGAACTGCGCCAATTTACAATAATACATCAATCAGTTGAGTTATATTTTTAATTCCATTCCACAGCCTGACACGTTTTTCGAGCAGAGCTCTTCTTCAAAGGCTGTGCATCAAATTACAATTTAAAACCATTAGCATGTTGACCAGTGTATACGCATCATACCAATTGGGCAAACACATAGGGGTTGAAAAAGGGGGAATTGGCCACAATCATAAATGTGTGATACATAACAGCATTGTTTAAATCATTACAGTGTTACATAATCAGTATGATTGGATAACCATAAAAGATAAAGAGAAAATAAAAATAAATATAAATTACTGTTTCCAAAAGACATCCATCCGGTTCCGAAACCAATAAGAAGGATGACAAAACAACATGATAAGAAAATAAGTGAGGTGCAGTGACTAAGCAACCCTGGATGATAAGATTGGCTGAATTACCAATAATAATTAAAATATCAAGGTATAATTACCGTTGATGCTTGTCGAAGGCGAATAATCTGTGCAACAAGAATTAGTGTCCAAAGTCACAATTATTGCAAAGTGCCATGATGTTGCCAAAATTAATGCGACAAAAACCGAAAACCAAGATTAGCAATGTATTGCACTTACCAATAGTACGATTAATTCTAGGGTACAATTCCAGGACTAGACAGGATTAAATTAAATATAACAATAAGTGTTAGAGCTACATAGCCCATTCAAAGAGTTTTTAATTTTTCGCAACACATTATTAATGGAAAGAAAAGAATTACCTTAATGTAACTTGCAATTGCAATGACTAATTATAGTAGACTGCAAAGATCCGCAATGGAGGGGGGAATGTTGCCCACGAAGATACAATATATCCGCCAATTCAAAGTAGCCACGATAGTCCGATGTCAGTTGACAATTGAGCAATTAGCAGAAAAAGACAGAGAGCCAGAGCACGGAGTTAGGTGAATGAATAGTAAACGAACATGATTAAGTGTCAGGGACCGTGTCGAAGGAGCAGCATCTCACTTACCAGCCTTCCGGCAACAACTGTATCCAAGGGAGAGTGCGCGCGCGCGAGATGCAGCTGGTGTAGTTAAACAGGAGAACTAGGACACGAGAGCAAGACCGTAACGAACCATCCAGCGGCAGCCATGTTAGGTGAGGAAACTACTGGCTGCCAATCAAATCTCAATGGAGACAGACTAATAAGCCAAAATTGGCAGTCGAACCTACACGCAATTACATATAGTGATTGACGTTGTATTATGAATTAGAAATAACGCACTAAATTTATCATACATCCAGGTTGTGTAATCTGCCGCACACACTTCTTAACTCATCACAACACATAAATCACGATAAAGTTACTTCCCATTGCACGCAAAATAACAATATATAGCATTAAGAACAAGGTAATGGTGTGTAGCCACCTACGGTGTGATCTGCACTAGCAACCAACCTAATAATTGCACCAAATATAATCATATATATAATAGCTAAAAGGATTATGAAAACCCATTTGTAAACGGGTGTCATGATCTCTGCTTCCAAAAGGTCAGGGTTTTCCCAACTCCCTTGGAAGCAGATCCATAACCCAGGTTCCGAGTGCCAACCAGTCCCAATTGGGACCTTTTGGACCCAGTCCTGGCGCCAGTGGCACCAGGCTCATAAATATGCCCAGTCCCAGCGCTGGAAGCGCCGGGCTCATAATGCTTGGGTGGACTTACCTGCAGCAGACCATGCTGCTTACTTGCCTGCCAGTTGAGCCTCTGATCCTCTTCTGTTTGGAACTACTTTTCCTGTTGGGTGGGGCAGGAGGCACTCCCTAGATTCAGAACACTGGAACTCTTCTGGAAAGCAGGAACTCTTTTCTTACCTAGGCGTGGCTGTGGAAGGAGACACCTAAGCACTACAGGAGGCTATTTAAACCACACCCGATGGATGAATCTTGCTTTGCGTTATTCTGCATCCTCTGCAGCAGAACGTTCATCGTGTCTTCTGCATCTGATCCTGGGCCTAAGGGAAAAGGCTTACCATCCTGAATCCAGTCTTCAGCAACACCTATAAAGACAAGAAAGAACAGGTTAGCATTACGGTCTTCAGTGACAGCTCTTCACTTACCTGGTCCATCAGCTGTCACCAACGCCTCGCGCTGCATTCCGGCATCTGAAAGACAAAGGCTTACCTACTCTTCGTGCGCTCCGGAGGTCTTCACACTGCATTCCGGCATCTGAAAGACAAAAGCTTACCAACTCTTCGCACGCTCCGGAGGCCTTCAGCGCTGCATCCCGCATCTGAAAGACAAAACAAGGTGCGTTTAAAGACATTGGGGAACTTTAATACTCACGTGCCATTACTCCTTTCCACATCTAACCCAGTGGGTATTCCGGCACCCTGCAGCCGCTCCGAACATGTACCTGCAAAATAAAAAGACAGTTAGAGCGCATCGTGAAGCAGGCAACAAGCGCTTACTTACGTGCTTCCAGGCGCTTCTATTCATCACACGGGCTCCATCTTCAACTCACTTCAGCCCGTCATCCGCCATCGCCGGAACCCTGCAAAACAAGAGACATCATTACTAAAGACTTTAAAGACATTAGAATTACTCGAAACTTACCGTTCGTGCAGTAAACGACGGACAGCAGTCCTCTGAAGTCAAGAGGCCTGCTCCCCTTATCCAGTGAAGAAACTGGTTACAGCACCCTGCCCCGAGGCAGATGGAGAGCACAGCGTTCACTTACCTAAGGTGAGAGCGTTAACCTTTGGGGTTCTACAGGAGAAGAGAAAGGGAAGAAGAGAGAGACATTCAATAAGCCAGTTCCTTAATCCCATATTTTCTATCTGCAGACATCTTACCCTTCGAGTCAGACATACAGTGCACAGAGGTCCAGCCCAAAGAGCCAGCCGTGTGTTACACATCACCTTTGAAGATACGGTATACGCCCAGTCAAGACCGGCGCCTCTACGGGAATCAGGTGAGCGTTACAGAACGCAAAGCCTACCACAAAACTCCCGTCCAGGCGCTATGGAAACCTCGGATACCGACCAGCTAGCCCAGTTACTTGGGGAACTAAGGGCAGAAGTGCATGCAGCCCGTCAGGAAACGAACGCTCTAAGAACGGAACTGATTATTTCCAAGGAGCGAACAGATGATCTCGCTAGACAATTGCTACAGTCACAAGCCGGACAGACCCCGTTACCCGCATCTGGGGGAAATCTTCCTTCTACATCCTCTATGAATCCAGTGCAGATCAACCTACCTGGGAATGTACCTCTGGCTCCGCCCGAACGATTTTCTGGTGACCCAAAGAGGTTTGCAGTATTTATCAATCAGTGCCGGTTGCATTTCTTATGCCGGCCAGCAGCCTTTCCAACTGATCAAGCTAAAGTAGCTTTCGTGCTTTCGTACCTTAGTGGCAATGCGGCAGACTGGTCGATCCCTCTAGTAAATCAAGATGATCCGGTCCTCCATGATTTTCAAGCTTTTCAGCTCAGTATGGAAAAACTGTTCGCAAGACATTCACAGGGGCAGGCCTTGGACAATGAGCTTCTTTCGTTGCGACAAGGTAATCAAGACCTTTTGGCTTATATTGCGTCTTTCAACAGACTGATAGTGGAAACTCAATGGCCTGAGGACAAAAGGATTACGCTGTTTTATAGAGGTCTACGTGGAGAGCTCAAAGATGTGTTAGCCCAAGTAGTGAATCCCCCACAAGATTGTTCGGACTATATAGACTTAGTCGTTCAAATAGATCACAGACTGCAGAACAGGAAGGCCGATCGTTCCAAGTTTGATGCTCGAGTATTTTCCAAACCGCCAACTCCTTCCAAAGGAGTAGACTCCGGGGAACCCATGCAAATAGGGGGTCTGAAAGGTCCTCTAACACAAAAGGAGCGGGAAAGGAGAAAACAGTTGCAATTATGCCTCTATTGCAGAAACTCAGGGCACTTTCTTCGAGACTGTCCGGTGAAACCTGCCAAGAAGGCAGTAGGAGCTGCAGTTACCAAAGTTACAAACTCTGAGCAGGGAAACGACCTCGCCCGACAAGAATAGAGGTCCTCTTGCCGAGCGTGAAAACCAGTTCCGTGACCTCGCATTTCGTGATACCTATGGTCCTCATTAGCCCTGATAATCCGGATCGATTACATGCAATTGAAGCTTACGTCGACAGCGGTGCCATCGGCAATTATGTGGATCATGAAATGGTTTTGAGGATGAATCTAACTCTTTGTCCCAAGGCTGTAAAGGACGTCATTACTACGGTGGATGGTACGGAGATAGCCTCCGGGCCAGTAACGCATACCACTCAAGAGGTGACGCTAGTAAGTCAAGATGGACACCATGAGAAGATCGTGTTCGATGTGATCAAGGCCCCTCAGTTTCAGATTATTCTAGGAATACCTTGGTTAGAGAAACACAATCCTCTGATCGATTGGCGAGCAAGAACGGTCCAGTTTCCAGAATGTGTCTCTACTTGTCACCCTCCACCTGGTGTTGCACTGGCAGCAATTTCTTCAGAGACTCCCCAGTTACCTCCCGAATACCTAGAATACCAAGATGTTTTCCGGAAGGATCAGGCTAACTCTCTACCTCCTCATAGGTCTTATGACTGCCAGATAGACCTGATACCTGGATCTACTCCTCCTTGTAGTAGAATTTATGCCCTCGCCGAGCCTGAGAACCTTCACCTTCGACAATACCTGGATCAATACCTGGCAAATGGGTTTATTCGTCCTTTCAAGTCCCCTGCTTCTTCAGCTTTGTTCTTCATTCCAAAAAAGGAAGGAGACCTTAGAACTTGTATAGATTATCGCTCCCTGAACCAGATCACCGTTAAGAATAGATATCCGTTACCTTTGATCCCTGAACTCCTGGACCAAGTCAGAAAAGCATGCATATATACAAAGCTGGATCTTAGAGGAGCTTACAACTTGGTACGAGTAAAAGAGAGCGATGAATGGAAGACGGCCTTCCGCACCAAGTATGGGCTATTTGAATATCAGGTCATGCCCTTCGGACTTTGCAATGCCCCGGCCGCGTTTCAATATTTTATGAACGATGTCCTCAGAGAGCTCATAGATGTGTGTGTTGTTGTTTACATTGACGACATCCTCGTTTATTCTTCATCGGAATCTGAACATCGGAAACACGTGAAAATGGTCCTCGAAAGATTGCGTCAACACAAACTTTTCGCTAAGTTGGAAAAATGTGTTTTCAACGTGACTGAAGTTGAATTCTTGGGATTCATATTATCACCTGGCGGAGTGCGTATGGATTCAAAGAAGGTCGATGCAGTTCTCAAATGGCCATCACCATCCTCCGTAAAAGGTGTGCAAAGCATGTTAGGCTTCGCTAACTTTTACCGCAGGTTTATCCCCGAATTCTCTCGAATAGTCCAGCCCATCACTGCCTTGTTAAAGAAAAACAAACGTTTTGAATGGTCTACCGAGGCGGAACAAGCTTTCCAGGATTTGAAGACTAAATTTATCTCTGCACCGATCTTAAAACACCCTCGCCCCGAACTCCCCTACATCGTGGAAACTGATGCTTCAAGCCTTGCCATGGGGGCAGTTCTATCACAAAAGGACCCGGTAACCAATCAGTTGCATCCCGTGGAATTTTGGTCCCGCAAATTCTCGCCTCCTGAAATCAATTACATGATTACTGACAAGGAACTTCCGGCTATCAAGTCTGCCTTTAAGGCTTGGCGGCATTATCTGCTGGGGGCCCGACACACCGTTACTGTGATTACGGATCACCGAAACCTGCAATATTTGAAAACCGCAAAAGCCCAATCCTCTAGACAACTCCGTTGGGCATTATTCTTTGCCGAGTTTGACTTCATAATTACCTATCGACCTGGTACAAAGAACGGTAAAGCTGATGCCCTTTCTCGGATGGGAGTGGAAGAACACTTGATCAACCCTAAACCTGTACCAATCATTCCCAAACAAAGAATTCTGGGTGTAATCGCCACAGAATCCATAGAGGAAGTTAAGGATAAAGCCAGGCAACTTGTAACTCCAGCAGACATACAGAATTGGCATCTGCAGGGAAAGGACTTTGCAGTAAAGGACAACTTATTGTATTTCCAAGAACGATTATACCTACCCAGCACAGATTTACAGAAAAAAGTAATCTCTTGTTATCACGATTCTTTAATGGAAGGACATCCCGGTATGGCCAAGACCTCAGAAAAGATCAAGCGCTACTTCTGGTGGCCGTCTTGGAAAAAAGATATCAGAGACTTTATAATGTCCTGTGGAGTATGCGCCCAAAACAAGAGTCAAAAGGAAAGACCAGCAGGCCTCTTACGCCCTATTGACATCCCACCTCGCCCTTGGCATACGCTTTCTATGGACTTCATCACCGATCTACCTCCATGCTCCGGATACAATACGATTCTAGTAATCGTGGACTTATTCTCCAAGATGGCGCATTTCATTCCGCTCAAAGGCTTGCCAACAGCAGCAACTCTGGCCCGAGAATTTCTCGAAAACATCGTCCGACTGCACGGTTTTCCTTCGGTTCTAATTTCGGATCGAGGTAGTCAATTTATTTCTCATTTTTGGCGAAGTTGCTGTCGGTCGGCTCAAATTGATGTGAGACTATCGACCGGTCACCACCCTCAGACCGAGGGACAAACCGAGAGGACCAATCAAACTCTGGAACAGTATTTACGCTGCATGCTGCAACAAACTGAAAAAACTTGGAAAGACATCCTTTGGATAGCCGAATATGCCTACAATAACTCTGTCCATTCGGGAACTGGGAAAACCCCGTTTTTTCTTTTGTACGGCAGTCACCCTCGAACCTCGGAGTTGGATCCCCTCCAAGATCTTGAAACACCAGCAGTAGACTACCTGCATTCTACAATCACCCAAGAATTTAAGGAAGCTGTTTCTCACCTTCAAAGGGCTAAAGAACAATACAAGAAAGGAGCAGATCAACATCGGAAGGAAGCCCCTCAATATCAAGTAGGGGATCAAGTCTGGTTATCCACCAAATATCTACCTCTAAAAGGGCCATGCACATTCAACCCAAGATACCTTGGTCCCTATTCCATCACTACCATAGTAAACCCAGTAGCGGTCAAGTTGGACTTGCCCCCGCACATGAAGATACATCCGGTCTTCCACGTCTCTCTATTAAAACCCGTGCAACCTCAAACCCGACTAACTAAATCTCCAAAACCTATCCTAGTTGATGGAGAACTCGAGTTTGAAGTCAAAAGCATTCTGGACTCCAAGATCTCCAAATCTAAACTATTTTACCTAATTGACTGGAAAGGCTACGGCCCCCAGGAGAGATCCTGGGAACCTGCTGAATATGTCCACGCTCCTCGCCTAATCAAAAGATTTCACTGAACATTTCCTGACAAGCCAAAACCCCCGGAGAAGCCCGGTTTGGGAGGGGCCTTGAGGGGGGTACTGTCATGATCTCTGCTTCCAAAAGGTCAGGGTTTTCCCAACTCCCTTGGAAGCAGATCCATAACCCAGGTTCCGAGTGCCAACCAGTCCCAATTGGGACCTTTTGGACCCAGTCCTGGCGCCAGTGGCACCAGGCTCATAAATATGCCCAGTCCCAGCGCTGGAAGCGCCGGGCTCATAATGCTTGGGTGGACTTACCTGCAGCAGACCATGCTGCTTACTTGCCTGCCAGTTGAGCCTCTAATCCTCTTCTGTTTGGAACTACTTTTCCTGTTGGGTGGGGCAGGAGCCACTCCCTAGATTCAGAACACTGGAACTCTTCTGGAAAGCAGGAACTCTTTTCTTACCTAGGCGTGGCTGTGGAAGGAGACACCTAAGCACTACAGGAGGCTATTTAAACCACACCCGATGGATGAATCTTGCTTTGCGTTATTCTGCATCCTCTGCAGCAGAACGTTCATCGTGTCTTCTGCATCTGATCCTGGGCCTAAGGGAAAAAGCTTACCATCCTGAATCCAGTGTTCAGCAACACCTATAAAGACAAGAAAGAACAGGTTAGCATTACGGTCTTCAGTGACAGCTCTTCACTTACCTGGTCCATCAGCTGTCACCAACGCCTTGCGCTGCATTCCGGCTTCTGAAAGACAAAGGCTTACCTACTCTTCGTGCGCTCCGGAGGTCTTCACACTGCATTCCGGCATCTGAAAGACAAAAGCTTACCAACTCTTCGCACGCTCCGGAGGCCTTCAGCGCTGCATCCCGCATCTGAAAGACAAAACAAGGTGCATTTAAAGACATTGGGGAACTTTAATACTCACGTGCCATTACTCCTTTCCACATCTAACCCAGTGGGTATCCGGCACCCTGCAGCCGCTCCGAACTTGTACCTGCAAAATAAAAAGACAGTTAGAGCGCATCGTGAAGCAGGCAACAAGCGCTTACTTACGTGCTTCCAGGCGCTTCTATTCATCACACGGGCTCCATCTTCAACTCACTTCAGCCCGTCATCCGCCATCGCCGGAACCCTGCAAAACAAGAGACATCATTACTAAAGACTTTAAAGACATTAGAATTACTCGAAACTTACCGTTCGTGCAGTAAACGACGGACAGCAGTCCTCTGAAGTCAAGAGGCCTGCTCCCCTTATCCAGTGAAGAAACTGGTTACAGCACCCTGCCCCGAGGCAGATGGAGAGCACAGCGTTCACTTACCTAAGGTGAGAGCGTTAACCTTTGGGGTTCTACAGGAGAAGAGAAAGGGAAGAAGAGAGAGACATTCAATAAGCCAGTTCCTTAATCCCATATTTTCTATCTGCAGACATCTTACCCTTCGAGTCAGACATACAGTGCACAGAGGTCCAGCCCAAAGAGCCAGCCGTGTGTTACACATCACCTTTGAAGATACGGTATACGCCCAGTCAAGACCGGCGCCTCTACGGGAATCAGGTGAGCGTTACAACGGGCCAGCTATACATGGACCAGGAGTTTAGTCGGTGATTATATAAAACCTCATTTAAGTCATAAATAGTTTTAGTTGAAACAAATTAATAGCATATAAAGTTAAAAATTAACTGAAATGCAGATGGAATCATGAAAAAACAGAAATTGTCTGAAATACAAGTTGAATCATAAGAAAACGTGAAATTCATGATCAGAATTTAATCCACGAATGACCAATCTGTGTTTACAGATAATCCTCGCTTCCAATTGTCTCAGTCTGAGTTCCATATTGCCACCTCTTTTGGAAGGACGAATCTGAGCCAAACCAATAAATCTTAAATCCTTGAAATCATCCAATTGATGTAAAGTCTGCCAATGCAGTGCCAAAGGATATTTCATAGAGAAGATTGGTTAGTACAGGGGTTGTTGACAATCTAACTCAGACCATACCCCCCCACTAGGATGTAATATCACTCTCAGAGCCACTCCTTCCATGGCTGGGCCTGTCGCACTATGCCCTCAACTGAATAACAAAATCATGGGGTTACCAGTCATGCAGTGTCCAAGGCTCCATGTTGATAGGTGGTGCTCCAGTCCCCATTTTGAGCACCAACATCAAGTTTATATCCAAGAACATTGCAGGGGTTGCTAAAAATCTTATTGATGATGAGAGAGTAACATTGATTAGGAACTTTGATATCATGGGCCTTCGAAGATATAGCCATCCAAGGTTATTTTTTCATTTGTAATGAAAGCCAAGAAGGGCCCAAAGGGGAGGCCCTTTGGGGGCCTTTCCAGCTGGGTGAAGGCAGCTTCAAACTGGGTGGTTAGATAGGTTAGTACGGGCTCACCTGATCTTCAGAAGCTTGTAATTAGCATGCCTTGTAACCGGCACATGCAATCGTATAAAATTTTTAATAGGCCCAATGACAAAACATACACCAATGTCATTGCAATACTCAAAGATAGCATATGCAAATGGGAACTGAGCAGTACGACTCACCACAAGACGTTGTCATGGGAGAATTTAATATTCAGCGGGAGCCACTCAAGGAGCCAGAGGGCCTATGGGAAGATTTGGATGAGGCCTGGGGTATCCCCCAAACAGATGCTAGGCCACCCCCAAGAACACATGGCACTGCAGTGGACACTGTTTGAACCTTATATAATCTCAATTTGAGGGAAAGCAATGGTCGCATTTCCTCCGATCAGCCCGTTAATGGCACTTACCACAGCCCAAATGGGAGCTCAAGAATAGACCATGCCCTTGTTCTAGCACGAGATTGGCAACAAGTGGCAGGGTTCCAGGTGATTGATCACGATCATAGGGCAATAACGCTCCTTCTTAAGAGTAATACCAAATTAAAAACCATGAGTTCAACCCCGACGACCGACATCATGGTTAGGGGCCATGGCCGCAACTCAGTAAAATGGGCATCACTTACCCTGAAAAATCAAATTAGCAGCATACATAGCTAAATTGTGGGGAACATTGAGCAGCTGTGCTCAAGGGACAGTGCTGACCTAGATGTCTTGTTGGAATTCGGGAAATTGATCAAACATATTCAACCATATGTTACCACCTCTAAATCCCAATATCTAGGGGTGCAAAGAAAGTAGAACTTTGATTTGATATGGATTGTAGAAAGGAAAATAATATTTTCCTATCTTAAAAACACAGAAAAATACCTGATAAACGGCATGTAAACAGCTATTGAGAGACAAGAAACAGGCATATTTGATTGACGAATGGGACCTAATTTTACAGTTTGCTAAAAAAGGTGACTCAGCCAAATTTTGAATGTCTGACACTGATAGAGACATGAATGGACAGGCAACCATATAGGCGTGTATTACACCTGATATGTGGCATACACGTTGAGACCCTTTACCAGTCCCCATGGAATAACAGGATTGAGGAGTTGGAACTCTGCCCCAATTATAAGAATCGGGGGAACACACACTTAGTTGTCACCTCCTGGAAGGAGGTGGAAGAGACGCTGAGGACACAGACAGGCGGGAAGGATGCAGATCCTGACAAAATCCCCACATACCTTCAGAAAAGGGAGTCTGTGGTCTGGGTCCCAATGCTGACAACAGACTTTAATGCAGCTCTGTCTACTAATAGAATACCTGAGACTTAGACCCATGCTGAGATAGTGCTGATATTCAAAAAGGGGACCTGGACCGCACCTTTAAGTATCGCCCTATCTTGCTTTTGGATGAAGCAGGACATATTTTTGCAAAGGTTCTATTGAAGCACCTTCAAACGTATGTTGATGGTGCATCCCCGCTAAATCATCTGCAAGTAGGCTTTCAAGCCAGGATTAGCATCATCAACCAGAGTTTTAGGTTACATTTAATCATGCAAAAGCAGCTACTAATCAATAAAACTAAGTTGTAGGCAGTGTTTGTGGACCCAAAAACAGCCTTCCATAACATCCCAGGAGCCTTATTATGGGAGACATTTTGGGCAAAAAGATTCCAAACAACCTGTTAGACCCAATACAGGTCCTATACTCCAATAAAACTGCAGCAGTCTGCTAGAGTTTGGTTGGGGAAATCTCTAAACAACTATAAGTGGAAAGGGGAGTTCAGCAAGGATGCATTTTGGTTCCTTTGCTATTCTACATCTATATAAATTCGAACATCGACAAGCTCCTCACCACCAAGTCTGAGCCCCCTAAGTTGGGAAGGGAAACAGTCCCTGCTCTTTTCTTTGTGGACACGCAGTGTTGTTGTCAGCAACTCCTATTGGGCTGTGTTTAGCATTATCTTGCTTTGCAAACAAATATGACAAGCTCAGGCTGGAGATTAATGATAGTAAGACCAAGTCAATGATCTTCGACTGAGGAAGTCAAAAAGCGGGCCATTGAATATCACTATGGGAGGTGTTATTCTGGAGCAAGTGCTTTGGTATGACTGTTTGGGCGTATGGTTTTGAACTAGTGCCAGCTGGGCTGCCCAGCTACTAAAAGCTAAGGCAGCCTTGGAGAAAACTAGTGGAACCCTGAAAAGGTACAGGTTGAAGCATGTGGGGGGGAATTAAACCAGCCCTGGTGGTTTACCAGGCACAAGTGAAGGCATCAACTCTGCGTCAGAAGTCTGGGCCTGCACCAATAGTGCATCCCTTTCATTAATCGAAAGCAAGTTTCTTAAAAGCACCCTTCTACTGCCACAAAACAGTTGAAGTGCAGCAGTACGGATGGAGTGACACATAGGCTCCATTTGCGAAGATGCAGAAATGAGGACAATATATTACTGGTTGAGGGTGTAAGGCACTCGTGGCCTGCAAAATACAAGGAGGCCTTTTGGACATGATATCTTTGGGGCAGTTGCATTCAATCCCGTGGTTTTTGCATGTGAAGAAACGGCTCTCGACACTAGGATCAACAGGGTAATTCATAGAATTTCGGACAAAAGTGGCGCACGCGGCTGGCGCAGAGTGTCCCTGTGCGATACACTGCGCCAACCGCGTGCGATAAAATCCATTTCATCGCACAGTGTATTCATGGATTTTAGCCTCAAAAACCAGCCGTGGCGCAGAGTGGCGCAGCGACCCTGCAGCAGCGCCAGTTACGCCCCCAAGAACGCCCTCGCGCAAGGAAAAGCCTTCAAAATACCCAAATCATCGCAAAGGACTGCGCTAACCCTGGACCAGTTCACAGGGCTGCCAAACAGCAAACGCCAAGCGGGGAACGTGTATTTCAGTGGTTCGCAGGAAGTTTCACACGTGATTGTCCTGGGTACGTGTACATCAGGAGTGCGCGGGAAGTAACACACGCGATTTCATCAGGGCACGTGTATTCCAGGGTTGCGCGGGAAGTATCACACGCAAAAGCAGCAGGGTACGTGTATTTCAGGGGTGCGCGGGAAGTATCACACGCAATTCCATCAGGGTACGTGCATTTCAGTGGTGCGCGGGAAGTATCACACGCGATTCCATCAGGGCACGTGTATTTCAGGGGTGCGCTGGAAGTATCACACGCGAAAGCAGCAGGGTACGTGTATTTCAGTGGTGCGCGGGAAGTATCACAAGCGATTCCATCAGGGCACGTGTATTTCAGGGGTGCGCGGGAAGTATCACACGCGTTTCGATCAGGGTACGTGTATTTCAGGGGTGCGCGGGAAGTATCACACGCGATTCCATCAGGGTACGTGTATTTCAGTGGTGCGCGGGAAGTATCACACGCGATTCCATCAGGGCACGTGTATTTCAGGGGTGCGCAGGAAGTATCACACGCAAAAGCAGCAGGGTACGTGTATTTCAGTGGTGCGCGGGAAGTATCACACGCGATTCCATCAGGGCACGTGTATTTCAGGGGTGGGTGGGAAGTATCACACGCGATTCCATCAGGGTACGTGTATTCCAGGGGTACGCGGGAAGTATCACACGCAAAAGCAGCATGGTACGTGTATTTCAGGGGTGCGCGGGAAGTATCACATACGATTCCATCAGGACATGTCTATTTCAAGGGTGCGCAGGGAGCACTACACGTGAATTGCCCGTGTGGGTCCTCCCAGGTGTTCCCTCTACACCCTTCACGGCCCCTGCAGGCGGCCCACACCACAGGGGACTACCCTGCGCATGTCCCAGGCAGCCCATCCACCATGCCCATGCCCCCCAGCCAACCCACATGTCACCTTGCACTACTGCCCACCAACGCATGTCCCCCTGCACCCCCACCCCCGAGCACTGTGGGGCAGCTGCCAGCAGGCCCCCACACATGTCCAACTCATGTCGCCCTGCACCCCCAACCCCCAGCACTGTGGGGCACACTCCACCAGGCCTCCACTCATGTCTCCCAGCACCCCCACCCCCCAGCACTGTGGGGCACCCTCCACCAGGCCCCCATTCATGTTCAACTCATGTCTCCCTGCACCCCCACCCCCCAGCACTGTGGGGCACCCTCCACCAGGCCCCCACTCATGTCACCCTGCACCCCCACACCCCAGCATCCAGGGGCACCCTCCACCAGGCCCCCACTCATGTCTCCCAGCACCCCCACCCCCTGCATCCAGGGACACCCTTCACCAGGCCCCCACTCATGTCCCCCTGCACACCCACCCCCCAGCATCCAGGGGCACCCTCCACCAGGCCCCCACTCATGTCTCCCAGCACCCCACCCCCCACCAGTCAGGGGCACCCTCCACCAGGCTCCCACTCATGCCTCCCTGCACCCCCACCCCCCACCAGTCAGGGGCAGCCTCCACCAGGCCCCCACTCCTTCCTACCACCCCCCCACCCCCCAGCAGTGCGATTCGCCTGTGTACGTGTATATCAGGGTTGCACGTGTAGTCTGACATGCGATATCAGCAGGGTACGTGTATTACGGGGTTCGCGGGAAGTTCCACACGCGATTGCCCTGGGTACATGTATTTCGGGGTGCGCGGGAAGTTCCACATGCAATTTCAGCAGGGTACATGTATTCCAAGGTGCGCAGGAAGTTCCACACGTGATTTCAGCAGGTAGTGCGTGGGAAGTTCCACACGCGATTTCAGCAGGGTACGTGTATTCCAAGGTGCAAGTGAAATTCCACACGCGAATCCAGCAGCCTACATGGATTCCGGGGTACCGGCCAGTCCTACACGTGAATCCGCCGTGTGGGTCCTCCCAGCTGTTCAACCGACCCCCACCCCCCAGCACTGTGGGGCACCCTCCAGCAGGCCCCCACTCATGTCCCCCTGCACCCCCACCCCCCAGCATCCAGGGGCACCCTCCACCAGGGCCCCACTCATGTCTCCCAGCACCCCCACCCCCTGCATCCAGGAGCACCCTCCACCAGGCCCCCACTCATGTGCCCCTGCACACCCACCCCCCAGCATCCAGGGACACCCTCCACCAGGCCCCCACTCATGTCTCCCAGCACGCCCACCTCCCAGCATCCAGGGGCACCCTCCACCAGGCCCCCACTCATGCCTCCCTGCACCCCCACCCCCCAGCATCCAGGGGCACCCTCCACCAGGCCCCCACTCATGCCTCCCTGCACCCCCACCACCCACTAGTCAGAGGCACCCTCCACCAGTCCCCCACTCATGTCTCCCAGCACGCCCACCTCCCAGCATCCAGGGGCACCCTCCACCAGGCCCCCACTCATGTCCCCCAGCACCCCCACCCCCCAGCATCCAGCGGGCACCCTCCACCAGGCCCCCACTCATGTCTTCCAGCACCCCCACCCCCCAGCAGTGCAGGGGCACCCTCCACCAGGCCCCCACCCATGTAACCCAGCCAACATGTCACGACAATCTAGATCCCTGGCCCTTATGGTCAGCCTCCAAATGCCAAACACCCACCCGAGTATTGCATCCACCCACTTAGAAATGGCAATAACATGATAGAACCCCAATTGCAAGTGTGGAAATTAACACATGTCCCTCACATACAGCCAATGGGTGTCAGTGAATGTCAAAACCCATATCATGATATGCATGAAACCAATGAGATGATACTACACATTGAAGTTTGAAGAAAAAATATGTATTAAAAGCAACATAAATTGAATAAAAAATAAACAAACAAAAATGGGAATTTATAAAAAAAAAACAGCATGTCCGTGAAATAATGCAAAACCACAAATCATAATCCAAAGGAAAGGTGTCCAAAGTCACAGTCCACAAAAGTAAATCCAATGGAAAATTAAAATCGAAAACCATTGCTCCATGGGTAAATCAATAAAAAAAATGAAAATCCAACAGTCAACTATGTACAGATAAACAATCCAGGGTCCATGATCCCAACAGAAGAAATGAAACCTATCTAATAACACTACCTAATAAAAAAAACTATTTACAAAAATGTGGTACATTGTCCAAAAGGTCCAAAAAAAATGCAAAAACAAAGGAAACCTAACACTAACTACAGAACTATTTACAAGGGCAGCGGGCTAGTCCGATGGCTCACTTCGGGATGTTCCGGGCCAGGGCATCATCAAACTCCTGCTCAATGTCCCGGAGGTGGTCCTCCTCCATGGCCCCGAGGGTCCGCAGGGCCGTCGACATGTTCACCTCCAACTCCCTGCTGATTGCCTCGAGGTACTCGGCCCGCCTCAGGGCCCTCCGCATGGAGTTCTCCGCCCTGACCATCGTGAGCCCAGCCTCTTCCGCCCGCTGCCGCTCCGCATCTATGGCGTGGCCCAACTGCTGCCACATGGAAGACACTTCCCGTCCTGGGTCCTCCTGCCGTCCGGCCGATGCCTGCCCCTCCGATGCCGAAGGCCCCGAGCCATCATGGCTCCCACCTCATTGCTGCTGCTGCTGTGCCTCTGCCCGTGCATTGCCTCCTGCTGCCTGCACATCCTCCACTGGCTGGGGTGCAGTCATTGATGTGGCCACCCCTGCTGGACGTCCGACTCCCGACTGTGGCAGGGGATGCCTCCTCCACCAGCCTGGCCGCACCGTCAGAGGCAGCTCCACAGGGCACCCAGGTGACTAATGGGTGGGAAGATGGCACGGAGGACGACTGGCGCATAGGGGGTTCAGTTGAGGAGGGGGTCTGAGCAAGCCCCATCAAACGGAGGAATCCGGCCTGGGTGACCTGTCCCAGTAGGCCGACGCGGTCAACGAGCCATTCGAGATGACGTGCAGTCTCCTCATGAAAAGACTGCAGGTCACCTCGCATGGCCCATTGACGCAACGCCACACCAGTCAGGACAGGCTCAACCCGGACCCGGATAACCACGTCCACAGGCAGAGGAAGGCCAGTTGTTGTGAGCTCATCCCCTGCCTGAAAACGGGTCTGGACGTAGGCATCCCTGCTGGTGCAAGATGATGCAGTGACAGGATCAGGGACAGGATTGCACACAGGCACCTCTGCGGCGGCCTGTGCTGCCTCCTGTCCCTGGTCCTGCACTGCACCACTAGCACCTCCAGACCCCGTCTCTGTTGCTTGCATGGCCTCCTCCTCCACCAAACCCCCCACCAACCTGGATGACTCCGTGCCATCTTCCCCCGTTGGGCCCTGTGGGGTCCCAGCTGCCCCTTCTGCTGCCGAGGAGTCCAACTCCGACCTCCGCCTCTTGGACCTCCCCCCGGCAGCTGCGGCCTGGGACGCGGCACCGGACTCCTCACTCCCCGACGAGATCACAACCTGGGAGGGGAGCCGGGCCTTGCGTCTCCGGCTGGCGGTGCAATCCCCGCCGCTGTCCTCCACAGCACCTTCTCCGCCCTCTTCATCAGTTGACACTGTAGACAGGGAGAAATAAAACACAGACATCAGGGCACTGAACAATGGACACATACACACATGACAGTTGTACATGAGTGGCAGTGGCAAACCTCAGACATGGCATCACAATCGCCAACACACATGTCATTTCAACTTGCACACATGAGCCATACCACAGCCATATCACAACTGCCAGCACCATCCATACACATACAACAGCATGAGCAGGCAAAGGTGAGCCAGACATCACATGCAACACAGGGAGTGCACTACACATGCACACACACCACCACACTTGCATGCATGTGCACACCTCTGCCAACTGTCGCAGTGTTCAGATGGGCATCCATGTCACATCTGCCAATCAGGCTTCCACATCCCGTTGTCACATGCATCCATGTTGCATCACTGTTGCACCCTTGTCAAATACACACACATGCACATGTACACAGTGCTGATACATGCAGCTGAAAACAACATACATGCGTGACATCACGAACATGCCTACTTACATACACATTCATCCACACATGTGTGCCCACACAACTGCATTTGGCATGCAAGCCTACATACACAAGCACCATCCATGTCTCACACATGACAGCCCTCGCATGTGTTATCCTCACGGCCCTGTACACCCCCACCCATACTCGGCCCCATACAAACAGATGTGCAACCTGCACACTACTGGCACATCACCACATGCACAGCTTACAATCATGATGCATGTACACTTACCGCTCGACTCCAGACGGGTCTGCCTCTCAAGGACCTGGACGTGGACCGCTGGGGATATGCGTTCCAGGACCCTCATCTGATCTTCCGACAAGTGCCCCGGCGCCCCTTAGCATCTGCTGCCTTCAAGAGGCGCCGGGCCTTGTTGAGGGTCCTGGACCTGAAGTCCTACCAGCGCTTCTTGACATGTTGGAAGTCGCGGACTGCCACCCCCTCCGCGTTGATGGCAGTCACGATGTCCGTCCAGATCCGAGTCCGCCCTTCCTTGTCGGCGCGCAAACTTCCGAAGAGGGCATCATACTGCCCCAGGACTTGCTCCACCAGGACACCAACTTCGGTGGCAGTGAAGCTGGTGCCCCTCTGCCTCTCTGGCCGGGGGTTGTCAGTGGTGCCAGATGTTGCAGTGCCCGACATGACAACCCCAGAGGCAGGAGTGGGTGGGCAACTGGGTCCTGGGGCTGGGCTGTGGAGCGATGGAATCCCAGTCGGCAGTCTTCGGTTCCAGCAGGGGTGGTCACAGCAACAGCACCCCTGGCTGATGTGCAGGCAGCAAATGGCAGGGCACGTGGGCAGCAGGCAATCAGGCAGCAGCAGATGGCAGCTTGGAGCGTGCTCGGGGCTCTGGGGGGGCAGTAATTCGGCCTTCTGGGCAGGAGCGTGGTCTTCCGTGTGCTTACGCATGGCCAGCTTGATACGGAGTGATTTGGAACGTGAAAATCCAGCACGTCTGCGTGTAATTCGAGGAAAGGGCCTTAGCGCATAAGCGCGTCAGCACACGCACGCATATTCATTGGCCCAAAGGCCAACAGCGCGTATGCGTGTCTGTGACGTGCGTGCGCGGGCGTTTCCCTGTACTCGGGTGCATGTTACATGTCCAATGACTGCACGTCAGAGTGTCAGCGCGTGTAATTGGAGGATGGGGCCTTAGCGCGTACACGGGGAAGTGATGCTGAATGTGTGGGCATGTTTAAAAGGTACGTGTAGAACGCCATTTCCGTGTACGTGCTTTTCGTGGAGAGCGAGTGGGTGAAATCTGTACTTCTTGTCGGTTCACACGCGATTTACTTCACGGCGTTCAGAGTTCGTACTCCCTGTTACCTCTGACAGCTTTTTCTCTTCTTGTCTTTTTCCTGGGCCTGTTTCCTCAAACAGCGTTCACTTCTCCTGTTGTCCTGTCTCCTCAGACAGCGTACAATTCTTCTTACCTCGGGAGGCATGATGGGGTTCCGAATTGGCGTCATCATGTGTGTGCTCAGAGGGTAGGCACTGTCCCCTAGGGAGGTGGTGATGGGGATCATTAGTGGGGTATTGGCATTACTCTGTATCTGTCATGCATGCGTGTGCTGTGGCATTTCTACTCACCAAGCAGCCATGCATCGCCATGCCGCCCAGATTCCATGTCCCGGTTTAGGGTTGACATCCTGTAAATAAAGCTGTCGTGGGTGGACCCTGGATAGTTGGCATATATGAGGTGATGATTCCCTTGGCATCACATACTACCTGGACGCTGATGGAATGCCAGTGCTTGCGGTTTCTATAGATGTGCTCAGATGCCCTGGGGGGACGTAGAGCCACATGGGTGCAATCAATGGCACCAAGCACTTTGGGGAATTGTGCCACCCTGTAGAAATCCTGGCTGACAGCCTGCCTTTCTGCAGGTGTTCTGGGCAGGTATATGTGCCTGCGGACTGATGGGCGTGCAGTGATGATGGCCAACACCTGGTGTAGGCACCGTGACTGCGTGGCCTGTGCCACCTCCCCACCCCACTATGGCACTTGTCCGCTGAAATGATCCGGTAGCCAAGAAGTGCAGTACATTGAGGACCTTCTCCAGGGGGCTGAGTGCTTGGGAGCACAGGGTGGGTGATTTGAGGTCATCCTCCCACTCACTGACCAGTTCGAGTATTATGTACCTCCCATACACCTGGTCATCTGGCATACCAAATAGGCTGTTTCTGGGTGTGAAGATTCTGGCCCTTGTTAGGGAGAATTCTCTGTTTAGGCTGAATTTCCTAACCTAGTGAGTCCCCCAGCAGCTTTGCTGGATTTCTGGAGTTTGTTTTTTTCCATCCTGCCAAGAGTGAGACTCTTTTCCTCCCACTCTTGGACATGTATGTGTGTAAATCCTTTAAATGTCAATGTGTTCTATGGGCTATGGGGTCTTTTACTCCATAGGATCTCATATGTTTTTCTATGTGTGTTACACCGCACCCTACGTGCCGTAACACTGGGGCGTCCTAGCGGACCTCCACCATAGACTCCATACCCGGGGACTGACTACTGTCTCCCCGGGCATGTAAAGTCAACATTGGCTTTACTAAATTTACTAACAGAACTAGTACAAACCATCTTATTGTGGACGTACTAGTAGGGGTAATTCGATTACTCCTTGATCTGTTACTCGAGGGGGCACTGTCCCGTCCCCCCCTCGTCGAGTTTTGGCTGGTGGCAGTGGAAACTACTTGTTATGTCTGACCCCGAACATAACCCTATGGGATTCGTCCCATTGTTGGAGATTGATACTTTTTCTCGTTAATCTCTAACGTACCACCGTCTACTTATCTTAAATAAGTTAATCGGATGGTATTTTCTGCCAGAACTCGGTTTTGTAAAATGGCGTCTGTGTTCGTCGCTTTGACTCCTAAACCAAAGGTTGAGCCCTTTGTTCCACTTTTGGCGGGCCTCTGTACAGAGACCCTCCAAAGTGGTGCCATTCTGTCTGGGTTACCACAGAGGTGTGGGAGGGGGTTTTGGCACCCTGGACCGAGTTGCCTTGCCAACTCCGGTTGCACTCTGGAGTGATTGGCCCAAGTGGTGAGCCTCCCCGCTCACCACTTAGCGAGTGTTGATTGACAGCTAGGCTGAATGAATGGGGGTTTTCTGCATAAAAGCAGGGCTTTTGGGACTGGATCTTCAGAAGTCGCTACAGGACCTAAGAATCCGACGAGGGTAACGCTGAGCCGACCTGCACGACGACACCTCTGGTGGAGCCCTGCGGAACCGACTCACCACTTCCCGACGACAGAGGAGATCTCCCTGCCGGAGAGTCTCTTCCCCTGACTGGTGGGAACAACCAGTCTCCTTTGCTTTTTATTCGCCTCAGGACGCAGCGGTCGAATTGCCCGTGCAGAGAACCTCGGCTACCGGATAGTCACTACCCCTGTACCGCGACCAAAAGGTGGTGCCTTGTGACGGAGCACTCCGCGGCTGGTCTCTTCCCTGGTGGTGCACCGGACTTCACTTTTCTTCGATGACGAGATCATCTCTACTCTTGGCAAAGACCCGACGTGCATCCACCACCAGGAACAACTGCCCCCGCCGGAGCTGTCTCTCCACAAACAAGGTACCGTGTCCACCTGGCTTCCCTTTCGATCGGTTCGAGTGAGGTGTCTTAATCCTCTCCGTCCCGTTGGGTCGCCTCCAAGCTTTTCTCATTTGTTGTTCTGAACTGGTTCAATCTGCCGATAACAATTTGCTACAAAGACTTGAATGCATCTCCACTAGAGACTTTTTGGGACATCGCGCCTTGCCTCTCTCCGAGTGGGCCTGGCCTCTGAACTTTACGATCTATTGTGATTCTGGCCTTCCTGCTTTGCATTTTATCCGCGAAGGATTGAACCGTGTTGATTTCATAACCTGCCTATCTTTTTCTCTCCCGTCCTAACTAATATTAGAGTGCCATCTAGGTTGAGGTATACACCTCTGTCAGAAAATAAGTGATACCGGTAGAACCTAGACTTGTCGAAATATTGCTAGGGGAATTGATCGTTTCTTCTTCGTAGATTAATTGTGTTTGATTTGTTTGCCGTGAAAGTGCCATAGTGTTTTTGATAGATGTTTCGTTATAAATAAATACCTTAATATCTTTACACTAAGCCTCGTTGCGTGTTTCTTTGTCTTGCTGTGAAGAATTGCCCTATTTTGTATACTCCACATACTGCTCAACTCTTCTTGAGGGAAGTCTGACTGCTCAGCCACAGCTACCAAGTGAATCTGTGTGGTACGGACTGCTACCAAGTGGGTTCACCGCCAAACACCTGTAGTCCTAAATCTTTTGCAGTGATCCCAGAGGGAACTGCACAGGTTTCCACCTAACAGCCCTGACTATCCTTCTCCTCCTCCTGCGGTATCCCACGGCCACTGCTGCTAGGAACAGTATATTCATCCTGGCGTCTGAGCTTGTTTGTTGTTTGCGCACTCTTTTATGCTGCGCGGGACGTGCGCCTGCTTCATGCTGGCGTACGTGTTTCAGGATTGGTCCTTTTATTTTTAGGCGCGTTGTAGGCGAGCGTGTAAATATTCCCGCCCACCCCTGGAATACACGTACCCCACTCTCACAGGCACAGTCGCGTGTGTAACTTCACGCGCACACACCAAAATACACGTACCCTGCAAATTTGCGTGTGAAACGTCCCGCGCACCCCGAAATACACATACCCTGCTGAAATCGCGTGTTGAACTTCCCGCGAACCCCGTAATACACGAACCCTGATGATATCGCGTGTCAGACTACACGCGCAACCCTGATATACATGTACACAGGCGAATCGCACTGCTGGGGTGTGGAGGAGGGTGGTAGGAAGGAGTGGGGGCCTGGTGGAGGGTGCCCCACAGTGCTGGGGGGTGGGGGTGCTGGGAGACATGAGTGGGGGCCTGGTGGAGGGTGCCCCTGGATGCAGGGGGGTGGGGGTGCTGGGAGACATGAGTGAGGGCCTGGTGGAGGGTGCCCCTGGATGCAGGGGGGTGGGGGTGCTGGGAGACATGAGTGGGGGCCTGGTGGAGGGTGCCCCACAGTGCTCGGGGGTGGGGGTGCAGGGGGACATGAGTGGGGGCCTGGTGGAGGGTGACCCTGGATGCTGGGGGGTGGGGGTGCAAGGAGACATGAGTTGGACATGAGTGGGGGCCTGGTGGAGGGTGCCCCACAGTGCTGGGGGGTGGAGGTGCAGGGGGACATGAGTGGGGGCCTGGTGGAGGGTGCCACTGGATGCTGGGGGGTGGGGGTGTAAGGAGACATGAGTTGGACATGATTGGGAGCCTGGTGGAGGGTGCCCCTGGATGCAAGGGGGTGGGGGTGCTGGGAGACATGAGTGGGGGCCTGGTGGAGGGTGCCCCACAGTGCTGGGGGGTGGGGTTGCAGGGGGACATGAGTGGGGGCCTGGTGGAGGGTGCCCCTGGATGCAGGGGGGTGGGGTTGCTGGGAGACATGAGTGGGGGCCTGGTGGAGGGTGCCCCTGGATGCTGGGGGGTGGGGGTGCTGGGAGACATGAGTGGGGGCCTGGTGGAGGGTGCCCCTGACTGGTGGGGGGTGGGGGTGCAGGGAGACATGAGTGGGGGCCTGGTGGAGGGTGCCCCTGGATGCAGGGGGTGGGGGTGCTGGGAGACATGAGTGGGGGCCTGGTGGAGGGTGCCCCACAGTGCTGGGGGGTGGGGGTTCAGGGAGACATGAGTGGGGGCATGGTGGAGGGTGCCCCTGATTGGTGGGGGGTGGGGGTGCTGGGAGACATGAGTGGGGGCCTGGTGGAGGGTGCCCCTGGATGCTGGAGGGTGGGGGTGCTGGGAGACATGAGTGGGGGACTGGTGGAGGGTGCCCCTGGATGCAGGGGGTGGGGGTGCTGGGAGACATGAGTGGGGGCCTGGTGGAGGGTGCCCCTGACTGGTGGGGGGTGGGGGTGCAGGGAGACATGAGTGGGGGCCTGGTGGAGGGTGCCCCTGGATGCTGGAGGGTGGGGGTGCTGGGAGACATGAGTGGGGGACTGGTGGAGGGTGCCCCTGGATGCAGGGGGGTGGGTGTGCTGGGAGACATGAGTGGGGGCCTGGTGGAGGGTGCCCCTGGATGCTGGGGGGTGGGGGTGCAAGGAGACATTGTCATGATGCCCGCTCCCGGGGAGCCGGTTCAAGCCCTGCGTCCCCGAACGCGGACATCCAGTCCCCAAGGAAGGACCCAGCAACCCCATATAGGGGCCCTTTGGACAGTGTCCTGGCGCCTATGGCGCCAGGCTCATAAAAGACATCAGTCCTGGCGCCATAGGCGCCAGGTTCATTATGGGAGTGCTTGGGTGCACTTACCTGATGCCTCCTCCACCAGCCTGGCCGCACCGTCAGAGGCAGCTCCACAGGGCACCCAGGTGACTAATGGGTGGGAAGATGGCACGGAGGACGACTGGCGCATAGGGGGTTCAGTTGAGGAGGGGGTCTGAGCAAGCCCCATCAAACGGAGGAATCCGGCCTGGGTGACCTGTCCCAGTAGGCCGACGCGGTCAACGAGCCATTCGAGATGACGTGCAGTCTCCTCATGAAAAGACTGCAGGTCACCTCGCATGGCCCATTGACGCAACGCCACACCAGTCAGGACAGGCTCAACCCGGAACCGGATAACCACGTCCACAGGCAGAGGAAGGCCAGTTGTTGTGAGCTCATCCCCTGCCTGAAAACGGGTCTGGACGTAGGCATCCCTGCTGGTGCAAGATGATGCAGTGACAGGATCAGGGACAGGATTGCACACAGGCACCTCTGCGGCGGCCTGTGCTGCCTCCTGTCCCTGGTCCTGCACTGCACCACTAGCACCTCCAGACCCCGTCTCTGTTGCTTGCATGGCCTCCTCCTCCACCAAACCCCCCACCAACCTGGATGACTCCGTGCCATCTTCCCCCGTTGGGCCCTGTGGGGTCCCAGCTGCCCCTTCTGCTGCCGAGGAGTCCAACTCCGACCTCCGCCTCTTGGACCTCCCCCCGGCAGCTGCGGCCTGGGACGCGGCACCGGACTCCTCACTCCCCGACGAGATCACAACCTGGGAGGGGAGCCGGGCCTTGCGTCTCCGGCTGGCGGTGCAATCCCCGCCGCTGTCCTCCACAGCACCTTCTCCGCCCTCTTCATCAGTTGACACTGTAGACAGGGAGAAATAAAACACAGGCATCAGGGCACTGAACAATGGACACATACACACATGACAGTTGTACATGAGTGGCAGTGGCAAACCTCAGACATGGCATCACAATCGCCAACACACATGTCATTTCAACTTGCACACATGAGCCATACCACAGCCATATCACAACTGCCAGCACCATCCATACACATACAACAGCATGAGCAGGCAAAGGTGAGCCAGACATCACATGCAACACAGGGAGTGCACTACACATGCACACACACCACCACACTTGCATGCATGTGCACACCTCTGCCAACTGTCGCAGTGTTCAGATGGGCATCCATGTCACATCTGCCAATCAGGCTTCCACATCCCGTTGTCACATGCATCCATGTTGCATCACTGTTGCACCCTTGTCAAATACACACACATGCACATGTACACAGTGCTGATACATGCAGCTGAAAACAACATACATGCGTGACATCACGAACATGCCTACTTACATACACATTCATCCACACATGTGTGCCCACACAACTGCATTTGGCATGCAAGCCTACATACACAAGCACCATCCATGTCTCACACATGACAGCCCTCGCATGTGTTATCCTCACGGCCCTGTACACCCCCACCCATACTCGGCCCCATACAAACAGATGTGCAACCTGCACACTACTGGCACATCACCACATGCACAGCTTACAATCATGATGCATGTACACTTACCGCTCGACTCCAGACGGGTCTGCCTCTCAAGGACCTGGACGTGGACCGCTGGGGATATGCGTTCCAGGACCCTCATCTGATCTTCCGACAAGTGCCCCGGCGCTCCTTAGCATCTGCTGCCTTCAAGAGGCGCCGGGCCTTGTTGAGGGTCCTGGACCTGAAGTCCTACCAGCGCTTCTTGACATGTTGGAAGTCGCGGACTGCCACCCCCTCCGCGTTGATGGCAGTCACGATGTCCGTCCAGATCCGAGTCCGCCCTTCCTTGTCGGCGCGCAAACTTCCGAAGAGGGCATCATACTGCCCCAGGACTTGCTCCACCAGGACACCAACTTCGGTGGCAGTGAAGCTGGTGCCCCTCTGCCTCTCTGGCCGGGGGTTGTCAGTGGTGCCAGATGTTGCAGTGCCCGACATGACAACCCCAGAGGCAGGAGTGGGTGGGCAACTGGGTCCTGGGGCTGGGCTGTGGAGCGATGGAATCCCAGTCGGGAGTCTTCGGTTCCAGCAGGGGTGGTCACAGCAACAGCACCCCTGGCTGATGTGCAGGCAGCAAATGGCAGGGCACGTGGGCAGCAGGCAATCAGGCAGCAGCAGATGGCAGCTTGGAGCGTGCTCGGGGCTCTGGGGGGGGCAGTAATTCGGCCTTCTGGGCAGGAGCGTGGTCTTCCGTGTGCTTACGCATGGCCAGCTTGATACGGAGTGATTTGGAACGTGAAAATCCAGCACGTCTGCGTGTAATTCGAGGAAAGGGCCTTAGCGCATAAGCGCGTCAGCACACGCACGCATATTCATTGGCCCAAAGGCCAACAGCGCGTATGCGTGTCTGTGACGTGCGTGCGCCGGCGTTTCCCTGTACTCGGGTGCATGTTACATGTCCAATGACTGCACGTCAGAGTGTCAGCGCGTGTAATTGGAGGATGGGGCCTTAGCGCGTACACGGGGAAGTGATGCTGAATGTGTGGGCATGTTTAAAAGGTACGTGTAGAACGCCATTTCCGTGTACGTGCTTTTCGTGGAGAGCGAGTGGGTGAAATCTGTACTTCTTGTCGGTTCACACGCGATTTACTTCACGGCGTTCAGAGTTCGTACTCCCTGTTACCTCTGACAGCTTGTTCTCTTCTTGTCTTTTTCCTGGGCCTGTTTCCTCAAACAGCGTTCACTTCTCCTGTTGTCCTGTCTCCTCAGACAGCGTACAATTCTTCTTACCTCGGGAGGCATGATGGGGTTCCGAATTGGCGTCATCATGTGTGTGCTCAGAGGGTAGGCACTGTCCCCTGGGGAGGTGGTGATGGGGATCATTAGTGGGGTATTGGCATTACTCTGTATCTGTCATGCATGCGTGTGCTGTGGCATTTCTACTCACCAAGCAGCCATGCATCGCCATGCCGCCCAGCTTCCATGTCCCGGTTTAGGGTTGACATCCTGTAAATAAAGCTGTCGTGGGTGGACCCTGGATAGTTGGCATATATGAGGTGATGATTCCCTTGGCATCACATACTACCTGGACGCTGATGGAATGCCAGTGCTTGCGGTTTCTATAGATGTGCTCAGATGCCCTGGGGGGACGTAGAGCCACATGGGTGCAATCAATGGCACCAAGCACTTTGGGGAATTGTGCCACCCTGTAGAAATCCTGGCTGACAGCCTGCCTTTCTGCAGGTGTTCTGGGCAGGTATATGTGCCTGCGGACTGATGGGCGTGCAGTGATGATGGCCAACACCTGGTGTAGGCACCGTGACTGCGTGGCCTGTGCCACCTCCCCACCCCACTATGGCACTTGTCCGCTGAAATGATCCGGTAGCCAAGAAGTGCAGTACATTGAGGACCTTCTCCAGGGGGCTGAGTGCTTGGGAGCACAGGGTGGGTGATTTGAGGTCATCCTCCCAGTCACTGACCAGTTCGAGTATTATGTACCTCCCATACACCTGGTCATCTGGCATACCAAATAGGCTGTTTCTGGGTGTGAAGATTCTGGCCCTTGTTAGGGAGAATTCTCTGTTTAGGCTGAATTTCCTAACCTAGTGAGTCCCCCAGCAGCTTTGCTGGATTTCTGGAGTTTGTTTTTTTCCATCCTGCCAAGAGTGAGACTCTTTTCCTCCCACTCTTGGACATGTATGTGTGTAAATCCTTTAAATGTCAATGTGTTCTATGGGCTATGGGGTCTTTTACTCCATAGGGTCTCATATGTTTTTCTATGTGTGTTACACCGCACCCTACGTGCCGTAACACTGGGGCGTCCTAGCGGACCTCCACCATAGACTCCATACCCGGGGACTGACTACTGTCTCCCCGGGCATGTAAAGTCAACATTGGCTTTACTAAATTTACTAACAGAACTAGTACAAACCATCTCATTGTGGACGTACTAGTAGGGGTAATTCGATTACTCCTTGATCTGTTACTCGAGGGGGCACTGTCCCGTCCCCCCCTCGTCGAGTTTTGGCTGGTGGCAGTGGAAACTACTTGTTATGTCTGACCCCGAACATAACCCTATGGGATTCATCCCATTGTTGGAGATTGATACTTTTTCTCGTTAATCTCTAACGTACCACCGTCTACTTATCTTAAATAAGTTAATCGGATGGTATTTTCTGCCAGATCTCGGTTTTGTAAAATGGCGTCTGTGTTCGTCGCTTTGACTCCTAAACCAAAGGTTGAGCCCTTTGTTCCACTTTTGGCGGGCCTCTGTACAGAGACCCTCCAAAGTGGTGCCATTCTGTCTGGGTTACCACAGAGGTGTGGGAGGGGGTTTTGGCACCCTGGACCGAGTTGCCTTGCCAACTCCGGTTGCACTCTGGAGTGATTGGCCCAAGTGGTGAGCCTCCCCGCTCACCACTTAGCGAGTGTTGATTGACAGCTAGGCTGAATGAATGGGGGTTTTCTGCATAAAAGCAGGGCTTTTGGGACTGGATCTTCAGAAGTCGCTACAGGACCTAAGAATCCGACGAGGGTAACGCTGAGCCGACCTGCACGACGACACCTCTGGTGGAGCCCTGCGGAACCGACTCACCACTTCCCGACGACAGAGGAGATCTCCCTGCCGGAGAGTCTCTTCCCCTGACTGGTGGGAACAACCAGTCTCCTTTGCTTTTTATTCGCCTCAGGACGCAGTGGTCGAATTGCCCGTGCAGAGAACCTCGGCTACCGGATAGACACTACCCCTGTACCGCGACCAAAAGGTGGTGCCTTGTGACGGAGCACTCCGCGGCTGGTCTCTTCCCTGGTGGTGCACCGGACTTCACTTTTCTTCGATGACGAGATCATCTCTACTCTTGGCAAAGACCCGACGTGCATCCACCACCAGGAACAACTGCCCCCGCCGGAGCTGTCTCTCCACAAACAAGGTACCGTGTCCACTTGGCTTCCCTTTCGATCGGTTCGAGTGAGGTGTCTTAATCCTCTCCGTTCCGTTGGGTCGCCTCCAAGCTTTTCTCATTTGTTGTTCTGAACTGGTTCAATCTGCCGATAACAATTTGCTACAAAGACTTGAATGCATCTCCACTAGAGACTTTTTGGGACATCGCGCCTTGCCTCTCTCCGAGTGGGCCTGGCCTCTGAACTTTACGATCTATTGTGATTCTGGCCTTCCTGCTGTGCATTTTATCCGCGAAGGATTGAACCGTGTTGATTTCATAACCTGCCTATCTTTTTCTCTCCCGTCCTAACTAATATTAGAGTGCCATCTAGGTTGAGGTATACACCTCTGTCAGAAAATAAGTGATACCGGTAGAACCTAGACTTGTCGAAATATTGCTAGGGGGATTGATCGTTTCTTCTTCGTAGATTAATTGTGTTTGATTTGTTTGCCGTGAAAGTGCCATAGTGTTTTTGATAGATGTTTCGTTATAAATAAATACCTTAATATCTTTACACTAAGCCTCGTTGCGTGTTTCTTTGTCTTGCTGTGAAGAATTGCCCTATTTTGTATACTCCACATACTGCTCAACTCTTCTTGAGGGAAGTCTGACTGCTCAGCCACAGCTACCAAGTGAATCTGTGTGGTACGGACTGCTACCAAGTGGGTTCACCGCCAAACACCTGTAGTCCTAAATCTTTTGCAGTGATCCCAGAGGGAACTGCACAGGTTTCCACCTAACAGCCCTGACTATCCTTCTCCTCCTCCTGCGGTATCCCACGGCCACTGCTGCTAGGAACAGTATATTCATCCTGGCGTCTGAGCTTGTTTGTTGTTTGCGCACTCTTTTATGCTGCGCGGGACGTGCGCCTGCTTCATGCTGGCGTACGTGTTTCAGGATTGGTCCTTTTATTTTTAGGCGCGTTGTAGGCGAGCGTGTAAATATTCCCGCCCACCCCTGGAATACACGTACCCCACTCTCACAGGCACAGTCGCGTGTGTAACTTCACGCGCACACACCGAAATACACGTACCCTGCAAATTTGCGTGTGAAACGTCCCGCGCACCCCGAAATACACATACCCTGCTGAAATCGCGTGTTGAACTTCCCGCGAACCCCGTAATACACGAACCCTGATGATATCGCGTGTCAGACTACACGCGCAACCCTGATATACATGTACACAGGCGAATCGCACTGCTGGGGTGTGGAGGAGGGTGGTAGGAAGGAGTGGGGGCCTGGTGGAGGGTGCCCCACAGTGCTGGGGGGTGGGGGTGCTGGGAGACATGAGTGGGGGCCTGGTGGAGGGTGCCCCTGGATGCAGGGGGGTGGGGGTGCTGGGAGACATGAGTGAGGGCCTGGTGGAGGGTGCCCCTGGATGCAGGGGGGTGGGGGTGCTGGGAGACATGAGTGGGGGCCTGGTGGAGGGTGCCCCACAGTGCTCGGGGGTGGGGGTGCAGGGGGACATGAGTGGAGGCCTGGTGGAGGGTGACCCTGGATGCTGGGGGGTGGGGGTGCAAGGAGACATGAGTTGGACATGAGTGGGGGCCTGGTGGAGGGTGCCCCACAGTGCTGGGGGGTGGAGGTGCAGGGGGACATGAGTGGGGGCCTGGTGGAGGGTGCCACTGGATGCTGGGGGGTGGGGGTGTAAGGAGACATGAGTTGGACATGATTGGGAGCCTGGTGGAGGGTGCCCCTGGATGCAAGGGGGTGGGGGTGCTGGGAGACATGAGTGGGGGCCTGGTGGAGGGTGCCCCACAGTGCTGGGGGGTGGGGTTGCAGGGGGACATGAGTGGGGGCCTGGTGGAGGGTGCCCCTGGATGCAGGGGGGTGGGGTTGCTGGGAGACATGAGTGGGGGCCTGGTGGAGGGTGCCCCTGGATGCTGGGGGGTGGGGGTGCTGGGAGACATGAGTGGGGGCCTGGTGGAGGGTGCCCCTGACTGGTGGGGGGTGGGGGTGCAGGGAGACATGAGTGGGGGCCTGGTGGAGGGTGCCCCTGGATGCAGGGGGTGGGGGTGCTGGGAGACATGAGTGGGGGCCTGGTGGAGGGTGCCCCACAGTGCTGGGGGGTGGGGGTTCAGGGAGACATGAGTGGGGGCATGGTGGAGGGTGCCCCTGATTGGTGGGGGGTGGGGGTGCTGGGAGACATGAGTGGGGGCCTGGTGGAGGGTGCCCCTGGATGCTGGAGGGTGGGGGTGCTGGGAGACATGAGTGGGGGACTGGTGGAGGGTGCCCCTGGATGCAGGGGGTGGGGGTGCTGGGAGACATGAGTGGGGGCCTGGTGGAGGGTGCCCCTGACTGGTGGGGGGTGGGGGTGCAGGGAGACATGAGTGGGGGCCTGGTGGAGGGTGCCCCTGGATGCTGGAGGGTGGGGGTGCTGGGAGACATGAGTGGGGGACTGGTGGAGGGTGCCCCTGGATGCAGGGGGGTGGGGGTGCTGGGAGACATGAGTGGGGGCCTGGTGGAGGGTGCCCCTGGATGCTGGGGGGTGGGGGTGCAAGGAGACATTGTCATGATGCCCGCTCCCGGGGAGCCGGTTCAAGCCCTGCGTCCCCGAACGCGGACATCCAGTCCCCAAGGAAGGACCCAGCAACCCCATATAGGGGCCCTTTGGACAGTGTCCTGGCGCCTACGGCGCCAGGCTCATAAAAGACATCAGTCCTGGCGCCATAGGCGCCAGGCTCATTATGGGAGTGCTTGGGTGCACTTACCTGATGCAGACCATGCTGCAGGATCCCTGCCTCCTTGAGGCCTGAAAGGAACTACTTTACCTGTAGGACTAGTTTACCATCCGGGCGTGGTCGGGGAAGGATACATACCTGATTGGAGGAAGGATACATACCTGGAACTTCTTCCAAGGCTATTTAAACCCCACCCGAACAGCCACACGTGCTTCGCGTTGTTCTGCATCTAGCAGCTGGACGCTCACCGTGTCTGCTCCTGCATCCTGACTTCTGCCACGCATGCCAGCGTCCTGGATCACCTGCAAAGGAAGAGAAGAAGAGAACAGAAGAAGGAAAAGTCCGTACCTGCTAAATCCGCATCCCGGAGACATCTCGCCGACACTCCTGAAAAGGAAGACTTTTATTTAAAAGCTCATCGCGTCGATCGCTGCAGCGCCGCATTCCACTCACCTTTACAGGGCGCCTCCATGTTCAGCAGCGATCATCCGGATTCGCAGTCATGCCCCAGCGCCTAGGGAGAAAAAGAACAGAACAAAAGGTGAGAGAGAGAAGGGAATAAGGAAAGCTAAATCTCCATGTTAAGACTTACCTGTTGATTCATTCCCTCTTCATTTCGGGTCCGCGCCGCATCCTGGCATTTCCGGACCCCGGCCCCTAAGGGGAAAAAGAGACATCAGCGTTAATGAGCGAATGAAAAGACATTACCAAAAAATGCTCATTAAAGACCTACCTGATTTCTACAAGAATTTCACCTCTCATCTCGGGTCGGTGCCTGTTCCCCGGCATTCCATACCCCGGCCCCTATGGGGAAAAGGACACTAGCATTAGTACATTAATGCATGGACACAAGGGGAACCTCTTATCAAAAAACTTACCTGGAAGCCAAGCAAGTTTGGTTCTCACCAATCCGAAAATCCAGTGAAGTAACTGGATACCAAAGCGCCCCAGCATCAGAAGCAGGATGGAGAGCTCGTCCATCCAGACCCTAAGGTGAGACGCTACGAGGAATCACAGGAGGGTTTCGAGGAGGGTGAGAGGGGAAAGTGGGAGGCCGATTGCATTACCCTGCAGACAGTTAATCCCCTATTTTCGCCTACAGAAGGATACGTCTGCGAGCCAGACAAGCCAGATTTGGGTGCCCGGTCCAGTCCGTCTTCCGAACCCTGCACATCACCTTAGAAGAGGTCACAGCAGCGTGAACCAGGCCAGCGCTTCCGTGGGAGTCAGGTGAGCATTACAGAACGCGAAGCTTCCTACAAATTCCCACCCAGGCGCTATGGAAAGTTCTGAGACTGATCAGTTGGCCCAATTACTGGGGGAATTACGGGCCGAAGTACATGCCGCTCGTCAAGAGACTAATGCCCTCAGGAGGGAATTAATAATATCAAAGGAAAGAACTGATGACCTGGCCAGACAGCTTTTGCAAGGTCAAGCTGGGCAAACTCCTCTACCCGGTTCCGGAGGGAACCCCGCTCCTGTGGTTTCCAGTAACCCTGTGCAGATTAATCTACCTGGAAACATGCCGCTGGCCCCACCCGAACGCTTTGCTGGGGACCCCAAACGATCCGCCGTATTCATGAATCAGTGTCGTTTGCACTTCCTATGCAGACCTGGGGCCTTCCCTAATGATCAGACCAAGGTAGCCTTTGTATTGTCATATCTCAGCGGCTGCGCTGCCGATTGGCCAGTTCCACTGGTTACTCAAGATGACCCGATTCTCCTTGATTTTCAAAGGTTTCAAGCAAGCATGGAAAGGTTATTTGCTCGACAATCTCAGGGGCAGGCTCTGGATGACGAACTTCTATCCCTGCGACAGGGCAATCAGGATCTCCTATCCTATATTGCAACCTTTAATAGACTAATTGTGGAAACGGGATCGCCAGAGGATAAAAGAGTCACGTTGTTTTATCGAGGCCTACACGGAGAACTTAAAGATGTCTTGGCCTAAGTTGTAAATCCGCCCCAAGAATGCACAGAGTATATAAACTTAGTGGTCCAATTGGATCACAGACTTCAAAACAGAAAAGCAGATCAGTCCAGGTTTGAGACCCGGGTGTTGGTCAAGACCCATGCTAATCCCAAGGGAGTTGATGTCTCTGAGCCTATGCAAATTGGAGGGGTTAAAGGACCCTTAACTCAAAAGGAACGTGAAAGGAGGCGGCAGTTAAAATTATGTCTTTATTGTGGGATTTCTGGACACTTTCTACGAGATTGCCCGGCAAAACGGCCCCGAAAGGCGGTAGGAGCCGCTGATAAAAACCATGAAGACTCTGTTTCGGGAAACGACTCTGCCCGACAAGTTTAGGGGTCCACTTGCCGAGCTTGAAAACGAACTCTCAGACCTCGCATTTCATTGTGCTAATGGTTCTCGTAGATTCAGAACAGCCCAAGCGGTTGCATGCAATAAAGTCATACATCGATAGTGGGGCTATTGGAAACTATGTGGATCGTGCATTGGTCTCTAGGATTAACCTCCCTCTCCGTCCTAAAACCAGCAAAGATGTCATCACCACAGTCGATGGAACTGAAATTGCCTCTGGACCGGTAACACATTCCACTACTGAGGTGACTCTTATTGGTCCCGACGGCCATCGGGAGGGTGTTGTGTTTGATGTAATCAAGGCTCCACAGTTTCAGGTTATTCTTGGAATCCCTTGGTTAGAGACACATAATCCTCGAATTGATTGGCGAGCTAAGAGAATAACCTTCCCGGATTGTACACAAACCTGCTACCCAGAAAACCTGAAGATTAATCTAGCATCTGTAACCTCGGCCTCCATGCAACTACCTCCGGAATACCAAGACTTTCAAGACGTCTTCCAAAAGGAACAGGCCAACACGTTACCTCCTCACAGATCGTATGATTGCCAAATCGATCTGGTGCCCGGTGCACAACCCCCTTGTAGCAGGATTTATGCCCTTACCGAACCGGAGAATCTGCATTTGAGATAATATTTGGATCAATACCTAGCTAATGGTTTTATTCGCCCGTCAAAGTCCCCGGCATCCTCGGCTTTGTTCTTCGTGCCCAAAAAAGAAGGCGACCTTAGAACTTGTATCGATTACCGCGCATTGAACCAGATAACGGTTAAAAACCGTTATCCTCTGCCTCTGATCCCTGAACTCCTTGACCAGGTGAAGGACGCTTGCATATACACCGAGGTAGATCTCCGGGGGGCTTATCATCTGGTACGAGTTAAAGAAGGCGACGAATGGAAAACTGCCTTCCGTACTAAATATGGATTATTCGAGTACCAGGTGATGCCTTTCGGATTGTGTAACGCGCCGGCTGCCTTCCAATACTTCATGAATGATGTCCTTCGGGAACTCATTGATGTTTGTGTTGTCGTATATATCGATGACATTCTGGTGTACTCCTCTTCGGAATCTGATCACAGAAAACACGTCAGGGCAGTACGTGAAAAACTGCGCCAACACAAACTATTTGCTAAATTGGAGAAATGTGTTTTCCATACCACAGAAGTCGAGTTTCTAGGTTTCATCCTGACACCCAAAGGAGTCCGAATGGACTCAAGAAAAGTGGATGCCATCCTCAAATGGCCATCACCTAGATTTGTTAAAGGGGTTCAATGCATGCTCGGCTTTGCCAATTTCTATCGCAGGTTTATCCCGGAATTTTCACGCGTGGTACAACCCATTACTGCACTCTTGAGGAAAAATAAACATTTTGAATGGTCTGAAGAAGCCGAGCAGGCCTTTCAGGATTTAAAAGCTAAGTTTACCTCTGCACCTATATTGAAACACCCGCGTCCAGATCTCCCTTATGTCGTCGAGACTGACGCATCCAGCCTAGCCATGGGAGCTGTCCTGTCCCAAAGAGATCCCGAAACCAACCAACTGCATCCCGTAGCATTTTGGTCCAGAAAATTCTCGGCACCCGAGGTTAATTATGCAATCACGGACAAAGAACTGTTAGCCATTAAGTCCGCTTTTAAAGCCTGGCGGCATTATCTGCTTGGCGCTCGACATACCATCACAGTGATCACTGATCACCGGAATTTACAGTATTTGAAAACTGCCAAGGCTCAGTCATCACGGCAGCTCCGATGGGCTTTGTTTTTCGCTGAATTTGATTTCGTGATTACCTATCGACCTGGCTGCAAGAATGGCAAAGCAGACGCCTTATCCCGAATTGGAATGGGAGAATCTGATACAAACTCAGAACCAGTACCAATAATTCCCGAACAGAGGATTCTAGGCATGACTTCGTTACAGACGCTTGAAGACATTCAAGCCAAAGTGAAACAACTCCTGGACCCTACAACCTTACAGGAATGGATACAAAAGGGATCAGACTTTACCATAGATAATGGTTTACCTTATTTCCAAGCACGCTTATTCCTGCCACATAAGGAATTACACGAACTAGTTATTTCCGGTTATCATGATACATTAATAGAGGGAAACCCGGTGTTGCCAAGACAGAGGAAAAGGTGAAACGACAATTTTGGTGGCCCTCTTGGCGAAAAGATGTTAAATCTTTTGTGATGTCCTGTGGTGTTTGCGCCCAAAATAAAAGTCAAAAGAAAAGACCAGCCGGTCTCCTTCAACCTCTAGACATACCGCCAGCACCCTGGCACACCCTATCAATGGATTTTATTACGGACCTGCCTCCTTGTTCGGGGTACAATACTATTCTGGTAATTGTGGATTTGTTTTCCAAAATGGCCCACTTTATTCCTTTGAAAGGTTTACCTTCAGCTTCTGTCCTAGCCAAAGAATTCCTCGAAAATATTGTTTGGCTACATGGATTCCCATCTATACTAATCTCTGACCGGGGAAGCCAATTCATTTCCCACTTCTGGCGCAAATGTTGTCAAATGGCGCAGATCGACGTAAGATTATCGACCAGTCACCACCCTCAGACCGATGGTCAGACCGAGAGGACAAATCAGACCCTTGAGCAGTACTTACGGTGTATGTTACAGCAATCTGAAAGCAACTGGAAAGACATTCTTTGGATAGCAGAATACGCATATAATAATTCGGTACACTCTGGAACTGGCCACAGTCCTTTTAATACTTTGTTTGGGCATCACCCTCGAACCTCAAACCTTGACTCACCTCAGAACCTCGGAATGCCTGTAGTAGAACATCTGCATTCTACAATTACCCAAGCCTTCAAAGAGGCAACTACGCATTTACAACAAGCCAAGAGAAAATACAAGGAGAATGCTGATCTACATCGGAGTGAAGCACCTCCGTATCAGATTGGGGATCAAGTGTGGTTAGCCACGAGACATTTACCACTCAAAGGGCCTCGAACTTTTAACCCAAAATATCTGGGACCTTATTCTATTACGTGAATAATTAACCCAGTGGCTGTTAAACTTGATTTACCAGCTAGTATGCAAATTCACCCTGTTTTTCATGTGTCACTTCTGAAACCAGTGGTACCCGGAACCCGACTACTCAAACCTCCAGAACCTATTCTAATAGATGGGGAGCCCGAATTCGAAGTGAAGAACATTATAGACTCAAAAATGTTTAGGTCAAAACTGTTCTACCTAATTGATTGGAAGGGGTACGGACCTCAGGAGAGGTCGTGGGAACCCAGCGACCATGTGCATGCACCTCGATTAGTCAGGAAATTCCACTGACTCTTCCCAGACAAACCAAAACCCCCGGAGGGAACAACCTTGGGAGGGGCCTTGGGGGGGAGTGCTGTCATGATGCCCGCTCCCGGGGAGCCGGTTCAAGCCCTGCGTCCCCGAAAGCGGACATCCAGTCCCCAAGGAAGGACCCAGCAACCCCATATAGGGGCCCTTTGGACAGTGTCCTGGCGCCTATGGCGCCAGGCTCATAAAAGACATCATTCCTGGCGCCATAGGCGCCAGGCTCATTATGGGAGTGCTTGAGTGCACTTACCTGATGCAGACCATGCTGCAGGATCCCGGCCTCCTTGAGGCCTGAAAGGAACTACTTTACCTGTGGGACGAATTTACCATCCAGGCGTGGTCGGGGAAGGATACATACCTGATTGGAGGAAGGATACATACCTGGAACTTCTTCCAAGGCTATTTAAACCCCACCCGAACAGCCACACGTGCTTCGCGTTGTTCTGCATCTAGCAGCTGGACGCTCACCGTGTCTGCTCCTGCATCCTGACTTCTGCCACGCCTGCCAGCATCCTGGATCACCTGCAAAGGAAGAGAAGAAGAGAACAGAAGAAGGAAAAGTCCTTACCTGCTAAACCCGCATCCCGGAGACATCTCGCCAACAATCCTGAAAAGGAAGACTTTTATTTAAAAGCTCATCGCGTCGATCGCTGCAGCACCGCATTCCACTCACCTTTACAGGGCGCCTCCATGTTCAGCAGCGATCATCCGGATTCGCAGTCACGCCCCAGCGCCTAGGGAGAAAAAGACCAGAACAAAGGTGAGAGAGAGAAGGGAATAAGGAAAGCTAAATCTCCATGTTAAGACTTACCTGTTGATTCATTCCCTCTTCATTTCGGGTCCGCGCCGCATCCTGGCATTTCCGGACCCCGGCCCCTAAGGGGAAAAAGAGACATCAGCGTTAATGAGCGAATGAAAAGACATTACCAAAAAACGCTCATTAAAGAATTACCTGATTTCTACAAGGATTTCACCTCTCATCTCGGGTCGGTGCCTGTTCCCCGGCATTCCATACCCCGGCCCCTATGGGGAAAAAGACGCTAGCATTAGTACATTAATGCATGGACACAAGGGGAACCTCTTATTCTTATCAAAAAACGTACCTGGAAGCCAAGCAAGTTTGGTTCTCACCAATCCGAAAATCCAGTGAAGTAACTGGATACCACGCGCCCCTGCATCAGAAGCAGGATGGAGAGCTCGTCCATCCAGACCCTAAGGTGAGACGCTACGAGGAATCACAGAAGGGTTTCGAAGAGGGTGAGAGGGGAAAGTGGGAGGCCGATTGCATTACCCCGCAGACAGTTAATCCCCTATTTTCGCCTACAGAAGGATACTTCTGCGAGCCAGACAAGCCAGATTTGGGTGCCCGGTCCAGTCCGTCTTCCGAACCCTGCGCATCACCTTAGAAGAAGTCACAGCAGCGCAAACCAGGCCAGCGCCTCCGTGGGAGTCAGGTGAGCGTTACAGACATGAGTTGGACATGAGTGGGGGCCTGGTGGAGGGTGCCCCTGACTGGTGGGGTTCGGGGTGCAGGGAGACATGAGTGGGGGCCTGGTGGAGGGTGCCCCACAGTGCTGGGGGGTGGGGGTGCAGGGGGACATGAGTGGGGGCCTGGTGGATGGTGCCCCTGGATGCAGGGGGGTGGGGGTGCTGGGAGACATGAGTGGGGGCCTGGTGGAGGGTGCCCAGGTGCAGGGGGACATGAGTGGGGGCCTGGTGGAGGGTGCCCCTGGATGCAGGAGGGTGGGGGTGCTGGGAGAAATGAGTGGGGGCCTGGTGGAGGGTGCCCCACAGTGCTGGGGGGTGGGTGTGCTGGGAGACATGATTGGGGGCCTGGTGGAGGGTGCCCCTGGATGATGGGGGGTGGGGGTGCAAGGAGACATGAGTTGGACATGAGTGGGGGCCTGGTGGAGGGTGCCCCTGACTGGTGGGGGGTGGAGGTGCAGGGAGACATGAGTGGGGGCCTGGTGGAGGGTGCCCCTGGATGCAGGGGGGTGGGGGTGCTGGGAGACATGAGTGGGGGCCTGGTGGAGGGTGCCCCTGGATGCTGGGGGTGGGGTGCAAGGAGACATGAGTTGGACATGAGTGTGGGCCTGGTGGAGGGTGCCCCTGACTGATGGGGGGTGGGGGTGCAGGGAGACATGAGTGGGGGCCTGGTGGAGGGTGCCCCTGGATGCTGAGGGTGGGGGTGCAAGGAGACATGAGTTGGACATGAGTGGGGGCCTGTTGGAGGGTGCCCCTGACTGGTGGGGTGTGGGGGTGCAGGGAGACATAAGTGGGGGCCTGGTGGAGGGTGCCCCTGGATGCTGGGGGGTGGGGGTGCAGGAGACATGAGTTGGACATGAGTGGGGGCCTGGTGGAGGGTGCCCCTAGATGCAGGGGGGTGGGGGTGCAGGGAGACATGAGTGGGGGCCTGGTGGAGGGTGCCCCACAGTGCTGGAGGGTGGGGGTGCTGGGAGACATGAGTGGGGGTCTGGTGGAGGGTGCCCCTGGATGCTGGGGGGTGGGGGTGCAAGGAGACATGAGGTGGACATGAGTGGGGGCCTGGTGGAGGGTGCCCCACAGTGCTGGGGGGTGTGGGTGCTGGGAGACATGAGTGGGGGTCTGGTGGAGGGTGCCCCGGGATGCAGGGGGGTGGGGGTGCTGGGAGACATGAGTGCGTGCCTGGTGGAGGGTGCCCCACAGTGCGGGGGGGTGGGGGTGCAAGGATGCAGGTTGGGGGCCTGGTGGAGGGTGCCCCTGGATGCAGGGGGGTGGGGGTGCTGGGAGAGATGAATGAGGGCCTGGTGGAGGGTGCCCCTGGATGCTGGGGGGTGGGGGTGCAAGGAGACATGAGTTGGACATGAGTGGGGGCCTGGTGGAGGGTGCCCCTGACTGGTGGGGGGTGGGGGTGAAGGGAGACATGAGTGGGGGCCTGGTGGAGGGTGCCCCTGGATGCTGGGGGGTGGGTTGTAGGGAGACATGAGTTGGACATGAGTGGGGGCCTGGTGGAGGGTGCCCCTGGATGCAGGGGGGTGGGGGTGCAGGGAGACATGAGCGGGGGCCTGGTGGAGGGTGCCCCTGACTGGTAGGGGGTGGGGATACTGGGAGACATGTGTGGGGGCCTGGTGGAGGGTGCCCTGGATGCAGGGGGGTGGGGGTGCAGGGAGACATGAGTGGGGGCCTGGTGGAGGGTGCCCCTGGATGCTGGGGGGTGGGGGTGCAGGGAGGCATGAGTGGGGGCCTGGCTGGGGAAGGGTGCGCCTGGATGCAGGGGGGTGGGGGGCTGGGAGACATGAGTGGGGGCCTGGTGGAGAGTGCCCCTGGATGCTGGGGGGGTGGGGGTGCAAGGAGACATGAGTTGGACATGAGTGGGGGCCTGGTGGAGGGTGCCCCTGACTGGTGGGGTTTGGGGGTGCAAGGAGACATGAGTTGGACATGAGTGGGGGCCTGGTGGAGGGTGCCCCTGACTGGTGGGGGGTGGGGGTGCAGGGAGACATGAGTGGGGGTCTGGTGGAGGGAGCCCCTGGATGCAGGGGGGTGGGGGTGCTGGGTGACATGAGTGGGGGCCTGGTGGAGGGTGCCCCACAGTGCTGGGGGTTGGGGGTGCTGGGAGACATGAGTGGGGGCCTGGTTGAGAGTGCCCCTGGATGCTGGTGGGTGGGGGTGCTGGGAGGCATGAGTGGGGGCCTGGTGGAGGGTGCCCCTGGATGCAGGGCGGTGGGGGTGCTGGGAGACATGAGTGGGTGCCTGGTGGAGGGTGCCCCACAGTGCTGGGGGGTGGGGGTGCAGGGAGACATGAGTGGGGGCCTGGTGGAGGGTGCCCCTGGATGCTGGGGGGTGGGGTTGCAGGGAGGCATGAGTGGGGGCCTGGTGGAGGGTGCCCCTGGATGCAGGGGGGTGGGGGTGCAGGGAGACATGAGCAGGGGCCTGGTGGAGGGTGCCCCTGACTGGTAGGGGGTGGGGATACTGGGAGACATGTGTGGGGGCCTGGTGGAGGGTGCCCTGGATGCAGGGGGGTGGGGGTGCAGGGAGACATGAGTGGGGGCCTGGTGGAGGGTGCCCCTGGATGCTGGGGGGTAGGGGTGCAGGGAGGCATGAGTGGGGGCCTGGCTGGGGGAGGGTGCGCCTGGATGCAGGGGGGTGGGGGGCTGGGAGACATGAGTGGGGGCCTGGTGGAGAGTGCCCCTGGATGCTGGGGGGGTGGGGGTGCAAGGAGACATGAGTTGGACATGAGTGGGGGCCTGGTGGAGGGTGCCCCTGACTGGTGGGGTTTGGGGGTGCAGGGAGACATGAGTGGGGACCTGGTGGAGGGTGCCCCTGGATGCTGGGGGGTGGGGGTGCAAGGAGACATGAGTTGGACATGAGTGGGGGCCTGGTGGAGGGTGCCCCTGACTGGTGGGGTGGGGGTGCAGGGAGACATGAGTGGGGGTCTGGTGGAGGGAGCCCCTGGATGCAGGGGGGTGGGGGTGCTGGGTGACATGAGTGGGGGCCTGGTGGAGGGTGCCCCACAGTGCTGGGGGTTGGGGGTGCTGGGAGACATGAGTGGGGGCCTGGTTGAGAGTGCCCCTGGATGCTGGTGGGTGGGGGTGCTGGGAGGCATGAGTGGGGGCCTGGTGGAGGGTGACCAGGTGCAGGGGGACATGAGTGGGGGCCTGGTGGAGGGTGCCCCTGGATGCAGGAGGGTGGGGGTGCTGGGAGAAATGAGTGGGGGCCTGGTGGAGGGTGCCCCACAGTGCTGGGGGGTGGGTGTGCTGGGAGACATGATTGGGGGCCTGGTGGAGGGTGCCCCTGGATGATGGGGGGTGGGGGTGCAAGGAGACATGAGTTGGACATGAGTGGGGGCCTGGTGGAGGGTGCCCCTGACTGGTGGGGGGTGGAGGTGCAGGGAGACATGAGTGGCGGCCTGGTGGAGGGTGCCCCTGGATGCAGGGGGGTGGGGGTGCTGGGAGACATGAGTGGGGGCCTGGTGGAGGGTGCCCCTGGATGCTGGGGGTGGGGTGCAAGGAGACATGAGTTGGACATGAGTGTGGGCCTGGTGGAGGGTGCCCCTGACTGATGGGGGGTGGGGGTGCAGGGAGACATGAGTGGGGGCCTGGTGGAGGGTGCCCCTGGATGCTGAGGGTGGGGGTGCAAGGAGACATGAGTTGGACATGAGTGGGGGCCTGTTGGAGGGTGCCCCTGACTGGTGGGGTGTGGGGGTGCAGGGAGACATAAGTGGGGGCCTTGTGGAGGGTGCCCCTGGATGCTGGGGGGTGGGGGTGCAGGAGACATGAGTTTGACATGAGTGGGGGCCTGGTGGAGGGTGCCCCTAGATGCAGGGGGGTGGGGGTGCAGGGAGACATGAGTGGGGGCCTGGTGGAGGGTGCCCCACAGTGCTGGAGGGTGGGGGTGCTGGGAGACATGAGTGGGGGTCTGGTGGAGGGTGCCCCTGGATGCTGGGGGGCTGGGGGTGCAAGGAGACATGAGGTGGACATGAGTGGGGGCCTGGTGGAGGGTGCCCCACAGTGCTGGGGGGTGGGGGTGCTGGGAGACATGAGTGGGGGTCTGGTGGAGGGTGCCCCTAGATGCAGGGGGGTGGGGGTGCAGGGAGACATCAGTGGGGGCCTGGTGGAGGGTGCCCCACAGTGCTGGGGGATGGGGGTGCTGGGAGACATGAGTGGGGGTCTGATGGAAGGTGCCCCTGACTGGTGGGGGGTGGGGGTGCAGGGAGACATGAGTGGGGGCCTGGTGGAGGGTGCCCCTGGATGCTGGGGGGTGGGGTGTAGGGAGACATGAGTTGGACATGAGTGGGGGCCTGGTGGAGGGTGCCCCTGGATGCAGGGGGGTGGGGGTGCAGGGAGACATGAGCGGGGGCCTGGTGGAGGGTGCCCCTGACTGGTAGGGGGTGGGGATACTGGGAGACATGTGTGGGGGCCTGGTGGAGGGTGCCCTGGATGCAGGGGGGTGGGGGTGCAGGGAGACATGAGTGGGGGCCTGGTGGAGGGTGCCCTGGATGCTGGGGGGTGGGGGTGCAGGGAGGCATGAGTGGGGGCCTGGCTGGGGGAGGGTGCGCCTGGATGCAGGGGGGTGGGGGGCTGGGAGACATGAGTGGGGGCCTGGTGGAGAGTGCCCCTGGATGCTAGGGGGGTGGGGGTGCAAGGAGACATGAGTTGGACATGAGTGGGGGCCTGGTGGAGGGTGCCCCTGACTGGTGGGGTTTGGGGGTGCAGGGAGACATGAGTGGGGGCCTGGTGGAGGGTGCCCCTGGATGCTGGGGGGTGGGGGTGCAAGGAGACATGAGTGGGGGCCTCGTGGAGGGTGCCCCTGACTGGTGGGGGGTGGGGGTGCAGGGAGACATGAGTGGGGGTCTGGTGGAGGGAGCCCCTGGATGCAGGGGGTGGGGGTGCTGGGTGACATGAGTGGGGGCTGGTGGAGGGTGCCCCACAGTGCTGGGGGTTGGGGGTGCTGGGAGACATGAGTGGGGGCCTGGTTGAGAGTGCCCCTGGATGCTGGTGGGTGGGGGTGCTGGGAGGCATGAGTGGGGGCCTGGTGGAGGGTGCCCCTGGATGCAGGGGGGTGGGGGTGCTGGGAGACATGAGTGGGTGCCTGGTGGAGGGTGCCCCACAGTGCTGGGGGGTGGGGGTGCAGGGAGACATGAGTGGGGGCCTGGTGGAGGGTGCCCCTGGATGCTGGGGGGTGGGGGTGCAGGGAGGCATGAGTGGGGGCCTGGTGGAGGGTGCCCCTGGATGCAGGGGGGTGGGGCTGCAGGGAGACATGAGCGGGGGCCTGGTGGAGGGTGCCCCTGACAGGTAGGGGGTGGGGATACTGGGAGACATGTGTGGGGGCCTGGTGGAGGGTGCCCTGGATGCAGGGGGGTGGGGGTGCAGGGAGACATGAGTGGGGGCCTGGTGGAGGGTGCCCCTGGATGCTGGGGGGTAGGGATGCAGGGAGGCATGAGTGGGGGCCTGGCTGGGGGAGGGTGCGCCTGGATGCAGGGGGGTGGGGGGCTGGAGACATGAGTGGGGGCCTGGTGGAGAGTGCCCCTGGATGCTTGGGGGGTTGGGGTGCAAGGAGACATGAGTTGGACATGAGTGGGGGCCTGGTGGAGGGTGCCCCTGACTGGTGGGGTTTGGGGGTGCAGGGAGACATGAGTGGGGACCTGGTGGAGGGTGCCCCTGGATGCTGGGGGGTGGGGGTGCAAGGGGACATGAGTTGGACATGAGTGGGGGCCTGGTGGAGGGTGCCCCTGACTGGTGGGGGGTGGGGGTGCAGGGAGACATGAGTGGGGGTCTGGTGGAGGGAGCCCCTGGATGCAGGGGGGTGGGGGTGCTGGGTGACATGAGTGGGGGCCTGGTGGAGGGTGCCCCACAGTGCTGGGGGTTGGGGGTGCTGGGAGACATGAGTGGGGGCCTGGTTGAGAGTGCCCCTGGATGCTGGTGGGTGGGGGTGCTGGGAGGCATGAGTGGGGGCCTGGTGGAGGGTGCCCCTGGATGCAGGGGGGTGGGAGTGCTGGGAGACATGAGTGGGTGCCTGGTGGAGGGTGCCCCACAGTGCTGGGGGGTGGGGGTGCAGGGAGACATGAGTGGGGGCCTGGTGGAGGGTGCCCCTGGATGCTGGGGGGTGGGGGTGCAGGGAGGCATGAGTGGGGGCCTGGTGGAGGGTGCCCCTGGATGCAGGGGGTGGGGGTGCTGGGAGACATGAGTGGGGGCCTGGTGGAGGGTGCCCCTGGATGCTGGGGGGTGGGGGTGCAAGGAGACATGAGTTGGAAATGAGTGGGGGCCTGGTGGAGGGTGCCCCTGACTGGTGGGGGGTGGGGGTGCAGGGAGACATGAGTTGGACATGAGTCGAGGCCTGGTGGAGGGTGCCCCTGACTGGTGGGGGGTGGGGGTGCAGGGAGACATGAGTGGGGGCCTGGTGGAGGGTGCCCCACAGTGCTGGGGGGTGGGGGTGCAGGGAGACATGAGTGGGGGGCCTGGTGAAGGGTGCCCCTGGATGCTGGAGGGTGGAGGTGCTGGGAGGCATGAGTGGGGGCCTGGTGGAGGGTGCCCCTGGATGCAGGGGGGTGGGGGTGCTGGGAGACATGAGTGGGGGCCTGGTGGAGGGTGCCCCACAGTGCTGGGAGGTGGGGGTGCAGGGAGACATGAGTTGGACATGAGTGGGGGCCTGGTGGAGGGTGCCCCTGGATGCAGGGAGGTGGGGGTGCAGGGAGACATGAGTGGGGGCCTGGTGGGGGGTGCCCCACAGTGCTGGGGGGTGGGGGTGCTGGGAGACATGAGTGGGGGTCTGGTGGAGGGTGCCCCTGGATGTGGGGTGGTGGGGGTGCAAGGAGACATGAGTTGGACATGAGTGGGGGCCTGGTGGAGGGTGCCCCTGACTGGTGGGGGTGCAGGGAGACATGTGTGGGGGCCTGGTGGAGGGTGTCCCTGGATGCTGGGGGTGGGGGTGCAGGGAGACATAAGTGGGGGCCTGGTGGAGGGTGCCCCTGACTGTTGGGGGGTGGGGGTGCTGGGAGACATGAGTGGGGGTCTAGTGGAGGGTGCCCCTGGATGCTGGGGGCTGGGGGTGCAGGGAGACATGAGTTGGACATGAGTGGGGGCCTGGCGGAGGGTGCCCCTGGATGCAGGGGGGTGGGGGTGCAGGGAGACATAAGTGGGGGCCTGGTGGAGGGTGCCCCTGGATGCTGGGGGGTGGGGGTGCAGGGAGGCATGAGTGGGGGCCTGGTGGAGGGTGCCGCTGACTGGTGGGGGGCGGGGGTGCAGGGAGACATGAGTGGGGGTCTGGTGGAGGGAGCCCCTGGATGCAGGGGGGTGGGGGCGCTGGGTGACACGAGTGGGGGCCTGGTGGAGGGTGCCCCACAGTGCTGGGGGTTGGGGGTGCAGGGAGACATGAGTTTGGGCCTGGTGGAGGGTGCCCCTGACTGGTGGGGGGCAGGGGGTGCTGGGAGACATGAGTGGGGGCCTGGTTGAGGGTGCCCCTGGATGCTGGTGGGTGGGGGTGCTGGGAGGCATGAGTGGGTGCCTGGTGGAGGGTGCCCCACAGTGCGGGGGGGGTGGGGGTGCAGGGAGACATGAGTGGGGGCCTGGTGGAGGGTGCCCCTGGATGCTGGGGGGTGGGGGTGCAGGAAAGCATGAGTGGGGGCCTGGTGGAGGGTGCCCCTGGATTCAGGGGGTGGGGGTGCTGGGAGACATGAGTGGGTGCCTGGTGGAGGGTGCCCCACAGTGCGGGGGGGTGGGGGTGCAGGGAGACATGAGTGGGGGCCTGGTGGAGGGTGCCCCTGGATGCTGGGGGGTGGGGGTGCAGGGAGGCATGAGTGGGGGCCTGGTGGAGGGTGCCCCTGACTGGTGGGGGTGGGGGTGCTGGGAGACATGAGTGGGGGCCTAGTGGAGGGTGCCCCTGGATGCTGGGGGTGCAGGGAGACATGAGTTGGACATGAGTGGGGGCCTGGTGGAGGGTGCCCCTGGATGCAGGGGGGTGGGGGTGCAGGGAGACATGAGTGGGGGCCTGGTGGAGGGTGCCCCTGGATGCTGGGGGGTGGGGGTGCAAGGAGACATGAGTTGGACATGAGTGGGGGCCTGGTGGAGGGTGCCCCTGACTGGTGGGGGGTGGGGGTGCATGGAGACATCAGTGGGGGCCTGGTGAAGGGTGCCCCACAGTGCTGGAGGGTGGGGGTGCTGGGAGGCATGAGTGGGGGCCTGGTGGAGGGTGCCCCTGGATGCAGGGGGGTGGGGGTGCTGGGAGACATGAGTGGGGGCCTGGTGGAGGGTGCCCCACAGTGCTGTGGGGTGGGGGTGCAGGGAGACATGAGTTGGACATGAATGGGGGCCTGGTGGAGGGTGCCCCTGGATGCAGGGGGGTGGGGGTGCAGGGAGACATGAGTGGGGGCCTGGTGGAGGGTGCCGCTGACTGGTGGGGGGTGGGGGTGCAGGGAGACATGAGTGGGGGTCTGGTGGAGGGAGCCCCTGGATGCAGGGGGGTGGGGTGCTGGGTGACACGAGTGGGGGCCTGGTGGAGGGTGCCCTGGATGCAGGGGGGTGGGGGTGCAGGGAGACATGAGTGGGGGCCTGGTGGAGGGTGCCCCTGGATGCTGGGGGGTGGGGGTGCAGGGAGGCATGAGTGGGGGCCTGGCTGGGGGAGGGTGCGCCTGGATGCAGGGGGGTGGGGGGCTGGGAGACATGAGTGGGGGCCTGGTGGAGAGTGCCCCTGGATGCTAGGGGGGTGGGGGTGCAAGGAGACATGAGTTGGACATGAGTGGGGGCCTGGTGGAGGGTGCCCCTGACTGGTGGGGTTTGGGGGTGCAGGGAGACATGAGTGGGGGCCTGGTGGAGGGTGCCCCTGGATGCTGGGGGGTGGGGGTGCAAGGAGACATGAGTGGGGGCCTCGTGGAGGGTGCCCCTGACTGGTGGGGGGTGGGGGTGCAGGGAGACATGAGTGGGGGTCTGGTGGAGGGAGCCCCTGGATGCAGGGGGTGGGGGTGCTGGGTGACATGAGTGGGGGCTGGTGGAGGGTGCCCCACAGTGCTGGGGGTTGGGGGTGCTGGGAGACATGAGTGGGGGCCTGGTTGAGAGTGCCCCTGGATGCTGGTGGGTGACATGAGTGGGGGTCTGGTGGAGGGTGCCCCTGGATGTGGGGTGGTGGGGGTGCAAGGAGACATGAGTTGGACATGAGTGGGGGCCTGGTGGAGGGTGCCCCTGACTGGTGGGGGGTGGGGGTGCAGGGAGACATGAGTGGGGGCCTGGTGGAGGGTGTCCCTGGATGCTGGGGGGTGGGGGTGCAGGGAGGCATGAGTGGGGGCCTGGTGGAGGGTGCCGCTGACTGGTGGGGGGCGGGGGTGCTGGGAGACATGAGTGGGGGTCTAGTGGAGGGTGCCCCTGGATGCTGGGGGCTGGGGGTGCAGGGAGACATGAGTTGGACATGAGTGGGGGCCTGGCGGAGGGTGCCCCTGGATGCAGGGGGGTGGGGGTGCAGGGAGACATAAGTGGGGGCCTGGTGGAGGGTGCCCCTGGATGCTGGGGGGTGGGGGTGCAGGGAGGCATGAGTGGGGGCCTGGTGGAGGGTGCCGCTGACTGGTGGGGGGCGGGGGTGCAGGGAGACATGAGTGGGGGTCTGGTGGAGGGAGCCCCTGGATGCAGGGGGGTGGGGGCGCTGGGTGACACGAGTGGGGGCCTGGTGGAGGGTGCCCCACAGTGCTGGGGGTTGGGGGTGCAGGGAGACATGAGTTTGGGCCTGGTGGAGGGTGCCCCTGACTGGTGGGGGGCAGGGGGTGCTGGGAGACATGAGTGGGGGCCTGGTTGAGGGTGCCCCTGGATGCTGGTGGGTGGGGGTGCTGGGAGGCATGAGTGGGTGCCTGGTGGAGGGTGCCCCACAGTGCGGGGGGGGTGGGGGTGCAGGGAGACATGAGTGGGGGCCTGGTGGAGGGTGCCCCTGGATGCTGGGGGGTGGGGGTGCAGGAAAGCATGAGTGGGGGCCTGGTGGAGGGTGCCCCTGGATTCAGGGGGTGGGGGTGCTGGGAGACATGAGTGGGTGCCTGGTGGAGGGTGCCCCACAGTGCGGGGGGGTGGGGGTGCAGGGAGACATGAGTGGGGGCCTGGTGGAGGGTGCCCCTGGATGCTGGGGGGTGGGGGTGCAGGGAGGCATGAGTGGGGGCCTGGTGGAGGGTGCCCCTGACTGGTGGGGGTGGGGGTGCTGGGAGACATGAGTGGGGGCCTAGTGGAGGGTGCCCCTGGATGCTGGGGGTGCAGGGAGACATGAGTTGGACATGAGTGGGGGCCTGGTGGAGGGTGCCCCTGGATGCAGGGGGGTGGGGGTGCAGGGAGACATGAGTGGGGGCCTGGTGGAGGGTGCCCCTGGATGCTGGGGGGTGGGGGTGCAAGGAGACATGAGTTGGACATGAGTGGGGGCCTGGTGGAGGGTGCCCCTGACTGGTGGGGGGTGGGGGTGCATGGAGACATCAGTGGGGGCCTGGTGATGGGTGCCCCACAGTGCTGGAGGGTGGGGGTGCTGGGAGGCATGAGTGGGGGCCTGGTGGAGGGTGCCCCTGGATGCAGGGGGGTGGGGGTGCTGGGAGACATGAGTGGGGGCCTGGTGGAGGGTGCCCCACAGTGCTGTGGGGTGGGGGTGCAGGGAGACATGAGTTGGACATGAATGGGGGCCTGGTGGAGGGTGCCCCTGGATGCAGGGGGGTGGGGGTGCAGGGAGACATGAGTGGGGGCCTGGTGGAGGGTGCCGCTGACTGGTGGGGGGTGGGGGTGCAGGGAGACATGAGTGGGGGTCTGGTGGAGGGAGCCCCTGGATGCAGGGGGGTGGGGTGCTGGGTGACACGAGTGGGGGCCTGGTGGAGGGTGCCCCACAGTGCTGGGGGTTGGGGGTGCAGGGAGACATGAGTGGGGGCCTGGTGGAGGGTGCCCCTGACTGGTGGGGGGCAGGGGGTGCTGGGAGACATGAGTGGGGGCCTGGTTGAGGGTGCTCCTGGATGCTGGTGGGTGGGGGTGCTGGGAGGCATGAGTGGGTGCCTGGTGGAGGGTGCCCCACAGTGCGGGGGGTGGGGGTGCAGGGAGACATGAGTGGGGGCCTGGTGGAGGGTGCCCCTGGATGCTGGGGGGTGGGGGTGCAGGGAGGCATGAGTGGGGGCCTGGTGGAGGATGCCCCTGGATTCAGGGGGTGGGGGTGCTGGGAGACATGAGTGGGGGCCTGGTGGAGGGTGCCCCTGGATGCTGGGGGGTGGGGGTGCAAGGAGACATGAGCTGGAAATGAGTGGGGGCCTGGTGGAGGGTACCCCTGACTGGTGGGGGGTGGGGGTGCAGGGAGACATGAGTGGGGGCCTGGTGGAGGGTGCCCCTGGATGCTGGGGGGTGGGGGTGCAAGGAGACATGAGTTGGACATGAGTGGGGGCCTGGTGGAGGGTGCCCCACAGTGCTGGGGGGTGGGGGTGCAGGGAGACATGAGTGGGGGGCCTGGTGAAGGGTGCTCCTGGATGCTGGAGGGTGGGGGTGCTGGGAGGCATGAGTGGGGGCCTGGTGGAGGGTGCACCTGGATGCAGGGGGGTGGGGGTGCTGGGAGACATGAGTGGGGGCCTGGTGGAGGGTGCCCCACAGTGCTGGGGGGTGGGGGTGCAGGGAGACATGAGTTGGACATGAGTGGGGGCCTGGTGGAGGGTGCCCCTGGATGCAGGGGGGTGGGGGTGCAGGGAGACATGAGTGGGGGCCTGGTGGAGGGTGCCGCACAGTGCTGGGGGGTGGGGGTGCTGGGAGACATGAGTGGGGGTCTGGTGGAGGGTGCCCCTGGATGTGGGGGGGTGGGGGTGCAAGGAGACATGAGTTGGACATGAGTGGGGGCCTGGTGGAGGGTGCCCCTGACTGGTGGGGGGTGGGGGTGCAGGGAGACATGAGTGGGGGCCTGGTGGAGGGTGTCCCTGGATGCTGGGGGGTGGGGGTGCAGGGAGACAGGAGTGGGGGCCTGGTGGAGGGTGCCCCTGACTGGTGGGTGGTGGGGGTGCTGGGAGACCTGAGTGGGGGCCTAGTGGAGGGTGCCCCTGGATGCTGGGGGTGCAGGGAGACATGAGTTGGACATGAGTGGGGGCCTGGTGGAGGGTGCCCCTGGATGCAGGGGGGTGGGGGTGCAGGGAGACATGAGTGGGGGCCTGGTGGAGGGTGGCCCTGGATGCTGGGGGGTGGGGGTGCAGGGAGGCATGAGTGGGGGCCTGGTGGAGGGATCCCCTGGATGCAGGGGGTGGGGGGCTGGGAGACATGGGTGGGGGCCTGGTGGAGGGTGCCCCTGGATTCTGGGGGGGTGGGGGTGCAAGGAGACATGAGTTGGACATGAGTGGGGGCCTGGTGGAGGGTGCCCCTGACTGGTGGGGGGTGGGGGTGCAGGGAGACTTGAGTGGGGGCCTGGTGGTGGGTGCCCCTGGATGCTGGGGGGTGGGGGTGCAAGGAGACATGAGTTGGACATGAGTGGGGGCCTGGTGGAGGGTGCCCCTGACTGGTGGGGGGTGGGGGTGCAGGGAGACATGAGTGGGGGCCTGGTGGAGGGTGCCCCTGGATGCAGGGGGGTGGGGGTGCTGGGAGACATGAGTGGGGGCCTGGTGGAGGGTGCCCCTGACTGGTGGGGGGTGGGGGTGCTGGGAGACATGAGTGGGGGCCTGGTGGAGGGTGCCCCTGGATGCTGGAGGGTGGGGGTGCTGGGAGGCATGATTGGGGGCCTGGTGGAGGGTGCCCCTGGATGCAGGGGGGTGGGGGTGCTGGGAGACATGAGTGCGTGCCTGGTGGAGGGTGCCCCACAGTGCGGGGGGGGTGGGGGTGCAGGGAGACATGAGTGGGGGCCTGGTGGAGGGGGCCCCTGGATGCTGGGTGGTGGGGGTGCTGGGAGAGATGAGTGAGGGCCTGGTGGAGGGTGCCCCTGGATGCTGGGGGTTGGGGGTGCAAGGAGACATGAGTGGGGGCCTGGTGGAGGGTGCCCCTGACTGGTGGGGGATGGGGGTGCTGGGAGACATGAGTGGGGGCCTGGTGGAGGGTGCCCCTGGATGCTGGAGGGTGGGGGTGCTGGGAGGCATGATTGGGGGCCTGGTGGAGGGTGCCCCGGGATGCAGGGGGGTGGGGGTGCTGGGAGACATGAGTGCGTGCCTGGTGGAGGGTGCCCCACAGTGCGGGGGGGTGGGGGTGCAAGGATGCAGGTTGGGGGCCTGGTGGAGGGTGCCCCTGGATGCAGGGGGGTGGGGGTGCTGGGAGAGATGAATGAGGGCCTGGTGGAGGGTGCCCCTGGATGCTGGGGGGTGGGGGTGCAAGGAGACATGAGTTGGACATGAGTGGGGGCCTGGTGGAGGGTGCCCCTGACTGGTGGGGGGTGGGGGTGAAGGGAGACATGAGTGGGGGCCTGGTGGAGGGTGCCCCTGGATGCTGGGGGGTGGGGGTGCAAGGAGACATGAGTTGGACATGAGTGGGGGCCTGGTGGAAGGTGCCCCTGACTGGTGGGGGGTGGAGGTGCAGGGAGACATGAGTGGGGGCCTGGTGGAGGGTGCCCCGGGATGCAGGGGGGTGAGGGTGCTGGGAGACATGAGTGGGGGCCCGGTGGAGGGTACCCCACAGTGCTGGGGGGTGGGGGTGCAGGGAGACATGAGTGGGGGTCTGGTGGAGGGATCCCCTGGATGCAGGGGGGTGGGGTGCTGGGTGACATGAGTGGGGGCCTGGTGGAGGGTGCCCCACAGTGCTGGGGGTTGGGGGTGCAGGGAGACATGAGTGGGGGCCTGGTGGAGGGTGCCCCTGACTGGTGGGGGGTGGGGGTGCTGGGAGAAATGAGTGGGGGCCTGGTTGAGGGTGCCCCTGGATGCTGGTGGGTGGGGGTGCTGGGAGGCATGAGTGGGGGCCTGGTGGAGGGTGCCCCACAGTGCTGGGGGGTGAGGGTGCAGGGAAACATGAGTGGGGGCCTGGTGGAGGGTGCCACTGGATGCTGGGGGTGGGGGTGCAGGGAGGCATGAGTGGGGGCCTGGTGGAGGGTGCCCCTGGATGCAGGGGGTGGGGGTGCTGGGAGACATGAGTGGGTGCCTGGTGGAGGGTGCCCCTGGATGCTGGGGGGTGGGGTGCAAGGAGACATGAGTTGGAAATGAGTGGGGGCCTGGTGGAGGGTGCCCCTGACTCG